>NC_080023.1:42540000-43790000 GCF_030020395.1 Manis pentadactyla
GAAAAAAAGATGAGCTTTGACAGGAAAGATGTGCATGTATGTGTGTGTGTGCATGTATAAGTGTGTGTGCACACACACTCATGTGCACTGGAAAGTGAGAGGTTATATTACTCAAGGTCCTGGCAGGAAAGAGATGGCACACTCAAACAGAGAAAATAAGGTAATCTCAAAGACGGAAATTTTTAGAAGAGTAGAGGGCAAGGGAAGTCAAGAGCCTTAAGAAAACCAACAAGGGAAGGGTGTGACCAATTACATCCTGGCAGGGAAGAAGCCAAACAATTAGCTTCCAGAAGCACGGGTAGAGAAAGGTGGAATGGATCTAGATGGACAGTCAAATATGGATATTTCAGGCAAAGACAACAAAGACCTGGTACTGGAGAAGTTCATGCTGGTGAATGGGGAGTAGGGAAGGAAAGCAATGGAATTTGATGGGTGAAGCATGAGGCTAAAAGGCAGAAAGATTTTATTTTATGCATAGCATGCTAAAGAGTTTGGACACTATCTGAGGCAATGGGGATCCATTAAAGGCTTTAAACAGGGTAATGGCACAGTCATATTTGTGTTTGTAGTCCTATAGCTGCTACCCTTCCACTCCCAGTAGTTTGATTCCTCTATCTAGAAAGTAAATAGGTGTACTTTCTATATATAATATAATAATCAGAGAGACACAGGTCTGTATGCTGGCTTACTTGCTATTAAGACTGTATCAGTCAGGGCCCATACAGAGGGAAGAAAACACCAGTTATTTGAATAGAGAAAAGTAATATCCAGAGCTGGGTAGCTGAAAGGGTGAGTACTCCAATGTATCATGTAAATAGCAACTGGTGGAAGCAGACACCACCACTATCGTGGAGGAAACAAAGGGGAGAGGTTGGAATTATTAAAAGTTAGAAATTTAGGGACTTGTGAGCTGACACCCATACTCTTGAGAATGGAGTGCTACTCAGCTGGGCTGGTACCTCTGAGGAGATGGTACCTACAAGTGTTGGAAGAACCAAAACCTGGATTTAGCTCCTTCCACAGGAAGGGCCTGTCACTGCCTACATGACAGTGACAAGCAGAAGAGAAGTTCACAGGAAGAAGACAGGAAAGGCAAGTTGCTTCCTCCCCTACCAGCCTTGCAGTCTCCCTCCAGCACCCCTTGTAGCATGGCCTAACAGGGAGCCAGCTAGAGCAGCAGAAATGTGGTCTGCAGAGCCCCAGCCCTAGCATTATGAAGCAGAAGGGTGGGTTCAGATCTGAGGTTAAATAAATTAACAACTGGCACAGTAATCCTGGAAAAGAAATAAAACTTTTTGGGGGTCTCAGTGCACCTTGTCTGTGAAATGGGAATAAAAAAGCCTACCTAATTCACAAGATTATTAAGAGGAGTCAATGACACAAACTATGTAAAACTTCTGCCATAGTCCCTGAAACAAAGTAGCTACTGAATAACAGTTGATTCCCTTCCGCATTCCCCAAACTGCACTAACAGCTAAGATATGAAAATAAGGATGTGTGAGAGCTCATAATCAGTGTATATGTCCCAGGAGGCATCCAGATTTTCTCATCTTTTATAAATTACTTTATATCACATGGTATTAAGCTATCCTTTTTGCAGTTTGACGATCTCTCCACCTATTTCACACACACACACACATACACACACACACACACGATGTATACACATAAGGGTACCCTTAATTCCAGACAAGGTTCTCTATAATGAGGGCAAAAGATATAACTGTGATCAAAACACAGCTGTTATACAGCCAGAACTGGATGAACTCAAGTACCAAGAACAGGAAGCAGAAGAGTCAAAATGATGTTGCAAAAAGTAAATATCAAATAAAATTTTAGATATTTTGATTTCTTGTTTTTCAAAGCCAGTACTGCTAAGTAGTAAAAGCAGGAAACGATAGCGGATGTGGCATTGGTGGAAAGGAAAAGTCACTAACCTTGTCGGGGGCTTCATAAGCAGAAGTATAGTATACAAAAAGAGAAGAAGAAGACATCTTTGCTCTGCTCTGGACATCCCATTTTAGGATGGACATTAACAAACCAGAGCTCAGTCGGTGGCTCAGAACCAGAGGCAACTGTGATGAGCTGAAACTATGGTGCCCAGAACTAGGAGAGTAAATTAAGAAGTATCTCAATGCAGTGGACCAGATCAGCATCTGGAAATACAGCTCAGGGGGTTTTCCTATAAATGTGTGCCCCAGAGGTTTGGGAGTCCCAAATGCAGTAAAAGTGAAGAGAGAGAACAGAGTGAATATTGAGAATTTGGGAGGTGAAGAGAGGGACAAAGTAATAGAATGTAATTGTAACTAAGCTGAAAATATAAAAAATATTTTGAATTCTGCATAAAGGAGGTATTATCAAAAGGGAGATACTCGACATAAGACTAGAAAAAGACAATTGAAATGGAAAGAATGAATTAGTTCATTTCCCAGAGAAAAAGGGGTAAATCATCACACTTGACTTAGTTACTTTGATTTCATTCTCATCCAACAACCTTCCTTAATTTGGTTTCCCCATATAAATTCTCCCAAAGACAGACTATAACCACAGCAAAACAACTCCAGCTTACTGGTCATGACCTTCACTCTACTCAGAGCTTTCTTTCTCCTTCAAAATTCCAGATATAGGTATTTTCTCCATTCTCATGGATAAAGAAATCGAAGTTTGGTTCATCAGTAACACAACTGTATCTGCAATTCACCTCCCAACATAATTGACTTTGCACTCCATCACAATCAGGAGAGCCGATGACACAGAAAACAGAGATGTACAAGAAAGCGGTGATAGTCTAGAAGCGAATGCTACAAAGAAGTCAAAAACAATGAGGACTGACACAACTACCTTCATATTGAGTGGTCTCAGAGACTTTCCAGTAAAAAAGTGTCAGAAGGCAGACTGCATGAGATTAATAAGCAAGAAAATAATAAGAAATAGAGGCATCAATGTAAAATAGTTAAACTGTTGTGGAAAGCAATATGGAGGTTCCTCAAAAAACTAAAAATAGAAATACCATTTGACCCGGGAATTCCACTCCTAGGAATTTACCCAAAGAAAACAACTTCTGATTCAAAAAGACATATGCACCCCTATGTTTATCACAGCACTATTTACAATAGCCAAGAAATGGAAGCAACCTAAGTGTCCATCAGTAGATGAATGGTTAAAGAAGATGTGGTAGACATACACAATGGAATACTATTGAGCCATAAGAAAGAAACAAATCCTACCATTTGCAACAACATGGATAGAGCTGGAGGGTATTAGGCTCAGTGAAATAAGTCAGGCAGAAAAAGACAACTGCCAAATGATTTCTCTCATTTGTGGAGTAAAACAACAAAGCAAAACTGAAGGAACAAAATAGCAGCAGACTCAGACTCCAAGAAGAGACTAGTGGTTATTATCAAAGGGGAGGGGTGGGGGAGGACAGATGGGGAGGGAGGGAGAAGGGGATTGTGGGTATCATGATTGGTACACATAGTGTGTGTGGGGTCACGGGGAAGACAGTGTAGCTCAAAGACAAATAGGGACTCTGTGGAATCTTACTACACTGATGCACAGTGACTGCAACGGGGTATGCAGGGGGACTCGAAATAGGGTGAATGTCATAACCACATTGTTTTTCTTGTGAAACCTTCATAAGAGTGTATATCAATGATACCTTAATTTTAAAAAATGAAATAAGAAAGAAAAAAAAAGAAACAGAGGCATCAAGAGCAGAATGCTCTCAGTGGCACAGAGATCTGCTTCACTTCAGCTCTAATAGGATCTTCCTGCCACCCACCAAACACTGACAAATATGTCTATTCTGCAAGCACCTAGGGTAAACCAGTAAGATTCCCCCAGGCCAGCAGTATTTCAGAGAAACAGATGCTCTGTAAAACGCAGGAATTGATATGGGCATCTTCTATTCACTTTTTTCTGTAGGAAGACATTTTTAATCTAAACAAATGGGTTTCTTAGAGTCTATTTGTTTTTTACTTCCAAAATACATTTTATCACTATGCAAGCCAATGGGAAAAATGCATTTCAGTTTATTGTGTTTTAAAAATCACTTTTCTGGAACACATCTATTCAGTTAACTGATAATTTAATATCTCAGAGAAATGGCATGTGTTTATACGTGAAATGATAAAATGAATTTTTCTATGTTTTGGCAGTTAAACTTTGTTCTTTAAGAGAATGATGTTTATCTTGGTACTCACAACATTTTAATATGAACTTACCTCATTCTGAGAAATTTTGTATTTAAGATCTGAGGTTTCAATCATGGGATCTCTCTCAGTGAATTTTAATACAAGATAATCCTCAATCTACAATTTCAATTTCTATTTAATGTCTCAAAAGTATGGGAAGCCTTTATCACAGTCAGAAAAATTTATGTTGGTAGAATTTACAGCAGGGTTGAGAGAAGAGTGCATAGTTTAAAGTATATTTCATAGTTTTAAATGCTCCTAGAGAAAGCATTCCAGCCATCTAGGATAATAGAGCATGGTTTCTGGGGGGTTTTTGTTTTGTTTTTTTATGATAAGTTTAAGATAAGGGGTTTTCAATTACCAATGTTTCATTATGTTTAAGTTCCAGCTCTTCTCATTACTGTTCATGGCTATGTATCTCTTGGTATATGAAAATGAGACACACCAGAAATTCTGACTAGTGATATGAAGCAGAAATGGGTAGCCACACACTGTTAGCTTTTACTAAATTATAGTTTGCCCATGGATAGAGTGTGATTTGGATCAGTCTTTTTGTTCCTTCTTACTATAAAATTTTACAAACAATTCTCTGTCTGTTTCCTTTTTTCCTCTCCCCACCCTCCCTCCTGTCTGAAGTTTTGGAACAGAGAAAACCATTTTATCTAAATTTTTTTTTTGTCAATAGAAAACCAACTGTTTGAATGTGAATTCCTTATGGGATTATATGTCTTTGTACAAATTTACTTCTGGCTCTGATTATTTTTAAAAGATACAGCCTTTAGAAAGGTAAAATGTGTTGAACTTTCAAGAGTCCTGTAGTGAACAACAAAAGTTGATTTATGTTCTATCACAGTATCATAAGGTGGTCTCACTGAAATGCAATATAAATTAACCTTATCGCCAAGACCCTTTGTGCATTTCTACTTTTCTTGATTCACAGTATGAATTAGTTCTTGTTTCAACATGGATAAGGAACTCTGTAAACATACTTGCTATTAATGTGTATCTAAAACTATAAACAAAGAAAGAGTGAGTAGGCAATGAGGAGGAAGAGGGAAGCAGGGAGGAAAAGTAATAGTCAAAGGCCAGGATGATCTCCAAGTCACAACTTCATTTTCATTCCAAAACAACACATAGAACTTCTGGCACTGGTTGTATGGAAATAGAATGATTTTATGAATAAAGAGCATATGCTCTCACATGAGTGAGTTCTAGTCTGACCCTTTATCAGACATACGGCCTTGGGCAACTTAATTTTTCTTTTGTCCAGTTTCCTTATTTGAAAAGCTGGATAAGGACAGTACCAATCTCACAGAATTACTGTAAGAATAAAATAAAATATGTAAAGAGGCAAAAACCTGGTACATGTTAGGTCCTCAATAAATGTTACTTACTTTTCCCTTTTCTTAACATCATTAGGTTCTGTAAACCCCTCGTATATAGTCACCTAACACACTGAAAGTTGTGATTTTTTCCCCCTATATTATGACTGTGTAATTTTTTCCTTCTGGGTTCATCTGCATTCTTCCAAAATTTTGTTCTTCTCTTTCAATTTGATAGTTTGATTTTTGTGCTCATAAGTAATCAAGAACTTGGGATAGGAATTTTAGCAAAGAAAATTTTCTCCACCCATTAAAATGTACTAATAGTTATTTGAAACCTAAAGAGCAGATTATGAGATAAATCTTATTTTTTAAATACAGAAAAATTCTTTTACAAGTTTCTAGAAAAAAATTCTAAAATCAAAACATTAGTTCTCTTTTTAACCAAGAGAAAAAAGCCATTTAAAACTTAAGTTCCATTGCAGCAAGATTCTCCTAATACTGAAGACAAAACTGAATGTGGGGGGAATAAAAAAGACAAGGAAAAGGAGGTATGGAATACCATGATGAGGAAGGCATAAATTACCCTGTGGGACTGGGCAATCAGCAACCCTGCTAGGGGTGAGGGGCTGTCTGCCCAATTGTTTTGTCAGCACCGTACTTCATTCATTAATTCAAGACCACTGAAAGATCTTCCATCCACAGTAAGTGGTGTGGGTTAGGGGTACAGTGGTGTAGGGGTAGGAGTGGAATAGAATGAAGGAGAGGTGGCCTACACCAATTTTGATAGTTTAGATCAAGTAAAGAAACTAAAAGAATTACTCTTTGTACACACGGACTCACCTAGAGTTCCCACAGTTGAGTCTAAGAAAAGGGGTCATTGCTGAGACCTGAGGACAGTGTGTACGTACATATCCCGTCCCTACTCTTTCAACAGTTTACAAATGTCTTCAATATTTTCATCTGGATGTCATGCTGGCTAGGTTGGCCCACTGTTCAGAGCAAGCTTAAATAAACTTCCTCAGTGCCTGTGGTCACTGTCTGACTTGGAGAAGTGGATTCACTTACCCATACTCATCTTGATTGGCAGGTTTTCTCTGCTTGCTGCTTCCACTAGATGTCTCCGGACTTCCATCACTGCCTCTTTGTGCTTGGCATTCAGTAAGGCTTCCCACAGGGCTTTGGCTGCGCTATCACTGCAACAATACCATGAAAAGAGCTTCAGAGTAAATTTCTACTGGATATAATGGAAAGGCTTAAAAGCAAAATAATTTCTTAAACATCTTTTTTGAGCACTAATGCAGTCTTCCCTACCAACAAACTCAAAGTATTAGAATTAAATAAAGACTATCTGATCCATTTTAATCAGCATAAAATATTGAGAAACTAAGGAGACAATAAAATCAAGCCCTCTATTGTGCAATGAGAAGTGTGGGGAAAATGTATGATACATTTTTTTTGAGATTTTGCATTTAAAAGTATTTCAGAGTGTAATTCAACATTGCATATAATAACATATAAATGGTCTGGAAGCCAAAATTAAATACATGTCTAAAAATGATTTATCAGTGATTATAAGCATATCCACAAGTGGATTTCCTACTGAATGAAAATCAGGAATTCGGCTAAGGACCATGGCCTTAAGTAGCCCATTCTAGGCTTAGGTTGTAAGAATGACACAAAAGCCTCTACAATTAACCGTTGATAACAGCACCAAGGGCAGCATTATGCACAGTCTCATCTGGGCTCACTTCTCCAACAGCCCTCTGTCTCACCCAACATGCCATGTCCAAATTTTAAATAAGGAGAGTGTTCTTTCCGGAAGATCTCTCATGTAGCCAAGTATACACATCTGTAGTAAGGCTTTAAAAACTGAGTATAAAGAAACAAAGATGACTTCTGTCCCTTTTCTAAGGACATTTTTCCTCCACTTAAAGCCCCATTAACACCTCCTACTACCAAGTTAGTGATAATTTGAAAATGAAAGTATTTTTTAAAGTTTAGTTTTAAATGATATACCTAATATGATACTAACGTAGCTTTGAAGTTTTCCTAATAATGTATTATTTCAGGTTTGAATTTGATTTGTAATAATGGAATGATGTATGTCAACACTGAGT
This sequence comes from Manis pentadactyla, assembly GCF_030020395.1. Lineage (NCBI taxonomy): Eukaryota > Metazoa > Chordata > Mammalia > Pholidota > Manidae > Manis > Manis pentadactyla. Next base: position 42,547,636 of record NC_080023.1, read on the forward strand.
TTAATATCTGGCATTTGATAATCTTTCATTAAATAGTGGTGTTTTTATTTTTTCTGAGCAAACTAACATCACTGCTCAACATATTCCACTTGTTTTGATCTGAACAAAATTGTCATTATTATAACTCAGTATCTAATATTCTAACTTTAATTTCAATGAGCATGTAAACTACATGCCAAGCCCTATTCTCAGTGGTTGGGATATAAATAAAAACTAGTTGCAGCTTTCAATGACTTACAGTCTATAAGAAGAGGCAGACATGTAAGTAAAGAAATTATCCAAAAACATATGGTAAGAGACAGATCAGTGCTTGCACAGATTTTTCCAGGAGAATAGAGCAGGGCTTTTAATCCTGGCTGGGAGGACAGAGACTGAGAATGATTTCTACTGGAAATGATGAGCAAGTACACAGATATGCATGCTCCAAAAGCAACCAAAGTAAAAGTTTTAACCCAGTCTGGAAAGGAGAACATTAAAGAAAATCTTCAAGGGAATATATATAAAATAAAGTTTTCATCACAAAAGAAGAGGAAGAAGGACATTTCAGAATGTGCAAAGTCCTAAGGACATGACACTAAGAAATGCTGCTTTGACCAGGCTAAGATGCATGGAGGGGCACTAGAACTAAGGGCAAAAGAGAAGGCAGGATCAACTCTATGAGACCCTGTATCCTTGCCAAGGCTTGTCGGCTTTAGGCTGTGGGTAATGGGAAGCCAAGGAGCCGGTGACTGGTTTCACATTGTGAGAAGAGTAACATAGATGAGCGGTTATGAACACACCCTTTATCATCATTCAAAGCTGGGCCTATTTATTACCTACGGGGCTTTGGAAAAAGTTATTTAATTTCTGTAAAACTCTGAAGGCAATGGAGAACCACTAGAAAATTCTGAGTAGGAGTGTTAACACTCCCAGTTTCCCAAATTTATGGTCCACAATCATTCCCCACTTTCATTGTCCAAAGCATCTTTCCCCAAAGAACAGGGATTTGTCACACACTCTCAATTCTACACACAGACCTTCCTGAGTAGAATTTCACTGCTCTCTTTTCCATGAGTATGTATCTTGCTAATAGAGTGTCTCCAAGTTCACCATAGTGCTGGGGTTGCCCCTTCAGATTAGTGTAGTAGTTAAAATGTGGGCTCTGGGGTCAAATAAATCTGGGTTCTCCCCTCCTCCCACATTAGCTACATGGCCCTTTGATCTTCTTCAGGCACTCTAAGCACAGGGACCTCTTCTCCTTTGCCAGGAATGCACTTCCCACAAATATCCCTCTCTCTTCAAGTGTCTGCTGAAATGTCACTTTATCAGAGAGATCCCCCTGACAACCCTATGTAGAAAAGTGACAACACCCTATCCTAATACCTTATCCTAGCACTCTCTTTTCCCCTAACTGGGCTTTTACTATTCTATACAATCTTTATTGCCATCTGACTGATTATACATTTCCATATTTATCTGTTGTTTATCTATCTCCCTCATAGAAACTAAAGACCTTCTATGAAAGTAGGGATTTTTGTTTTACTTATTGCTAATTCCCTACTGCCTAGAACAGCACCAGGACCAGGTAGGTGCACTCAATTTATACTGAATAAATGAATGAATGGTGCTAGTTGTGTAACCTTGCACACATAACTAATCCTCTCTTTTTCTCCATTTTCTCTTCCATGAGATGGAAGTAGTAATAGTGACTACTTCACAGGGCTCTTGTAAGGGTTAAAAAGATAATGCACATAAAGAACTTTCCTGATTCATGATAATGTGAGTCTTAAAATTAAATGTGTTCAGGGGTTTGTAATAAATTGATGAATTCACTGACTTAATTACACTGAGTATTTTTTTCATACAATCATGATTTGTTCATGTTCACATATACTAAAGTCACTTAGGGTTTGTATTCTCTGGCTCTTTGCTATTTAAACATTTTAGAAGAAATACATAGTTTCCATGGTCTTTAACACTGATGTACAGTCAGGTCATATTTCCTTGAAAATTGTTTTCGTGACATAAACAATTTGACTATCTAGATGTGTTTCTAATGTCTACCTCCTGTCCAAAATAGTTTCCTAACACACCATATTAACCCCCATATCACACATGATCATGTTAAGTTTACCAGGTTAACATTCCTGAACTAATTCTGGTTCTCTGGATAATCGGCACTGATCTTCATACTTATTACCAGCTCTGTTGTGTCCTGTACCCACTTCTTCCCCAAGTCACTGTTACTGCTGCATGGTACCTCATGCTCACACACCTACATTCGCAAATGAGTTGTGTCTGGGAGTTAATCACGGCCTTTCTCCAACATGTTCATTTAATCAGACATTTCACAATATTGAAGTTTCACATGAAATAAATTCCTGATGTCAAATTTTGTAAGTCAGGAAAAGTTAACTGAAAGCCATATGATAATAAGGATAGTGTATTTTATGTAATTCTTAATCCTCTCCAACTGTACAAATTCTCTCTTTTCCTGATGAGGGAATATGCAATACACAGAGTGCTATCCCAACAGAGCCAGTGTGATAGACGATGGGTAGACAGTACTGCAGACTGGCAAACGTGTGGGTTCTGGAAGCAAACAACAAGGGTTCTAGTTCTACCACTCACTAGCTCTATGACCCAGAGAGTTACTTCACCTCCCTGTTCATGTCTTCTCCTCTGTTCATTGGGCATAGTAATACTTTATATTTAGTAGGTTATTATAAGAATTGCAAGTGCTAATGTATCTAAAACACCTAGAACAATGCCTGGCACACATCAGTGTTCAATAAACACAGCAGCCGCAGCAGGAGAAGTTAAAAAAAAAAAATCAAAGGTCAGAATTTTCTTATAAGACTTAAAAGGGAGCCTGTTCTAGAAGTACATGACTTTTTTCCATCTGCTTGCATATACACATAAGTAACCACTGTTAGTAGCGTCATTTCTAGTATGAAAAGGTTAACACTACATAATGCAGATTTCATAACGATCATACTGAAACACTGAAAAGTCCAACTCAAACTATTCCCCTATATGTAACATGTTGATGTAAAGAATTTTTACTTTCAAGAATGAAGTAAGAAAACTTGCCTTAGATTACTTAGAGAATTGCAGCTACAGGAAAAAAGTTTTTTTTAAATGAAGGTTTTTAAGCAATTTAAAGAAGTGCCCACTTATTGCCTCATTAATCTAATTATATGGAAATTCTGTAGACTGCACACAACAGGACATTTTAAAATGAGAATTGTTACTTTGATGAGGGGTTCAGATTCTACAAATATTTCCAGACTGATTTATAAAGTCACCTTCTGGAATAAAAGTGAACATTAGAGGGATTAGTACATCAATCATCTTTACATCTTCAGCAGGACACTACCTAACCCAACACACTCAGATGAAAATTGACTATTAGTTTGTAAAGGCACCTAAAGATAATTTTATAATATGCCTGAGAAAAACAATGTAGCTTCAAACAAATCAAACTGCTCTTAGATCCTATTTACACCTAATCTAAACCCTTTGTACTCCACTGTAAATCTACTTTACCTTGCTTAGTCTTTTCTCTTAAGTTAGGGAAGAGCTCGACAACATCTTTTTAATAATCAGGCCCATCCAAAAAGCTTATTTCTTTTTTCATGTCTAACTTAAGGAAGAATTTCAAAAGTTAAATAAAACATGGCCAATCTCGTGGCACAACAGTAGCACGTTTGACTCCAAAAGATAAATAAAATGTAGTATTTAAAAGTATTTTAAATATCACCACTACCTTCTATTTTAGAAGCATTTCAGAATTTACGAAACAACTTTTTATATCTCATTTGATCCTTACCTGATGAGCAAAGCCATTATAACGGCCCCCATTGAAAGAGCCTCAGAGAAGTCACCTGACTTACACTCAACCTGTAATTGGCAAAACCTGGACTCATACCCAGATAACTGACTTCTGAGCCCACTGGTCTTTCTCACATACCATGCCATGCTTGTACTATGTAAACCATCAAAGACAATCAATTATGTACATTATTTCAAAGTTTTCATGTTGATTTTCTCTTTTACTCTTTCTACTTTCCCTTTAAATTCATAGGTGAGCCCCATCTAAGAATGGAATAGAGTGAAAAGTGAAGTAGATCCACATTAATTCATGAAGCAAGCAAAGCTGGCTCTCAAGAGTCTGTGTACTTTTTGTTTAAAGCAGCAGCATACTAGTCCCCTTGTAGGTCACTATCAGCTGACAGTCACTTTGCTACACAATGCCAATTATTGCCCATTTGTATTCAGTTTTCTTTATTTCCCTCCAAGAAGACTTTGCTGAGTTTTAAATCTTTATACATAATATCATGTACATAACTGAAAAGGCAACAAATAAAGTCTAAATTTCCCTGAGGTGTTATTTCCAGTCTAGCTCTTATTTGATGTTCATTATATCCTTGGGAAAGAGAGGAGAAATAGCCTCTAGCTAATTTACCAGTGATAAAACTGAGACAAATTGTAGCTACTTGCCTAACACCCTGTCTTGCCAATGGGTTTCAGCCCCGGGCAAGTGCGCTATGGATTCAATGCGACCAAAGAAATTGACAGCAAAACGTTCTTTGGGGTGAAAGGGTTTATTACCTGGCTTGTTCTCCAGTGGTAGGTCAAGCACTAGCATCTCTGCCTCCGTGCAGAGCACCAGGCCGAGCTCTCTATATAGCACTATAATAGCTTATTGCCTAAAGGTATGGAAGCAATAGCCTAGCAACAGGCCAGTTACATCATCAGGTGGTTTAAGTTCAGTAAGGATCCTGGCCATAGGAACCCCAACTTCCCCACACACCCCATCTAAAGAACGTAAGGTTTAAAGTTTGGGGATACCACTCAAAGTGCCATGGGCTGCTTCTGTGACTTTGAGGAATTCAGTTAATGTTTCTTATTATTTTTATTTATTGAACTCATGATGTCATAGGCAATATAATTATATTATCTCATCAAATAACAACATTCCAGGGTGTCTTAACAATGGCTTTCTGCCCTGGAGAAGTTCACTATGGATTCAATGAGACCAAAGAAATGACAGTAGAAAGTTGTTGGGGTGAAAGAGTTATATCCAATTTTATTCCCATAGTGGCAGGTCAATCACTAGAATTCCGTTCACTCAGAGTGAGTCTGCATGCAGCAAGCCAGTCTCTGCTTCTGGGCCTCTCTACCCACATAACCATCTTAGTCTCTGTCCTTGGTGCTGCCACCACTCCAGCCTCTGCTCTGCTCTCCTGCAGCCTTGCAGCTGTGCCATCGAGTTGCCCAGAGCACTGGGCGGAGCTCTTTATACAGAGTCAATAACAACGAATTGCCCACATGTGTGTAGTGAGCTACCCGACCAGGGCCAGGTGAGAATCCTGGCCACAGAAACTTTCACTTTATCCACACAGGGCAAGTATGATTGCCCTATTTCACAAGTGATTCTTAAAGAGAGAAAATAATTTGTCCTGATCATATAGCCAATAAATAAGGATTTGAACTCAGGTCCCTTTGAATTCTAAAATCCACCCACTAACCATGACTCAACACTATTCTGTAAAACAAAAAGCCTGAACTAGAATGCCAATTTCTGAAATTCCTTAAATCCCTAACAAGCTATATTTTCATGGTTTTCATTATGGTCTGCTGCTCCATGTTCACATGTATAGATAAAGTAAAGGTTCCTATGGCCAGGATTCTTACCTGGCCCTGGTCGGCTGGCTCACTACACACATGTGGGCGATACATTGTTATTGACTCTATATAAAGACCTCTGCCCAGGGGTCTGCACAACACAGTGGCACAGTTGCAAGGCTGCAGGAGAGCAGAGATGAGACTGGAGTGGTGGCAGCACTGAGGACAGAGACTGAGACAGCTGTGGGGGTAGACAGGCCCAGAGGCAGAGACCTGCTTGCTGCATGCAGACTTGCTCCGAGTGGGCGGGATTCTAGTGATTGACCTGCCACCGTGGGAATAAAGTTGGGTAAAAATGCTTTCACCCCAAGAATGCTCCACTGTTATTTTTTGGTTTCATTGAATCCATAGTAAATTTTCCCGGGGCTGAAACCCATTGGCAAGACAACACGCATGAATTTTATTAACTTTGCAACACTTAGTAAAGATGGGTGAATATCCCATGCTGTTATTTTATTAAAACTTTTTCTTTTTCACAAGTCCAGTGATAATAATAAACTGAGCTAATAAAATAACATTCCCAGCAGCTTTCAGAATATATTAAACAAATTTCTATTCTTTTCTGTTTTTTGAAGTCAAGTTTTCCAATGAAATAAACAATTTCATTGTAGCTACTAGAACACAGTTTTTTTGTTTGTTTCAATAGATTTCTTGAAACATACTGTGGATAAAATGAGAGTTCCTGTGGCCAGGATTCTCACCTGGCCATGGTTGACTAGCTCACTGCACACCTGTGGGCAACACATGGCTGTTGACTCTAAAAAGAGCTCCACCCAGTGCTCTGGGCATGACATGGCGGCAGGGCTGCAAGGCTGCAGGAGAGCAGAGCAGAGGTTGGAGTGGTGGCAGCGCTGAGGACAGAGGCCCAGAGGACGGCTGTGCGGGACGACTGTGCAAAGAGGCCCAGAAGACGGCTGTGTGGGACAGCTGTGCAGAAAAGCCCAGAGGACAGCTGTGCAGACAGAGGGGCCCGAAGCAGAGACTGGCTCGCTGCATACAGACTAGCTCTGAGTGAATGGGTTTCTAGTGACTGACCTGCAATCTGGAAATAAAGTTGGATATAACCCTTTCACCCCAAAGAACATTTTGCTGTCAATTTCTTTGGTCACACCGAATCCATAGCGAACTTGCCCAGGGCTGAAACCCATTGGCAAGGCATATACGGTACAAAAGTAGAATGTTTATCCTATGAAAAGAGCCATTTCATTACTATGCAATATAATTAGCTTCAATATTGTCAGTAATTACATAAAATGTCAAGTACATACTAAATGTATATTCTTTTTTGATAAACAGACTATCTTGTATCCTTAAAAATCAAACTATTAATGATAAATTGTCGTGTTTGAAGAAGGCTACAAGCCAACATCACACACATAATAATAACCTGCTAGAATTTGTTTTTTTAAGTCTCAGGAGAGTTCTGTATATGAAGATAGGGTCCTTTCAGTTAATTCTCAGCTCTTTATTCACCAGAATTACTCAACTGTGAATGAAATCTTACAAGCTGCCTTGGTTGGGCATGTATGAAATGTCAAATGCAGTCTCCTATAAACTAACAGGAAAATTCATCACCAAAGAAAATATAAAGAGGACAGCATTAATTTTTAAAAGGTGTCTGAATGTTGAATCACGGAGCCACTTCAATGAAAGGAAGGCATGCAGTTAAGAAAGTTAGGGTGAAATGTGAATGCACTCCATTATCTTGTGACTAAACTCAGAGAAATGGTTTCTTCAAGGCATGCATGGGAAGTTAAACTTACTCACAGGACTTACATAACAGTCACAGTATGCCAACAGAAATACAATGATAACAAAACAAACATTTTCAGCTAATTTTAAACATAGAGCAATCTGAGTCACAGTATTTCACAGCAGGGAATAATGGCATCTATCAGTGGTGAGCTTAATGAGCTCTGAAGGTAGGTTTGTTAATTAACTTAATCACAGAGGTTGCAATAGTCGTCTTTCCTCTTGACTACTTTTTTAAACATTACCTCATCTTTATCAAAATGATCTGTTACCCTTCATCTCAATAGAAAAGAAAGCAGCTAAACACAGAGGATATGTAAAGTAGACTCTTGGCACTGGAATGCAGCCCTTCATTCATTCTTTCTTTTACAATATAAGAAATTCCTGTGGTCTGGGAACTCAGGGAGGTATCACAACCGCAGCTGTGAGACGCCTCCGGTGCCCTGCCCTCACGGTGCTACAATCTAGCAGAGAAGCTGGATTGGAGTGTGCTCCTGCAGAGGTGACCAAAGCAGAGAATGGGAGCTCTGGGAGGGTGGAACGCCTAGCTGGTCTGGGTTTAGGGGTGGAGGTCAGACGGTGGCCGAGGATGTGACAGTGAGACCTTAAAAAGGAGTAGGGATTAGCCATTTGAAGAATGGAGTAACAGCAGGTGAGGCAGGAGTAGCATCATGGGTAGGGGTCCTGGGAAGAGAACTGGAGACCTTTTCAGAGAAATGAAGATAAGTTAAGAATGGAGCATAAAAACCTAATTTGTCACTGCTCTCAGCTTATGTCAAATCATCTGAGCCCTTGTAACCCACATTAGGATTGTAGACTTTTTTCCAAGTACAACAGAAGGGTCATCAGCAATGAACTGAGCTGACCACATTTGCATGATCTCACTGCAGAGAATGGATAGGAGAACTGGTGAGAGGCTCATACATGGTCTAGGGAAGAACTGATCAAGGCTTGCAGCAGAGGGACTTCCTTATCAGATCAGATCATTCCCTGCTCAAAACACTTCCACATTTCCTATTGCCATTACACTAAAATCCAAGTTTCTTATTTATGTACAACTTCTACTCTTACCTTCTCAGCTTCATCCATTAGGCCTCAGTCACACCAGACTGATTTCAGCCCCCTGAATGCATCAAAGTGTATTCCCAACTTAGAGCCTTTGTATTTGCTTTTCTTTTTGCCTAGACCCCTCTTCTTCCAGATGGTCATTGAAAAGCTGTCACTCATTCAATAAACATTTATTGAGCATCTACCAAATGCCAGTTCTGTTCTACAGCTCAGGGGTTCACTCCTTGACCACTCCTGTTATGTGGCACTCCCTATTCCAAATCCCACCTGCCCTATTTTATTTTATTTATAAAATTTGTCACAGACTCAAATTGTGCATTATTAAGTAGAAATTATTTTCATGAATTGGAAGTGGAAGTAGTCACAGGGCATTAAGGTTAGAAGCATTCTGGTTTTATCAGAATGTCAGCATCCTGGGCCATGTGTGGCAGTACACCCAGGCCACCAACACCCCATGGGCCATGGACTATGCCAGACCCTGAAGGTACAACAATATACAAGGGTGAACAAGTCAGGCACAGACCATCTCTCAATAAACGTCCAAAATCTAGTTACAGAGACAAGACAATAAACTAATAATTATAAGACAATACACTATGATCTGACATAGGAAATAAAAGGTACTGTGTATGGAAGCAAAGATAAAAGTGGAGATGGAAGAAAGAAAGAACAAGACATACGATAATCAAAAGGTGGGAAAGCAGGACACTGAGGACCTGACAGAAGTTCAGTGTAGCTGCGGGAAGGAGCAGTAAAAGATGGAGAATATAAAGGTTGAAAAATATATCAAGAAGCATTTCTACAAAGGCTTTCTAGAACAAGTTAAAAGTTTTAGTCTTTACTGAGAAGGCAATGGAGAGCCACTAAAGGATTTTACCACAGGAGGATTATAATCCGATTTACTATTATTTGCACAATCAAATAGATGTATGTATAAATGGCCAGTCTTACAAAAATAACCCCCAGAATGGACTTAAAGACTATAATGCTTTCAAAGTGTGCAGGTAAAATTTAACTTTTAAATATTATCAAAGTATGTGAATATAATCTACTCATTTCTTCTGATTGAAGGTTCTTATGTTGGGTTTTGCTCATTTACTTAACAAATATGAATGCCTATGCACCAGGCCCTGCTCATGAGAAGACAGCAGTCAACAAAGCAGACATGAAAATGCTGCCTTCACATAACTCATGTTCTGGAGTTTGTTTTTGGAACACAGCAAGTAGAAATCATAAAGTAAGAGGAATTAGAATTGAAGGCTCCTTAGAAACCATCTAGTATACTTTACTTTTACAGAGAAGAAGACTGTGACTGTAAGAGATTAAGTACCTTATCAGGGGTCATAAGGTTTTGGTGGAAAAGCAACTATCCCACAATAATGAATAGAAAATAAAAACTGCTCAGCAGCTGCTCAAGGACATCAAAAAAACCAGCAGAAACAGAAACAGCATTTCCTGATTCAACAGCTGAAAGGAGGATATTGTTTTAATGAGTTTTCATATCTTCTGTCACATTTGTTAAAGAATATTTTCATAACTATAAGTACATGATTGAACAAAGACAAGATCACTTCACAAATGTTAAGCATCACATTGGAATACATTTCAGGGAAGAAGCAGAATAGAAAAAACAGGAACCCTGATGCAGCTCGTACTTTGAGCAAGTCACTTACAACTACCCCTCATTAATACTACATATTTCTTGCAGTCTTGGGAAGTAATTTACACTAACTCACTCAACAAAAATAAAGCAACATGCAGAGTTAATTTGTATTGTCTGACTGTGGAAAAAGCTGTCATTTTAAAGGCATGAATAAATATATCACCTGTTACAAATTTTTTAATAAGCATAACAATCTTGTGAATTATATACTTTTGGTTTGGTATCATAAACAGAAAATGTCCTTAAAAAATGCATGTTCCTTCTGTATAATCTATAGCTAATAGAAAATCTGTGTGATTGATTCCAGATCATAAATGTACTGAGTGTCTTTAACAGTGTAGAAATCACAACCATGTGTTGAGCAAACTAAATAAAATCCAGGATAAAGGATTGTTTAATTCCAGGGTAAACAATTGCACACAAGCTTTGTAATGTTCAGAACAATAAAAGAACAATCTCCAACTGATATATAACTAAAGTTTCATCTCTTTCCAAGGAATACTCTAGTTCATCATTTCTTCCTTCAAAATGATCCCTTTGTCCAACAGTGGGATAGGCCCATGAAACCTCAAAAAAATGGACCAGAACATATAAATTGCTTAACTATCATATAAAATAATTGGGGGTAACTGAACTTCATCACCATACAGATAAATGGTTTTTTTTATTCCTATTCTCTACCAGTTCATTAGTGATTACACCATAATCAACATAAACTTATTCATAATTTTCTCATAGCAAATAAAACCAAAGGAAAACTGTTTTTCATATGGATTCCTAATACATAAACAGATTAATTCAATATGAGGATTTTAGATTACTAACACAACTAGATCACTTAGAAACCAAACACATATATGCCCTCTATGCCCATTTTTCTGACTCTGAAAGATGTACTTTGAGTTCCTGAGGGGTACTTGCATGACCCCCCATTTGACAGGCCAATGCTTAGCTCCACTGCAGAACTCTATTCTACACTGGATTACATCTGTGTGTTTTGGCTAGAATTCAAGACTTGGAAAGTTAAGGATCACTTCATGTGTCAAGAAACTCTAAAATACAGAGTTAGTGACAGTTTTATAGAGGCTCTTAGAAGCAAACTCATCTGTTCACTCTATTCCATGCACAGGGTTATTTCAAAAGCAGCATAACCCATTATTCTATACAATGATTTCAGAATCTATCACTCCATTCATCATGGGTGACACTATTTACCTATATATGTGAAGTTTCAGAGATAACAAATTGGGAAAACTTGATTTGTTAAAGTTATTATAGTCTCAGTCTCCACTGGTTTTGTTTGGGCTTGGTTGAGGTAAAATATGAATTTATGCTGCTGCTATTATTTACCATCTTAACTCCCACATATTTTGAAAAGCATTTTGTACCATCTCCCTTGGCACCTTAGAAACACAAAGCAATGTTGAAGTATTAACAGGAATGCACCTCTGAGAAAACAGGAATATACAATAGTTCTTTCTATACAGGGGTTTAGGGGTCACAATTGGTTCAGAGGGTAGAAAAGAGAACTTACTTTGAAGTTTCATTTGCACAGCAAACCTATTTCTACTCATAATAAGGATGATGTAGCATTTTTTTCTTAAAGCTAAATTATTCAACTTAAAGTGTTTTGAATATTGTAGGATAAACAATCTTCCATGTGTGTGTTGTATGGAACAACTATACAGGCTCACATGGATAGGAAGAATTAATATTGTCAAAATGGCCATCCTGCCTAAAGCAATCTACAAATTCAATGCAATCCCTATCAAAATACCAACAGCATTCTTCAACAAACTAGAGTAAATAGTTCTAAAATTCACATGGAACCACAAAAGACCCCAAGTAGCCAAAGCAATCCTGAAAAGGAAGAATAAAGCTGGGGGGATTACACTCCCCAACTTCAAGCTCTACTACAAAGCCACGGTAATCAAGACAAATTGGTACTGGCACAAGAATAGAACAATAGATCAATGGAACAGACTACAGAGCCCAGATATAAACCCAAGCATATATGATAAAGGAACTATGGAAATACAATGGGGAAATGACAGCCTCTTCAACAACTAGTGTTGGCAAAACTGGACAACTACATGCAAGAGAATGAAACTGGATTATTGTTTAACCCCATATACAAAAGGAAACTCGAAATAGATCAAAGACCCGAATGTAAGTCATGAAACCATAAAACTCTTAGAAGACAACATAGGCAAAAATCTCCTGACTATAAACATGAGTAACTTCTTCCTGAATGCATCTCCTCAAGCAAGGGAAACAAAAGCAAAAATGAACACATTGGACTACATCAAACTAAAAAGCTTCTGTGCAGCAAATGACACCATCAACAGAACAAAAAGGCATCCTACAGTATGGGTGAATATATTTGTAAATGACATATCTGACAAGGGGTTAACATGCAAAATATATAAAGAACTCACACACCTCAACACCCAAAAAGCAAATAACCCCATACAAAATAGGCAGAGGATATGAAGAGATAATTCTCCCAAGAAGATGGCCAACAGACAGATGAAAAGATGCTCCATATCACTAATCTTCAGGGAAATGCAAATTAAAACCACCACGAGATATCACCTCACACCAGTAAGGATAGGTAGCATCAAAAAGACTAAGAACAACAAATGCTGATGAGGATGCAGAGAAAGGGGACCCTCCTACACTGCTGGTGGGAATGTAAGCTAGTACAACCATTGTGGAAAGCAATGTGGAGGTTCCTCAAAAAACTAAAAATAGAAATACCATTTGACCTGGGAATCCCACTCCTTGGAATTTACCCAAAGAATACAACTTCTCAGATTCAGAAAGACAGATGCACCCCTATGTTTATTGCAGCACTTTTTATAATAGCCAAGATATGGAAGCAACCTAAGTGTCCATCAGTAGATGAATGGATAAAGAAGAGGTGGTACATATACACAATGAAATACTATTCAGCCATAAGAAAGAAACAAATCCTGCCATTTGTAATAATGTGGATGGAGCTGAAGGGTATTTATGATCAGTGAAATAAGCCAGGGGGAGAAAGACAAGTACCAAATTATTTCCCTCATTTGTGGAGTATAACAATGAAGCAAAACTGAAGGAACAAAACAGCAGCTGACTTGCAGACTCCAAGAAGGGACTAGTGGTTACCAAAGGGGAGGGGTGTGGGAGGGCAGGTGGGGAGGGAGGGAGAAGGGGATTGAGGGTATTATGTTTAGTACACATGGTGTGAAGGGTCACGGGGAAGACAGTGCAGCACAGAGAAGGCAAATAGTGAATCTGGCATCTTACTACACTGATGGACAGTGACTGCAATGGGATATGGGGAGGACTTGATAATATGGGAAAATGTAGTAACCACATTGTTTTTTCATGTGAAACCTTCATAAGAATGTATATCAACAATACCTTAATCAAAAAATAAAACATAAAAATAAAAACTAGAGGAGCTCACCTGACTAATAAAAAGTAGGGAACTCTATGTTGTTTAATTTCTCTGCTCCATGAAATCCATAATGTGGGAACCACTTCACAAAGCTCCATACCTAAGGAACACAGTAAAAAGGAATCTTTTGCTTTTCTTCTAGATCTCTGCAACCAAAATCACCCTGTTAGTAAAGATAGGAATTCAGAATAAAAACTCAAAATGAAGGGTTTACAAGTACATAGGTCTGGAACATCCCCCAAAAGGAACAGCCATCATGGAAATAATTCATCCTCAAATACTACTAGATGCTAAAGCAATGGGCTAAAGTTTGATGAGGAAAAGTATATTTGCATAATCTCAAAACATCTCCTTTAATCAAGTGGTCAAAGTTATCACCATAAGTGAATGGCTACATTGTGAACCACTTGATAGAATGCAATTAAAAAAACACAGCATCACTTGTGTTATATTCTTGCCAAAAATAAATAATCTGAATCTAATCATGACGAAACATGAGAAAAACCTAAACTGAGGGACATTCTACAAAATAAATAGCCTGCAGTCATCAAAAGTGTCGAGGTCATGAATGTCAAGAAAAGACTAAGGGACTGTCAGAGATTAAAGGATACTAAAGAGCATGACAACTAAATGCAATGTGTGATTCTGACAAATACCCTTTTTGCTTTTATAAAGGATATTCTTGAGAAAAGTGGCAAAATGTGTGGCTTAATCGGTAATAGTGCATCAGTGTTAACTGCATGACTGTGACTACACTGGAGGGTGTACCTCAAGAGAAATACATAGTGAAGTATTTGGGGGTGGTGGGCACAGGCAAATTATTCTCAAATAGCTCAAGGAGGAAAAAAGTTTCTTGCACTATCCTTGCAACTTTTTATATGTTTGAAATTATTTGAATAAAATGTTTAAAGATATCAATTCAAAGAAAATTATCAAGTGGCTCTGAAAGTTCAATATGTGAATAATGTGCTCTCCAATTAACAAGGTTTAGAAACACTGTTCTAGGCAAAGGCAAGGAGAAAACTAATTAATACCAAGCACCTAAATTCTTACAAACCTTCTCAGTGAAACTTATGCTGGATGCTGCTGAAATTATTTAAATTCAAAATGCTCACAGCAATCTCTTTGTATAAAAATATAGGCTCTGAGGGCCTGTGGCTTCTTCCTCATGGAGACTGACATTTTTTAAAGCATTATAATCCTTGAAACAAAGAAGATCCTAAATTACAGATAAAGCCAAACTCTACATTGTATAAAGCCCTGAGAGACTGCTACACTGTGCTCCTCACGTAAAAGGAGAAATTTAATCACGGACTAGTGTGGGCCAATAACAGATTTGGGATGTACTCTGAAAATCCCTTTTGTTATTCTTCCATTAATGTGGTCCATAAAGCAATTACTAAAACTGAATCTAATATTGGAAAAGTTGTAATTGGTCTAGTTATGGAATGTAGTACTCAGTGATAAAGTGCCAGAAGAAGAAAAAGAGAAGAAGGTAAGGATAGCCCTGACAGAAAAATAAAGTGACATTATTCCACATACAAAGTGACAGCCTTGTATAAATTAAGTACAAACATGGAAGCAGCTTTGAGTGTAAAAGAAAAAAGATGAGATAATCAGAATCTGGGTTCAAAAGCCGGGTTACTCTTTTGTTGTTCTCTAAGCTTCAACCAGTTGACTAACTTTCATGAGCCTCAGTTTTCCCCTTTCTAAAATAAAAATGATATTCACTGTAAAGATTGTTTGGGCGGTTAAATTAAGTACGTAAGTAAAGTGGCTAATCTGTAATCCATACTAAGCCCTTATGAAGTATTCTTCTCTCTCCCATACAAGAAGATCAAAATATCTATGTTAAAGGAGAGATCTAAATTCTTTGATCAGTGCTTTTTGCCAGAGTATACTGTAATAGTCAGTTATGAAAATGAGCAAAACATTAGTTAAGAAAAAGGTCTTGACCAGCTATACCCTTAAAAAATACTTGATAAACTGGGTCATTAAGCAGACTAAATATTCTAAAGTGATAGCACCATGAAAAAAACAATTTGGAATTACAAAAGGAAATGATTATAATTTATTAAAAACTCAGAAGTGGTGAGGGTGATGCATTCAATCCATAAAACAAAGTTTCTACTAGTTTATAGTTTATAACTAAGAACAACCATTAATAATTAAGGAAGATTACTAGCAACAAATGTTGCTCCTAATTATTTTTCAATTTTAAAATATTTTCTCCATAATGAAAATAATTTTGTTTTCTCTGATATGTAAATAATATATGCTATTTTTAAAGAATTCAAACAGCGTATAAAAATAAAAGGAAATTTTATTTCCTGAAATTTCAACATCCTAGGGTTTTATTACTTAACATACAATCAAAATAGGCTGGATTATACTGTGGCAATAAGTAACTCCAAAAATCTCAGAGGCTTACAAAAATAAACATGTATTTCCCATCATGTTTTAGGTTTACTAAGAGTTGACTGAGCTCTGCTCTGCCTCATTTTCACTCCAGGATCCAGGCTAAACATCGCCAGTTGTTGAAGCTAAGAAAAAGAGATGTGTCAATCACATGCTATCTCTTAAAAGTATTCCATGGCCCAAATATGTAATATTGACAGACTTTGGTTGAAGTTAAGAGGGGGACTCCTCCAGAGAGAAAAGAAGAAAACTGAAATACTAGAAAACAAGCATATATTCTACCAAATAAGAATTTGTATTAAAGAACTGAATATGGGATAATTTAAAGATATCTCACAATGGCTTACATTATTCAACTACTTTTTTAAATGATGTAAAATACATATAACATAAAATTAACAATTTTGAAGTATATAATTCAGTGGCATTTATAACATTCACAATGTTGTACAACCACTACTTCTAATTCCAAATATTTTCATCACCCCAAAAGAAACTTTCATAGTCATTTTGTATTCTTTTTCCCTGTCTCCTTCTACCCACTCCTGACAACAACTAATTTGCTTTTTTGCAGACTTACCTGCTCTGGATATTTCATATAAATACAACTATGCAATATATGACCTTCTGCACCTGGCTTCTTTCACTCAGCATAATGTATTGAGGTTCATCCACATTGTAGCATCTATCAGTACTTCATTCCTTTCTATGGCTGAATAATATCCATGTATGGCAAACATACATTACCCATGGGATACATCTATTATCCATTTATCTTTTGATGAATGTTTGGTTGTTTCCATCTTTATATTTTTGGAAATAGTGCTGCTATCAACATCTATGTATAGTTTTTGTTTGAGTACCTATTTTCGATTCTTTTGTGTATATATCTAGCAATGTAATTGCTGAGTCATATATTAATTCTAGGTTTAACTTTGAAGAAATTCCAAACTTTTTTTCACAGGTGCTGCGCTATTTTAATTCCTGCCAGCAATGTATGAAGGATCCAATTTTTCCACACAAGAAGTATATGAAAAAGTATTCAGTATCAGTAGTCCTCAGGGAAATGCAAATTCAAAGCACAATGAGATACCACTTCACAGCCCCAAGAATGACTAAAATTAAAATGATGGATGCTTAGGCTGACATAACAAATTATCAGAGACCTGTGACTTAAACAACAGAAATTAACTTTCTCACAATTCTGGAGGCTAGAAGTCCAGGATCAACATGTTAGCAGGTCTGGTTTCTCCTGAGACCCCTCTCTTTGGCTTGAAGATTTCACTGCATGAACAGGTTGGAATTTGTTCCAGGGATGCAAGGCTAGTTTAATAATTGAAAATCCATCAGTGTAATTCACCATATTAACAGACTAAAGAAGAAAAATCATAAGATTACATCAATTAATACAGAAAAGGGTTTGACAAAATACAGTAACAATTCATGATAAAAACTCTCATAGAAATAGAAATAGAGGGATACCTCCTCAGTGCTTAAAAAGCATCTTTGAAAAAATCTTACTAAATGGTGAAGGACTGAATACCTAATATTGGGAACAAGTTTAGGCTATCTGTTCTCATCATTCTTATTCAACACAATGCTGGAAGTACCAGCCAGGGCAATAAAGCTCGGAAAAAAATAAAAGGAATATAGTTCATAACAGAATAAATAAAACTGTCCCTATTTGCAGATAGCATGATTATCTACTATAAAACTCCAAGGTATCTAATAGAAAAACTCCTAGAACTAATAAATGAATTCAGCAAGGTTGATGGATACAAGATAAATATACAAAAATCATTGTATGTCTATATACTACTGAATATGTGGACACAGATATTAAAATTACAATATCATTTATAATCTCTCAAAAAATGAAATAACGTATAAATATGACAATACATGCTGAAAAGTATATAAACACAGATGAAAAAAGTCAAAGATGATCCAAATAAATAGAGAGATATACCAAGTTCATGGGTATAAAACTCAACATAAGAAACATGTAGATTCTCTCAAACTAATATGTGTTTAATATAATTTCTATCAAAATCCTGGCAATATTTTTATAGATATAAATAATATTCTGAATTTTATAAAAAGGCAATGAAACTAAAATAGCAAAAAAAATGTTGAAAAGGAAGCTATGATGGGAGGAATCAGTCTACCTGACTTTTAAACTTGTTGTATAACTATACTAATTAAGACTATGTGGTATTGGTAGAGGAATAGACATACATATCAATGGAAAAGAATAGAGAACCCAGAACTAAGCAAACATGCTCAACTGATTTTTGTCAAAGGTGCTAAAGTGATTCAATGGAGGGAAAATAAATGGTCCTGGAGCAATTGGACATGGATAGACAAAACAAAACAAAACAAAAACCCACCCAGCCTATCATACTTTATTAAAAAATTAACTCAAAATTAATCACAGACTTAAATGTAAAATATAAAACTATAAAACTCTTAGGAAAAAAACACAGAGGATCTTCACAATCCAGGGTGAGGCAGAGCTCTTAAACTTGACACCAAAAGCACAGTCCATAAGAAGAAAAATTGATAAACTTAGTTCATCAAAATTAAAAACTTCTAATTTGTGAGAGGCCCCTGTTAAGAGGATGAACAGCTATAGACTAGGAAAAAATATCTGTAAATCACTCATCTGACAAAGACTTATATAAACTCAACAATTAAAAAAATTCCAATTAGAAAATAAGCATAAGATGTGAAGAGATACTCTATCTAAGGGGATATGCAAATGGAAAATAAGTACAGAAAAAGATGTTCAACATTACTAGCCATTAGGGAAAAGCAAACTAATACCACAAAAAGTTATCTTTGAATAACCAGCTAGGCTGGAATGTTCTAGCCCCAGATATCTAAAGGCTTATAGTTTATTCCACTGAGGTCTATGATTGAAAGACATCTCCTTAGGAAGACCTTTTCTATCTCCCCCATGTACTTCCTCACCACCCCAAGTCCCTAGTCACTCTTGGTTCCCCTACTATGTGCTATTTGCTTCATAGCACTTAAGCCCAGCTGACATTATATATTTACTTGTTTATGTTTGTTGTTTATCTCCATCATTAGAGTAAGTTCTGTAAGGGCAGAGATCTTGTCTTCACCAAGTGCCTCGTACAAAGTAGTCAATAAATATTTTGAGTAAACTACAACACATATTTACAAACTTGGAGGGTTCATTTCTGTATTTCCACCCATAATATTTTACCCAAATAGACTTCTGGAATTTCAGATCCTGTCTGCCTTGGGCCCCAAAAATGCCTCTTTCATTACTAAAACTATCTCATCTTTAGTTCTTTCTTTCCTTCCAGCTTTGCTAGAAGGGAATTTACCCTTATCCTGTTGATACAGCCATCCCACCCCCAGTCATTGTCCCAGTGTGACACTGTTATCAGAAGGCAGAGGTTAAAAAAAAAAAAGGGAAAATGGCCCTCAAGCAAGAATGCCAGCAGGTATTAGAGGAAAGAAGCTGTAGCCAGAGATGTAGAGCAATCCTGGCACACTGTTGAATACACTCTGGTCTATATAATATAAAATTTAGCAGCAACCCAATACAGGTTGTGGTTGGTTAACTCACCAGGGGTTAGATTTTTGGATTTGTTGACTTTTGCTTGGCAGTAAACATCAACCTAATTAGGAACTTGTCATTCAAATGTAATGAGTTTTTCCATCCCTCCTTTTCCATTTTAGCTAACTTCCAAAGATTTTTGGCTTTGTTTAAAGGAGCCATAATTTCCACTTTAAATTATGGATCCCAAAGCTACAATGACTCAGAGTTCAGTCTTCTCACAACATAAAGACCACAAACCATTTTAAAATTTTCAGTATGAAAGAGTCTGGGGATTGCCTGCACATTCCTTAACTAACAAATACCATGACAGAGTTGCAGTATGTGAGCAATTTACAGAACATGAATTTCTACCTTCAAACCCTCTTTTCTTAATATGTATTTAAAAAAAGAAGAAATCTGAAAAATACAGCTATTAAGCTTTATCAAGAAGTATAACTTAAATGTCTCTGGCATATTAAATCATTTAACTATTTCACAGTGGACACTTTTATCCCTTCATTTTCAGAAAAGAACCTGCCTTATTTCACCCCACCATCCACAAATTATTCATTAATTCTGTTTTTTAAACCTGTAACGGAGACCAGATTATCTTCAGAATTCCTCAGAAAAGTTAACTATAGGATGCTGTACGCTGAGAAGAGGTAGGCCTTTCTCCTGCTCAATTTGCAATGTTTACTTAAAAAGCTTCGGGTTTTTTTAAATGTCATTTTTTGCAGGTAAGTCCAAGTGGGAAAGAGGAGATGCCCACAGCATCTCCTGCTAACCATCAACTAGGTTATTCATAACATGGCCATGTGATGAACACCACCTTGCATACTGGCTCTTCACCTCAAAGCCAACACTAAATATACACTTCACATTTACATACAAGTTCGCTATTTCTATCTGCAGGTAAATTTTAAATAAAAGTAGTATTTCTGATTCTGCTATAAGAAAAATTACTTTCTTCCTTCTGAAAATGTTATTGCCTCATTACTGATATACAATCTTATTTAGTTTCAGGTATACAACACAATGGTACAACAGTTACCCATACTATTAAATCCTCACTCCAACTAGTATAGCTACTATCTGTGAACATTGGAAGATGTTACAGAATCATGGGCTATATTCTCCATACTGCGACCAACCTACATTACGAGTAAAAATTTTTGTGCCCCATTATCCCCCTCACCCTCCCTACCCACCCACTAGTCACTGTTTTGTTCATTCTATTTTGCTTTGTATGTATATACCACAAATAAGTGAAATCATATGGTGTTTGTTTTTCTCTGCCTGGCTTATTTCAATGAGCCTAGTACCCTCTAATCCATCCATGTTGTTGCAAATGACAGGATTTCTTTTCTTTTCATGGCTGAAAAATATTCCATTATGTACATGTACCACATCTTCTTTGTCCATTCATCTATTGATGGACACTTAGGTTGCTTTCATATCTGGGCTATAAATAATGCAGCAATAAACATAGGGGTTCATATATCTTTCAGATCAGGGATTTTGTTTCCTTTGGGTAAATTCCTAGAAGTGGAATTACTAGGTCAAATGGTATTTCTATTTTTAGTTTGTTGAGGAACCTCCATACTGCTTTCCATAGTGGCTGCACCAATTGACATTTCCACCAACAGTATAGTCATCTTTAATTGGTATTTCGGAAGCAAGAAAATAGGAAAAATATTTATCACTATTTAAATGTGACTGAACAATTTTTGACATTAAGGGTCCAGTTAAGAGACTTAATATACACCAGTATCAGGTTACTTAGTGTAAAAGTTAACAAAAATTGGCTCATCATTGTTTAGGTTGGAACCACCATAGCTTTTGTCTCTTATCTATAAAATCTACTCTATTCTACTGCTCTGTTATCTAGGGAAAAAAAATTCCTATCTAGAAAAAAAAAAATTTAACAAGGACTTAAAATACTGCTTAAACCAGAGTACCCAAAATTTCTGAATTCATTAGTTTATTTATACATTTATTCAACTAAGCATGTGCCAGAGAGTTAGTGTGATATAGTGGAAAAGAAATATGCTTGAAAGTAAAAAATAATTTTTTTAAGTGACCTGATTCAATCACTTTGGGCAAGTTACTTAAGCTTCTTTTTCTCGACTTCTATAATAATAGAAAAAGAGTAATATCCGCCTTGTAGAGTTGCTTTTGGAATTAAATGAAATAACATATTTCAAAACACCAAGCGTAATACTTGACAAAATTCAGGTGCTCAGTTTTACTTCCCTTCCTTCTAACTGACCTAGAAAATTATGTATATTTGGAGAAAAGTACAAAGAAGAAAGTTAATGGGTGAAATAAGATACAGTAGATAGACAGACATACCAATCAATAATGCTAGACAGTGGCTAAAGTGAAGTAGATAAAGCTCTTCATGGATTTATTCATCTTTTTTATACTTGGCCTCAGAAGATTTACTCAATCACTTTTACATTCTTCATTCAATTTACTATCTCCTCTTAAGAGTGTCAGGCACAGTTACTACCATGAAGGAATTTACAGCTTAGAAGGGGAGACAGACATGTAGAAACAATTACATACAGTGTTTTGGCATTTTAATTAAAGTTTTAAAGGAAGGAATGGTTCATTGGGGAAGGAAGACAATGCAAAGGGAGAAGCACTGTAGTGGTTCCAAAGTCAGAGACAGCAACTTTACTTCCTGGGAACACAGAATCCTACCCTAAGCTAGCTTAAGACGGAAATAATGTTTTTATTTAAATCTATTTTTCTATTTATTTTTAATAGAAGATGCATTCACATGATTGAAAATTCAAAAACTATAAACTATTATGTAGAAAGATATCTTCCTCCTTCCTCCATCTTCATTCATTTCACTAATTTCTCAGTGTGTCCCCAGCCTAAAGCATTCCCAAGAGGTGGCCAACATCATCAGGTCCTTATACATTTTCCAGATATATTTAATGCATCACAAGCAAATATGAATATCTATTTCACATTTTACAAATAGGTGTGCCACACCTTGCTTTTTTCTGTTGAGGTATGTCATTGAGCTCACTACTTATCAGTATACAAACAACTTCTTCATTCTTTATTCTCTTTTTAATAGCTGAATATAATTCCATTCATGAATAGCCACAATTTACTGAACTGATAGACACTGAAGTTACTACCATCCTTTCTATTACAAATGTTATAGTGATTAATGAATGTAATATATCATTCTACTTGTGTGCAAAATACATCTATGAAATAAAGTCCTAAAAGTATAACTAAGTAGGCTAATTTTGTTTTATTTTGCTAACACAATGAGAATGTTTCAACTACTAAATAATTAAGAGTCTAGACATCCCAAACTTGCCTTTTTTATACTCTGATTTGGCTCCACTAAATTCTGTCTTCATCCAGCAGCCTCACTGCATTCATGATCCTGCCCTGGCAAGATCCATTACCATGTGTTCCTTCAACAAATATCCCTTGAATGCTGGGTTCTGTTCTAGGCAGTGGGGACATAGCAGTGAACAAAACAGACAAATATGGCTCCTCTCATAGAACTCTCTAGTGGAGAGTTTTCTCCATAGCTCTCTAGGATAAGGAGAGACAAAAATACAACAGAAAAGTATACTAGAAAGTGATAAGTGTTAAGGAGAAAAACAATAAAATAAAGAAGGGAAATATGAAGTGCTCAGATGAACAGAAAAGGCCTGAGAAGGAAGAAAGGAAATGAGGGCAAGTGTGTATCTGCAGGAAGAACGATCTCGGCAGAAGGAGCATCAAGAGCTAAAGCTACATGGCAGGACAGTGGGAGCCCTATTGGAGGAACAGAAACGAGGCTTGCGAGGCTGGGGAGAGACTAATAAGGAGAGACAGAGATGAGATCAGAGAGGAACCAGGAATCAACTGGTACACAGATCTTGTGGGCCACTGGAAGGTCTTTGGCTCTCACTCGGAGGAGTATGGAAAGCCACGGGAAGAAAAGTGGGCATTGGACCAAGCAGAACGAGCAGCACCCTGGGTGTGGTTAGGCCAGAGACAGGGCACCAGGCACAGACCCAGCAAATGCAGGTAGGACATCAGGTCAAGGGTGCTTACAGAGCTGGGAGGGTGATAGGTGAGGAAGAGTAGAACTGGAGCAGGGAACAGAAACCCACTTCAACAGAAAGAAAACGTAAGAATAGAAAGGATTCTGCCTCCTTCTGGTAAAAAATATTCTACATAATCCGGGGACCAATGGACAGAGACTAGAAAGCCAAGTTATAATGCATTTAAGTTATCGATTTCTCATTTGCTTTGGCAGTAACTTTTATTGCCATAATTATAAACGGCCTTTTATAAAAATTATATTACCAATAAATTTTGATTATCAAGGCTTCTATCATAGTTAGAGCTTGCTTTTCAAAGATTACTCCACTACAGGCATATTATTTATTGCCAAGAGCCCATCTGTTTTACATTTTAGTACTAACTTTTTTATCCTCACAATCATTTCACTGAGATGTTTCAGGGTTGTGGGGGAGTTTCTCTCATACTTGGATGACACTCAAATTTCTTTGGAGGTAGTCGTGATTGTTATTTTGATGGAAGTACAGTATATGATAGGAAAGCTATAATGTATTCCATTCCTCTTTTGCAGAGAAGTTAATCAGCACTATTTCCTCAGTCTTCCAAGCAATTGTAAAGAAAAAAAAAGAACTACAATTTTTCTCCCTATTATTGTTTTACACTTTTATTTGCTTAGAATTTTCTCACCAATCTCTTTATCATCTGCAACCTGACTCCTGGTCTCACTATTTTACCAAGGCTGCTCTCATTAAAGCTTTCTTCTTCAGATTCCCCTGGAACTCATCACCATCTTTGACATTTATGACACACTGTTATACCTGATTAGCACTCAAAGCTCATATTCCATGACAGCACACACTCACTCATAGTCTAATGAAAAGAAAAGGCACCCACTGAAAACAAAGACCAGGAGGGAAAAATATATAAGAATAAATTTAATTGTAAATGCTCAGAACAGAGCTGAGGCACAGCAGGGGCTCATTTAGGAAGAATTTTTATATAAACCCAGGAGCCTTAGGCCAATGCCCTCATTTTATAGATGAAATAATGAGGTACAGAAGATGTGCCAGTTAGTTTGCAAGTAACAGAAAACAGCAACTCTATTTGGCTTAAATAATAAGAAAATATATTCTCCTACATAATGTAGATCCAGACACAGTATACCATTGGTGCTCTTCTCTGTGGACCCTTGGCCATGCTACCTTCTATGAAGCCGGCTTCAACTTCTGGCTGTGAGCAAGATGCCTGGAGCTGTTTCGGGGACTTACATTGGAGTCCTGGGAGTTGTGGGAAGAGACTGCGGGGAAGGGCAAAGTATATCTCTTTCTTGAGTATCTTTTCAGAAGCAAAGAAACCTGACTAAGAAGCCCTAAGGAGACTTTCTCTCTTGTCACCTCCACATTGCAAAGCAATCATTGGCAAGGGAAATGGTATTCCAAGGGTGATGGCATTTAGTTTAAGCTTTGGACTAAGTTAGGGGTAGAATGAGTGAGGACGCAAGGTTAAATGAATTGGCCATTATCAAAATATGACGTGTAGATCTAAGAGATGCCTTGAGTCTTACATTTGTCATACTACTCATCTCTTTAATTATGGATTCAACTCTTTCTTGCTTGTCCTGCTATTAATTTTGGATTCAACTCTTCTTTTTGCCAACTTCTTAGGCGCCCACTTGTTTTTTTCTGTAATTATCTCAGGCTTCTGTGGAGGTGGCAGAGTAGTGGTAAGCACTCACTTGATAGCCAGACTACCTGGATTCAAGTATAGGACCCCCATCATTTCCTACAGTGGTTAAGCACCTAACTTCCTGTCTCATCTATAAAAGGGGATGATAACAGAACTCAACTCATAGAGATTTTGAGAGGATTAAAATGTTAGTACATATAAAATGATCAGAATAATGCCTGTTGCCCAGTAAGTCCTCTATAAGTCTGTGCTATTATCCTTAAGGGGTATCTACTGTTTGCCTGTCCAGCATCCTTTCCCCTTACTTTTGATAAATGTTTCAGTTTTCTTTTGAAGAACTACTCCCACTATGCCCCTCCTTACCGTAAGATCTTGGCACAATTCTTCGTATGAACTACTCCCAAGCCTGGGCAAAAAGGTAGGCACATGACCAAGTTAGCCCCACAGATTCCAAGTTACCTTTTCCCTTGGAATCTGAACCTTAAGCAGAATAATTAATGACAGAAAACAGTTAAAATTCAGTCTTTCTGATGCCAAGGCCTTGAAGAGTCTTTTCCAGGGTTCTTGACCCCTAGGCCCCTGGAACAGTTGCCCTTTCCAAAATCTGATTAACACTCTTCTTTTGATTCTGTTAGCTATTTAGTCCCCTTTAACAAATTCCTATTTTGATGAAATCAGCCAAATTGATTTCTGTTGTTTGTGTAACCATTGTGTTGTACAAAAAGGACTCCCCAAGTTAAATCATGAAGTAACTTCATCTTCCACTTCCACAAGGCCCACATTGATCTATAAAGACCAGATTAACCTGATGGATTAATAATACTTGTAGGATTTATAATCTGTAGCAGACACACAAGTCTTGATTTCATATAATTTCACTGTTTTTTCATTGTACCTGAGTGTAAATCATAACCGCCCCAATAAGAAAAGTGTTACTTGAAGGCAAGAGTGATACTTTATATTATTTTATGTCCTTCATATTATTTAGTCCATAGAAGGCTCACACCAAGTCCTTAATAATTAATATGAGGATGGCTGAAGAGCTAAAAGTATTTCCAATCACAATTACTTCTGACTTTACATAGCTGCAAACCCTTAGGCCTAAGTTGTAGTATATGTGCTGCCGAAGTAAGCATATGGCCTACATTTTTATTGTGTGTATAAATATACAAAAAAGATGGGGCATAGAATTTTCCTTTTTCTTCCCACACTGGCCCATACATACTGGGCATCCAATAAATGTTATTAACTAGTGACAAAATAGCTGAAAACTTCAGGAGCTTAAAATTAATTACAATATGATAGGAAATTCCAAATGCATCTGTTACAGTTAAGATCTGAAACTATAATGTCAAAAGTCCTGCTCTGTTTAAAAATTTTAAACAGGAGATAAGGGAAACAGACACACAGACACTTTTTCCCCTTCTAATACATTTTTTTTCTTTTAAGAATTGTTGATGAAGGACAAAATAGAGAAGGTAACTATTGTATCATTTTATTATGTTTCTGGAGAAATGTACTTTTATTTTTGAAATGCTGCCTAACAAAAAGTACACCATCTTCTTTCCCTGACATGTCTAAGCATGTGAAAAAATACATATAGAAATAAAAGCTTCTCCCATTGGTGCCCAAGAGCATATCATTAACAAAAAGGTGGCTTTGTTTCATAGTATGTGGGCTGTTTTTTAGCCAAGTGAAAAAGTCAACTGGGAATAATAAATTGAGTAAGGCTGGACTCAATTTGATGTGAAACTAGTTTTGAAATGGAGATGCATAAATTGACTCACTTCTTGGGAACCAGCTTATGTTACATCTAAATGACACCTCTGTAAAATTCCATACCTTTTGGCTTATTGTTGATCAGTGGATATGGTTATTTCAAAGTTAAGAAAAAAACTTTCCTCAATGCTATTCACTGTGAATTTTTCAACCAGACCAACTCTTCATTGTTTCCTTTCTACAGGAACACTCAGTCTAGGAGAAAAAGAAAAGGGAAGAGAAAGAAGGAGAGGTAAAAAACCATGTCTTACTTGGACTGTGCGAGACAGCCTGGTGCAACCACATTCTGATTCTCCTCTTCGGTCTTAAGTGCGGTGAGCTCTACCATGTTAACCATCACATCATTAGTGTGGCCTGGAAGCTGCGGAAGCACTGAAATGATCTTTTCTACCAAGTTGTCTCCATGATGTCCAACTGCTCCTGTTAAAGCAGACATGAAAATATAAACTCACAAAATGGGAGGGAAAAGCTAGATTAATGTTTTATAATGATCCTTCTATAAAGAACAATGTACGTTCTTTTTTTTTTTTTCTACAAATCAGTAACACAAGCCTAGGATTTTTGCCCTCAGCAAGACCAGCCAAGCCCACAATTACCTAGTCAACGCGTGCCTTGTGTGTTGTACTCAATGCTCTGTAAGGGCAGGTATTGTGTCTGCTCTGGCTTCAACTATATTCCCAGCACCTAGCACAGTGCCCACATATGGTAGGTATCAAGAAATATTTAATGAAAAAAAAAATAATCAGCATAAAGTCAGCCAGGTAAATAGTGTCATAAGTTGATACTATTCTGAAATTTTACACCCAAACTTTATTTTACTGATGAAGACATTAAGAGCCAGAAGGGATCAGAGACCTGACCTAGAATAACAGATCTCCCCTCTGCCAGAACCTTATCTTCATAATGGCAACCAACTGTTGATCTGTTTCACCCTAAACCTGCCGTGTCTAGCAGGCAAAGTTGGCTCTTGCTAAATATTTGTTAGATGAAGAAAAAATAATGGATGAATGCTA
This sequence comes from Manis pentadactyla, assembly GCF_030020395.1. Classification (NCBI taxonomy): domain Eukaryota; kingdom Metazoa; phylum Chordata; class Mammalia; order Pholidota; family Manidae; genus Manis; species Manis pentadactyla. The sequence continues at coordinate 42,575,754 of NC_080023.1, forward strand.
GCAGTTTGTAATGACAGAGGCATTTATAGAGTGCTTTCTGTGTCCCAGATATGGTTCTAGGTGCTTTACATATATTAACACTTTTAATAACAAATGAACTTTGTGAACTGAAATTGAAATTCAAGACCAATACCACAATTTAATACTTTTTCCATAAAACCAAGTTATATTCCCCAAAACCAGTATTGCTTGGAAGACTTCATTCCAACAATAGGTAGAACTTGGCACATCTATTTGCTTCGATCCCACCCACTTCAAATCAATTAACCTTTTGCTTTCAATGCCTCTTTATCTCTCTCTATTGTTTTTTGCCATGCCATATTAATTGAGCAGAAGAATTAGGTAAATAAGAACAAACCAGGAATCCAAGGAATCATTATCTTCATCGCAATAGCTAATATGTATTGAGAGGCTATGATGTACCAGGTATTAAGTTCCAAACTGCACATTTATTATCCACTTAATTCTCACAACTCTAATATGTAGGTATCATTATGCTCATTTACAAAATAGGAGATTCACTTTAAGCAATTTGCTCAAGATTACATAACTTGTAAATTACAAAGCAAGAATGCAAACTCAGAAGGCAGATAACTCCAAAATCACACTCTTTATTTGAAAAAATTAAGATCCATAAAAGTGACTTAACACAGAGCCAGCATGAATGCTTCTGAGGTGATTTCTGATGTTAAAAAAAGAAGAGTTCTTGAACCACTAATACACTATTCATTTACTAGGCTTGGCAGGAACCACTTATTCATGTTGTCTTATAGTTTATGCTTGTCTCTCCAGCATGCAGACTACAAACTGCTGTTTAAATACTTGCTGAGCAAATGCCCCAAGACTGCAATCCAGAGGGGGGGATCCAAAGTGTCTAAGTGAATTATATCTTTAAACTAAATCTGGAATGGAGATACTAGGATTACCTTGTGACATTAGGAACTTCTCTCTCCACTAATTCCCCCCCTCACTTAGTAAAAAGTTGTATAAATATCCACTTATCCCTAAAATAACTTTTCTTTGCACTAGGTGCCCAAATTCTGAACCCTGCCCCAAGCTATTCTTATTTTCAACTGCCGTACACAGGGCACAGACGAGAAGAAGCCTGTGTGTGCCTCCTTTATTTCCTAAGTTCTTTGGTGCCTACAGTCTGGCTGCTGCTCACTCATCCTCCCTATGCAAAACTTGGGGGTCTCTGGCAAGTTTAGATCCTTAAACCCTCTGTAAACTGAAATTGTTGACTAATCCAGTTTGCTTAAAACTCTGAATATGAAAAGTCAAGGCATAACATACTTATTTCTTCTTAAGGTTTATTAGCTAATAGTTACTTTTCTAGAACCAAAGTATCATTTATGTACTTAAAACATTATATACTAAACAAACATCTTAAATGTTCAAAACTAGAGAAATAGTTTTTTTTTAATTATGGTATATTTATTGAAGCAGTTGTCAAGTTATAATTTTTATTTTCTTCTATTTATAGTTTTTAAACTTCCTATAATGAACATATATTCCTGTTTAATAAGAATAAAAATTTTGTTGTTATACACATGCATACACACAAATATCCCAGAATTTTAACAGGGATTCTTTGGATGGTATAATTTTGGTTGATGTAAACTCTCCATAAACTTCATTTTTCCACAGTGTTCTCTATAAGGAGCACATGAAACTTACCTAATTAGAAAAATAATTTATATTCCATCAGAAACTATTTAAAATATTATATCAGAGAATTAGCAAAGTGCCAAATGTACATGACTGCATTTACTCTGCTTCTTAGCTTTAGTCAAAACAAGATGTATATCTAATGTTTGATTGGTTACCATACTGGAGGAGTGTTGGGGGATGGGTGAAGTAGGTGAAGGGAATAAAGAGGCATACAATTCAAATTATAAAATAAATAAGTCACAGGAATGGAAGTACAGCATACAGAATATAAACAATAATGTTGCAATATCTTGGTATGGTAACACAGGGTAATTACACTTAACCATGGTAAGCATTTAGTAATGTATATAATTATGGAATCACTATGTTGTACATCTGAAACCAATATAATATTGTATGCCAACTATATTACAATAAAAATAAATAAAAATTACATGTTTCATAATGAAGGATATATCAGATGTGGAGTTTCAACTAATTGCCCTGATCTTTTGTGAATACATTTTCTCCCATGTCCTGCTTTAGAAGATTCAATATACATTTTTAAAAATTTAATTAATGCCATTTCCTTGACTCAAACATAGACTAAGCATTTGGGACCTCTCAATGTCACAATAACTTCAGATTCTTCTTTTATGAAATTAATAAAATGCCGAGATTTAGGGACATGGGCTCTAGTGGTCTTGTCCTCCACTAGTTCCTTGTGTGATCTGAGGCAACTTCCATAAGGGAGATGCCATTTTACTGAGCTAAAAACTCATACTTGGTCCAACTGATAACTAAACATATCTTTGAACCTCAGAATTTGAGATCCTAAGTTAGGTCAATTGCTTCAAGGACTAAACTTTTTCAGTTAACCACTGCAGAAAAATACCAATCCTGTATGACCCTGTGAATCATATGTGAATGTACACACTCGTATCATTATCACAAGGCATGCAACATCTCCACTTGCCTCTACTTACATGGAACAAAGTGCAAAGCAGTTATGAGGAGCCTTCACATGAGCTCAGTCACACTGTAGTAGGACTCATAAGACAAAAATGCAGCAATAGCCTTCTTTACCTTTCACAAACAGGATATTTTTGGGTTGTGCATATTGGACCTTTGTGTTGAGATAGGACTACTGGACTCTTAAATTTAGTATATTAAACAGCTCACTTCCTTTCTGATTCCCTATCATTCTGTCCCAAGAATCTATGACTGTCTTTCATTATTTTGAGAAGTTTCAGTATTTGATTACATTTCTGGGTTGTAGGAACACAAATTTCCTTTATTATTCCTGATGTTTCCTTCTAGGTAGAGGGACAACGATTATAGTCTAACACTCCTGAAGTCCTCCTTAAATCACTTTTCCCTAGGGCCATCTCTACTTACAGGTTCTACTCTACTTACTCTTCCTAGAATAACTTCTGCCCTTGGGAGGAGGGGAAGAGACTTGCTCTGGTACAACCCTGCTGCCAAGTGGGTAAACCTTCCAACTCTTGGATTCAGTACTAGGAAGCTCATTTGCCCATACATATGAGCCACATTCCTTAATGTTCACTGTATCCACTATAAAACTAGTATTATGGCCTCTACCTGCCAACTCTTTATCTCATATTCAATGGATTCAGAATGTGGATGGGAAAAGAAATGTTGGTTATTAGATCCCCTCTGATACTATCATTTCTAACACTACTTTTGGTTGCCTCAAATTTAGTATAAAGGAGATTAGTGTAAAGCAGCTACTGCATAGCAGTAAAAACCTGCTTAACCTTGCCACATACCACGTAGGGCTTTGGGGGAATGGAGAGGTGGGAGGAGAATCATAACACAGTATATATACAAGTTTATTCAGTAAATGTCTTTCTCCACACAGTAATTTTAGAGAAGAGAATCATATAGCATTCATTCTATTGCCCCTAACTTGAATCTTCCCCTATATTCCCTATGCAGTGAATGAATTCTGAAATTGCCCAAGCTAGAAAACTTGGCACATCTTCAAATCCTACCCTTAATCCTCCACTTTTATATCACTCACCACTATTAATTCTCTCATTTAAGTACTCAATTACTACCCTCTTCATCCTCCCTATTATTGACTCAATATAAGCACACCATTTCTTACCTAGATATAATGATAGTCTCCTGATCAATCTCCTAGCCTCCAGTATTTTTTGACTTTATCCCAAGGATATCATGGCTCCTAGGCTGGGATCCTCCATTAGTGGGTAGGAAGGCTTAATTGTATATGGAATGTTGTTGATAGTCTTTTTTTCTAGATACTCCATAACTTTGATCACTTGCTCAAAAAAGTTCCTGAATTTCAAATCACTGCACACCATACAGTATGAAGTAGAGTTGAGCCAACAGATATCAACATTATTCTTCTGTATACTCTTTAAGGATACAGTCCAGCTGGTGAGCAAATTAACAAACTGTGCTGCATCTTTATACCTGAATATTACTCATAAATACACAGGAATGAACTACTGATGCAAGCAACAATATGGATGAATCTCAACTGTATCATGCTAAGTGAAAGAGGCCACTCAAAGGCTATATACTATATAATTGCATTTTTATGACATCCTTGAAAAGCTAAAACTCTAGGAAAAGGATGGGTCATGATTGCCAGGGACTGAAGGTGATAGGAGAGACTGACTACAAGGGTACAGGGAATTTTAAGGAGTGACAAAACTATTCTTATATCTCAATAGTGGTGGTGGTTACATGACTATATGTTGTTTGACAAAATTACACACTATAAAGTATGAATATTACTATATGCAAATTATACTTTAATAAACTTGACTTTAAAACAAGCAAGCAAAACAACAAAAACCCACCCCATGAGAGACTGACTCACCCTACAGTTCCCACTTTGGAATCAACAGATCCATCCATCATATTGTCCACCAGAGAACTTGCTCAACAGGAAATGTGTACCTACACTTTGCCTGCCTAAAAAAGGATGGCTCCTCACTGAGAATGAAACTGAAGGCCTTTGAAACATGATCCCTACGTCCTTCCTCCTGACCTCCATCACCCTTCCTTCTTCATCTCTTACCACTGCCTCAGTCATTCATCCTGCTCCTCATGCACCTTAAGCTCTAACAAAATATTATCTAAAAAGAACTCACAGAACAACCTATGCTCCTCGCATTATCTTTGTACATTTTGGCACCTTTAAAAGACTACTGATTCCAGCTTCTGCCTAGATCTTCTTTTAAAAATCAGACTTCCTGGTGTGGTTCAAATGTGAAGCCAGGTTGAGAACCACTGCCTAGAAATGGCCATCACTAAGGAGAGCATTTTGTAACTAAACCCATGAAAGCATATACCATTCATATTCTATTTAGTTGAGCTTTGTGCTTCTTCATCAGACTCTGAGTTCCTCATGGACAGGAGCCTTGACTGCTTGATTTTATATCAGCACTTCTCAAACTTTACTGCATATTAAATCACCTGGGGAACTTGTTAAGACACAGATTCTGATTCAGAAGTCTGGGGGGAGGACTGAGACTCTGAATTTTTAATTAGTTTCCATTTGAGCCTGAGGCTGCCAGTCCCCAGGAAATACTAAGTGAGGCTTTGTATCACTATTACCTAGCACAAATCCTACATATGAAAGTTGCTCAGTAAACATTTATGAAACAGAGACCATCCATACCATTCTTTACACTCTCCTAGGTAACCCAAGTTGTAGTGATCTAGCAGAACCATACAGGAGTAATCTTTCACTCATTCTACTTCATCTTTTTCCCTCTAGGTATGACAGAATATAGTTCCTGACAAAGGGCTAATTCTAACCAACTCTCATTTCCGTTAGTGGCAAGTAATAGGCCAAGTAATAGAATTCATCTGGGTTATATGCATGGAAAAATCATCATTATATTTATGTTCTTAGTCATATACTTAGGAAAAAACATACCTTTGAAAGAATAAAACATTATATTCTTAAATGCATATTATTAAGTAATAGAAGTAAGAATAAATACTTTTCTAGGGCCCATTATATACCAGCACTGTTCTAGGAGCTAGACAGGTTAACTTATTTTACCCTCTCAACAACCCTTTGAGTGGGTACTGTTATTATCCACAACATATAGATCAGGAAACTGAGACCCATAAGCTAGGCAACTTGCCCAAGGACTGATGACTAGGAAGGGGAGAGCTAAGACTATTGTAATTAACCACTTATGACTATTACAACCTAGAGAGTAGTTGCACCTACCATATATTGGGGATCTACCTCAATCCTTACATAATGACCCTGTACAGTGTAAATGTGATCATGTCACAACACAGCTCAAAACCCTCCAGCTTTGCCATCATACTTTGGCTTTTGCTCTAAGTCCTTACTTTGCCCTACAATGCACTGACTCTACCTATCTCCCAACTTTATCGCCTAACACTGGCCCACCTTGCTTGAAGGGCAAGCTGCAGGAAACAATACTGGCCTTCTATGTCAAACATATTCCCACCTCTGATCCTTTGCACTTGCCGTTCCCTGGGTCTTGCATGTTCTATATCACATGGCCTGCTTCCTCTCTTCTTTCAGTCTCTGTGCCAGTGTCACATCCCCAGAGAGGTCTTCCCTAACTATGCTAAAATGGAAACTCTATCACTTCTAAAATCTTTTACCCACTATATAAATTATATATTCAATGAATGAATGAATGAATGATTTCATTTCCATCCAACAGCACTTTAAGGTCACTATTTTCCTGTGTTTACAAATGAGAAAACCCTCACAAGGCTCAATGAAAATCAAACAGCAACAAAGTCACTAAGCTAGGACTTGAGGTTATTATACTGGTCTGGATCTAACACCAGTAATCTAGACAGAGCTTTATGTGGCTTCTTAATTGTGTCTCAGATCTGTATTTTAAACAGTATCCTCTAAACTCTAAAATGAAGAAAGTATTTGGTTATTTTGTATTTTGTAGAAAATCAGATACAAAGAAGAAAGAACAGTCACTTTTTCTGAACACTAAAGCAGCACCAGAGTCCAATGACAGTGTTTAGTCTCTGAACTGCTAGTTTCCGGGCACTGTATCAGCATCATCTCTACTACTCAGGACAAGGGTTCTCAAACTTTTTTCCACAGCCATACATATGAGAGACGTTATGAACACAGACTCTGGAGCAAAGGGCTAAGGTTCAAACCCTGACTGTGCCACTTACTAGTTATGTGATCTTGGGTGAGCTACTTAACCCTTCCATGTCCCAGTTTCCTCATCTGTAAAGTGGGGATAATCATAATACTTACCTCAAAGAATAACTGTAAAAATTAAAGGAGTTTATATATGTAGAATGCTAAGAAAAGTTAATATGCTCTCACATTTTAGCCATTATTTATAGCCTCAAATTTTAATATTTTAACAAATAATATACAACCATACCTTAAAATACCAAATATAAATACATCAGTGTATCATAATTTCAGGTTTAAGAACCACCCATTGGATTGAAAGTTAACCTTTAATTGAATGGATTTAATTTAAAAGTTTACATGAAACTAAAATCCAGAAGAATTGAACTGAGAGGAAATTTAGTTCCTAGAGTTACTGCCATCTCCTATCTTTTGATTTTGAACTTGAAGACAATTAGCAAAGGACTCTAGTTGATCTTAAGAGCCAGAAAATAATAGAAACCAGATTCAAACCTTTTAGAGAGTCATAAATCACATCTACTTTTTAAGTTGTCCCTCCAAACAAGTCAGAAGCCAGGACGGTCCCTAGAATGTTGTACTTAAATTCCATATGCAAACATGCCTAAAACACTCTGCAGAGACACAGACTCTGGGTGGTCCAGACATGGGAAAAGTAAGCCAAAATCAGAGCAACAGACATCAGTGGCCATTTACTTCTCAAACAATTACCACAACTTTCTATAGTTATAAGCCCTGAGAGCTATCAACTGCTTCAGAACAGCAAGGAACTTGTCTAATGTGTTCACCACTGCTTCCCTAGACATTTAACAATGTTTGGCACATAGTAGGCATTCAATAAAAGTTTACTGAAAAAAAAAAACAACTATCCAACAAAGGGACATGTCAGCAAAGACAACAACAAAAAGATGAGAGGGAAATTGTCTATATTGTAGCATAATATTAACAAGGTCAAATTGATTAATTACTGGGGATTATTTTTGGTAGTGCCAATTTTACATATAAGAAGAGAGTTAAGTATATAAATCTTCTAGTGGTAGTTATCAATGATAGTGTCCAAAATATTTAACAACTAATAATATAAATTAAGATATGTGTATATATGAATATCTAAATAAAGACAAAAAATGTATTTCCTTTTGGCCTCTTTATTACATCTGCTGTCAAGTAATTTAAATAGAAATTTAAATCATTCAAATCATTGCGATAATTTCCAAATCATCTTTTGATTTTTTAAACATGGTTGGTGTAATCTTTTGTATGCTGCAGCTATCACTGGCTAAACAATGCCCCAGTCTAAGCCACAATTTGATAGAAGAAACCACACCAAACTCCTGTAACAACTACTCTATTAAATTCATAGTCATGAGCTCCCTGGATCCTGATGTTGGTCACACCCAGGAGAGATCAGTAAAAACTCTGCACATGGTGATCAGGTAGGTTGCTGGACACCAGAGTCTGGACCAATCGGGAAAATACCCATGCCAACAGCAATGTCACCAACACCATCTACCCTATCACCCCATTCAATTTTGGGCCACAGAGGACAAGTGCTGCATTTCCACAGTGAACTCCCACCGCTGCCTCAGTACCCTCAGCGCATACAGGGAACAGGCTTCAGCCGCACCCTCCTCCACACGCCCAGGCCCTATCATTCACTTCCACTGGGCAGCAGTATTAGGTGATTTGTGTGCTCAATAAGGAGATTTCTCTTCACTCCCTAGGGCAGAAGTACTTTAGTATTTTTAAAAACAGGTTTGATAGTACAGCTATGTACCAAGTGAAAATCAGCCCTGAATACTCCTAATAGGGAATACAATGCTGTGTTGAAATATCCTTGACACAAATGAACCACTAACATGATCATCTGGAAGATGGTTTGGATTATAGCTTTATCCACTAAGAAAGACTTCAAATGATAAGTTATTAGAAGCATAGTAGCAAACTAGTCCCAGGGAGAATTTATTCTCCAAAATCTACCCTCCATCAACAGCAGTAAGTTGATCCTTTCTAAAGGAAAGCATGGCATAATTTTAAAATGGGAAGTAGATCACAGACCATTTCCTGGGTACACTATGCCAAAGGTGATAGGCCTCAGAGGGCACCACAAATCAAACTTGGCTTCATGCACCATCAGATAGGCAAATTATCTCACCCATTCTGGCTTCCCTTTATCCTTTATTCCCACTCCCAACTGGCCATTGCTGGTGCCACCCACCACCCATGCAGGCAACCTGTCCCTACTCAGATATCTCCCTACTCAAGCTCTGACACCCTGAACCCCATCAGTGCCTTCCTCCCAGCATAGACATCTACCCTGCTTAGCCCCACCTAAATGCTTTCAAACTTAATTATTCAGGGAGGCAAAAAGGAAGCAGAGCCTTTATAATTTTAAATGTATTTGAGAAATCCCTCAAGTAACTTTTGGGCGGGTTCACTGCTGCTTCCCTCAGCATTATACACCTTGTATAATTCTCTCAACATTCTATTGAAAATAATATTTTCATGATTTCTCCGAAGCCCTTGACAAAGTAGGAGAGTTTTTCTTTCTCTTTTTTTACTTGTTGCCTTGAATCTACCCACAGAAATTTCCCATTTGCTCCCTTTGAACACTAAATATTATTTCACCAGTCCCATGTACCTAAAAGGTCTCCTCCCATACCAGTCTGCCTTCGGAGTCCTTCACTGATCTAAAGAACACCCTGGAAGCCCACTACTGGCAGAAGGAATCTGAATAAACATAAAGAAAATGAGAACTTTATATTAATACTAAAACACTAACAACTCTCACTTTGACAGTTTAGAACATGAAAATGCTGAGCTTGGATATTTACAGAAATATTGAAGCAATCCTGCCACTTACTGCCTATCCTTAATGGTCATGCTTTTTTTTTTTTTTTTTTTGGTAAAACACAACCTCTGAGCCTCAATTTCCTTATTCTTGAAACGATAAATGACACTTAGCTCACCTAATTTGTTGAGAGGATCCAATAAGGTAATGTAGAAGTAATTTTTATCTACAAGATAGTCACATAAATATCATTATTTCCTTTCTCCAATACTGTGGGCCCAAAGTGTCAAATTTTAGAATATTCAGAAAGTGTGTGCCTTTGTGCATTCCTATGGCATCTGAGATGACTAATTATGTGGCTTAAGAATCTCAGAAGTATTTTCAATCAGAAAAAAATGAGTATGCTAACCTCAATGAATGTCTAGTTGGTAGCAACCTTTAATTCACTCATTCATTCATCTATTCACTCAATAAATATTAATGGAATACCTACTATTTTCAAGGCACTCTTCTCAGTGCTAATTAAATAAATAGCAAACAAAGCAGAGTCTCTCCCCTCAGGAACTTCCATTCAAATTGGAGGAGACAGTCAATAGACACTTAATTAGTAGAGTTAGGTTAGGCAAAGACCACGACAAATAAATCAGGCTAAGGTGTGAGAGTGTCTAAAGAAGGGCATCAGGGATTTGAGCACAGGTTCAAAGGAAGTGAGCAAGAAAGGCACATAGATACCTTAAGGAAGAACATTCCAAGCTGAGCTGCAGAAGAACATCAAAGGCCCTGAAGCTGGAACATGCTTGACATGTTGAGGAATGGCAAGGTGGCCAGTGTGCCCAGAGCATAATGTGTGAGGGGAGATCAGTGGAACACGGTAGGAGAGGTACATACAGGTGGATCGTGTATGTACCTGCAAACAATGGTAAGGAACTTGGATTTGATAGTATGTGTGATGGGAGGCCACAGGAGGATTGTAAGCAAGCGACATGTCAGATTTATGTTTTGATGGGTTCATATAAGAAACTGCATTACCTGTATATCTTCTGCACTTCGTTAATCTTTTTTAAAACTATTTGCATCCTCTACCCTGCTGTGTCAGATGTTGCTTTGAGGTTGAGTAAAATGAATTCTAATAATTGAACATGGGGTTCACCAATATTCAGGCCATTCATGGTCTTGACAGAGGAAGAGTGCTGGAGTAAAAACGTTAGAAAGACATAACTGAAGAGGAGTTAAGGGAAAATTGGAGCCGATGATTGTAGAGACAGCAAGTATAGACAACTCTTTCACATTTGTTATAAAATAGAGCAAAAAATAAAACTGAAGTTAGAGGAGCATAAGGGGTCAAAAAAGGAAATGTTTCATTCTGTTTGTAGGTTGATGGGGAAAATCTAATAGAAAAGGTTATTTTTAAGTGATGATCTAGGAAAGAGGGAGGGTATTTGAAAGAGGGAAATCTATGGGAGAAATGAAAAGGGAGAGGACCTAGTCTGCAAAGGTCTTAACATGAAGTAAGGAAAGAAAAACATGTGAGTATAGATATAGAAAAGTTGGTATTTGCTGGTGGAAAGATACAGAAGTTTTCTGATGACTTATATTTTCTCAGGGATATAAAAGCAAGAAAGCCAAGGGGTGAGTATGGGGAGGGAGCTCTGGAGGCTCTAAAAGAAAGAAAAAAATGATTGTGCTGAATGGCAACTTTGTCTTCCCATGTGCCCTTGTTTTCCAAATCATCCTTGACTGCTTCATACTGTAAGCATTTGGAGAACAGACGTTTGTTATGTATGCAGAAAAGAGGCACATACAAGAAAGAGATGCCTAAGATGTAAAGGAATTGTTGCTATGACACTGGATGACCAGGGCATTAAAGTCTGCTTGACTCAAGTGTTGGGGGGTGTGGTGCAGACAACAAAGTATGTGACCTTTATTAATTATGAAACAATATGCCACATTTTAGGCATGAAGAAATATAAACAGTTTATGCCAAGGACTCAAAAAACTCAACAAGCATATATACTCATCAGATGCTTTTTAATCTTCTAAGCATTCTGAGAGGTTACAATTATTACTTATATTTAAATCACACTGACAGACTAGATACCTGGTTTTTCCAGTCCATAATTAAGCTTACATCTAATGTTATTATTTATCTTACATTTTACTTTATGACCTGAAAATTAATCCTATAAAGTCAAAAACTCAAATACACATGTCGTGGTTTTGAATCACTTCATTGAACTTTTTTCTGATCTCCTGAAGGGAATACTTAACAATGTCAGATTCTTGATTATTCTCCCTGAACTTGCGTGTGGTCAGCCGATACTACTAGCAGCATTATATTTACCTAATTAGAGAACAATAAAGTTGACCTTTGAAAATAAATGCACATGTCAAGTACAAGAAAATGTTTTTCCTTCACCTATTTTGAGGGTTATATTTGTTCTTTAAGTGTGCAAATAATTAATATATTATTAGAATTTGATATTACCTGATCTTCAAGAGAATTAGAGAGCTAAGAATAAATCAATAAACATCTGAAAATATTTTCTACAATTGCATTATATCTTTCTTTTTGGTGATATTTAAGCTCAGCCTCATTTGCTAACATTCACTAAAAAAGCCTAAAACTGAACTATGATAATTTCATGTTTTGTTGTACAGTTTTCCTTCCACTGAGCCATCTGCTAACACCTCTTCAACTAACTAGAGCCCTCTTATGAAAGATTGTAGTGAATGCTGGCATCTGCACATTTGGAAAAGGCTCCCAGGTGGACAGTGAGCCCCAGTGTCAGCATCATTCTATTTTCCAATCTCTTGGACTAGACACAGTTGTTTAAAAAGCGCATACTGATGATGTATTTACCCACACAGTATTTAACAAATCGACTGTAATTGCCAATTTGCTTGGCTTTTTCACCCCTTGAGATAGACTCTGTGAGATCTGCATCTGTTCCTCTTTGCATCCTCAACCTGACATACAGTAAAAGGTCAATAAAATATATGCTGAATCAATGAATGTCCCAATATTGTGAAGAGTGGTTTTCAAGCCCTCCACAGCAATCCCACTCACCTATGAGATCCAGAGTTCTGTCCACAAAGACCACTGATGCCCTGCCTGCCACAGTCTTCCTCCTGTTCTTGGCAGGAGCATAATTGGCCAGATCTGCAGCGATGATCCGACTGAGGGAACCTACAGCAAAACACTCCTCCCGTACCCCTAAATGCTCACACAGAGAACTGAGGCCTGACACCAGGCACCTGATCTGCAGCAGCAGCTCGGGGGTCAGAGCAGTGGCATCCACCTCACCCAAGTTTCCTAGCCTCTTCTTGTCCGGTCGGGCACTTTTAAGGAGATGCACATCCTGAGGCAGCAGTGGAAAAAGGGAAGCAAAGGCTGGAGTTAAGGCAAGGTGAGAAGCAGCTGGGGCGAGCAATAACGGGACATGCAGCACCTCGGCGGTGTAGTTCATGTTGCCCATCCACTCACACAGCTTCTCCTCCAGTTGCTCGAACACAGGCTGCTGCCCTTCCAACTCAGCCGCTGCCGCCGCCGGCACATGATTAGCCGTGAGGTGAACATCGTGATTGACAGCCGTGACCACCACACAATATTGGAAGTGGCTGCGGCAGATGATGTCCCGCAGAATATCTACGGTCCGGCCTTTCATCAGACAACTTAGGACAAACACCGCCTTGGGCTGCTCGGCTCCACCACCATCTGCGGCAGGCTCGAATTCCCGCAGGTAACACGCAGGACCCCCCACAGCCTCCAGGAGCCGCGTCGATCCGCAGCCCCAGTGCAGGCTCTCAGCGCAGGCGGCGTCCAGGTAGACCACAGCCCGTTTCACTTTGGCCAGCACCTGCTCCCAGCCTTGCTGGGTAAAGGACAGCACGCCAGGGGCACTCATGGTTGGGGACTCACAGACTCGGGGCACTGCAATCCAGGAACCTCTCAGAACTCACAGCTTCCGGGAATTGGGCTCCCTGAGACTTTGACAGTCAACACAGTACACGTGGTGCCTCGTCTGACTCTACTGGTGTCGGCGCACGGTGATGATGTCAACGAAGCATGATTGGCTAGCGAGGAGCCCTTGGCGGAAGGATGACGAGAGCGAGGGGGCAGTGGGCGGGGTCCGTGCCCTCCGGAGAAAAGGGGCTGCGAATGGAACAGTTTAGCTGTTTCTTTTAGTCTTCCTCTCTGCTCAGGTTACCTTTTCCCTGGTCCTTGAGAAATCTCAGGAATAAAACCTAATCCGAAGGTTGATGTTTCCCTTGGATCTGAATCAATCTCTTTAAAAGTACAACCATTTTACCCATCAAAACTCCGAATAGCAGAGAAGATAAAAAAAACAACTGTTGTGTAATGTTTGTGGTTTATAGATGGCTAACACATACGTTCTTGCACACAAGTCTCACAACAAACCTAGTCTCTTTCTCACTTTCTCCAACTTCTTTCCCTCCTCTCATTGGCACTAAATCTTCATCTGCTTCAAAATTCTAGAATCCAGCCCCTACTCCCCATTCATTCTTGCTGTCAGTGCTTTAAACCACCATCGTTGCACACCTAGACTGATAGCAATGATCTCCCACCATTTCCCACCTTTCCATCTCTTCTCTCTCCAATTCAGTTTCTTCCCAAAGATGTTCAGCTTCCCAAGATGGTCCTACCATTTTCCTGCTTAAAAGCCTCTCCTGGCCCGATTGCCTACAGCATACAGACAGACTCATTATAATGGCACCCAAATCCTTCATGATTTCTCAACTTCTTTCCATATACCCCCGGCCTGCAATATTACATACCTGCCCAATAAAGTCAACAGATCAAGCCCAGAATATTTCATAGTTTCAATTCATTCAACCACTGTTTACTAAGCACTAAGTATAATCACTGTGCTAGACTCCAAAGATACAATGGTTAATAAAGCATATTTCCTGATCCATGAAGAATTTTCACCTTTGCTAACTACTTGCCATGTCATGGGGTAAGCTTTAACATATCTGTTCTGCTAGACTGTAACACTAGAGGTTTGGTGTCCCCAATCCCAGAAAATAACAGGTATACAGTAAACTTTGTTAAATGAAAGTTCAGCTCATATCCATGTAATAAATAATATACCAACTTAATGAACATGTAAAATATTCCAGAAACTTAATGCTGGGCTTTAAGGATCTAAATAGAAATAAGCCACAGCTTGCCTTCAGAAGAATCTGAAATAAAAGACCTATATATGTAAAACAGCAAGTGCCATAGAATGTTACAGAAGCAACGATTTTTTTAAAAATGCATAGGAGTTACAAAGGAGGAAAAATAAGTTCTGACTGACTGAAGGGAAAAAAAAGGAAGTGGTCAGAAGAAGTTTCATATAGGACATGAGTTTTGAGTTGCCTTCAAAGAAAACCAGGTGTTAGCCAGGTGAACAGAATGGGGAGGAGCATTCCTGGCAGTCCAAACAGAGTGCGGCATGAACAAAGACATAGAGGCATGAAACCATATGACATACTCTCTGGAACTACAGTTTAGTGTAGCTGGAGTATATAGTATAAAGAGAGGCCCAAGAAGTCATAGAAGCTCTAAACTAGAAAAGAGGGGACTAGATCAGGGTGTCTTATTTTCTATTCTAAATAGTAGCAGCCAGTGGGGAACAATTTAAGTATTTTTAGGAATGGAAAAAATTTGTTCACATCTGCAGTTTAGGGGGAGAAAGAGTCAAAATGGAAATTCATTTGAATGGAGTAAGGTTTAGGGCAGGGAGAGCCGTTAGAAAACACTAACAGCAACAACTCTGGATGAGACTAGATAAGGATACCGAGAGGATACACAGTGCATGGGTTTATTAAGAGATGTTATCCGGTGAGTGGATTGACAAAGAGAATGAGGCAGAGGGTGAATTTCAGGTTAATGCCCAGTTTTCTGCCTGGGTGACTGGATAAGTGGCAGTCACTGAGATTTGGAAACCTGAAGAGAAGGAGATTGGAGAATATATATATTGAGTTCAGTTAGGACATGTTTTTATCTGCTCATTTTTTTAGTTGTGGAAAAATACATGAAATTACCATCTTAACCATTTTTGAGTGCATAGTTCAGTAAAGTGTTTTCACACCATTGTTTGATCTAAAGAACTTCTTAATCTAAAGAAGTTTTTAATCTTTTGAAACTAAAATTCTATATCCATTAAACAAGTCCCATTTTCCCCTACCCCTAGCAAACAGCACTCTTTCTGTTTCTATAAGTTGACTATTCTAGATACCTCATATATATGTGGAATCATACAGTATTTGTCATTTTGTGAATGGCTTATTTCAATTAGCATAATATTCTCAAGGTTTATCCATCTTATAATATGTGTCAGACTACCTTTTTTCAGGTTGAATAATGTTCCATTGTATATACCATTGTGCTCACCACATTTTGTTTACCCATTCATCTGCCAATGGGCATTTGGATTGCTTTCACATTTTAGCCTTTGCAAATAATGCTGCAAAAACTTAGGCATACAAATTTCTCTTTGACACCCTGCTTTCAATTCTTTTGGATATGTACCCAGCAGTGGAATTGCTGAATCTTACTGTAATTCCCTTTTTAACTTTTTTTTTGAGTACCTTCTGTTTTCCATAGCTGCTGTACCATTTTATATTCCCACAAACAGTGCACAAGGATTCCAATTTCTCCATATTCTCGTTCTTTTCTGTTGTTGTTTTCTTGATTGTGACCATCCTAATAGGTGTGGGGACTTGTTATTTTGAAGGTACTGTAGGACATCCAGGTGGAAACATCTAGTATACAGTTGAATGTATGATTACAGATTGCAGGAGAGAAAGCTGATAATTTGGGAATCAGAGAAAGATGAGGACATGTTCTGTCCTTGGAGGGAAGTTAGATTTCAGTTTCAGTGAAGGAACAGAGATATCCTTCTGCTAAAAAATTGTGAATGTTAAGACATGTGTGTGTAATTGTTCAAAGATAGGGACTGAAAGTTACATTGCAGAGTTGGGATTCAGGCCTAAAGAAACTTGGATGGAATAAGCACAGAGAATGTACAGGAATGACTCTAGAAGAGTTGGCAAAAAGTGACTGAGAATCCAATGCACAACCTGTATAGCCACATGTAACCCCAGGGGCTGCCAGATTACGAAAGGGCTTTAAGACACATAGTAGGACATTTTATGTGTAATAGAAAGTCACTGGAGGGTTTATGTTAGCTGAATTGCAGTGTGGCAGTGGAGATGGAAAGAGGTAGAAAGATGTGGTATATATCTTATAGGACGAACTAACTAGTAGGTCTTGCTATTAGATTTTCATAAATCTGAGATGGATTCATGAGGGAAAGAGAGGAATGAAGAATGATTCTTTGGGTTTTGACTGGGACAACTGGTTGGATGGTGGTTACTGATACTAAGAGAAGCCTGAGGGAGTTTGGGAATGGAACAAGATAGTTTGAGGAGTTCTGTTCATAAGTTCTGTTTGGGGCATAAGTTTGACATGCCTATTCAATATCCAAGAGAGGCTGCAGGTAATGCCTCCAAGTAAGCAGCTTGGCCTGAGAAGACTGTAGGTAGAAAATTGGTAGTCATTGGCTCTCAAAGATATATCACATAGATGGCACTAAAAATCACAGGACTGGATGAAATGATCTTGGAAGGCAGGGTAGACAAAAAGGAGAATCAGAAAAAAAAATCCATTTCTTGCTCTCAGATATTAGAGTTAGATGAATTCCTGCTAAAATGATATGCTTAAGATGATCAGATTTATCTTATTTAAGTGTGATTTGTACTTCTCCGGTCTAAAGTTGGCAATAGTTTCCTATTCCTCATAAAATTGAGCATATCTCCCTTCTCCTTATTTCTAAGTCCACCATATGCATGATCAACACTTACTATTAAACACTTTTCATGTGCTTGACATTATAACAAGGGTCTAATGAATATAGAAATAAAATAATTTTGTTCTTACCCTTAGTGTGCAGTTTACTTAACAGTGTATATGTGAATAGGAGATGATATAATTTTCCAGAAACAATTGTCAATATAAAAATTAGTGTTAAAGTATGCCGGAATGAAGAGGAAGGTGAATACTTTGGACTGAATTCTTCACTGAAGTATCTAAAGAAGGAAAACTACACATGTGCAGTTACTCAGGGTAGTCAAAGGATAAAAGACCTAAACCGTAAAATACCACTAGCTTGCATCTAACCTGTCAAATGTTTCCACATTTGAAACCTTATTTTAGCTTTGGTATCCTTCTAAGAAGTGGGTATAATGTCTTATTTTAATGTGTCAATTTTACTGATGTGGTGAATGAGCAATCTTGAAATTAAATGACATAACTAAACTTGGCAGTGAATAGCACATTGAGAACTCTTTAAAGGACTGACACTGTTTTACTCATATCTTTATTTTCCAAGTTCCTAAACAGCCGATATCCAATAACTGTTCAATAAATTAAAGAATAGTATTTACTAACGAGAGAGCAAGTAAACCTGTTGATTTGTGAAACTAAAATGGATTTCTTTCTGTGAAAAGTGAGTGTACTGTTTGAAAATCTTAGAACCAAGAGAGACTTTAGACATCAGCTAATTCAGCTTTCCCACATTATAGATGAGAAAACTGAAGCAGAGAGAGGTTAATTACCTGAGGTTATGTAAATACATAGTTATAGTTAACTAAAACATTAGTTTTGGCCCATCATGTCACCTTCTCCTTGAAAGATGTGCTTGTTCAAAAGTAGCCTGAAAATGTGGTATTATCTACTAAAATAAAAACTGGATGTACTTTATTATCTATTTTGTACAAATCTGTCATAAGTCACCAGACTCTTCATTGCATTTGTTGTGAAAAGTTGAAAGCAATCTAAATGTACATCAGTAGGGAAATAGCCGTACACATTTTGTGACAGCTTATGAAATATTGGGAAGGACTTAAATATGGACATAGGACTTAAAAAACTCTCCAAGATGCTGTCGAGTAAAAAAACAAACAATCCTCATAATGATAACTACAGTGCTGTACCCTTTAAGGCTCGTTAACCTCAGGTTCTCGCACCAAAAACAAGACTTGTGAAGTAAATAATTTCAGAATGATTCACACCTAACAGAAACCAAGAGATACTTCTGGAAAAGACGAGAGTGGATAAGGGGTTCTTTGACCTTAACAGTAGTGTGTTCTTTTAACAAGACTGCATTAGTCATTCATTAGTTTGGCTTTTATTTGCTGTTAAAATTAATTTTTCAAGTAAGTGGGCATGAATTATGATTTCTTCTGTTAAATTACATACAGGGGGCTGATAGGGTAGCGATTCTGTATCAAGAATGATACATTTAAAGAAGGAAACAAGGCCTTTCGGAAGATTAAAAAAACATTAAAGAGTTAGAGAGCATCAAGGGCAGTAGAAATCCATAGCCTTACCGCCGGCGAAGGCAAGGTAGGTAGAGAGAAGGTGGGGGGAGGAGAACCGTACTGACGCAGGTCGCCGCCGGAGGCGGCCGGGCTGAAAAGGCAGAACGGGATTCCATTAGGGGCGGAGCCAATAACGGGGCGCGTGCGCAAACTGGCGCAGGTGGCTGCCGCGGAAGCGAAGTCACTTAGAGACGCCGCGCCGCTTGGGTGCTGGGGCGCGTGCGCAGGCCGGCCGCCGCCGGAGTCTTGTATGCAGCGTCCTACGTCGCGGCCGCCTTCCCTGGATTTGAATCTCGCCCTTCTTTCGTTCGCTCGCCGGCGGGTTCGCGCCCCTCTCGCCTACCCCGGCAGCGAGGCTGGGGAAGGGGTTGGAGGGGGTTGTTGATCGCCGCCTTTCAACTGTACTCGCGGCGGCCATGTCGGCCGGCGAGGTCGATCGCCTGGTGTCGGAGCTGAGCAGCGGGACCGGAGGGGATGAGGAGGAAGAGTGGCTCTATGGCGGTACGGAACTTCCTGTCCCTCCTCTTTTTCTCGGGTTCTCTAGGGCCTTCCCTCCCGGCTCGCAGACGGCCGGCGTCCCGGACCCTTACGCCGTCGCCTGGGCCTGTGGTCGGAAGCCCTGTTCGGCCTAACTTGGGCGGAGTGCGGCGCGCCTTCTTCCCCCTCCCCCGGCCCCGCTGCGGCCTCCTGCAGCCCAGCCCACGCCCCCAACACGCATCCACCCCCGCCGGGGCTGGGGCAGGGGCTGGGCCCCAGCGTCGCCCTCCTCCTTTCCCGGGCTTCCCCGCCTCTCTTCCGCGCTGTTTGCTCGTGTTTTTTTGTGTCGACTCTGAGCTCTGTTGGTGTGTCTCTTCTTGCCGCTTGGCTGTAGGATGCCCTTCCTGACCCTTTCAGTCACAGTCACTCTGTAATAATAGCTAAATAAAGTTGATGCTGTAAAACTAACGTCTTGTTTCCTGATGGTCAGTTTGTATGGAATGCACCTGCAAGGGTATCTCCTTGTCTGAAAGTCGTGCTTTAAAAATAATTAAGTAAGAGAGAAAGAGATGGAATACATTATGGCCCATAAAGAAAACCATGAATGTCTCCTGTATTAAGGTGAAGTTTTTCTTTTTTAAAAGAGACTTTTTAACCCACGTCATAGAAGTACGTCATGTCCCTTAGGCTTAAAGTTTTCAGTAGCATCTCATGTAAATTATGTTTTTCTCAAAATTAATTTAGAGCATCTTGTACTTCCCTTTTGAAAGGGACTCTACATCTGGTTTTAACTTCCATTAAGTCACAGTCCTTCCTTGTGTGTTACTGAAACTAGATTTGAAAGTATTTGTTCCTTGCCTAAAATGTATATTCTTAATCGTTTTTAGAATAGCATAGTAAAAGTGCACGTTTGGGCACCATGCAGCTCCTTCATGTGATTTTGACAAACTTGTAAAATCATTATCTGTGGTGGCAAGATTTAGCATTATTAATATAAATGTGTAGGGTTTCTTTTACAAAGATCTGGAAATCTTTAATACTTAAGTTTATATTATAGAAGTAAAGTTTGACTTTTTTTCATAAGAGACGTATCTTGTTAAGTCATTATAAGGTGATCTAACTTTGGATGTGCTTATAGGCCCATGGGACGTGCATGTGCACAGTGATTTGGCAAAGGACCTAGGTTAGTGCTTGTGATGATCACTTCAGATTTTCATAATACTGGTTTCTTTGAATGGTTTGTTAATTTTATTTATTTATGTGTGTATTTTTTTTTGGTAGATGAAAATGAAGTTGAAAGGCCAGAAGAAGAAAATGCCAGGTTAGTGAAATTTGTTGTTGATACTTAGACAGATTGTGTGGTTTTGACAAAACAGTGGTTCCATCAACAAATTGTCAAAATTACTTCAATTTATTGACTTGATTATGAATATTTTGACGAAAAGTTGGAAGCCACTGAATCCTTTAGAGTTTTTTGCTATCTCAGGACCAATTCTTACCAATTATATTTGCTAGTAGCTTTGGGGACAAACCCTGACAAAAGTAAGGGTTTAAATATGCTTCACTATTAAGTAACTTTCTACTCGTAAGTGATCTCAAGAGTGGAGTATACAGTGTAGCCATTAAACTAAGAAAAAAGTTTTAACTTAAAATTTTTTTCAATAAAAAGTTCCTTAAATTACTACTTTTACAATTAATATTTTTGATGGTGTAATTCACTTTTGGTTATAATTTCAGTGCTTTGCAGTTACTTAAATTCAGAGTGGAATTAATGAGTTTAACATTGATTGCTTATTTTATACTTTAAGATTGTTTGCAGGGAGCCAGAAACTTACTCTAAATTTCAGAACAACTCACATCCAGGTACATGGATATGCTGACATTACTGATCATATGCCTTAGTGACCAAGTAAGGTGGAGGGGTGGTTAAAATAAAGAGTTTTTAGAGAATATCTGGGTTTAAAAAGTAGAGGAAGTACCACTTCACACCCACTAGGATGGCTATAATAAAAAAGACAGTAACAGGTGTTGGTGAGGACTTGGAAAATTGGACCCCTCATAAACTGGTGGTGGATTGTAAAATGGTGCAGCTACTTTGGCAAAAAAAGCCTGGCAATTCTTCAAAAGGTTAAATACAGAGTTACCATATGAGACAGGAATTCCACTCTTTATTTATTTGTGTGTGTGTGTGTGTATACATATACATATGCGTATATATGTATATATAATGAAAGCAAATCCACACAAAAACATATCCATGAATGTTCACCGCAGCATTGTTCATAATAGCCAAAAAAGGGAAATAACCCAAGTGTCCATCAAATAATGAGTGGGTAAATGTGGTATATCCATGCAGTGAAATACTATGTCAGTAAAATGAAATAAAGCAGTGACGTGCTACAACATGGATAAAACTTGAAAACACAATACAAAATGAATGGCGCCAGTCACAAAGAACTGCATATGGTATGATTCTATTTATATTAAATGTATAGTATAGGTAAATCCATAGAGACAGTGTCTGCCTGGAGTGAGGACAAAGGGAAAATTGGGAGTGACTATTAATATATTCAAGGATACTTTATGGAGTGAGGAAAATGCGCTGGAATTAAGTAGTTGAAATTGTTGCACTATTCTGTAAATACATGAAAAACCGTTTAGTTACAGATACCAAATGAGTGGATTATGTGGCATAAAAATTATATCTCAAAGCTGTTACAGTAGGCTTACCTTGGAGATACTGCGGGTTCAGTTCCAGAGCACCACAGTAAAGTGAACATCGCAATAAAATAAGTCAAATGAATTGTTTGGTTTCCCAGTGCATATAAAGTTATGTTTAAACTGTAGTCAGTTAAGTGTGCAATAGCATTATGTCTGAAAAACAATACCTTACATGCCTTAATTTAAAAAGACTTCATTGCGAAGAAATGCTAACCATTGCCTGAGCTTTTAGAGAGTCTGTCTTTTTGCTAGTGGAGGGTCTTGGCTTGGTGGCTGCTGACTGACAGGGTGAGAGTTGCTGAAGGTTGGAGGCATTTTCTTAAAATAAGACAGTGATGAAGTGTGCCATCCATTCATGATTTCATTTCATGAACAATATCTTTGTACCATGCAGTGTTGTTTGATAGCATTTTTCCTACAGTAAAACTTCTTTCAGAATTGGAGTCAGTCCTCAAGAACTTTGCTGCTGCTGTATCAACTAAGTCTATGTGATGCTCTAAATCCTTTGTTGTCATTTCAACAATCTTTACTGGGGAATACTGTCTCAAGAAACCACATTCTTTGCTCATCTGTAAAAGCAATTTCTCATCCGACCAAGTTTTTTCATGAGATTGCAACAGTTCAGTCATGTCTGTAGGCTGCACTTTAATACTAGTTCTCTTGCTGTTTCCCCACATCTGCAGTTACTGTCTCCACTGAAGTCTTGAGCCCCTCAAAGTCATTCATAAGGGTTGAAATCAACTTTGTCCTGACTCTTGATATTTTGACCTCTTCCCATGAACCGTGCATGTTCTAAATGGCATCTAGAGTGGTGAATCCTTTCCAGAAGGTTTTCAATTCACTTTGCCCAGGTCCATCAGAGCAATCATTGCCTATGGCAACTATAGCCTTATGAAATGTATTTCTTAAATAGTAAGACTTGAAAGTCAGAATGACTCCTTGATCCATGGGTTGCAGAATGGATGTTACATTAGCAGGCATGAAAACCACCTCATTAATCTTACACATCTCTGTCAGAGCTCTTGGGTGACCAGATGCATCATTGATGAGCAGTAATATTTTGAAAGGAATCTTTTTTCTGAGCAGTAGGTCTCAAGAGTGGGCTTAAAATATACAGTAACCCATGTTGTACTGATGTGCTGTCATCCAAGCTTTGTTGTTCCATTTCTAGACACAGGCAGAGCTGATGAAGCATAATTTTTAAGGGCCTTAGGATTTTCAGAATGGTCAGTGAGCATTGACTTCATGTAAGGTTTCATCTACATTGAAAAATCTGTTTTTTAGTGTAGCTACCCTGATAATCTGAGATGGATCTTGGGGATAACTTGGGGCAGCTTAACATCAGCTCTTGCTGCTTTACCTTGTACTTTTATGTTATGGAGATGGCTTCTTTCCTTAAACCTCAAGAACTTTCCTCCGCTAGCTTCAGACTTTTCTGTGCAGCTTCCTCAACTCTCTCAGCCTTCATAGAATTGAAGATAGCTGGGTCTTTACTCTAGATTAGGCTTGGCTTAAGGGAATGTTGTGGCTGGTTTGATATTCTATCCAGACCACTAAGACTTTCTCCATAAGGCTGTTTCGCTTTTTTCTTATTTGTGTGTTTACTGGAGTAGCACTTTTAATTTCCTTCAAGAATATTTCCCTTGCAGTCACAACTTGGCTAATTCTTTGGTGCAAGCAGCCTAGCTTTTGGCCTGTTAATCGCTTTCAACGTGCCTTCCTCACTAAACTTAAATCATTTCTAGCATTTGATTTGAAGTGAAAGACATGGGGCTCTTGACTTTAACACTTAGAGGCCATTGTAGTTATTGACCTGTTTTCAATTTTGTTGTGTTTTAGAGAATAGGGCAGCCTGAGAAGAGGGAGAGAGATGGGGGAACAGCCACTCTTTGGGAACAGTTAGAATATATACAACATTTATTAAGTTCACCATCTTATGTGGGTGGAGTTCATGGTGCCCAAAACAATTACAATAGTAATATCAAAGATCATTGATCAGAGAGCACCATGACAAATATAATAGTGAAAAAGTTTGAAATACCATGACAATTACCAGAATTGAGCAAATGCTGTTTGAAAAATGGTGCCAATAGACTTGCTCAAACAGGGTTGCCACAAACCTTCAATTTGTTAAAAAAAGAGAAATCTTCAAGATGCAATAAAATGAGATATGCCTGTATTTTCAAAAAGGGAATAGAGGGGAGAGGTGAAGAGTGGAAATAGAAATAGCAATAGCTCAGGAGATGAAATTAGAGTATTCTTCCTCTCTTAAAAATATGCCCTATATTGGAATACTTTTTTTCATTCATTGCTATATCATCTGAAATTTTACCATGTAGTTTTAAAATTTATGTATCCCAACTCTGTTCCTAACTTTGTCAGTTACCTGCAAGATTGAGATTTGTGTATATTTAGCAAAGTAATCAAAAAAATTTCATACCTCA
The DNA here is from genome assembly GCF_030020395.1 of Manis pentadactyla. Classification (NCBI taxonomy): domain Eukaryota; kingdom Metazoa; phylum Chordata; class Mammalia; order Pholidota; family Manidae; genus Manis; species Manis pentadactyla. The sequence goes on from NC_080023.1 coordinate 42,600,406, forward strand.
TTTTTCCGTTGGTCAAGAAAATAATTGATAACAGTACAGATTCACAATCAAATACATATTTTTTAATGACCTATGTTCCATTAACTTTTGTTAATAATAGTTCTTGGGTACAAATCTAGAAGCTTATTTTCTGATTGAACATTCTTTAATTTTAGCTCCTCAATTTATTGGCGAGAACCCTTCTACATTCCCTGGTAGACAATGTCAATGTCAAAGTGCCTGTATTTCTTACTAAAACTTTATTTGGAGAGCTGTTAAGTTTATATCATCCTATGGAAAAGGTCTACCTTTAAAATTTTATATTTCCAGATATGGCTTTTGAAGGGCCCCCACCCATAAAATGGCAAAATTCCTGCTTCTCTTCCGGGTCCTCAGTTCCTGCCAGCGCCATCTGAACCCCAATCACCCCTCGCCCCCCTAATCCCAGCACCTAGCCAATAGCCACCAGCCCCGTAGAAGTGACACCACAATCACCCCATGCCCCTTCCTATATAACCCAGCACCTTTCCCTAATAAAGCAGAATTCTCCCGTGAATTGCTGCTGTGTGTCGCTCCTTTCCTTTCAGCTTTTAATTTTACTATTTTTCTAACATTTTAATGGTGGTCGAGAATTAGAACTTTTAAAAGTCTGTTGGGAAAGAGATCTCTGCCAAACCTGCATTCTAGTATCCAGTTTGATACTGCATTGCTCTAACTTAGCTGATTTCTTGCTATTAGAATTTTCCCGACACAGCTTCTTTATGACTGGTTCATTGTAAAAACCACTGTTCTTAACCGTTGAATTACACTGTCTCCAACTCTGTCATGTTTATTTATCCAAAAAAATTACTGTTTTGTGATATAAAAAGCAAACTGGCCTTGTTTCCAGCCCTTAGAAGCTTAGTTAAGCAGGAGGTAAATGTACTGAAGAATTACAGTATTTTATTTTTGGTCAAACAGTAGAACAAGGAAAATTTAACATTAAAGTTTTTAGTTTTTAGCCTTAATTTTGTGTTACTTGGGGATTGTACAGCTTAAATTGACTTATGTAGAATTGCTTTACAGAAAGTGAAATTTAGAAAAGATAAGCAAAAATCTAATGAAAAAGTCTTTGAATTATATCAACATCTGGACATTTTTCTTAGAAATGTTACTAATTGTGAGTTACTTGTTTTGTACTTCAGTTTGCTTATCTGTAAAATGAGATTAATGGTTAATTCCCATGATCAAAATTAATTATTAAATATATAGTAAACTGATTACATTATTGTACTTGAAGTATTATTTGATAGTTAATGCCCATATGCTTGAGTTTCACATGAGAATAAGAGTGTTTTATTGTTATATATCAATGTTGTTTAATATGGTAAATTTAGGTATACTGGCCTTAAAGTAATTCATTTTTAATGCATCTAAATGGTCTGGAGGTCCTTTTTAGTATCAAATTGGAAGGCAGTCTTTCATGAAGATGTATTTTTTTAATCTTAAAACTAATATTTTATATTGCACAGAGCATATATCCAATAAAATTGGTGAAACAGAAAACCAGGAAGAATCATGTATGTTAACTTGATTTTTAAAGAGTTAATGTGATCGTATCACAAATCTGAGTTCTTTGGGCACCAGGGAAAAGAGGAAACTGTGTGTTATATAGCCCTTGGCAGTTACAGTAATACCTTGCACATAGTGGATGTTCAATAAAGATTTAGCATAGGTAAAGTTAAGTAAGTGATGCATAGTTTTAAAATGTTTAAAAAAAACTCAAATTATACCCCACTGTCAAATTGCAAATTTGACATCATTAACAACCTGTAGAGGCAGTTCCATTCTACTTCCAATGTTGAGTATGTATTTTATGCAAATTAATTAGAAGTAGCAGAGTAAGGCTGGCAGTTTTTAGCATCTCTTTTCTCAGCATCTGGTGGAGACAGCTATTTTTGGAAATTATCAGAGATAGCTGAAAAATATTCGTTTACTCTATCTGTGCTTCTGAAAAAGTAATACCAGACGTGTACTTTTTTTGTTGTTTGTAGTGCTAATCCTCCATCTGGAATTGAAGATGAAACTGCTGAAAATGGTGTACCTAAACCGGTAAAATAAGACTTCCAAATCCAGTTACTTCCCTATTTAAAATCTTTATTGGTAGATTCCTGTTCACTTAAGAAAAAAGCCAGAATTTAACATGACTTTCAGTAGCCTATGTGAGCTGTTCCCCTCCTGTATTTCCTGCCCCATCTGGTGCCATCAAAAGCATTGGTGATGAGAAGAAACAGTGAAAAGAGATTCAAATGAAATAGAGCATGGGCAAAGGCTTGATGTCTGTTGCTTTTAAGGGACTGAATGGTCTTAACTCAGCTAAAGAGATCATGCATGATTTTAAAAACAAACATTGAATCCTGCCACTCAAGTTTGAGTGTTACAGTTTTTTGGCAAACTTTCTCTAATATAAGTGATAGTCTGATTTCATGTCAGTTAAAAGTGGTGTTTTGGGGATGTGCGGCGGTGAATGTATCATTTGTTCTGTGAATGCTTAATATTCTAATCCTGAAAAGGGAAATTGTTTTTCTGCATGTTTGAACTTGTTTACAAAGTATTATCCTAGGTAATTACTTTTTTTATGATTCTGTGACTAAGCACAAAATAGCTTATTAAAACCAAAACAAAATATTTGCAAATGACCCTACTTTTACTCACAGAAATAGAGTATCCCTCAGTCCTTCACATGCAGGGCCTCTTCTAGGTTTAAATGAATGCCAAGAATAAGTGAGCTACTCCTTAACTATTTGGTGCTTTTTAATCATGATACTGTGACTATAAATTTGTTTTCCTCTTTCTCTTTCCCTCTTTGTGTTCTTTTTGCCAAGAATTCCTCAAAGTACTTATTTTTTGTAATTTTATCTTCTGTATATATTAGTACATTGCCGTAGATTCTTTCAAGAGGAGCAATTATAAATAGAAAAAAATAAGTGAGGTGTTATAAAACAATGATTCCAAAAGTTCTATTTCACATTCTTACCCCTTTTTATCATGTAGAAGATCAAAGTTATAAGTAAGTTGAAATAGGTACTGACTATGAGCTTGTAACCGTTTTCTCTAAAATTGTAGCTCAAAAAATGCAGAGTGGTTGCTTTTTCAGTTACTCATATTAGATGTTGAAATGGGTTATTGAATGTATTTTGTTATCGTTCATGTTGCTATAGAAAGTGACTGAGACTGAAGATGACAGTGATAGTGACAGTGACGATGATGAGGATGATGTTCATGTCACTATAGGAGACATTAAAACGGGAGCACCACAGTATGGGTAAGTTATTTTTAAGTAACAATTGTGTGCCTGAATGAAAGGTAGTGTTCTTATGTCAGACTGTTAATGATTGATTCCATTGTTTTTACATTGTACTATGATATAAAAGAAGTCTTATTAAAATTTCACAACTTTCTAAGAAAGTGGATCTTAGAAGTTTTCACCACAAGAAGAAAATATAACTGGGTGTTGTGCTGGATGTCAACTAAACTTACTGTTGTCATTTTATAATTTATATGTACGTCATTATCTTACACATAAAATTAATGCATGTTATATATCAATTATATCTCATAATAAAAAGTGATTTCACCATGATAATACTTCTTTCATAAAGATAGGTAAAAATCACATGGAAGCAGCAGTTTTTGATTCGTGCAATTAAAGTGTTTTTATAGAGCTGAGTACTACAAATTCTTTAGAGCTAGAAAACATAAATCGCAGTTTGCATCTGCGTTGTTCTTCCATTTTATTTCCTAACCAAACCTCAGTGTAGATTTTTAACTTTTCGTCCAATAAAAACAATATCAAAAGTGTTTTTTTTTTCCAAATATCCTATAGTCTCTTTAAAGGATAGGCTTTAAACTTTTTTAAACTTTTAAGTTTTACAGTCTGTAAAACTGGATCAGGTGAATGGACTGACACTGACTAATTGGGCAAATAATCTCACAGGATTGGAAGGGAATAAAAGTACAGGTTGTGATTTTGTTATGTTGGTTAAGTATGGATCAGTATTTTTTCTGTTTGTCAGATTGGATGTATAATGTGATGCTTGTGTATTGTATTAGGAATAAACTTTTCATTAATTGGACTAGAGTTCATTAAGTAGTCTTATCTGGGATCAACCAGTGTATGTATAAATACTTCTGAGTAGTTGTCTTCTCCAGTAGAGCCATTTTTTTTCAAACATTATATAAGTTATTGTCATCATCAATTTTGCATTATACTATTGACTGCCTGTGTAATTTTAAAACCCTAGCAACTTTTTAGGGAGCAGGGTTAAAAAGAGACTAAGCTGCTCATATTAGGGGTAATAACTCTTGATGTTCTCCTCATCCCTATTTGAAGTAAATAATTAGTGTTAGGCTTATAATACTAGTAGACCTTTATGCTAATAGGCCTTTGCCAACTGCATTATTCAAAAAGAACATTAATCATATAAGACTATAATGATCATTGCATGTTTAGTAAGTACTGTTATATAAAATTCTGTTTGCAAATATGGAGTACAATTAAGGCAACTGATGGTTTTTTAAATTAATATGAGCAATTTTTTGCTAGGAGTTGCATGCAAATGTTAAATGCACATACACTCCCATAGTACTTTATTTGAACTTTATTTCTTAGAGCAGTTTCCAGTGTCATGAATTGTAGCTGTTTGTACATGTTTATTACCTTTAGACTTTAAATTCTTCAAGAGTAGAAATTGTGGTTTATGAATTTTCCTATTCCTTATATTGCCTTACATAGTAAATAGTTGGTAAATGTTTATTGACTAGTAGATTTGATGTAATTATCCATTTGAGATGATAGTCCAAACAAAGCTGGCAGCAGTAGTGTAAGAATGGGTGGGAAAAATAACATATGTTTGAGTGAATAACAAATACAAATAACATGGGTAACTGGTTGGTTGTGGGTAGAGAGCAAGATAAAGGACTCAGTCACTTAGAGGTTTCTAGAGCAGTTAATTGTGTACATAATGTATATTACTATACATGGGTAATACAGGAGAAGCAGATTAAAAAAATTAATTACTCTGATGCATTTCTTTGAAGTTCCTTACACACACAAGTGTGTTGTTGGCTCTAGTTCCTAGAGCAACCTGAAACCTCATGGAAATCTATTAGACTGTATCAGATCTGCTTAAGTGCAATTTTCCAAACAGCTGAGCTTCTCTACACATAATGAATATGAAGGCTTGTGGTTTTGAATAGGAAAAATTATTTTTAAAAAAGGTAAGACGGGGAAGGGAAAGTAGCTGAGTGAGAGGCAAAGAAGTTCATTTATTGAACTTACAGCGAAGCCTTTTAAAAATAGCATTTTGTTTTATCCTTTAGCAGTTCTGTAAGAACACCATTTAGAGACAGTCCTTGATATTTGTACACTTGGCTTTAGCTAGAACCTTTGTACATCATATATAGATAGCCCAAAAGTGCTTTTGCTGAATTTAGATTGTTTAAATGTCAGTGTCATGGGACAGGAACCGTATTTGTCCAGTCCTCATTCTTTCTCCTTACCGTAGAACTGTATCTGGTGTAGGTGCTCAAGTGTTTATTAAATTAATTCGTCAATGAGCTGATTAAACATTTCAAGTTGGTAATAATAATACTGCCTGACAGTAACAGTTTAATTTGGGCCACTTCGTACTTCCTGCTTTTGTAGCAGTGGACTTTACACAATTATTTCGCTATTTTATTGCATTTATCCTTATTTGTTTTTAAAGCAGAAAACAGAAAAATGATAGTGTTAAGTGAATAATGTAGGTCTCATAAATGTAGCACATTGGAGACTAACAATCGGACTTACTTGGCAGAGCAAAAGCAGTGAATTTTTACAAGTCCAGTTGGCTGAACTTGTGAAGATAAAGAACCAAATTAAATCATATGAATATAATGTGAGAAAAATCATTGAAAACATAGTCTATAACTTGAGAGGTCTTACTAATATCTTTTTGCTCTTGGGAATTGAGCCTTCTTCCTTACCTACTCCCTTCTGTCTCCTTCTCCCTAACCTCCCCCAAAATGTTAAATGTTTTGGTTATTATATTTGAATTTCCTACTTATAATCAAGGGTGTATTGTATTAAAAAGTAGGGAACTCTCTGTAAACCCATTTTACAGAAAATTTATACACAGTCCATGGGGTCTTAAGTAACTTGGCTGAAGTTACACGACCAATAATTGACTAAACTTGTATTTGAACATGGGTCTGCCTGACTCCTGATTTTATATATTTTTTTCTCTAGCATATATGTATTACAGTACATTTTAAAAAATGTAGCTCAGTAATTTTTTCAAGTGTATACATTCATGTAGCCACCATTCAGGTCAAGATATAGAACATTACTAGTATTCTAAAAACTTCCTTCTTGTATCCTCTCTATCATTAACCACCAGACACCACCAAATACTGTTCTGCTTTCACTCTAGATTTATTTTTGAATTTAATGTAAATGTATTTATTTTATGGACAAAAGTGCTACTTGGATAGTTGAAAGAAGATTTATCAACATCAAATGCAGGAAGAACTAAAAGGAAGTCACTGGATTTGGGAACAAAGTGGAAAAATGCCATTCTAGTAGAATTGCTATATGTTGACTAACTAGGAGGCGAGGAAATGAAGACAAGGTGTGTAAACTGTTGTTTTCCTCCTTGTCAAATTTCCTGTGAAGTTTGCTACAGTGTAATATTGAGTCAGTGGCAGGTGAGTTTTTGAAATAGAAAATCAGTCTTTTAAAAACTGTTTGTTTTTATCTTTCATTGAGCAAGTGACAAACTTTTAAAATTAAAACATTTTCTAAAATGTGTGAGTCAGTTTTAGTCTATCCAGTTAATATGTGGGTGTATAAATTATTATACACATGGAATATTATTGCTTTTTAAGTTTCTTAAAATAATCTCTATTATTTTGTTTATAGGAGTTATGGTACAGCACCTGTAAATCTTAACATCAAGACAGGAGGAAGAGTTTATGGAACTACAGGTAAAATTTGTATTTGCTACCACATCCATAGGAAAATAAAAGATATTTCTGAATAGGTCATAAATAAATTTTAATCACTTGTAATTAATTGTTATTAAATTGTTAAATAACGATTTCATTTGCAGCTCAATTAAAAAGAGCAGTTTTTGACCATATGTCACAGAGATGGGCAAACTTTTCCTGTAAAGGGCTAGATAATAAACAGTTTAGTCTGTGTAGGCCACACAGGCTTCCTGTCACATAGTTGAGGTCTTTTTTTACTTGTTTGTTTTACAAGTCTTTTAAAAAGGTAAACACCTTTCTTAGCTCAGAGACTGTACAAAAACAGTGATTTAAAACTTGGAAGTTAACAACATAATCTTGGTACAGGGATTGCTTGTAAGTAACAAGTCCCTAATTTTTCTATCCACTTGAATTTTACAGATACACCATAAAATTTGACCTCACCTTTTATTTATGGTAAACATTAATACTTTGTTTGAAACTTTTGCCATATTTAGTGCTAGCAATTGTAAAAAGGTGCCAATGTTTTCTGTTTGGTATCTCAACTTCTTGCTAATGTAGCTCCTTCACCATTTTGTAATTTTATGAAATAGGAACAAAAGTCAAAGGGGTAGACCTTGATGCACCTGGAAGCATTAATGGAGTTCCACTCTTAGAAGTGGATTTGGATTCTTTTGAAGATAAACCATGGCGTAAACCTGGTAAGATTATTGTGGATTATATGATTCCAAACATTTTTAGAATAAAGTCGTTTAAAGTATTCTTCAGCATCAATAGAATATAATTTTTCTAATGTCATTTTTGTTATCTAAAACACATGTCAAGTAATAATGACCTGTATTATTAAATCTTACTGGCGGCCTAGCATTATATGAAAGTAGACTTACATATTTTATTATAATGCTATTTCTAAAGGAAATAATTTTGATCAAATTTTTGGTAGTTGTTTCTTTATGTTGGTAATTGGAAGAACTTGTTAAATTTAGAAGGGGTTGTAAGACTTTAAAACTAAATTTATGTTTTTATGGCGTACTATATTTCATATGCTGCATAAAAATGGAAAAAATATTTGTACACTAAAAGCCTATTCTATCTTCAGGTGCTGATCTTTCCGATTATTTTAATTATGGGTTTAATGAAGATACCTGGAAAGCTTACTGTGAAAAACAAAAAAGGATACGAATGGGACTTGAAGTTATACCGGTTACCTCTACTACAAATAAAATTACGGTAATTAGTAAATATTCCAAAAAACTAAGCCTTTTCTACAATCCCAATTTTATTCCCCAAATTAAATCACTTTTTCCCTGTCAAGGTGGTTAAATGCTATAAGACAGCTTAAAAATTCCATCCTCTTTACTGTGTATGTTTTTGCCCTTCCTTCCCTTTCAGTGTTTCATATTAATAATTACCTGATGTTCTTAGTTTAAAGCCAGACTAGCCACAGCTAGTTTGTCTTTATATGGCCTATCAATTAAAAATTATGTGGTATCTTAATGGGGAATATGTTATTTAACTTAGGCCGAAGACTGTACTATGGAAGTTACACCAGGTGCAGAGATCCAAGATGGCAGATTCAATCTTTTTAAGGTGAATTTTAGTAAATTATCCTTGGTTGCTCTCATTTTTTGTTCTTGAGTCTGCTCCCATACCACTACTCAAGGGATGAGATTAAAGTGGAAATAGCTACCTTTTTTCCAAACCTTCAGCTTCCTGGTGACTTACAAATTTGCTGATTGTTGTTTTATCTCCACTTTTGCAAGCATGTGAATTTACAGCCTATTTACTAACAAATGCCAAGTAAAACTATTGTGCTTTATGTTGTTGTGATTTTATTTTATCATAGTATGTGTTTGTAGGATATGCAGGTTCATGCCAACAAGCTAAGCTCTCATTATAGATCATGTAATCTTTCAGAATTGGAGACTAAATTTTCTTATAAAAATATTGTAAGGAAGATGGCATACTACTCTATTATCTGTATGACACTAAAATCATTAGTGTGATGTCTTTAAGGTAAGGCAAGAATCTTAGGCATTCTTTGAGAGTCCCTTAGAAAAAGACTCAACAGAATAAGATTAAGCCATTGATTCTTAAAATTCATACTGGGAAGGAGTAGGTTTAGTGAGGGACTTGGAGGTTGATACTTCCATTTTGGTGTCAAGTGTGGCTTCTCCATTCATTCTGTATGACCACAGACCCTGTCCAAAGAATAATGTATTTTCATGTTTGTGCAACACAGCAACCTGTAAACTTTTCTTGAAATCCTGATTGTGTACTCTTTTTCACCTTAATTCTTGATTCTTGTATTCAGTGACACTGGAATGAAGACTGAGAGTGGCTTTTAGATTAGGGTGTATGTACTCAGGTAACTTTTGTGGGCAGCAACTTTTCTGTGACCCCTTTGGGACTGCAGCACTGTCCACCAAAATACTGCCGTAGGCAATGTATGCGCTATATCCACAGATGTAGCCGCTCTGCTGGACACAGTTCTGTGTAGAGAATTTAATTTTAGTTTACATCCTACTTTGGGTAAGTATTTGGTTCTTGTTCTGCTATAAATCTTTTGAAAATACATGATGATGTCTGTCCTATTTTAAATGGTCATCAGGTTCTTTTTGATGGTATCTACTTATTTAGTCATTGAATATATTGTTATACATCATTACAATGAATAGATAGAAAAGTTGCCTTGCTGATGAATAGTTCATAAGCAGTGGTGCTTTTTATTTTCTTCTAACAGAAATGAGAACTGCTTTTGTGAACTGCCAGCCTCTGTATACTTCATCTTTTTGGGCAGACTTCTAAAGAATAAAAAGAAACTCCTAGGGGCTGGTCTCTTATTGAAAGTAGTTTGTTGTGGTTGAGTTTTCATATACATACTATCTGTTGAAAAATTATTTTGAACTGTCTTGGTTATATGAAAGGAGGTCATTGTTTCATTCTGATTTACTTGATTCTGAATTAATTAAAACTTGAATTTGACGAGTGTGGTCTAATGGTTTCTCTCACCTTGATAATATGTTTTTAATACTGCTTATCTGTTAGAAATAGCTCATTTGGGAATAGGGTGTGTACTTTAATAATGTGGGTAGTTCACATTCTTTATGTCTTCTTTAGGATTTATTTTATTGATAATGTTCAAAATCTACAGCTAATGGTATGTGAGAATGTGTGGCATTTTCAGGCTGCAGTTTGGTTTACATTGAATTGTAGAAAAGTTTCTGTCAACTGAAATAAATGTAAGAAATATCCTTGTTCAGATTTCTTTGGGATTGTTATTCTTTGATATAGTATTAGTTGTCTTTTACTATCTATTCTGCAATTCTGGATGATACCAAAAAAAAAAAAATTATAAAGATGTAACTGGTATACCAAATATACAGAGGTAAAAATTCCTAGTTATTATTAAGTGCCAAAATGTGTATTTTAGACCAAATGCTGCTGAAATTGGAGAAATGGAAAAGATGATTAGAAATTACTTTGGGATTAGAAATTACATTGGGTGCTATATTTAGGTCCTTTCTATTTGTGGGTTGTTTTTTTTTTTTAGAGTCTAAAGAGGATACAGTAATACAGAGAAGCATATGCCATTTTAATCGGAGCCTTGACTGTGGAGAAGAGAATAAAAAGTATTAAAGATCAAGGAGATGGCTTGGGGCAAAGAAATGTTATGTTTTAATTGAGTAGAAGATGAGAGGATTATTAAAGAAATTAGCATTATTGAATCAGGGTTCTTTTTGGAAAGGAATAGAAGAGGCTTTCATGTGGTTCAATTATAGAAAACCTACAAACAAGGAAGATGAGTTGGAGGAGGCTGTTTGTGAGTGGGAAAGTGACTTCTAAGTAACACTATTCTGGCAGCAGTGTATGGTGTGGTTGAAGAAAAGAAAGTTAAAGCTCTTATTCACCTACTTTTGAACTGGAATTGTTAGGAGAAAGAGATAAAAGGAAAAAAGCTTCTGCAATTTTCTTGATAAATCTGAGCACCTCCAGTTTGCCCTGCAGTGTGTGCTAGATGCTATTGAAAGACAAGGTCTCTGTATTCTAGGAGCTCATGATCTGAGTGACCTGTGTCTATGAACTAAACTGCAATACACTGTGACAGATGTCCTGTTGGTGGTATTGACAAAGTGCCATAGGGAATTCAGAGGAGAGCGGGTTAGCGTATATTGTGGAGTCTAGAAGTATTCAAATGGGAGGTGATAATTGAAAGATGAATGAGATTTCATTAGTAGAAGATAGGGAAGTATAGAACATTATATGGCATTGAGAGCAATATGAGGAGGACCGGCTAGCATGAAAGAGAGGGTGGATGAGAGATACATGAGAGAGGCCTAGAAATAGTAGAAATGGGGCTATGATGAGATAGTCCTTAATCTTAAACCAGCCTGCAGGTATTTGTGTAGGCAAGAAGAAGCCATTTGAAAGTTCTTGAGTAGGAGAATAGCATGATTCTGTTTTTTACAAAAGGCACTGGCACCAGGGTAAGCTCTAGAATGTAAGTGGGGGAACAGAGATCCAGAAACCATACTGTTGCTGTCCTGTTGAAACAAAATGAACTGGTGAATGGACAAAGAAGCACATTTAAGAATCATAGTTTAAGTTCTTTTCATATCTACTGCAAAGATATTTTTTATCCTAAATCAAGTGAGAGACAATCTTATCAGTCTCTTTAAAGTAACTTTTTTTTTTTTTACTTTTCACTAGGTAAATTTTCAAGCAAAGTAACATGGAGATAGAATAGTGCAGATGAACCCCTATGTGTTTATTATAGTGTCTCAATGATTATTAATATTTTGATATTCTTAAAGTATTTTGTATATTGTGATATAAATAAGGGTATTTTGTTTTTTACTGAAGTAAAAGGAGGTCAAGTTTAATAGGCATAAAGTAAAATCACTTGATTGAATGCAAAAATAATTATGTAATTGTATAATTTGGTTGGCTGAAAGGCAAGAGAGGAGTGACTAGTGGGAATGGGTAAAGTATATATGTAAGAAAAAAATTGACTCGTCTTGTCATTTTTATGTCGATATGTACACGCACGTTGCACACTTGCATAATGATTCTTTTTCTTCTATGGAACTATGTGTAAGCTTTGTCACCAGTGTTCTAAAATTTCAGAACTGTGTGTATCTATTACCTCCATTGTCCCAAGGTGTTCATTTGTACCCTCTTAATCTGGAGGTACGTCTCTTTCACTTCTGAAGGAGTGTTTTTCTTACTCTTTTTTTAAATTATATCCTTATATTATTTTCTTCTTTGAATTTTTACTTTTTCTCTGCTTCTTTCTTCTGGACTTGCTTTTCAAATATTGGACCTCTTATGCTGGTCCTTTAATTTTCTTAATCTTTCTTTCACTTTCAATTTCTCTGTCTTCCATTATCTGGGAGATTTCTTCAACTTTACATCTCTTCTCTTCACCTTTTCAGCTTCTACTGTTATATTTTTAATGTTCAAGATTTTTCTTCAGTATTTAACTGTACCATCTTACTCTTGTTCATGTATGCAGTGATGTATTTTTCTCCCTTTTTCTTGAAAGATACTATTATTATGATAGGTTGTTAGTTTCTGTTAGGTTTTCTTTTCCTGCAGTGTGTTTTCGCCAAGTCAAGTTTTTAAGTTTGTTTTTGACTTTTGACTTTGACTTTTCTCAAATGTTTGTTGATCTTTGGCCATTCACTTATGAGGGAGTAGGCCTCTAAGAAGGTGATTGGAAGCTGTTTCTGTAAATAGAACTTGCTGAATGTAGGCTTACTGAAGGGCTATGTAATCAGTAATAATTTTTGGTAGTAATATGACTTTTCAAAGAGATTCCTGTATGCTGTGTAGAGGGTTCATACTTGGCTGATTCAAATGTTCTGGGAGCCAAAATTGTCAATTCCTGAACATTTTTGGGTCCTGCCATGAAAATTAATGTCTTTGCTTTCTCATTGCTAACTTAGGATTCCGATTATTTTGTCTGCTCAGTCAGTTCTAATTTTTTCATCTACTTTCAAAGTCCTACATTTTATTGCATTCCCAATCTTCTTGTTTTTGCGGGTTGAAACAAAGTTGTGATAACTTGTTTTCCACTTTCCCTTTTTTTACCTCAACATTATATGGTAAATGTTTTCCTAGGTTTTTAAAGTTTTTGATAACACTTTAAATAGTTACATAATCCATTCTTTGGGTATACCATAATTTACTTGACAAATTTCTTTCTAGACACTTTGTAGTGTTAAACTTTTATAATAATGCTATAAAGGGCAGTTGAAGTAATTTCACCAAATAATTTTAAGTTGTTGTACAGTGGCAGCACAGTCTGCATAAATATTTAGCTTCTTAAGGTTACAGACTGCAGTTAACTTTTGTTTGGATCTGTAAGATACTACATTAATTTGTTTTTAGAGAATCAGTCATGGTTCATTAGTCATTTCTTAAAAGATTAGATCATGTGAAAAAATAGTCTCATGTTCTGATGAAATAGATAATTGACTCTGTAATCCTGGGTACAGCATCTGAAGACAAGTGGATAATGCAGGTTGATTAGGAGGATTGCTAAAATGGTAAGGATTTTCAGAATTGTTTAATGTAATGAGTATACCATGAAGAAATTAAGGAGGAAAGAAAACTAAATTAAGAAAAAGTAATTTTCACATGTTTAAAAATGTACTCTTTTTGATATCTTTTCTCACTTCCCCTATTGTAAATACTCTATTGCCTGTGCTCTCTTCCCTCTTTTTTTTTCTTTTACTCTCCCACTTTTCTTCTTTGACCATTCTCCAGTCCCACTTCCCAGTTTTTAATTGATCATTGACTATTCCAGGGAGTGTCTTAGGCTTAGGTGAGGAGAGGATGTGAGCATTCTAGACTTAAGTATGTATGGTCTTAGAGTTTATCTGACTTAAAGGGGGAGAGTGGTATTAATTACGATAATCATGCCAAAAATTATGTAGCTATAAATTCCATGTCCTGTGAAAGCTTTGAAGTACCATTTAAGCTGAGTTCCAAAGTCAGTCAAATAATAAATACCGAGCACTTACAGCATGCCAGGCACTATTTTTAGGCACTTGGAACACAGATATAAAGTGGACAACATCCACGTTTTCAAAGATTCTATGTTGTAGTAGCAGCAGACAATGAATGTACAACAAAATCTGATAATGTCAGATAAGGATACTAGTGAGGAATTCTATGAAGATGATGATACATACAGATCAGGAGCAGTCAAGGAAGACCACTCAAAAGAGACATTTGTTTGATAACCTGATTAACAAATGGGCAGAGGATATGAAGAGACAGTTCTCCAAAGAAGAAATTCAGATGGCCAACAGACACATAAAAAGATGCTCCATATATCACTAATCATCAGGGAAATGCAAATTAAAACCACAATGAGATATCACCTCACACTAGTAAGGATGGCTAACATCAAAAAGACTAAGAACAACAAATGCTGGCGAGGATGCAGAGAAAGGGGAACCCTCCTACACTGCTGGTGGGAATGTAAACTAGTTCAACAATTGTGGAAAGCAATAAACCAAAAATAGAAATACCATTTGACCCAGGAATCCCACTCCTTGGAATTTACCCAGGGAATACGACTTCTCAGATTCAAAAAGACACATGCACCCCTATGTTTATCGCAGCACTATTTACAATAGCCAAGCTATGGAAGCAACCTAAGTGTCCATCCATAGATGAATGGATAAAGAAGAGATGGTACATAAACACAATGGAATACTATTCAGCCATAAGAAAGAAACAAATCCTACCATTTGCAACAAAATGGATGGAACTGGAGGACATTAAGCACAGTGAAATAAGCCAGGTGGAGAAAGACAAGTGCCAAATGAATTCCCTCATTTCTGGAGTATAACAACGAAGCAGAACTGAAGGAACAAAATAGCAGACTCAGACTCCAAGGAGGAACTAGTGGTTACCAAAGGGGAGGCGTGTGGGAGGGAGGGAGAAGGGGATTGAGGGGTATTATGTTTAGTATACATGGTGTCGGGGGATCACGGGGAGAACAGTGTAGCACAGAGAAGGCAAATAGTGACTCTGGCATCTTACTACACTGATGGACAGTGACTGCATTGGGATATGGGTAGGGACTTGATAATGTGGGTAAATGTAGTAACCACATTGTTTTTTCATGTGAAGCCTTCATAAGAATGTATATCAATAATGCCTTAATAAAAAATTAAACAAACAAAAAAAGAGACATTTGAGTATTACTTGAATGAATTGAAGGAGGTAGCCATGAGAAGATCTGGGGAGAGAATACTCCAAGCCGAAGGAACATCTAGTGCAAAAGCCTTCATGGAGGGACTTACATGATAAAAGAATAAGAAAAAAGGCCATTGTGACTGGGCATCGTAGAGATAGGTTGGGGAGGAATAGAGGAAAACAAAATCAGAGATAGGGCCCATACAATGTAAATCCTCGTATGCCATGATAAGTTTAGATTTTATTCTTTTTGATTGGTAAACTATTGGAGAATTTTGAGCAGGGGAAATACATGAGTTGACTTAAACTTTCAGTAAGATTGCTTGGCTGTATACAGAGGATGGATCTTAGTTAACACCAAAGCAGAGTGACATGTTAATTTAGCAGAACAGTTGAGATGTAGTAGGTTTGATCTGGGTTTTAGAAGGGTGGACATAATGTAAGTGGTTGAATTTGGTATCTGTTGTAAGTTGACATAGGATGTTCATATGTACTGGATAATTGCTAGGGTCCTTTTTTTCCCTTTGAGCAACTTGATAGATGAAGGTGCCATTTCATTTACTTAACATGTGGAAGACTTAGGATTAGATTGGTGGATAGGAGGAAGTCAGAAGCTTTGTTTTGGCCATGGTAAGTTTATTAGACATGTAAGACATTGGGTGTAAATGACTGGAGCTCAACAGAACAGTTGAAACCATAGTAGCAACTCTTGAGTATTCCTGACGTCCCCAGGAAAAGTCAGTCATTTTTTTTCTGTGTTCTTATAGCATCTTTTATCCCAAAGATACATGTATTTTTTTTCATAGCATTTATTGTATTGCTCTGGTTATCTGCATGTCTGTCTTTTCCCATGGTCTGGGATTTTTGTTGTATTTCTCTCTAGTTTCAGCTTCTGGTACATAATAGATATTTATTTATTTATTTATTTTTAATTTATTTATTTTATTAAGGTATTATTGATATGCACTCTCATGAAGGTTTCACATGGAAAAACAATGTGGTTCCTATATTCACCCCTGTTATCGTGTTCCCCCCGTGCCCCATTGCAGTCACTGCCCATCAGTGTAGTAAGATGCCACAGAGTCACTATTTGCCTTCTCTGTGCTACACTGTCTTCCCCCTGATGCCCCCCACACCATGTGTGCCAATCATAATACCCCTGAATCCCCTTCTCCCTCCCTCCTCACCCGCCCTCCCCGACTCCTCCCCTTTGGTAATCGTTAGTCCCTTCTTGGAGTTTGTGAGTCTGTTGCTGTTTTGTTCCTTCAGTTTTGTTTCGTTGTTACACTCCACAAATGAAGGAAATCATTTGATACTTGTCTTTCTCTGCCTGGCTTATTTCACTGAGCATAATATCCTCCAGATCTATCCATGTTGTTGCAAATTGTAGGATTTGTTTCTTTCTTATGGCTGAATAGTATTCCATTGTGTGTATGTACCACATCTTTATTCCTTTCATCTACTGATGGACACTTAGGTTGCTTCCATATCTCAGCTGTTGTAAATAGTGCCTCATTAAACATAGGGGTGCATATGTCTTTTTGAATCTGGGAAATTATATTCTTTGGGTAAATTCCTAGGAGTGGAATTCCCAGGTCGAACAGTATTTCTATTTTTAGTTTTGAGGAACCTCCACATTGCTTTCCACAATGGTTGAATTAGTTTACAGCACTGTAGGAGGATTCTGCTTTCTCCACATTCTCGTCAGCATTTGTTGTTCTTAATCTTTCTGATACTGCCATCCTAACTGGTGTGAGGTGATATCTCATTGTGGTTTTTATTTGCATTTCCCTGATAATTAGTGATATGGAACATCTTTTCATGTGTCTGTTGGCCATCTGAATTTCTTCTTTGGAGAATTGTCTGTTCATGTCCTAGACCAATAGAGTGGAATTTCATCATTGCTCATAAAAGATATTTAATAAATGTTCATGAATGAACATGTTTATTTCCCTATCATGACATTCTGTCAGTTTACCTGTCAAGTGTCTATCAAATTCATTTCTTTTTTTCTGTCCTTACTGTCTTTCATGCTGATCCTCATCATCCCTCATTAGGATAGTGCCTTTTAAATGGATTTTTTTTCTTAAGCAGTGGAACTCATTTTCAAACATAATGTCAATCTGAAAACCCTAATTAAATGGAGGCACCAGTTGGGGATTGGTTTGGAAATATGAATAAGAGATCTCACCGTAATGGCTCAGATATATAAATAAGGGTTTCTTTTACTCATTTAACGATAATTTGAGAGGTAGATGATTTCTGGAATTGAATCAGTGGTTTAAATATGTCAAAGTAAAGGTGTCTGAGATTGTCTTGGCCTTTGGCTTATGGGGAAGGAGAGTGATGCTGAATTTAGACTGAACAAGAGGAATAGAATTTAAAAGGGCATAAAATAATGGTGTGATGTTATTCAAGTGTAGGGTAACTTTAGTAAATTAATGATCATCTTAGGATAGGAAGGTGAGTGTAAAAGCAAAAGCACATAATGTATTTCACCAGTCTAAAGGAGTATGACTGGACCATACTCAGAATCTGCTAGGAGCAGAAAGGGTGGGCAAATCTGGAAGGAATTATGGAGTAAATAGATGACTGCTTTGTAAGTGTACACGAAGAGGGAGAAGAAGTTAAGGAGACAGATGACTGACTTCAGCTTTTAGGTGTACTGAATGGGCAGGATGGTGATAACTGTTGACTCTGATGGGGAAACAGGAGAAATGGTATGGAAATGTAGATGCTGTTTGTCAATACTTGTTTTATAGCAAGTCACAGTCTGAATGGAAAATTATCAGAATGATAAAATGGCCACTATCTAGTTTTCCTAGATAAGGGTAGTGAACATAGAAGGGGAAAAGTCTTCAAGGCCTTTCTTGAACTCTGAAATGTGGAATCATAACCAAGTGTCTTAGACTCATTTGTGGTAATCTGAGGAAATTTATGAAAGTCCTGAGTTACAGTGTATTGGACTTTTAAGTGACATTAATGTGAACTTTTTTAATAGTTGAACTTTTAAATCCCATAATCCATTTTTGGATCTTTGATATAATACTATTCTAAAATAGGTTAATTTTAGTAAGTATTCAGCAGTGAAGCATTCTTCATATTTAATTTCAAATCAGATTTTACATATTTATTTTAACATCTTCAGTGTATTATGTTTGAGTGTTCCAGTAAATTAAGTAAGCTAATAACCCTTTTTTTTAAGGTACAGCAGGGAAGAACTGGAAATTCGGAGAAGGAAACAGCACTTCCATCTACAAAAGCTGAGTTTACTTCCCCTCCTTCTTTGTTCAAGACTGGACTCCCACCAAGCAGGTTAGTTAGACAATTATAATTCTATTTATTGAAGGCCTTTGTCTCTTCATCTTATATTAGTGCTATTGAAGTATAAAAGCTCTGAATGTTCTGCAGAAAACTGGAACATTCTCCTTTATTTAGCACAAAATGAATTCACCTTCTTGGGTGCTCCTCCATCTAAAAAAAAAAAAAAACTAGGTAAGCAAGAAATGAAGCATGGTATCATGCCGTTGATATGTATGTATAGAGACAACACTCTGACCTTCAGGAGATGTGGTAGCAACAATGATCCTGTTGTTGTGCTTACTATTCTTACATAAAGAATTATTGGACTTGTGTCTACATTTAAATTTGGCCTAAAGTTATGTTGTACTGATTTTTAGTTTAATTTCAGTTAATTTAGTTCATTTTAGCCTGGAAAATCTTTTAAACTAAAGCCATTTTCTTTTCTTTCTTTGATTTTGTTGTAATAATACCCAGTTGAGTTCCACAAGGTACCAGTTATAAGTGGCAAATATACTGGCAAATATCCTTTTAACTTAAACCTGACAGATGGTTAGCCTGTTACCAGGAAATGGGATAGGGTATGCTAAGGTTAGGGAAATTTGATGTCAGCGGTTTAACTTTGAGTTAGATAAAGGTGACTTATACAGTTATTTCTCTGGGCCTAAACAAGTCAGTAACCCATCTATTACTAGTTCTAAGCCAGATCATTTATCTTTTGTGTTACTTGCTTACATTTATTTTATATAGTTTTCTAGTTTTGTTATTCTGCAACTTTGAATTCTCTAAGAGATTATATCTCATAATATACAAATTCAGGAAGAGATCTTATGGGAGCTTGTAGTTAAGGTACAAGATAAAGGTTCTTCAAACTTTGAGGTAAAATTAGAGGTCACAAAACTATCAGGTTTTGACTGTCTCTTCTCATCTTAACAATTTCTACTCTTGGACATTTGCAAATGTGATATTTAAGCTAAATGCAGTCTCATAAAATGTTTGACTAAGACATATGGTAGCTCAGGAATATTGATTCTGACTTTTTCATACTTTAAAGGAGGTCAACTTTCATTCATTAAATTTATGGTATACTTCAGTGTAGAGTAATGTTAAGAGGTTGGACTCTAGAGCCAGACTTCTGGGGCTCAAGTTTGGCTATATTACTTACTAGCTATGTGTCCTTGAGTAAATCCCCTAATCTTATTCTTCCATTTCCTGATCTGTTAAATGCAATAATACTTCCCTCATGGGTAGTTGTGTCTATTAAGTGGAATGAATCATTTATATTAAGTGTTTAAGAACAATGGTACGTAAATATCGAATGCTCTATTGATGTTTGCTCTTATCAAAATTAAACTAGCTAAAAATCAGTAGTAGTTTTTCTATACTTTGCCTGCCTCCACCCCTTCGCCACTATTTTTTTTTTAAACTTGGTACAGATTATATAGGGCATTGTGCCATTACAAGGATTTTGGCTTTTCCTATAAGTGAAATAAATGGGAATTCACTGTCAGATTTTGATCAAAGGAATGAAATAATCTGCTTCAGATTAAATTTTTTAAGTCTCAATTTAACTGCTTATTAAGATCAGACTATCAAGTGATTACAGGCAGAAACTAGGAGACCAGTTTGGAGTTTCTAATAATTATCTAGGCAACAGGTAATGATAACTTGGACCAAGGTGGTAGTGGTACAAATGGTGAGTGTCAGACACTGAATACATTTCAGAAGATGTAAAAAAAGGTCTTTTACATCTGAGATTAAGGCTGCAGGAGGAGTGATTTTTGGAAAAAGAAGCTCAAGAGTTCAGTTTTGGACAATGAAATTGAGATGCCTATTAGAGAAACAAGTAGCAAATTTTTGCTTAGGAAGTGGATGTATAATGGGTCTGGACTACAGGGGAAAGTTAGGGGCTAGAGATACAAATTTAGGAGTAATTGTTATTTAAATAGTATTAGTATTTAAATGAAGCTGTGAAACTGAATTAGGTTGTAGAAGAGGTAATACTGATAGAGAAGTGGTAACAGGACAGAGCCTTGGGACACTTTCTTGCAGGTCGGAAAAATTAGAATGAACCAGTAAGAGGAGAGAGAACAGTAGGAAAAACATCCAGTGTATATCTTAGAAAGATGTGTTTGAAAGTAGGAGGAGGGATTAACTGTCAGGTAATACTGATTGGTCAGGAAGAAGACTGAGAATGACTCTTGGATTTTAAAATACAGAGGTTGTTGGTGATCCTGACTAGGATTATTTTTAGTGGCATAAGATAAAGATTAAAAAAAATACTTTTTGGAATGGATTCAAGAGAGAATGGGAGGAAAGGAATTAGGATGAGACAATACAGATAATTATTTTTAGGACTTTTTTTTTCCTTTTGAAAGGATAGGGAAATAGGGCTGGGGGAAGTTTCTTTCCAAAATGAAAGAAATTACAGCATGTTTGTATACTTACAAGAATGAGTTCCAGAGGGGGAAAATTGATGAAAGAAGTGACAGTTGTTAGAGCAATGTCCTTAGGCCAGAAGGGATGGGATGTGATATGCAAGTAGAGGTTTAGCCTTAGGGAGGAACAGGGAACATTGACTCAGTAACAGGACGGAAGGCAAGATATGGTGAAGGTGGGTGTTAGGTAATAGTGATGGATACAGCTAAAAGTTACCTTCTGATTGCTTCAGTTTTCCCTAGCACATGGGGTGCAGACTTACCTGGTGAAAGAGAGGATAGTGGAAGGGAATATTGAATGTTCGAAAAGGGAGGAGAAAGTCTGAAATAGTCATTTAGAGGTATGTTCATAAACCAGGGGAAAGGTATAGGATTACTGGCAGTAAGTACCTGCAGGGAACTGTGAAGTCAGGAGAAGGCTTTTTTTCAAGATTAGAGAAATTACAGCATTTTTATACGCTGATGGGTTTGAGTTAGTAGAGTGAAAAATTGATGACACACGAAGAGAAACTGCATTTCCATCTTTCTTGAGGTTAATGGACAGGGGTTTAAAATGAGATAGGTCATCTTGCTTGGGTGTGTTTCTTTTGCCCTTGTTGGTGTTCATGTGTTCATGAGGAGTAATTAGAGGGCAAGGAAGGTGAGACGGTACTTGACACAGTGATTATAATGATGGACAACCCTGTATCTGAGGAGAGATGGAGAGATGGGAGGATAGTGGTGGGTAAGGAGCAGTAAAAAGGAGGTAAAAAAGTGATAGAAGAATTAGCAGATCTATCACTACTACTAAAAAAATGCACAGTTATACCACAGCCTATAGAAACATACCTAGTATGTCAGTACTGTCACTTTTGAATACAAAGAACAGGAAAGTTTGTTTTCTGGATTCATCTTCACTTGATTAAGAATACTTTTTGTTCATTGTGAAGTATTTCCCTAAATATATATTAGTGTTTTTTTCTGTTTTATTCTATTTATTTAAGGAGATTAAAGAGACATCTTTGACAGTAAAATTTTATTGACTTTAGGGAACCTGGACAGTAATGTCATTTAAGACCTAAGAGAGACTGGATGACAAACAGTTGGCAGTAATGAGCTGTACTACTGACCTAACCACTGTGTTTCCATTGTTCAAAATCTTAGATTGCCTTACTAAGTATAGATAGATTCCTACTGGTATGTTTTTATTTATGGTTCTTTGTACTTTATTAGCCAGGTTTCTGACATCTTGTGCTACCCTGCAAATTGGCATACTTTTAAGTAAAATGTTAATATTTAATATAAATGTTTTGTTGAATCATTAAGAGTTTTCATGTCATGAATGTACAACTTGATAAATTTTCGCAAACTGAGCACACCATGTAACTGGCAGGTATATGAATAAACAGGACATTATCATTACTCCAGAAGCCTTCATTTGTTCTCATTTTTTAATATTTTATTTTGATAAAAATTAAGACTTTAAATATTTTCAATAAAAGTATAAAGAATGCATATATATACTTGTTCACCCAGATTCACCAATAATTAATTTTTTCCATATTTGCTTTATAATTTCTCAAATATTTTTCTTTTTGAAATTTGCATGTTAATTGTAGACATCATGTCCTCTATTGTAGACATGCCCCCTTACCTCAGAATATTTCAGAACGAATTTCCTAAGAACAAGGACATTCTGTTTAATAATCATAGGATGCAGTTATCAAAGTCAGAATGTAATAATGAATCAGTACTTTAATATACATACCAGATATAAATTTTGCAGTTATTTCAGTAATGTCTTTTATGGCGGTTCTTTTCTTTCCTCGATTTAGGATTCAGTCCAGGATCTTTCATTATAATTAACTTTTATCTCTTTATTCATCTTTAATCTGAGATAGCTTCTCAGATATTCTTTGTATCTGTTGACATTGAAGTTTAAAGAAGAATACCCAGTTTTGTAAATCATCCCTCAGTCTGGGTTTACCTGATTTCCTTTGTTATTAGCTCAGGTTTTCCTTTTTGAGCAGGAATACTGTTACATGACATTGTGTTCTTTTCAGTACATCAGTTTGTAGGTATATGATGTCAGTTTGTCCCATTATTAGTGATGATAACTTTAATCACTTAGTTGTGGTGTCCGTTGGGTTTCTGTACTGTAATGTTACTATTTCTCCCCTCCCCCACCCTTTGTATTTAATTAAGTAACAGGTAAGGAGACAGTGTAAACAACATTTTTCTCTTTGAACTTCTCAAGAATTTTAATATCCATTGATGATTTTTGGTTTAGTTATTACTATAATGGCTGCAAAATAGTGATGATTTATTCCTCTTAGATTAATTAGTTGGCATTTTACTTTAAAAATGAGCTTTCTTACCTTCACGCTAGATTCTTTAATTCTTATTTCATGTGTAAGTGTGTGTGTGGCTTATAAATATGCTTACTTGTATGTGGCATATAAACTGTATATGATTTATATATACTGTAATTCATATTGATGTTCAGATTGTTCCAGATTTGGTCATTAGGAGCCTCTTTATACACTGGCTCCTGGTGACCTTTTGACGTGTTCCCTTTTTTTTTTTTTTTTTTTTTTGAGAATTTCTTTACTTTCTGGCATTACCAGATAGATGTTCTAGGGTTATCTTGTGCTTTCCCTGCTACCACCCCTTTCCCCCAAACAGCCATCTCTGGAGGAGCACCCTTATGCCTTTTAGTGGGAAATAGTAATTAGACACCAAGATCTTGTCTCTAAACACTCATTGCTGTTGGGGTGTATCTGTGTCTGGGTGTTTTTAGCACCCAGAGCTAGGGAAAAAATAAGCAGTTTCAATAAGAAATTGCTGTACATATATTCTTTTCATAAAATTTTAATTGTGTAATCATCATGCTGCTTCTGCTTCCAGTTTGACACCACCAGGTTCTACTTCCCTTTTCCTAATCCATTATTGTATCTCCGTTTTCCACATTGAGAACTTAGTTCCCAAGAACTTCATTATATACACTCATTTGCTTAATCCTAAAACACAAAATAGAACTTCTGCATCTAGCATTACAGAAAACAAACCTATTAAATAGAATTCAAGACTGGTCTGCAATTTTTTCTCTTCTTTTTAGACTGAGAGTATATGGTCACAATACTGTGTTCAGAGGTTTCCTTCACAATGGTTATATTAACTAAAGTTTAATTTGATCCATTGTTTCTGTTTAATATTAGAATTTCTTTTCTTCCATGCATAATTTGTGTATATATAAAACATTTAACATGGTTCCTGAAGTATATCAGATTTGTCACTTTTCCCCCTATTTCGTTCACTTCTGTCAGTAACTAATTTCATTTCATCCTGTTTCTGGTTTATTCTTCCTGTATTTCTTTTTATATAAATAAGCAGATAAATGGACATACTTTTTTCCTGCTGCTTTGAAAGAGTGTCTTATTTGTCCTTAAAAGGATTGGTAAGAGCGTAAATAGCTAAACATTTTATGGAGTATATCAATCAAGGATAAAATCAACATTCTTTAGACTTTAACTGGAAGCATTATTTTGAAGTGGAATTTTTATGAAATATGTATTTAGTTTAGCTTTTTATGAACCACATCAGAGTGTTAATGTGACCTGGTTACACTAACAATATTTACACCTATTATTGAAGAATACAGGGAAAGAAATAGCAAAGTTTCAAGTAAGTCTTTGTGAAACTAAAGAAATTAATGTCACTAATTTGTAAAAGCACAGAAATTTGTTTCTTGATAATATAACTTGAAGTAAGCCCTTGACTTTCTCATTTCTGCATTTTGACAACATACTGTCTGTGTTGAAATATATTTCTAAAAATATTCTAGAGTTAATAAAGGGTTTGATAACACATTTGTATTTAAATACCACTAGCAGTCTTAGTCCCACAGCAAGTATTTTTTGTGGCTTGAAGAGAATGATACTATAGGAACATGCTGAAGGACTTTAGAAAAAGCATGTCAAGGAAAAAAAAACAAAACAGAACAAGGGGGGTCAGAGACAACAATATGTAAGAAAAAACATAGAAAATTTATCTCACCAGAAACAGCACCTCTTCTCAGTCTCAGCCAAGTTCTGCCTCCAGAAAAGCCAATTCAAGCGTTGGGAAGTGGCAGGATCGATATGGGAGGGCCGAATCACCTGATCTAAGGTAAGGCTATTTTTAAACATTGGATACTCCCTGATGTCTAGATCATCAGTGTTGTTTTGTTTTATTAGTAAGATACTAAGTTTTGATTAGACTGTACCATAATTTAACCCCTAAATTATGCTTTTTCAGAATAGAATTGAGGGTTTTTTAAGTTACTTTTAGGAATCAGGCCTTTTGACCTCTCGTCTTGCCTCTCATCTCTGGCTTTTTATAATCATTATAAATTGTATGGAACCATGCTAATGGTGCTCAATACATTTTTTCTCCCCTTTGCTGCAGGTTTAATTCTTCCTTTTCATATCATACCCTGTTAAAAAATCATTCACTGGGTGCTTTTGACTATTTGTTGAAAAAAATTTAGCTTTCTGAGCCAGTATTTAGAACCTGTAAAACTGAACTCCACTGAATCTTTCCACACTTCTTATCCCAACTACAGGGTATAAACCTGGCATTCCTTTAAGTGGGTCGACCAGATGTCCTAGGAAGTAGTTTCCCTCATTGTTGCTCTGATTTTACTCATAATCCACCCTGAGTGGAATTTTGCTTTGTGTTCTAAATCTTACAAAGCATACAATCTCAAATGAGTATTGTAAACTCTCTGAGCCTGTAAAATGGGAATACAAATTTCTACCCTAAGTGATACAGTGAGAAGCAAATATGCTAGGGAATGAAAGTGATTGCCAACAGTAATCAGTCTGAGCAATTATACTTTGTTTCACTTAGAAATGTAGACTAAAATAACCTTCCTAATTTACCGTTTTAAGTTTTAAACAGTGGTGGTATGGGAGGGGTTTGTACTTTGTTTGTTTTTATTAGAAAATTTTAAGCTTTCTTCCTCGGCAGCTTGATGCTATATTAATTTGCTTTTAATTATTTTCAATTGCAAATTTCAGATATGTAAATTATCATATATCTTTGATCATACCACCTAAGAGAAAAAGTTGAAGGGAGGAAACACCATCAAAATTTTATTTTATTAGATTTCCTTTTCTTTGGGTCTTCATTATATATTTCCCATGAGTAGTAAAAATTTCTAGTTTACTTCTTTGAGAAGATCTCCTGTTAGGAGAGATTAAGCTGAGTCATTCTCAAAAGTGGGTATTCATCTCAAAGTTGAAAATGTTTGACTTTTTAAAGACTTTCCAAACATATATACAGTAATTAATGAAGATAGAAATATCTATATTCTTAGAATAGTGTCAGCTACATGTATTGTTTTGACTGCAAGTTACAGAATACAAATTTGCATGCTTAATATTTTAAAAGTACTTGACGTTTTTTCATATGTATTTTATGCTGATTAATCATAATCAAAACTGAAATTCTTGAAGCAACAATAGAAATTTGAAATGAATTAGTTTAAAGAAAGAAAAGTTAAATCTGACAAGTGTTAGGTGGAGTCTATATCTTTTCACATTTAATGTTTCTATGGAATCCAGAAGTTTAATAGCATTGCCAATTACACATTTTCTATATAATAATTAACTTGGTTATTACAGCATATAGTGCATAAAGAAACACTTGGATTCATATTTAACATGGCCAACATTATGGACAGTCTACCTAACTGATGGCAAAAAGGCCATACAATAAGAGGTTACCCTTTCATCATGCTGCTGTTGACAGTGAGTCAGTAGCAGCCATCTTGTATGTAAAGAATAACTACTTTCTTAAACTTAACAGCAGTTTCATGGCATTAAGTACTAGATTTGGGTATTAGGTTTGGTTTTGTGCCTGTGTGAATTTAGAATCATTCCCTAAAATCTTCAAGCCTCTCCACATCTGTAAAAATGATGAGGCTAGATTGTGTTATCTTCAAGGCCAGTTTTAGTTTTGAAATTCTGGCTAGTTTCTGGTTTACATCGAAAAGATCCAAGGAAATAGGGAATAAGAAAATTAGAGAATGGCCTTAATTAAGGGGCAAAGCCAGGATTAGAATCCCTGGGTTTCTGTTTTTTAATACTTGAAGTTCAGGCAAGTTTCTTTAATAAGCAAAGGTGTAAAAATACTTAAAATCAGTTATTTTTTATGTAAGTTTAACTTTACATTTGTTTCTTTTGGTACTATTACTTCAACATCTGAAATTCCTTTTGTAGCAGTCATTTGACTTAGAAGTTTTATTAAAATAGTTACGCTTTTGATGCAGTATTTTATTTCTTGAAATACAATGACTGATTCATGGGGAAAATATTCATGAGTTCTCACATCTGAAAATGACACATCTCAGTGCTTATACTTGTAACTACATCCCCACCCCCAAGTGCTGTGGAAGAACAGAAAACTCCCTATTCTGACTTGGTGATTACTCTCACGAATATAGGTAGTAGGAAATTTGACCCTTTATTTTTGGTATGTATTTTGTGCTTTTGAAACTTAGAAGAACAGATAAAAGCTACTTTTCTCCTTTTATATAGCATATGTATGTGTGTGTGTAGTGTGTGTATTTGTACGCATATATACTTATACACACTTTATTCCACGATACGATGAAAATGAATCCAGCTCTTGTATTTAATGTAACTAAGAAATGTGGAGGTTTTTTTTCAAACATTGCTTAAGTTTGTAAAGAGCAAGTAAACAATGGTTGAGATCCTTTTCTTAAGTTACTATATTTGGAGACTTGGACCTCTTACTGCATGCGTGTTCCTCTTAATTTACATAATACAGTGTTTTTCAAACTTTGGTTAATAATACTCTTTAAACTAACTCTGTGTATATAACATGGCATTTTATTGGTGCGAATTTGTTTTATGAATTCCGACTTGTAACTCTTATAAGGCCAATTACGAGAATGAGGCAGTTTTAATGAACACAGAAAATGAAATTGCTTGTGTGGGTGATTGCTATAATTTTATCCTCATGTCCAGTTTATTTTTGTATTTTTGTTCCCATTTAATGATACCACATTCTCCTTTTAGGTAATTAGTTGCAATTTCTAGGTTTTATAGAGCTTGTTTTCCAATACCAGAATGCTTTTTATTTGATTCAGATTCTTAAGAGAGGAACAGTAAAAATTGCATTCTGATGTAGAATCAATACAGTATATAAACCTGTTTGCATTTCTTGTAATACACAAACATAAAACTTAACAGTAAAACTGGATTTTAAATGACCATTACCTAAGATTAGCCTCTTCATTTGTTCTCACACTACTTACTATTATATCTGGGTGATAAAACATACCAGAAAGGTGCACCTGTGCCTTCATGGCATTTGAGCACTTTGGGTGTTGCCGTATTATGTAGCTTGTAGGATTTTATGTGATTGGACATATGAAGACCTTTATTTTTAAAAAATTCCTCATAGAATGGTATCCTTTCTTATCAATAATACGTTTAAAAAATTAAATTAAGCATACATATGGCAGGTAAAGCTTTATTCCAAGGTCTGCAGAGTGAGTAAACTTGACTGTTCTGATGAGCAAATTTATGTCTGCCACCGAGTCATATTTTAACATATTTGGCCTTTTAGTATTCAGGGGTTTGCTTTTAATATTGCTTAAAAGTAACTTGACATTTTAAAAATTCAGACCCCAGAAATCAGCATGAAAAATACTGTTGTGGAAGAAGAAGAGATTTTTGAGTTGGTCATACCTGAGCCTGAATTGTGGTGCTGGCACGTTGCTTCACAGAGGAGCCTCTTTCCACATCTGTGAAAATGAAACAAATTGAACTTCCACCTTCCACCTTACTTGCTGTGTTTTTGTGGATTAATTCATTTCTAGGCTTGCGAAAGCACCTGTCACAGGGCTCCTAGTATGAGTTCCCTTTGGATCTCTGCTCTCATCACAGGCTGTGCCAGTCTTTTTAAATGTTGTACTGATAGAAAATGAATTAAATGTTTGGAAGAAAGTTTTAAATTCTGTGATTTTTATTTTGGACATATATTACTGTCTAGATTATTCATGAATCTGAAAAATCATCAAAAATTTTTAAATAAACTATGCATATACTATAGAGAAGATTCTTTTTGTGCTTGTGAATGTAAAAAAAAAAATACAGGCAGTCCCATGTCAATTCACAAGACTCAGAAGATCAGTATAAAAATCCATATGTAATGATTAGCCTTACCGTAATTGTCAGACCTTGATAGATATGACTTTATATATATTGAGTAAAAAGAGTTTAAATATTAATTTTTATCAACTACTTTAAACTCTCTCTAGAAGAGAACAAAATGTAAGTCTCTTCTTGGGCATGCCATTAATTGTAGTCCTCAGCTTTGTCTATATATTGGAATTATTTGGGAAGCTTCAAAAAATGAGTGATGCTTAGGCCTGAGAGACTTTAATTTAAGTGGTCTGGGAATTAGGTTTCTTACAAGCTCCCCAGTTGACTGATGTGTAGGAAGAGTTAAGAGCTACTGATTTAGAGACAGGATTCTAGCTTGTTATAAAAATTTAAATCAAATGTTAACTGAGACCTTGGAATTTGAAGTGAAGTGATAGATGTAGCTTTAATGAGAACTGACACATTTGCATAACATTTGACAACCTCACAGAGCCTTTTCTTATATGTAGTGTCTCATTTAATATATATTCTCTGCCTCTTTGAAAGTCTTTTTGTTGGTAATCACTATCAATCGTGGATCATACTTATTCTGTTGCAAACAGATTGGTAGATAATATATTGACTGAATTGGAGTCCTGCACATAATAGTTTTCACACATCCTTCCTCTGCTCATGTTCTTCCCTCCATCTGAAATGTCCTCTTCCCATCCTATGAAACTAAATCCATTCTATGTGTCTATCAGGGCTTATCTCTTTCCTAAAGTAGCTTAAGGGGAGTTATACCAGTTACCATGCAGTTACAAGCCATCATTTAGAGATGTATGATCTGAATTAGAAAATCCTACCATTGCATCTGTATTTAACATGGGAATATAAAATAACCACATTCATTCAAGATTTTTTTCCTAGAGAATACACACTTGAACTATCTCCTGCCCAATTCTCATTAGAAGCTCTTTTGTAAGAAAATATTCATAAATTACTTCAAGGATATGTGATTCATTCATTCTTTGAGAATGGCGATTCTGAACTTTCTTTGAAGCAGTGATCCCTTTGAAAATTTGCTTCAGACTGTGGACCTTGTCTGAAAAAATAATGAATATGCACACATATGTTTTAAGTTCATGGACCTCCTTGTTCCTCTGTATCCCATGCATGCTGATTTGAGAATTCTTGCTCAAAAGTAAAATAAAATCCTTAGGTCAAGTCTGACCATTAAGAAGGCTGTCTACTCAGACCACATTGTTTTTTTGTTTTTCCTGATTAAATTACTTTTATTGTGTATTGTTACGCTTCACATGGTATTGAAGAACATTTTGAGAAACAGCTCTGTGAAATTCTGTTTTCATTGTAATAATATTGGAGAGTTTGTCCCTATTTCAGTGTTTTTCAAAAGCATGAGATTGCAGTCCATTAGTGGAGTGTGAAAACAATTTAGTGGTCTCAGCCACCGAGTATTTCTTGGTTTAATATTGTTTGTTTTCTTTCTGTGTTATAGTTAAATATTAATAAAACCGTATTTGATTTTGATGTTACCCTTTTTCGTTATATAAGTGTAAGTAAGTATTGTTTCATGAAGCTTTTGTTTTTTTTTATATAATACGTGTGTACTGGATTGCTCTGCAAAATATTTCTTAACTCTGTATTGTGGTCAAAAGTTTGAAAACTAGTACTCTCATACTTTCTCTTAAGATGGTCTCAAGAGAGAATCTTTTCTCTGTGTTCTCATCTGTATAAAAGGAATAATAAAAATAGTTGCTACATCATAAGGTTATTAAGAAGAATAAATATAACTAAAGTGCTTAGAACCTTTTTTACCATGTAAAAAGGTGCTCAATAAATACTAGCTATTACTATTACCAGGAAAGCAGGCTTCAGAGCTAATGCTTTGTTTTTATATTATGCACAATAGAAAGACTTCCATCATTAATGGTGTTCCTTATTTTTTGCCGTTAAAAAATAAGCTCAGAAAAATTTGTGGCAGAAGATTAATAATTAACCTCCTGTCTGTCTGCCCTTGGCCCTGATTTTGTCACTTTAAAAATTTCTGTTGTATCTTTGTAAGTAGTCCTCATACCCTTTTTGGAAGGTGAGAATCATCAAAATATGATATGTTAATTTTAATTTAATTCCATGATAATTTCAGAGAGATTTTAATACTTGTCTGTGTCAGCAGGAAAGGGAGAGGCTCTTGTGAACGCTTACTGCCTGTGTTAAACTAGAGATTAGTGAAATTGTAGTTATCCACCATAGATAGTTTCTGTCTCTGAGCTTTTTACTACATGATTTGAGTTCAATGTACAGAAGAGAATCTTGATAATTGCATTAGCTGTCTGCTTGTCAAACAAATTTGTTAAACCTGTGCTCTGTGGAAACCCAAGTTATAGTAGAGCCTCATAGTGAAACTCTACTAAATCTTTGGATGCATTGGAATAAAAAGTGGTACATCAAAAACTTACAGAATAATATGGTTTATTGTTTTCCATAATGTGGCTCAGAATAACATGAATTGTTTAATTAGTCTGTGTTAAATATTATGTGCTTTTTGTAACTTTAGTACATGCTTCTTTGTCACAAAATATTTCTGAACAAAATGGTAAACTTCACATTTTTGATTAAGGTAAATCAGTCTGTAAAAAAGTCTGAGCAAGGAGGTATTGTATGGAAATATAAGGAACTGCAATTTTCTGGACTCTGTCTTGAGATACACATTTGTTAAGGCTAATTTCTTACGTGTATGTTTTTAGAAGCATAGTTTTTACATTTTGAATGTTCAATGATTAATCCATTTAAAGCTGGAAAAAAATAGACTTCTCCAACCATATTTAAGATAAACTTAAGAAATGAGTACTCCAGTGTGTCCCAGAATTTTTGAAAGCAGAAAGCTTTAGAAATCCATTGTAAAAAGTTATAGAAATCTTTACGCGTGTCACAAAAATTAGAGTATTGCATCTAGATTTAATTTTTGCACTTTGAATAATTTAGAGAATATGCAGTCCAAAATGCAAATCTGGACAAATTTGTGAGACCCTCTTCTTGATGGGAATAAACTTAGAAAGATGGAGAGGAGGAAATCTAGCAATTGGGAATAGAAAAGAGTGGAAAAGGAAATAGTAGAAGAGAAATAAAAGATTTTTTTCAGTGAAGTCCAGGTAGCAAGAAATGGTGAGGGAAATCCTGGCCTCAGAATATACAACTTTATCTTGTAGGATGTTGGAATCTGAGATGTATGTGTATTATCAGAGGGCTGATGGTATGTGTTTTGATGTGAAGTTATAGTGGGTATAGCTTTGTAATTATAAGTTTTAGGGAAATATTGAAACAATATTTGTTTAATGTCAAGTATTTGGATTTTTCTGATGTCTGAATATTGGGATAGTTTCTCAACTATATTGAAGGGTACAAGTTAACACACTTGTTTGAAATCATGAGGGAATCTAGGAAGCCAATATCCCAGGCATGGGATCAGAAAGGCTTGAACTTTTTTTGTGTGTATTGAAATTACAGAGAACAGAAGTCTTAAGAGGGCAAAGTGCAAAGCAGGAATTGACTATGTAGTTGAAGACATTTCAGGTTCCATTATATGCTTTTTATGAGCTGTCTTTTTTGTGAGCATCAAATTATTTATAGGACTTTTCAAGGTTCATTTGGGACAGACTTTTCACTAGTTCTTGATATTTGGAAATCCTAAATTTCTCAAAGGCCTCTTACCTTACTGGAAGGTACCATGGCTCAAGAGAAGGAGCCTGTAAGCTTTGGAATCAGAAAGGCTCAGGTTTGAAAGATAGCTTTGCCATTTAATTATGACTGAGATTGGTGACATCAGTCTGGGCTCTAGCTTTATCATTGTAGCAAGTATACAGTAATTTTTTAAGTTAAGGGTTATTATGAGGTTAAGATATAATGTGTAGACATTCCACAAATGGTAGCTTCTGTTAATTAGGCATTTTAGGAACCTAACTGTGAGTATCTGTGGATGGATCTTTAGTATTTTGATTGTTTTACTTCTGTAAAATTTTAAAGGCAGATTTGTTCAGAACTGAAATATAAATGAAGAGAAATTTATTAATTTGTATCCATTTTTCATTGCCTATTCCTACAAGTGACTTACACATCTTGTTAGTAAGCATATATATACTTTTATAAGATCCTTAACTACATTAAATGGCTTTCAATGTTTTATTTTTTTATATTTATTAGATTTTCCTACTAAGTTTGCAGCATTATTTTGTGGTAGATTGTTTTTCCATCTGCTCACTCATATGCTTAAACTTTAACAGATTGCAAATGCAATTGGATATGGGGCAGTTATTTAAATATTGAGGTTTTTTGTCTAAAGGCAACTTATTCAGAAATGGAAAACCGGTCCCTGTTTTATGCTTTCTAGTGCTTAGAATAAATCACTAAGGAAAATATTCTGATAATCCTGCATGTATCAAAATGAATGTATCTTTTCAAGCCTTTTGGGGGAATTTTTTTTAAGTTTCTATAATAGAAACTTAGCCATTACTG
Source organism: Manis pentadactyla (assembly GCF_030020395.1). NCBI lineage: Eukaryota > Metazoa > Chordata > Mammalia > Pholidota > Manidae > Manis > Manis pentadactyla. The sequence goes on from NC_080023.1 coordinate 42,634,013, forward strand.
TTATAATGGCTAAAAATTTTTATTTTCATTTATCTAGTATTTGCTGTGTGATTCAACTCCACAAAGATAAATTCAGTGGGACATGTATTAAAAACTAGTAAATTTAGAAGAAACTTACAAAAATACTTGAATTTAACATTATGGTCATCATTGGGTGGTTGGTTTCAGCTTACTAATAGAACAGTTTTTATGATGGTACAAAGTAGCAAGATCTAACTAGTTTAGTGACTTACTTTTAATGTGTGTTATGATCTAATTTTATTTTAAAGTACATTGCCAGGGTTTTTAGATTTTATTTCTTACCTAATATTTGTACTATTTTTCAAACATCTAATTAGGTGAAACTGCATTGGTTGAATTTTTATATTACAGGAGATTACCGGGGGCAATTGATGTTATTGGTCAGACTATAACTATAAGCCGAGTGGAAGGCAGGCGACGGGCAAATGAAAACAGCAACATACAGGTGTAGTATTTTAATAATTATTATTTCTTTTTAACTGAACAGTTATTTTATTTTGTCAGTGTACATTTGTAGTGCTGTGCTATGTGTTAGGTGATACAAAGAACTTTGGAATGTGGAATCAACACCCTTTTATTACAAAAGCTATTATACTTAGAATTTATATCTTTGAATCTATTTTAGGAAGATTTCTTTTTCCTTGCTATAAATGTAATATATAGGTACATTGGATCAAAAAAAAAAGGAAAACAGCATAAAAACAACCACTCTTAACATTCTGGTACATCTCTTGTCATCACGCAAGATTGGGATACCATTTTTGTGCATTTTATTTTTTAATTTAAAGTTATTTGCATTTTCCCATGTTCTTAAAAATAGGATGTAAAATTACCTCATATAGGGCCATTGTATGGATATACCATAATTTACTGAACGTGACATATCTAGGGACAGTGAGGAGAGTAGATTTTCTTTGTTTTCAAGTGAAAGAATGAAAGGAGATGAGTTAGTAACTTGGATAATTCAAGTTAGAACTTTAGTACCTGAAACTTTAAACTGAGTACTTTAAAAAATGTCCAAAGTGTTTCATTTCTTACCTTTAATAAACTAATCATGTAAAATGTTCCTTTGAAGGTAAATCATTTCTAAAATGGAAGGTGGTCCCTTCTTTCTTCCCCCCACCATTAAAACGCCGTTTCTCCCTAAGATAATTATGTTCCCTGCTTTAAAGAATAATTGATCAGCACAAGTCTTCCAAAAATTACTGTATTTCAATGTAAGAAAAGTTAATGAAAGAGGGATTATGTGTTTAAATGATATGCTTGAGCCAGCAAGGATTTGAGAGGTGTAGATTAAATATGCCATATTATGTAGCCTGACTCTACTGTTTCCCAGACATGTTTGCACATGAGCTCCCTCAAGGAGCTTGTCAAAAATATTTCTAGGTGGCACTTTGCTGTAGGTTTGGGGCCTGTCCCTTACCTATTCACACAGAGATAAGTACTATATAAAACACTTATATTTCAGGTATAAATCCTTGTTCTTAAAGTTACAAGACTCATAAAAAAGTTATTTATATATCTGGCTACCTGTTACTTGTACCCTGTTGATGCATGTCTTCAAGTGTCTTACTTTGCGGCCTGATGATGGCGGGCCCTGATATGATGGATATCTGGCTTGCTCTGCTGCCATGTTAGTTTCTTAATGGTAGTTAATCTAGTGATTACATTCCCTTAATTTGGGCATTTTAATTTCGGTTAGGTAAAGATAATACTTTTTAGTCAGTTAAATACTTAATTATCTCTTGTTTAGAATGTTTTATCACTTAATTATTTCTCAGTTAGAATTATTTTTGATGACTTAGTTGTTTTTCCTAGGCTTTGATCATGAACATTTAAAAAATTGTGTGTGTGAGTGTCTACTCAATGATATACACATGTCACACCCAAAGACAAATTACTCCTGTGTCCCCAAAATATCAGTATGTGAATAAAACTTTCTACTTTGTTCTTAGATTATATAAAATTAATATGCTGAATTTAATCTTAGATTAACATTTATTCATCTTTTAATTAACTATGGTCTAATTTTAGGTCCTTTCTGAAAGATCTGCTACTGAAGTAGACAACAATTTTAGCAAACCACCTCCATTTTTCCCTCCAGGAGCTCCTCCCACCCACCTTCCACCTCCTCCATTTCTTCCACCTCCTCCAACTGTCAGCACTGCTCCACCTCTGATTCCACCACCAGGTAAATAGTAAATAAGACATTTGATTTCAAAATTAAAATAACCCCTAAGTGTTTCTTTTATTTTAAATTTATCAAAGTATATACTTAAAATTAACATCTAAATTGATTGTATTGCATTGAAAGTAATAGGTATGAAATTTATTAAAGTCTTCAGTAGAATCACAATGAAAGAGATTTATACATGTCTTGCTATTTCAACATAGCAGAGACAGTACGCTCAAATGGAGAAGAATGTACAGATGCTAAAATTATCCAAAAATATGATAGTCCCAAACTAAAGTTGCCAATTATATATGTATAAATCCATATTGAATTGTAAACCATGTTAACTTGTCTTGATAAAGACTTTTAAAGATACTTTTAGAATTGGAATAGATCAAAAAAATAATATCCTCTGAAGAGACTGAAATGAAAATCTCAAGTCTGGTCATCTTTCTATACTGGTTTCCTTTTAGGAGCCATTTCTGGGTGCCAGGTACCTGGTATTTACTTCTAAACAAGACAAAATTAATGTAAATTTTTATTACATTTTTAGCCACTTTTGATTATTTATTAAAAATCAGATCAGTGGCAATGGGAAAAAATTCATAAATAATCCCCAGATTTTGTACTTTAAACCTTTAATCCAGTGGCCTTTGTTTTACTCCAGTAAGCTTTCAGTACTTAACCCCTTAACCAACTTTTAATGAAACTAACAAGGTTAAGATAATAATTACTTTCTTCCTAGGGAGAATGTCAGTAGTAAATGATAAAAAATCAGAACCACATATGTGATACATGTTCAGCTTTGCTTTCTGTTAATAAAACCACTTTATACTAAAGAGGGATGTCCACTTACTCACTTTGCATTTGTAAAGGAGCTATCTTTAAGGTGCCAGTTGTGATCAGAGTACAGAAGCAAATAATAGTTCTTCTAAATAGTTCTTCCATATAGCATTCATCCTTGGCCTCCAAATGTCAACTATTCTGTTGGTGGTCCTACATCCACAACACCTTTGATTCCCTTCCATTATCACCTCTACCTTCAAAAAGGATAAGGAAATTATTATGAAAAATGACTGTGGCTTAGGGACTCTGTTGTCTCAAAAAGAGGGAAAAGAACTTTGGATAGGTTAGAGGTGCTTCCTCCAGACAACATTACTTCTAAAGTTCAATGAATTTCATATTTCAACAATAAATTTCTTGCTGTTAAGTACAAACCATACTTTTGATTGGACCCTTGATTCTTGGTTCTTTAATATGATGAGAATTAGCTAAATGAAAAGGGAAACTAATGAAGAAGGACTTAATGATTCATAGATGAGTCCTTTGTCCTCTGAAAAAGATAAAATGTAGTAGTAATTAATTTTGAACATATTTGATTTTGTGAAACTGAAAGATGATCAATGGATATGATAATAGTCTTTATGCCAGATTGCTGTGTAATCTTATTTAAACTGTACTATATACTACAGGTAATTTAAAAGTTTTATTTACTAGCTAATATGCTGTATCCACAGATGGCAAACATTTTACATAGTTTAACACTAACTGTTTTTTGAAGTAAGTGAGGGGTGGTATGAATTAGTGATGAAAAAATAAGTACCTCACTGGTATAAGAATATTTAGAAGCTTATAGGATACTTCTCAGAGGCAAAAGCATTATCTATAAGTGTGCTTTTTTTTTCAGAAGGATGAAATTACACCATTTCTTTGCCTCGGTTTATAAGGATAACATGTTTTTAGTATTGTTTATATTATTATGGCATTATACTGTAAAGTAGCACTGATTATTTTTCTGTTGCTTAACCTATTTATTTACAGGCTTACCTCAGAGATATTGCAGGATTGGTTCCAGACTACCACAATAAAGGGAATCAAATGAATTTTTGCTTTCCCAGAGCCTATACAAGTTGTTTATATACTGTATGTCTGTTCAGTGTTCAGTGTTAGATCTTTAAAAAAAATGTATATACCTTAATTTAAAAAATTAATTACAGCTACAAAATGCTAACCATTATATGAGCATTCAGGAAGTTATCTTTATGCAGCTGGTGGGTCTTCGTTTAGTGTTGATGTTGGCTGATCAGGATGGTGGTTGCTAAAGGTTGGGATGGCTATGGCAATTTGTTAAATGAGATAGCAGTGAAATTTGCCACATCAATTAATTCTTCCTTTCATGAATTATTTTTTTATAGTGTGCAATACTGTTTGATAGCATTTTTTTCAGTTTACTTTGTTTTTTATTACAATATTTTTATTAAGGTATTATTGATATAAACTCTTATGAAGGTTTCACATAAAAACAATGTGGTTACTACATTCACCAATATTACCGAGTGCCCCCTCCCCATACCCCATTGCAGTCACTGTCCATCAGTGTAGTAAGATGTCACAGAGTCACTACTTGTCTTCTCTGTTCTATACTGTCTTCCCCATGATCCCCCCCCAACAGTATGTACTAATCATGATACCTCTCAATCTCCTCCCTCCCTCCCAACCCACCCTCCCCCAAATCTCCCCTTTGGTGACTGTCGGTCCCTTCTTGGAGTTTGTGAGTCTGCTGCTGTTTTGTTCATTCAGTTTTGCTTTGTTGTTATACTCCACAAATGAGGGGAATCATTTGGTATTTGTCTTTCTCTGCCTGACTTATTTAACTGAGCATAGTACCCTCCAGCTCCATCCATGTTGTTGCAAATGGTAGGATTTGTTTTCTTATGGCTGAATAGTATTCCATTCTGTATATGTACCACATCTTCATCCATTCATCTACTGATGGGCACTTAGGTTGCTTCCATTTCTTGGCTATTGTAAATAGTGCTGCAATAAACATAGGGGTGCACGTCTTTGAAACTGGGATCCTACATTCTTAGGGTAAATTCTAAAAATATGGAATGCTTCATGAATTTGTGTGTCATCCTTGCGCAGGGGCCATGCTAATCTCTGTATAGTTCCAGTTTTAGTATGTGTGCTGCTGAAGTGAGCACTGACTCTGTATCTTTTGATTGGTTCATTCAAACCATTTACATTTAAGGTGCTTATTGATAGGTATGTCCTTATGGCCATTGCAGGCTTTAGATTCATGATTACCAAATGTTCAAGGGTAACTTGCTTACTGTCCACCAACCTTATTTAATTCATTTAGTATGCTATTACAAACACAATCTAAATGTTTTTTTCTTTTTTTTTTCTCCTTTTTTCTTCCTTCTCCATTCTTTATATATTAGGTATCATACTCTGTACTCTTTGTCTATCCATTGACTGACTTTGGGGGTAGTTGAATTGATTTTGCATCTGCTTAGCAATTAATTCTTCTACTTTCTTTACTGTGGTTTTATTTCCTCTGGTGACAGTTATTTAGCCTTAGGAGCACTTCCATCTATAGCAGTCCCTCCAAAATACACTGTAGAGATGGTTTGTGGGAGATAAATTCTCTCAGCTTTTGCTTATCTGGAAATAGTTTAATCCCTCCTTCCAGTTTAAATGATAATATTGTTGGGGAGAGTGTTCTTGGTTAAAGGCCCTTCTACTTCATTGCATTAAATATATCATTCCACTCCCTTCTGGCCTGTAAGGTTTCTGTTGAGAAGTCTCATGATAGCCTGATTGGTTTTCCTTTGTATGTGATCTCCTTTTTCTCTCTGTCTGCTTTTAATAGTCTGTCCTTGTCCTTGATCTTTGCCATTTTAATTATTTTATGTCTTGATGTTGTCTTCCTTGGGTCCCTTGTTTTGGGAAATCTGTGCACCTCCATTGCCTGAGAGATTTTCTCCTTCCCCAGATTGGGGAAGTTTTCAGAAATTACCTCCTCAAAGACACTTTGTATCCCTTTTTCTCTCTCTTCTGGTACCCCTATAATGCAAATATTGTTCCGTTTGGATTGGTCACACAGTTTTCTCAATATTCTTTCATTCCTAGAGATCCTTTTTTCTCACTGTGCCTCAGCTTCTTTATATTCCTCTTCTCTAATTTCTATTCCATTAACTGTCTCCTCTACTTCATCTAATCTGCTTTTAAATCCCTCTGTTGTATGTTTCATTTCAGATATTGTATTCCTTAATGATTGAATCTCAGTCCTGAATTTGTCCCTGAGTTCTTAAATATTTTTCTGTACCTCCTTGAGCATGTTTATGATTTTTATTTTGACATCTTTTTCAGAAAGATTGATGTGTTCAGTTTCACTTGGACCTTTTTCTTGTTTGTGGAATCTTGGTTTTAACTAGGGTTCCTTTGATGTTTCATTTTTTTTATGTAGTGCCCTCTAGTGCCCAGAAGCGCTCTACTCTCTGGAGCTGCTCAGCCCCTGGAATGATGTGGAGGGTTGCATGGGAGTGGCGCTGCTACCTGGGGGAAGGAAAAAGCTGTTTCCTGCTCCCCAGCTGCTATGCCTGTCTCCACTTCCAGAACTATTGTGCCCACAGGTGTATGACTCTATGCTTTGCATTTTTAGCTGCCTTAAGCAGGACCTCCCTCTGGCTGGCCTGATGCCAGGGCAAGGGCTGCCGGTTTGCAAGCCTCTGCTGGCCGTCCTGGAGGAAGGTGCAGCAGCCTGCTTATCACAGTGTGGGGCCTCAGAGCTGTGTAGCCACCCTAGGTGGATAGAGCACCTGAAGCTCCTGAAAATTCCCAACCTGTTGTGCAGTGTTTCTGGACAATTTTGTCCACCTATCCGTTCTCCTGTGCAGGAAGCTCTGTTCAATCCTTGCCCCTTTAGCAGCCCTCTCGCTGTTATGAAGTCTCTCAGACTGTTCACCTTTCTTTTGTTCCAGAGCACCTGGATGCAGATCCCTGTTTTCCATGAGCAGCTGAAATCTTAGTCTCTCCAGTATTCGATCTGTCTTAGCTTTCCAACCCACTAATCTCCAGAGCACCATGCAACGTAGGTTTGTGCCCCCAGAGCAGATCTCCAAGGCTGGGTGGTGAGCAGTCCTAGACCTCCATCTCCTCCTTGCTCCATTTCTCTTCCTCCCTCCAGTGAGCTGGGGTTGGGGAAGACCTTGGGTCCCGTCGGATCATGGCTTTGGTACGTTACCCTGTTCTGTGAAGTCTCTTATTTTCTCCAGGTGTATGCAGTCTGGCACAGTCTTCTTTCCTGTTACTCTTTCAGGATTAGTTGTATTAACAATATTTTCATATTATATGTGGTTTTGGGAGGAGGCCTCTGTTTTAGCTTTCATGCTGCCATCTTTAATCCTTGTGACCTTCTCCCCAGGCCTCCTTTAAAGCCAGGCATTAACTTCTCCTGTCTTGTTGTGAAAGTCCTAGACAGCATCTTTTAATATATAAGGTTGTTTCATCTGCATTGTAAATCTGTTGTTTAGTGTAGCCACGTTCATGAATGATCTTATAGCTCAATCTTCTGGGTAACTTGCTGTGGCTTCTGCATCACCACTTCTTCACCTGCACTTTAATGTTATGGAGACAACTTCTTACCTTAAACGTTATGAACCAACCTCTGCTTGTTTCAGACTTTTCTTCTGCAGCTTCCTCACCTCTCTCAGCCTTCTTAGACTTGAAGAGAGTTAGGACTTTGCTCTGGATTAGGCTATAGCTTAAGAGACTGTTGTGGCTGATTTGATCTTCTACCCAGGCCACTCGGACTTTCTCCTATCAGCATTAAGGCTGGTTCAGTTTCTCATCATCGTGTGTTCTCTGGAGTAGCACTTTTAATTTCCTTCAAGAATGTTTCCTTTGCACTCATAACTTGGCTAACTGCTTGATGCAAGCAGCCTAGCTTTTGGCCTGTTTTTGCTTCCCACATGCCTTCCTCATTAAGCTTGATCATTTCTAGCTTTTGATTTAAAAAGTGAGACAACATGAGGTTCTTCCTTTCATGTGAATGTTTAGAGGCCATGTAGAGTTATTAATTGGCCTGATTTCATTATTGTTGTGTCTCAGGAAATAAGGAGGTCCAAGGAGAGGGAGAGAGATGGCAGAATGGCATGTTGTGGAACACTCAGAATACACAACTCTTAGCAGTTCTCTATTCTATATGGGTACAGTTCATGGCATCCTAAAATAATTATAATATTAACATCAAAGATGATTGATCACAAATCACCATAACAAGCATAACAATAATATGAAAGTTTGAAATAATGTGTGTGTCTTGCTAATGGGTTTCAGCCCGGGCAAGTTCGCTATGGATTCAGTGTGACCAAAGAAATTGACCACAAAGCGCTCTTTGAGGTGAAAAAGAAAGGTCTTACAAACTGCCGTCTGGCCGGCCCATCTCTCTCTCCTGCTCTAGCAGCAACACCAGCCTTCCCCCTCACCTCTCAGGTACAGAGAAGCCCTCTGTTGCCCAGTTAATCACCCATTGATATCGAGATGAACTTCTCCACCCCTGAGGAAAGATGCAAATGCAATAAAGCCATACTTCTTTCCACCTCTGAACGCCTATTGATATGCAGACATACTAAAGCCAGGGGAGATATTCTGGAAATGTTTCAATTTTACCCACAGTGTGACAGAGAGTCACAAAGTGAGCAGATATTGTTGAAAAAATGGCACTGATAGACTTGATCAAAGCAGAGTGACCATAAACCTTGCATTTGTTAAAAAAAAAAAAAAATGCAATTAACTGTGAAGTCCAGGAAAGTAAGGTATGCTTGTAATGCTAATTTTCAACCACATGGTTTCTGAAGTTTAACTACCTGTCTAGATTTCTTTTGATGCTTATTCTTAGGTTGCATTTACATACCATCCTGTCATCATTTAAGGAATACAAATTCAGATGAATTCTAATGTTGGTTAAAGCAGTACCCAATTGGTATATATTGTAGAAGTGGCGAGATACCAATTCATATTAAAACCAAATGTTTGTAAGTGGAAACTATCTGAATTTCTCCTTATTTTTACTAGATTGAACACATTTATGTATCCATAATACTGAAAGGATTTTCAGATTGACAGTTGGTATAGTCACAGAGGCAGTTATCAATCAAAATGGACACTGGCTTTAAATAACAGTATGGCTGCATAGATACATACCAGCTGAATGTTAGCCTTGGTTAAAGCCACATTTTCAGTCACCATTTACCACAGAACCACATGATGACCGGATGTTCTATTCCGTTTACTGTAATTTAGATCACCTTAAGAATCATAAGCAGCTATTAAAAGAAAGATGTGGCATAGGGGTCTTTGATAAGTACTGACTTTTTTAAAAAGTCCACTTTCTTAGAGAAATAGAGTAGCAGCTTATGTTTATTGAATGCTTACTATTAAAGGCACATTTCATGTATTAATTTGATTCTTAAGAACATCTGAAGTAAATATTACTTTAATTTCATGGATGAGTAAATGGGGGCTTATTTTAAGTAATAGCTAGAATGTAGAACCATCAGAATTCTAACCAAGGCAGTTTCACTTGAAAGCCTGTTTTATGAACTATGTTGAAGTGAATTATGACCTATGTTAGGATGGCTATTACTATTAGATGTGGATTCACTCCAATGAAATGTCCTAAAAGCTTTTTTTAAAATTTTTTGGGTGTTGAAGTACATGCATATGTATTTGTGGGTGGGGAAGTTAGGCAAGTTGTAAAGAGCAGGACTTGGATTTTTTTTTTTTAAGATTCAGTTAACTGAGGTTTAATGTTTGCCTGATTTGTGTTAAGAAGTCTGTTTACTGAATAAACCAGCTTTGAAATACTTGTTTGTTGGAAAGATTGATGTTAAAAAGTAGATGGTTTTGTGTGGCTTCTTATTTTGGTAAATAAATGTAATAATTATCATTTTAAACATTTCTAAGTATGCAGTTAAGTAGCATTAAATGTATTCACAGTATTGTGTAACAATCACTGTGATCTATACCTAAAAATTTTTTATTACCCATAACAAAAAGTACTTATTAAACAATAATCCTTTCCCCCTCTAACCCAGCCTTTGGTAGCTTCTGTTGTTTTGTTCTCTATGAATTTGCTTGCCATAAGTACCTTATGTAGGTGGAATCATACAATATTTGTCCTTCTGTATGTCTGGCTAGTTTTGTTTTTAAAAATAATTACTGATTGTAAACATTTTAAAATTATGTTCAAACTATATTACATTTTATGGTAGACTTATGTTTTTAAGTGTTAATTTACTTCAGTGTCATATTTTATCTTCATTTTTTTATAGTGTTTATTGAAAGAAAAAAGGCAGATTCAATTTAACTCATTTCTTGTATTAATCAATATAAAGGCTGATGTGCCTATAGTCTTAGGAACAGTTGAAATCAAGTTTAGGAGTTGAATTCTTTTAAATTGAAGAAGGTTCTGCTTTACTGTAGCCCAGCTAGTCTGGACCACTTCTTTAAAAGAAGCTAAACCCTTCTTTTAAAGTATATAGGGTATAGCTGTTTATCTAGATTTCAAAATGTGTAGGATTCTGCATTTTTGAACGAGGTGGTTTCCTTTCTAAAAGACTTGTCAAGTACATCAGTATCTCGTTAGTCATCTAGTAGTAACAATTCTATAAGCTTAAAAATCTTGTTTGTTCCTTAAATGTCTTGATTTGGGGTTAGTGATGATGAATGGGATTAGGGAGAAAAGCAGCTCACATCTGGACTTCTGCAGAATTTTATTTTTGCCTACATTGTTTTTAGATTACTTTCTTATTAGTAGTCTGGTTCTAGCACAGTGGCTTTCAAACTTCTTTCCCACAGACTCCTGTCTACTCTTAAAAATTGGTGTAGACCCCAGTGAGCTTTATTTTTATGTCTACTTTTTGTATTAGAATTAAGACAAAATGTCTTATATATTTAAAATACTTACTATTTTAAAAATACTCATAATAAACCTAAATATTAAGTCAACATTTTTATGAAAAATAACTTTTTCCAGAACAAAAAACATGTAGTGCAAAGAGTAGCCTTATTTTACACTTCAGCAACTCTTACTGTGTAGCTTAACAGATAAAAGCTGGATTCTTCTATTTTTGTATTCAGTTTTTTAATAATTTCACATGTCATGTAGTCTCTGGAAAACTTCCTTCTACAATTATAAAGAGCAAGAATAGAAATGGTAAATGACATCTTAGTATTTTTATGAAAGTAGTTTAGACTTTACAGATTCCTACACCCAGGAATCTCCACATAACACTTCAAGAACTGCTGCTTTGGCAGAAACTTGGCCTTATATTGGATGGATATTATCAGCACCTGTGAGAAAGTATAATTTTGTCCCTTTAATTGAGAAGTTATGTTATGGATATAATATTTGCTATGCTAATTTTATAGTTCCATGAAGATTTTTTGTTTTACACAGCAAATCTGTGTATTAACTAATGCTATATGCCAAAAATATATTTTTCAGAAGTACCTTTGAAAAATAAAGTTATTGGAAACTGTACTCATTTTCTCTTCTGTTGTGCTTTTCTATATTAAGAAAAAAAAACCTATACTCAAAATAGGGAATAACACTAATTATCCAAAATATTTTTCATTTGAATATTCCTGGCACAAATTAAAATTCATTTAAATGTAAGTTTAATAGAAATGAAAAGCTTATTTAGGATGTTGATTTTAGAACATCTTTTTCCCCATGGGTAATCTCTAAATGTAAAATTTAATTATGGTTTAATATTTACTGTCTGTTTATGCTACTCTTTCAACCATTTTGTGATTACATGTGAACTTAAAAAGATCAATTCCTTTCCAAGTTCTTTGAAAATGAAAACATTTCTAGCAGAAAAGCTTTTATTTGTCTAACAGAATTTTTTTGGTAGGCTTTAGATTATTTCATAAAAAAGGATTAAGAGATCCTAATAAGAATAAAATAGTTCATCCATTTTTATAGTTAACAAAACAAAATTGTTTTTTCTACCCTTTAAGTATAGAGTATGGCTGGTAGCTCTTTATTGCTTTAAAAAGTTTTGTAACTATAGCACCTTTTACCACATTTTTCCTTTAAAATTACTTCCTTTTTTGCAGCTTGTAATTAATTGTTTTACTTTAATTATTAAGAAATAGTTTTATAGTACTTTATATCTTTTTTCTTGAAGGGTGGATGGTAGATGTTATGTGTGTGTGTTTGTATATAATTTTTGAAATACTGATACATAGGAAGGCATGTAGTAGAGGGTATTTAAAGTTTTTTGTAAACCTTTTGTACTCTGCAGAGCATTTGAGATTGATGACTTTGAAGTAGAAATTGGTGAGACTTAAGGAAAGTGATCAGACTTAACTATTTGTAACCTAACAGTGCTGGTGAAATTTGGAAGTTACTAGTGAGAAATAGGAAGCATGAATCACATAATTCTGCCATGCTTTTCTCCTTCATCTGAATTTGATAAAGAAATGATGGGTAGTTATTATATTAATTGGTTAGTTATTGCTGCATAACAAATTACTGAAGAATGTAGTGGCCTAAAACAACACACATCATTTATTATTGAACAATTTTTGTGGGTTAGAAATGTGGGGAAAACTTAGGTCCTCTGCTTTGATCTCACAGGCTTTTTGAGTGGTCTGAAAGGCTTGACTGAGAAGGGATTTATTTATCTTCGCAGTCACTCAGTTCTTTGTTAAAAAGTTTCATTTTTTCTTCATCATGGCAACTTCATCATCAAAACATAAAATCTAAGAAAACAATAGAGAATACCAGTAAAATAGAAGTCACTGTCTTCTGATACGTAGTCACAGAAGTGATACCTCATTATTTTTGCTGTATTTCCTTTGTTAAAATAAGTCATTATATCTAGCCCACACTCAAGGGGAGGAAGGATGCAGATACCAGAGGTATAAACACATAAATACTAGGAGGCAGGGATCTTTGGAATCAAATGGCAGAGGCTGCCTATCTCATAACTTTTTTCTGTCTTAGTTATACAAAATAATGATGGGATTCCTTGATAATGAGTTCATAGACGATTTTTGTTGTCTTTTTGTTGAGTTCAGAGCCCCTATTAATTTTTGGGGAATTAAAAAAGTATATACTTAAATACAATTTAATGTGATGTTTTGCAGGTCTGCTACCTTTCTTTTTCTTTGTCTCAATCCCAAGTGGAATTTCAGTTCCTCCAACCTCTGTGCTTTACATTTAAGAGTATACATTACATACTGGAAAAATTAAATCCTGTCCTTTTTCTTTTGAGGATTCCAGATAGTATGTAGGCTGTCATATGGCTGCACTCTTTTACTTCAAAGTGTCACATGCCTTGTTTGTTTCATAAAATTTGGAATGGAATTTATCTGTATTGAATGTGGAGGTGCTCAGCAGTGCAGTTAGAGAAGTTTAGAAACTAATCCAGTGATTGATCCTCAAAATATAGTCTCTGCTCAAGCAACACCATCATCTCCTTGGAATGTAAATTCTCTGGCTCCACTTAATACGTACTGGATCAGAAATTCTAAGGGAGAGGCCCAGCAATCCGTATTTTGCTGATCTTGAATTTTACCGAGTTAGAACTTTATTGCTATTATGCAGGTCTTTGCAGGAAAATAAACATTTTTTTTTTCATTTTACAGATAAAGGATACCGAAAAGAAACATAATATTGCTTTTTGTATTTCAAGTCTGTTAGCTACATAGTAGTACCGTGTGTTGGCCAGGAAGGTGGGAGTGTTGAGTGCCAGAACAGGAATTTTTTAGAGGAATTTCCATTTTTTACAAACTATTTATCTTTTGTTAACAGAAGTCAAATACTAAATAGTGATTTTTAAATGAGAATTATGTTGCTCTTAATTGCATTTAGAAAATGCATTTGGTAATTGTCAAGACTTACTTGTATAATATTTCATCAACTTTATAGTTCTGTTTCAAGGATCGTTCATGAATAAAGATTTGCACTGAAATATCTCAGATCAAATAGAGCCCCACAAAAAGGTCCCTTTCTGATTCTCATGCCAGCTTGCTAATGTTTGGAAAGGGTTGGAGGTGTGTGTGTGTGTGTGTGTGTGTGTGTGTGTGTGTGTGTTTGGAAAGGGCTGGAGGGTGTGTGTGTGTGTGTGTGTTGGAAAGGGGTGTGTGTGTGTGTGTGTGTGTGTGTGTGTGTGTGTGAAGGGTTGGAGGGTGTGTGTGTGTGTGTGTTTGGAAAGGGCTGGAGGGTGTGTGTGTGTGTGTGTGTTGGAAAGGGGTGTGTGTGTTTGTGTGTGTTCGTTCCTCTGTGTGTAGCATAATTTTTTGTGTGTTCTTGATTCTTTCCAGTTGACTTTTCAAATCTCTGTACTATGGTACTACTACACTTAGATTAAAATTAAAAGCTGACTTTGAAATTTTACCTACCTTCATAGCATACTTAATAATTTGATTATATGTCTATTTTGTTTTGTGAAAATTTGACAAATGTTTTTGAGGACTAAATTTTGAGACCAGTAATTTTTCTTAGTTACTTTTATGGATTTACATTATTATTAGTAAGCTGTGGTGTGCATGAGCTGGAGCGATGCATGTTGCTCATGAATTCATTTAGGTTAAGTTATTAAGATTAAAGAGTGGGTTGCTCAATTTGGTGCAGTTTTTCATCTCATACAGTACTCCCCCCTCATCAAGGAGGATACATTCCAAGACCCCCTGTGGATGCCTGAAGCCATGGATAGTACTGAACCCTGGATATACTTTTTTTCTATACATACATACCTATGATAAAGTTTAATCTATAAATTAGGTACAATAAGAAATTAACAACTCATAATAAGAGAACAATATACTGTAATGAAAGGTGAATGTAGTCTCTTTCACTCTTAAAATATCTTATTTTACTGTACTCACCCTTGTGGTGATGTGTAATGATAAAATGCCTACGTGATGTGATGAAGAAAAGTGAATGACAGAGCCACTGTGATGTAGTGTTAGGGTACTATTGACCTTTTGATGGTATGTCAGGAGGAGGATCATCTGCCTCCAGACTGCAGTTGACCTTGGGTAACTGAAACTGGAAAGTGTGGATAAGGAGGGGCCACTGTAAACCTAAGAAAATAATTATGATTTTAAATTGAAAACTGGTCACCTAATAATGTTCAGTAGGGCTTTTAAAAAAGTCTGTACTGTTTTATTAAAATCAGGTAATAGTAGGTATTAAGAACATTTAATATGCTTCCTAACTTTTCCCATTTAGTTTGGTTTCTGGGACTCTGCTAGCTTGTATTGTTTGATGGACTCTTTCACTTTAGTAATTTAAGAAGCAGCAGGGTAACCTTAGGATGGATAAGAATTGCCATTAAATATAGATAAATTTAGTAGATTCAAGGAGGCCTAATAATTTTCAAAACATGATGGCTGCTTTCCATATCTTTTTCAGTCTTGTTGGTTTCGTAAGTTTTGTATATAGTTTTTTTTTGCATGGACAGTTAAATCAGGTGCTTCATTCTCCATTCTGAGGCTACTTCCTGCCTTAAGATTTTTTGTATAAACTTACTCTGGTAAAGCATGGTCAGAAAATTTTTAAATAAATTATTAGCAGGTGTTTCCATTGACAAGAAGACATTTGAAAGTGATTCTGTTTTCATTGTTTTTTCTCATGCTTTAGTTAATGAATTAGATTATTTTTTCTGCTCTTGGACTAAATTTGATAGAGCTTTTAAGATTGGATTTTAAGATTCTGACTGCTGAAGTTATTTAAATATATAAAATTTTTCATGGAAAAGTTTAAAATTTTTTTCTGTTTTCCTACTTAAAAATGTCATTTTTCTTCAGACAAAAAGATAGTCACAATTTATATGCAACATAAGTTCAAAGTTAGGATTTAAGGGCACGTTTAATATGTAAATTGAGAATATTTATGCATAGTTTATTTAAACTTATACTGTGTGCAAATGAGTGAGAGTCACTCAAATATTATTTACTGATTCCTATAGAAGTAAACTGTCCACCACATTTATCTTAATGTGCCCTGGGGTATGTATATATATATATATATATATGTGTGTGTGTGTGTGTGTGTGTGTGTGTGTGTGTATATATATATATATATGAAATGGTATTACCCCCTTTTTTTTACTCCCACAAATCAAGGGAAATAATCACCTTTCCCCACTTCTGTCAACAGCAGTAAAACAATCCAACAACACTTAAATGTCCCACAAAACTTTACTGAAGTCACTATCTGCAGTATTAAAGAGCCTGTTGATCAATTTCCCTATTAAACTATTAAAATACAAAGATCAGATATTGATCATCAAACTTAGTGTTAATTTCATAGAGTTTGAAGTTTGTTGTATGCACATGTGTGCTTTTTAACTGATGTCTGATTTTGTGATAACAACTAGTGGGGGAATCCTTGTTACCAAGTTCTTAGACTGGGTGTTCATCAGGAGTTGGATGTTATACGCTAATTGTTGGTCCTCCTCAAGAAAACAGAATACTTCTCTTGAGTGAATAAGCCAGGAAAATGAGGCAAGGGGTTTTATTTCAAAGATTTTTTTGGTGATGGCATAAATACATAACAGGTTATGAAATCCAGTTACTATATTAAATTTCATCACTTGTTTTTTAGGTATTCCAATAACTGTACCACCTCCAGGTAAAACTTTTTTCATGTTTTCTCCATCATTGTTAATAAACATGAAATTTCAAGCTTATAGTCACAGGAGGGACAGTGTTGATGTGGTTAGAATATGGAATAGGCTATTGGGATTTCAAGGTCCTATTTTCAGCTCTGCCTTTGCTTCATTCCAGTTTTGATTAAGATATTTAGTTTTCTTATACCTGTCTTACCCATTTCTGTAGAAATAGAGATTCTGAGAAAAATCTTGTCATAATTTGTTGAAGAAAAAACAGTATAGGATATAAAACATAGTAATTATTTAAAGAAAAATTTTTTAGAGCATTGAATTTTTTATATGATAATAAAGTGATGGCAAGAAAAGAGAAAGATCATTTATTTTGACTTTAAATGGTTTCTGATTTTTTTTTTAACCTTGCTGAATAAAGTAGTGTCATGAGAAAATATGTTCTAAACTGTACAGTTAGATCAACAACTGGGTTAGATGGCTGTTCTGAGAGTAGTGATTAAATTGTTCATTTTTGTCATGGTATAATCAGTAGGAGTTTATATGTAGCCCAGTGTTGTCTTCTTACACTTTTTCAGTCATTTGTTTATTGATTTATTTTTGTAGTGTGATGTAAATGTGATAGCAAGTGTGTTTACTGAGTTCAGTATTAAAGACCAAGGAGTACAAAGAGGATGAGAGGTGATAATGCTTGGAAGGGTGGATCTACATTCAAAATAACCTTGATAAATAGAAATAGTGGAGTTTAGACAGAATAGGATAATATGCATATTTAGTTGTGGGGGAGAGAGAGACTCATTGATTGTATATCAGTGTGTCTGGAAAAGACTTCTCAGGAACAGTCAAAGGAATCATCAGTGTGTCTTTTTAGTTTAAAAAATGTGGTTGAAAGGCTGTATAAAATAGGATTGTGGACTCTAGGACTAAGGTGCTTAATTAGAGGAGTTACAGATCGTAAAACTGGAAACTGAAGATGAGCTTGGTGAATTTGAAACAATTGAAGTAGGGCAAAATTTATTTAAATGGATTTTTGAGAAAGGTTAAGAGAACTGGGATTTGTCTTCACATAGAACACTAAAAGGAGGCTTAGTAGAAGTGTTTTCAGATATATGGAGGGTAATAGAGAATATGACAATGGATTGCTTCTTGTCATTAAGGACAGCATATGAGAGATTTAAATTATATAATTGAATGTATTTCTTAATAGTGAGGGTTGTTAAAACTTGGGAAGAATTGTTATAAGGAATTGCTGTCGTAAGTTGTTGAACCTTCAGTCTTTTGTTGGGATGCTTTATTGCCTGTCTGAATTTGAAAGTATAGAGTAGATTAATTATTAAGGTTCCTTTTAGCCATATTATGTGGTGTTCCATTTAAGTATTGTGAATTATTGAGAATGCAGATCTCATGATAAAAAGATGCAAATGATATTCTTTCCAACCTTAGCCAAAACCACACTATGTGCCTTTCTTCATAAAATAGTTTTTCAGGGTTGTGCTGTTTAAGAACATGATGGATATTCTCAGCCTTAAGCATTTATATGTTTACTGGTAAGATTTTATTTAAAAATTACACATTTTAAGGAATTTCTACACATCTGAAATTCAAAAATATTTTTTGAAAGAGGTAAATGTTAATTTTATTTGCTTTTCTTCTAAGTATTTCAAGTATAATATATCTATATGGTGGCAACACTACTACTGTTTTATATATGGAAAAGGTAAGGCATTTAGATGAACTTTCTCATACTCACAAAATGGGCTGTGTGTGGTGCTGAAAATAAGACCGGGTATCCTGACTCCCAGTTTGTGCTTTGTGTATTAGACCAGACTGTTCATTTAAAGTTTTATTGCTGAAAAAAAATCTGTTTATAAGTTTCAGTTCCATTTTTTTCTGTCCATTATAACATAGAGAAGCACATTATGTCCCCAGAGAAATTTAGTGGTGCGCAACAACTTTGTTTACTCTTGACATTAAATGTACATTGTTAACATTTTTTTGTCTTATGATTGAATATTTCAGGTTTCCCTCCTCCACCAGGCGCCCCACCTCCATCTCTTATCCCAACAATAGAAAGGTAAATCAGTATAGATACTATAAACTTTTTTTATCATCGATAGGATTTTGACAGAAGAATCATATATGTATCTTCATATTATTTTCAGAGATTTAATTTTATAAGCAATAGTAACTACCTTTTAATTCATAAGTCTAAAACTTTGTTATATTTATACAAGATGTTGGACCTTATTGCACAGTAACAAAACAGGATGAAGAAACTAATTTATAGTGTTTTGAAATACCTTGCTTTGATTTATGACAATGATTAAAGAAACCCTTAGATTGTTAAAAACTTGGTTATAGTCAGTTTTGTGGGAAATATAAACAGATGACTGGTAATCATGAATAATGCATGTCTATTCTAGGATCAAGTAAGGACTATTATCAGAGACCATAGTTAAAGAAAAGCCGCCTTATTCCTTGCAACCCTCCTGCAGCTCAGCTTCTACAAAAGAGGATTGGATTCATTCTGCATGGCAATACCTTATTTTTTATAATGCTGCATTTGTTGTTTGTGTTAGTTGGAATGCAGTACAAAAGAGTATTTACTTCATAGATAGCAGTATGATGTTTAATAATATAGGCTTTGGAATCAACATAGACCTTGTTGACATTTTGGTTTCAAGATTTCTGTTATTAGGCAAGGTTCCTAACTACTTGAGACTCAGTTTCCTCTTTTACCAAATGGGGTGTTGACAGGGTTGTGAAGATTAAAACAGCTAGTAAATATAATTTACTACAGCACAATTAGCAGGTAGAAACCATTAATAAATAGTAACTATAATTATTTCCTCTTAAGTGGCAAGTAAACTCTATAAAAAGTGTTTCTGAAGAAGTGATTCAGATTCTCTAAAAGAAAAGTAGTGAAAACATTACATCAGTAGCATCAAGCCATGCATATGATTTTCAGAGGAGATTATAAAACTCAGAGCAATGTGAACCGTGAGAACAGAGTTGAATTTTTTAAAATCCTTGTTAAACTTGTGTTTGTTTACTCAGAATATTTAAAAGTATTATTTGTTGATCCTATTAGTGGGGCAGAATTTTAAGTAAGTCAAATATTCTGTTAGCCAGCCTCAAAGTTTCTTTCTTGTGAGTTAAGGTGAATTAATTGGGTTATTCATAGTACTAGCAAGCTGTATTTTTCTTTACAAGTAGTTAACTATAGGTTTAACATTTCTTGAGGTTAAAAAGTCTGTCTCTAGTCTTAAAAAATAAAATTACATAATTAAAACTTATCATTATTTGGTTAAATAAAAGTCAGAATTTTGCCTTAATGTTTTGCATTTGCGCTAAACTATTAAAATTGAGAACTTATTTGCAATACCTAAAAATACATTTTTCTTCAACAGTGGACATTCCTCTGGTTATGATAGTCGTTCTGCACGTGCTTTTCCATATGGCAATGGTAAGTGTCAATTTCAGTTTCAGTCAGTAATGTACTCAGATATTTTTTTTAAAATCATACTTCCATGGCTTAAAATACTGTCTTACAGAACAATATTATTAACTGAAATTATATTTAAAAATATATTTTAACTAAAGGAATAACTAGGTCTTACATATATTCCAGGTTACTTAAAAGAATAATTTTCATTTCTCTATCAATTATACCTCTAAAAGTTAAGAAATAGTGACACAACAAGAACATTAGTACCTTGTCTTTTCCTAAAAGGATTTAGGATTTTTCACCAAATTATCACAGTTTTTATTGTTCATTTTCTTTTCTTTTGTTGCCTTTCTGTTTCTTGATTGCCACCACCTAACTAACCTTATTTTCATCCTCCCCTCTCACTGGTTCATCTTTTCTTCTAGATCATTTGGCTGGGTCCTCTTTGATGTTCAAGCTTGACAACTTTATTCTAAGGCTTCTGATATCACTTTTCTACTTAGATTTCCCAACCATTTGTTTTAAAGGTGATGTGTATTGTACTAGGTTTTAGGGATACAGTGAACTAGACTTAGTTTGCCCTCATCAAATTTATAGACTAGTGACTATCTGGGCTCCCAGGAAGTCACATTTCTTGGGTTGGAATCTTGTTTCTCCCCCTCATAATTTATAGTTAGTGAAATAAGTAAGTCAACAGAAAGACTACCTTTTGATATGAATGAATGGCGTTTGTGGGTTTGAATCTTGCTTCTCCCTATCATAATTTGTGACTTTTATAGATCTTCATCCATTAAATGGGGAGCATAATTCCTATAATTCCTCCTCAGAGGGTGACGTTCAATGAAAATACATTGAAACACCTTAATTTTGCCCTTTAATATAAACACTCTAACAATAGTGGTTATTTTCTGATAATCTCCAGCAAATTTGAAGTTCTCTTGCTTCTCTGCACTCCGAGGCATAATTGTTAGAGCATAGGCCCTGCAGTTAGCCTGGGAGTGAGTCCTGGGTCCATCTTAATAATTTTGGATAACACATAGCCTAAATCATTTTCCTCATATGTACTTGGTAAGCATTACGTATTAATTAAATTTTTATTTTTACCTCTTTTTATGGCACTTGCTTTGTCATGAAATGCCTTGTGTATTTTTTCAATACAGATGAACATGAGGAATGGCCCATATCAGAAAGAATAAGACTTCATTATTGAGATTACCTATACAATTTTCTTGTTGAAAATCTCATTTAAAAAAAAAAACTTTTAACTTTTCTCAAAGTAGTATATGTAAATTGTTAACAAAAAAGGAAGAGTTTTCTGTCCATTCTTTACCACCCCTAATTCCTCTCTCAGAGGCAAGCATTTTTTTTTAAATTAAGTAGTTCTTTAATAATAAGAATTATAAAGTATATTGGAAGTTAAGTAGAGAGAAGTTAGGATTTTTCTTCATCCTGTGCAAATAAAACCTTGAAATGAAGATGATAAATATAGCTTCCTCTTTGTTGGTAATTCTTTATTTACATTAGAAATTTGTAATTCATCCTCAAACACTACTAAGTAATTGTAGGTGGAAATACTAATTTTTCTTAATGTGCATTAAGAGTGTGCTTATAAAGTGAGACCTAAGTTAAAAAAGTAATCTTTGCAGGAATACTAAAGAACTGCAGAGACAGCATTTTTAATGGTTTTTAGTTCTTCTCTTTTTTTTAAATGTTTTTAATTTTATTGTCATTAATATACAATTACATGAGCAACATTGTGGTTACTAGATCACCCCCATTATCAAGTCCCCACCGCATACCCCATTATAGTCACTGTCTATCAATGTAGTAAGATGCTTTAGAGTCACTACTTCTCTGTGCTATACTGCCTTCCCCGTGCACCCCCCCTACATTATGTGTGCTAATCGTAATGTCCCTTATTCCCCTTATCCCTCCCTTCCCACCTTTCCTTCCCAGTCCCTTTCCCTTTGGTAACTGTTAGTCCTTCTTGGGTTTGTGAGTCTGCTGCTGTTTTGTTCCTTCATTTTTTGCTTTGTTCCTATACTCCACAGATGAGTGAAATGATTTGGTACTTGTCTTTCTCCGCCTGGCTTATTTCACTGAGCATAATACCCTCTAGCTCCATCCATGTTGTTGCAAATGGTAGGATTTGTTTTCTTCTTATGGCTGAATAGTATTCCATTGTGTATATGCACCACATCTTTATCCATTCATCTCCTGATAAACACTTAGGTTGCTTCCATTTCTTGGCTGTTGTAAGTAGTGCTGCGATAAACATAGGGTCTGCATGGCATTTCTGCATAGGCTATTCACCCTATTTCTTGATTTAACAACTTTGGATAACATCTGTTACCTTCCATCTATAATGTATATTTTGCTCACTTATACCACTGCCATCTCTCTCCTTTCCCCCACCAATGATGTTATAACACTATTTTTGTCCATCTTTTTATTTATGTATCTGCCTGTTTCATGTACCATCATTCTCTACTACTCTTATCTCCAAGCCTTCACCTTCTTTTCCCTCTCTGCCTCTTAGCTTTCAGCTGTACTTCTACTTACACCTTTTATATTCTGTACTATAACCAAAATTATCTTGCATGACAAATTTCTTATTCTAAAAGTTAAATAATAAACTTACAGTATCATGACTATGTAAATATGGTGTACTGTAGAGATAATTGTAGCAATCAAGCCCCTCAAAGGAGAAAGTTCCTGTGGCAAATAAATTAAAATTACCATTTTTTCCTTAAATTTCATCACCTGTGTAAAGTCATACCACATTTTAATTGGGTTCATATTTGGATCATGACTTTCCATCTCAGATATAAGTATATTCTTCAGTATGTTTTTCCCTAAAATATTTCAAATTTTGTTTTTCAGGGGTAAGTTCTTAAGCCACCTGGAATTAATTTTTGCCTATGTTATAAACGAAAGATAAAACAGTGCCGTTTGTTGACTATCCTTCCTTCAGGATTAACAATGCCATCTCCATTTATGTATCAAGTTTCCATATATGTGTCAATCGGTTTCTCAGCTCTGTAGACTATTCATTTTGTTAATCTGTTTCTGTGGTAATAATGGCACACTATCTTAATTAGTAAGTTTTATAGTAAACCTAATATCTGGTTCAGCAATGTCTGTCATAACCTTATGCTTTTGAATTATTCTTAGACTGTTGCTCTTACATATCCATTTTAAAATCAATTTTGCAAAGTTCCATGAAAAACTCTATTGGGATTTTGGTTAATAACTAACATGTTGTTATGTTTGTCATCAAACATTGTTAACTCATGTAATCCTGACAGCCTTTTCAAGTAGGTGTACTATTATCATTCCTATTTTGTGGATGAGGAAATTTAAGAACAGCTAGAAATTAGCTAATTCTCCAGTATCTCATAATAAATGCCAGAGTCAGGATTTGAACCCGTGCCACCAGGCTCCACACAGTCCTTGCTCTTACTATAACATACTGGATTTACATTGATGCTCTAGATCACGATCACTTTATGTAGAATTCATATCTTAAAACATTGAGCCCATCTGTGAACAAGGATTCTCTTTCTGTTTAGGGAGATATTCTTGAATGTGTTGAATGTTCAATTAAATAGTAGTGTAATTGTCTCTTGGTTAGATTTAGTCATAGGTACCTAATATTTTTATTGTTGTAAATGTTATGTTCATTTGAACTCCATGTTCTGTTTGTATTTGCTTGTATTTAGAAACAGTTGATTTTTGCTTTAACTTATATATATATATATAGATAGATAGATAAATACATATATTGATCTTATAGACAAGTTACCTGTTGAACTCCCTGTAAAGTCTCTTCACTCAGTATCCTCTGTAGATAATGATTTTCTTCCTACCTTTTCAGGTTCTTATGCTTCCCCCTCTTCTTTTTTATTTTGTCCTACTGTTCATTCAGGCTAGGACTTTCACATAATGAAATACTGAAATGGAGTTCTTGTCCTCTATTCCCCTCCCTCTTTTTTTTTTAAGGAAATGCTTTTAACGTTTTTACTACTAAGCTTTTACTGTTAGGTTTTGGATAGAACCCTATGATGTCAGATCAAGAAAAATCCCTGCTTCTAGTTTTCCAAGGGCTTTTAAACAGAACGGATATCAAGTTTTATCAAATGCTTTCTGAGATGTTACTGTTTTTCTTTCCTAATCTGTTAATGTGGCAAATTTCTAAATTTTTCTAATATTTAGCCACTGTTTATTTGCCAAGATAAACCTGACAGTCATGGTTGATTACCTTTTTTTAAAAATAAACACTGATTTATGTTGGATTTTGACATCTAAGTTCATATTTAAGATAGTGTTTTTTCCTTTGTACTGTCTTTAATTGGTTTTGATATTAAGGTTGTAGGAGCCACATGGGATATGTTGGGGAATAGGCTTTTTTTCTGTTATCCAGAAGTCTGTATAAATATTACATGGCCTGTAAGTTAGTAAAACTCTCCTGTAAAAGCTATCTCGTTTACTAGTGAGGTTTTAAATTACTGATTTAATGTCTTTAACAGTATGGCACTATTCAAGATTTCTTTTTATTCTTGAATCACTTTTATTTGGTAAGTTATTGATTGATTAGAATTAGGCCATTTCAGCTAAGTTCTTAAATGTGTTGGTATAAAGTATATAATATTCTCTGTACTGTTTAATTGCTGCAGCATATGTAGTTGTGGTCCCTTTTTGGTTCTGTTAGTATTTATGTGTTCTCTTTTTTAATCTGTTAAAAGATTGATTTGTCTAGTCTTCAGAAACCACCTTTCAGCTTTTTTAAAATTGTATAGTATAGTCATTTTCTGTTTACTTAATTTTTACTTCTATCTTTATTACCTCCTTTCTGTTGGATCATTTCATTAATTTCTAAGTTCGTAAATTGGAAGCTTAGCTCATTAATTTTCCATCTTGTCTAATGTAGTGTTTTTTAGGAGTCAGTTCCCCTCAAGAACAGTTTGATCCCTAAACTTTTAATATGTTGTATTTTTATGTTCAGTTTCTAAGTGGTTTAACATTTATTTTTTTACCTGAGTTAATCAAAAATATGTTTTTAATTTGAAATGTATTGAGATTATTTCCCATAGCTCTTAAATTACTTCTAATTTAAATTGCATTTTGATCACAGAACAAGATGTTGTTTTATTATTTTTATCCTTAGAAAGTGTGTAGTGTTGTTTATAAGTCTCATGTGCTTGAGAAGAGTGAGTATTCTTTAACTGCATGGGCAGTACTCTGTGTTACATCCAATAAGTCGACCTTGCTAATAGTTGTTTTATGGGAACTTCTATAATCTGTAGTGGTATTTTTGTCTGCTTAAAGTATAGATAGTTGAGAGAAATATGGTAGTTTCATATGATCATAGATTTTTCTGTTTTTACCTGTATTCCTATTAGTTTCTACTCGTAAAAATTAAGGCTATGTTAGATGCCATAGGAGTTTAATTTATTCTCTCTTCTTGGTGAGTTACCTCTTTAATGTTCATGTAGACATTCTTTCCTTCCCAAGTAATCCTTTTTTGTGTGAGTTCAGTCTGCTCTGTCACTAATATAGCTAATCCTATGGAGATTGGGGAGTGTTAGTATTTTCCTTTTTTTCCCCTCCCATCCTTTTACTTTCAACCATTTTGTGTTTTTATGTCTTATATTCACAATATAGTTAGAAATTTTATAAGTACAAATCAACAACCTGTCATTTAACTGATGAATTCTTTCCTTCTTTATTACTGTGATTATTGAACTATTCAAACCTAGTCTTCCCTGCCCCCATTGTTTCAAGTGTTTTTTGAATTTACTGAGTTTTTTGGGTGATTTTAAAAAAATTCTGTTATTTCATATATTGCTGTGAAATTATATATTTTATTTCTAGTTTTTTGGTGGTTTCTCTTGAAATGGATCCTGCTTATATCTCTAGAAGTTCTTTTTGTGAAGTCTGTTGGTTATAACTTTTGCTCTTTTTTGTTTATGAATACCTTTGTTGTATTCTTACTCTTGTGTATTCAGCAAAATTATATCTCATTTCTAGGTTGACCATTAACTTCCTTTTGACATTAGGAAAACATCCTAATGTATTCTGGTTTACTTTTTTTATATTGTGAAGTTTATGGTGTAGCTAATTCTGGTTCCTGTTCACCTTACAAAATGAAGAGTCTTTATATGATAGCCTTTTAAGGTTTGTTTCTGGATATTCTGGATATTCCCCCAAATATAATCTAGTGAAGCATTTTTGGTGGGAGTTTGCATTAGTTTTCAGTGCTTTTTAATTTTTCACTTTTGTTTCTTAAGGACCATGACTTTATTTTTAATTTTTTTCTTTAGTGGCATTTCCCCACCTCCCTGGTTCTGCTCCATCATGGCCTAGTCTTGTGGACACCAGTAAGCAATGGGACTATTATGCAAGAAGAGAGAAAGACCGAGATAGAGACAGAGACCGAGAACGTGATCGTGATCGCGATCGGGACAGAGAAAGGGAACGCACCAGAGAGAGAGAGAGAGAGCGTGATCACAGTCCCACACCAAGTGTTTTCAACAGGTTTGTTGAGTGTGCTGGAATCTGTACACATGTATTTCATATGCATGATTTTGTTAAGTTCAAGAGCATTGCTTTGCAGAAAGCTGAATTGTTTCAAATGTAGTTAAAATGAATGTATTTGATATAGTATTGTTATCTGTAGAATGTACACACGTGTTCACAAGTTAAAGCACTTAATGCCAAACTTGATAGGAAAGAAGACCATGATGCTCATAAATTTTCTTTGCATAGTAATACAATATTTATAGAATATTCAAGGCTAAATTCTCTGTGATTCTTCAATCTCAAACATACACATGCAGAAAAGCTACTTAATTTTTAATGAAATTATAAGTGTTAATGGTTCAGCCATGTTTGATTTTCAGGTTGCTAACCTGTAGGGTATCAGGAGTCACTGTTTACCTAAATCTAACTAAATGTTCAAGGCCAGAGAGGCAGAAGGTGGAGGCATTTTGTATTGTTCTGAAAAAATCCAATGAAGTATTAATAATGGCTGTTTTTTTCTGAAGACTGACATTTTAACAATATGGCATGTAGTATGTGTTGTGTTAACAAATTACAGGGTCATTGTTTTGATAATTACAGGCCAGTTTGAACATCTGCTTTTTTGGCCTCTTAATTTTGGGCCCGAAAGAAGGCTGGTTATTCTGGGGTGTTTGAACTGAGCTCTAATGATTTCCAGGCCCAGAGAAACCTCTGTGCCCCAGCTGCTTATCAAAGAAGGGGGTGGAGGAAGAGGTCTTTATATTTTGTGTAAAAAAAAAAAAGAGGCCAAATCTTCCCCCACCTGTAGTAAAGTTCCCGTCGTACAACTGCTTTCAGAATTTTAAAGGCCTCAAAGCTAACAGGAGTTCATGTTAAGATGGAAAGAAAAAGAGAGGGTTGCAGATGACAGAGTATGAGATAATTAACCTTATTTTTATACAAATCTAGTTGGAATTATTACAAAGAGGGCCTCATTTTTAAAGACCATAATATTAATGATGATACCCATTTATCATAGACAGTACTAAGTTTATTGTACTTCAGAAGCATTATTATGGGGTTAGTCACCTTTACTAAAAAGGTCAGTCTCTGAAAAATGAGGGAAGATGGTGAGCCTCCATGTTAGCTGCCATTTTTTGAGGGCCTGCTCTGCCCATATTCTTCCCACTACTCTACACTTCCTGTCATGGCACATTGCCTTTTGGGTGATATGGTTCACCTTCTAAGTACAAACTAGATAGTTGATGGTTAGAGAAAAAAGTTTGTGTATGTATGCATGTGTACACACACATGTGGATATATGTCTACATGTATGTATGTGTGTATATATTATTTTAAAGTAAAATTTCTATAGTGTACCACAGGTAACAGCATGGTCAGCAGTATGCCTTGGCTTAGGCATAGCACTACTGGATCATTACTTTTGCTAGGAGACCAAGACCAATTTGTTCTTTTCTACGGCTTATACTTTTACTTAATTCTATCACCTGTTACTCCCAGATTCCTTAACATCTTGATGCTTCATACAAATCTCACTTATTTAATAATTTGTATTAAACATATTTCTAGAAACCAAAACTATTCACACAGTGTTCTAAAAGAAATTTTTTTCATTCTAAATAAGTTTCTTGGTAATAGGTTGTATAAAGTGTTGAGTTCTATGCTGAACAACAAAAAAAAAAAAGGAAAGAGGGAAAAAAAGAGACTTGAATGATTAAGAGGAAGATGAAGAGAAGAATGTCAGTTAAGGGACATGAGAAGAGGAAGGTCTAAGGAGGAAAAGAAAACCACCCTCTAACTCTAGTTTCACCAGTCCATTCTATTCGAAATCAAAATGGAGGTGCAGCTTACAAGGATGCATTTGAGGTCACTAGCCAGCTGAATCTGGCCAAATACACAGGTATTAAGTAATTGGAATATCAGAATACAAATATGCCCACAGGCAATTTTCTTTCTACATTTTGTGTGGGTATTATAAGTTGTGTGATATTCCTCTGTTCTTAATGTTTATACCTTTTCTTTGGATAGATATATTCTTTATGTAATTGAAAAACTTTAGAACCTTCATCTGCTTTCTACTTGGAACCACTGTGAGCCAAATATTTTTAATGTATTTTAAAAATGTTAACTGTGTGCCCAACTTTTTCCACATAATATAAGAATCTTGGGTGGAAATCTGAGATAAATATGCTTTTAATTTTAAAAGTACAGGAAAATGAAGCTTACTGATTAAAATTTAAATCAGTTACAGCTCCCAATTTTTGAAGAAAAACAGCATTGTTATATAAAATTGCTACCCAATGAGTGTGAAAGCACAGAACAAAATTGGTTCCTTAAAGTGATGTGTGAATATTATATATTTCATTTCCTTGTTATTAGATGTAATAATTTGGGAACAACATTGCTTTCCTCTCCATTCAACAAACATTTATGTCCATCTATTCTGTATAAAATGCTGATAACCGTGGGGCTTCTGGTTTGG
Source organism: Manis pentadactyla (assembly GCF_030020395.1). NCBI lineage: Eukaryota > Metazoa > Chordata > Mammalia > Pholidota > Manidae > Manis > Manis pentadactyla. Next base: position 42,663,088 of record NC_080023.1, read on the forward strand.
ATTCACATCTCTTCTTTTACAGTTTAAAATCATTCAGAATTAACAGTCCAGTTATCAAGAAAATTAATTTTTATCCAATTTCAGTGATGAAGAACGATACAGATACAGGGAGTATGCAGAAAGAGGCTATGAGCGTCACCGAGCAAGCCGCGAGAAAGAAGAACGACACAGAGAAAGACGACACAGAGAGAAAGAGGAAACCAGACACAAGTCATCTCGAAGGTTTGCTCTTTAATAAAACAGTCAGATACTTTGCAGCTAAGAGAAATTGTTAACTTCAGGAATTAAAAACAAATATTTCCAAATAACTAATATAACATATGTGTTCCTAATTGGAAGATTATGGATAATTGTTGAAATAATTGGTTCCTTCAAAGATTTTTAAATCTAACAAGACTATGTGTAATACCCATAAACCAAAATTAGCAATATTTTGGAAGAAAATTGTGGTATAAAAAATATTACATTATCTTGTTGGGAGAAGAGGGAATTTGGCATATCAAATAGTCTTTAATAATAAATTATCAAAGCAATGTTCAGTTTACTCAAAGGGAATTCAAGGCCTTTTGAGACTATAAAGTCTCAAAAAAAAATCAGTATTTTATGCCTGTTGTTTGCCTAAAATCAACCCTAGGAAGTATTTCCTGTTTTGATTAGTGCTTTAGTTTCTAATTTGTAATTTAGTCTTTTCAGAATAAAGTGTAATGGCCTTGAGAATTTATATAATATTGGTGAACGTGAGCCTGTAATGTAAATAGTCTCAGTATGAAGGTCACTTAAAAATGTGTTTGAGAAAAAGGAAAAGAATAGGTTATTTAAAACTCAGTGTTACGTTGAGAATTTACCTAAACAGAGTGGGTTGTTCTGTCACTTTGTGTAAGTAAACATTGTTAAGAGCACACCTTTTTTTTCCCTTCAGTAATAGTAGGCGTCGTCATGAAAGTGAAGAAGGAGACAGTCACAGGAGACACAAGCACAAAAAGTCTAAAAGGAGCAAAGAGGGAAAAGAAGCTGGCAGTGAGCCTGCCCCTGAGCAGGAGAGCACCGAGGCTGCGCCTGCCGAATAGACACGGCAATGGCTCTTTGTGTGGATGACTGCCAGAAACAGATACTATAAATCTTGTTATTTTTCTGGATAATGTTTAAGAATTTACCTTTAATGTTGTTCTGTTAGTATGAAAATTTAACTTTTTCTCAAAATAAAAGTAAATTTTTCATGTTAAGTTAAAAACCTTTGTCCTGTAATATTTAAAAAATAAAGACAGCAGTGACTATATCCAAGAAAGTAATGTGAATGAGTTGCGCAGCAGGGAACTTAAAGAGCTATGTTTAGCTATGTACATACACAGGATCTGATAAAGGTCAAGGTTCCACTTTGGTCATAGTGTCCTGGACTTAATCAAATACCAGAGGTTATACTGCAAAAGGCATCTCTTATCGCTGTGGCACTCATGCTTAGCATATTAAAGAACTTCTATACAGTTTTGATACCAACTTTTTTGTAGATTTTCAGTGTTCTAAACTTGGGTTCATGGTTAAACTAAATGGGGAACTTTTATATCCAAATTAACAAAATCTAAGGGCCATTTGGGTGGTCTCTGTGACCTAACTTGCCCTGAGTGTAGCTTCTAACAGACACTTGGACAAACACTAGTCACTGTGACATTGGAATTGCCTTATGGCCTTCTCTGTGAGCCAGGGTCAAGCCTTTCTTGACGCTTTTTCCAAGGCTTATTGGTCGGGCAGCACGTGGAGTTTTTTATACAGTTACTAGCTATATTGTGAATAAAAATAAATGGCAAAAACTTTAGTCATTTCCTCTTACATCTAAGAAAATAGAAGTGTATAATTAATTCTGTGAGCATTTTTTAGGGCTAAGCCTTAGGTATTTGTCATGATGGTAACATGGTTTTGAAAGAATGAATTACTAGGATCTTTTAAATAGTGATAATAGAGATGAACTTAGTATCACATACTAGAAGCCAACTATAATTTTGAAAAACATTTATTTCTCATTCCAAGAACATTTTTCAGCAATGCACTTTTTAAATCCTCTGGCTGAAAATTGTTTTTAAAATGCCCATAGTGTACCCTTTGCAGACCTCAGCATATACCAACCAACTTTTTAATTTAATTGTATGATCTGAATTCAGTGGGGGCATCCAAACCATCTCACCTGTTCAAGAGCTTTTTCTTGAGTAGAAAAATATAAACTTAAAATTGTGGAGTAATGAGAACTCCTCCACACTGAATAAAAACTATTTATTAGTAATCCTTATGTTTTGAGAATTAAAGTTTTCTGAGGTGTAATTGGCTTTCATCAGATCATACTTTCCCTAACATTAAACTTCACATTTTTACAAAATTGACATGATAAATACATTCTTTCAACTTAGCTTATTTGTGATTTTCTGTTTTCCTGTGACCCATCATTGATACTATAAAAAAGTGCCAGGCCAAGAAACAATAGTGAGAGTGATTTTTCCTTTAAGTTCTTTCAGCATCCTTGCCAAGCAAGCATGTATCATTCCTGATGTACTTCTACCATTGACAGCCAGAAGAATATCACCACATCTAAAAAAAAAAATGAGGCGTATTATTAACATTTTGATTCATACCTGAAGTTAATGCAGGTTAATTTGGTGGCCCTAGTTTTTGCTACATTTGTCAGTTTTAATTACATTTCTTCTAATCATGATCCCCCAACACCTTCTCACTTAAATTCTGCAAACTGTCCATTCAGCTTGTGTTACAAGGGATTCTAAAAGTATAGGAAGTTGAGTATAGGACCAAGAGTAACTAATCATTTTGTATTTCCTAGAAATTGAATGCTGCATAAATGTTTTCAATTTCATACCAATATAAAAGGTATAATAAACACATGCCTTATTTCAAATGGGGCCAAGCTTTTCCATGTATAAAACAATTTTGAATATTAGTGTCTTGTTAGTAGTCATTACCTAATTCTTCCATCATTGTATGCTGGTGTTCCTTCAACAATGGATTTGATAAAAAAAGGTTTATTCCCACTGTATTCTTCATAACCTCCTACAATGCAGAAGCCCAGACTTCCAGCTGTGTTTCTACGTAATATAACATCTTTACAGTTATACAGGTACCTGAAATAGAACATAATCAATGTATACGCACACTTGAACTCTTGGTGAATAATTACTATGATTCATCTCCCATTCCCTTTATGGCATTTTTTCAGGCTAAATAGCATTGATTGGATGGTTCTCACTCAAAACGGTGCATAGCCCAGTGACCTTTGTACTGTTAACTGTTTTTTTCTAATTGAACCTCTCTGCTTTCCAAAGCTAAACATCCTGAAAAAAGTGACACCATCTGGTATGTTCTGTTTATATGTCTACTGGGGAAGATAATCACATTTTTGGCTTAAAAGATTTAATGTCTAAATTTATATTAAAAGTTGGATATCCCTAAATCCTTACTGATGAACCAAATTCAAGTATACTTATATTTTTATTTTCTTGTGGATATACTTCTAAATAAAGGCAAAACTTCTGAGTAAATGATCTGAGTGAAAAAAATTTAAACCTAACCCTAATTAATGCATTTGCTGAAGTTTTTGACCTCGAAAAATACATGTTTAATAGGCTATAGGAAAGCAGACATAAAATGAATGGAAATTGGGGTACATTTAAAGATTATAAGAATGATTCATATTTGAGGAGATAAACTGGCAGTAAAGTGAATAGCAAGTTATAAAAGGAATGGGAGAAGGAGAGACCACAGGTCTTCTGTAAATGAGTAGAATCCTCAGCTAAAATAAAAAATTAGATGGAAGAAATTATTTCTTTTACTATTTAGTGGCAGTTGGATCAGTGTTAATACAGATGCAGGCTAAGTGCAAACTACATACAGTTACAACAGAGGTTGTGTTGTCAGTAGCTGGATTTGACTTTTAAGATCCTCCAGTCCAGGAACTGGTTTAAAAGAAAATTAGCATTTTCATTTTGGTAAAAATCAAGATATGACTGTTTTATAAACTGTACTTTAAAATATTAACTGCTTTTTGAAAAAACCAATAAAAAGGCTCTTGTGAAATGTTACCTGATGAAGTTGGTCATTACATTTGTTACTAATTGTTAATGTAAAGTGACTTTCTCATGATGTTGCTGACTCCCACTTGAAATAAAAAAAGCTTTGGGTTTGGTTGATAAAATTTAAAATGCAGTGCTGTGATTCAACTTTAAAATTCAATTTGGTTTGTATCCACTGGTTAAGTGAAAGACTTTAGAAATAATTTTGCTCTTGAAATGACTTGACCATGAGTAATGCATTTGATTTTCAATTGACTGTAACTTACCAGCAGTCACCATACAGGGAAGTGATGGTGGAAAACATGGCAGGAAGTTTGAGGCCTGAGAAGTGAGAAGTAAGCCAAGGCAGCAGCTGGTGGCAATGTGAAATACCTACTCAACAGCAGGTCTGTGTCATTCAAGCCTGCAGAATTTGCTTATCATAAAGAGAAAACAGATGGTATAACTCCCAATTATAAAAGCTAAGCATAGGCTTCATGTCTGAAGGATGCTCACCAAATATATTAATGTGTAGTGGTTAAGATCATGGACTCTAAAACTGGGCAGCCTGGTTTCAATCCCAGCTCTGCCTACTAAACTAGCCATGTAAGCTTGGGTAAGCTACTTAGCCACTCTGCTTCAGTCCTTATCTTTAAAAGTGGGATAATGTTAATTCCTAAATCAGGAGCTGCTGTGAGTTTTAAATGAGCAAAGAACCTGTAAAGCCCTTGGCAGAGTACCTGGCAAGGGCTATGTAAGTATTAACTGCTGTCAGGGTGCTTACTGTTAACTCCACGCTTGGCTGTACCTGATGGTGTGGTGTCCCTGTCTTAGAGATAAAACGTGAACGTTGTCTGACTTTAAAAAATCCACAATAATCTGCTTCCCTGCTCTTCAGTATAGACAAGCTTCATCAAAATTCTTTTAAGACTTTCAGGAAAGTGTTAAAATTCTTAGGCTAGGGAAGAAATGAGTTAATGTGTATTGTCAGACTAGTCCAGATGAGAGCAAGTTTTGAAAGACTTGCAGATGTGGAGTGTGGGCCCTGAAAGCCAACAGAGAATAAAGCAGAAACTCTTCAGGGTTTTCTGAATTCCCTCCAATTGAATGGCATCTGATAATCTCTATACCTTAGAGACAATGTCTGACACTGCTGCCCAGGAGTCACTCCTGGCCACAAGGCACCCCTTGTAAGGGTGAGCGTGAACCTGAGTCATCCTCTATCATCTACTTTTATTCTCCATTACTGCTGGTGTCTGACACCCAGTGGTCCAGAGCAAATGTGTCTGGTCAGCATACTAACGCTACACTCTTCATGTGTGTTCAGTCTGTGTGTGGGACTGCACTTGAGGACAAGACGACAATGTCCTAGAAAAGGGGTTCCCTGTTTCTAGACCTGCTGACGTACCATTTTTCTTCACTGGTAGACAATTTTAAACTGGTTAGATACTTTAGGGCAAATACTTTTACTCAAAATCTGTTAAGTGAAATACTTTTACTCAAAATCTGTTAAGTGAAAGGAGAAAATGAGTAAATGATAAGCTAGAAATGTCTGTGAATTAAAAAAAAAAATATTAGCAGCCTAAATCTCTAGTAGTTCAGGCAAATAACTTTTGCCAAGGTATGACCAATGGCCTGAAATTTGTAGGACATCGCTCATACCAAATGACCCGAGACATTTAAGCCAATGGTACTGCATTAGTCAGGGAGAAATGGAGGTCTCGGGCTTTGTGCAGTCAAGATGAGAGAGGTGAATGGACATTTCCCAACCCATGAATACTGAAGTGGTATTTTGACTGGGGATTCACATACAGAGATAGGGGACCTAGTATAAAAGCATGACTGGGTATTAAGGACTTTGGAAACTGCCAAGCACGGTGGATATACTTATAGATTTTAAATGTCGGAGTAAAGATTGTTGTTTCCCCTTCTGCTTTTAAAAATTACTATGAAGGCAACTAAAGACTTGAAAACAAGTGCAAAAACTGTCTTAAAACTGAGTCACTGTGTAAGGGAGAACTGCCATGGGCAGTGAAAGAGGGAAGATGGAAGAGAGGATGCCCACAGCTGGAGATGGCAGACCAAGCCAGGAGAGCCCTGGGGTCCAAAGTGAGAGGCCCACTGTGATGGGCAAACACCCATTCCAGCAGACTGACTGTTAGCTGGGCTTCCTGCACCCAGTTTGTTGGAAAAATGGCATGAGGCAATGAGGACCCAATATATGTGGCAAGGGAGGAGAGAGACATGTGCTGTGAGTGGTCCTGCAAAGCCAATTTACTTAGTTTGGGAAAAATAATCACACAACCCTGTGCCATAAAGAGAAGTTTCTACCACCTGGAAAATGTCCCTGATTCTTTCCCCTTAATGAGAATCTTCAGCAAATAGCTGCTCCAAGAAAAATAACCTCAAAGATTTTAATTAAAGAGAACCAGGAGACACACAACAAAAGGGAGGGAAAGTTACAATAAACAGACAAAAACCATTCACCAGAACAATGTTTCCACATTAATGAAATGTCTCAATAGAAAATGAAATGTATATCCAACCCTATTATTGTGAATTTAAAATGCTTCTGAAACAATTGCTCTATAAATATGAGATAAATGCAGATACATAAGATTCCCAGAAAGGTAAGAAATGAGCTGACAGTGAGAAAGAAAATAAGCAAATGAAAGTGGCTGCAAAGGACAAGATGTACTACTAAAAATGGATATGGAGGGCAGATCGAAATAAGCAAAAAAGGCAGGAAGGAAATCAACAGAATCAAAAAGGATTCAAGAGAAAATGAAAGATAGGAAACAAAAGAGATCAAATTCATGTCTGGAACTCCCTGAAAAGAACCCAGGTAACACCACCACCCAACAGAGAGTAATAACAATGAGATGGGACTCAGCTTCTCTACACCACCATTCAATGCTAATGCGCTCCCCGCAGGTTCCAAGAGGGTGATCTGATGATTTTACAGCCAGGCAACCTGTCGCACGGTTCTACAGATGAACCATAATTTCTTACCAGTTCCTATCAATAGTGAACACAATACTGCCGTGACAATCATTTTACATTCCTTATGAATTCTTAATGCAGAATTTGTAAAAGCAAAATGGAAAACAACCTACGTGTCCACTACCAGTAGGAACTGGTTCAATAAATTATGGTACACGTAATGCAATAGAATACTATTCAACCACGGGAAGGAAATGAGGCCACTTGATATGTACTGACAGGGAGTGATATCCGAGATTTTCTTTTAAATCATGGTATATAACAGTGTGTATGCATGCTATCATTGCGTGTGTGCATGCACATATACACATGGACCAGGGGTCAAGAAGCTATAGCCCAGCCCACCACCTGTATTAGTAAATGAACAGCCATACCCACTCATTCACATATAGTCTAGGGCTGCTTTCACACTGTAACAGCAAAACTGAGACGTTCCAACAGAGACTGTATGACCTTCAAAACCTAAACCTACCCTTTTCAGAAAAGAAAAAAGGAGTTTGCCAACCCCTGACTTAGACAGTACCTGGAAAAACACACAAGGAATTGGTAACAGCAATTACCTCTGTTAAGTGGTTCTGAGGGGACATGAGTGGAAGACTCACCTTTCACTCTCTAAAGCTTTGGGTGCCCCCTGAATTTTTACCATGCTTATGGTGTCATTGCAAGAAGGTATGAAGGAAACTAAGAATTGCCAGGGTGACTGAAAGCCAGTATTGTCCATGCTGGCATCACGTTTCCTTTCTACTTGTTTTAAAGGAAATGAACAAATCCAGACTATTCTGGCAAGAATGGAGAAGTGCTGTGCTGAAGGCCAAGTGACAAAAGGTAGAGGGAGAGAGAGTCATTCACTTGGTGTTAAGTGGAGTAAAAAGCATCTCACTCAGATCTGTCCTGTGTTACATGAATGAATAGCAAGGAACTTTAGTTGCATGACAAATAGCTTAAAAGCACAAAAAAATTAAAATTACATATTTTAATAGAGTCATTTCAGAAATTTTTTTAAAATAAAATTTTAGTTAAAGTAACGCTCTTCTTCCACCCAGGTCCAGTTCTAAAATGTTTATAAAGATTTTTAAACTGCCTCAAAGTTTTCAGCCATTTAAAAATGTTCTCCTAAAAATAATTTATCAACTGGTAAAGGCTCAAGAAGGAACCTAGGTTACTTTGTTTTTGAGGCCAGGATGTTTTTTAAGATCTCATTTAAAATGGGGCTCCCTCTGAAGAAAAGAAAAAGCTAAAACCAAACATACTACTTTAATTTAATCCTATGGCACTGTACCATTTTCAGTGACCCTAAGATTTAAATTATGCATTTGGAATTAATAAGGCAGTCCTTTGTAGGCCAACAGTTTATGCTCTGATGCAGGTAAACAAACCCCAAATTATTTGTCCTTTGAATATTTAAGTTTTGGGATTAGCAAGGCTACTCCAAAATCCTTTCCAGAAGTGTCTATGTGAAGGCATATAGCTTCATTGTAAGGCTCTAGTTACATCTCACTAAAATGAGTTGACAACCCAGTTGCTTCCTGAAGTTTTATACAAGAACACAAGAGTAGGACATAGGGAGAGGTGACCTGAGACGCCCTCAGTCAGCACATGCTTAAACATCTGGGCAAAGACAGAATGTTCTGCTGCATGGCTTTACAAAGGTTTAGCCAGGGCCACCCGAAAACTAAAGATACAAGTTCCAAGGGCTGGCACTAAAATTAGGGACAGGTGAACCTTTTCTGCTCTAGAGTGTGTGAACACAGGCTGGTTCTCAGTCCCCTCGCCCTGTCAGCTGATCTCCTGCTGCATGAACAACCAACACAACCATACATGGCAGCCCTGCAAGCGACTCAGCATTGAATGCATACTAGTGCTTTCACATCCAGGCTTTTCATCCTTGTCCTAGAATTTCCACGTGCACTTTCAGTTACAAAAGGGAAGAGAGAATTACTTCCGACAGTCCTGCAACCACACCTGAATCTCATTAAGAGGCTAGTACCATGAATCAGCCCAAGAGAGTGAAAGAGTGGTCTGAGAAATGTAACCGTTTCCTCCCATCCCTCCCAAAGGACGTCATACTGGGACTCACTGTGGTAATTCCAGCCACATGACCCAGGAGGGAGACCAGTCGCCAGGTGGGGCCGTGCTGTGGCTGGAGTCCAGGGCGGCTGGGCTGCTGCAGGCTTCCTGAGGCTCACATTCTCTGACTTCCAAAGCTTTGAGAACCACCAAGGATGATGTGCTTTTCAATAGAGCAACTGCCTCGCTCCGGCTGACCTCTGTTAGTTCAACCCCATTCACATTCAACAAAACGTCACCTAATGGCCAGAGAAGCAGAAGCCATCCTTAATGAGAGGACAAATAGGAACTTCTGCTTAAAGGGCAAAGGGGCAGAGACTGGCTGGGGATGTGGGGAGGTGGTGAGGGTGAGGGGCATGTCACTGGCCTCTTGCATTAACATGAAGCTGGATTCTCCTATAGTAAATGGTGCACATGTGCAAGCTCTGGGGCACTAGTAAGTCCTGTTTGGAAGTTTCCAAAGCATACCCATTGGTACTTGACTGTTGCTTTAAAAGAAAAAAAAGGTGTGTGGGGGTGGGGGTGGGGGGAAGGAAACTAAATTAACTTCATTTACTATTTAATCAAAGAAAACATTTTTTCACTCCTTTGTTTCCTGTTTTTAGCACAACGGGAGAGCACTTGGCAAAAGTGCAAGCACCTGCACAGAGCCTGGCGTGTAGTGGGCACCCAATTAACATGGGTGAATGAATGAATAAAAAACTACCTCTGAGTGTCTGGCAGAGGAGCTTATAGCAGTTAAGAAAAAATGGGCCTGGAACTGTGTTTTTAAAGAGGTGCAAAGATGAGTTCATATTTTCATTCATTGCCAAGGTGATAATAGCGATAGTTGGCTAAGCACCTACTACATACAGGACTATTTCCACATACCGTATCGTATAGTCCTCTGCTCACATTCTCTTGCTAACATGTCACTTCTTGGTTAACCTCATCATTCTCTACCCAAGTGCTTGGGAGAAAATGAAAAGCTGGAGCAACTAAAATATACACCTCCCCTACCTCCATTCTCTATTCTCTTTCCCCAGATTTTACGTTTCCTTTGAATAACATCTTTTTCACACAGAATAACCATAACAAGAATAAAGGACAGGAGAAAGATAGGAAAGGCTGTGAGTCCTCCCCGACCCCAAAGGGGTTTTGTTAGATTGGCTGACTGAACCCCTTAACCTGCCATCTCTCCGTGGCTCCTTGGCCTGAGCAATTGTACTTATTCAGCAACTTTACATATTATCTTTTGAATCTGAGCCCTTAAATGACGTAACAGCTCAACCATCTGAGCTGCCCCTTCTTAGGAACTGACAACATTATTAAGGCATAATTGACACCATTACTGACACCTCTGGCCTTCATTTAGAGCAGCCCAGGCCACAAGAGTAAAGTAATGAAACACTAGTCACCTGGGAAAGTACCTGGCACGGTGCTTTCACTTAATAAATATTCACTGAATCAAAATTTGTCACGTTTCTCCTATCCAACCCCCAAAATGAAACAATTAATAGACAGTTTCATCACTGGATCAGTCCAACAAAGAATCAGAGTGAATGGAACCAAATTATGCCATGTAATAGAGGCAGTTTGCTCCTAACTGCAGCAGCCCCTGATTAAGTCTTGGTACAGTGTGCAGGCACTCTCTTCACCAGCAAGCAAGCTGACCCATATCAACCTGCACAAACTAAGAAGGGTGAAGACCCGGTTCAGCAGTGATGCCAAACAAATCATGGCCCATGGGCGACCGGTGTCCTGGCTGGACCACCCTTACATTCTCTTCTTTTTTTTACATTCTCTTCTTAATTTTGGAAACAGTTGCCTAACCCAGCAAGCTGCTAATGCCTTTTAAGACCCCACTGCCCCAGTGACTTAAGTTCCTTTACTTTTTTACCTGTTTTTATTCTTCCATCTCTGCTTATGACTCCCCCGGGCTCAACACTGATGACATAGATAGGCAAGTCCCAGTCCCCGTGTGATGCTCCCCCTGCAACGGTCATGCCGAGAGATTCGCTGGGGTCTTTGTGGACACTTACCACCTTCTCATGACAAGTAACAGCGGGATGGGGGGGCTGAAGGCACAGACAGAAAAATATGGTACATTTGTTTGTCAGGGGGTTTGCATTTCCTTCATACAATAACTACTAACATCGCATATATATATGATGGTTGCCCTTGTTCTCACAAAGAAAGACACATGCAAAGAACCCTCGCTTTGTCCCCCACCCCTAACAGAGTTACATTATCCCAAATTCTATATGCTGATTCAGAGGAAGTTTACATGTCAAAAGGGGCCAGCAAAAATGCAAGGAGGAACAGGTTGGAGATTACTGGAGAAATGTTAAGGCCACAAAGTGAACTACACTAAAAAATTTTCAAGTTAATTCATTTATTCCTGAGAGTAGTGAATCAATATTTCATAAAACTCTTGTCATTCCTGAATATGAGAAATTTTTTCTAAGCAAAAAGATAGTATTTCAATTAAATTTTTAAAAATTTAATATATTTTAAATTAACAGTCCCAATTTAACTTATGCTAACCAATTATAGAAATCATCAAAGAAAAAAATGGATTCCATAGATATTATATATTAAAAATTCACCCATATTTATGTTCCCCCCATTTAGCACCCTTTTATTTTAGCATTTCTAAATAATGTGCAGTCAGTTATATCCTTTCATTTTATTGCATAGAGTATACATATTGTAAAGTATATACTGAAGACCAACTTTGGAAAGCAAATTAATTAAGAGAACTGTGATTTTGATTCAACAACACTGGACTAAAAACATTCAAAGCTACAGGCAGCATTACCTTGTAGCAATAAAATAGGTCAAGGGCAATGTTTATCAATGAACACTGTCAATATTTACTTTTCTGAAAATGAATTCTCCTTCCTGCTGCACAGTGACCTAGGGGACTAAGTGGGAATATGCACTGCAAAGAAACAGTTATAGTACTTGGTCAAACCTCAAGGAAGTTTATGGCTTAAAACATAGCTTACAGTTGTATCTAAAGAAAGAAAATTAAATATATATAGTTAAAAAAAATCAAGGTACAAAGCAAAATGTAAGTATACTACCTTTTGGTTAAATAAAGGGTAGGGAAATGAGAATGTGTATTAGTATTTGCATTTTCATAAACTCTGGAAAAAATAAAAAGGGAGTAGAGGTGGGAACTAGACAGATCAGGCATGGGTGAGAGACATATACTTTCCAGTTTTTGAACCCTGTGGATTATCCAATAAATAAAATGAATTAAATAAACTTCTGTGTATTTGATGATTGACATTGTATAGAACTATTGCCTGCATGCACAGAGTCAATGTTTAATGCTTTATTATGAAGATGAGCTTAGCCTTGCTGTGCATTTATTATCTCATGATTTCCTATGGTTTTAATTTACCATGTTTGTTTTAATGGACTTATGGTATACAGTAATAGCCTGTATCCCTAGCAGTAAATACAGCATTTAGCACACTGAAGATGGTAGGTACATGTTTGTTGAATAAATGGATGATAAGTTGCAATCGCCATAAACTGTTTTTTGATAGTAATAGAATAATCAGAAATTACAAATAATTATGGCAAAGATTTATATGTTACAATTAGTACTTATAGGATGGCACTATGCTTATATAAACCCCAGAGCCTTGAGGAGGCTCTTGGGGTTAGCAGATGAGGACTGTAAAACTGACATGATATACTTTCTTCAGAGAAAAGTTTCAAAATACAAATAAGTAACAGTATGAATACAGTGGTCCTCACAGTCTGGAGTAGATTTGGAGGGGCTCTCAAGATCCCTTCTTAGTGCAGGACGTTTCCCTTCTGAGAAGCAATTAGATGCACATGTCTCATCCCTTAACCACAAACATCTCTCAAAGAGCCCTGCTTAGAGGTGCAGGCAATTCTGAAATGTCCCCAGCTCAGAGCAAAGTTCTAAACCCAGAGAGTCCTGCTGGCTGCCCTGCTGCCTCAGCTCCTTCCTGGATATATTCATAAAGCATTGACTCCTGATCCTCCTAAAGAAGGGCTTGAATCCATTATTTCCACATGGGGGTAAGGGGGATTGTAAGGGTAGCTGACCTATCTCCTGAGGGGATGTCTAAAACATAGTATAGAATGCTCTGGAAAATGAGGACAACTTTTCATGTTAAAAAACATATGCTTATGTATAGACACACACACACACACACAAATATGCTTTATCCCATTCTTGAACAGCTACCTAGTACTTCACTGTGTGGATATGTCATATCCTCCCATTGATGACTATTTGGGTTATTTACAGTCTTTTGCAAAATTAAACAGTCACTGTGAACATCCTTAGACACACATATCTTGTGCACTTGCATAAATATTTCTTTAGGCTAATGTCCTAGAAATACAATTGCTAAATCAAAGAGCCTGGGCATTTTACATTTTGATAGATATGGACCAATTACCTGAGAAACAGTTCTATCATTTATAATCTCACCAGTACATCGTGAAAATGCTGACTCCCCACAATTCTGCCGATACTGGGTTTTGTCAGTATTTGTAATTTTTACCCAGGTGAAAAAAAGATTCCAATAATTTAAGTGATTTTCCAGGTAGTACGTTTGAATACTTTCTGTAATTATTTGGATTTCTAATAGCAGTAAGCATATGAGATCTTACAATACTGTCATCAATCAAGCTTCCTCTGACTTCATCTATGAAATGGGTAAGAACTCCCATGTACCACAAACCTGTCACTGAAAGAAAAGCAACTGAATGGAAGATATGACTTTTACCTGAGAATACTTTGGTTAAAAAAATGTGTTACTAAATTCACTTGTAAGTAGCAAAATGGCAATATCTTATGGAATAGTTCAGAAGTGGCTTCTGGAAATTATGAGGCTTTAGTTATTTTGTTGCAAATAAATATTCCTTGTATAATGTACAAACTGGCCAGATAGTCCTTTAGGAAAAGGAAAGAAATATTTGTTATCTATTTAATGCATCAGGGCAGGCAAACAGAGACTCAACATTTAAAAATATCTGGTCAATGAAGCACAGCTGGCAGGAGGAAAACAGGGCAGGAACCCAGGAATTGTAAGTCCATGCTCTCCCCACACCACTACTCTGCTTTCAGAGGGAATATTTTTCCAGAAAGAGTTTATCTTACTGACTAGAAAACTCAACCCAAATCCAATTCTGTCAAATAAAATGCGTGACATGTAAGATTTGCATGCTGAAACCCGTGTCCTCCTGGCAGCAGAGAACTGTTGTTCATGCTCCTAGACACATGTTCCCAGGGAGCAGTCTCTTGCCACACTCCTTCCACGCTAGTGTGTAACATATGGCTTTGCAGCACTGCACAAAGAGATGCTTTGCTGAGTGCCTGCAGACTCACTGCAAATGGCTGGGCCGCGCCAAGTAAGGAGCAGGTCCGTGTGTCCTGTGACTCTGACAGCCATCACCTTCCCCACCCCAGACAGACCCATGTTAGGAATGGAAAACACCATGGAATCTTCACACCCGAAGTTGCCGGACTCTGGTCAGGGAGGAGAGTTACACAGGACACGGATTTTCTTCTTTTCCACCTGTGTTTTCTCCCCACTCCCCTCCCCTACTTTGACCTCAGGATGTTTCCCTAGTATTGAAAACAAAATAGTTCAAGCGGATTAAATAATGTCATGGGCACCCATCTACGTATCACTCAGCTATAAAAATACATACATTATAAAATATTGCCTTGGGCTTTTAAAATAAAACATTTTAGACATTTGAAAAAGTATCAAGATGAACAAAATGACCAATCCATGCACTTTGCAACCCAGCGCCAGAAACACGTGTCGGAGCAGGGTTGTAGCCCCTCTGTGATTTCTCTCTGGCCACATTCCCTTTCCTCTCTCACAGCGAAAACCACACTCCTAAATCTGATGAGTATCAATTTTTTCAATTGGCTAAAAAGTTTTTTAGCTCACAAATCTTGGTTTGTCTTCTTTGGTATTTCTTTGAATCAGTTAAACTCCTACTTTCAAAAAGCTATGCTTTTTTCCTAAATAAAACTTTCAATAGAATCATAAAAAACTAAATCTTCAGAAAGCCATATATGTCTTAGTTTTACTTTAAATATGCCACTTGTGTGTGTGTGTGAGGACATTTCAGAAGGCAGATAGAACTATACATTAAAATGAAAATAATTACAATTTCCCACTAGGCCAGTTTGTTATTGACAGGGGGTTGCAGCAAAAATTTATCAGATCACCCTGGCTCTTTCCTATTCATGATGGTTAGGTGGAAAGGAGTAAAACACCACGTGGGTGGAAGCCTCATTCTTAGTGGTTTAATGAACTAGAATATAATATGGTTTAGTTAATGCAACTATACTTAATTAGATTAAAACTTTAATTAAGCTAATAAACTAGTTTTCCATTAATAAATACCATTAGTTTAATTTAAATACACTAGCAAAAAGATACCAGGGAGTCCTTATCCATAAAATGCTTTAGCAGGAGGTACTTGGTCTGTCTAGATTGCTATTACAGATTTATGGGGCATCCCTGGCTGCCTGGAGAAAGAGAAGAGGGCGTGACCTGTAGACTTATATTAATTATAACAGCATGCTCCAAAATCAAACTTTTGAGTTTAGTTTCTAAATACATTTCTCAAAGAGATGCTTTGCTGAGTGCCTGTGGGCACTCATGGGTTATCCCAAACTGAAACATAGTCTGATGTGGAATGTAAGCATTCCCTAATCTGCTGCACAAAGAATGGGCTCCCTATAAGATTTTTTTTCTTCAGTTACCAGTGATTTAATGACACTAGATTCCAGGAAAAATTATGGCTAGGAACACATTGCTATCACATACGATGCCAAGGCTATAGGACTCAGAATCTGGCCTAAGCAAGGCCTGTGTGGTTTAAACACCTATCCAAACAGAGACGTCACAGCGTTGCCTCAAGTGGAAACCACAGACAGAAGCACAAATTTGGCTGAGTCACCTCATTCAGAGAGAGGCAGCGAGTGGCTGGCCTGAAGGAGGCATTCTGCCTCCAGATTCATGGTGCTTCATCCACAGTGTATTCAGTTTTTTCTGGGTTTGAGTATCATCAGATAGGACATATGCTCTTGGCTTTGCCCCAGTCCCTGTCATTCCCTAATGTCACATGAAATTCAAGTGCTTCTATTTCTTCCAGGTCCTGTGATAAAAACAAACATACTAAAAATAGCAGGAGAATCATTATTTGAATTTTCAGGTGGCCTGAGAAATTTAAGACCAGAAACCAAGCAAACCTCTTGTTTCATTTCAAAATGAATAGAAAACTGTAATTGTTGCAAAAACTAACATTTATTTGACTTAGACTAGAAATTAGGTCCTTGTATGAGGCCTGCAAGATTAGGTTCCAAAACTCTCCTGCACCTTCCTCTCTCCTGCTTGGACAGGAGACACCTGTTATCTCACCAGGTCTTCAAGATGGGACTTCAGGTTTTTAGTTTTACAAGACAAGTCAAACAGTATTTAAGTGATGAAGTCCAGAGATTACACTTGGAAAGGTTAAAATATGCGGCCTTCCTGGGAAATGGCTTTCTGCAGGAGCAGTGGACATACCCTGGCTGGGCCTCACCTTGGGAGCGATGCTCCTGTCCCCTGGCCCTGGGGACTGGCTGCCATCGCTGTTCCAGACGGCTTCCTGAAAGATGTCAGGACTCTGCTGACGAGCTTGGCGGGACACGATGAGGTGGACGTGCCTTTCGCTGGCCTGGGTGACAAGACACAGGCATCAGCCACCCTCAGAGCTCCCTCCCACAGCACCCAGCACCTGGGACGTACTGAGAGATGCGTTTTGTTTTACCTTTTTCCTGGCAAAAAAATGGTTTCTTATGTTTTTCATGGGAGTGCACATCTTGTGATTTGGCAAGAACATGAGAATTATTTCCTTTATCCTTAAATTAAGCAATGAAGATTGCTTCAAGGGAAAACCTAGGGAAGGTCTGACTTACTCAACAGTTTTTGAAAAGACACCAGCAGACATTGTTATTTTTAATGAATGTCTCTACCGCACACAAGCCCTGTCTGAGGGCTTTCCAGATAGAACAGGGTATACAGAATGAAGTACTAGCCCAGTCTAAAATGCAGACCAAAGGTCTAAAGCTGAAGGGAACAGTAAAGAAAAAGAAATGAAGTTGCTGGCAGCCACACTGTCACTGTGGGAAGAGAAATCCTGCATCTAACAGTCCCAAACATTTGGACACTGAAAAAGATGAGTACTTAAGAAATATAGGGATGACTTAGTAGGTTCTAACGGCCCAATGAAAGGTCGTTGTCTTGATTCTGTGGCCTCTGTATGTGCGTGCTGCTAATTCTGGCTACTAGTCCTCTCTGCTATATACATTGATACTGGGACAAGGGCACTACAAATAGCAAATATATTGCTTACTGAAAAGGGCCAGCCCACACCATAATTTACAAATTGGCTTTCCAGCACAGAAGAGTTTCATGAATATTTGAAAGCATGGATCATTATTGCAGAACTACTGACTCCTGAGGCTCCAGATCTGCCAGGTGGGTACACTAGACCCTGGACCTGTGACAGATACATAAGCAAGGCTCCCTGATAGCCAGCTGACCTTATCCATCACTTTAGTAAAAGCTGATAGTGGCTGAGGCATGGCTAAGTTTTATCAGAAAGGCATACAAAAAAGACTAGCTTTAGGGAACAGGAAGAGAAGAGGAAGTTCTCCACATTGCTCTTCACCCCTCCCTTTGTCCACTCAGCACTGCTGCAGAGATGGGCGCACACCTGCCCGCCATCTTCCTTCACAGGCGTGGTTTTCAGATCATGGCAAAGTCAGGTCGTAAAAGGAGGCCATGGAACATCCGTGCTCCCCTCCATGAGCTCACACAGTAGGAGCTGAGGTAAATACTTCCCACCATTCTGCACCTTCCTTCCCTCAGCCCATAGCTCACTCTGTCTCAGGAGCTAGGACCACATTTTTAAAACCTCAGCAAACAGAACCTCACCAATGAAATCACATCCCCACAGTTGACCACTCTGACCAGCCTGAGCCTTCATGACTTTGCACCCTTATATTAATAAGCCTCTTCTCAGGGCTCTCTTGAAATTTACGGTTATCAATTGGATGGTTATAAATTAGATGAGCTTTTTTAAAAATTAAGTTATCTTTGATATACAATCTTATGAAGGTTTCACATGAACAACATTGTGACTTCAACATTCATGCATATTATCAATTCCCCCCACCCACCCCATGGCAGTCACTGTCTATCAGCATAGTAAGATGCTATAGGGTCATTACTCATCTAGATTAGAGGAACTTCTTAAAGTATATGCTGAAGAATATCTACTATAAACATCACAGTGCACAGTGGGCCACAGAAATTGATTCATT
Source organism: Manis pentadactyla (assembly GCF_030020395.1). Classification (NCBI taxonomy): domain Eukaryota; kingdom Metazoa; phylum Chordata; class Mammalia; order Pholidota; family Manidae; genus Manis; species Manis pentadactyla. Next base: position 42,681,571 of record NC_080023.1, read on the forward strand.
TCACATAAGCTTAGAAAATCCTACCAAACAGGACCCAGAAGGAAAGTTTAAGTCCTTCACATAAAGCCCAATCATCGCTCTGGGGGGTCTGCCCAGCCATCACTCACATACCCCACTCTGTTCCTTCAGGTATCTCAAATTCCCTGGTGTTTCTCATCACATATGAAGTCTGTGTCAGCACAGAACAAAAATACCAAGCCCAGGAAACTGTAAAGAAGCAATCTGATGCAGAGAACTATAGTACTAGCCAACTGAATTCAATTCTTGGAAGGCTATCTTGTAATATCTGTCTCTTTCTTATATGTAAGCCTCACTTATCCTAACGTGGTTATCTCTGGGAACTTTCCGAAGCAAAACTACTAAGAGATAAGAAGTGGCAAACGTTCAGTCAAAACTTTAATTGCTGAGCCCAAATTTATTTCTTATCTTCAGGGAAACTCCGATGTTTTGAAGGCTCTCCGCAGTGGGGCTGTTTTAAGGCCTGCAGATCGCATCACATTCCCTCTGGACCCGGAGCAGTCACATAACCTAAGCATCTCATAAGAATTAAGAAAATTCGAGAATTACAAACTGAATCAACTTGCCAGGCAAAATCCTAAACACCAAGCTGCAGCCCATGAGAGCTATTTAATTCACATTTTCGAGCACAAATTTCTCATTGGGTTTTCAAATACTGGCTGTGGTACTAAGTTGTTGGCAGGAATAACACTCCAATAAATAATCCTGCTTTTCATTTACTTGGAAATAAACTCTCTTCAAGTCTGGATCTATGGCTTTTACCAGTCACCCCATAAATTGCTCCCAGGGAGACACTACTGGAAGCAACCTCTTTCCCCGTGTTTAAAGTTGTAAGGTGGAAAACGGGCTCCTGTTTGTCCTGGCTCTAACCCTGGGAGTAACTGGGCTTGATGTGAAGACACAGCCCTCAGCACCAGAGAATTTGTCTTTCCACAGGTGGGAAGTTGGTGTGAATGTGAAGTGTGAGAGGTGGGTGAGGGGAGACACAGAATGGCAGAAATGTGTTTATTTCATACCACACAACATGTATCAGGAGGAGGGGTCGACCTGTCATGTCAATAACAAACTCTGAAAAGAAGCTCACGCTAAAAGGTAGGACAGTCTCTCTCTTGCATCTTTTGGCCCAAGGAGTGTTTAACAGCTGTGGCTGTCTCAAGCAGTAGACAAGCTAGAGGGCAATCCTCTTTACGTGAAGTTTCCCCTCCTTTATCTCCTTTAAACAGTCTAATTTTTGAACAGGGACATTCTGAACATAGTGGTTACAAATTGCATAGCTAGACTTACGTACATTTTCTCCCCCTCTCTTCCAAGAGCTCAAGCATTAAGCTCCTTCTCCCCTCTCTATGGGCTAAGGAAAGGGACTCTGATGGCCTCCACATTGTCTCTCTTGGGCCTTAGCTTGTTGGCAGCCAGTCTGTCCCCTGTTTTGCCTTGGGAGTAGTAGCTCCCACCCTCATAGAGCTTGTCCAATTTCAAGGACAGATCAGGAAAGATACCATGAAAAAGAAATGGGTAACACCCCTAAGAGTCTCCAGGGGTGGAGTCAATTACTTCTAGCTGAGGAAACAGGAAAAATCTAATATTCAGAGAAAACAAGGTAGTTAAAACCAAGTAGCATTTAATATGGAAAGGTTTGTTTTCTCTTGTTTGGGTTAATAACTATTTTTCCATTTTGAGATTTGATTCAAAACTGCCAATAATATTTATAGAGAAAACAAATCCTACCATTTGCAGCAACATGGATGGAGCTAGAGGGTATTATGCTCAGTGATGTAAGCCAGGCAGAGAAAGACAAGTACCAAATGATTTCACTCATTTGTGGAGTATAAGAACAAAGCCAAACTGAAGGGACAAAGCAGCAGACTCACAGACTCCAAGAAGGGACTAGTGGCTACAAAAGGGAAAGGGTTGGGGAAGGTGGGTGGGGACAGAGAGGGGGATTGGACGGTATTGTGATTAACACACATAATGTAGGGGGGTCCCAGGGAAGGCAGTATAGCACAGAGGAGACAAGTAGTGACTCTATGCTGATGGACAGTGACTGCAATGGGGTGGGGGGGACCTGATAATATGGGTGAATGTAGTAACCACAATGTTGCTCATGTGAAACCCTCATAAGATTGTATATTAATGATACCTTAATAAAAAAAATATATGTATATATATATACACACATATATATATAATAAAATACCATCTCTTACAGCTGGAAGGAGGAGTCTGGGAGTGCTGCACTGCAATGTCTTGCAGGGCAAGCATCTTGTTCCTCCAAATTCAGAGTAGAAATGTAGAAATGGCTTTTTTCCCTTCAAAATCCACTATGGCTGATAAGAACTGCTCAGTTGTCAAGATTTAACACAGACCAGAAACAGAGCAGAGAGGGGGAAAATCAAAGATGCCACTGCACAAGAAGCCAGGAGAGGCATTTTTCAGAACCTGACACTGGAGCAGAACGATCTTTCCACTGTCCTGGCCTGGCAGGTGCCCACACAGAGGTCAAGAGGGCCAGTGGTAACTAGGGCAGAGCAAGAGTTGATGGAGCACTGGTACTTCAAGTTCTCACCCAGCCAAAGGCTTCAGCTTTTCATTTGTAAAGAAGGACTGAGTTAAACCAAATACATTATAACATTTTCTGCCTTATATTACTATTATATTATAATTGCTTAAATGTTTGGAAAGATGTAATTCATGCTGGGTCTTCACTGTGTTTCTTGCATTAGCTTTATGAAGTTTCAAGTTAAGAGTTGACACACTTATCCCTACCCTCTGTTCCCCCAGGATATTGTTCTATAGGGACACCTGAAAAAGGGAAACTCCAAACTGCCTTTTGGGTACCGAGATTGTGTTGCCCAGAGCAGACAGACCATACACACAGCATCCTTGATACACAATATCATCCCACAGGAGATGCATGCTTGACTGGGTGGCCCTGCTGTTACAGAGACAGGTAAGAGCTGTAGTAGAATGTATAATAATATCAGCTGTTTACAGAGCTTGCCTCTATCTAATGTTCCAACCATTAATATCAGAAGGTTTGATGACCTATTCAAAAAATGCATCTGAGTCTGCATTCCCCACTAATTTGTTTTGCAAGGATCCCAGAGCAAGATGGTCTAGCTCTAACCAATTTTCAATGTGCGCTTGTGGGGATGATGCTTCCTGTGCTGTCTGGGGTGGCTCCATCCCAGCTGCCCTTTCAGCAACTGCCCAGGTATCATTCTCAGTTGCTCGATCTTGTGCTCACAAAGCCCTGGGGAGCTGTGGAGCACTGGTGCCATGAAATCAGAAGGTCGCATGTAGGGAAGAGATGTCAGACATCATCTAATCCAAAATTTTCTCTGTAGCCTCTGCTTCAATTCTCTTACCACATCCTGGCCACGTGGTCCCCCAGCTCATGCTTCAGTGCCTCCGATGATGGTGAGCTCACGGTGTCCTGTGGGTGTGCAGGCCATTTTTAGAGAGCACTAATTGGAAAGTTTGGCCTTAGGTTGAGCTTAACTTTGCCATGCTCTTGCTTGCCCATTGGTTCTAGTTGTGCCCTCTAGGGCAACCCCAAATCAGTTTCCATGTGACAACTTGATTTGAAAATTACTCCCATTTCCCTCCATTAGCTCTTCTTGTTTCCAGGTCAAATATTCCTAGTTTCTTTAATATTTAATATTTTTCACCTTATCTCAAAAACTTGATGAACTCTGGACTAATAAAGTTGAGTGGCTTGTGTGTGTACGTGCATGCACCCATGCATGCAGAATTAGACCTAGAAGACAGATAAGGTCTGACCAGTACAGAGTCTTTTTGCTTGTGGACCAGCTGCATCCCAGACCTCATTTATGGAGTTCCCATTTTGTCAGGTCATAGGTACATAAGGGGTTACCTGTGCTCAGTGAAGCCAAGAACTCCATAGGTGTCTGTCTTCAGTGCTACTAAGTGAAAGACGATGGGGGCTCCCAGGCCCCTGCTGTGGGACACATTAGTGGTGCAGCCTGGCTCTGAGACCATGTATGGCACACAGACTACACAGGGCAACAGGAGGCATCTGAACAGGGTTACCAATTGATATGCTACAAAAATACCAAAGCTGTCTTTCCTGTTGATGTGGCAACAGACTACACAAGGTACAGACACAAAGTCCTCCCCATACCCCTCTTCCAGTGAGCAAGAGAACTTCTGAGAAACAAAAATACCTCTCATTGAGCAAAAAGTTGGGGGCTTGAGAAACAGAACTCCAGAATGAGCTAGTGGTACACTGAAGTCTGATATGCCCTGTAAGATGAGACGGTGAAAGCAAATTGGAGGTGTGGTTGTTCACCATTAAAACTTAAACATGCACCATAGTACCCAGCACATTTTAAAAAGAAGTCATGAGTATCTTCTGCTGGAGAGGCAGCAGCTACTTTGATGAGCTAAGAGAGACCAGAGTCTGGCCAAGGAAGGAGGAAATTAAGGAGGCTTTGTGAAAAAGTGGCAAATTGGACCTTAGGATTTGGCCAGGGTAGAAAGGAGATTGGAGACAGCAGTTTGGTCTGTTTTCCCCACTAGCTCCATGTTCACCCTTATGTTCCCAGAAGCACATCTTTAAAGTTCTCAGAAGTTAACAATGACAGCCTGACTTATACATGGTCCTACAGATGCCAATGACAGGTCAAAATAAGAGTCCTCGAATCTGCTGATCATTGAGAGAGCAGAATGATCCAAGCCCTTTGCTTCAAATGCCATTTTTTTAATGGTATCTAGAAGTTACATTCATGATTAATTCCATTCCATGGTATAAAACAAAAAAACAACTCCTCCTGCCCCCCAAAAAAACCATGCATGCAAGGGTTCTGTGACTTGGAGGAAGGTAGGGAAGTTTCAAGATCCTCTATTATTTTTAGTGTGTAACGAGATCCACTCATGAAATTCTAAATTGAAAAGCTGTACAGTTTACCACGTCATGGTTTATCATTAATGTATGAAATTTGGATCTCTATATAAGTCATTTGGACTTTAAGAATTCAGCTCAAGAAGAGTATTTCTAAATCTATGTATTCTTTAGCCTTAGATTTACTTTAAAAATACGCTAAGAAAATTTGTTTAAATAGGAATTTGGTCCTGTATTAGCTGTGCTGATCTCTCAAAGGCACAAAGCTCTATCAGGTCTCACTTCACTGGCAATTCCTACTGGCTCTAGGGGACTAAAGTTCTGCTTTTTTTCCAATTATGTAGTATAATTCATGAGCTAGAATCACGGATTTAGACCAAATACAGGTAATATGAGTAGTCCATGACTTGCTTTCTGGCTGCCTAAAGGCCTCTCACATTCTTTTTAAAAGAAGAGCCTGGTTATCAATTGTTCTTTGATGACATAGGTTCTTATTTAAATATTAATTCATGTGAAGAGAAAAAAAAATCACACGTTAGTATTCATGAAAACCCATCTTATCACCACCTCTACCAGTGGCTTTGAATTTTTTCAGCTTCTGCATCAAGAGTTGCCTAGAGAAGAAAAAAAAGGCACAAGAGGGATATTCAAGTTCGAAATCTATAATTGCTTTCTCAACTTATTAATTGTGTATATTTGAGCTCCTACATATGAACTCACTGATCTAGAATTGCAGATAGCTGGGAGCATCTCCAAATAGGCATACCTCTCAGAGTAAATCATTCTCATATTGATTATTGGGTAGATATATGCTGAATCTTCATAGTTTGGGAAGTTGAGATCTCTTTTTTCCCCTAGGGTCTCAAATCTTTGGTCCGTATTTCTTTGTTCTCTGATTTTAGGTATGACTCCAGACAGTTCTCCAATGCTGTCTCTTCCATATAGTTAGTCTAGTAATGGCGCTCCACAAAATGTAAGAAATTGACAATGGAGAAAAATAAAGTTGTGCCAAGTCGCCAAAGACGTCAACTGCCCTGCATTTGAAGCGTCTGTCTCCTCAGGGTTTCTCCTTGTCAAGGAGATTGGCTCTCAAGCTACCTCTGGGGTTTGGCGCCCAGGGCTGCTGACTAGCTGAAGGTCAGGCTCTACATATGTAAAGTTGGTCAAATTTAAAACACTTGTGGCTTCTCTGTAATAACTTTTCCCTGAAATAATGTAGAAAAAGGCAGAATGTGTGGTACTGTGGGAGAAAACATGACCAAAAGGACATGTTGTCTGGGAATTTCTTTGTAAAGCAAATGTGATTCATGAGCAGACACACAGTGGCAGAGCGGCCACAGATTGGCTGGAAATTTGAATCTGAATCTTTGAAGGCTATTTAGTTTAACTCCCACAGCCTGGTAAGTGTTACATGTATCACAGAAATAAAATCCACTCTCAAGATTGCTTAACTGGGTTTTCCCAGCATTCTACTTTTCCATTTCTTTTCCAACTAGTTTTGCCCAAGCCTTCCCCCCTTCCCCCAATTTTTCCCCTGCTCATAAAGCACATTGGCTCTGTTTAGTAAGCAGAAGAATCTTTTAGAAAGTTCCACTGTTAGGAAAGATTTTACTTCATAAATGATCTCTCTCAGGAAAAAATGTTTTTCCTCTTCTGTTATTAATCTATAAAAGTAGAATGCCATATGTAATCAAAATTTTTCCAAATGACATGAGTGAGGAGTTTTTCTTTTGCCTATTGCGAAGTACAGTTGGCAGATCCTCTAGAATGTGACTTATACTGTTTGACCTGCAGAGGGAGTTAATAAGCACAGCACCCAAAGAGTAATGATCATCTAAAAGTCTAGTTTTTAAAGAGGAAAAAAATCATGCTTAAAGTGCAGTTTCTTTATCAAGAAAAAAAACTGGACTCTTCCTTTTCCATGGGTTAATGTTTTCATAAACATTATCTGTTTTCTGTTCGCTCCCACTGACATAGGCTAGAGTCACTGACTTAATGCTGAATTGTTTGTATTTGAGATCAGGAACGGGAGTATATTCCAAACTCCATGAGGCCATGAACTTCATCAGTCTGTGGACCATTGTGCCACACACCTCTTGGCACATAGAAAGTGCTTGACCAATGATTACTGCACAAATTCGAGGGGACAAAAAGAGATTCTATCTTAGGGACAAATAACATGTTAAAGTAGATTTGGTGCTTGTTCTTTGGTAAATGGTTTGATAAAAAAAATCCCTATCAGATGGAATTAATATATAAATTATATATATTTATGTTTTTGTAATTTGACTCAATTTAGTCATTCAATAAAAACTGAGTGTCTTATTGCCAAGCATTTCTCTAAGTGCTTGAGATACAATACTGTACAGTACTATACTAAACTAGACTGACAGGTAATAATAAAATGATTTGTTGATAGAAAATAAGGCAGACTAGAAGATAAGAGCTGGGAATGGAAGATGCAATTTGAGATTGTCAGTGAAGGTCTCTCTGAGGAGGTGACATTTGAGGAGAGGCCTAAATGAAGTGGGATGGAGTTATGCAGATATTTGGAAAACTTCTAGTCAGAGAGACAGCAAGAACATCAGCCTTGAGTTAAAAAGTTCTTGAGATGTTTGAGGAGCAACAAGAAGACAATGTGACTGAGCATGGTTAAGCAAGGGAGAGAATTCTAGAAATTCTCTTTGCTTAAGCAATCAAGTTGGTGAAATAACCAAAGGCCAGATTATGTATGGCTCTGCAGGCTACTGTTAAGATTTCAAATTTTTAATCTAAGATTCTTGGGAGGCATCAGAAGACTGAGTGTGAGAGAATAACATGATGGGATTGACTTTGTAAAGTGCTCATTCTAACTGCCATGTAGGGAGCAGAGGCAGAGAAGGGGTGAGGAAGCAAGGAGTCCAGACAGGTGGCTCCTGCCGTGGCCCATTCCCAAGCTGATCATAGCCTGGCTGGTGGAAGCCATGGAGGTGGTGAGAAAGGGACTGGGTGGGGGAATACTGAAAAAGAGTAAAGATTCCTTTTGGCCCAAATAATTGGGTAAATGGTGCCATTTTTTTAGAGACTGGGAAAGATTGAGGGAAGAGCAAGTTTGGCAAGGGAGAGTGGGGAAAAGCTAACGGTTTGGTTTTAGACATTAAGTTTGAGATGTCTTGTAGACATCCACATGGAGATGCCAAGTAGGCAGTTGGTTCTGTGAGTGTGGTGTCCCAGGAGAAGCTGGGACTGGACATAGGAATTTGGGAATAGATGGCATAAACTCCAGAAGGGAAATACCTGTGTAACTCTGGTTTTGTTCTCTACTTGCTCCACAGGGCATGTTGTCAAGCCCTGTTGTGCAGATAAACATCCTTCATGGTTGAAAATTATCTTGGAATTGGGACACCACCAAGAAACAAGCTCAGGGACCAAGGTACCCATCCTGGTGGACAGGAGAAGCAGGGTAAGTCCCCCTGCATCCTCTACCTCAGGCTGTCCATATCTAGAATAACAATATCATCATCCCCTACTTGGTTCTCCTCAAAGAAGAGGGATAAGACACTACACACACGATAGTGAGAAGTTGTCAACACCCGAAGTACTCCATAACTGGAACCCAAGAGTAGGGAGATTCATTTGTACTTAGATGATCGAGTTCTTGAGGGCAGGCTCTGTCTTCTGTCACCCTGCATGGAAGCTGGTTTGTGGTTCAGTCAAATACTGCTGCTGATTCTATTCTTGAAGTAATACATCAGTCACTAAGTAGAAGCTGACATGATGTGCCAGATAATTGCAAATTTTTCTTAAGTCCTCTAATCTAGCCCCTCTCCTATAGCTCTCCACTACCTCTAGAGGTTATTTCTAGAAAATCATGTCCTTTCTTTCTTAAACCCTTCCAAGTATACCCCCATGGCCTTGGGGATAAAGTCTAAGCTCCTTAGCATGACTCAAAAAAGCTCTACATGATCTGGCCCTTGCCTACCACTGCTTATCTATTGCTGCTTTTTTAATGGACATAGTGCTCCAGGTATTAACCATTTCCCTAACTGGTTTTGGAAAACTGTTCTTTTGGGTTGTATCTCCTTAGACTGGCCCTTCCTGCCTTGTCCACCTAGAGGACTTCTGCCAATCCCTCAAAGTCCCAGTTCAAGGTATCCCTCCTCTATGAAGAATTCCTACACCTATTCAAGCAAAAATCTCTCCTTCATCTAAGCCAGCACTGTACTTAATCTCTCCATTACAAGATTATCATACTATGCAGCAGTCATTTAGAAAAACTCCATCTAGACTGGGGCTCCTTAGGAAGAGCAGCTTGAGGTTTCTATCTTTCTGTTCTCTGCCTTTAACACAGCGGTAGGCAAGCAGCAGAAACAATACATTTTGGCAAATGAAGTAAATAAATGAGTTAGACTACAAGAGCCCAGCACAAAGCCTGTTCCTCTAGCAATAAAGCTGGCAGCTCAATAAACATTAGAAAAACATGGTGACCCAGCCAACGTCAACAAAATGAATGCTAGGGCTCAATGATGTCATACCAGCCAGGAAAGTGAATTAATGTGAACCAATGTCAGGCTATTAGGAAGTCTATTTGTCTGAGTGATCAATAATTTATATGCTTCTCTTATTTGGGGACTTGCTCTAGGTTCAAACTTGAGTTCTCAGGGGCCTTCCAAGGAGGCTGGCGTAGCCATGGCTGATCTTACAGTGGTTTCTGTCCACAGGATCCCTGGAAGACACATGACATAGCTTCTTAAGGGACTTAGTATAACTGGATGTCATGGATGTGTCCAGAACATAGCTGAATGACCCCTGGGTCTGTGACTAATATACTGGGAACAGGGATGACATCACCTTCCTAACCTTAAGTGATCTTAACCTGGTCAGCTTGTAGCACATAAGCCAAGGTGTTTATGGGCAGTGAGCCTGGATGGCAGGTGACCCCCAGGGTATGTCCATGACCCTGAGACACATCATTTGCTTGTATAATGTTCTTACCTAGCCTCTCCATCTTGACTTCTCAAAAGGGAGGCACTGTATGTCACAAATGGTAGTAACAGGGTGGGTGTGTCGGGTAGTAAGCACTCCCGTTCATGCTGGTGGGTTCTGACAGAGACCTAGGGTGAGCTGTAACCCACCTGAATCAGATGAGCGGCGCTTTCTGGGCTGCCGTACCGAAGGTCATGTCCATTGACGGCTAACACATGGTCATTCTCCTCCAGCTGGCCATGTCGATCTGCCACGCCACCATCCAACACACTGAAAATGAATACTCCAGGCTCATCCACCTTGCGCACCAGCTTTATTCCAAGCTGCTCCTCAGGGCTGCTTTTGTTGAGAATCACATGGAAACTGTCACCCTGGGGTCCATGGGCATCTAGTGGCTGCCCACTGTTCCTGCTCTGGAACTTCTGCTCTCTCAGCACCGTCAGCCGCAGCACCTGGCTGGGCTGCCGCAGGAGGCACAGAGCGTAGTTGTGAGGCACGTTGCTGATGTCCATCCCATTGACCTGCAGGGAAGGTGCCTCAGAATCTGGAGTCTACCAGTCAGCTTCAGCTCCACCTGCCACTTCAGCTCCTTCCTAAAGGCCCTGGCCCACAGACTCACACCAGGACCCTTCCTTAAAGACTGCTTTGCTCTGCCTCCTTATCCTCTGTCCAAATATCCAAACATGCCAATTTCCCAACATTACCCATAATACTGCTCTCCTTGACAGCCACCTGTGTCACCCATTCAGGTCTTTCTCAGGAGACATCATCATTCTTCAACCTTGTCCTTACAGAGGTCCCCAGATTTACTGATACAGTCCTAACCCTCAGTTTTAGTTGGAGGTGGGGAGGAAGAAAAATTAGGAATAGGCAGAAGAAGACAAGGAAATTTCCCACTGGGCTTAAGCGATTACATTAAACTGATGTTCAAATGAAACTGCATTGACATTTTCATTCCCAAAATCTCCAAATAATTTTTTTCTCTATGGGTCACCCATACTGGAAATCTCAGGCCCACCTACTGTGTGTGTGTGTGTGTGTGTGTGTGTGTGAGTGTGTGTGTGTGCAAGACAGAGTCAGGTTTCAAAGGTGGTCATGTCACCTACAAGGACTTTTGCTCATGTTCTCAATGAAAGGAAAAATATATGCAGAGTTTCAAACAAACTGCCATGAATGGAAGTTTCTAGGCTCTTTTACTGAAAGGCTGGATCACTTTATTATGTTACTTGAATGTCCTAAAGCTCGCCCCTCCAGCTTGTGCCTCATTAATTATCTGCGGGCTGATACCGCATGGGACTTTCTGGTTTTAATTATCCTGGTTAAGTGGGCCTGGCCTGGAGGCTACAGCCCCGAGTGTAATCACTGGGAAAACAGTTTCTCGGCAGCACTGCCCTCTGTGCTTAAGGAGGGAGGCCCACAGAAGAGAAACAACCTCCTTGGATTTCTATGGTTTAGGATTTCTTGCACTTGCAGCCAACTGTTAGAGGAGTCTTAGAATGAGACTTTAAAAAGCCTTCCTGCAGTGTGCAATTGGCGCTTTTCTGCAGCATCTCCAGCGATGGATAGAGGCTCCCTTGTGCACAGACAACTCTCACCACCTTTGTCCAAGCCCAGGTGAGCTTAAAGACCTTGTCCTGCTCTGTCACTTATCCTGTGTCTGCTTTCCTCCAACACACCCATGCTAAACACATCCTACTGAACAGTTCTGGCAGCCCTTTTGCTGCAAGTGCTAGTGGAAGGCCATAAGAATCCAAATGTTTTCTTACACAACCCTCCCAGGTGGCAGTGTCCCTGAGAACTGGGAGGAAGCCATGCAGGGAGCTGCTGAGTGCACTGCTCACTGTCCCTTGAGGCAGGCGGGCCCTGCCTTGCACTCTACCCCAGAGGCCAGTGGGAATCCCAGCATTCGTGTGAGGACTGCTTTAAATTCCTTCTCCTCTTATTCCAAAGAATAAGAATTTTTTTGCCAAAGAAACAGTTCATGTTTCATCCTGGCCCTTCAGCAGGGGGAAGGGATGAAACTGTCATCTGAGTATCAGACAGGAAATATAGGACCAGGGAGAGATTTCTTGTCACTTTTGGCTCATTTGACTTCTGCCCCTAGTTCCCCCTTTATCTTTTCTCTTCTTCTGAAAATTCTCCCCTACTGTCCCTTGCCTCTACCAAGCTCAGGGGACAGCAGTGTGCAAGGCTGTACCCTCCTGTTCCCCCACCTGTCTCCCCTAGAGTGTCTGTGGGCTTTGCAGGACTAGATCAGGCATTACTTTATTTCATGGTGGGCCATTAAGCTACAGGAAATTTACTTTAGAGGGGTGTGTGAATGTGAGTGATTAGACAAAATACAAAATGTTCCATTAGTCTGCTCTAAAAACATTTTAAGAAGATAAATGCTTCAGTTTTATATTATTTTATGTTACTGTTACTTAAAGTAGGAAGAAGGGATAGAAAGAAGAAGAGAAGAAGAAAGAGGAGGCTGAGAAAGGAAAAGGGGGAAAATGGGAGAAGGAAGAGGAGGAGAAAAGAGACAAAATGGTACATAAGCAGAGAAGCAGGTCATATAGAGAGGGAAAGGGAGCATACAAGACCACGAAAGGCAGAGGGGGACAGGGACCCATCTCAAAGTACAAATCACACCTGAAGATTCATATCAACATAATAACTAAGGAAAATGACCGCTCCATATATACTTCAGAATTCTATCCATCCATCCATCCGTCCAGTTATTTGCTTGGAAATTACTTTTATCAAGCCCCTTTTCATGGTCCCACAGCCATGGTCTCTACCTTTAGGATGATGTCTCCTGGCAGCAGCCTGCCATCTCTGGCAATCACCCCATCACGATAAATGTGTTGGATGATGATATGGACCAGAGGGGTTTCGCTGCCTCCCACAAGCCTAATGGAGAGGCTTTCATTTGGATCCACTCGATTGATCTTGATGCTGGTAATTTCACCATCTGGAATCAGGTGGTACAACCTTGGAAAGACTAAAATGGACAAAGACAGTATTTATTTAAGACACCCAACCCAGTGGACATTTCCAACCACTCTTCTTGCCAAACTTTGGTTTCAGCCAAACTAAACTATTCATTGTTCCTCATACATGTTTTCCATTTTCCTGCCTCTATGCCAGCATAAGTTTCTCTGCGTGGAATGTTTTTCATTCTAGGCCTAAACCCAATTTTTCCTTTAAGGCTGCATGAAATAATCTCTTCCAATTAAACTGTGCCCTGATCTCTCTTTTCCGGCTCTCTCTAAACATGCCATTTCCCATAAAGCCTTCTCTCTGTTTCTCAGGGCACAGAGCCTCTATCATGATTCCTCTCATGCCCATTTTTTATATCTCTGCTTGGACTCTATAATCCTTCAGGACATAATTTCTGGCTGTTCTATAGTTCCATGCACAGCTTTCTGCCCATGGAGACTTCAGCCAGTGTTTAATGATGAAGAGGAATGAAAGAATGGTTATTATGGACTGAACTGCAGTTTCATCATTTACTTATCAAGGGACCAAATGGAACAGACCTGCTTTTTCTGCCTCTCAGATCATTTTGAGGATTCTTCCTGGAAGCCCTGCTTTTTAGGTTTAGGGAATTACCAGTCCTCTCTAGCAGACACTATTGTCAATAAATAGAAGTCAAATGGCCTGATTCATGACAAGAAAAGAGGCCCAGTCTGAGTTGGTGGCTGCAAAAGGTTTGTACCTGATCTGCCTGAACTGCTGGATTGAGAGCTAAAACGAGATTCAGAGATCTACACTGTTGTTTTCAAAGTTTATCTTTTAACTGTGGACTCTTCTTTCCCCATGAAATGTGTCACAGGTCCTCAGGCTCCCATCCCCCATCTCCCTGTTAAACCTTTATTTCACACATGGGGACATTTGAGCCAGGAAAGGGGAAGTCACATAAATGGCTGGAGGTTGCAAAGTTGGGTGGCCCTCAGAGTCAGGTCAGGACTGGAGCTCCTGATGACTTGCCCTCCTGTTACCTCCATGGGGTTGCCCTGGAGCCAGGGGTTCACAGACGGCAAAGTCCCACAGGTGACTTGCACTACAGACGCATACGGAAGCCATCAGCACCGACTGGAGCTGTCCTCTGTCTGAACAGAAGCATGCGGAGGGGACAGCATAAAATGCTGGCCAAGCCACACACCTAGTTTGGTAGGAGCAGCAGCTCCTCAGAATTGCTTGAGGCTCAAGTTTGGTTGTAGTGGGTGGGGATGATTTTGTCTCCTGTAGCTGCTGACAGCTGCCTTTGCCCTAAGATTCTCCCTTAATTATGTCATCTGGAAAGATCAAAACTGCAGGCCTGGCTCTGTATACTCTGCTACTATTTTCAAAACCCCTGACCTTAGGCCATTTTCCCTAATGAACTATGAGTTCATTAAAAAGTACTTAACTCTCTGGGAACAATAAAGAATTAAAACATCTAAGTATTATAGAACATGATAAACCAATTTAGCAGCCAGAAGAAGCCTGAGACTTTGTAAATGTGGGTCCTTAACCTCCACTGGGATAGAACTGAATGTAGGCGACTGGCTTTGCTGTAAGCCTGTGGGCAGCCATCTTCATCTGTCAGTTCCTGGTACTAACGATACTGAGTTCAACTGACAGTAGAACTACTTTGATCACGTTAATTAGCCTATACTACAAACCTTTGTTGGAACAGGTCTGATGACAAGGGAATGGAAATTTTTCCCCAAATTATTTTGAGCAAAGAAAGATTTGGAAATAGTCATCAAAGCTGCTGATTCTCTCCCTCTTTCCCCTGCCTGTCTACCCTCCCTCCCAACAGATTTACAAAAAAAATCACATTCCCAAACAGAAACCACTCCAGGATATTTGATTTGATGGTCTGAAAGGACATACCCAGCCGCACTTATAAATGATGTGAATTAGAGCCACACCCAATGAGACCTGGGTGACCTTCAAGAGTTAAAGTCATTTTAAACTGCCAAACTGGTGCTGCTGGTCTGGAAAGAAATGGAGTTGCTCAATGTTGCAGCCTCCCCTACGGACTGAGGGCCATACTATGCCTTACCGAGTGCTTATTCCATGCGGGCACTGAGCTAAGCACATGCACACACAGTCTTTTGTTTGGTCCTCACAACAACCACGAAGTTGATTATTTTATTATCCCTGTTTTTTTAGATGATGAAATGCTGAAGCTTAGAGCATTAAGTAACCTGGCCAGGATCACACAGCTGATAAGTAATGGAGCCAGTCTCCTCACCAGTATGAAAAGGATGGAGAAACCATGCCATGGGAGTTTGCCAGACCAACTGCAGGTTGCTGAAGCAGCGAGAATCTAAGGCCGTTTTGAAGGCTCTGTTGACTCACAAATCCTATAAAGACACCATCACCAGCCATGCTGAGTCTTGCCACCTCACCCCACAGCTTTCTGCAGCATCCAAGTAGATCAGTTCTCTCGCACTCTGAGCCCCCTGCACACATCGCATGGCTACCACCTTCATCTTCCAGAGACATAGCTCCAGTCCTGCAATAACTCTACCCAAAGGCTTCTGGGCGTGTTCACTGCCCCAGGTTAAGACACCTAAAGGGCAGGCAAGACCCTTTTAACCTGGCCTTCACCTCAGCTCCCACTACTTTCCAGCGCATGATCAAGAGCCCAGGGCCCATCCAGGTCATAACCACTCCGTATACGCGGATTACCCTACCCTACTTTAGAAGGGATGCTCTTCACGGTAGTTTATTGTCTTTTTGAAGGAACCCCTTGAAGCCAAGAACTGGATTTATCATCTTTATATGACATTACAGGGCCTAGGCCAGTGCCTTACACATAGTAATATCTCATTTAAAATGTTTCTGCAATACATATGCAGATAAGTCTTATCCAGCAGGAGAAAACTTTATATGGAGTGGAATTACAGAGTATTTAGTAACAGGGGGACAGAGAGGAACTTATAATCCTTTTAGTCACTGCATGAATATTCAACACTTACTGTTACATGCCAGATATCATGCTTGGCCTTGAGGGTACAAAGACTCCAAGAAAGAACCCCTACCCTTATAGGTACAGGTACAATGAAAGGTGACATTGCTATAGTAGTGATACAGGTACTTTGAGAAAGGAAATGGGACAGTCATGGAGGACTTCCAGGAGGAGGCAAAGCCTATGCTGAGCTTGGAGGGAGGAATCAGAATGCCAGCTGCAGATGAGTGGAAGTGAAGGCTGGAGTACAGCATGGAAGTGAGAAGAAGACATAGTACATACATGACTGTAGGAAGTTCACAGTAGTTTGAGCATTAATGTGTCTGTGCAGAGAGAGAGAGAAGTAAGCAAGCAGGGGTCTTAGACGACTGCTCATGAATTCTCTGAAGGCATGATAAAGACAGAGGCTTGGGATTTACCTTCCAAACCCCAGAGTGGTTAAAGGAGTGAGGTCTGGAGCCAGAGGAGCTGAGTTAAAATCCTAGGTCTGTTGTTTTCTAGCTGGGTAACTGGGCTAGTTACCCAATCTCTGTGGGTCTTGGTTTTTTCATCTGTAAAATGGAAATCGTAATTCCTGTCCCTTAGCATTGTGATGTCTAAATGACTTGGAATACTATGTGGTATACAGGAAAGCTCAATTTTCTTTTCTTTTTAGCTACTATTACTGCTCTAAAGTTCTAATATAAAATGAAAAAAAAGGAATAGGATGGTATTTCCTCGGCTCCATTTATATTGGGAAAAACATGGGATTTAAGATCCAACAATTTCCTTTGCCTAGGTTCTAGACCCACAGTACTTGGATTCAGAGTTTAGTGAGGTATCTTGGGGCAAGTTAATTCCCTGTGCCTCAGTTTCCTCATCTGTAAAACAGGGATAATAATAGCTGCTTCACTGGGTTGTTGTGAGGATTAGAGGAGTTAATGCAAGGAAAACACTCAGAACCACCCATCAGACATCGTTGTAATAAGAATAAATACTCATATAGTAATTACTATGTGCCAGGCACTATTTTAAATGTTTTTCTCTTAACAATAATTATTGTTCTTTATATGCATTAAGCTAGCAACTAGAGGTAAGGATTCCAAAACCATTTCCCTCAATCTGTAAAAAGAGGACATTAATTTCTGCCTTTAGTTACTTATGTGACATGTAGACTAATCAAGGTAAAAATTACTTTATGCCCTTGGGGAGAGAGGTGTCATATAGAGTGGGTGGTAGTTTGTCATTACCCCCGAAGTCATTCTGGAAGCCCAGCCCACGTCCAGTGCTGCAGGGGAGTTCATTTACCTTCTGGAGCAGCGATATTTTCTGAATTTTCTCCACCCTGCTCGCCTTGGTTGGCAACTATGCTTCCACTCTTTGTCCTTCGAAGAACACTCAAAGCTCGATTAATTTTTTTAAAAGATCTGCTTCTGATAGTGGATCGCTCAAAGGGCCATGCTGAGGGAAAGAGAGAAGGGAGGAAGAGTAGCTGGACATTCATAGAAATCCTTTTATGTACACGTCTGGTAAGAAATATACAATAAAACATGAACAGTGACTACTTCTAGGTGGTAGGATGATACAATTTCTGTAATCTCTATTTTCTCAGTTTTCTATGATGACCTATCTATGGCTTGTTTAAAAATCTGCTTTTCCTTTTTCCTGGGCTGGAATGAACAGAGTAGCACTTTTCTTGAGCAGCATAGATGGGAAGATATGGATGCCACAGGAGTGATGAATCATTAGGTCTAACTTCAACGCCTTTCACCAAGTCAGATTACACACATTTTTAATGATCTGAGGTACTCTTGGTTTCATTTCACTTTGGAGAATTGGACATTGGACTGCTGCCAAAACTACCAGAATAATTTCCCCTTAAAAAAACATTTCTAGAACTTTCCACAGCAAATATTCCACAGAGGGCAATTCCAAGGCAAGGAGCCCATTCTCAGACAACTACCCGCTTGACTCACCCCTAGTTCGGTTGCTCCGGCCAGAGTCCAGTGCGCTGTTTGCTGGCTGACCATCCTCGGCTGTGGACACATAGGCAGGGTTGTCTAGGCCAGGCTCATCGGTCATCAGGGAGGCGGTGGCAGCTGCGGAAACCTCTGGCGAGAGTGCTGTGGCTGTGAGGCTCGCGCAGCCGTCGGGACAGCCATCCTGAGAGCGCCTCTTCCTGTCCTTGGTCAGGCCGTAGTGGGAGGCACCTTTACAGCTGCAACGACACCAGGGGGAGGTCAGAAAGGCTTCAGCTTTGCTCGTGGTTCCCCCAGGCCTCTGCAAGTGCACATGCTTGCCGTGTTCAGGACTTGATTTGCCCACCCTTCTATCCCCTCTTTTCACACGTAGGTATTCAATATACACTCACCAGCCAAAGGAATGAATGACTTGAGAAAACGGTTTTTAAAATAATCTTATTTGCATTCTCTTCAAGCATTCTCTACACTGGCCCCTGGAATGCAAATTTATGAAAGTTGTTATGGTATCTACAAGACTCAGGCTTGAGACTAGGGGTCTTCAGTTATTTGGACTTGGTGGTTCCTTCCTGCTGGCACTCATTTTGATCACAAAAGCCCGTGGTTACACCCTCAGCCCTTTTTTTTGGTTTAGTTCCCAAATCACTGAACATAAACACTAAGCTCTTCCCAGTTCCATTTTTAACTGTCCATGGAAGCAGTACTGCTATCACCACAAAGCCACAGGAGTTTCCTTAGCATCACTGTTCTCTGGAGGCAGCTTGCTGGCTTCAATTCTCTGCCCCTGGCTGGTCTCAGAGTGGCCAGGGCCAGGGTCTGAGGGATCCCACGCACTGAAAAATTTCACTTATTGTCATGTCTTCTAACATTAGGAAAGTAAAACCTTCGAGTCTTAAACCCATAATTGTCTAGACCCATTCACCATCCGTGTTAAAGAGCAGCCCCGTGGCCAAGAGAATGAAGTCTGAGTTGCTTCAGGTCCATCTTTTGTCATGAACGTACTTCTAGTTATCACTGGTCAAGTTGTTCCTGTTCTCAGGGAAGACTTTGGCCAGAAAATGGTGATGGTTTAACTGTCTCACTGTCTCACGTGTGAGGAAGTAGCTGCAGATAGGCAGCCACACAGTGGCTGTGAAAGCGGAGGTCGTACAGGCGAGCCCCTTTAAGAAGAGACCTTTTTCATATAATGGATGTATTACACATTTTTAACAGTTGGTTGCAGAAAATCTTATATATTTGAACTATATTAAATAACTCTTTGAGAGCCTATTTGGAGTTCTTGAATGCTTTATGTTCTTGAATGTGAACAGATCGAACATCAGTTTACCGTTGATGTGCACACATGATGTATATGGCCTGTAGAGCTAGAGAGCCTGCAGATAGCAGGGCCTACTGTTGGATTAGAATCCTCACTCTGAAACAGACCTAGCTGTGTGATTTGGGGCAATTTTGTTGACCTGGTTAAACTTCTTAATCTGCATGTACACCATGGGTTGCTGGTACCCGGCCAGATGTATAGTGAGTTCCCAATAGATAGCAGCTACTTCCATAATTCATCTGCCTTAAGATGCTTGTTTTTCACACTTTACCATCTCTGAAATTAGGATGCATAGGTGGCTGATCGGGTCACAGAGCTTCTGTTGCCAAGTGGCAGCCATGGCGCAGACGTCATTGTCTAAACATGGCGTCATGGCCACAGGGGTCCATTTGTCGTTTCCACTGACTGTGTCCACTCTTAGTACTACACCATTGCGTTGAACTGCCATTAAATGTCTCAGCAAGGATCACATTATAGCTCAGCATTGACATGTGAAGTTATTGTATATGTAGAAAGTCTCAAAAACAGAGCAGTGGCATGTGAATTTGATATTGATGAAGCAAATATCCACTGTTAGAAAGAGGGCAGCAATTCTACATTTTCTTGCAAAGAAACAAGCAAATGCTTTATTTACTTAGAAAGAACGATAACCCTAAGGAGATGAAAAGCGGTGCCGCATTTTGTTTCCTAGGTCATTCAAAAGGATTGGCCTGTTTTATGCCAAACAATACAACTAGAGGGCAGGAGAGGGCACTATATTTATCCAAATGGATTCAAAGCCGCAAGAGTCTGATGCGGCCAGTGCATGCTTTCACAGGGATGTCTTTAAAGGTGTTTGGGAATAATTTTGAGCAGTGGCCGTTCTTAAAATTTTCTTTTCTTTTTGGTACATAAAATATGCATTTCTTATAATTGCTGGCATCTTCCATTGAAAGTGGAAATATGATTTGAATAATAGCAGAAAAGGACTTTGATCATACAACCTTACACTCTTATCTTATAGAAGATGAAACAGACCTCCAGTTTCTAATTCTAGTCTTTCCCTCACTGAAAGTACTCAAGCTTCCTGCTTGAACTGGTGAGGTTTTACTGTTCTGATTAGCTACTTTGGCTTGGAATTGTTCTGCTTAAAAATAGCGAAGTGGTTGATAGGGGAAACTCAAAAATTGGAAGAAACACTGTGTGATGGAAAAAATAAAAGCCAGTATGCATTTGAGCAGCTCCAGAGTCATAAATACATGAGTGGAACACTTCTGTGCAAGCCAGCAGTATTTGGTTAGCAATGCATGGGAAGGAAGTTCCTAGACTATTTAGTTGGACTGGAAACAGTCTTTTCTTGGGGCAGCAATGCCCTTGACCATGTGTCCTGCCAGAGCAGGAAATGAATTTTCCAACTGGACAAATGACTGGCAAAGGCACAAGCCATGGCTTCCTGGGAGGGACACAGCATACCCTCGTGGAAAAAAGTGGCATCTTATTTTGCTGCCTCATCTGTGAGAAGAGTTAAGGTACTTAAAAACATCTGAATCCCAAGACTATACCAGTGAGAAACTATAGCTGGTTTCAAATCCTTGGGGTTGCAAAGCACATTTTTTGAGTCTAGGAAAGGAAATCATCATAAAATGGGCAAGTAGCCTTCCCTTTGGCCTCATATCACAGCTATCCTTACATGAACTGGGGAGGGTACATAATCTAGATTTAAACATCCAGACTCATAAACCTTGTGTAAAAAAAGGTTGTGCTAAAGTATGTGTAGTGTTGCTGTTCCACTTTTTGGCTTAGCTTTGAGTTGAGGTCCAGAGTGATCTATGAAGGTAGCAGCTTGTACTGACTAATTATCTCTTTTGTGGTGACTAATACTGGGGCTTCTTGATTTATAAGCACAAAAGAGGGGAGGAGAGGGGAAGAGGAGATTAGCATTGGCCAGTACAGGAACATACAGTTGAACCCTGGGTTGTGTGCAAGGCAAGCAGGATTTATTCTTCCTTTTAGTTATCCTGAGCACTAAGTACTCTCAGGTGGTGACAGACAATGGCTACGAACTTGATGGATGAACACAAGGAACAGGGAAGACCATTTTTCAACCAAACTATGCGCTTTTGATATGCCATTTGTCCAACAAAGCATATGAAAAATCAGGGATTTTTTTTTTTGTAATAATGAGTTGAGATCTTGAGTTCTTATACCAAAGTTAGCAGAGACAAATCAATCTTAATGTAAGAATACTGACACTAGGTGTGCCATGGAATTTCTGTCATTTTGCATGGTGGGGGCCACAAGAAGAGAAAGTGAACTTCTTGCAAAAATTCCTGAGGCCTTGAGTTCACTGCTAATGGCAGTTGACCTAAAGCAGAATGGACCTGCTTCACTGACAGAGGCTCTGTGCTGAGTTCAACCGACTGGGTAGTATGAGCCAATTTGCAGGGGAGGCCCCACTTTTGGTGAACTTTCGATAGAAGAATAAAAGTTGTCCATGAGAAAGCAAGCCTTAATACCCACATTAGAACAGTCTGGCTAACCACACAGCCTCCCTTTGATCTAACTTCCCTCACATTCTTTCTCTCTTGATTCACTTCTGAACTAGGTAAACACTGAGTCGCCTCCTCACACTGAGTTTATTAATTGCCTAGTCTGATCCTACTTTAACCCAAGGCTTGCAAACTCATATGCTTGTCAGGTGAGGAAATGAGGGAGGTCAGGCTGGATGGGGACTGTGGTGAGCAGCGCTTTTTAATTTCAAGGGTGCAACAACCATTACAGACCTTTGCTGATCATTGCCTCAAGAAGACTAGCCCAACAGCAGTTAAGCAAGAAAAAGAAATAAAAGGCATCCAAATTGGAAAGGAAGAAGCCAAACTGACACTATTTGCAGATGGCATGATATTATATACAGAAAACTGAAGACTCCACCAAAAAAACTATTAAGATCAATCAATGAATTCAATAAAATTGCAGGATAAAAAATCAGTATACAAAAATCTTTTGAATTTCTGTACACTAATAATGAACTATCAGAAAGAGAAATTAAAATAACCCCATTTGGAATTGCATCAAAAAGAAAGTACCTTGGAATAAATTTAACAAAGGAGATGAAAGACCTGTATTCTGAAAATTGTAAGACATTGATGACAGAAACTGAACCCAACACAAATAAATGGAAAGATATCCATGCTCACAGATTAGAAGAATGCTGTTAAAATGCTATACCACCCAAAGCCATTTACAGATTCATTGCAATCCATATCAAAATTCCAATGTCATCTTTCACAGAAATAGAAGAAACAATACTAAAATTTGTATGGACCCACAAGAGATCCCAAATAGCCAAAGCAATATTGAGAACAAAGCACAAAGCTGGAGGCATCACACTTCCTGATTTCAACATATTACAAAGCCATAGTAGTCAAAACAGCATGTTATTGCATAAAAATGGACACATGGATCAATGGAACAGAATAGAGTCCAGAAATAAACTCATGCATATATGGCCAATTAATTTATGACAAAGGAGCCAAGGATATACAATGGGAAAAGGACAGAGTCTTCAGTAAAGGGTGCTGGGAAAACTGAACAGCCACATACAAAGAATGAAACTGAACCACTCTCTTACAACTTACACAAAAATTAACTCAAAATGAATGAAGGACTTGAATGTAAAACCTAAAACTATAAAACTCCTAGAAGAAAATATAGACAGCGAGTTCCTTGACAGTCTTGGCAATGAATTTTTGGATCTGATACTGGAAGCAAAGGCAACAAAAGGAAAAGGAAACAAGCAGGATGACATTAAACTAAAAAACTTAAGCACAACAAAGGAAACCATCCACAAAATGAAAGGCAGCCTACTGAATGGGAGAAAATATTTGTAAAGAATATATCTGATAGGGGGTTAATATCCAATATATATAAAGAACTTATACAACAGCAGAAAAAGAAATCCCAACCCAACATACAATCAGATTTAAAAATGGGCAGAAGATCTAAATAGACATTTTTCCAAAGAAAGCATACAGATGGCCAATGGGTACTTGAAAAGATGCTCAACATCACTAATCATCAGGGAGATGCAGATCAATGAGATATCACCTCACACCTGTTAGAGTGGCTATTATCAAAAGACAAGAAATAAGTATTGACAAGGTTGTAGAGAAAAGGGAACCCTTACATCCTGTTGGTGGGATATAAATTGGTGTGGCTACTATGGAAGACAGTAAATTTAAAATCAAAATAAAAAAATTAAAAGTAGAACTACCATATAATCCAGCAATTCTACTTTTGGCTATTTATCTGAAGAAAGTGAAAACACTAATTTGAAAAGATATATACACACCCATGTTCATTGCAGCATTATTTACTATAACCAAGATTTCAAAACAACCTAAGTATCCATCAATAGAAGAATGGATAAAGATATAGCATATACACACACACACAAGAATATTATTCAGCCATAAAAAGAAGAAAATCCCATCACTTGCAAGAAGGCTGGCCCTTGAGAGCATTATGCTAAATGAAATAAGTCAGACAGAGAAAGACAAATACTGTATAACGTTACTTACATGTGAAACCTGAAACAACAACAAAGCAGAGCTCATAGAAACAGAGAACAGACTGGTTGTCAGAGGCAGGGAGTGGGTGAAGTGGGTAAAGGGGGTCAAAAGGTACAAACTTCAGTTATAAAGTCACGGGGATGTAATGTATAGCATAGTAACTGTAGTTAATACTGTATTGCATGTTTTTAAGTTGCTGAGAGTAAATCTTGAAGGCTCTTATCACAAACAGAGGTGTAACTATGTATAGTGATGGATGTTAACTAGACTTACTGTGGTGATCATTTCACAATATTGAATCATTATGTTGTAGAACTAAAATTTATAATGCTGTATATCTCAGTTAAAAAAAGAAAACGACAATGTCCACCCTGCTGTTGAGCAATTTAGAAGCCGAAATCCAGTTTTTAATGTGAAATCTCTTGTTTTTAAAATTTGGCAACAAATTCAAAATTTAAAAAAATATGTGTGGGCCAAACAAAACACATCTGTAGGCCAGATCTATCTCGAGGGATGACAAATTCCAACCTTTGGGAATCAAAAAAGCTGCCAATGTGGAAAGGTCAGATTCATTTCTCTCTTTTCAGTCCTCCAGGAAGCAACTGCCCCCCCTGCCTCGTCCCCCAAGCTCCCTCTCTCCCCACTTCCATGAGGGTCTGTGAGCTTGCATGCATGGCCCTAATGGGGTCAAATGTTTTTTTTTGGAAAAATGTCTATTCAGATCTTCTTCCCATTTTTAAATCGGATTTTTTTTTTTTTTTTGCTACTAAGTTGTATTAGTTCTTTATATATTTTGGATATTAACCCCTTTTCAACACCTTGGTTGATCCAAATCAGAGTCTGAGACTGAATTCTCAATTGTTTGTCTTCACTGGTGGGAGAGCTTATCACTTGCCCAAAGCTACCATATAAAGGCAAAGGGAGACATTTGACCATAATGGATGTATTGTTCTTTCTGACCAAGACAATCAAGATTAGGGTCTCTGGAGAGCAGCGAGTTTCCCTACCAACAGCTGGGTCTTAGGCTTTAGCTGCTCCTCCCAACAGGATGAGTGACTCTGCAATTTTGCTGGAAGTGGGGCACCTGGGGCCAGGCAGGGAGGCTGCTGTGGGAGGAGAGCGACAAGCTCTGCTTTGTCCTCACACCCAGCCACTGGGAGCTGCCTGAACTCGCAGCACTCCAGCTCAGAGAGAATCTGTCAGGGTGCTGGTGACCCTGGAGACGGAAGGTGGGCCTCGGCCATGTGTGCTCAGCTCCCACTCCATTTCCAGGGCCTCCACCCTGGCCCTCCTACCCCATACCTCCATTGCTGTGCAACACACCCAGGGCCATCTGCCTGCTCCCAGTCTGCCTCTCCCTCCACCTCATCTAATCCATCCTAAGTACCCCAACAATTCCTTTATCCTCAAAAACTTCCCATGGACATGCTTCCCACTGCTTACAGGATCAAATCCCAGCTCCGCATGCTGACGTGTCACATTGCTGATCTGGGAGTTCTGACAGCCCAGAATGTGGTTAGGAAGAGGACAGCTAATGTCATAATCTGCTATGTACTGTGCATTTTGCTGTACATACATGGTCTTCCTTCACCCTCCCAACCGTTCTGTAGTATTTGTTACACCACCTCCACTTCACAGAAGAGAATATGGAAGCCAGAAGGGAAGAAAGCCTTGTCTGGGTCCACAGAGTGGGCTGGGATTTGATTCCAGGCTGGGGGTCTCCATGCTTCTCCCCTCCCATGGCCTGGCCTCCAGCCAAGAGCCTCCCCTGCACTCCAGGGCCCCATATCAAACCTCTTCTCACGTCTTCACTTACATGTCTAATTGGCCTCTCAAACTCATCATAGCCCAACACCCTAAGCTTCCCTGCCAAATGAGCTCTTGCATCTTCTCCACCTTATTAAATAGCACCTTACATCCTTCCTGTTGCTCAGGCTCAAATCCCCAGTCATCTGATTTTTTTCTTTCTCTTGACACTCTGAATACAATCAAGCAAGATATATCCAGAATCTAACTGCTTCTCATCACCCTCACTGCCACCACCCTGGTCCAAGCCACCATCATCAATGCCTGGGTGATGGCAACAGCCTCCTAAGAGGCTGTCTTGCTCTGACACTTGCTCCCCTCCCATCCATTCTCAGCAGAGAAGCCAGGGTGATCCTCTTAGAATGGCTCTCCATTTTACAAAGCATGAGGTCCTTGTGACAGCCTCCGGGCCCTGTATTCTCTGCCCCTGTTACTTCTGTCTGCCACCCCTTGCTCATTCAACCCCTGCTGGTCTTCACATTTGCCCCGCCTATTCCTGCCCAGGGGCTGTGCATGCTGACATGGCCCCGGTCTGTCTCATCCTTTCTCCAGATTCCCCCCTGGTCTGCTCCCTCCTCTCCTAAAGGTCTGATTGAAATCCGCTGGCCCTGACTTCCCTAGTTAAAGCAGCAGCTTTTTTTTTTTTTTTTACCTATCTTTATCTATCCTTACCTCCTCTTCCCTGCTTATTTTTTTCTATACAATGCAATCTCCAAAGGGGGAAGGGGGAGCCAAGTTCCATAATTCAGCCAACAGAACCAAACTGTGAGATCTTTATCCCTCCAGGGCCGAGATGGCTTCCTCGGAGTGGGGCTTGGGGAAGAGCTGGCTCAGCCTCCCAGCAGGGGGCAAGCCTTCTCCACGGGCCACAGGGAAGGGAGGCAAGGGACAAGGCTTGCTCACTGGGTGCCTCTCAGAGGGTCTGAATACCGTGTCTATTTCCCCAGGAGGCACTCAAGCAGACATTTGTTGAACTGAACCAAACTAAGCAACAGTTACCCTTTCGGTGTCACCTGCTTCCTGAAACTGCCAAACTGGGCGTCCGTCGGTGGGCTCAGCCACATGGCCCCGGTAACCCGTGCTCAAGGGGGTGGGTTGTCATAGTGATGCCAGTTCTCCTCCCCCACAGCAAGCTCACAGTTTTCCTTTTCATTTCCCTACACTCCCACTCCAGAGAAGAAAAATGAGAGGGAAGTGGGAAAGTAAGACTCTTTCCAATTCCTCTTTTTTCACATACTTCCCAAATAGCTTTAATGGGATTTTATTTGATTTGGGTTTTTAAAGTATTATGCATATAGTAGGACTCAGAGTGCTAAGTACCACATATCTCCTTTTGTTGGGCTATATTGGTCCAGCAGGGTGAGTGATTTTGAAATACATTTTTTTTTTCATTCAGCGAATGCTTCTGGAGGGTTTTCCAAGACAGATGGCATGGTAAAATGGAAAAAACACAGGCTTTCAAGTTTAAAACATCTGGGATGAATCCTAGGTCTCCCACCTCCCAGCCCTGCGACGTTAGACATATTCCTTAATTCCTCTGAGCCTTGTTTCCCAGATGTAAAATAGTTACAATAAAGTGTATTTATTATGAGATTTAAGGTTTCATGCAAAGTGCCTAGCAGTACCTGGAATATAGAAGCAACTCAATAAGCAGTAACTGGCATAATTGTTTTATATCAGTGATAATGTCAGACAGTACAGATGCAAAGAAAAATCCTACACAGTATGCACTCCAGGAGACCAACACAAAAACAGGGAAGTCACTGTGCCACACTGTGGGAGAGAGATGGAGGTCTGAGCCAAGTGATGGGAGAGCTTAGGGGAAAGGGCCACTCACTCGGCTTGGGAGGATCAGGGAAGGCTTCCTAGAAGAGGGGAAAGCTGAGCTGAGTCCAGGAACAGAAGTGAAGTTGGTCTGGCAGACTAGGTGTGAATGCCACATTCAAAGGCCCCAAGGATGCAAATACCTGACAGGCACCAGGTTTATGGATTCAGTGCAGACTTTGTCAAAAGTAACACTGATAGGGAAAAAAACCAGTAGAAGTGAGCCCAAAGAGGTGGACAAATGCTGGGGGTGGTGCTAAGGATAAAGCCCAGGACACTGGACAACCAGCCCATTACCCACTTCCAGGGTTCAGCAGGGCTAAGCCATGACCTCAGGGCAGGGGACAAGTGGGCATTGAGAAGTCTGTGGCCAACACAGGGGAGGGGAGGGGGCAGTGGGAGGGATGCAGCTGCTGATGGGAGGCTCAGAGTCACCTCCTCACAGAGACTCGGTTACCACTAGTCTAAGGCAGATGCCGTCTCCTGCCAGCACCCGCTTTCATATGTGAGCACTTACCATCTCTGGAAGTTATTTTATATGTTACTTGCTTCCCTTTTAAATGACTGTCTCCCCACAAAATAACATAGCTTCCATGAGAGAAGTCTAGCTTGTCTTGCTGACCATTAAATCCTCAGCACTGTGCAAACAGCACCCAAGGACACAGAGTCAGCCAGGTGTGTCAGAGCAGCCTGAGATGCTGCGAGCAGCTGTGTTTTTCTGTTTATTCTTTTAATTGTACAGTCCCAGTATGTTTTTATTCTTTCAATGGATTTTATTGAGGTATAATTGACATATCATGCTGTATTAATTTCAGGTGTACAAAATAATTCAGTATTTGTGTTTATTACAAAACGATTAAGTCTCGTCAACACCTATCAACACACATAGTTATAAATCTTTTTTCCTTGTGGTGAGAGCTTTTAAGTTCTACTCTCTTAGCAACTCTGAAATCTGCAATACAGCACTATTAACGATAGTCACCATGCTATAGATTATATCCCCAGGACCTATTAATTATATAACTGGAAGTTTGTACCTTTTGACCCCCTTCACCCACTTCACACACTTCCCACCCCTCTGGCAATCACCAATCTGTTCTCTGTATCTCTGAGCTTAGTTTTTTGTTTTTGTTTTGTTTTAAGATTCCACATATAAATAAGATCATATGATATTTGTTTTTCTCTAACTTATTTCGCTGAGCAAAATGCCCTGTGTTTTTTCTTGCTCCTTTTATTAGATGCTTTCTGTGTATACTTTCAATTGTGCTGGCTCAGAGAAGTTTTAATTGCTGCAAGCTGCCTTGATTCTGTTTTGGATGAAGGCAGGCTATATATTTTAAATACAGGATAACTAATATTTCATGACCCTTTTAATGCAGAGCACTAGAAATCTTTATTGTGTTTAAGATAAAAATAAGTGTGTCAGTCATCATCTTTTAAAAGAGTCCCATGTGAGGTCCCGGAGCCCACCCTAGAGCAGGACCCGCCCTTGCTAATGAAGTCCTGATCCTGTTGCCTGGAAAAGACTCAAGTAACAGGGAAAACAGCTTCCATTAATACAACTCTGGTTTTAAGGCAGCCTGGTTCTGAGCACAGGACCTCTTTGGGGAACTTTCTGAGTTCAGACTGGGTAATTATTTCCTATATTTCACTCACTATACCTGCAGCTTCTTAAATAACATCTCTTTGGTCTAAGAACATTAGGTAAAAGTCATTCTGCCTTTTTGGGTTACTTTTTCTCCTCATCTAAGTTAAAACCCACGTTCTCTGGGATCAAATTACATGGCAACTCACATAGCTAGCAGAAACCACACAGGAAAAAAGATCATTAGCGCTTTTGTGTAGTCATGGGTGAAGTACACATCAGTTAATAAGTAAAAGAGGTCATTAGCTGGGCAAGCCCACCCTCTGGGAGGCGGTTTAGACCCTGAGTATGAACTTGAGCCTGAAGGCCTCACCCCAGAGCACAGAACCAATGGGCCTCAGACATCACCACCGGCCGTGTGCTCCTTCCTCTCGTTAACCCCTTTCTTCTGCCTCCAAAATGTCCCCAGAAATTCTAACCACCCCTGCTTCACTTGTTAATGAATACCCAAAAAAGAAAATTGAAAACAGATTGGAAAGCAATGTGAAAATGCAGGCCAAGCTTTGGGCACCTAGAACCCCAAGTTTTTGACTCGGGCACAGGGAAGCAGGGGAGTTACGGGGTGCTCTTACGGCCGAGTCAACCCCGGAGATGAGTGGTCCAATGACAACCCAAGCAAGCCCACGTGTCGGTTCACGAAAGGTCGACTTGATCCTGTGGGACGGATCACCCAGCCCTGGGCCCACATGGAACCAGCTGGCCAGAGAGTGGGTGTTCTTTAACCTACTGTCAATGGATGTTAATGGCTCTCCTTTTCTAATTTCTCTGGTAGTTGGCAGGGTCCGATCTATCGGACAACCTGTGGCTACATCTTTTGACCCTTCAAATCTCAATGCACAAACTAATAACTTATAACAAATAACTAATAATTATAGCCAACACTTAGAGTACACTTACTACAGAACAGTACTATTCTACATGCTTTATACATAGTAACCCATTCTGTCCTCATATCAGCCCAATGAGGAAGAATCCCTATCACCATTTTGCTAATGAGAAAGTCAGGCACAGAGAGATTAAGTAACCTTCCCAAGGCCACACAGCTGGTAAGTGGAATGGCTGGGATTTGAACCAAGGCAGACAGAATCTTAACGGAGGCCTGCACCTTAGGATACCATGCACCCTGGTGGCTGAGGATTCAGAAGTGACTACAGTATAGCAGGTAAGGAAAAAGCAAGGGAAATTAGAAGCAGGCTATTTACCTTATAGTCTCTAGTAGTGTTTCCTGCCAACTACTGGGTGGCTGTTGTGAGGCATACAAACAGCATGAGCTGGCAATGCGGCCTGTTCCAATCAAGTGGGCATCGGCAGGCCTGCAGCTGACAGGCATGAGCAGTGGGCTTCGTGCTGCCTGTGCCTTCGCTTCGGCACTGTCGACAGGGCCATCTGTCAGTGGAGTGTGCTTGGTGGGGCTGGGAGCCAGTGCAGTGGTCCCCACATGCCCCTGGGCTTGTTGTCTCCCTGCCATCCTTCCTCTCCAAGCACAACCTAATAATGTCTGAGAATAGGTGCGGCCCCAAGCTTCTCAAGAGGCAGAAGCTTAAAAGGATGCAGTCTGGATGTATGGGCACCTCTGCATGATTTGTTCCTCCTCTAGAGGGAGCTCTTTAGACCGGGCACTCAGATTCAAATGCCCAGTGTAAATACACAGCTTCTGTAGTGGAAAACAGGATTTAGCAGGAGAAAAGGGGCAGACCTATCCATCCCACATGGGGGAGGAGTCCGTCACCTTCTTTCTTGTTAATGACAAGTCATAACAATAACCCCTTGAGCTATCGCTTGTTCCATGCTTGGTCTTTAGCACCAGGTACAGTACTGGGGCTTATTCTATCAAATACTACCCCAGTGGGGTTCTATTAACTTCATTTAACAGATGGGGAAGACGAGGCTCAGAGAAGTTAAGCAGCTTATCCAAGATGACACAGCAGCAAGAAAGGAGTGGAAGTGAAATGTACCCTCTCTGTCTGGGATTTTGTTGTTGATTTAAACACTAACAATTATGTTACCCTGTAGTAATAACAATTAACAAAAGTAGTCCTTAACATGATTGAGCAGTTCTAGGCACTTCACCCTCTATTCATTTCATCCTCACAACCACCTAATGAGGTAGATACGATTACCATTCCCATTTCGCAGATGTGGAAACTTAATACCAAGGTTCACTTGCCCGGAATCACAGAGTTAGTATCTGGGAAGAACAACCACTGCAGCTTGCCTAGGACTGACTGCGTTGTTTAAGATGCTGGATCTTCAATTTCAGAACCAGGTCGGCTCCAGGTAAGCCAGGGTGAGCTGGTCATCTTAGAAGTGGCAGAGAGGGTTAAAAGACTTCCAACTCCAAAGAGTACTCCACTATCCCTTCTTCCTTTTCATGTACTCTGCTGAGATTTCAGTGGGAACAGAAGCGAGCTGGGTAGGGCTTCGTGGTCTCTGGTGCCTCCCTGTTATGCCTCAGAAGGGTGCCCCCAAGGCCACCCTGTGCTGCGGCTTCAGCCTAGTCCCTTGCAGGTCCAACCGCAGGGAATTCCAGGGCTGCCAGCAACTAGGAGAACCATTTCACTGTTCAGTCAGCAAGAGCCCAGCTGATAGCCAGGAGAGCCTGATGAACACCAGCGCTGCTCCCCGGGGTGACGCCTCAGGATTCCAGACCGGGAACCAGATGTGAAGCTGACAGTGGTTAATGAGGGATGGTGGAGGGCTCAGGCCCAGTCTACATGCCAGGTCAATGCTTCACAGAGATGTCAGAATAGTTTATCCATTATATGAGTCTCTGGCATATTTGGGGTCACCGAGTTGTTTTCCTGGACACTTTGGGGGAAGGAGAGCAGACGATTCCCATGCCACTGATGATTTGTGTTTTCTGTCAACTGTCCACGTGTTAGGGCATCTGTGGTGGTGGTGGTGGGGAGGTTGTAGTTTTTTGGTTAACATTTTGTCCCTGCAATTCTTGATTCCATTCAAAATTATCATCTTTACTTTTTAAACCCTTGGAAATGACCAAGACTAGCTTCTCATTTTCGGGAAGCTGGGCTATAGATCAATTGTGCTTTCTATTTCAGGATTGACTAGGAAATGTTTTCACAGTAACTGGGAAAGGGTGGATTTCATGGTGGTGAGGGTTTCTCAATATTGGAATTGACCCCGAGTGAGGTTTGCCAACCTGCTTTGAAAACAGCTTAGTTTTCCAGCTTCTTGGGTTGAGCCTCTGTGTGCCTCGAGTTTTGTGAAGTCTGTACCACCAGAGGCTGTCCAGAGGTGCCAGCATGGCATGGAGATAGGGTGGGAAATGGTAAGATGGTATTCAAATGGAAATCCTGCCCAGATGACATTCTAAAGCATTTCCTTCATTCATCAAAGTGCATTCCATTCTAGCTCTTAGGATAACTGAAATGCTCGAGTTTCTCCAAGCCCTGTCTGGCCTGGGTATCAGAACCCTCCTGAATTTATTACTTGACAGGCAGATATTGAGAAAGTATATTCTTCCTCAGTGAGGATGTGTCATGCAAACATATTTGGCTTCTTGTACAAATCATTTCACGTGAAGCAAAAATCCCATTTTGCCAACCAGTTTTTATTTGCTAAATGAGCTTCCTCTTCTCTTCCAGTATATTGAAAGGGAACAACCTTACTCTTTCTATGAATTTTATTTCATTTTCCCAGGATTGTGTTATGCAAATGGGGGAGAAAGCAGAGGCTTCTATCTGCAGGAAATGCTGACCCTATTATTTATTTATTAGATAATTGGAAAGCTCTTGTTCTCCATCTCTCTTGCCAGGCCTACCTTTCGGCCATTGCTCTGCTCCATTTCTGTGTTTTGGCACAGTCACCACACTAGACAAGACTTCTTGCAGCCAAGCACATTTATAAACTGTCCCTCCTCACATCAAACCCACCTCCACCACAGGTTTTTGTTCCAGCTGGCCTCTCACCTGGAGTGGGTGCTGTCCAAAAAAATCCAGCTCATTTCATCCAAGGCCTGCCTCTAACCCCACTTTCTCCTTTGAAGCTTCACAGTAATATCTTCTTTCTGAATGCATTCATTCATTCCACAAATACTGGAGTGACCACTAAGTCTACCAAACACAAAGCACAGGCCAGGTGCTCCTAAGACTGTCTTCTAGTTATGAGCAATCTAGCAAAGAAATAAGGCCGGTAAAGATGCACAGCATGAACTACACTTACTTTACCCTAGGACCTGGTTGTGTTCGACAGATGTTGCTGTGTCCTCTTCTGACTAGATCACCAACTCCCCAAGACCACGTCCTTTGTATTCTCCACCTTGTAAACAGTGGTGAGGACGTGACATATTCATGAAATGCTTTCTAGTTTTATTAGCCAATACAGATTGTCCTTTTTAAATTTCAAAATCAATAGGGGTTCAGGGAAGAAAATTTTGGAAACATAAAAAGAAAATTAAAAACCAAAAACTCCACCCCTAAAGAAAATTCCTGCTAATCTGTTATTTATTCTTTCAATATCTTTTCAATGCATAGACATGCCTATGTTTATGTTTTTGTTTATTTTTCCATAACTGGACCCAGTAAATGCACCCAAGACTTTTGAACATATTGTCAAGTAACACCACCACATCAGTCAACATGTGTTTCCCTCTCCAGTGGTCCTTAACCTTGGATGAACAATAGAATGACCTGGAAAGGTCTTTAAATCTAGCCTATCAGGTACTTCAGACCAGTTAAATCAGAATCTCTGGGGTGGATCTGCGAACCCCTGGTGGTCTTGTAAGGTTCTCCCGGTGATCCTGGTGTGTAACCTTGGTTAAGAACCAATCCCTCCCAGCTCACTGATTGTAACTGATGGAATTTTACAGTCTGGTTTGCACAATCTGCCCTTCAACCAATTGTCACTGTGTGAATCCTTGAAATCATTTCACTGTTGATATCTGGGTGACCAGGTGTCCTTGCTCCCAGTGGAGCTACTGAATTACATCCCTCCTGAAGGCTGTGCTGGGAAGTGTCTGGGGTAGTATAGTAGGTTACTAGTTGGACTGATCCTGCAGGGACAGAGGTAGTACAGGGTTTCTTTTTCTGCTAAGAAATCATCTGGACTTGGAGAGAACTAAGGTGCACTGCCCTCTCCTCCACTGGGGAGTGTCCACTTGCCCTGACTTTGCACAGAATGTATGTGAGGGGCTACCATGTGCTGCATAAATCAGCATGACATCTAAAATTCAAGGAGTTGAATACTTACAATTTATTTTTACAATATAGTGAAGATATAATCAGGTAAACAACCCATCGAGAGATGGTCAAGAGGATCACAAAATGTTCCTCAAACTTATATATAGCTCAAGGGGTGAATTGAAAGTCAACTTAAAAAACACAGGGATGGATTCTTATGGTTTATATATAATAAGCCACAAATAAAGATTTTTCCATTACTTTAAAAGGCAAAACTTTTAAAAAGAACCTATTGGGTTTTGTTTGAGCTCTAACTTAAGCCTAAAGTAATAAACGCTATTGGAAGGTATGCTGAGTGTTGATATATAAGGGGCTCTCAATCAACACTTGTCGAATGAGGATGCAGGAATATTTTAATAATTAAATTCTTACTTAATATATAAAAATGTGACCCCATTCCTGGGTTTTATAGTGACTTTCTGATTTTGGTAGTCGATTGAAGAAGAGAGTTTGAAAGCTGCTGTAATGATTGTCTACCTATTCACTGCCTGAAATACCATGATTGTTTATGACACATGTCTTTAATAAAGCTGGACACAGTTCGGCTCAATACTCGCATACAAGAATTAGGTTAATTTTAACAACACTCTCTTTTTCCATCATCCCATTTATTTCCACACCCACTTCAACACACACACACACACACACACACACAACGCTGAATTCTAAGGCTATGAAATCCTTGAGGTGGATAAATGTCTTCATTTACTGCTTGCCCGCCATGTGTGGTTAATGATTCCTAGGAGCTGCCTGGGGTCTGCACACGTTACAGGCTGCCTTTACTCCTGCCCCGTCAGCACCTCAGTGTCCAGTTTTGACTCCTACTGCCCCGACTAAATCCTAAGCATGGCTCTAGCTCCTCCTTCCTATCACTTGTGGGCTCTGAGGCTGCCTTTTAGGTTTCAATCCACTTGATCTTTTTCCCTTTTACTTCTGTAGGAATTCAACAATCCCCAGGGAAGAGACAGCAAAGAAAGGGAGTAGAAAAAATGTAAGTAAAACCTAAACTTTGGCCACTTGCCAACCATCTAATTTATCATAACCTAGTCATGACTAAAATCTATCATCAGAGAACTGCACTGAAATCAAGGGGGTCAAACATTTTAATCTGTCCAATCATTCCAGAGGGAGTAAACGGAGTTCCCAGATTTATTAGGGAAACATGGATTTCCAAGTTGTTCAAGTCAAGCTTTAACCCATCTGACAAAAATGGAAACTGGAGATTGGGAAGTGAAGCTGCCGAGTATTATCACAAACACCAAGGTTTCTTGTCTCTAAATGATGGAATTTGGGGCTCACATCCTCTGGATCTGAACTCTTCTAGATATTTTAAATTTATATTAAAATGTTACACATTTTATCTATTATGAATTGCTAATCATGATATAAATATAGATGAATAACTGAGTAGACCCCCAGCTAAGTTAAAACAATAGGATACTCCAGAAATCTTCCAACAAAGCACCATCCTAGGCATGGGTTTATGTTCCTGACAAAGAAAAGGTAAAGGATTGTTATAGAACAAGAATGTTATATTTTAGACTTTGAAAATCATCATCTCAAGCTGTATAGTGAGTTTCAAGTGTAAATATGCACATCTCATCAATCAGATGGTGGTCTAATAGAAGAAGACAGTCGATTTTCTGCTTCATAGTTGAACTTGAAAGTTTAGTTTTGCCCTCTTCAAATGAAAACCGATGCAGATACATTGCAAAAATTACTCTGCAGGATTCAGGTAGTTTCAAATACTTGAAACAATTAGCATATCTCTTTACTTTGCCAATTGTCCTAAAATACCCATTCATACTGTTCCCCCACCTTCCTGTGTGCCTGTTAAAGACAGAAGATTTGGTTAATTATAGTAGAGGATTTTGTTAATTACAATATGAAGAACTGATTTGCAGAAGACAACTTTTTCTACTAACTTAATTGTAATCTGGCTGGCCAGCCATTCCTAAATTGACCATCAACTGGATTACATAAAACTGATATTCTGGTTAGGGGTCTTCTTATTCCCTCAAACCAGGAGATTTGTGCAACTAATATCTGCTCTCTTAATGTTAGTAGTATTAGTGTGTTTTGAGGAGATATGGTTTGATAACAAACAGTCCTATGGTTTAAACTAAAGTGTGTTCCCTACCCCCCCTTATAAAATTATAGTCAACAAGTCTTTCACTGGACCTTGAGTGCACTATGGTAATTCTCATTCAAGTCGTGATTTGATGAGCTAGTGGTGCAGAACGGATGCTTCCTGTCCCAGGAATAATTAAAGATAGCCAGGTTTGGAGGTGGCAAAGAAAGTGGCACTTGAGGGAATGAACATTTGTTCATTTGTTCATGTAGAGCTCCTCATATTTAATACTAATTATCAACTCTGGGACAGAAGTGTTATTGTTCTCCATTGTACAAACAGATTCAGAGATGCTAAGACACTCAACCCAAGGTCACACAACAAGAAGGCTAAGATGATTTTCCTTGGAGTCATTCAGTTCTAGCACAAGTAACAAATAGCAGATCAAGAAAAGAAAAATGGGTCTACAGACTTCAAGCCCATGTCTTTCTACCAGTGAACATTACCTCTAGAACTAATCCAATTCCTCGAAAGTTAATTATATTTCTAAGAGACTACAAGTAAGGTTAAGGGGATATAAACATAATTGGACAGTTTGGTTCCTACACATAGGAGCCCAACTGAGGGCTTGAGGGGGCCAACAATTAGCTAGTGCTCTGCTTTCCAAGCCAAGTGCCAGCAGAGGACGCATCTGCCCAGAGAACAGGCCCTTTCTTTGCAAAATCAAAAACAAAAATAAAAAGCTCTGGGCATTTGCCATAAGGGTGCTTTCTTCTAATATACATATGATCTGAAGAAGGTCTTACGTACAAGGAATCTTGGAGCATATAGGTGGGAATTTGCACTTGATCTGGAAGCTTCCAGAAAGCTCTATGCAGCCACAGGCTTTCACTTACTTCTCATGCCCTCACTCTTCTTTTTCACTCATTGAGAACTCCCAAAGCCACTCAGTGTGGGCTCTGATTCCCCCTTATTACAGATTAAAAAAAAAAACTAAAAGCTCTGCCACTTGCTCCAAGTCATACAGTTGGTAAACCAAAAGGATTCAAACATAAGTGTTTTCCCACCTCCTTACTTCTTTTTGCATTTCTATGCTTTCAGCCTAATCCAGCTTATCTAACTAAGCACACATGAAAGATGCTTGGTTTATTGTCTATAATTCCAGCTCAATTTTGCTCTTAGCAAATCTCAGAAATATTTCCGTTCCTCAGTCAATAAAGTTCACTGCCCATCACCACCATGGGAAGAGAATGGTCAATCAGGCTGTTGAATGGAAATAACTCAAATACTCAAAACTTTTTAAAGATAGTCTGAGTCACCAAGGGTTCTTGGATAAAAAATATAATAGGCAATGCTATTACCTGGTGGTTCAAACAGCTTCTCCCTTTCAAGAGAATACGCTGATGGCCAGGAAATTGGTGTGTTTGGGGGAAGGCACCAGCAAGCTGGCTGATGGTTAAGATAATTAAGTTCTTTGTTAGCTCAGTCACATTTTCAGGAACTGGAAACATTTTCAGGAAACACCACCTGATCAGGGCTAGCATGTACCCTGTCCTTTAATAAAATGAGCAAAGGGATAATTTTCAAATTGAACTTTGTAAATTGCCAGTATATAATTATTGTTGAATCAAAATATTCACTTGGTTATTGGCATTTGATTTTCTAAGATACATTCCACTTGTTTGGAAGTTGCCTAAAGAAGAAGCATTATAGCATGACTGGGGACTTTTTAGAAAAGGAGAAAACATTTAATAAAGATTCCAGGATAATTTAAGTCATGTTCAATAAGAAACCTCTTCTAAACAATGGTGATCGGAGCGAACAGAAAACTCAATCACTGGACACAGTCCTAAGTTTCCATTCCCATGCTTGCATCAGAAATTCAATTGGAGGAATTTATAAATGTTGATGTAGAATGATGAGTACGGTTACTATGTGAGTGAGACACAACAGCTACTTCTGAACTATTTCTATAATCCTGAATTCTCATGTCTGAATTACCAACAGATCAACCCACCAACTCTTGGTTCCAGGTGGGGAAACCCACAAATTCAATTTCATACTAGAATGACTAGTTTTGGAAGAAATTTTAAAGCCTATTAGAAACTGTTAGCCAAGCAGCTGATAAGGATACAGTACAAATTAGTCCACAACCTTTCACACTCACAGTGATGAGAGGCTCTGCCCTCCAGCTACACCAGAGACCTGTCCTGCATTTGACATGAATTGCCACCATCTCAGGACCTTTCTATCGGCCCCAGTCTCTACTTGAAATGCCCTTTCCTCTTTCTTCACCCAACAACCCTACTCCACTTTCAAGACCCAGCTTAAAGGTCATCTCTTAAAAGGCTTTATTAAGCCTCAGGGTAGCATTTGTCTTTTTTCTTCTGAACCTTTGTAACCTTTGT
Organism: Manis pentadactyla; assembly: GCF_030020395.1. NCBI lineage: Eukaryota > Metazoa > Chordata > Mammalia > Pholidota > Manidae > Manis > Manis pentadactyla. The sequence goes on from NC_080023.1 coordinate 42,720,143, forward strand.
CACTTATTAGTTGTGAATTTATGAGTATCTCCAGTTAAATTCTGAGCATTTTAGTGGTACAGAATGCCATTAACTTCTTTATATCCCCAGAAGCTAGCTCCATAGAAGGGAAGGAAGGGAAGGAAGGAAAGGAAGGAAGGAATAAAGGATGAACAAAAATAAAGGAAGGAAGAGAAAGAGAGGAAAAAATAGAAAGAGAGAGAGAGAGAGAAAACTATAGGCCAGTATTTCTGATGAATGAAGATGCAAAAATCCTCAATAAAATATTAACAAAACCTAACCAAACAATACATTAAATGGATCATACACTGTGACAAAGTGGGATTTGTTCCAGGGATGCAAGGATGGCTCAACATCCTCAAGTCAATTAAGGTGATCACCACATTAACAAAAAGGATAAACATTATCTAATCATCTCAATATACGCAGAAAACCCATTTGATAAAACTCACCATTTGTTTATGATAAAAGCATTCAACAAAGTGAGTATAGAAGGAACATACCTCTACATAATAAAGGCCATGTATGACAAACCCACAGCTAACATCATACTCAATGGTGAAAAGCTGAAAGCTTTCCCTCTGACATCAAGAACAAGAAAAGGATGCCCACTCTCACTACTTTTATTCAACATAGTAGTGAAAGTCCTTGCCACAGCAATCAGACAAAAAAAGTCATCCAAATTGGAAAAGAAGTAGAACTGTCACTATTTGCAGATGACATATGATACATAGAAAACCCTAAATACTCCACAAAAAAACTATTTTAATAAATGGATCCAGCAAAATTACTGGATACAAAATCAATACACAAAAACCTGTTGCATTCCTATATGCTAATAACAAACCAGCAGAAAGAGAAATCAAGATAATAATTCCATTTACAATTGTGTCAAAAAGAATAAAATACCTAGGAATCAATCTAACCAAGGAAGTAAAAGACCTGTGAAGTGAAAACTATATGACATTGCTAAAAGAAATTGAAGATGACACAAATAATGGAAAGATATACCATGTTTATGGATTGGAAGAATACTGTTAAAATGGCCAAATTACCCAAAGCAATGTACAGCATCAATGCAATCCCTATTCAAATACCAATGGCATTTTCCACAGAACTAGAACAAATAATCCTAAAATTTGTATGGAACCACAAAAGACCCCAAATAGCCAAAGCAATCTTCAGAAAGAAGAACAAAGCTGGAGGCATCATGCTCCCTATTTCAAAAAAAAGAGTATATACTACAAAGCTATAGTAATCAAAACAATTTGGTAGTGGCATACAAGCAGACATATAGTTCAATGGAACAGAATAGAGATCAGAAATAAACTCAAACTTACATGTTCAATTCATCTTCAATGAAGGAGGCAAGACTATGCAATGGGTAAAAAGTCTCTTCAATGAATGGTATTGGGAAAACTGGACAGCCACATGTACAGGAATGAAACTGGGCCACTTTCTAATATTATATAGAAAGATAAACTCAAAATAGAATAAAGACTTAAATGTAAGACCAGAAATCATAAAACTAAAAGAAAGCATTGGCAGTAAGCTCTTAGATATCAGTCTTTCTCCTTAGGCAAGCACAACAAGAGCAAAAATTAAGCTAAAAATCTTCAGCACAGCAAAGAAAACCCTCAACAAAATGAAAAGGCAACCCACTCAATGGGAGAAGATATTTGCAAATGATATTACTGATAAGAGGTTAATATCCAAAATATATAAAGAACTTACACAACTCAATATCAAAAAAGCAAATGACCCAATTAAGAAATGGGCAGAGGGCCTGCATACACATTTCTCCAAAGAAAACATATAGATGGCCAAAAGGCACATGCAAAGATGCTCAGCACCACTAATCATCAGAGAAATACAAATCAAAACCAAAATGAGCTATCACCTCACACCAGTCAGAATGGCCATTGTCCAAAAGACAAGAAGTACTGTGTTGGCAACAGTGCAGACAAAAAGGAACCCTTGTGCTATTGTTGATGGGAATGCAAATTGGTGCAGCTACTTTAGAAAGCAGTATGAAAATTCCTCAAAAAATTAAAAATAGAACTACCATATGATCCAGCAATTCTATTTATGAGTATCCAAAAAAATGAAAAGATTAACTCAAAAATATATATGCACCCCTATGTTCATGCAGCAATATTTACAATAGCCAAGATATGGAAGCAACCTAAGTGTCCATCAATAGATGAATGGTTAGAGAAGATGTAGTCCATATGCAACAGAGTATTGCACAGCCATAAAAAGAATGGAATCTTACCATTTGTGACAACATGGATGGAACTTGAGGGTGTTATGCTAAGTGAAATAAGTCAAACAGAGAAAGGCAAATACTTTTTGATTTTTAGTTATATGTGGAATTTAAAAACCAAAACCAAAACAGAACAGAAATAGACTCAGTTACAGAGAACAATCTTGTGTCAGAGAGGAATGGGGTGGTGAGAGTGTTAAAATAGGAGAAAAGGATTAAAAGGCATAAACTTTCAGTTATAAAATGTCATGGGGATGAAATGTACAGCATTGCGAATATAGTTAATAATATTGAAACAACTTTGATGACAGATGGTAGCTAGATTTATGGGGGTGATTACTTCACAATGTATATAAATGTTGAAGGACTATGTTGCACACTGAAACTAACATATTTGTATGTCAACTACACTTCAATTAAAAAAAAAAACAGTGAAACCTAAGTGAGGAGTAGTGAATGCATGAGAGACCAGATACATGCTGAATCAACTAAGGTTTCAGACTATTTTCCGCAACCCCTACTCCCATTTAAAAAAAAAAGGCAAAAAAAAAGAAAAAGTAAGAAAAACAGGAAACCAACCCATGTTTGTGTTTATAGACATAGCCGCAACTGAAATATATTGCTGGGAATTAAAAATTCAGTCCTATATTCACAGCACCAAGATCAGCTTCTTCCTTTCATCTTTATAAATTGAGAGAATTTCAGTGAATGGATATAGTTTTAATTCCACATGTTCAGTGAACTAGCTAATTCCTGGATTCATGGTATAAATAAGCTATTCTTGTAAGTCAAGGGTTATTTAATTACCCATTGTAACTTTCTTTTATTTTAGGAATTTATCCACTTAAATGTGTGTTCCTAATTTGGAGTGGTACTCATTATCTGATGGCTTCTTCAAATTCCAATTGAAAGTGGGTCTGCCGGAATTCCCCACACCCAGCCAGAATCAGTCTGCACAAGTCTGGTGCTGGCTCTATTATTACAAAGGTCCCACGCCTGGGGGCATTCCTTTGCTCCATCTCACAGGCTTGCTCCTTTCAAACACTTCTTATGCAAAAGCAAAGCTTGACTCCTCTCTACATATCTTGTGACTTCATATTCTTCACCACTGTCCCTATGGCTCAGCAAAGCCTGAATTATGAGTCCTCACTAAACCGGTGAGATAAACCCATGCCCACAGATCCACAGTAGAGCAACAGGGAGCCTCGGAGGGGACAGGGGCAGCCAGGGCAGTCAGCTACTGCACTCTGAAAACAAAGACCTTGTGAAAGCTGCCCCTCACGGACAGGTTCAGTATCTTGCTCAATAATCAAGAGAGGAAGTGGAGGCATTCTAACCCCAATATGGGCAAAACACCACCAGAAATTAGGTGATGCTACGGTCTATAGTTTACTTTTTCTTTCATTCATCTATCCAAGAGATATTAATTTTGAGCCATTAATTATGTGCCAGGTCCTGGAATTAAAATTTTATGTTTTTTAAGTTTATTTGAATTTAGTGTCCATGTTCAACTGTTTTCTCAATCTCTCTCCTAAAATTCCTTATAACAACACAAAATTTGTTGCCTAATCCATTGTGTCTGCTCAACATGTTTTCCTTTTGAGAATAGCTCCTCCCCTTGCAGGGACTGTCAGCCACTCAATCATGTGGGCTCACTCAGGGACTATACCCAAAATATTTAAAAAGCAAATACAACCTACACAGCAACCAATGAAAACACTGGTCTACGCAGTTGACCAATGTGAACCAGACCCAGACTCAATGGACTGGCTTCCTATTCCTACCCTAGGGCCACCTCCCTGGGGGAGGGAAGTGTATGGCAAACAATCTAACCTAGTCAATAAGGACACCCATAGCTGAAGGAATTGGTTCCAGCATGGACATGTGACCCACACGAGCTCCGTCAAAGCTGGGACTACGCATGACGTTGGTGGGAAGAAGCTGACTTTGAAAGACACAATTACAGAGGAAAAGAGAGCTATGAGAAATACACACAGAGCTAAGATCGTATACACACGAGAAAGAGAAATGTATACACATAGGCCCAAGATCCAGTGATACCTGGTATTTTCAGTTCACAAGCTGTTCTGTTTTTGCTAGTTTATTGACATCTGCAGCTAAAGAGTCCTGATCAACACACTCATGTGCGTGTGCGCACATGCACACACAAACACATACACCACACACACACACACACACACACACACACACACACACACACAGGGTATGGGGTGTGGGTAGGGGGAAGAGAGGAGGAAGAGTAAGAAAACTTAAAACACCAACACTTAGGCAACGAGCTGACACCATCTAGGAGATAGGCCACTGGAGCTGGGCTGGGAAACCCAACAGCTCCCTTGCCCCATATATTGACTGGTAAAGCAGAGCAGAATCTACAGAATCTGCCTGGGCATTGGGGAGAAGCATCTGTCTGTTCCCTGGTCCAGAGACCTAGAGAGGTTATTCCGACTGAAAAGTGGAGTAAGGTGAGTGCTGATTTTTGAGGCAAACAAGATGCTGTCTTCACATTCACTTGTTTCTACATCCACATAGATTGTGATTCCTAGGAAACAGAGAGCAAGGGTCAAGGGAGAAGCGATGATGGTGGCACACTGTATCCTGGGAGGGACAGTCCAGTGAGTGAGACACAAAGCTCTGGGCAGGGACAGAGGCAGGGAGATCCTGGGAGCTGGGCAAGCCTGGCATTGAACAGGTCCATGTCCATCATGGGCTCCCAGCATGTGAGAGGACCAGGAGGCAGTGGCATGCAGGCTCCCAGGTGCACCTTATGATACAGTGGGGATGGCCTGGGCCTAACTCACTCGGCATCCGTAATGCGGAGGGACCATTTGCCTGGTTGTCAAGTGGGTGGCGACCAGAGCCTAGGGAAACAGACTCCCAGCATCCTGAGGGCAAAACAGACTCTTGCAAGAGCTTTCTTCATTCAAGAGTGGGTAAGGAGAGAATGTTAACATGGGGCTTATGAAAATACGGCAAAGACTAGAAGAAAATGTGAGTGCTTTTTGGACTCACACGTGGAAAGAACTTTCTACACAGCAAAGAAATGAAAGAGGGAAAGCTTCACATGTTTAATCAAGTAAAAATTAAGCACCTGCTCCTTCAATAAAATATTCTAAACTGATTACAATTATGTAAAAATGTTTGCCTTCATATGCAGAACCAGACAAATGATTGTGCTAGAGCAATGTGGTTATAGATAATATTTCTATTCTCTATTTTTCAAATGTTTTATGATTGTCTTTAAATAGTGTTTAAGATATATTCAAAGAATAAGTAAAAAACTAATGGAATAATTGCAAATACATAACTGAAGAATATCTTTAATATAGAAAAATATATTAAAATCACCAAAAATGTCTAAGAAGTGTACATAGCAAATGTAACATAAGAAAAAGTTGTCCAGTCTCACTTATAATTAATGAAGTGCAACACTATAATTAAAGAAACACTGAGATAATATTTTCATATACCAAATTAGTGTTTGAAGTGAACTACTTGATAAAAACTGAGAGTGGGAATGTAAATTGTAGAAAGCAATTCAGCATATGTATCAAATATTTTAAAAAGTCTCCTTCTACTTTGAATAATTAATTCTATTTCTAAGAACACAGCCATAAAACAAGATTTATATTAAAGGATGCTCACCACAGATTATTTAGGGTAGTGAATATCTGAAAATTCAAGTATATGTCTAAGCACCCCTAGGTCTAGAGAACAGTTCAGTCACTTATGACATACCAAAAACTACTATGCAGCCAGCTAAAAACATTTTGTGAGGGTATTTCTCAACAGAATAACACAATAGCTAGAATTTTAAAATATTCTAGGAAAAAAGAAAAAAATGGGAAGGCGAATAGGAGATGAAATAAAATTGTAATGTTGATAAATTAAATGTTGATAATTGTTAAAACTGGGAAATGTATATTGGGAGTTGATTGGCCTATTCTACTTTTGTGTATGTTTGAAAAATTCTGTGCTACAAAATTAAAGTCATATTTGTAAAGAATAGCAAAAGAAATGGCCACATGATTATGAATATTAAATAAGAAATATTAAGATAGAAAATTACATACCTATGTATATCTATATATGCACATATAGTTTCTGACCTTTCAAAATAGTATAAGCCTATTTCCATTGAATCCTTTTTTTCCCTGAATAGTTTAGAGCATAGAGTGGTCCAATAGAAATTTAATGAAAGCCACATACACAATTTAAGATTTTCTACTAGCCACATTATATCGAGTAAAATTTAAAAAACAGGCAAAATTAATTTTAATAATATATTTTAACTCCATACATAGAAATATTACTATTCCAACATTTAATCAATAGAAAAATTATGAAAAAAAATTTTTTTTAATACTAAGTCCTTGGAATCTACTGTTTCACATTGGCAGCACATTTCATTTTGGAAGTGCCACATTTCAAGTGCTCAATAGCCACCCGAGGCTAGTGGCCACTGTAATGGACAGTACCGAGCTAGCCTTTCAATCCCCTCTCCCTACACATTGGAATTCTGGGTAGTCTAGATGCAAACCAAATAAACTAGCTTGAACAATGATGCTCCAATCCCCAGCATGCTCTCTTGGAAGATCGACAGCTCCAAGCTCAGCCAGGCCTGTCACACAATTACGGAGCCCTAAGGACCCAGGTATTTGGCTGCATAGAAGCCCAGCTCCCTTTTCTATTTCTTCTCTTCTTTTTCCATCTGTCTCCTGCCAATGATCCAACATGAAATGATGGTGCCTCCCCAACAGGCCTTTGAAGGAATCCTGCTCATGTTCATATTTTCTCTCCCAGTGTGTTTTCTCTCCCCATTTTTTCTCTTTTGCACAAAACCATGCATGCACATATACTACATGCATTGAACTGTGCTCCCCCACTGCAACTTTCATATGTTAAAGCCCCAACCCCAGTACTGCAGAATATGAGTCTATTTGGAGATAGGGTCTTTAAAGAGGTGAGGCTAAATGAGGTCAGTAGGTGGCCTAATCCAATAGGACTGATGTCCTTATAAGAAGGGAAAACTAGGACATAGAAAGGGATAAAGAGAAGGCCATGTGAAGCCACAGGAAGGAGACAGCCATCTACAGGCCCAGGAGAGAGGCCTAGAACACATCTTTCCTGCATGACCCTTAGAAGAAACCCACCCTCCCAACACCTCAATCATGGATTTTGAGCATACAGAGCAATGAGGAAATACAGGGCTGCTATCCAAGCCCTTGGCCTTTTGTGCACTGCCGCGGCAGCCCCGGCCAACTGAGGCACGAGCACGTCCACTGCTGTGGCCTTCTCACCCCTGTCCTTCTGGTAAGTCAGATTCAGCTGGCACTGGCTGAGAAGTTTTCTCTACTTCTGTCCAGCAAGGAAGTGCTGGGGACATATGTGGGGAAAGAACATTTTATGGGCAATGAAATTCTGTGATGCACAGAAAACTCGGTCAGAAATTAAAATAGGCTACCTGTCCTTTTACTGCATCAGCTTATTGTGTCCACTTAAGGAAACCACTTAATTTTTCAGGGCATCTTCTCATCTGCAAAGTGAGAGGGTTGAGTTGGGCAATCTCTAATATTCCTAATAATGCTAAAATTCTATGGCTCAGCCTGGTGCAGACATGGGTCCACCTCATATTCTACACCCACAGCTCCCTGGATGAGGCACACAGAAAACAGGCTGTGGTTAGCACAATATTCAATTTTCAAAATGTTTTTTTATAGTATAAATTATTTAAGCTTGAAGCCAGTTGTTTGGTTTTGTCTGCTCTGATGCTTCCTTGCCATGTAAACATATAAGCTTGGGGGTAATGTAAAGGGAGGTGAATGAACTCATCATTATTGTGTAAACTGTGAGCAAGGATTAAACGTGAGACTGAAATGTCCCATGTTTGTAATATATTTGAACCAAGCTGCTGCTAAGCCACAATTTCTGCACTTCATTAGTCTTGATATTGGACCAAAATGAATGCTCAGTTCTAAGAGGGATCTTAGCGCAAGTTCTTCCAGACGTGCTGTTTTGCTGTTTGTTCTCTCACAACAACATCCGGGTGATATATTTATTTCTGTCTCCTAGGAAGGTTTAGGAGACAGATGCAGTGTGGCCACTTTGAGGACTAGAAACCACTTTCTGCCTCAGTTGCTTTTGTTGCTGCAAAGGAGTTAAAAGACTCTGGGGCTCTTGTGAAGAAAAATACAAGCCATGAGCTGACACCCCAACCATCTATTCAGGTCTTCCATAGAGAAACAGTGCATCTGTGCAATGGCTTATAAGTTCTTAAGAAAGGGGTGGACCTTTCTGAAGGACACAAATACCATCAATACATTCAGTGTCCTCTTCAAGAAAGTACCTGTTGCTATAAGGCCATCAGCTACCAGAGCTGAAAGCCCTAAGGGAACCCACAGACTGGAAATCTTTGTGCTGCCAGACTGCAATCAGCTTATTTTTAAGCAAAATGTTTGCTTTCCGTAAAGATCCCTGCAGAAGGCCTTTCTCCCTGGAGTGGGCCAGCTCTTTCAGAGCACAGCACTCTGACGGTGCCCATAGGAAATTCTCTTCATGCCACTTGGAAAATAACATCCCCAATACAACTGACCACTTGGAAAGGAAGTTCCAACCACAGGAGACAGACTAAACAGTGGAATTCCTGGAAGCATCCAAGTCATTCATGCTAGAACAAAGGCAGCCGACAGGGCTCTGCTAGGCCCCAGCCTGTGCAGGACTGCAGGCTGAGGGGTCTCTGTCTCCCCTGCAGGCAAATTCAGGCCCAGCTTCCCCCAGGGAAAGCTCTAGGTTGTCCCAGAAGTTGCTACCACGTGTCATCCTCAAACACCCCTCTGGGAGCCTGCTACATGGACGCTCTCTTCTCCCCTGTGGACAGATCCCATCAGGGGGGCCTATTTATTGTTCTCCTGGGTAGTACAACAACATCAGGGCCATTCCCTCCAAAAGGATCCGGTTATCAGGCACATGTGTTCCCTAGCTGCAGAGGGGGCCACTCAGGAGCCCACAGCACAATTCTGTTTATTTAGTTAACTGCCTCTGGGCCTCACAGTTGGTCTGGCCTGGGAAGGAAAGAAGCGAGCTTTACCTTTAAGCCTGCTTATTCACCTAGGTGGCCAGAGAAGCAGGGGCCGAGGACACAGTGTTGAAAGGGAATGAAAGGCCCAACAGGGACACACATTAACAAGACTTGCCTGAGGAGCTTGCTCAAAACAGAATCCTGGGCCTCACTCCCCTTAGAAGTTACAATCCCTGAGACAGTAGCTCTCAACCAGGGGCAATTTTGTTCCCCAAAGAGACATTTGACAATGTCTGAAGATATTTTTGATTGTCACATGTGGGGAGGTTGCTCCTGGCGTCTAGTGGGTAGCAGCCAGGGATGCTGCTGAACAGCCTATGAGGCATGGGACCGCCCCGCAGAGAAGAGCTATCTAGTCCGGAATGTCAACAGCGCCGACACTGGGAGACCCGGATCTGCGGGAGAGGGAGTGCCGCGCACCTGAGTTTTTAGCAGGCTCTGCACGTGACTCCTACACACACTGGGGTGTGAGGACCTCCGCCCGCACCCTGGCAGCCAGCCGACCTGAGGGCCAGGGCAGTGAAGGGGTAGAGGTGGGTGTGGGGGCGCCTGGAACGAAAGACCGTGGTGGCCTACTATACGAGTTTATCCTCAGACAGACCTGTGCTAGACTTTCTAACAGGCCTTATAAAGGACGTGGAGATGAGTAAGCGCAGGTCCAGTCACCCAGGCAGACAGGAAGCGGATGCTGTGCTTCTGAAATATCATCCGTACTGCCAGTTACCCATTGTTACCTTTATGGCTTTGTTAATTCTTCAAGAGTGTTTGCAAGCCCTTCTCTCAAGTGCACTACGCTTCTGGGTAGGGCCCAATCTTCAACCTAAAGTGGCACTTAAGTTAAAACAGGGAGAGCAGGAGTAATTCCAGATCTCGTAGTTTGGTCAGTGAGTGTGCAATAAGAGGCTAAGAGAGCTTACCTCTCCTTGGGGAGAGCTGTGAAAAAGTTCAGGAGAAACATCCAGACTATCTTCTAGTGCTCAGGAGAGTACCACGCTGAGATCAAGTGACCTGTGCTCTACATTCTGTCTCTACTCAGCAGCCATGTACTAGCCAGGCTGCTGGCTCTGGGGGCCTCCGTGTCCTTGCCCGGATGATGCTTGACCTAATTCACGGCAGTGCCATAAGGATCACCAAGCGAATGTCTCAGAAAGGGCCTCCGAAAAAATCACAATGGAATGAAATGCTTTTGCTTATATTTGGAAGGAGGGAAACCAGTAGAGTTAACCTCTTGTAAATGGCAGGGTTTTTCTATTAAGTCATGGAGCTGATGGAAGGTGTTTGTTATTTTCCTGGAATAATTACAAGTCCTCATTGCTGTAAAGAATCAGAAGAGAAGCTAGAAGCAGACTTTTCTTTCTATAACATCATGTAAAGGGTTAGACTTTATTTTAAAGGAACACAAAGGATTTCATCAAAGTCGCATAAAGCCACCAATATTGCTCTTCCCGTTATGAACTAGACTGCTTAATTAGGTTATGTGGACCCCATAAACAACTGAGACCAGGCTTCATTTTTCTGGTTGCTTAAGATCTGATTCTTTTTGTAAGTCTTCCGGCAATCGTTGTCTTTCTCCTGAAATGTCATCATTTCTGTGACCCAAACCCTGCAGTATTACTGGGCAGAAGTAACTCCTGACCCAAGATTTCTCCTTTCTCCTCCACCTTTGTTCTAGAACATGGCATGTTCTATCAATATGCCTTATAAAAATGTGCTTAGTAGGGCTGATTTGCCAACTCTGGATCAGATCTCAGAGCCATGACATTCCTAATCTAGTACTTCTATTCCCATATCACTTCTTTACAAAGAGTTTTATATTTGTGGCACAGCTTCCTTGAATGAATGCCCTAAATGCCTCTCAAAAGCCTTTGATTACACTGAGGAAGCACAAAGTATTTGTGAGAAGTCACTCCTTTGTTTTTCTATCAGTAGCTGGTTCTCTTCCTCTTCTTGTTTCTACACCTAATGATGCATTGACTCAGTTGAATGACAACAAAATGAAAGCTGTGGTGACTGTATTTACTACACAATAATAGAAATATGAGTGCCAGTGTGGAATTTCTGCTCCAACCCTAGGATCATTATTTTGTCTGTTGGTAACAAAAGCTAAGTATCTTTAATAAGATTTTAGCAGTAACCATTTCCTAATTACTTGAGAATATCGACCTTTTGTTTATTGCTTAATTTATAGCCCAAGCCAGTCATTATCCATGCATGCCATTGAATGAAAAGACACCTCTAGGTCTGTTTTCTTTACATTTTAAGGTGGTGGTGAGGAAGGTATACTGATTTTCCTGTCAAGAGTGATTTACCTTAAAACATGTTAAGAAGGTATATCATTTTTTAGAGGCAGCCAACTTGCATGAACACTGGCACTTTTTATGGAGTCAAATACCCAGCAAATATAAAGAAATTATGAACACCCCTACAAATGTTTTGAAATGGTTAACACCACTCTTGAAGCCCCATGTATGCAGTAGCCTGAGGTCCCCACTTTCTCAACTGACTGAACCTTTTGTCTGGGGGCTGAGTTCTAGTCTTCCCTACACCCAGCCTTGTTCCTGGGAGGAGAAGGGAGAGAAGCTGCCATGTTCTGTCAGCAGGTAGCCAGATTCTGGCTGTTGGGAAAGCACTGATCAGCTCTGCCCTTTGATGGGCACATGCATGCACACACATAGTGAGTAGGTACTGAGAGTTGGGATATGGCTACTTTGGAGATTCCTTTAGTTCTTTCTCCCTTGCTTCTCCATTCGCTCTGGCCCAGCTCTCCAAGCACAGGCTCTGCTGTCAGACTCACAACACCCTTGGTACTGCTGGAGCCCCACACAGGCAGGCAGCCCTGGGGCCTCCCTTTGCACTCTAACCCCTCTTGCAGCAGTCTAGCCAGCCGTACCCCATCGTGTAGCCAAGGGAGAGAATGTGTGTCTGAGCGGTGCTGCTTCGTCCTCACAGAATAGGTGATCTGGTCTGCCCGGTTCCTTCTCAGGTGATGGGCTAGGGAATTCAGTGACTGGGCTGAGCTGGGACAGCATATCCTAAGACTAGGAATTGCTTCTCTATTCTCATTCGGAATGTGAAAGCTTAAGGGACACAAACTATATAGAGAAATCTGTATAGCAATTGGTTTCAATAAGCTAAGTATAAATGTCTCATAAAAAAAAAGCTACCACCACCAGTCACGAAAACCCAGCCAGAAGTCCACCCCTGAGCACAGCACACCAAACACAGAGGACGGGAACATGTGTAACATGCAGGGCCCGCAGCGGGGTGTCTGGATCGCTCTTGGGGGGAGATGCCATGGTGCCTTGGTTTCATCTGCAACCCTTTCCACTCAGAAACCACTGTGTTGAGTGGGACCTTCATCTGTAAGCTAAAAGGCAAGATGAGCAGCAACAGAAAAACACCTCCAGCAGCACATCTCCTGCTGCCTGGAACAGCTTCCCTGCAGTTCCGCTCCACTTGGGGCCCCTCCTAACCCTAGGGGGAGTGACGGCAGGAGGAGGCACACACATAACTGGAGGGGGGTGTGAGAGCAGAACCTGCCTGCGTCTTTTCTGAGTGGGTTAGGGTTCATATCTGGGAAACCACTAAATTGCAATGTGGGTTCAATTAATCTGAATAAGCCTTACATTTTAGAAAAGTCAGAGTCAATCTGCATGCTCTGCCAGATGGCTTAAGGCTGGTATCATGGCATGTGTGTGGTTAAGAGCTCTTCCCCATGCAGACCCAGTCTCACTTGATTCATCTGTGATTCAAAAGCTGTGATTGAAAGAGCCTTCAAACTTGCAGGTGTGCAGCTCACTGGGGACACTACAAATTCAAAATGCAGCAGTCATTAGTGTCCAGTCTTATTATTTTCACGGCCAGGAAAGGCCAAACATGGACACATGGAAACAAGCACCCTTTTGGGGTAGAGAGAAAAAAAGGTAACTGAAGACCCTCAATAGGGACAGCATGTTCTGCAACTTCTGGAAGTAATTAGAGGGAGCAAGCCAAACAGCCAATAAACATTTGCGTGCAGACAGTTTTACCTGGCTGAGACTGGACATCCAACTGGTTGAAGGGGATCCAGAAAGAGGACTAAATCAGCTGGTCCCACTGAAAAATAAGTCAGTTCTGAGAGCTTTATCTGTTTGGAGATTTTTTTTTTCCTTTTTAACTTTAAATAAGGTAAAATTCCTGACTAAAATCAATCAGCTAAGTAACCACCCTACTGCATCAGAGGTGTTCTCTGTGCTTTGCAGAAACCACACAGATTAAGGGCTTCCTCTGGCATAAATGGGGTCACAGGAGCCATCTGCCCAGTGGAGCTGCTGGATGCCCAGGGCTCAGATCTGGACTAGAGAAATGTCTGCTGTCCGCTTCCCAGAAGGTCCCCAGCCATATTTTGGACGCTTTTGGTCCTTTTATCATGCACAATCTCAAGAAGTGGGGAAATTATTTTACCCTCCACCTGGAAAGAATGGTAGAGTATATAGATATTTACCTATTGAGTTATTTCTGGGCTGACAGAATGCTCAGATATCCCCTAGTTCTGCATTTACCAATGACTTGTTTAAGATTTTAGACATTTGAAACGTGGTATTTTAGAACTTTGAAATGTCTCTTCTTGTAGCATGAGCATAGGATTCATACAGACATTCTTTTGTTTGCAGAAAAGGATTCAGCTCCAACTCGTCTGGTTTACCCTTTGCTTGGGTCCCTTTAGAGTATGTATATCCAAGTCTGCAAATACCAGTGCCACTGTGACTCACTGGTGCTGTCAGGCATTGCTCGTCACATGCTTTAAGAGCACCAGTATGCTTCCAGAGGACGACAACAACGGCTTCTTGCCAGCTGCAGGGTAGTTCGCCACAGTGAGGCTGCTCCCTCTTTGAACCTGCTGCAGTTAGCATTTAATTTCTGCCCTCTTTGCATGAGGTGTCCATGATGAAGACTGACTTGGCCACATGGGTAAGACTGGAAATTTAGTGTTTTTGGTTGCTCCAGTTAGTTTTCCTCAGGCTACCAATAAATATCACATCTAAGGTCGTTTGAATAAAATAAGATGGCACAGCAACAACACTGTTCTTGCTAACAGCTCCAAATAACAGTGGGCTTCACGTGAATGTACTCCAACACCAACCTTAAAGTCAAGTGCCACGCCAGCTTGTAAAGCTTGTTATGGGTTATTGCATTAAACAGAGATTTCTGTTGGAGTAGTCACTGGCCAGGGTGGTTACAGATTGAAGTGTCCTTGCTCATTGGGGTCAAACATTTGTTTTTAGTAAAATAAGGGCGTTGGATTATATTCTAAAAATAAATGGCAGGAATATGTTCTGTGACTTCAGGATTCTCCAGTGGATGGGTGGAGTCATCAACTGAATTGGGGTACAGCTAGCAGTTGAAAAAAATTCAGCAAAATGCCTCCTAAAAATCATGTTGATTTGGCAAGGCCATGTTTAAAAAAGAGGCTGGTTTGAGAAAAATGATTTATCTGAGGAAAAGAGTGAAAAATTAGTGCCAAACTATTCACAGAGTGGAAAGTTCCACACTATGGGAAGATGAGAGGCTTGGTAGTTTCTAAGAGGCTGATCAGCGTGTTTCATCGCTATTTCTTTTTCCTGAAAGAAATGTATAGTTCATGATTCTTTTATCCCAGTCTTTATTTATATCAAATGGAAAAAATGGCACCTGTTCAGTCACGTATCAGAAGCCCTTAGCATCACCAAACAGTTCTGAATACTTGAGACAAGAACAATAACGATGCCCACACCATGGAGTGTATCAAGTAGGCTTAGTAGAGAAAAATACACGAGTCAAGAAACAGAAGGACTTAATACTTAGCAATAGCTTTAGAATCTGTGAGCTCCCAAGTCATAAAAAATAGGCCAAGAAGCTTGAAAGAACACAGATACACTAAATTTTTAACAGAGGCAAACACTGAACTAAAAATGTTAAAACATGAAATCCTAAACTCCTTTAAAAATATCTCTAAGTGTAAGTAAGTGAAATGTGGAGAATTTATAAGCTCATGCAGATAAATTTGGACAAAAAATAGGTAAAGGACTATTTGGCAAACACTAACACAATAAATCAGCGGCTCCAGATGACACACGTCCTTGGGGGAATAGAAGAATTTGACTAATATGCTTACTGAACAATGGTGCAGTAAAGATGAATAATTATTTCTGAAAAATTACCTTGCACACAGGGGGATGTCAGAAGGTTGGAAAAAGACCAAGATTCAATAGTGATGTAGAAAGAAAACAGAAGGAAAAGGTGGGGAGGAATTCATGTATGATAAAGGCAATTGTTAGTTTAAAAAATTGCCAAATAAATATTAGGGAAGCAAAATTTAAAAGGTTCAGAATACCAAGGATGAATAAACAAAGTAGTATTCATTGAATTACTGTAGCCAAGTTTATGAAATAAATTATCTTGAAGACTTCAATACTGTTCTTGCTGTAGTTAAGAATGTAAAGGGATGGGATGGCGCATTGAGCTGAACGTGCAGCATCTTGGGAAAGATTTTATTTTCATTGTTAGTCCAAAGATTCCAAAGGGGCCAGAAAAGGATAGAAATCACAAACAAACATGGCATTAGGCCCAGTTGTGGCGCAGAGTTTCAGAGGGTATTTTAACCTTTGTTGTCACTTCGATCTAAATCAATACCCTGATGGATGACGGGACAGGCTGTCACAAAATTTATAGATGACACACAGGGAGTGCCACAGAAGACACAAGACAGGAGGAAGAAAAGCCGAGTCAGACAGACACATCTGCAATTGGAGAGAATCCACCAAAAACTTAGTTAAGAACAGGCTGGGGAAATTTAGAAAGCAACACAATTTTGGGATAAGAAAGTTAAGCATGAATTCACACTGCGCAAGAAGAGGGTAGGATGGGGAGGAAGGCCGTTGGTATTTGAGATTTCGTTTTAAACTCTATGCACAGCATGTTACCTAGCATGATGTTTAACTAGGTACAAGTCCCTCCCTGCACCTGCCTTCGGAAATAGCGCAGCAAAGGTGAACAGACTTTAAAGGTGAATGAATCATAAGCACCGACTCCAGAGCCAGGTGGACCTTGGCTCTGTCACTTAGTAGGTGTGTGTCGTGGACAGCTGCCTTATCCCATGGAACAGCCTAAATTGTCTGGTTATTTTGTAACTGAAGAAACATTGCCTGAGTTACAGAAAACACTTTGTCTTAGTCTCCTGCACCCTCCCCTGTCCTATGTATGAGCCCTAGGCCCACTCTGCTCCAGCTGCTGTTTGGATTTTTAAGCTCTCTGAAGTGGAGCATCAGTGTTCGAGAGTTTTTTCTGGAGATTCAGACCCTCTCGGTGTGTAATCAGTCTTTTATGATGTCAGAGGAATTCTAATTCCCTGATGAGTTTGGGCTGCTGTTGTGAGCAGAACCCAAGGAGGCCGAAAGAGGGGTGCCTCATCAGACAGCCTCTGGTAATCAGACACCAACACCACCGTCCAATCCCATGCCACATACAGATCTCTACTGAAGAAAAAATATGCAGGGAACAAAGAAAGGAAGTTAGCTTGCAGAGTAGCCAAGACAGAAACATAAAAATAGCTAACATTGGTCAACACGTCCATGTGCCAGGCATGGTACTGGGGCTGCATACGCATGATCCCCCTCAGTCCTCACTCCGCAAGGCTGATCTCAGAGAAGTTAAGGCAGCTGTCCACAACACACACCTACTAAGTGACAGAGCCAAGGTCCACCTGGCTCTGGAGTCCATGCTTATGATCATAAAGTATGCAAACTGTGCCTCCTCCCAGATGACACCTCGGGCCTTCACAGGCTTGTCAGGGCAGCGGGGGTGGGGGTGGGGGTTCTACTTTTGAGGGTGCCCAGATGTTTTTCTATAAAAACTGCAGCAGCTTCTTGGAGGGGATATTGGAGATGCATTTGCAACAGAATCCCTATCATCAGCTCATGAGGCCAACAATGTTTTCGGCTGACCCCTTTAAAGAAAGTCTTTGGGACCATTTTCAGGCTGCCCTCTTAAGCCTACGTCAGTAGAAAGTTGTACATGATAGAAAGCCCCATCTTCAGCACAATATTAACTGGCCGGAGGAACCACTCAAGTATTTTACCCAGAAAAGGTTCATCTATACAGCAGTTTACTTTTCTGGTTCATAATCCACCTCAGTCCCCCATTCACCCAGCCTGCCCAGCTGCCAGCTCCTTTTCCATGGGTCTGACAATTGCCCTAGTGAATTGCAAGGCCCAGAGCAACCTGTCCCCTGACCCCCAGGAAAACCATCTCCATGGCAACAAGGGAGCCACAGAGAGAAAAGTTTTGGTCCTAAAATCAGGATGCCTATAGTCCAGACTGGCTGGGTCATCTAAGGGAGTTCCCTTAAAGAATCTTAGTTTCCTCGTCAATAAAATGGGGATTCACTGCATCTGTTGTGAGTTTCAAATGAGGTCATTTATCTATCATCACCACAGCTAATGTTTATAGGGCACTTACAATATTGCAGGCATCTACAAGTGCTTCACATGTATAATATTTAATTCTTACCCCATGAGGTAGGTTCTGTCATTAAGAGCTGATTTAAGGATGAGAAACTTGAGGCCCAGCTGAGGTTAATTAACCTATTGAAGGCTACACACCTGGTAAGTGATACATCAGGATTTGAACTCAGTTCTGAGTGCCTTCAGAGGCTTCATTTTTAATCACTACAAGCTGAAGCTTGTAACTGCTCTGCCCTGCCTCTTTGCTGCCATCCCTTATATATGAATCCCTTGAAATCACATGAAAATCCTTGGAATGCCATTCAAATGCAAAGCTTTATTACTGTTAAATAATACATCCTGGCCTCAGGCTGCATTTGTACAAAATTGGTCAAGAGTCCCATGATGGCATTCTCCAAGCATGCCCTGATGGTCAGATTCACTCCGAGGACACTCCACCGCTAAAAGGCACTGATTGTGGTCCCATGAAACACTGCATCACAGCTATGCCACTGCTTTGCTCAGAGCTGTTAGCTTAAGGTTTTAACTAGCTCCACTTTTATCGTTTCCTGAGGACACATTAAAATAATTGTCTTGCCAATGGGTTTCAGCCCTGGGCAAGTTCACTATGGATTCAATGTGGCCAAATAAATTGACAGCAGAATGCTCTTTGGGGTGAAAGGGTTATATCCAACTTTATTTCCAGGTGGCAGGTCAGTAACTAGAATCCCATTTACTCAGAGTGAGTCTGCATGCAGCAAGCCAGTCTCTGCCTCGGGGCCCCTCTGTCTGCATAGCCATCCTCTGGGCCTCTCTGCACAGCCATCCCACACAGCCATCCTCTGGGCCTCTGTCCTCAGCGCTGCCACCACTCCAGCCTCTGCTCTGCTCTCCTGCAGCCTTGCAGCCCTGCCACCATGTCGTGACCAGAGCACTTGGGGGGAGCTCTTTTTATAGAGTCAACAGCCATGTATTGCCCTCAGGTGTGCAGTGAGCTAGTCAACCAGGGCCAGGTGAGAATCCTGGCCACAGGAACTCTCATTTTATCCACAATAATGCATTAGCATTGTTTCACAAAAAAATGTCATGGCTTGTTCAAGGTCACATAGCTTGTTACTGGCAGGGCCAAGTCATTCCGGTAAATTATTATGCATCAATTTCTTCTTCTATAAAATGGGAAGATTAGGCTAGACCATCTCCACAACCTCCTTTGGCTTCAAAATGATGATTCTGTACCACAGACTCCAGCAACCAAATAACATGTTGGATCCAGCCTTTGTCTCCAAACTGGGGAAGGGGAAAGATGGGTAGGAAAGAGCAAAAAAAATAGGAGCTGCAGTGTCAAGGTGACCAGGAGCTGAGTGCCTGAGGATGGCTCTGGATGGGAAGGGTCGTGGAAGGAGCCAAGAGAGCAGAGGGGTGTGACAGAGCCCCCCACCTGTCGGAGTGGGAGCTACTGGGGGAGGCGTGGCCTTCCTCTACTGACCAGTGGCTCAGGCCTCTCCCAGACTTCACCCCAAGATGCTGATCATCCCTTTCTCAGTTCTGGTAAATCACTAACCTACCTCCTCAGTGAGGAAGGTGGGGACCAGGCAGTTTCAGCAATTCCATTTTCTTGATCTCAGTCTACCTATACTCAATGTGAAGTTTTATTTTTATTTTTATTTTTTTTGTAGATAATTATTTTTTATTGAAGGGTAGTTGACACACAGTATTACATTACATTAGTTTCAGGTGTACAACACAGTGATTCAGCATTTATATACATGTTTATTATCAAATTTCATTAAATTAAAGGCACCATCTACTGTGGGATGCACAATTATTTTACTCATCACCAAGAAATAAACACTCCCCATCATCTTTGTACAGAGCAGTCAATAAAATGCAGCCAGATGTTAAAAAGTGTTGGACTTGATGAAATGAATTTTTGTATGTATTTCTAATAAAACTTGTAATTTAATGGTTTGCTATGTATAAGAACTATAATTATTGCCTTACCTAATCTTATTCACTATCCACAACAACCTGTAAAGTAGGTGTTATTCCCCCAATACAGATTTTAAAAAAGCCTCAGAGAAGGTAAGAATGTTGCCTGAGGTTGCCCAGCTGACAGAGACTAAATAGGATCCTGAATCGGCCTGATTCCAGAACATGTGCCTTTAGTCAGCATGTTTTCTCACCTCCAAGGTTCCAGTGGTGGGCCACTTGCTTAGGGTCCTCAGGATGACAAAGGGACTTACTAATTGTCTTGGGGGCCTGGCCTTTTCCTCTCTCCCTTTTCTGTGTAGAGCTGCTAATGAGGAGGGAGGAAGGGGCCACAGGCACTTCCTTGGCCTACAGGGCATTAGGAAGACTGTTCTAGCTCAGGATATGCAAGAGCTAAACACTGGAGAAGTGGGCTGAGAGGGGCACCCAAATTCCCAGAGCTGGTTCTACATGGAAACCAAAGAGAAGCAGGAGGCAGGGTGGAGGGAACCCACATTTGGCACGTCAGTGCTCACACAGCATGCAGCAGGGGGCAGGGGGTTATTGTCAGACTGAGGATCACACCTCAAGGCAGAGACCAGCCCTTGGGAGAACCTGCGGGTCTCAGCAAGTGTGAATTCACCATCGTGTCTTTTTAAGGAAGCACGTCAAATGCTAAATGCTTCAGGTTTCGTGACCCTGGACCCTCCCCAGGCTCACTCTTGGTGTTTCTGAAAAGCGTGGTGGAGAATAAAGGAAGCTGGAAGAGAATGGGGTCCAAGAGGGCCACAGGAAGGAAGGAGGGATAGCCGAAAGAAGAGAAAGATGATTAAGAAAAGATGTCTGGTTCTTTGGCCCACAAGTTTTCATTGGCCTGCAGGAACGGGCCATTTCCTGTCCTGTCCTTCCAAGGCCAATCCCACAGACTGGCAGTGGGAAGGTTTCCCTGTTTACTTTGAAGGGGTTGTTGTGTTCTGATGCCCGCGGGCCCTGAGAGCCTGCTCCTCCGAGGTGGTCTCCAAAGGGATGGCACCACGAGGCGTACAGGGAGACTATCATGGGACCCTCATGGAGTATTTTTTCTCTTAACAATTTGTTTTTAAAATGGATAAAATACATGCATGTAATTTGTAAATAGATAACTATACAACTGACAGGCATATGGATGAATTTCTTTATTGAAATAGGCCTGTGACCAAAAAGTTGAGATTATCACCCCAGGGAGAAGATATTTCCCCTTTCCCTTTTAGCTCCCCTCTTAGAATTTCTGGGTGACAAGGTCATTAAATTAAAACACGGTCTCAGTTAAACTTTTAAGACTGGTCAACATTTTAGATCTTGCCTTCTTTACGTTTCCCACAACTTAATAGTAAATTTAAATAATCACTTAATTTTTCTCTTTTGGGCTACTAGCTTGGCATTTGGCATTCACTAAAGCTGTGTTCTTCAAAATTTCCTTCAAGAACACCTTTGCATCAATGGAATGCACAGGGGGAAGGGGTCTTGAGATGTGGCAGCCAGTTACAGTGTGTAGACTATTTAGCTCCTGATTCAAACATCAGAAGCTAGGAGATAACAGGGAAAATTTGGACCGAGTGGATATATTTGATTTTAAGGAATTATGGTTGTTTTTGGTGTGATATTAGTGTTATGGTTACATTTCTGAAGAGTCTTTATCCTTTAGAGATAAATACTAAAATGTTTGCTGATCAAATATGTTCAGGATGTGGTTCAAAAGAGTTCAAGGAGATATAGATGAAACAAGATATCCATGAATTGATTGAAGGTGGGTAATAGGGTACACAGAGACTCATTTTTAGTCTTCCTGATTTGCATTGAGACTTATAAGAAGTTAAGAAAATAAGATAAAATATGAAGCACTCAGTGAGGCCTGATGTTAAAAAAAAATCCCCACTTTGCCTTTCATCCACCTGTCATGTGACCCAAAGAAGGGCAAACAATTTGTCAAGCATTGGATCCGTATCTTGAAACTCCTGTATTTGCATTTTAGACCAGAAAGTAAATAGTTTGGGACTGGAGTTGTTTTACTGCTGGCAAAAAGAGAACTTGCTAATTCTCAAGGAGAAAAAACTAAGATCATTAAACAAGATGACTACGCTCTGTGGACATCAAAGAATCATTACAAAGCAACATTTTGATGAGTTAAGTGTAAATGAATCAGAAACATGAGGCTTCTATTTCCTTCCAAATATACCAGTTTGGAGATTTAAGGAAAAATGCTTTATTAAACATGTGCTGAACTGCATCGCATTCAAAGACATTAAAGAGACTCCCTGAACCCAAACGGACCCCTGCTCTGCTCCCTCAGGCTGGGCCTTGTTCCTCTCTAGTAGGGTGGAATTTCCTCCCCTTACCCCATTTTCTCTGTAAACTTTAACCTCCTTCCTTCCAGGTCCTGATCCAGACTTGACTTCAGATTCTCAAAACATATGACAAAAAAAATCGAGAGATCAGCAGCATTTTTTCTTTTCAGTTTTGATGAAAAGGAAACAAATTCTTTGAGACTCCACTTGGCATGTGTTTTCTGGCAAGCCCATAAAGCTCACCCTGCTGGGTTTCAACTTGGAAAGTGCTGGGGCAGTTAACACAGTGGAAGTGAAGTGAGGAGGAAATGGATGCTGAGGTAATCCCTCTGCACCCCTCCTCTCCCTCCCTCTCCACCCCTGGCCTCCTTCATGCAAAGAGGCCAACTGCAACAATCTAGACACGCCTCGTGTGGATCGCCACATGGTACAAAACCTTTTAAAGAGATGCTTCTCCGAGTTATGCAGTTCAAGGCCTAACACCTGGCCCATGTCTGGAAGAAGCCAGCAGGGAGGACAAGGAGTTATCTAGGCTAGTGCTGCTGCACGGCCCTGACCGAGAGAAGGGGACGCCATGAAGCTGGACCAGGGCCTAAGGAGTGATAGCAAAGTGAGGCAAGCCACCTTCTCGCTTGACAGCCCGGCATGGCCAGCTGGTGTGATGTATGACTCTCCGGTCTGCAAGCCCCACAGCAGAAGTTCTTGCTTGAGGACAGCACAGTTTGTCAGAGGTGTGCTTTGCAGCCTGGCTTGAGAAAGTTCTGTTAGGGATATGGTGGGTGGTTTGTGTCCTGTGCCACTGGGCAGGTGTTCTGTGTTTTGACTTCTGGCCCCCATGCCACTTCGCAGCAAGGACACACACAGGGCTACCTCAGAACTCCTGCAGCCCTTGGCAGTTTCTCTGGGAGACCTCATCCTTCCACAGCCCTAAATGATTCAAGTTGTGAAACTGGAGTCATTTGGATTAATTTCTCCAGTGCACAAAACTCCAGTGGGAATAAACATTGCCTGCTTAGAACTGCCATCTCTACATGGTCAGGGAGTAAAGTGCTTTTTTCGCTCTAGATACTGGCATGAATACTGTTCATAGAGTTGCCAGTTACAGACCCAAAATATTTGACTGTAAGCTAGAAAGGGAACTGACATCTCCTGACCTCCCGAGGAGTCACACCGCTATGGCAGTAGCACTAGTTTTAGGAGGCTGCCATCCCCCAGTGGCCACGCCTAGCCATCTTACTGACAACTGCATTCCTAAGACAAAGGACAGTTACCTCCTTTGAAAAGCAGGGCTCCAACACCCCGAGCACCCTCAAGACTCAGTCAAACCTTACACCATGGGTGTGAACACAGCCTCCGCCAGAATGACACCAAAGAGAAAGTATTTTCAAGGAGAACAGGAACTAGAAATCTTAAAGGTGCAGGAAAGATCACAAAACATTTTATTTTTCTGTAAGTGGCTTTGAAGTTGGGTATGTACCATAGAGTGCATATCACCACCCCTCCAGACCCTAAGAATTTTCCCTGAGATTCTTGCTAACCGAGTGTATTTAAAGAAATGTTAAGACAGCCACAGGAGACCACTGAGCAGAGCAGTGGTCCTCTCTGTCACTGCTTTTTGCAGTACCTTGAGTGAGGCTACTAGGATCATGACGAGCAAGATCACCACTCTCTTCCAAAGTAACCTCTCCAGGGTCTTCTCTACCACAGCTTCCAACGCTCAAGAATTGCTTAAAATATGAGGCAAACTCATTCCTCTCAGTTGAGCTGAAGTCCGAACTGTGCAGACCCTGAGCATACAGACATTAACATCTCTCAAGCTCTCCCTGTTAGGACTCACCAGGTAGAGGACAGATCCGAAAGCGGTCGATGAAGTGTAGCACAGAGGAGCTGCAGAGAGAACAGCAATGATTCTGTGCAGGGAAAGTTGGGGTGGGCTGGAGCTAAGGGTTCTTCTACTGTAGTGCCCCCACGAGAATCACCTGGGAACCTTGGCAAGTGTTTTCTGGCAAGCCCATAAAGCTCACACTGCTGGGTTTCAACTTGGAGATAATGGACCCCATGAGAATCACCTGGGGAGCTTAAGAATGAAATGGATGCCCCCCCAACATTTTTCTTTTAGTACGTTTGGTTTAGAGCCCAAGCATCTGCAGTTTAAAAAACAAGCCCAGTCCTCACTTCCCACGTGGGTGGTCATCAGAACTCATGCTGCTGTCACCTGTAAGTCTCCTTCTGTGTGGGTTGTAAATGGGCCTGGGAAGGTGAGACAGCTGTAGCCATTCGCATGCCCATGAAACTGATAGTCTACTTCTTAAATTTGCTTTGAGGTCTAGGAAATTCAGAGTTGATGGAAGTCTGGGTCGGGGAAGAGAGCATGGCCCTTTTCCCTTAAAGCACGATCCTTGCAGACCAGAGCCCAGCCTGCACTGCCTCCCCCACAGCCTATGCAGCGGGACTCCACTCCAGATACTCTGGTTTTACGCAGGTGACAGTAGACATGTTTAAAGGAGCTGCCAGGGTCATACATTGTTGGCCCTCAAGGCCAAACCAGGCAGGCAAAAGTGTTTTTCTTTCATTTTGTTTCAAGTTGATTTTGAATGTCTTTAAATTTATATATTTACATATTATACACATTCTGCAGTTGATCAGAGGCCTCACCACTTCCTTTGTCTCATGCCAGAATGAGTCACATGTTTAAGAAACTCCTGGCTGGCTCCTATGGGCCTTTGAGTTTAAGACCTGTGGGGCCATATGCTGTAACTGACACTGTTCACTGGAGTAGCTCCAGTTTTCCAGCTGGGCCCTGAGGGAACGGGACACAGACCAAGAAAGCCATGGTGTTAAGGGGAAAGGAAAATTCAGGGGGTCTCTGCAGCTGGAAGGACAGGGGACACAAGGCAAGTTTCACTCAAGGCCAGGATGCTAAAGCTCAGACTAGGGTGGCTAGAGGAAGCCTGGCTTCCCAGAGCCTTCCCAGTGAATCCACCCAGTTCTGCCCGCCTTCAGGATCCCAGTGACCTATGGTAGTGAGAGGAGGGTGTCTTCATCTCAGAGACATGCAGCCACTGCCCCATGGCCCTTGCTTCTGAGAATGCTGAAGGGACCCAGCAACCCCATTTACTACTCTCAATGGTTGTTTTTCAAAGCTTTCATGACAATTACAGCCACCTCGCAACCTTCTCACCAGTGCTATCTACCCTGCTGAAGTGCTCTCACTACCATAGGTCACTGGGATCCTGAAGGCGGGCAGAACTGGGTGGATTCACTGGGAAGGCTCTGGGAAGCCAGGCTTCCTCTTGCCACCCTAGTCTGAGCTTTAGCATCCTGGCCTTGGGTGAAACTTGCTCTGTGTCCCCTGTCCTTCCAGTTGCAGAGACCCCCTGGATTTTCCTTTCCCCTTAACACCATGGCTCTCTCAGGGTTGAGCTGTATGTAATTCCTCCCTGATTACTTCAAGGTACAGCTCAACCCCCAAATTCTCTAGAAACTTTCCCTGACCAATTCACTGATAATACACCATCTCTATCCCCTCTCAGCTTATCACCTACCTTACCTTTTATAGACTTTCCTTGTCATTCCTCAGATTATTGTTAATATTTCTTAGGTGTGTAAATATAATCTTCTCAATTAGATTGTCAGTTCCTTGAGTGTGGGTACCATGCCTAATTTCTTATTGCTTGTATTCCTGAGGGCACTGTCCCAGTACCTGGGATGTGTTGTTAATTCACCGACTAGCTCTTATCACCAGCAGTGCCAGGTAACAGCTGCCTAGAATTCTCTCATAAAGCATCCCCAGCAACTAGAAGCTTCCCAGGAAGTTGTGTCAAATTAGTTTGGGAACACTGTCTGGCAATTTCCTGGCATCACGCTTCCTGGATTGCCTCATATTTTGGAAAGAACTGCCTACTTATGTCCACTCGGTGATTCAACAGAAAAGCTGCCTTGACTCATGTGCTTGTAGAAAAGAAAACTGTTAAGCAAGTGTAAGAGGCTACCTTCAATTAGGCTACAAAACAGAACATAACTCCACAGAAAGGCTCCCCAGTAGCACCTTCAGTGGGTTGAATGATAGTCCCTCAAAAGATATGTCCATCTGGAACCTGTGAAGGCAACTTTACTTGAAAAAAGATGCAATTAAACCAAGGATCTCAAGGTGACATAGTCCTGGATTATCCAGGTAGGCCCTAAATCCAGTAACAGGTGTCCTTTTAGGAACAGAAGACACAGAATTGGAAAGGACATGCAGTGGAAGGCCATGTGAGGATGTGGTTCAGAGGGAGTTACGTGGCCACAAGCTAAGGTGTGTCTGCAGCTCCCCAAACCAGAAGAGTCAAGGGAGGATTCTCCCCTACAGCCCTTAGAGGGAGCGCAGTCCTGTCAACACCCTAATTTCAAGCACCTGGCCTCTGAAATGGTGAGAGAAGAAATTTCTATTGATGTAAGCTACCAAATGTGTGGTATTTCATTCCAGCAGCTCTAAGAAACAAGCGGCAACCAGCAAGGATAGCAGGTGGGGGGCAGCGGGCAGGGAGAGAGAGGAAGGCTCTGGCACTGGATTTCAGAGACACCAACTCCAGCGTCTCTCAAGGGAGAAGAAGGAATCTTTTCAGAGTCCTAATTAGCTCTGCCAGTAGATATTTTTCTAGAAAAACTTCCACAATGCCATCATTATCCTAGAGATGCTCAGGCTTATGCCAGATACTTTCTCTATGGACCTCCCTATCTAAGGCAGACTGGATGCATTCTAATAAGGTTACATTCTAAAAAGGTAGGACTGGATAATCCTAAATGTAGAGTCCTCAGAATGAATGACTATCTCCAAGGACCTAGGTCATTTGTTCTTTCTTCTTTTTATCAAGCATTTATTGAGTATCTGCTGTGCTATACAAATTGGTTAGTCTGGCTAATTGTCAAATTATCAGCACTTATTCATGGAGGGTTATTTCTATCTAAATATGGCCAGCTGACCTTTCTAATCTGGGCTCTATGAATTCTATTTAGAGTCCCTCTTTCCATTTCCCCACTGACTTTAATTTATACATAAGCCAACCCTTGCTGTTTTCACCTATCCTAAAGGTTCGTAAGGAGGAATATATTTTTGTAAATGCCCTGAATGCTGAGGCATGCACAGAAGCACTTTCTATATGATGGCAAGAAGCTGTTCACATTAGTCTGCAATTCTCTTTCAAAGGTTACTAACAAAAGGAGCCAAAAAAAAAAATCACGGTAGATGTTGAGGACATGACTCATTTCCTCCTATAAAATGGACATAGGCCATGTACAAAAATGTCTTTACTTTTTAGAGATGCATAGTGAAGTATTTAGGGGTAAAATGTCATGATGACTGTAATTTACTCTAAACCTCTTCAGCAAAAAATAAAATAAATGAACAAATCTGGCAAAATATTAACCATTAAACCTAGGTGATAGGAAGATGGGTGCTCACTGTACAGTTCTTTCTGCTTTCCCATATTTAAAAATCATCAAAAACAAAAATAAAATGGACACACATTTTTTACATATAGGGTTATCTTTCTCTACTAATACCATATGTGTTTTCAGGTATAGAGACCGAGTATCTCAATAAAGGGAGATGTCTTCTTGCAATTAGAAATGTCCAATAGAGGCTGAGGATTTGTGCTTGCAAGCTCTGTTCCTATAACTGTTCTTTGGTCCTATTAATGGAAGGAAGGGAGGACACGTCTATTGAGAAAAAGTAGAGTACAAAAAAAAACACAGAACAGTGTTGGCACAGAAGCAGGAAAAAAAATGCCTTGTTGGAAAACCGCTGTATCAGTAAGATGGTGTTTTTTTGTTAAGTCACGGACAGCTAAACACTCTGCTTTAAAACTCCTGGCAGTGTATTTCGTCCAAGTGCACCTAGTCTATGTGGAATTTATTCCTCTCAACAGACACACTGGCCAGAGAAGTGACTTTGGTCCCACACCCAACATACCGAACTCACCCCCCACACAAACACAAGCAGGAGCCGCTGGAGGGGGACTCACAGTTCTGAGTACAGGAAATGCAGGTTGCCCACATTGTCAATGTAGTTGGCAGGGCTGAGCCAAGGCAGGACCAGCAACAGAAGCGCCTTCATTCTCCAAGGAGGCTGCTGCTTTCTTCCCGGCCACCTTCTCTGTGTTAGCTGCAGGGACCCAGCCCAGCTCAGTTCCTTTAAACAAACCTTGTCATAGTCCCACAGTCACTATATTGTAAAGAACTGGATTTAGAGCCCTTAGAAAAAGCCACGCTGATAAATCACGGGCCTGTAAGAGGACTGGGCTCTCTAATTCTCAGATGGGGGAGATCGGAGAATGGAGGGACCCACCATGGTTGGTGAGAGGGCTCAGGCTGAAAGCAAGCAGGCTGACGCCCCCTCCTGCAGGATGCCGACTGGTTCTTGGGAAGCAGCTGGTACATTTACATCACTGGCCAGGAGCAGATGGGCTGCTGGAAGCTAAACTGTGTTGGAAGAGGGCACGAGCATGGCATATTCAGACCCTGCGATGTGAATAAGCAAATAATCAAAAGCTGTCCTACAGCTTGCTAGTGGAAGACTCTGTAAGAAATTAGCATCTTTGTTTGGAACACAGCCTAGAGATCTGAGCTCAAAGTGAGCCTTCAGATATTTTGACAGAGTATTAAATATGAACCATTTTTTAATTATATTTAGAATATGTATTTAAGATATTTTACCTATCACTGTCCTAATACACTGACAGATGTAAGTAAAGTGATGGCTTCCTTACTGATTCTGAAAATTGGTCCTATACAAGAACCAGTTGTGTCATTCTCTTTGCAAATAACAAAAAGCCTTATAGACAGACATAGAGTTTTGTCCAAACAATGCACAAGTTCCTGTTCTGTGAGGAAAAAAAAGTCACTCGGTTCCTCCTCTCCCGAGTAACTGAATTAAGCTCTGACACTAGCTATAGGATCCTGGGCATTTAATTTAAGCTCTGAAGTCTCAGTCAACTCATCTTTGAAATGGAGCTGCTAATGCATTATCTGCCTGGCCCAGCAGGGACTGGAACACATCATTTTCCAGCTTTAAGATCTGTGATTCTAGACTGTACTGCCTGTCCTATTGGGCTTCTTTGTGTGCCTAAGCTCTGGGATGCCACAGAAGCTCCCAGTACTCCCTATTACTGCCCCATATTCAAGATTAAAGCCCATTTAGGCCTTCAATTTAAGGCCTAAATCTTAATAGAAATGTCTTAAGGGAATATACATTAATGACAACCAAGCAAATATAGCAAACTTTACTTGATCAGAAGAAAACCAGGGCAAAGTCTGCAGGACGACCCCCACTACACTGAACTGAATGGTAAGCAGGAATTTGACATCAGAGACCTGCATTTACCTGAGGCAGGGCTAAAAGAGTTTAAATATTTAAATACAGTCAATCCTCAGAATGGACAGATTCAACTTCCATGGTTTATATCAGACACAGGCAATCTTGACAAAACATGACATGTATTAATTTTTAATTTTTTTGCAGCCCTAATTTGAATGCCATTCCCTTTAAGTCTGGTATGTAAGAGTGAGTCAGAGCTGGTGAAGAGCAGTAAGAGAGAAGTTAGGTCTGGTATTTGGTATACTGGAGTAGAACAGGCTTGAGTTTGAACTCTAGTTCTGCCACTAGCTGTGTGACACTAGGCATGTTACCCAACCTCTCTGAAACTCCATCTCCTCCTCTGTAAAAGAAAGGCAACAACAGTGCTTAACTCATATTGTTATGAAGGTGGAATGAGATAATGCCTATACAGAACAAAGATCTCAATGAGTGTTAGCTATTGTTATAAATATTGTTATCAATAACTACTAATAACAGTGATGAGGCCAGCTGGCAGCTCAGCTCCTATCTCCAAGAGGCATCATTACTCTCTTCTTGTCCTGTCTTTCCTCATGCACTATGAGGAACATGACATGTTTCAATCTTTTCCTGAATATGGAGTGTCAGAGTCCTGACACATGCTCTTCTTGAATGTCCAGGATCTCAGTACAGATCACAACTCTTCAGCAGCATGGTGTATGCTAAACACTGTGGGCTTCATAGTGTACTGGATTTTATTTCTGATAATTTTGGACATGTCAGATTGCTTCTCCAAGTCTCTAGGAAAAAAAAAAAGATGTCTGCCCTTTCATCTTGCTTTTCAGGGGGAAAAAATTCATTTATGGATATTAATGCAATATAAAAACAAAGGTACTGTTTTTTGCTGTTTCTGTCACTATTGTAAAAAGTGCTAGTTGCCTATCCAACATCTAATCTCTTCTTCCTTTTAATAGAACCCGAGTTTTGTTCATGGTGGAAAAAGAGGTAACTTAGCCTCTCTTGCAGATGGGTGACCATGTAACACAACACTGATTAATGAAGAATAAGCAGAAATTGCGAGGTGGGCATTCCAGGCAACTCTTTATAGGAAGGAGTCTCGGTTTGCACATTGTATTTTGCTTTTCCTGTCTGATTCTTCCAACATTATTTTTCCTGGTGAAATTTGGAAGTGATGCTGGAGTTTGAGCAGCTATCTTGAGACAATGAGGTGATAAACTTGAGGATGAAAGCAAATCTGAAAAGCAGAAGGAGCCTGGATTCCTGATGGCATCATGGTAACATCATACTAATTATAGACTTCCTATCCCCAGACTTTGTGTTAAATAAGAAAAAGACAACTTTTACATAGTTAAACCAATATAATTTTCTATTACCTACCATCAGATATAATCCTAACTAATACAACACATTGGGGATTAAATCCCACTTTCAAGTAGTAATGGCTTGTCTGTAGTTCCTTGAATATAAATAGCCCTAACCCTAATCCTAACACCCAGGCTTTGCCTGACTAAGTCCTATTTCTCATTAAATGTCATCTCAGACATCACACACCACCTCTTATTTTCTTGTCTCTTTTCTTTTCATTAAACCAGGAACTCCTTGAGGTAGGAGTTCTACTGGTCTAATTCTCTATTATATTCTCACCACAGTGCCTAGAATATAGTAGATGCTCAATAATCATTTTGTTGACTGATAATTCAGTTAAAGAGTCCATTTTTTGTATGAATCTTTCTTGATTAGAGGCAAATTGGCAAAAAAAGAACTTCACACTTTACAAGAGCCATGGCAGGGGTTGAGCATTTCTACAGATAGATAATAAATGTTCAGGCAAAAAGGAAAAAGGTAAGGAACATTTCTAGGAATGGGTGCCCAGCAGAATGTTGTTTCTTTAAAGCATTGCTTGGAGCATAATCTGATGGAAACTCAATGGGTCTCTCAAAAGGCAGTGCAGAAATTTTGCCCCATTTCTTCCACGCCCAGGTGCACTAAAGGAGTGGCTCTCAGCTAGGCAGGGAACAGGAAGAAGTTGGGTTGGGTGTTGGAAAGTCACATGAAGGATGTTTGTCAAAGCTCAGTTTTAGTGAAGATGGTGAGCTAGGCTGAAAGGACCAACAAGGCCTGTGACCTCCCCCTCCCCACAGAGTCCTATCCCCCCAGACCCTCACTTCCCAGGAGATCTCACCCGCCCTGGGCACAGCCTGCTGTGCCTGTGTTGTGCTGAGCACAAGACAGAAAAGAGGCACCCAGCAGAAGTAAAGGTCAAGAGAGAGACCATGGTTAGGTCTTTGGAAAGGAAACTCCCAGGACACTTGATGCAAAGTTAATCAAGAAAGTAAGTTCAGAGAGCCTTCAGTCAGGTATGTCTTGGCTCACTTCCATCTCATTTTCATTCAGGGCTGTTTTCAAAACATTGAACAATGATCTCTTTATTCATGCTAG
Organism: Manis pentadactyla; assembly: GCF_030020395.1. Taxonomy (NCBI): domain Eukaryota; kingdom Metazoa; phylum Chordata; class Mammalia; order Pholidota; family Manidae; genus Manis; species Manis pentadactyla. The sequence continues at coordinate 42,752,031 of NC_080023.1, forward strand.
TAAATACTTAAGAAGGGTCAGCGCTATTATCTCCCACTTTTATTATCTTCCATAAGAGACAAGCTATAAAGGGCAAAGTGACTTTTCCTGTGAAACAATTCAATGTGCATGTGCTTCAACTTTTTTCCTTTGAAAAGGTCATTTCCTCAGAGGCAGAAGCCATGGCATGGCGTGGGGAAGTTGGGGTTCCTATGGCCAGGATCCTCACTGAACTTAAACCACCTGATAATGTAACTGGCCTGTTGCTGGGCTGCCGCTTCCACACCTGTAGACAATAAGCTATTATTGTGCTATATAGAGAGAGCTCGGCCCAGTGCTCTGGGCAGAGGCAGAGACACTAGTGCTCCACCTACTGCAGGGAGAACAAGCCGGGTAATAAACCCTTTCACCCCAAAGAACGTTTTGCTGTCAATTTCTTTGGTCACATTGAATCCATAGCGAACTTGCCCGGGGCTGAAACCCATTGGCAAGACACATGGATAGGCTTTTCTTTCATTCAGGGCCCGGCCTATTGTGGATGCTTAATAAATATTATAGATGCAGATGATGGTATTGCACAATGAAGAGGTAGTCTTGAGCCTAAGATGACTCCCACTCAGGATTAAGGAAATAAATGTTTTGTTTCCACACATCCTCTCACTGATGGTCCGGATCCAGAGAAATGCATTAGATTGACCTATACAGCTTCCCTTCATCTACTGGCTGTACCCTTTTTCTGTATAGAAAGCTGCCATTTGACTTGACTAGCCCATCACCCCCATGGGAATTCTTTGCAGTGGACACGTGTGATGGGCATTCCTAGGCATCTGAAAGGACAGAAGTCAACAGAATTAGCCAGAAGATTCCAAACACTAGCTCACACACTCAGGCTTTCTCCCATGGAAGACCTGTCTAGTCTGAAGTCAGAAACAGTTGTCCAAGTAGTTGCTGGTCCAGCCAGTCATGCAGCCACAGTCAGTCCTAAATATCTACTTAACAATTTACATTGAACTCAGGATCTTTAGTATTCAGATAACAATGTGTACAAATGACATGAATTCTAGAGAGAACAGACAACAGTGTTTGTCTAAAGATGAGATGCTACCTGCCTGCCTCCCTGACTCAAGTCCACTGCAATCTTTAGGACTGTGGGCACACCATGAGCAGAGACTTTGGCTGAGAGGAAAAATATTTCTCTACTGCATGTTCTTTTATAGAGGGACAGTGGAGACATTCTAAATGTGATTCATTTCTGCAAGAATGTTGCATTCAAGGAGCCAGTGGAAATAAATTCCCATTTTATAGGTGGAGAAACCTAAGTATGGACTTTTGCATGAAGCCCAGGTCTGTTAGCTCTCTAGGCCCCCCTGGAAAGGAATGTATGGATGCATATCAGTCATACAGAAGTTTTCAACCAGAATTGTAGTGAAGTTCTCCATTATTAGCCTGCCTAGTTTATATTAATTAAAATGCCCTTTGCCAAAGAAAAAAAATTTTAAACTCATTACATTTTCAATTCTGAAACTGAAATGCAAATTAATAAAAACAAACTTCTAGCACAAATGTATGAAAAATGCTGCCACCAGCCTGGAGGTCTCATGCAGAAATGGAAGGAAGACACTTCCCTCCTGGTAACTTCTTAGTTTTCCCATTCAAGAGGCTCTAGATGTAGTAACTACTGAATCTTAATATCCCTAGAGGAGAGGAAGAGGTGGTCTATCCGCGCAGTCACTGGCCCAAGGCCCAAGAGAGCTCCTGTGGATAAAGTGAAGGTTTCTGTGACCAGAATTCTCAACTGGCCTGGGCTGGCTAGCTCATTACACACATGTGGGCAATGCACCATTATTGACTCTATATTAAGAGCCCTGCCCAGTGCTCTGGGCACCATGGTAGCACAGTTGCAAGGCTGCAGGAGAACAGAGGCTGGAGTGGTGGCAGCGCCAAGGGCAGAGACTGAGATGGTTGCATGGGTAGAGGAGCCCAGAGGCAGAGACCGGCTTGCTGCATGCAGACTCACTCTGAGTGAGCTCCGGGATTCTAGTGACTGACCTGCCACCGTGGGAATAAAGTTGGGTATAACCCTTTCACCCCAAGAACATTCTCCTGTCATTTCGTTGGTCATGCTGAATCCATAGTGAACTTGCCTGGGGCTGAAACCCATTGGCAAGACAGCTCTGGAGGCAGGTTCTGGGTTAGCTACAAATTCTTAATCCTTTCCAACAAAATGCCCAGAGGGCGGAAGGGGAAGGAGTGTATATTAAGCATTTGATGACTAATATATACAACATATTTTTGGAAATGTTGGCTTCAACCTACTTAAAAGGTTGATGTGTGGAGAGGATCAAGAGCAGGTGTTGAGGCCCAGCATCTCTCACGTGGAGTTTTCCTCCCCACAGAGAGCTGCTGTGAGGACTTGGTGGCCTCCCTGCAGAGGTGATTTCAATTAGCTTTGGGTTCTTGCCTCACTGTTGTTTTTCAAATGTGCATATCACTATCAGCTGAGGCTTCACCAAGCCTTTTCCCCCGGGGCTTCCTTGAGGTCAGGCAGCCTGCGAGGTGGGAGTGAAGCTCCCCTTCCTCTGCCCCCAGGCAGCTGAGGCACTGTGTCATCTCCTGCAGGCCCCACACATCCCAGCAGCCTCATCCCAGCCCTGTCTCTGCCCCAGTTCTGTTGGGGCCCTGCCCTCAGATCCATATGCCAGCTTATCCTGACTTTTAGGGATATTTTTGACCCAGATCAGTTTTTGAGGGGGAGCTGCTATGTGTTCAATTTCTCTCCAGAAAGTGCACGCCTCCATTTCATTCCTCTCCCTCCTCTCTTACCCCTCCTGCAAAATCCCTGTGGTGGGCAGAGTGATGAGCTGCTCCACACTCTCATGTCCCCCTACTAATCCTCAGAACCTGTGGATAGGTTACCTCACCCAGCCAAAGGGACTGTGCAGCTGTGACTAAGTTAAGGATCTTGATGAAGCAATGATCGTAGATGATCCCAGGGTGGGGGTGGGGGCAATGTGATCATCAAGTGTCCTTATGAGAGGGAGGCGGGAGGGTCAGAGCCACAGGAGATCTGATGATGTCAGCATAGGTGAGAGACAGAGAGGGAGATGGAAGGAGAGAAGAAGACAGAGACAGAGAATGAGACAGACAGGACAGAGTGACAGAGAGGCTAGAAGATTCTACTCTACTGGCTTTGAAGATGGACGAAGAGGCAGCAAGCCAAGGAAGGCAGGTGGCCTCTAGAAGCTGGAAAAGGCAAGGCAAGGGGTTGTCTCCTAGACCCAAAGGAATGAGCCCGCCTAACACCTTTACGTCAGTCCAGTGGACCATGCTGGACTTCCAACCCTCGGAACTATAACGTGCTTGCATGGGTTTTAAGCCACTAGTTTTGTGGTCATTTGTTACAGCAGCAATAGGGAACTAATACAGCTTCCAAACACAAGTGTACTGGCTACAATATGCCAGGGACACGGGAATGTGATGGGTAGAGGAGCTCTGCCAGGGCCTTTTCTCCACACGCTCCTCACCTCCCCAGCCAGCGTGGCCCCAGCCTCGGCCCTGCTCTGCACCAGCACCTATCAGTATCTACTCCACTTCTGACCACAGGCCCACTTCCCTCTGGGAAATGCCTCTCTAACTGGGTAAAACTTTCCAGAAAAGTCACAAATAGACTCCCTTATCACCCTCTCCTCTGGCCACACCTCCTTCTGAGTAATCAGAGAAGAAGGGCCTCCTAGCTTAACAACAATGATAACAGAGGGTCAGAGGCAACCTGGAAACCTGAATTAGATGCATTTGGCACAACCTTTTGGGGAGAGCAATGAGTTCAGTGCCATAATTAGTATGGAAAACATGTGAGAAGCATTATACCCAGGCCACTGCTTTGCGTGCAAACTTCCATGTTAGAGATTCGGCACATCCCCAAAGACAAAGGGGCAGATTCATGCCCCAAGGTGGGTGGCCGTTAGAAAAAAACACTGCTACCTATCTCTTGCCCCTGTCAGGGCAGGAAGCAAGATAAACACCAGCTTCATCCTCTTACAAAACAACTATAGTATGATTGTTCACCCTTTATTAAGTACCTTAAATGCTCTAGGAGGGTAGCTCGCAGAACAATACCCAGGGCTACCCCTGAAGCCATCCACCCAGGAATGCTCAGGACCAGGACAATGTAAGTGAACAAATAAGAGGTGGGCAGGAGTGGGTGAAGCTGGCCCCCAGCTGAGGTGGGCACACCGCTGCTCTGACACCGTTATGTTTACTCTGACTGAAAACTTAGAAGAACAAGTCATTTGAAGGACAAACATTTTCTAAGTTTCTCCTTGTAAAACTCAGCTGAAAATACCTCATAGCTTTTCAAAGAACAGTTGGGCTTTGTCACTTCCCATATAGAGGAAATTCTGATGATCAAGGGTCAAATCCAGAGACATCTTTTCCTTACATGAAAAGACAAACAGTACCCACCACGAATCTGTGGGGACCGTGAACCTCAGGGAAAGCTGTCAGATCTTTCCTGTATCTTCTGCATGTCAACATGCACACACGAGAAAGAAGCCAGTCACAAAAGGACAACTATTGTATGATTCCTCTTAGACTAGGTTCCTGTCATAGTCAAATTCATGGAGACAGAAAGTAGTACAGTGGTCACCAGGAGCTGGAGAGGAGGGAATTGGGGGGTTTTTGTTTAGCGGGTACAGAGTTTCAGTTCTGGAAGAAGAAAAATTCTGAGGATAGATGGTGGTAATGACTGCACAATGACATAAATGTACTTAATGCCACTGAACTGCACTCTTAAAAATGGTTAAAATGGTAAAGTTTATATTTTACCATTGAAGTATATTTTACAATTTTAAAAAACACCTTTAAACATACACACATACACACAGCACACAGCTCTACCACGGCTGTTGCATCACATGGAACGAAGGCCATAGACACCTAAAATGTTCCTAATTTTGAAAGAATCCTTTCACTGGTTGCAAAGAAGACAGAGAAACAGGCACCTCAAGGAGCCCCCGGCACTGGGGACAGCCTCGCCCTTGGTGACAGGTGGGCTCAGCTACCTCTGAAAGGGCAGGCTTCACAGAGTTGGCATGGGTTGGGGGCGGTCCTGGGGCCCTACCTGGTTTGAAAGTGATGCTGGAGGTCACAGCGCTGCAGTACCTCGGTGCAATGCCCTGTGAACGGGCAGGTGACCATCAGCTTGTTGAGGAGCTTGTTGACCAGGATGCTGGACTTCCTGCAGTGCTGCAGAGCCAAGGGCTTGCGATCCAAGGGGCAGAAATCCTTCTCCACCAGGAAGCTGGTGAGGCACAATGTGCAGTAGGTGTGCCCACAGGGAGTGTCCAGAGGGTCCAGCAATGCTTGCAGGCAGATGTGGCACACGAGGTCATCATCTACTTCATCTGTGTAGGTGTAGCAGTGGTTTTCCTCGGGGGAGTGGGCTTGACCACACACCACACACAGGGGCGCAGGGCTGGACTCCGGGTCCTGTGCAGGGTCTGGCTGGCTCATGGTCAACTGAGGGGACTGTATGACAGGAAGCCACTCCAATAAACAGTATTTCTTTGGGATAAAGTCAGGATCTTCTAGGAGCCATTCACAACCCTAAAAGACAACAAGATAACTCAACTTTGTTTTCACAGCAAACTGAAGACTCCGCTTGTTCTGGAAGGAGACAGTGCCCAGTCCATGGGGTACTGGGCTATGTATTAGTAAGAAGGCTGGGGCTCACTGCCCCCTTTGGTGACACAGCCCTGAGCAAGTGGCTTTGCCTTTATGCCTCAGTTTTACTGTCTATCCCAACAGGAATACTGTTTACTTTTAAGATCCTCATGCTGGTGTGGTAAAAATCATCTGGGTAATATCTGGGAAATGCCTAGAGTCACTCAAAAGAAATAGGCCCTCAGAAGTTTAACTAGTTGAGAAGACCACCTGGACAAGTGATTTATAAAGTCCTGTGCCAGATCAGGACGAGAAGAAAAGCCACTAACACTTAATGGTTTTCTCTTGCCTTCCTTCCCCACCTTTCTCTCAAACTCAGAAAATGTAGGGCATCCAAGTCTTCAACTAAATTATCTGAGAAGAAATAAGAGCTGTTGGGTGTATTGTATTTTTACTGTGGTGAAAGCATCGTTTTCTTTGTGTGCATGTCATTCACTCAGTCTGTCAGCAATTCAGTGGTTTGGTGGACTCCAGAGCCACACTACTGGGGTTCAAATCCTACCACCACTGTGGGCCAGTGACTTAAGCCTCTATTTCCGTATCTGTGAAATAGGGATAATAACAGCTTATCTCATAGTATTATCATGAGAATTAAATGTGATATAGGACATAAAGTCCTTATAATTGTATAAGAATTATACAAGTGATGCCTGGAATATAGTTCGTGCTCAATTTATATTAACTACTACACTTACATGTATTTGTTACTGATTCATTTCGTCCCCAGTCCAGCTCAACTGGTCTGGAAACTGAAGGCTATAGTTCCTATAAGGGGTCTTTTTGCTTTGCTCTAACAGTACTAACAGTTTGAATACTACTCTTTTATTCAATTATATTTATTTTGTTATATATAATAATAACATATAATATATAATAGTATATAAAAATGTTATAGATTGTATATGTTGATTAAATTATATATAATTATACATTTTTCAAACCAGTAGAATACTACCATACTATGTATTTTCCTTGGTATAGGAGTCCAAAATAATGGAGTTTTCAACATGCCTGGTTAACATCTAGGCGGTCTCTTGGAAAACCAATCAATACTTTTTGAGCACCAGCTCTGAACTAGGTAGTAAGCGGGGTGTGGAGGAGACCTTCAGGAGAACTTTAAAGGGCATGACGCTGATCTCATGGAGTCAGTCCCCAGTCCAGTGGAGGTGGACATGAACACAAGTTTAGGGGTCCAGGTAGCCATTGCAAACACAGGTAGGTGCTCAGAGACTCTAGGTCACCTCACGATAATTAAGTATCCCACCCTCCCCAACTCAACTTCTTTCTTTTCTGAAAGCAAATGACAAGACTTTAAGCATCTCACAAGAACACAAAGACATAAATAACCCAACAGGAAACTAACACCCTGGGAAACAGCACAGCAGGCATGAACTGGGCCGCGTCTTTTTTCTTTCCCAAACAAAGTCGGAGGCTGTTTCTATGAACACAGCCTTATCTCAAAAAGAAAATACATTGATTTCAAACTTTCATTGGGTCAGCTCTGTGTTTACATTTTTGTACTGCGCTAATATGCCTGAAAGAACACTGTGGTCAAGAGGTTGAAGTAAAATGCCCTGTATGTCCAAACATTTGGAAATCATAACATTTTATGTCGCATCAAAAGAGACCACAGAAATCTAAGGTAGAGAGGGTGCAGGACAGGGTGAAGCTCTTTCTAGTCCTGTTTCATGAAAACCTACACAGCTGCTATTTGTCCTCAAGGCTGATAGAAGGTACTGGAACTACACAGGAAGTGCTTTAAATGGCATGAAAAACAGATGAAAAATAAACATGAAAATGGATGGGCCACCCAAAAGCTTATCATCTACGACAGGGGGAAAAAAAAGAAGCGCACATATTTTGAATTAAAGCTCTAGATACTTTAAAGTTTCTCTGTAAGAGTTTTGTCAAATACTCCCACATATTTTGGTCCTGTCTCTTTCTCACTGTGCTATGCTGGGAAGTGATAAGAATGCAGGTTGTGGCTCTGGTTGCACCACTGAAAAAAACAACTCCACATGTCTGGGCCACTCCTTTATTGGTGACATGGTGGAGCTGAACCAGATTTCTGGTTTTCAGACTGGGCTCTGGAAGGTGTCAGATGCCTCGGGGTCCTCCAGGGGAGGGAAAGATGGGGGGTACTGGAGCTGGGCCCAGTTTTCCACCCCACCCAGTCCCAGCTCCACTTTTATTTCTTTGACATATCAGTGCCTTATAATCTGTTCCCAGAACCTGGCTTAAGAAAAACAAAAAAAAGCAAACTGCCAGAGTAGATACTGTAAAGTCCCTTTTGGTAATAGAGTTCCATGCTTCTGTGCTAATAAGCTGGAGGCGTGTTGTTTTGTTCTGGGTGATCGGCTGTTTGGGGAAATTCTTTCAGCTTTCTAAGTTTTTTGAGCATTCACCATGTGCCCAGCACTGTGCTAGGGACCTTAAAATATATTACCTTACTTAAACCACACAAATCTCCAGGATTTTTATATATTTTCAGTGAACAGATGAAGAAACTGAAGTGTGGCCTGTAAGTCACTTGCCAGTCAGACCATAAAAGAAATAGGAAGGAGGTACTGACTCCTTTCTGCTCCTAACCATTTCACTTGCTTTAATAAATATGATTAATATCATTTACCTGATGTCTCTTATTTCCAGTTTACATCTTAGAAACATGTATGCTGTATGTTTTTAGATATATATGTGCCCTGCTGAAGAACTAAGGATTATAAAAAACCATTAATGACTACAAGGTAAGGTATTTTGTCCACCAAAAGTGAGCAAGAGGGCCTGTGGGCTTCGAGTCCCTTTCTGTTACTTATGTGTCAGCATCAGCACTGTGGCCCTGGCTGAGGTGAGCAGAGGTACAGCTTGTCTGAAGCAGAGTTAGCAAGAACAGGGAGACATCCCCTTCTTGAGGGCATGGGTGGAGGGATGGAGGGGCAGGATGGAGATCTTACACTGCCTTGGTGCCACCCTATGTGGGTTAACAACCACTTTATCCTTCTGCTCTGATTTGGGGCAGAATAGAAGCCCAAGGTGGCTTTAGAGACAAGAGCATCCCCCCAGTACAGTGGTGAGAAGTGCCAGGAAAAATAAAATTTCCATCTCTCTCCTTAATTCTTGATCCTTTCCCACCAGTTTATGGTCTTGCCTGAAACCTGTGCAGAGGTTCTCTACCTAATTTTCAAATTCTGAACTTCTGTGGCTCACAACAAAGAAGCATTCCAGGGCAAAAGCGAGTCCTCACTGTCTGCAACCAAGAGGGTCATTAGAGGCTCTGTGTGTACTGTTACCTACACCGAAATCCAGTAGACTTAAGAACAGCCTTTGGATACAGGCTGTTTCAGAGCAGAAACGTATCTGCATGCAATAACCCACCTGAACAATGGGGTCTCTGGTGTGCTCCTGGCCCACTAATTCTCCTTTAAATGGCCACCGGCTTTACAGGAAACAGTTACCTGATGTAGTTACCAAGACAAACCATACAGTCCACTAGAAAGGCGATGGGCACACCTTTCTTTCAGGGCGTCACTTGGCATGCTGCCCTGACAATTTCACATTCCTGCATGTGCATAAATAGTGTTGTTCTAGAGTGTACTGACATAATAATTTAAGAAAAGAGGAATGGAAGTCAAAAAGGGCAAATCAGAGATAATTTTTCCAGCCAGAGCACAAGCACTGATTAACTCTCACTGAAAGTCACTAATAAATGGAAAAGTTAAAATAGCGACAGGCCAAGGGCAGCAGATGGAGGGTGATGGGGTGAGCTGCAAGCCCCGCAGCTCCAGACACTCCTAGGAAGAAATGATGCACAGCACCCAAAGAGGAAGGTGTCCCAGGAGGTGTCCTAGTCACCTTGGGCCATGCAGTGAGCAGTTTGCTGAAAGACTCATGAGGCAAGATGGGAAACTTGCTTCAGATGAGGGGAAAGATAGAAAGGTAATCTGAAGCCAGATCCCAAAATGATCACGAAATGGTTGGACCCTGAAAGAGCTTTGTTTTGTGTGTATATAAGAGATCAACCAAGGGATGGAAACAGTTCTCTCCAGCAAGGACACCGTGTGGACTGTGACAGCATCAACAGCGTGAGGCGCTCCGCGTTTGCTTCCTAAGTTTTGCTGACTTATTTAACATTGCTCAAAACCTGTTAATCCCTTCAATCAACCCTAATGTTTTACAGTGAATCTCAAACACACGGAAGACTAAGAACCCCTATGCAAGATAATTTCCTAGGTAACTTTTCACTTCAAGAGACGGAGCTTGAGTTTTTTTTTAGATAATTATTTTTTATTGAAGGGTAGTTGACACACAGTATTACATTACATTAGTTTCAGGTGTACAACATAGTGATTCAACATTTATATACATGACAATTCTAGGTACCAGGTATCTCCATACCAAGCTGTTACAATATCTTGACTATATTCCTTATGCTATACATTACATCCCGGTCACTTATTTATTTTACCATTGGAAGTGTGTACTTTTTTTTGTTCTGTTTTGTTTTGTTTTTGTGAGGGCATCTCTCATATTTATTGATCAAATGGTTGTTAACAAGAATAAAATTCTGTATAGGGGAGTCAATGCTCAATGTACAATCATTAATACACCCCAAGCCTAATTTTTGTCAGTCTCCAATCTTCAACAAACAAGTTCTTACATGGAGAACAAATTCTTACATAGTGAATAAGTTACATGGTGAACACTACAAGGGCAGTCATCACAGAAACTTGCATTTTTGCTCATGCATTATGAACTATAAACAGTCAGTTCAAATATGAATACTCATTTGGTTTTTATACTTGATTTATATGTGGATACCACATTTCTCTCTTTATTATTATTATTTTTAATAAAATGCTGAAGTGGTAGGTAGATACAAGATAAAGGTAGAAAACATAGTTTAGTGTTGTAAGAGAGCAAATGTAGATGATCAGGTGTGTGCCTGTAGACTATGTGTTAATCCAAGCTAGACAAGGGCAATAAAACATCCACGTATGCAGAAGATTTCTCTCAGAACAGGGGGGGTGAGGATCTAAGCCTCACCTCTGTTGATCCCCAATTTCTCACCTGATGGCCCCCCTGCGACTGTGCCTGTCTTAGGTTGTTCCTCCCTTGAGGAATCTTACCCGTCTCTGGCTAACCAGTCATCTTCCGGGGCCATACAGGGAAATGTGAAGTTGGTAAGTGAGAGAGAAGCCTTATTGTTTGAAATGGTTAGCTTTTTATTTCTTTGCATATTTATGCCCTGTAGCTTCTATGCCCAGCATTTGTCTTGAGGTATCTTTACCACTTGGAAGAATTATGATACTCGGTAAATTTGATATGAGGCACGAATTCTATTTAAGGGTTGTAATTAGGAAGGAAGAAGAAAAGCTATAGAAGTAGCAGGCGGAAGAAAACATGGGAAGATTGATTATTTCTTTGACATATCTTCTTGTAGAGTAACTTCAGCATGTATAGGTTTTAAGCTACTACTTAAATTGCGCACACACATTAACATAATAGGAGTATAGTTACATAACCAAAGCATATCTGTAATTACCAGCCATCTCCAGTGAAACCAAGAAAACCAGTTAGGCACCTTAGGCATTTGTGAAAACTTATCTATGATATGGTGGATATTGTCCAACTGAACTTGAACAGTCTGAGAGAAATCAGACAAATTAAAACAACCCATTCCTGGGGAATGTTCACATCCCATATGTTCTTTTAACAGTAAATAGTCTGTAGTTGTAAGATTTGGGAGCGCTACAATTTGCACTTCTCCTAATTCTTGATTGAGTTCCAACAGTATAGATCCAGTCAAATTTGTTGTTTTACTGTATGCACAGGCCAGCTTAGATATCTCCTTCTTCATTCCAATGGCAAGTCCAGGAGCTGGTGGGATGAGTGCATCTACAGCTGTAGCAGTGCGTGGATCTTTGTTGGGGTATTTGATGATCATCTTCTGGCATGAGTCTTCCCAAGAGTGCTGATGTTGGAAGTTCTTTTTCATATCGTATCTCAGTTCATTTTCGGGTTAGCCCAATTAGGCTTTGATCCTCTGTATAAACACAAACAGACCCTTTGCCTACACTTTTATATGCCCTTTATACCCTTGTGTAGAACTCATTGGAGGTTACCACACAGGAACTGTCCTTTTTTTTTTTTGTATCATTAATCTACACTTACATGATGAATATTATGTTTACTAGGCTCTCCCCTATACCAGGTCCCCCCTATAAACCTCTTTACAATCACTGTCCATCAGCATAGCAAAATGTTGTAGAATCACTACTTGTCTTCTCTGTGTTGTACAGCCCTCCCTTTTCTCCTACCCCCCCATGCATACTAATCTTAATACCCCCCTACTTCTCCCCCTCCCCTTATCCCTTCCTACCCACCCATCCTCCCCAGTCCCTTTCCCTTTGGTACCTGTTAGTCCATTCTTGAGTTCTGTGATTCTGCTGCTGTTTTGTTCCTTCAGTTTTTCCTTTGTTCTTATATTCCACAGATAAGTGAAATCATTTGGTATTTCTCTTTCTCCACTTGGCTTGTTTCACTGAGCATAATACCCTCCAGCTCCATCCATGTTGCTGCAAATGGTTGGATTTTCCCTTTTCTTATGGCTGAGTAGTATTCCATTGTGTATATGTACCACATCTTCTTTATCCATTCATCTATCGATGGACATTTAGGTTGCTTCCAATTCCTGGCTATTGTAAATAGTGCTGCGATAAACATAGGGGTGCACTGATCTTTCTCATATTTGATTGCTGCATTCTTAGGGTAAATTCCTAGGAGTGCAATTCCTGGGTCAAATGGTAAGTCTGTTTTGAGCATTTTGATGAACCTCCATACTGCTTTCCACAATGGTTGAACTAACTTACATTCCCACCAGCAGTGTAGGAGGGTTCCCCTTTCTCCACAGCCTCGCCAACATTTGTTGTTGTTTGTCTTTTGGATGGCAGCCATCCTTACTGGTGTGAGGTGATACCTCATTGTAGTTTTAATTTGCATTTCTCTGATAATTAGCGATGTGGAGCATCTTTTCATGTGTCTGTTGGCCATCTGTATTTCTTTTTTGGAGAACTGTCTGTTCAGTTCCTCTGCCCATTTTTTAATTGGGTTATTTGTTTTTGTTTGTTGAGGCATGTGAGCTCTTTATATATTCTGGACGTCAAGCCTTTATCGGATCTGTCATTTTCAAATATATTCTCCCATACTGTAGGGTTCCTTTTTGTTATATTGATGGTGTCTTTTGCTGTACAGAAGCTTTTCAGCTTAATATAGTCCCACTTATTCATTTTTTCTGTTGTTTTCCTTGCCCGGGGAGATATGTTCAAGAAGAGGTCACTCATGTTTATATCTAAGAGGTTTTTGCCTATGTTTTCTTCCAAGAGTTTAATGGTTTCATGACTTACATTCAGGTCTTTGATCCATTTTGAGTTTACTTTTGTATATGGGGTTAGACAATGGTCCAGTTTCATTCTCCTACATGTAGCTGTCCAGTTTTGCCAGCACCATCCGTTGAAGAGACTGTCATTTTGCCATTGTATGTCCATGGCTCCTTTATCAAATATTAATTGACCATATATGTCTGGGTTAATGTCTGGATTCTCTAGTCTGTTCCATTGGTCTGTGGCTCTGCTCTTGTGCCAGTGCCAAATTGGCTTGATTACTATGGCTTTATAGTAGAGCTTGAAGTTGGGGAGTGAGATCCTCCCTACTTTATTCTTCTTTCTCAGGATTACTTTGGCTATTCGGGGTCTTTGGTGTTTCCATATGAATTTTTGAATTATTTGTTCCAGTTCATTGAAGAATGTTGCTGGTAGTTTCATAGGGATTGCATCAAATCTGTATATTGCTTTGGGCAGGATGGCCATTTTGATGATATTAATTCTTCCTAGCCACGAGCATGGGATGAGTTTCCATCTGTTAGTGTCCCCTTTAATTTCTCTTAAGAGTGACTTGTAGTTTTCAGAGTATAAGTCTTTCACTTCTTTGGTTAGGTTTATTTCTAGGTATTTTATTGTTTTTGATGCAATTGTGAATGGAGTTGTTTTCCTGATTTCTCTTTCTGTTGGTTCATTGTTAGTGTATAAGAAAGCCACAGATTTCTGTGTGTTGATTTTGTATCCTGCAACTTTGCTGTAATCCGATATCAGTTCTAGTAGTTTTGGAGTGGAGTCTTTAGGATTTTTTATGTACAGTATCATGTCATCTGCAAATAGTGACAGTTTAACTTCTTCTTTACCAATCTGGATTCTTTGTATTTCTTTGTTTTGTCTGATTGCCGTGGCTAGGGCCTCCAGTACTATGTTAAATAACAGTGGGGAGAGTGGGCATCCCTGTCTAGTTCCCGATCTCAGAGGAAATGCTTTCAGCTTCTCGCTGTTCAATATAATGTTGGCTGTGGGTTTATCATAGATGGCCTTTATTATGTTGAGGTACTTGCCCTCTATGCCCATTTTGCTGAGAGTTTTTATCATGAATGGATGTTGAACTTTGTCAAAAGCTTTTTCAGCATCTATGGAGATGATCATGTGGTTTTTGTCTTTCTTTTTGTTGATGTGGTGGATGATGTTGATGGACTTTCGAATGTTGTACCATCCTTGCATCCCTGGGATGAATCCCACTTGGTCATGGTGTATGATCCTTTTGATGTAATTTTGAATTAGGTTTGCTAATATTTTGTTGAGTATTTTTGCATCTACATTCATCAGGGATATTGGTCGGTAGTTTTCTTTTTTGGTGGGGTCTTTGCCTGGTTTTGGTATTAGGGTGATGTTAGCTTCATAGAATGAGTTTGGGAGTATCCCCTCCTCCTCTGTTTTTTGGAAAACTTTAAGGAGAATGGGTATTATGTCTTCCCTGTATGTCTGATAAAATTCCTAGATAAATCCATCTGGCCCGGGGGTTTTGTTCTTTGGTAGTTTTTTGATTACCGCTTCAATTCCGTTGCTGGTAATTGGTCTGTTTAGATTTTCTGTTTCTTTCTGGGTCAGTCTTGGAAGGTTGTATTTTTCTAGGAAGTTGTCCATTTCTCCTAGGTTTCCCAGCTTGTTAGCATACAGATTTTCATAGTATTCTCTAATAATTCTTTGTATTTCTGTGGGGTCCGTCGTGATTTTTCCTTTCTCGTTTCTGATACTGTTGATTTGTGTTGACTCTCTTTTCTTCTTAATAAGTCTGGCTAGAGGCTTATCTATTTTGTTTATTTTCTCGAAGAACCAGCTCTTGGTTTCATTGATTTTTGCTATTGTTTTATTCTTCTCAATTTTATTTATTTCTTCTCTGATCTTTATTATGTCCCTCCTTCTGCTGACCTTAGGCCTCTTTGTTCTTCTTTTTCCAATTTCGATAATTGTGACATTAGATCATTCATTTGGGATTGTTCTTCCTTTTTTAAATATGCTTGGATTGCTATATACTTTCCTCTTCAGACTGCTTTTGCTGTGTCCCACAGAAGTTGGGGCTTAGTGTTGTTGTTGTCATTTGTTTCCATATATTGCTGGATCTCCATTTTGATTTGGTCATTGATCCATTGATTATTTAGGAGCGTGTTCTTAATCCTCCATGTGTTTGTGAGCCTCTTTGCTTTCTTTGTACAGTTTATTTCTAGTTTTATGCCTTTGTGGTCTGAAAAGTTGGTTGGTAGGATTTCAATCTTTTGGAATTTTCTGAGGCTCTTTTTGTGGCCTAGTATGTGGTCTATTCTGGAGAATGTTCCATGTGCACTTGAGAAGAATGTATATCCTGTTGCTTTTGGATGTAGAGTTCTATAGATGTCTATTAGGTCCATCTGCTCTACTGTTTTGTTCAGTGCTTCCGTGTCCTTACTTATTTTCTGCCCGGTGGATCTATCCTTTGGGGTGAGTGGTGTGTTGAAGTCTCCTAGAATGAACGCATTGCAGTCTATTTCCCCCTTTAGTTCTGTTAGTATTTGTTTCACATATGCTGGTGCTCCTGTGTTGGGTGCATATATATTTAGAATGGTTATATCCTCTTGTTTGACTGAGCCCTTTATCATTATGTAGTGTCCTTCTTTATCTCTTGATACTTTTTTGTTTTGAAGTCCATTTTGTCTGATATTAATACTGCAACCCCTGCTTTCTTCTCACTGTTGTTTGCTTGAAATATGTTTTACCATCCCTTGACTTTTAGTCTGTACATGTCTTTGGGTTTGAGGTGAGTTTCTTGTAAGCAGCATATAGATGGGTCTTGCTTTTTTATCCATTCTATTTCTCTGTGTCTTTTGATTGGTGCATTCTGCCCATTAACATTTAGGGTGACTATTGAAAGATATGTACTTATTGCCATTGCAGGCTTTAATTCGTGGTTACCAAAGGTTCAGGTTAGCCTCTTTAGTATCTTATTGCCTAACTTAGCTCGCTTATTGAGCTGTTATATACACCGTCTGGAGATTCTTTTCTTCTCTCCCTTCTTATTCCTCCTCCTCGATTCTTCAAATGTTGGGTGTTTTGTGCTGTGCTCTTTCTAGGAGTGCTCCCATCTAGAACAGTCCCTGTGAGATGTTCTGTAGAGGTGGTTTGTGGGAAGGAAATTCCCTCAGCTTTTGTTTGTCTGGGAATTGTTTAATCCCACCGTCATATTTGAATGATAGTCATGCTGGATACAGTATCCTTGGTTCAAGGCCCTTCTGTTTCATTGTATTGAATATATCATGCCATTCTCTTCTGGCTTGTAGGGTTTCTGTCGAGAAGTCTGATGTTAGCCTGCTGGGTTTTCCTTTATAGGTGACCTTTTTCTCTCTAGCTGCCTTTAAAACTCTTTCCTTGTCCTTGATCTTTGCCATTTTAATTATTATGTGTCTTGATGTTGTCCTCCTTGGTTCCTTTCTGTTGGGGGTTCTTTGTATTTCCATGGTCTGTTCGATTATTTCCTCCCCCAGTTTGGGGAAGTTTTCAGCAATTATTTCTTCTAAGATACTTTCCATCTCTTTTCCTCTCTCTTCTTCTTCTGGAACCCCTATAATATGGATGTTGCTCTTTTTGGATTGGTCACACAGTTCCCTTAATATTGCTTCATTCCTGGAGATCCTTTTGTCTCTCTCTCTCTATGTCAGCTTCTATGTGTTCCTGTTCTCTGGTTTCAATTCCATCAATGGCCTCTTGCATCCTATCCATTCTGCTTATAAACCCTTCCAGAGTTTGTTTCATTTCTGCGATCTCCTTTCTGACATCTGTGATCTCCCTCCGGACTTCATCCCATTTCTCTTGCATATTTCTCTGCATCTCTGTCAGCATGTTTATGATTCTTATTTTGAATTCTTTTTCAGGAAGACTGGCTAGGTCTGTCTCCTTCTCTGGTGTTGTCTCTGTGATCTTTGTCTGCCTGTAGCTTTGCCTTTTCATGGTGATAGGAATAGTTTGCAGAGCTGGGACGAGTGATGGCTGGAAGAACTTCCCTTCTTGTTGGTTTGTGGCCCTCCTCTCCTGGGAGAACAGCGACCTCTAGTGGCTTGTGCTGCGCAGCTGCGCGCAGACAGGGTTTCTGCTTCCTGCCCGGCTGCTAAGGAGTTTATCTCCGCTGTTGCTGTGGGCGTGGCCTGGCTCGGGCAGCTACTCCAAAATGGTGGAGTCGCGTTGGAGCAGGAGCTGCTGGGAGGCTATTTATCTCCGTAAGGGGCCTCCCTGCTCCCTGCAGCCCAGGGGTTAGGGTGCCCAGAGATCCCCGGATTCCCTACCTCTGGATTAAGTGACCCGCCCTGCCCCTTTAAGACTTCCAATAAGCACCCACCAAAACAAAACGACCACAAAAAAAAAAAAAATTTTTTTTTAATTAAAAAAAATTTTTTTAATTAAAAAAAAAAAAGGTGGTCGCTCGTTTTTCTTTATTCTCCGGCGCCAGCCTCAGGCATCTGCTCACCGGTCTTGCTGCCCTGTTTCCCTAGTATTGGGGTCCCTATACCTTTAAGACTTCCAAAAAGCGCTCGCCAAAACATAACAGCAAAAAAAAAAAAAAAAATGGTTGCTCACTTCTCTGGTGTCCTCCAGCGCCAGGCCACCGGTGCCTGCTCACTGTTCTTGCTGCCCTGTTTTCCTAGTATCGAGGGCCCTGCACTCTGGCCCGGATGGCGGGGGCTGGGTGTTCGGCAGTCCTGGGCTCCGTCTCCCTCCCGCTCTGCCTATTCTTCTCCCGCCGGGAGCTGGGGGGAGGGGCGCTCGGCTCCTGCCGGGCCGGGGCTTGTATCTTACCCCCTTCGCGAGGCGCTGGGTTCTCTCAGGTGCGGATGTGGTCTGGATATTGTCCTGTGTCCTCTGGTCTTTATTCTAGGAAGAGTTGTCTTTGTTATATTTTCATAGATATATGTGGTTTTGGGAGGAGATTTCCACTGCTCTACTCACGCCGCCATCTTCCGCCCATCTCCAGCTTGAGTTTTTTTGTTGATGATGCTTTAATACTTGGATGAAGCTACATAGGGCAGAATGGTTGCAGAGCTGGTTTTGAACTGGCCATTGAGGCAACACCTCAGTGCAGGGATCACAGTCACAGGAAGCTGTCCTGGGTCATGAAGACCAGAAGTACACCCACAGAAGAACTGAACAGTTCAGTGCCAGGGAACTGTTCATGCTGCTGGCCTCACCTCTCATTGTAAAATAAGTATCCAGGAGGCATGTTTGTCTGCCCTGGCCCAGGCTGAAACTCTGAAATTATATCATTGGAAGGAAAATCAATTGCCAAAGTTAGGGCCAACTCTATCTTCCTCTATTAAACAAAGTAAATTTACAATTATATTTTAAATGATAGACAACTGTGTGAGACTTGGAGGTATCGACAAAGTGCCATCCATTCTTTTGTAAATGCCAATTGTGAACTAAAGTACCTCAGAGGAAGGACAAATACACTATGAGCTGCTCCTTAGCTTACAGACACATATATAACAGGGAAGAATTAGGTGCTTTAGTGACCTGAATAAACGTAGCCACACATGGGGTCAAAACTGTGTCGGAACTGTGAGCATGGGCTGGAAGCAGGAGCTGGGGAGGCAGGGGTGCCACATACATTGCAGAGGAGGAGAGGGAGCAGAAAGCAGGCAGGTGCTCATGGGCTGAAAGGTCAGGGCCAGCTCTGCTCCTACTTAATATCTAAAGCAATGACTCCAAGAGGGAGCAAGCAATTCATTAATGCAGCCTGTGAAAGACAGTAGCCTGCAGAGTGTCGCCAACACTAGAAAAGACAGGAAAAAATACATACAAGTGGTTTTTAAAGAGGTTGAAATATGGTCAGGAAATTAAAGGAGAATAAAACTAAAAGGGGAGAATGCAATACATTTGGAGTCAGTAACAGAATGTAGATGTTCAGAAAGTGTGAAAAACACAGGAAGCAATTCAGTGAAGAGAGTCCCAAGTGGCAGCCAACTAGATACAAGAGTTAGAAGCTAGGGAAGGTCTTTCAGAAGCAAAGCCTCTCTCAGTGGTGATTTGCTGCTTCCTCCAGCCGGTGTCCTTGCACACCTTTCACCCTTGGGTTTGTACGTGAGAACTCTGCCCCAGAAAAGGTGCCCTTCTCTTTCCTGGTCTATTACCATGAGAAATGGAGCAGACCCTGTACCAACAACAAATTGAAGGCAGGCAATTTGTGGTGCCCCAAATATTTTTTGGCCACACCATTTTCTGTCCATGCACATAGTTGCCAAAGGATCCTGAGAAGGCCTAACATCAGAGAATTATGGGAAAGAAGGAAGCTGGCATTCTCCCTCCCACCCACAGTGGAAAAACATATTCAGGAAATGTTTATGTTTTTTTTTTAACAGACAACCAAGCTTTATGGAGGAAAAGATAAGATGAAGGAAGATACTCTAATTCTTATGTTCTACCATGTTTAAATTCTACAGGAGTTCAGTGATCACCTATTACATGCCTGGCATTTGTCTCAAATTCTGTAAGTTCCCATAGGGAATTGAAGTCATCTTCAGTGAGTTCAAGCCTAATTAGGAAAATGGAGCTAACATAGAGGAAAAAAATGTTAAAACACTTCAAAAGAGTACACAATGAGTATGGTCCCCCAAATAGGAGCCAGGGACAAGCTCTGGAGGAAGAGGGACAGGAGATCAGTGTAGTGTGGCCAGGCACTGTCAAGAAATAGACGGTCCTCGAGGTGGATTATCAAAGATGAATGGTATTTGGATAAGTGGGGAGAAATCCAGGTGAAGGGGAGAATCTGAGCAAATTCCTTAATCAAGGAAGAACACACACACTGGTACTTGGCGTTCTCACATGATCATTTGTTATGTATTTGAGATTTTTAAATTATTTATTTAGAGGTCACAGGATTTTGAATTGGGTAAGGATCTTAGATTTTCACCAGGGGCAGGAATTCTTTTTACAACATCCCTGAGGGATGACCAACCAGTGTCTGTTTGAAATGCCTCCAATGGTGCAGAGACCATCAGCTTTCCAACAGCTTAATGCTTCCCTCTCCTTATTTTGACCTTTGGCCTTTGTTCTGCCTTTCAGTGTACATTCACTCCCTCAAAACATGACAGCCCCCAAAATTAAAGACAACATTGGTGGTTTCTGTCTTGTTTTCCTTTTTGTCTCTTATTCTCCCAGTTGTTTTCCTGGGGGGTCCAGTGAGGGTAAAGGGTCCATCCAGGATGCCCTCTAGTTTATTAAGTTCCCTCTGGAAACATGGCACCTGGAAGTGGATGCTTGTCCAGTTGTGGCTTGATGGGCTAAGGGTCCAGTGGAGTGATTGCTTTCTTATTCAGGGCACTATTTGTCTACTAAAGTGACCTGATTTGCTTTTGTAGACACATCATGCTATTGACTGAAATAACTCAGCTGGACTGCAGGATATAAAACACTATTGTGCCTTGATCATAGAAATAAATAATGGTAGTGGTGAAGGCAGCCAGTTCTAACTCTGCTTGCCTGTATCTCGTCCAGTATTTCAGCCTTCATGTGAACAGGGAATCTCTCCATAGGTAATAGGAGGGGCATCTGTGTACAAATATCAGCTGTGGGGTGTAGAATGATGCCCCCCAAAAAGAGATGTCTGCTTCCTAACCCCAAAACTGGTGAAAGTAACCTTATTAGAAAAATGATCTTTGAAGATGTAATTAAGTTAAAGATCTTGAGATGAGATCATCCTGGACTATCAAATTCACCCTAAATCTAATCACAAGTGTCTTTATAAGAGAAAAAGGAAGAGGAGATGCAGACACAGAAGTAAAGACAGAGGCAGAGATTAGAGTTATACAGCCACAAGCCAAGGAATGCCTGGAGGCTTCAGAAGCGGGGTGAGGCAGGGGAGGATTCTCTCCTGGACGCTTCAGAGGAGGCACCGCCCTGCCAACACCTTGATTTCGAACTCTGGCCTCCAGAACTATGACAGAATCAATTTGTGTTGTATTGAGTCACCAAGTCTATGTTAATTTGTTATAGCAGCTCCTGAAACTAGCACAGGGACCAGTCTAAGGCTATTCCCCTGAATGGGGTAAACATTCCCAGCAATCCACTCCAACACTTCTCTACGTGGCTTAGGGATATGGAAATCCCTCATATCTTGAGGTGGTATCCATTGAGACTGCTCCCTACTTAGGACTAGCAGTTCTGCCCTGGTATGAAAGTATAATACTTTTCTTTTAATCCATTATTAAGTTAGAATATGGATGTCTTCCACAATGACTGTTAAGCCAAATTTGCTAGGGGCCCATGGGAGCAAAGGAGCCCAGAGAGAATAGATGAGTCTGTGTGTATCATAGAAGATGGAGTACAACAAAAAGACTTAATGAGGAGTTTGAAAACACGAGGTGAGTCACATACGACCGTGAGTAGGCAGGAGTCCACACATGCAGCCTTCTGCTCATAGGGGGTCACGTGACTGACAAAAGCAGTCACAAGCAAGTTATGCAAATCACCTCCACAGACAGCAATGACATATTTCGACCTCAACATCATGGTGTGCAGTGCCAAGAGGCTATTAAAGAAGATTCTTGGAGAGTTTCCATTGTACTCGTGGCGAAGTCTTTTGACAAAAGCACCGATGACAAATGCATCAAACATAAGAAGCAAATGAGAGTCACTGGAAAACAATGGTGGAATTTAAACCTACACATTCCAAGTCACAAATTGGGGGTGTAAAAAAAAAGTCCCTGGTTAATTGGGACAGATCGTCCTGCCACTGTTAGAAGTATATTAATCAGTTCACCACGTCAGGGAGTATGGCTCCTGAGGGTAGAGGACAGAAGTTCTTTTAGGCAGAGGAAGAAGGGGAGGCGTGATGAGAAGAGAAATAAATAGACTACTGTAAACCTGCAGATCTCAAATTTGGAAGTCAGCTTGTCTACCCTCTGCCTGAAGCAGTCATCCCTTCTGCCCCCTCCTTTTCAGAATAGAATATAAAGTGAAGCAAAATCATCATTGCTATTTAATTAGCAGTTCACTAGATGCCAGATACTTTGCAAAGTACTTTGCATCTATTTTCTTGCTTAATCTTTAAACTGATCCTATAAGATCAGTGATATAATCTTCATTTTACAGATAGTGTATTCTCTGCGAAAGAAATACAAATCCTCTTGGTATTCATTTGTTCATTCAACAACACATACCAGGCATTCTATATACCAGAAAACAATTACTGTCAGTGACAGGGATCTCAGTGTCCCAAAAGGCAACCTACTGGAGTTTTGGACAACTCTAATTCTTAGCAAGTTCTTCCTTGTATTGATTGGAAATGAGTCTGTAACTAAGCAATTGGTCACTGTGGCATCTTTGTGTTGCTTAGAACAAAATAAGAAGAAAGGATGAATGTAAGAGGTTTACAGGAGACAACCAACATATTCTGTCTCTGATTTCAGTTTAGGCAGTTTTTATACTGGCAACTTTTATGTTTTTCATGTTGACCCTTATTCTTTGGCGATAGTAGAGAGTTAAATCCCTTTAACCCGGGAAGAGTGATGTAGTCTTCCTTCCAAATAGTTTTGAAAAGCCCTGTCAGAGGATAATAAATTTGCCACCCACATAAAAGTGAGTCTATAAGATGCCAGCCCATAAATATCAGGAATAGTTCTATACTGCCAGGAAGTCCATGCATACTGAGGCAATGAGGAGCATACGTTTTACAGCCTCCCTCATGTGGCCTCGTTTGGCAGCAACTTCCAGAATGTCCTTTCAAGTAGTCAAGATCCCAGCAGACCCTATTTCTCCACTTCAAGTGAGGAATTCGAATCTAAAAAGGAGACACTGAGTCAGGAACCTAGGAATCACTACTCCAGAGGAATCCACTGTTTATTTACAGCACAGAATCTGACTGCCCATGGGTCTGCAAAAGTCCAGGCATTTCAACTGGCAGCTACTCTGCCCTGGAATTCCAAGATAAACAAGATAATCTGTGTTGACAGGTTTTCCTTCTTAGCCTTTGGGGATCTTTTGGAAAATCTGTTTTGCTCAGAGAGTCTCTGGCCCTCAACTTACTACTGTTTCCATCATTATTATATCCAAACAGTAGCATGACCTAAGAAGTCTAATTGTACCAATGTAATTGTTTGCTATAATAATATAACAGGAGTTAACATTTATTGAGCTGTTACCATACACCAGGCACTTTGCATGAAAACTTTTCAATTACTCCTCCCAACAGCACCAGGTTTGAGAGGTATTCCATTTTCCAGATGATGAAGCTGAGACAGAGTTATTAAGTAACCTACTCAGCCCAGTAATTTCTTGACAGAACCCAGCTTTGAACTCAGATCTGATTCTACCCACTATGCCTTCCTTTCAAGAAAATAATACTAGTAATAGCTCACATTGTGCCAGGTATTATTTCAAGCTTTTTATACATTTCAACTCATATGTTCTTCACAGTAAGCCTATATTATAGCTGAGGTAAAGGGGGTTAAACTATCCCAGGTTACATGGCTAGTACCACGTGGAGCTGGGTTTTGAACCAGACAGCCCGATACCAGTGACCAGCCTGCTATTCTGAGGCAGTACCTCTGTTCCACCTAGAATTAAATACGTTTGACAAATATTTCCTAGTGTGGCACTGCCCCCTCCCCTACAGTCAGCCTGACCTACCCCCCGTGTCTGCAGCCATCTAGCTTGGTAAAGGACCACAGGGGCTGTGAAGTACGCTATTTTAGCACGCTTTCTTGGGAAAGGGTAGTCAAGGAAACTGATGGGCAGGGACATTGAGGTTCTGCCCCGGGATTCAAGTTTATGAAGTAGGTTCAAGTGTATAAACCCCTGTCCTCAATCCACTAGGCAGTTACCTTGCTCTTGAGTGATGAAAACTCACCCTATCTTTGCAGGACAGGCTGAGACCTGGAGAAGGTCCCGGGAGCCTGGGGACACTCCTGCTCCTTCAATGACTCAAGGTCACTGGAGGGCACAGGGTACTCCACTAGGGTGCAGCCATATCCACGGGATCCACAAGCCCCGCCACAGCACAGGGCAGACTCCACGCCAGCTGCTTCCTCCTTCCAGTGCCCTGCACGGCAGCTGCCAGGCTGTGGCAAGGGGTGTTTATCTGCAAGATTGGAGGAAACCAAGCCGCCAGTCTGCCCTTGAGATAGCACGACTGAAAGCAGAAAGGTAGCCTGCCAAGTCAGATTATAGCATATGACAGCAGGACAGTTCCCCCCGGGGCCCGTGGAGGCCCACGTTTTGTGGGTCTCTGTGGATGAGAGCTTTGAGGTGGGAAAGGCGGGAGTAGCAGCGGTGGCCATGGCCTGGGAGGCAGGTGAGGCCAACTGCCTGGCTTGTCTAATGACATAATATAATACAAGCATTCTCCTGCCTCCTGCCCATTTTCTTTCTCCAAACTGTTAATATTAGAGTTAATTACTTACAATTACTAATAACAAGAGCTATCAGGGTTCCTAACAATTGCAGCCACAGAAGACCTTTTATCTCATCAGTGTCAGGCTATCTCCTCCAAGCAGTACAAGAAAAGCCTCTCAAGATGGGTGGACCGGCCTTTATGTGGCACCCACTTGGCACAGAGCCTGGCTGCTTGACACTGTCCATATGTTCCCTCACTTCTCAGACCGCTTTAAATCATAGGAATTATTATGTCCCATTTGACTGATGCAGAAACTGAGGGTCAGAGCAGGTAAATAACTTGCTCAAGATTGTGAATGGAAGGGACCCCAGTTTTTCAGTCAGGCATTATTGCCACCTGAACCAAGGGATGGGGAAGGGAACCCATGTGGATCTTTTCACCCTTTGGACAATACTTGTGTGTAAACTATCCAGGAGACCAGCAGATAACCTGACTCTAAATTCCAGGTTCTTTTTCCTTTCTTTTAGCTGGGGGCATAGTATAGTGTCCACAGTTGTGCTCCATTAATAGCCAGGGACCCGCATATATAGTGAAAAATTGATTTATTTAGCCAAAAATGAACTATTGTGCAAACAACTAGTGAACCAGGGCACACCAGAGGGAATGCAATCTTGTCGGGGAGCTTTGTGACTTTACAGACACATTTTTATCCAGAAAATTCAGATCTAAGAGGTCTTTTTCTCTCCTCCACTGACACAGCTCTTCATCAGAGCTAGTAAGGGACGAACAGCAGCCACCAACTGAAGCACACCTCTCAGAAAAAGAACAGACACAAAGGTCAGTTACAGAACAATGCAAACCTCCAAGGATTAAGAGAGAAATTGGTAATAAGACCAGGGCAGATTCTCAGTGGTGAGCAGCAACTGTTTGAGACAAAAATTTTCTCAGCTTGTTTCAATTTATACTTTCAGAGAATTGATAGGCACTTTGAATTTCTGGGTGGATGAATATGAGCATAATTCCCTGCAAAAATTTTCTCCCAATCATATTTACTAACTGGAGTCTCAGAAAACAGCTGATATAAGGAATCCAGAACAAAGTGCCTGCCTGAAATGTTGATTTCTCTCCCTCAGTTTCACCACTCATCCCAGTAGGGAAATGGGTTTGGAGATGATTTATTTTCCTCACTCTTAACAACTGCACCGGGGGCAGAATGTGGCTATTGGGCTGTCAAGAACAGAAGCAGGGCAGGCTGTGTGATCAGGATTAAGAAAATGAGAATAAACCCTAGAGCTAAAATTATTAAAAAACAAAAAAAGTCAGGTCCTGGCGGAACAATCTCCTTGGTATTTGCTATTAAAAGAAAAAGAGAGAAAATGAAAGAGTGCATAATGATTGAAAATCAGACCTGAAGTTACATTCTTGTGAGCCCTGAGGAAATTACTCTAACTGAAAGTCAGCCAGCAGCCAGTCCTGGTCCGAGTGTAAACAATTCTAATCCAGACTGCAGAGTGTTTTGAAGAGTGTTTAACAGGGAACAAAGAAAACAGCAGACTTTTTGAAAGAAGAAAGAGGGAGGGAAACTGGAGTGGAGGGCTTCTGAGCAGGGCAGCAGAATTTACCTGTCTGAGGAACAGACTTCGGGGGGCGGGAGGGAATCCACCTGTCTCCCAGGTTTAGCTGGAAATTGCCTCTTAGGAGATGAACACAGAAAGTAAGGTCTAAGGCAAAAATAAGGCTACTCTGGATTCAGTCGGTGCTAGCCTCCCAACTGCAGGGAACGGGCAGAACAGGTCTGTACCTTTGAGTTAAGTTTCAAAAGGTCTCCATTCCACTCTACTCCAGGGTTTCAAAAAAATCAGATCAACTTCCCAGATGAACAGAGGCTGGATTAATGATGAAGAGGAACAAAAAGGATTAAGTATCTGGCCCAGGTGAAAGAGAACTTTCCTGTGCAACCAAAATGTCAAAGGCATTTTTCTCTACTCTTCCCTCCCAAAAGGGTTTCTCCCACTGGGGCACACATCCAGGGCTCCGCCATTCGGCTTGCATTTTCCCCACATTCAGCTCCCTCAGGGGCCAGGCGTCTAAATGCCAAAGGAGGAAAACGGAGGATTTCAACTCACCTTTTCAAGTGTCCGTCTGGGGCTCTCAAAGCAGCACTGACCCAGCCACTCTCATGCTTGTGGAGAATCCAGCAGCTCCCAGGGCTGCTGGTGCAGTGACCAGCCTTAACCTTGGTGTACAGGTGCCTAGAGGAAGAAGGGCACTGATTGGTTGAGAGCAGAAAATGTGTGACATCACTGGAGCCTCGACAGATAAAACATTGCTGGAACCTCAGGTATTGAAACAGTCAGTAGGTCCCGCCCACCTGTCGTTTACCTGAATACCTGTGGGCAGGTAGGTGGCGTCTCTGTGTGGACAAATGAATTAGTTAGAGCAATTTGCCCTGTGGAATTTACTTTCTTTCCTGAGCTCAGCACGTGTCCAACCCCATGGCCAGATCTGAATGTATATATATGGCCGGTTGCTTCCCGGGCCCCCTAGTACCACCACCTTCCAAGAGCTCTGTACGAAAGAGCTTAAAAAGGAAGTTTAAACACTGAAATGAGACAGTGATTTAATGGGCATAAAAAGGAAGAGTGTGAAGTTAGACTGCTTGGAAAATATCTGAGATTTACTCCCACATGCCTTTTTGAATGGTAACCATTTGAATCCCAAGTGTCTCACTGTTCCAATATAATAAATTGGCGGTGACACTTAAAATTCATTTTTAAAATACCTAAACATGGTACTTGTCAGCAGCTTCCAAGCCAAGTTTTCAAACACTTTTTCCCTACCCCCACCTGCTCCCAGCTTTTAAATTCCCAGAGTTTTGTGAAAATTTCTGTCATTTCTACCTTGCTTGCCTGGCAGTTAGTCACATGGGGGTTACAGGTCACTGAGGGCCTGCAATTAGGAGCAATTAAATGATTCAGATTCAAATGATAGTACAGTAATAAGGTGGCACCGGCTGCTGGTTAGAGGCGGGAGGGAGGAGTCAGAATTTATTTCTGTCCCAAGCTTGGTGTTGACCCTGAGCAAGTCACTTGTGTTGCTTCAGCTTTTCTAGCAGGAAGACAGGAACGCTACCACTGAGCTGGCCACACGGTAGCAGCTGGGAGCTATTAGCACTGACTGTTAAACCCTTTGGCATCCTTGAGAAGATTGTAAACAACTCCCATCACTGTATTTAAACAGTGTGTATTTCTGTGGCCCTTATCCAGCATCTCTGGACAATTTATTCACCCTCTTGAATGTGCTACCTGGGGAAATTGTGGCTTCTCCCTCCCAGGATGGCCTGCTTGCCCAGAGAGCTATTTTTTTCCCTTTAAGGAAATAAAAGATGAAACCCTATTTCTTCCCCTATTCTGTATCCCTCTTCTACTGATACTAAAATACTTTGGTTCCACACCTTCTGGCACTGCACTTCTCCTGAGGCTTTCCGCCTGTCTGTCATCTGTCCTGGGGAGGGAGCAGGAAGAGGGTGACAGAAGGAACGTCTTGATGTCAATCTCTTGGCCTTGACATTGGGTGCAGCCATTCAGTACCTTGTAAAACAACCAGGAAGGAAAGGAGGAGAAATTCTAGTCAAGGTACGGGGCACAGGGCAGGCTCTGGATTCTTTGCTTGCAGGAGAGCTGGCCCCTCTCCCCGCCATATCCCACACTGCTCTAAACTACCTTCCCCACCTGGGAACTGGGAGCACTTTGAAAAGGGTTGGAGGCTTAAAAAAAACAAGCACACCCATTCATGTTTTTATCCAATAGAAACTAAGGTAGGTTTGACTACTCCTTTATTATTAATAGCAACAGTAAAAAAGACCACAAAAGCTTTCACTGGTAAATTTTTTAGGAAAAGGTACCAGGCCACCAATTTGATACATTACTGAGAAACATCAGCAAACCAGAAACTTCTCCTTCAGAGACAGGGCGTCCCCTGGGACTGGAGGAAGGGCAGGGCAAGTCTGCCTACCTGATGAATCACCTAGAAGGCCTCACCTCCAGCTGTCTTCACAGCAGCCTGCCTTCCCTGTGTGTCAGTCATGCCTCGCCTTTTCCCAAGGGCATCAAGTCCAACTTGGGAGGGCACTACCCCAGACAGTATTTTTTGGGGAAAGAGGGGTGGGCTGCAGGGGAAAAGAATTTGCAGAAAGTGACTGCAAAAAGCTTCATCCAAAGGCCTAGAGGCTGTGGTGCTTCATCTGTTCTATTCACAGACCCTCAGTCATCTGCCTATATGGTCTGGGAAATAAAAATTAAGAATAAGAAATGAACCAGGAGTACCAGGAGTGGAGTTGGCTCCCAGGTATGGTGTATAAAAGAAGAGAAAAAACAAGATGTGTGTCACACAATTGGGTATCTCAAGTGAGACATCTTGATATTCCTGGTTATAGCATAATCCTTAGAGGCTTAAAAATTCAATATGGGCTTTATTATTCTATTCGAGCTATTGCATTATTATGGAAATATTTTTAATGTACTGGTGGAAAGATATAAATAATAATTAACAGTGAATAAGTGCCTAGTGGGTGCTATTCACTGTTCTAAGCACTTTCTAAAACAACCCTGTAAGTCAGGTCCTATTTCTGTTTGTGTTTACAGCTGGGAAGACCAAGGCACAGAGAGCCTGAGAACTTGCTGATGGATTGCACAGCCACAGCTGCATGTGAATCAGTGATCTGGTTTATACAGTGGGCATATATGTACAGGACACATATACATATGTATAGATTTCTATATGTATTCATGAGCAAACACACCAGGAAATCCATCCCTCCCGGGTACATGAAATTATCTTTTTGAGGCCTGTGAAACCAGCCCCAAGAAGGGAAGCCCAACTTGAGGGGACCTGCAGAAGCATCAGTTATGACTCTCTCTGACATCTTGTGTAGTTATTGTCTCTAAAACTTCAAAAGTCTATCCCTTTAAAATCTATACATCTTATCAGAACAGCCATAAGAAGTGGGACTAAATACAATTTGATAATATGAGGAAATGTAAAATTAAGCTCCAAGACAAACCACTGTCAAGATGGATGCTCTAGTCCAGGGTTGGCAAATACTAAACACGCTGCTCTGTCCTCTCCCACACCATTCTCACAGCCATTGCTAAAAGGCTATGGTGCCCTTGAGCTCAGAGGTAGTCTCAGAATCTTCAAGTCCAAGAACAGTGCAATTCTATCTCTAGTTTGACAGTAAGTGGGAGGGATGATCAGGAAAGGAAAAGATTGGTGATGGCTGGCACCTTGGGACGATTTCGTGGAGAATGGAACACAAACTGGACCTTGAAGGATTTGGAGAGATGGTGAGAAGGGCAAACAATTCCAGGCAGGACGGCAGCTTGGGTGGAGGCAGGGGGATTACAGCCCGCATGTGGCAGCGAAGAAGGTGTGTGTGGGAGGAGGGGAAGGACACAGCAAGGAAATGTTCATCCTGCTGAAGCTAAGAGGACCTATCATGCCAGGTGTGGGTGGGGGTCAGTGGGACCAGGTAATAAAGTGCTTCAAGGCCTGAGCAAAAAGAAAAAGGAAGAAATTCAGTATCTTGTGCATGAGACAATTTATTAAGAGTGACAATTCTTCCAGTGTTGAGCTGGACTTCCATGATATGTCATTTTGGCTACCATGTGATTATCTTTCCCTTTGGAAGCAAGACTCCTTCGCAGTCGCTCTGTCCAGTAAACTTTGTTCTTTGGAGAAGCAGGTGGAATGCATTAGAAAGTTCTCTGAACTCAAGGTTGAGCCTATCCAAGTTAACCAGCCAGTGCACATGGGTCTTTTGATTCATTTGAATTCTTTTATGGATCTTGACAGTGAAATCTCAAGGGGGAAGAAGGCCTGTTTTCAAAGCTCTTTCCTTCTAGATCACCACAATGAAGGCTGGCATTCTCAAGGACTCTTCCTGGCAAAGAACCTACTGCTAAGACTGTGCCTCATGATTTATCAGAATTACTTAACTGGTAGGCTTCCTTTTTATTTTTTAATGGCATATTTGTAGAGTTGTCCAATATGTCTGAATGCCACAACAAAAGTGAACATATCCCATCTGATTTTAATAAAAGGCATCTCTAGATAAAGCCTCTTTGACTGAAAGTACTTAGCATTTGAGATGGAATTGCTATATATATTCCATCCTATTGGCCTCAGTTTTTTCTTTTTTTAAACTAGCTTAGCTCTGAATCTTTCATTGGCTAATTACAAGTACTTAACATGATGCATGTAAAGCAGATCCCAGAAGGGCAATAACGGAAAATAGTAATAATCACAACAATCAGCTAATGTGATAGATGCCATCTGGTTCCTCGTATGTGGTCGACTGCATTTCTTTCACAACAGGCAGCCCCTGTATTGCCTGGTTTGCAGGTAAGCTTCGAGGATACTCTAGATCTACAGTGTAGGAGCAGATACTTCTCTGGTTTGTTTGTTTCTTGGAGATGAGGGAGTAGATCAGTTATTGGAGACAGCACACATTTTGTGAAGGTTTATGGCCTACAGATTTATGGCCAGCAACTCTTTCTTAGTAGAAAAAAATGAATTGGAAAATAAAAAGACTTCTCTGTTGCTCTCTCCATACTTGTCACAAGGCCTGTATCCCACAACTGTAAGTATCTTTCCCTTTCTATGACTCCATACTTGCCAACACCAGATGGGTTTGGGCAGAAAGTTATTCCATCTTTGGTGACAGTTGTTGCTGTTTTGGTGGCCGCCATGCCTTAGTTTCCTTACTGGCTCCTTCACAGAGCACTGCTCCAGGTGACCCAAAGCCACATGCCAGCGACGTGAAATGTCTCTTCTCCTTGTTGACGTGGGCCTCATCCTGAGGGCTCCTGTGTTGTTAGAGTGACTCCTCCAGCTTTCTTGACCCTCTCATCTGTAAGATATTTGCCTCTATTCCTCTTAAGCTGCCCGTTCTCAGGGCCGCCCCTTGGGTCTTCTTATCACCCAAGAATATTCCACTGCAAAAAACACATAAGAATGCTACCACTTGGCTGTGTTCTCTCAACCATTCAGTTCTTCCCTCCCTCACTCAAACTTTGCCTTTTTCTCTGAATTGATTGTGATCCCTGGTTCCTGGACTCCTGAAGGCTGCCCCAGATGACCTGTTCCCTTCTGTTTTCACTTCGAGCCTGTCTGCCCAGATCCCACTTGCTTGCCAGCATCCTCACCGTCCTAATGAGCCAGAACCAGGCTTCTTTCTTCCTCTAAGCATGAAGACTAGTGCTACGACCTGGGTCCTCTCGGCAGTGCCAGCTACACCTGTCACCATCTTTGGCAGTCCTGGTCAGTGCCCCCTCCTTTCCTCGCAGCAGTCACCCACCTTCGGTTCGCTGGCCGTGCCTGGTGTGTGAGGCTTTTTCTGATTGCCTTGCTGCCTGTCAAACCTCATCAACATCTCCTTACCCTTCCCATCCATAGAATGCCACTACCCTCCTGTCCCCACACCTTACTAACCCTGTGCGAGGCGGGAGTGCCCCCACCACCCAAAGGCCACAGGAAAGCAGTTTCCAAACGCAGTTGGACTGTGCTTCACATGTCATGCTCTCTGTCCCTGGGAGCCCTGACCGAACAAATGGGACAGAGCACCCAGGCTAGCCTGCCTTTGCTCATCCTTCTCATACTTGGCAGTGAGCCAGACTTCTCTGGAGCGGCCACATGCTCAGTCTGTCCTGGGCAGGCAACCGCCTGGGAAGCTATGGGCCATGCCCAGATCTGTCCTGTCTGGGTGCCTTCAAGGCCGGTCTTCCCCTGTTCCAGGCTTTGTTCTGTTCTCCAGTGCAGCCATCGCCATTTCAAAAGTGACATTTTGGCCTCCATAATTGCTCTTGAATTTTTCTCAAATTATCCCAAGTCCATGTGGGAAAGAGAGGTCCTATTTATTGGGGTTCTCCTTGGACTTAGCCCAGTGCCTTTGATAAATATTAGTTAAAAGAACTAAAGAATATAAGACTGGAGAAGAAATGAGGGAATGGAGGAATTCACATTAAGTTGTATCTTGAGGTATCCCTTCCTTTTCCCAGGACTCTAGGCCTGTAGACTTCAGGAAGGGGACTAACTTGATTACATTTGATTTTCAAAATAATGCTACAATCTAGACAGTATTCATTCATTTACTCACTTCTTCATCAAACTTGTAAAACATTGTTAATATGCTAGTCAATGTCAAAGATGAGAAAGATCTGTTTTCAGGACCCTATAGTCAATGGAGAAGTAGAGTTAAGGACCAGTGATTAAAGCACAGGTGGACATTGCCGTAGTGGGGGAGGAGTACAGGTGCCGTTGCATGAAGGAGGGGCATGGGCTTGTTTCTTCTCATTTAAAGGCTCCAGGTTATTAAAAAGTACTTGCCCAAGCTTACTCAGCTAGTAAGTGATAGGGTCGACACTGGAGTGCAGTTCCTCTAGACCTGAGAGCCCGTCATCTTCCCAGGCACCCACACAGCTTCAGCTCAGCAACCTGAGTCCAAATAGGACCAGGCAGAGAAGGAGGCCCACATGCTTCTAGATTTTGTGTGTGTCACCCCAGTGGACCTGTGACCTTTTACAGCTTTACGATTTTCATAAATTTGGAGGCAGGCTCTCTGAATGGATAGGAAGACTAATGACTTCTCAAATGTAGTGTCAGAGTTTCATGACCATAGTCAGGACTGACTGGCACTGTGAGAACTAGAGAAACACCTGTATTCTACAGGGGACAATAACATCTGTAGACATTTAGGTGAATTGATATTCCTTATTAAGGTGGGGTTGGCAGCTTCACTAAACCTTTTTTAAAAAGTCCCACCTCAACCTCCTAAGCCTTTTAAGTGTTGTATAATTTAAATCCCATTTCATTCTATTTTGTGTATCTTCAGTCCTTGGCGAGGAAGAACAAGTTACCATTTTCCTCACAACAGCCCCCCAAACTCTTGCCATCTGTATGTTGTCTTGCAGAGTGCTCTGTGCAAGCCCAAGAGTCCAACTTCTTCACATTTTTTCATAATAACTAGTAACATAAAGGGACTCATGGATATCTACACAAAAGATGTCCCAGTAAGGGATGGCAAAATTAAGAGTGGAATCATGTTGCTGATCCCCTCTGGTGTGATAAGCACAAAGGAAGTCAGCTTTCTGGGTGGGGAAGTATTTTCCTTCCCAATCAACTTTCACTTCTTTCCAAGAAAGGGCAGGTCTTCAAAAGGATCATTGCCCAGAAGCTGTCCTTTAGTTCTCCTGAGTCAAAGAATCTAAGAAAAAGAATATCATGAAAACCACCCACATTAATGGGGATACAGCCTCTTGGTCAGATTCTAAAAGAGTCTCAGCAAAAGAAAAGTTCACTTGACTTTTCTCAAATCATGAGCAGGCGAAGATGCTCCTTTTTAACTTGGACAATAAACCTGGGTGAGTGCCTTCTCTTTTTAGCCCTTTTAAGAGCTGAATTCCCATGGGTATCTGTCACTAATCCATCCTGGAGTCAACAAGGGTAGACTTCTTGGTGATCATGAAGCCACAGTGAGGTACAGTGTTAGACGTGGTTTGGGTAATGTGCAGGGAGGGCTTCTCCACGTCCTGTTCTGGTAACCCTTACCCCAAGAACATCCATGTCCTCCCAAGGTCAGTGTAAAAGCTGCACGTCAGTCCAAAGTTTAGATGTTCATGGAGTAATGAACACTTTCCCCTCCTACTGTGCTATGCCAATTACCACCATGAACCTCTCGTGGAGTCCCGCATTACCAAGTAGTTCAACTTATCCTGAGTTGAAATGTTTAACTTTGAGATGCAACCAAGGGGCCGACATACAGGTGAGACAGCACAAATGCATTCTTCCTGGGCTATGAGAATGTCCAAGGGGAGGCCTGCATTTTGCACTCAGTTCAGTGAACATTAAAGGAGTTAAGATCTAGGAGCAGTATTATTAACTGGTCTGGGTAATAGGGTCCCAGATCTCCCTATGTATCTTAATTTGAGGCTTTGTCAATATCAGTATTATCCATCAGGCCATGTGGCTACACTGGTCCTTCCAATTAGCTAGCCCCTTTAAGTGGAGTGGTACATTTGGCAAGAAGAGAGGCCACTTCTCCAGTCCTTTCCCACTTTCTCTCAGTCGCCCCAAGAGGTGGACTGAAAACACAGCTTTGACAAGTCCTGCCACAGGCGTGCTCACACCCCGTGTTGAGTGACTCTTGATAAATCCTAGGTAATTTGGCGGCACCTGGGTCAACACTGTTCATGTTCCATCCACCCATAAACTCACAGCTGTGACTACAGTGTCAGTGTGTCTGTCCATCCATAAACTCAGAGCCATGACATAGTGTCAGTGTGGCTCCGAGCCATGTATACTGTGGGATGCTAATTCTTCAAAGTCATGTAGCCATGAGGTTTGGGCAGAGGGAACAGCCGTTGTGCTATGAATGTCCCTTCCTCATATCTGCCCCTCGGGCCTGCTGCATGTACCAAATCCTTTGAACTTGAAGTTGGAGATGATGTTAGGTTCCCCATTTACCTTCAACCCATCCTGAGGTAGCATCTTCTCCAGGAAAAAGGAACCTGGAACCACATGCCAGGGGTCACCAGCAAGTCAGTCCCAAGTGCCAGTCATCTCAAAGCCAAACCCTCTAAACTTGTCACCATTATTTCTCCCTGTCCTCATCCCCTTTCCTACAAATCTCCCCATTCTATAGAGTCTGTATACCACCTACCCTGTTTACCCCTGCTTAAATAGCTGACTTCTGTCAGAGCATAGTCCTCCTCTGGAAGTGATATTTCATAAAAAAGCAGAGTTGTTCCTAGAATAAATCCTGCTGGTATAATGGAAAGAAGGATAGAGTGAGAAAAAGAAATCAGAGTCTATTAATGTACATGTCTGAAGTAGTGGAAATGAAGTTACCCTCTGCAGTGATACAGGGAATAATTCAAATGTAACAAGTGAGCTCTGCTATCTATGATCTTGACGTTATCACTCATCTGGGTCCTGGCAGAATCAGACGCCAGATAGGATTCAACATGTAAGGACTCTGATGAAATACCTATGTGAGCAACAATGGGTCAGGGACTGAGAAAGGCTGGGAGAGCACACGGTGAAGCTTAGTAGTGTCTGCGGAATAAATGCATGATTAACAAAGTAGTTTGGAAAGGGAAAGAGAAAAGAGGCATTTGGGTACAAAATGACAAGAATGAAGAGAGCTGCTGCTGGGTTACAGGCAGGGTAGGTACTCAGCTGGTGTCCATCCTGGGGCTGTACCATTTACTCCTGACATCGCTTCTGATAGGTCAGGTTTATTCTGATCGGTTAGTGCTTGTGATCTACTTGTTGTTACATATTTTGAAAACCACCCCGCAGTTACATGGGCTACCATACTGCCTGGAGTATATGGTGATGGTTTCACAAATGGAAACAATGGAAAACAATTTATTTCTGATGGCCATTTCACTGAAATGTTGGGCCACCATACATATGAACAATTCTTACAGGTGGTGGCAGTGCAGGAGCAGAAGGAACTACCACATTGATCTGAGCTGTGAGATTGCTAGAGGGCAGTTCTCAAATTGATAGTATATCCTTTCAGAGTTGCTGATAGCTGCTGATTTTTGTTCTCTTCCTAGGAAATAATTTTTATAGTTTTTTCCCCCCATTTCCCATTTTTATACACTAAAAGTAAACTAGAAACTGGTGCCCTCCTTATTTGTTCTCTTATCACAAACACAGGGAGTCCTCCTTAAACTGGAAAACGTTTGAAGAAAAATACAAACTGAGGCCAAACAAAAAGTGACCTGTTATTAAAGTTTTTATGCTCAGAAAATGCTGAAGTAATGGGGATGTTCAGGAGGAGCTGGTGAAATCTCTAGACTGAAGAGCCAGGTGGGCGGGAAGTGGGATTAGCAGAGTCCATGCCTATGTGGGAGTGTGGAGGCAGGGAGACGCACGAGAACGGGATCCAGGGGTGCGCAGAGATTGTCCCGAGAACTGCATTCTCACAAGCAGTTGTAGGGGGTTTGGGCCAAGATTACCTAGATCTCCAAAGGGTGTGTGAAGGGAAAGACACTTAGGCTAGCTGGATCTATTTGTTTCTTGCAACTGAAAGTGAATTAAAATTCCAGTCCAAAGTCAGAGACAGACTAATTTGTCTCTTATATGATGAACTAGAAGCTAAATGCTCCAAGACTAAGGATATGTGCTCCTGTCTGGGGTGGGGCTGAACCTCTTGGATGCGAATGGCAAATCGCAGGTCACTTCTCCCAAGAAAAGAGTGATGCAGGAGCAGGAGACTGGAAAACATGATGCTGTGGAAGTACAGCAGGCCAGGGGAAGCGACATGCTCTCCTTTGTGCATTTAAATTCCTTTCCAGATTAATGGAGTGGTTAATTTTCCAACACAGGGAGCACTTGCTCTCTCTCTCAGCGTCCTAGTCATTGCTGCTCTCCTCCTGTGGTAATGGCCCCACCCATCCCACTGAAATGCACTCTTAATAGCACGAACGCTGCACGATCCCGGTGCTCACTTTTGGGAATAGTTCCATAGTAAGTTGTTTCAGTAACTTGAATTGACAATAGCACCTGTTTCCTGCCCAGACTGACACAATGGATCAAAGTCACACACATCCCTCTTCTTTCCTCTGTGACCAGGGACTGCAAGGAAGAACGGTTAAACATCCCTGCCTCTTCTTATGGCAGGCATAGGCAGAAATGAGATTAGGGCCAGACAGCAGGGAACTCAAGGTATTCACACCGGAGGTATCTGCCTCAGATAATGATCAAACTTGTGAAAATTAGGAAAAGGGAAAAATGTAAAGAATAGAGTCAAACCAATAACAAACAAACTGGAGGGAAGGAATAAAATGTAGAATCAAGTATATCTACCATCATATGAAATGAAGTACATGGCATTTCCTTCCTACTCTCCA
Organism: Manis pentadactyla; assembly: GCF_030020395.1. Taxonomy (NCBI): domain Eukaryota; kingdom Metazoa; phylum Chordata; class Mammalia; order Pholidota; family Manidae; genus Manis; species Manis pentadactyla. The sequence goes on from NC_080023.1 coordinate 42,789,380, forward strand.
TCAAAGCTGTGTGCATTCGGTCAAGTTACCAGTGACACCCCTATTGCCAAATTCATGGTGATTCTCAGGCCTAATCAGTTTTCCCTTTCACTCTGTTTCAAACAAATGGCATCCCTCCTTTTCCCTGCATATGCCAAGCATACCTCCACCTAACAACTTTCTGCTGGGAATACTCTTCCTCCAGATGTCCACAGGGCCACCTCCCTCCCTCCTTTAACTGTTACTCAAAAGTCACCTTCTCAGTGGGGCCTATCCACTTTCTCAGATAAACGAAGATTGAGAGCATTCATAATCAATAGACATGAACTGCAAGGATTTTCTTTAGGCAGAAGTATAGACAGAAACTTGGATGTACACAAAGAAATGAAGGGCACTAGAAATGGTAAAAATGGACTATAGAATGCACTATACTTAACACCATCTCAGGGGCACACATCTAATCCAGTCTGACTATGCAAACTCCCTTATCTTTCCTGAGCTGCTCTGAGGGAAATCAAATGTTCTGAAGTATAATAAGAATGGTTATTTTTATACCACTGGGGGGAAAGGCAACTTAATTAAGAAAGAATGAGATGGGGACCAAGTTTATTAAAGGGCAAAGAATTTTTAATTTAAGTGTGGTCAGGTGTAAAAAAAATTAGTAGTGAAGTAAGAAAAATTGAAGGAAGTAAGATGAGCATTGAAAATCTAAACAAAGAGCTCAGGAAATGCTACATTTTAAAACTTGTCACTTTAATAACTTGAAAATTTAATTAGAAAGGAAATAACAGAATAACGTTTTAACCTATAAGCCATTCTCAAAAACACCAGAAAACTTATATTGACACAATATTTCTCCTTGGACTACATTAGACATTTCAATAAAAAGAAAGAACATAGGTGAATTGACTAATTATTTTTATTTATATACCAACTAATTATAAAGCCTTGCTATGTGCTAATTTCTATTCCAAATACTTTATAAATATTAAATGTTTAATCCTCACAAGAACCCTATGATGTTCTTTTACTTTAATTATTATTAGATGCTATTATAGATAACATTATTATTCACATCTTACAGATGTGCTCAAGGTCACATGGTAAAATCATGATTTGAAAGTGGTCATATTTTTCCTGAAGTCTTTGCTTTTAACCTGTGTGCCATGCTGCTTCCCAACACAACTGATCAAAATCCTACATTCTTGATACTGACAATTTTCATTACTTTTCATATGTCTGTACAACACTGATAAAAATGATCATGTATCTGGCTACAAAGAAAACATCAGCAAATTCAAAGGGCAAAGATTTTTATAGGTTATGCTATCTGATTTTGATTCAATAAATAATAAAAAATGTATTAAAAGATGACAAAAAAAGTTGACTACTTGAAAATCAAAAATACTTTTGTTATATTAAAAATCTATACATTTGATAAACAAGCTTGATTTTTAAAAAGAAAAAGTAAAACTATAAAAGATTAAGAAGCAGAGAGAATAGATATTAAAATGACTAAAATTTTTGAAGAAAATATATTATGAACTTGATTATAACAACTTTAAAAACTGGAATAAACATTGGAAAAGAAGAGGAAAAACTGTTTTTGCAGATGATATAACTGTAAACCTAGAAAACCCAAAGGAATCTTAGAAAAATCTCCTAGAATTAAGAAGAGAATTTGATAAAGAGATTGGTCAAAAATATGCCAAAAGAAAATCATTATCTTTTCTCTACTCTAGCAATGAAACAAGAATGGAAAAAGGTTTGTTTGAAATAATGAAAAAGAAACCCCTATGAAATATTTAGAAATGGATATAACAAAAGAGGAACTAAACAATGAATTCATACTAAAGTACATGAAGGAAAAATGAAGAAGTGGAAAGAAGATATTCCTAGATGAGAAGACTCAATGCCATAAGAATATTACATTCCCCCAAATTGTGTGTATATTTTGCTAAAATTCACAACAATATGGGTATTTTTGGTTTGTTTGTTATGGCAATTGGATAAAGTGATCTTAAAGTTCCTAAAGAAAAATGAATACTAAAGAAAGGAAAGTAATTTTGGAAAAATAGGGATAGTACAGGGCAGAAGACTTCCTCATCTGTTATTAGAGCCCTCTATAAAGCCATTAGATTCAAATCAGTACCTTACTGCACCCCAATTTTCTTGCAGATCCAAAGTTACAGTACAAATATATCAGTGAAAAATACAAAAATAAAGCAAAGTTCTTACAAGAAAATCTAGTAGATTATATGTACTCTATTGTACAGGAAAAATTTCCTGGTCAGAACAGAGAAGTCAAAAGCTACAGAGAATGAGAGATGCCCTCTCCCTCTCAAAAAAAAAAAAAAAAAAGCTACAGAGAAAAGACAGACATATTTAACTATGAAAATTAAAACTTTGAAGGCAAAGATATCCTAAAAATATCACTGACCATGGTAGATTTTCAGAAATACGTACAATGCAGATAATATATTTTTTTATAATATACAAAAATTTATTATAGTTTGACAACAGAAACAAGAACAAAGCGATAGGAGAACAGGTCAAAGATATGAATGTGCAATACCCACACAGAAAATAAAATCCAAATGCCTAAAAAAACATAGAAAGATACTCAAATTCACCAAATGTAAGGGGAATGCAAATTCAACTAACAAGGAGTTATCATTTTATATCTACCATATTGTCTAAAATTTCAAAGATCTGTAGCTAATTGCTGACAGGGTTGTAAGAAAGGGAGCAATTGCATGCAGCATGGATGGGATGGGAAATGCTCCAGCCTCTTGGGAAACAATATGGAGATAGCTATTAAAATATATACACTCTTAAGGCCCAAAACCTCCCCAATAGAAATAAAGTTACTAGAACATAAAGATTTATATAAAGGTGTTTTGTTTTGTTTTTTGAGGGAGGGAGTTGTTTTTATTTTTTTAGCAAATTGTAAAGCTGTGATGTGTTTCCAGCAACAGGGGAATGGCTTATTAAGCTATTGCATATCCCTACGATGGATGCAGCCATCATAGAAGAATTAATACAGCCATCAAGAAGAATTAATCAGAGTCATGCTGATTGACAGGAAGAATTTCAGAAGGTACTGTTGACTGAGTAATACGTGATACAGAAGAAAAGTGTGTAATGTGGTTCTATTTTTGTGAAACAATGATCAGAAAGTATCCATGTGTATATGTGTATGTGTGCTTCTGTGTATGATTATATAGCCTTGGGTAAAAATGGGAAAGATACATACTAGATTATTAATATGAGTTATCCAGGTAGGTGGGTGGGTTGGGAATTGATATGTGTACGAGGTGCCAAGCCAAAAAAGGGAAAATAAGACCACCCACACATGACTGCACGTATGTACCTATGCTTAAATCAAATCACATTCACATGTATTTGTGAAAATGTATGAATGTGTGTTTAGACATAAAGAACTCATCTGGCCAAGTTGAGGAACTTTGTTTCACAGATAACTTCTTTGCCAGGAATATTTGCAATTCCATTTGAACCCATGTACCAAAAAAATTCTCCAGGGAAAAATTTCTCATTCTGGGATTCCTGTGCTTCTGACTTTCCCTCCCATGACATAGTGTTTCATCTCAGAAATAGCACTCAGAAAGGCTTCAACATCCTTCTGGAAATCTCCATATCCTATGAGGTTTCTACCTCTATCCCATCTTGTCCATACTTCTGTTCTTGAAATAACACCCAGGTTAACCTTTCTAAGTAAAGCAAATCACACCATTTGGGCAGATTCTCTAGGGGTGTCAGGCCATAGTTCTTTTTGCACAACAGAGAAGCCAGAAAAAAAAGGGTTCCACCACAGGTACGTGGAAAGATGTCCAATTGTTCTGTAGGTCATAGGTTTTAGAATTTTAGAGTTATCTAAATAGTAAACTTCTTCAGGATCAAATATGAAGGAAAATATGTGAATCCAAGAAAACTAACTTGAGATATCTTTAGTCAGCCCACACTGTTTACTGCTCATGAGTCCCTTGCCTCAGTGTTTACAGAATGTTGACTACTTTCACATTCCGTGCTCACATCTGTCTACCTCCTTCAGCCTCTATGTGATGGGGCTATTTCCTGCCCTGCAAAGGAAGCTCCAGGTGCAGAGAAGACTCTAAGGGTGTGGCACAGCCTTGGAATCTGGCTCTTTTTCTTTATTAAAACATACTCTCCTCATCTCCTCCCAAGTTGACTTTTGGGAGCCATTCCTGCATTCATTCATCTGCTTTTAAACTAGGAGAGTGAGAAAGAAATGTAGTTTTCCTTTTTCCTCAAATCATTGACCCTAGTATTGTCACAACACTTCAGATTGATTAACCACAGAAACAGGAGGGAGAAACATGCCACTAAAGAGAAATGTCACCATTTAAAGAGTGATAAACAGGTTTTGGGAAATTAGTATAATCATGGCCTCCAGTGACTCATGGAGAAATAGAAAATCATTGTTTTAAGAAATGAACTTTTGGGACAGCTTGTTATGCAGCTGTAGTTAACTGAGGCTGTGTCCAGCCCCTATGCAATGTGATTTGCTTCTTTCAGCGAGAAGTAGGGCTGTTTCTCCATTCCTGGGGATCTGGCCTTGGAATGCAGTGGGAGTTCCAGATCTAGGCTCTGGGAGGCTTTGCAGCTTCCCATCTTGCCCTCTTGGAACGCTGAGCTGGCCATACTGCAAAGAAGCCTGGGCTAGCCCACTGGTGAGTGAGAGGCCTGGGGAGGAGAAGAGACTCTCACCACTGGCCAGCACCCATCCCAGACCAACGAGTGAGGCTGTTTGGGACTTTCCAGCTAAAGTCAGCCTCATGGGTGATCCCAGGCAAAACCTGCAGAGGAATAGCTCAGCCAACCCCCAGAACTGTGAGAAATAATACATGGTCAATGGTTTAGTCACTGAGTTTTTTTGAAGTGGTTTATTACACAGCAAGAATTGATTAATACAGAGGCTTGGGCATTTTAGTTCAATATCTGTTTATCTTTCTCTTTTCTAGTGTTCTCTTTTCTAGTGTTCTGTGTATAGTGTTCTATTTTCTAGTTCTATTTTTTCCCTTAGATATCTAGGGAAAACACATTCCCTACATGGACACAAAAAGCTAAGTACTGCACACTTAGAAATTCATAGGAGACAGAGGATCACAAAGACAGGCACTAGATCTTATGTCTACTCTTCAATATCCTGCACGCAGGACAGCACCATATAGCCAGTAAGAGGTCAATAGGACCGCTGTTGCTGCTTTTATCTCATTTTCTTAGTACTCAGATGTGTCCGCAAATGAACAGTCTGGTTGATTTGGCTTACCTGGCCGGCTCTGCAGGGGTTCCCCTGTTGCCTCATTTCTTCACAGAGGGAGCTCTCGAAGATCCCAGCCTGGAAGAACAGAATTGCTTTACTGGCCAAGAGTGTAGTGGTTGTAGATACATTAGTGGTAGGAGATTCAGGAGCGGCAGCTAATATTTATTGACATCTTATCATCATGCCATTTACTTTACATGAATTAACTCAATTAACTAGTTATTTATCATATCTGTAAGGAAACTAAGGCATGGATAGGTTAATTGATCAGCCCAAGCTAACACATTTAAATGGCAAAGCCTTAGCTCTTAGCAAATACTCTGGTTCTAAATGTGGCTAATTGTGTGGTTACAGCTGGAAGGTTTAAACTAAGGAATGTTAAACATAATCATTTATAAAAGTTACCTAATAAGGAATCACCTATAAATTACCATCTCTAAAACTTCTAAATATCACTTATAGTTCTCCTTAGTCAAGAAATAAGTATTATTGAGAGCATATGTCTGTACTTACACATTGAAAGTCATTAACATATAAACTAATAAACAAAAAAATGTCATATAAGAATCTTAACTCTATATGTACTTACACTATTTTAAAGAGACCAGACTTACACAATGAAATGACTAAAGAATAAAACTACATATTAAAAAAAAAGAAAAAGGAGCAAAGGAGTTCTGAAAACCTCACCTCTTACAGGAAGGAATCTGAGTCACATTTCCAATCTCCCTTTCTCCTTGAAGCAAAACCCTGCTTTCCTTTTTGAATGTCACAGCACTAAAAGATGATTCAATAGGCCAGACTAACCTGTGATGGCAACTAGAATAATCTTCAGAAAAGAAAATTTACTTTGGGACTTAAGATGATCAAAACTGATTCCTTCTTAAGAGGCTTAGAAAGTCAAAGCTGTAAACACAGCTGGGGAAACACTTGAATATGGGTCCATAAAAATGCCAGTAAATAATCCACCCTGTGCCTCATGACGTGGACACTACACCACATTCATGAGCCTATAAGAGCATGGTAAATATTTTTATACGACTTCATTGGCAAAGAGAAAAGAAAAATGTATAGAGGCATGCCCACCCACATCTATGTGTGTAGTGTAAGTGTCTTTCTTGTTTAATTGGAGCAAAGGCTAAAGGATTACATTCAGCCCAGCTACTAAATTGTAACACAGGAATGTTATATAACCAAACCTATAGAAATTGGTTTTATCTTTTCACAGTTTAGAGTGACAATAGAATCATTTTTGATTGAATGAAAAATAAAATGTTTTACCATGTGTTGACCAATAGTCAACAATAGAAATTGGGCCAATTTTCCCTGTATAGAATAATTTTGATTCATCAAGAGCTTTCTTCCCTTGGAAGGATAGACATTTATATATTAACAATGATTATCTCTGGTAGTGAGATTGGGAATGTTGGTTATTTACTTCTCTTTGCTTTTGGTGTTTTTGACATTTTTCAAAATAACATATTATTTTTATAATAAAAAGATATTATGCTTTTAAAAAAAGCAATCAACCTACTTAACTTCCTTACCATTAATAGACATTCCTACATTATTCAAATAATTTGCCCTTAACTACTTCACCTACCAAAAATTCCTTATCTTCAGCTCATTTAACAATAATATTCCCTTCTGGGAGAAATCTTATTATCAATCTTCACTGATATCTAGAAATACATGTCAAGGTTAAGAATATTTTGACATAGGACTTGAGCTTTGGAAAAAGAAGTGACTCTTAAGGGGAAAGAAATTACGCCTTAAAAATTTCTTTTTCAGATGACTTACTGTGTAGTTCATTAGCAAGAGACACAAAAAGTACTTTCTAAAATAATGGCCCAGAACCTTGCTCTTTGAGATAACAAGGCTCTGTTTTTGCAGGTGGCCTTCTACTCAAAGAACAAAAACTGGAAATATCCATTGAATTGCCCTGTTTACATGTGTTGAGTCATGCTGATGCAAAAGAGTTAATCAAGTCCTGGGTACAAAGAGCTTTATGTAAAGGAAAAGGACCAGTCTTAGATTCACTAAGCCCCAGATGCAAATACTTCCATGTGCCTCTACAAAGACATGGACTTACTGGGGAGGCGAGCTGGCCAGGAGAAAGATATGCAAGTTTGAGCCACATACAGAATTCTAAATTTTTTAGTAGCCACATTTTAAAAAGTAAAAATAAACAGTTAAGTTAGTTTTATATTTTAACTATCTCCAAAATATTTCAATATCAAACATGTATTTAGCTAATGTATATTACTTTTTTTTAAACCTATATCAGTTTCATCATGTATTTTACTCATAACAAAGCCCACTTTGGATTAGCCACATTTCAAGAGCTCAAGAGCCACGTGTAGCTAGTAACTACCTTATTGCACAGTACAACTTGAAGATGAAAATGTTATTCTTACCAAGTGGAATTATGGTGTCTTAAACATTTTTTTACTTGAGATGTAATTCAAATACTATGAAATTCACCCTTTTAGATGTACAATCAGTAGTTTCTAGAATATTTATGAGTGCAACCATCACCATTATCTAATTCCAGAACATTTTTATCATCCTAAAAAGAAATCCCATACCATTTTCAGTCAGTCCCCACTCTCTTCTTTCCCCAGCCCTGGCAACCACCAGCCTGCTTTGTCTCTATGGATTTGCCTATTACGGACATTTTATGTAAGTGGAGTCACAAAATGTGTTTTTCTATATCACACTTCTTTCACTTAACAAAATATTTTCAAGTTTCATCCACATTGTAGTGTATATCATTACTCATTCCTTCTTAATGGTTAAATGCTATTCCATTGTACGGATATATGCCACAATGGAATATATATATATATGGTGTGGATAAATTGAGAGTTCCTGTGGCCAGGATTCTCACCTGGCCCTGGTTGACTAGCTCACTGCACACCTGTGGGCAATTTGACTCTATATAAAGAGCTCCACCTAGTGCTCTGGGCACGACACAGTGGCAGGGCTGCAAGGCTGTAGGAGAGCAGAGCAGAGGGTGGAGTGGTGGCAATGCCGAGGACAGAGGCCCGGAAGATGGCTAGGTGGGATGACTGTGCAGAGAGGCCCAGAGGACAGCTGTGCGGGACAGAGGGGCCCAGAGGCAGAGACTGGCTTGCTGTACACAGACTCGCTCTGAGTGAATAGGATTTTAGTGACTGACTTGCCACCTGGAAATAAAGTTGGGTATAACCCTTTCAACCTGAGAACGTTTTGCTGTCAATTTCTTTGGTCACACTGAATCCATAGCGAACTTGCCCGAGGCTGAAACCCATTGGCAAGACAATTGGCGAAAGTCGGCAGGGTTCATTGTTGACCAAGGGAAAAGACAGGCTGCCCTTATGGGAGGGGTGCTTCAGCGGGCTGCCCCTGTGAATGGGGAGACAGTGGGTCGGCCCCCAATGGGTATGTGGTCTGAGGTGACTTGCCTCCTAGAGTACTGGGCCCCACCCCAGGACTGAAGGCAAGTGGAGGTGACACCTCAGGCAGTAGGGGTGGCTCTTGATACAGTAAGCAGATCCTTTGAGAAGCAGAGTGCCCGTGAGGCAGCGGGGACTGGATTGGCTGCTGCTCAGTCTTAAAAAGGTCTACAGAGGAGACCCAAGAAATGGCTGCGCGAGAACGCAAGCTGCAAACTTCAGTAAATTCCCTGAAGAGGGAAATGGCATTGATGCAAGAGGTGGCATGAGAACATGAGCTGCAAACCTCTGTGGATTCCCTGAGGAAGGAAATGGCCTTGACACGGGAGGAGGCAGCACAAGAGCACTGGCAGCAAGGTGCCATTGGAGACGAGATGGCAGCACTGCCAGGTGTTCTGAAGGAGGAAGAGGCCATCAAGGAAAAAGACGAGCTCCTGAGGGAAGCACAGGCGGAGGTGGCACAAGAACATCAGCTGCGAAGCATTGAGCTGAAAGTAAGAGATCTTCTGAAGACTGAGCTAGCATTGCTGTGATGCACAGTAGAAAAGGTAAAGATTGTAGCAGAGGAGGCACTCGCGGGAGGGGAGAGAAAGGTGCATTCAGCCCCAGAAATGGAGGAACTGGGGAAGGATGAAGGGGTGGTGCCGGAGGCACTGGCGCCTCCTGTATTGAAAGCATGCCCAGTGGTTGTAAAGAAAATAAAGACCCAGCAGCTGAAAGTTCCCCAAGGGGAGGAGCAGCCCCGTCCCCAGGTCATGGAGCACTCTATGGTCCACCCTATACTCAGGCTGAGCTGGTGGATTTGGGCTCCCGGTTTAGGCAGAAGCCCTTGGAGTCAGTATGAGCTTGGCTCCTGTGTCTGTGGGACTTAGGGGTGGATGGAATTGTTCTGTCGGGATCAGAGATGGGAAAGCTGTCTTCCCTGACAGTGCAGCCCACCTTGAGGCAGTGATTACAAAATGCACATCAGACCCCAGGGAGTCACTCCCTCCTCGATTGGCTTATGGCTGCATTTCCTGCTGTGTGGCCCAATCCAGTTAATCTGCCATCCTCTCCTGTTGGATGGCAGACGTATGCTGAACTCTAGCAGGTGCTACGAGAGCTAGGCATAAGAAAGGCCATCTATAGTCCAGAGAATTATAACCCAGATGAAGAGATTTTCACTAATGGGATGAGAAATACTGTACTTCAAATGGCTCCTACATCCCTCTTCGGGTTTCTGGTGGCCATTCTTTCCCTTCACTTAGGACATCCCATAAGCGAGGTGACACATACAGTGGCAGACTTAAGAGAGGCAGAAACAACAACAATCCGGAAAGAAGCAAGACCTGTTACTCACAAGAAGAATTTACAGGGCCCCATGAAGGTTACGAGGACCCAGATGTGGGATGATTTAATATGGGCAGGAGCAGATGGAAGGAAATTAGATGGAAAGTCCAATAGGATCTTACTGGAGCTATGGCAACAGCTGAAACCAGAGCAGCAGTTCTAGCCATTAAGACCAAAGAGGCAGAGGTCAGAGACAGAGCCACGAGTCCGGCCTGTGTGTCTGCAAGACTTTTTGCTGGAGAGGCTGGAGAACAATGTTTGAGCTTCCTTGCACAGGGACCATTGCAGAGGACTAAGGGCACATAGGTTGAGAGGAGAGAATCCTGGAGGCATAGTGAACTTGTCTGGGTGAAACCCATTGGCAAGACATATGGTTTAGCTATTCATCCACTGATGGACCTTTGGATTCTGTCCACATTTGGCTACTATGAAAAACCCTGCTATGAACATTCATGTAAACATTTTTATGAGAACATATGTGTCTTGCCAGTGGGTTTCACCTAGACAAGTTCACTATGGATTCAATGAGACTGAAAAAAAAATGACAGTGGAACATTCTTGGGGTGAAGGAGTATATACACAACTTTATTCCCATGGTGGCAGGTCAATTACTAAAATCCCATCCATTCAGAGTGAATCTGCATGCAGCAAGCTGGTCTCTGCCGCTGGGCCTCTCTGTGCCTGCAGCTGTCTCAGTCTCTGTCCTCGGTGCTGCCACCACTCCAGCCTCTCATCTACTGCAGTTGAGCAGCCCAGAGCACTGGGTGGAGCTCTTTATACAGAATCAGTAACAATGTATTGCCCACATGTGTGTAGTGAGCAAGCTAACCAGGGTCAGGTGAGAATCCTGGCCACAGGAACCTTCACTTTCTCCACAGTATGTTTTCAATTCTGTTGGCTATATACCTAGGAGGGTCATATGGTAATGCTATGTTTAACTTTTTAGGAACTTCCACACTGTTTTCCAAAGTGGCTGCGCCATTTTACATTCCCACCAGTAATGTATGAGGGTTCCAATTTGTCAAACATTTGTTATCATCTGCCTTTTTCACTATAGCCATCCCAGTGGGTTTGAAGTATAAATCTTTTTATCAGATGGGTGTCAGCTGGTGTTTTCACCCATAAAGTATAAAAACTCTGGTTGCAAAACTACAACAGAGGCTATGATATTCCTACAGATTTGAAAGATTAGGGATTAAGCTCACATTTGCCAAATTTACTTGTAAATAAATGCATTGTAATTTTGTTGAATAAAACCTTGTTTTATTCTCTCTGTGCCATCAGCAAGTGAGGTGAGTTCCTTTAGCAATAATAATACTTTTTTGTAATTCCTGAATGTTTTATATATATATATATATATATATATATGGATATATATATATCCATATATATGCATGTATTTTTTTTTCCATTGGATCCTCATATTGGCCCTAGGGAGTGGGTGTTATAAATATTATCTTCATTTTATGGATGTATACTCAGAGGCTTGGAGAAGTTAACTAATTCGCCAAAGATGGCACAGCTTAGAGTTCATGCTTTTAGCCATTAACTTATTTTATCTCCTTTGTTAACACTGCTTGGAGTTAGGTGGGAAGTAATCAATAGTCTCCTCAATACCAGGCGTCCTCAAAGTGTGGTCCCCAGACCGTTTCTGCATCACCTGTGAGCATGTTAGAAATGCAAGCTCTGAGGCTCCACCCAGACTTACTGAATCACAAACTGGGGGTGGGATCCAGCAATCTCTGTGTTAACAAGTCCTCCAGGTGTTTCAGATGCATGCCAACATTTGAAAAACATTGTTCTACAGCAAACATACTATATGACCAAAGTTTATGGAAAAACTCCAATGGGTCAATACAGTGAATGTATGGGATGCACTCAGCTTCAGGATTCAATGCTAGATTCTTCCTGATGCTTAAAGTTAAGTGAATTTGATAGATGGGTGAATCAGTATTACCTTACAATGCAAACAGGCTGCATATTGAAGTATTACAGGACACTCCACCCAGGGAAGGGAAAGACAGTTTCCTGGTGGAAATGACTTTGGAACTTTCAATAAAGTTAGAAAGCCAACATCAGTTTCAAGTTATTCAAGTATATTTGCTACTTCTGTTACTTTTAGGAGATAATCCAAATTCTATAGCATGACTTTCAAAACACTTTACTAATTTGCTCCTGCTTGTGGCCCCACCTATTTCCCCTATAGCTCTTCACTACTTACTGAATCACAAACCTCAGAATGTAGAACACATGAACATCACCTGGCAGCTGGCTGGCCATGCAGAATTTCAGAGCTCATTCCTGACCTACGGGATCTGAATCTGTATCTTAACAAGAATCCCAGTGATTTGTGCACATGTTCAAGTTTCAGAAGCACAGCTCTGATGAACCAGACTGAGCAGTTCTCCCAAACTGCCAAATTATAGTCTCTGTGCAGCAGCTGCTGCCTTTCCCGTCTTCACCTTCTCTGAGCCAAGGAGCTGCACATCCCTACTTAACAGTGTGCTGGCTGAGGGTTGTATATTAACCAGTTTCTCTTCAGTACCAGATTGTGAGCTTCTCAAGGGCAGGGGGACTTGTTTATTTTTATCTGTAATTTGCAGGGATTCAGGACCTACTTGCTGCCTTGCATATAACAGATGCTTGATCATTGGAACAAGGGCTGGTGTGGATAAAATGAGAGTTTCTGTGGCCAGGATTCTCACCTGGCCCTGGTTGACTAGCTCACTGCACACCTGTGGGCAATACATAGCTGTTGACTCTATATAAAGAGCTCCACCCAGTGCTCTGGGCACGACATGGTGGTAGGGCTGCAAGACTGCAGGGGAGCAGAGGCTGGAGTGGTGGCAGCGCCGAGGACAGAGGCCCAGAGGATGGCTGTGCAGACAGAGAGACCCAGAGGCAAAGACCAGCTTGCTGCATGCAGACTTGCTCTGAGTGAATGGGATTCTAGTGACTGACCTGCCACCTGGAAATAAAGTTGGGTATAATGGTATAATCCTTTCACCCCAAGAACATTTTGCTGTCAATTTCTTTGGTCACATTGAATCCATTGTGAACTTGCCTGAGGCTGTAACCCATTGGCAAGACGGCTGGATTAAAGAGATGTGCCAAATACCCACTGTAGATACCCATGGGTTTTACCTAAGGACTTAAATTCCACTCTGTCATAGTCATACAATTCTAGTTAGCTATCTGGTTCATTAGTGTCAGAGGGAATCAGACAAAGTTAGGTCAAGAGGAGACTAGCAAGTGGCTAGGGGTTAAAAAGAAAATCTAGTTTCTGCTTCTGGAAAGTTTACATTATGATTTCTCATATTTTGATGTACCAGATAGCCTCAAAAAAAAAAGAGGCAGTGACATGAAATGAATGCTGAGTTGAGAGCTGGGCCCTAAGTACAGTGCTGACAGCTGTGAGCTGCTTTGGACCTTTCTTTTCCCTCCTTGGGCTCTGTCTCCTCATTCACAAGGGAGGGTTTGGACTAGGTGACACGTAGGTCTCCCCACACACCACCATACATCGTTTTAACTAAAAAGTACTAAAATCCTAGTATTTGTTGGTATGTAGGCAACTTTTGGAAATTAAGGTTTTATTTAAACCTTACATGGAAGATAATCAGTTTTCAAATCTCTTTTATAGACAAGTCACAATAAGCTATATGTTTCCCTTATTTCCATAGATATTTTATAAAACATTTATTGTATATTTAGTTGTTCATTGGAGGAAACTGCAGAACAGAAGCTGTTTCAGAAAAATGTAGGTATTATAAGCTGGAAAGAGCAGATTGTGATCAAGAAAGTTGGCATTTGTGATAAATCCAACTTTGTTCTGAGTGATTAAGTTCTTTAGAAAGTCTTTGACATTGCAAAGAGTGTGTAGATTAGGAAATACTGACAATTTTCAAAACACTAGCCTTGCATTTTAATGCCTGGGTGCATGGGAGCGAACAGTAAACCACTGTTGGTACACACTGGGCCGCTCTCACGCATGAAGGATGTCAACCTGACTGGCCTGTGGAGACTACAGCTCCCCTTGTGTCTCCATCACTCCCTTACTCAAGCGCTAGCAATGGACCATTATCTCTCATTCTGACATCTGAGGAGAGAATCTGAATGCCAGGAAGGAAGTTTTCCAAATCGTTATAAAAACAAAATCCTCTTATTACAACAGGATACAGTAAAGAAAACAAAGAAGGAAGCTCATGAAAGGGAAAAGGTTTAAGAGCATAAACGAAAAATGTTCTGAGAAAAACAAGATACTAATAACAGTTCCTTGGATTTACTGGGGAAAAACAACATTATTGCCGAGACTAGAGTATGAGAGTGAGGCTGACACATATGTTGCCAAAAAGATTGCTCACCAATGTCTATGTCACAGGAAAACCTAGTGGCTGGAAGTCACTAGCATTTCCTTTCACAATTTTATTTCTTTTAGAAGTAAAATATTCTTTGGACTGAGGAGTTTTAATGAGTTTTGCCCAGAGTGAATATGGTTGCACAAGAAAGGTGGAAACAGCTTATCCTTCCATTATGCAGAGATTAAGAAAATGTTGTATGGACATATTTAGTCATAAAGAGCTTTAATAATTTATCCTAGCTTGGGGCTGGAAGAGATTTCAAAATAGTATGTTGATGTCATCACTCAGACATCACTAGATTGGTCATGTGGTGCTGAATACATTGTATGGCTGGAATATTTTCAAGTCAGCCCATGTGAATTGCTTGAGTAAAATGTGGGCTAACTTCATCTCAGTTATTCTAGAAGACAGGAGGGGAAAGAGATTCAACTCCATATAGCAAGAATGAAGAGCAATGTTTACACAAACCCTGTACTTCTCAGGTATTTGTCAAGAGTATTGTGACTAAATAGTAAGAAACGTTTATAATGGAATACAATATTTTAATCAATTGAATGCTCAAATGAAGTAATGTAGATATGTTTGTTAGAGTTACTTTGAATTTATAACTATCAAGAGATTTATATGTAGTCCTCATATAATCCTCACCCAGACAATGAGATGAGGGATTGCTGTTCCTATTTTATGGAAAAGGAAACTGAAGCCCAGAAGTGTTACATAGCTTGCCCAGGGTTGCACAGCTAGCGAGCAGCAAAGACAGTATCTAAACCCAGGTCTATCTGCATCTGCAGCTCAAATTCTAGGCTTTGAACTTCTTTTAGTTTCAGTAACGACCTCACAGTGAAAGATCTGTGCATAAGCCATTGCTCTTCTAAGGAATATAGGTTTTACTGATTTCTAAGTTCCTTGTGTCAGCTATGCCTTTAACCCTCTTCTTTCTGCTTGCCTCTGGGAACTGGGCTCTCATTCTCTCTTCTTTTGAGCCTCCTCATGCTCTTTTTCTTATGGACCATCTGTTTTCCACACATATATGGTAAAGTTTCCCTTATATTTAATAATTCTTTGCTTGACTCTTATGTACCTTTTAGTAATTATCCTATTTCTCTCCTTTCTACAACAAATAGTCTCTTTAGCTGCAACTTCATGGACCTCACTGCCTGCCTTCCCAGTCTGCTGACGTTGAACTAGCACAGGGCTAATTCATGATCACTACCATCTATAGGCATGATCTCTAACCACCAAACCCAGAGGTCTTCCCAGGCTGTTCCTTGCCTTGACCTTTCTGCAGCATTTGGTTTTGCAGACCACCCTATTTCTGCAAGGAAATTGCATGTACACATTAGTCACTCAAAAATTTATTCATGAAATATTAAAACATTTTCAGAATTCTTAAATACATTGTATATATGGCTAAGGACCAGACGTTTTTTACATGTAAACATTATATATATATTTTTATTAGTTTTCTTATTAAGGTATCATTGATATACAATCTTATAAAGGTTTCAAATGAGCAACATTGTGGTTATTACATTCACCCATATTATGAAGTCCCCCCCACATACCCCACTGCAGTCACTATCCATCAGCATAGTAAGAAAACATATATTTTAAAAGAATTCATAAGAAAATGATTCTGTTTAAGGAAACTGCCCAACATTGTAGTAACATCCCTCTTTTGCAGAGTAAGGAATAAATTCAATTGTTTTTAAAGAAATGATATTTTTTAGATTAATATTTTAAAAAATTATAGGCATACCAAATATAAAATTTAACTTAAAATGGATCATTGGAGTTGTGACTATAGTTAACAATACTATATTGTATATTTGAAAGTTTCTACTAAAGTAGATCTTAAAAGTTCTTATCATAAGAAAAAAATTTTCTAACTGTGTGATGAGGGATGTTAATAAAACATTTTGGTAATCATTTTGTAATATATATAAAATTATCCTCACCTAAAACTAATACAATGTTATATATTAGTTATAGATCAGTTTTTAAAAAGGATCATTGGCCTAAGTGCAAGAGCAAAAGCTGTAAAATTCCTAGAAGAAAACATAAAAGCCAATCTTTATGACCTTGAATTAGACAATGGTTTCTTAGGACACCAAATGCAAAAACAACAAAAGGAAAAATAAATCAGTCTTCACCAAAATTAAAAACTTTTGTGCTTCAAAGGACACCATCAAGAAAGTGAAAAGACCACCATGGAATTTGAGAAAATGTTTGCAAATCATGTATCAGATAAGGAACTTGTATTCAGAATATATAAATAACTTTTACAACTCAACAGTAAAAGATAACCCAAAATTAAAAACTGGGCAAATGATTTGAATAGACACTTCTCTAAAGAAGATATACAACTGGTCAAACAAGCACATTATGAAAAGATGTTTAACATCATTAATTATCAGAGAAATGCAAATCGAAACCATGATATACCACTTCATACCCACTAGGATAGCTAAAATTAAAAAGACAAACAATACAGATGTTGGCCCACAATGAGATATCACTTCAGACCCATTAGGATTATTTAAAAAAAGAAAAGAGAAGAACAAGTATTGCCTAGGATGTAGCAAAATTAGAACTCTTGTACATGGCTGATGGGAATGTAAGATGGCATAACTACTATGGAAATGGTTTGGTGGTACAGTGCTGTGATACAGCACCTCAAAAAATATTAAACATTGAGTTACCATATGATCTAAGAATTCCCCTTTGGGGTATATATCTAAAAGAGTTGAAAGCAGAAACTCAAACATGGGACCCATGTTCATAGCAGCATTATTCACAATAGCCAAAAGGTGGAAGCAACCCAGGTGTCCACAATGGGTAAATGGATAAACAAAATGTGGTATATTCATAAAAAAGGAATATTACTCATCCTTGAAATGGAAGGAAATTCTGACATATGCTACAACATGGATAAACATTGAAGACATTAAGCTAAGTAAAATAGGCCAGTCACAAAAGGACAAATACTGTAGAATTCCACTTATATCATGTCCCTAAAGAAGTCATGGAGATAGAAAACTCAGAGACAGAAATAAGCATGGTGGTTTCCAAGGGCCGAGGGAGGGAGGAATGGGAAAATTTTGTTTAATGGGTAAAGAATTTCAGTTTACTGAGATGAAAAACTCCTGGAGAGGGATGGTGGTGATGGTTATACAAGTGGATGTATTTAATGCCACTGAATTGGTAAAAATGGTAAAAAAAAATAAAACAGAACTAATCAAACAAAGAAAAAACCAATGTTGGCAAGTATATGGATTAATGGGAATCATACACTGCTGGATATGTAAAATGGTGTAGCCACTTTTGAGTTTGGTAGTTCTTCAAAAATTCAACAGAGTTACCATATGCCCCAGCAATTCCACTCCTAAGTATATATCCAAAAGAGTTGAAAATATATGTCTACATAAAACTTATACACAAATATTCATAGCAGCGTTTTTCATAATAGCCAAAATATAGAAACAGCCCAGATTTCCATGAAGTTATGAATGGATAAACAAAGTGTGGTATATCCATACAATGATATTTTATTTACCAATAAAAAAGAATGAAATACTGATAGTTGCTACAACAGGGATGAACCTTTAAAACATAAGCTAAGTGAAAGAAGTCTCACACAAAAGGCCACATTTCATATGATCCTTTTAAGAGAAATGTCCATAATAGTCAAATCCACAGAGATAGAAAATAGGTTAAAATTTTCAGGACCTGAGCCGAAGGGGAAGTGGAGAAGGACTCTGACTGGGTCTGAGGTTTTATTTTGGACTGATGAAGATGGTTCTGAAATTTGATAGTGTTGATGGATAAACAGTCTTATAAATATGATTTAAGAAGCACTGAATAACACACTTTAAAGGAGGAAATGTTATGGTTTATGAATTGTAACTCAGTAATGCCTTTGAAAAGGAAAAATAATAAGTTGGGATTAGCTACCTGCAAGCCAGTATTCATTTCCTCACTCATTCATTTACCAAATCTTCATGGAACATGCTTTGAGCCAGGACTATGTTAGGTGCTGGACATAAGAGCATCTTGAAAAGATCGATCGACTGACTTCAGCATAGAGACCAGAGTACAAGGGCACCAGAAGTCATATGGACAGTTGACAAAACTGGGAGCTAGCCAATACAAAGAAACCCATCTCACCTTAGTGAAAAGCCATTTCTTTACATTCTTTTCACCATAAATACGCAAACCAAAAGAAGGAAACAAGCTCTTCCTCAGCAATTTTGTGATTCAGAAAAATCTCTGAGGTTTCTTAGAGGCTTCAGAAAAGAGCTTCATAATCATAAAAACCAATGACTTGAGCATTAATTTTACTTTTGAAATCTAATAAAAAGCATCCCATATACCCACCTTTCCCAGGAGTTTGACATGGGAAGTGAAGCTAGAAGTAGTCTGCAAGATTGAACCTTCTTTCTTCAGACATCTTTGACAAAAAACATCATATAAAGGTTGGCCAAGGGTCTGAGACCAGCTTGGACAGGAGTGGCATGTGGGAGCACCACCTGCTCCTGCAGGAGCCCTCCTTGTCCCTTTCAGCTGCATTTGCTCCAGGTATACTGGATTCTAAGAGCTGTGGCACGGGACAGTTCAAGCTTTGTACCCAGTCTTTGTCTCATAGGCTAGTGCTTCTTCAGGGAGAAGGCAAGTTTAGCTAATGTGATAAGACTCTCCTAGATGCTGCAAGAGGGACCAGGTTTGGGGTTTTTGATTACCTAGGAGCTTCACCGTCTTCTTACCTCTCTTATCATGGTCTTTGAAGTTACCCTATGGTCCTCAGGATATATTTATCATCCTTCCCAACATAAACTGCTCATTAACATTTATAAGAAAAGCCAAATCAAGTGTTCTCATACTGATCCTAACAGAGTCGAATAATAGTGTTGAAAGTTTAATGCCCTTCCAAATAACTTGGGTTGATTCTCATATTAGTATTTCCATGAGAATTACTCCTAACGATGAAGACTTATGTTAAAAGTAACTCCACCACACATCAACAAAACAAGATTTTCTGCTTGAATTGATGCCTCTGGCTCCAAAAAAGAAAAAAATCTAATAAAAAACATACCATACACCCACCTTTGCCAGGAGTCTGACATGGGAAGTGAAGCTAGAAGTAGTCTGCAAGATAGAACCTTCATTCTTCAGACATCTTTGACAAAAAACATCGTATAAAGGTTGGCCAACAGGAAGTAATCCCAAACCGAACTCTCCCAGCTTAAAGGAAAATCAAATATTAATAAATGATAATTGTTGAATGAATACATGGAAGTAATTAATTTTTCTTCTTTAAATGTGCTTATGGGTAGTCGGTCTTGAGTTAGCATATCTCTGAAGATGGATGCTATAATATCTTCAGATTTAATGCTCTGTGCTCAACCAGAAGCTGTGAAGCCTCCACTGGCCTTGCTGGTCCTCTGGAGGATCTGGGGGGCACTTTGTTGAGGAGTCCTGCACCCTCCTCATTAGCTAGTCCGCCTACACTTCATGCGGGAGGCTCCCAGGATGGGTGTCCAGTGGAAGTGCTCAGCTTTGGGTCAAGCAGACTCGGGACTTATATAATCTCTGAGGAAACTGCATTTAGGAAGCAACTAAAAGAGAAGATCCTGGGTAATAGTTTAAAAGACGCCAACTTGACAGCATTCTTCTTTAACACCACTTCAGGTTTTCAAGTGGGAGTGAAAATTCACTAGATTTCTACTAGGCAAAGCTTGGAGGCAGTCATTTTGTTGGAAGGATGGGGGCAAGAAGAAGACTTTTCTTGAAGTTGTGTCCAGACAGGCTCATAGACTTAGAGTGTCTGGGCTGACTCGGGGCTACTGAGCTGAGAGGCTAGGGAAGCCCTCTCCTCCCTCCTCCAGCCGTCCCTCAGGGCATCTGGAGGGACAGACGGAAGCAGGACTGGAAGCTACTCTAACAGAAGCCAGGAGAATGGCTACAAGGTCCCACTCACCAAGAAACAGACCAAGTTTATGCCGACTCTAGCAGAGGGGCAGAGTGCCTGTGCTCATTGCTCACTCTGGCTCCTGACCTTGCTTTGGCCCATCCTTTCAAAAATGTCCCAGCCAGTGCCCAAGTGTGGCTTCACTCTGAGATTTGAAGAGGAAGTATATCGTGAAAGACGAAGTCTCTCCAAATGGCTTGTCTGCACCCAGGCCCCAGCCCTGCCCAGGGCTGCTCTGAGCCAGCACCGAAGTGGTTTCCCCATGGACGTAGTGACAGAGCTGAATAGGCTCAGACCTGGGATATTGGAAAAGAGACACCCTCTTTCCATGTTTGCTCAACCTTTGGGGTGAGCAGGATAGCGGCAGTTAGTCTGTGCCTCTTCCTAGCAGATGGCAGCTGGACAACATGGAGGCCAACACCCCTGGCTTGGATAGAGCCCTTTGTTATGTTTTGTTTTGTTTTACAGGCACACCTTCCTTGTTTGATTTTTTAAATGGATGATACCATTTTGAAAAAAAGAAAAAAAAATCCTCTCTATGTCCCTGCAACAATATGACTATTTTTCTCATTCCTCCAAAATACTGTTCCACTGAAAAACCAAAATCTAACAATGTACCTATACTGGTTTTTTCCTCTCATGTTTCATTGGTCCAGGGGAAAAAAAATCTTCAGTCATCTTTGGAAATATGAGTATTTTCCCACAAAAACTTTCTCAGTTACAACACTGTATGGGCTTTTTCTTTACCTGAGCTGCATAGTATTTTAGGAGTTCTTGCTTACAACAGGCTTTCAAATTAATAGCAGGGCATTAAAACATCTTGTGACTCAGAACCGGATGCTTATATTGTTGATCTTCATTATCAACTCCAAAGTTGTGAATTTGCCTCCTTGCCAAAATTCATTTGAAAAGCCAAATTCAATACTTGGGGCACTTCCAATTATTGTGCACATGGCCAAAGTGCCTGCCTCCCTGCTTCAGCTCAACAAATGTCCTCTTCATGGTCTATTTAGTGCCACAGCTTTTGTATTTTTGTGCTTTTTGTTGGTAATTTTGCTGTTTAAAATGGTCCCAAGCATTGTGCTGAAGTGCTGTCTAGTGCTCCTAAGTACAAGAAGACCACAGTGTGCCTTATAGAGAACATATGTGCTGTAGATAAGCGTCATTCAGACACTAGTTATAGTGCCGTTAGTGTGAATTCAATGTTAACGAATCAATATGATAGATTAAATAAGGTGTTTGTAAATGGAATGCACATGAAACATGGTTACATGTAGATGAGTTGCTCAATATGAACAGAAGCTTGCAGGAAGCGAACCTGTATTTCCCCTAGGAGGTGGGGTTCAGCACTTGCTAATTCAGTGTTTGCAGTGACTTTATAGAACATAACTGCCATGGATTACTGGGTAATTTAATTCTTGGTTTAATCTCAGGTACAATATCTCCTCCACCCATTATTTTTGGGGGGAGCCACCTTGCAGATCTCCAACAGAGTGCTAGAGACCTAGAGAAAAAAATGTTTCTGAAAAATCCAGTTCCACTTTACATTTGATAGGAAATGTGGTCAAACTGGCTGTTCATTGTCAAATTAATAGAGAGTCTGTCTCTTTCACCTCGGCTGCTACTATTCATGGAGGGCTCTTTTCCTCTCACATTAGGACACTAATCCCAGTGCAGTTCCAAAACTCCCGATCCTGACACACTTCCCCATGGCACAATTCAAAAAATCCCAAGCCAGTGGTTCTTCACCTTGGCTGCACATTAAAAGCATCTGGGGAGTTTTAAAAGATCCCAATGTCAGACCCTCCATTTAACATCAATCAAACCAGAATTTCTGAGGGATGGAACCTAAGCATGAGTATTTCTTAAATGTCCTAGGTGATTCTAATATATAGGCCCAAAGTGACTAAGGAATGCCTGGTACAGTTTTCTTCACTGAAGAATTTAAAAGAATTCCCAGGTTAATTGAGTCAGAATCTCCTGGAGGTAGAGAGAGCGTGGGTATTGGTATATATTTTTTAAAGTCCTTGAGAATCCTTGGCTTAGTAGGATTCCATCGTTATCATGTATTTGGAATTTTGAAATAAAATCTGTTGGAGAAAAGCAAAAAAGAGTGGAGAAAAAGTTGGTGAGAAATATATGAATGTGGTAGAAGGTAAGGTCAAAGGTCCTGGATCCTCTGATTCTTGTAATCCATTGAATCTTGACCTGGAGATGAGGCAAGGGCGGATTCAGGGTAGCAGTGTGGTTGGGAGGGCAGATCGAGGGCCGAATTATCACAAAAATCCATTCTGCTGCCTGCAGATTGGCTGAGATTGGACCGGGACTCAGAGTGGGGGCCTCAGTGACCCCTGCGCATAGTGGTTCCTTCTCTTCAGGGCTCCCCTTCTCCCTTCTCTTCCACAGTAAGAGTCCGGCACCTGAGTTCAGAGAAGAGCCGTTCTTGGTGCGGACTGTCTTTCTGGGCTGGAACTCCCATCCTCCCACAGCCCACGGGCAAGGCTGCTAAGGGCTTACCACTGTCTCCTCCAGAGACCCGGCTTCTGCTACACAGCACTCACCTGAGATGTTACATCCCCCACAACCTTCTCCACCCACCAACAGGACTGCCCACAGACAATGGCTGGCTGGCAAGGTGCCCATGTTTGACTCCTTTACCTCAAGATGGGATGAATTCTGAAGGGCAGTTCATGTTCACTGTCAAATCAGGCTAAAGCTAGAGAAATTAAGGCTATATGCTTGCTTTGAATTTTCCCATCCTACTTGCTTCCCTCACTCCCCTTCTCCTGAGAGCACTTCCCCTAAGAAATTTTTTATACAAGAATTCTTGTCTTAGGCTCTGCTTCCAGACAACCTGTCCTAAGATGAGTAGGGATTAGATAGCATGAGGGTGATGGGGAGGGAAGGACAAAGAATGTGAACCTGGCAGTCAGATGTGTGTAGGTTTAGCCACAACTTCCTCACTTCCTACCTGCATGAATCCATCAAGTTACCTGGACTCTATGATTCTCTGTTTCCTTCTCTATGTAATGTGGGATGGCCACACATGTCTTGCAAAGATGTCACGATGACATTAAATGCAACAAGAGAGTGGATGTGAAAGTCCACGGTACGCAGTAGGAACTCAGTAACGCCACCTGCCTTTGCCTCCTGGAACTTTCACACCACCTCTCTCCAAACTTGGGTCTCCATTTTTCTCTTTCCCAGGCACGCACTACAGTCTCTCCATTCTTTCTTTTTCTTCCCTTTTATATCTTCCTTTCATTATCTCCTTTCCCTATGGTTTCTGCTTCTCATTTTCTGTACTGCTTTTCATTTTCTCCAGCCATGATAAATGAAGAAAGATGCACAGCAATACTCAGAAAGAAAGATCCTTGTCCTGTGGGTCACAGCCAGGGAAGCTGAAGTGAGGTTGTCAGTTTTTGTCAGCTCAGCAGAGTTAGGTTTGGTTCGGTTTTGTAAATAGGACTCAGGGGGATGTTTTGTGGCTTTTCCTGAAGTGGTGCTTAGCCAGTGAAGGATATGCTATTTTCCTTGATGAAATGTAGATGAAAATAAAGACCATTAAAAGCCAATCACACTGGTGCTTGTCATGAGAACCCTCATCTCCATCAATCTTCCTCCTCTGGGCCAAATGGTGGAACAGGAGGCAACTGATCCCCACAGTCAGGATGTGAGACAAGAGTTCACTGGCTTGGCCACAGACTGGCTGTGGGACTTAGGGAAGGTTGCATAACCTCCTTAGGGCCCGGTCTCTCCATTGCCAGAAAGGCTATACAGCAAAACATGTGCCAACTGCTCCACACGGGACCTCTTAGAACTCGTAAAATATTATGTGGGAAGTACTGGAACTCTGTGTAGAAACTGAGAACACTGTCTTTTGTTACTAATATTCTTGTTAATAACACTGAAACCATTGCAAATCAACTCAGTAGGGCACGGAGTACATGGTAAATCATGTCTGTCACAGTAACATTCTTAGCACTTTTTGTCTGCCCAGCACATCTGTCTGTCCTTCTCTGGCGTTGTTGCTCCCTTTCCTCGGGGCCCGTCCCTCCCCACTCCCTGGGCCTGGCGGGGCTGCGGTCATGTGGTGTCACTGCCCAGTCAACTCGCTCCTACACCCTGCAGGAAGGGCGGGCACGTGACCCAGGCCTGGCTGACCACAGCCTGGTTCGCTCTGGTCACAAGGCTTAGTCCATGGGGCGGCCGACTGATGAGGTCAGTCAGGGTCCTTCCCCAGCACTTGGAATAGGAGCGAAAAAAGGTAGCATCCTCCTTTTTGAAAACATTCAGTTAGAATGAGGCCCACGCTCGATCTTTCCTGACCCTTGGGGTGTGGACAGAGTGTCACCCATGTTCTCTGAAGCAGAAAAGGGCCGAGGCACAGGCGGGGGAAGAGAGCACCAGCGCTGTTGGAGGCTGACCCCCCTCTGGACTTCCCAGTCACGTGAGCCAGTGAAACCGCTCCTTTTCTTTAGCTAGTTCCAAAGGGGTTATTTCACACAACTCACTGCAATGTTGAAAAGAACCTAATTAAAAAAATATAAACTTCCTTTAGACGACGTTCTCCTTCCTCAAGTTTCTTTTATTAAAGAATATGTGTGATTAGAATAGAATGAGTCCATTCAGTGTTAAGCTATTGCAATTATTTCAATATTATTAATAAGAGAAAGAAACCTAAATGGTGTAAGTTATATATGGTTTAATATAAAACATGTCTATTCGGAAGTAGGGCATGATTTCACCAATATTCTAACCATCACATTAAAACAAGCCATCTTCTAATGGGCCTTCACTACTTTTTCCAACATAGGGTGTTTTCAAGCATCAGGAGCGTGGGCCAGTGTCCAGAGCGAACATTCTCCTTACTCTCTTTGATCAGAGCACCTCCAACCAGCCGCAGACTTCAGGTCTGTTCTCCACCTAAAGACCAGCCAACAGGAGACTGGAAAGGACAAGCAGGAGTCTTCAGTCCTGGGTCTCCCAGGTGGTAGTCTAGTACTTTTACTGTCAGGGGTGTTGTGTCCATTTAATTCAAATTTACATTTCTCACATCTGCTTTACATGTATACCCCTATATGTGAAAGTGCTTCCTAACTGCCACTGCAAAGATAATTCAAGCTGTAAATATTTACTAAGTGTGCATAAAACAGCAGTTTGGCCTGAGATGGTCAATGAAGGGGGATTAGAACATTGGGCTCCCCTCTGGCTCCGTTGCTAATTCTTGTGTAACCTTAGGCAGGTCATTTAAAATCTCTGTGTTCCAGGGCTGCACTTAAGAAAAGGAGATGCTAATCGTTATTGGCCAGCACTCCATAAGTAAAATTACTGAGGACAATACATGCTATTCAGAATGCAAATCAAAGAGAATGCATCTCATTGAGACTGCATATCTATTAGTTTTTCTTTCTTATTTTTTTTAAAGGAGGAGTGGTGGAGGGAAAGTGATCTATCCTTTCTGGTTTGAGGGAAAACAAAACTTTATTGTTTCAAAAATTTTATCATTTCAACAAAACTTTATTGTGACCGCTTATGGTTGTCACTGTGGTAAGAAGGCAACAATGTGAATATAGTAGCCAGGCTTGAAATTCCCCTCAGAGAAGACCACAGGAAAGGTGGATGGCAGAGCGATTGTAACAGCGTCTCCAAGACACTGGTTAGCCCTTTTGTTCTTGAAAAGAATGAGCAGGAGCTTGAGACAGGACGTGAGTGTTGAAGGTGATTCTGTTCCTTACTCCTGTGACTTTAAACAAATCATTCCACCTTCAAGTGTCAGGTTTTCGTAATAGTGAAACGAAAACGATAATGCTCAAACTGAGGTGTGTTGAAACAGTTATATATGAGCACCTAACAAAAGGCACATAGAAGCAGCCTGATGAATCCTGGGTTTTCTACCTCCTCCCGTTTATTCACTTACTTGGACAGTAATTTGGCAGTAGGACAGCAGATAAAGCAACCTCCATGTTTTGCTCTCAGTGAGCACACTCTCAGCCGGCAGTCAGCCCTTCACTGAACCCCTCATCTGTCCACATTTAGACTTCAGAGAAATGTTTCAGATTTATATTAGCCCTTTACATCAAGGAACAAAAACATATACAAGGAAACAGTCAAGGTCTGTAATTTAAACTGTTTGGGGTGAAAGTGTTATAAGCTTTCTCATGTCCACAAAATCTAGGTATCCTCCCTCCCCCTCTAAAAAAGAGCAATTTAGTGATGATCTGGGATGACCTAGATAGAAGAATTTTGAGTTATAAATAATTAAGGACTGCACTGTTGCCTCAATTGTTTCACTTTTGAGGACGGAACATATGTCAAAGCAGTTTTATGAGAGGAAATCCAATTTGCACTGGCAAAGAATCTCATAATGCAAGTAAGAGGACCCCAATAATCAGTCTGCATGCAATCTCACAGTTGCAACATCATAGGCATAGAGAAAGGACTAATCTGGTCCCCAAGAAACTTGTGTTTTGCTTTCCTCAAAGCAGTAGTTCTCAAGTTTTTTCGGAATCAATTTCCAATGACAAAAAATATTTTATGACCCACTGAACTGATCTGTTTGTACCAGCCATTGCATTAAAATCTAATCAGAGGTGTAGGGGGTCATGGTGCAATTTTCATGAAAGTTCCTGGGAACCTCAAGAGTAAAAGATTGATCTAGGAGCAAGAAAACACTCCCAATCATGATAATAATTCCTTAGTTTGCAAGTGCTTTGAATGGTACCAATACTTGCATGTTATTTATTTTTTCATGACAACCATGTAAAGTGTTAGTATTGCTCAATACATGCAATACCATGAGATAGGTATCAATTATTACTGTATTTCATCACTTCTAAGAGGCCAAAGGTTAGACTCTGCACCTTTATATTATGTACTGCCCAGGAAGAAAACAGAATGCTGTCAACTAAACCAAAACACATCATAACCATAAAGCAAAATAAAACAAAAGATCACACCTTTCTAGATATGTTAATGTGCAAAAGAATATGTCTTGAGACTGACGAACTATAGACTTTCCCTTTCACAAATGAGAAAATGTATGCATTGTTCAGGGTCTGGCTGCTGATGGAGACTGAAGCCAAAGGCATCACTTACACTCAGACCTTCTGACTTTAACCCACATAGACTGCACTCAAACAGACCTTCTATTTTGAAGATGATCTTGGAAGATAAAAGCCTCCCACCACTTCAGAAGGAAATTATTTATCATGATGGGTGGCATTTTTAGTAAGAAGCAGCAAATTATTTTCAAAGGGAAACATGCATGGCTGCCCACCTCCTGTCTTCACAATATACTGCATTAATATAGTATAGGTACAGTCAATCCTCATTATTCATGGCTTCCATATTTGCAAATTTCCTACTCACTAGAATTTATTGAAACCCCCAAATCAATATTTGTGGCACTTCCTTACCCATCTGTGGACATGTACAGAGCAGCAAAGCTTTTGAGATGCCTGATGTCCAACTTTCCCTCTGAGGCAAATACCTTCTTGTTTCAGCTCTCATACTGTAAATAAGTGTTCTCTTCATGGTCAATTTAGGGCCACATTTTTTGTATTTTTGTGCTTTTTCTTTATGATTTTGATGTTTAAGATTGCTACCAGGTGTAGTTCTGAACTATCTAGTGCTCCGATGAACAAGAAGGTTGTGATGTGCCTTACAGAGAACATGGGTGTTAGATCAGCTTCGTGCAGGCAGAAGTTACAGTGCTTCTGGTTGTGAGTTCATTGTTAATGAATGAACAATAGATACTAAATAAGGTGCCTTTATACAGAAACCCACATAAAACAAGGTTATATATTGGTTGACTGATGAAACTGTTGTAACAGAGGCTCACAGGAACCTAACTGTGTTTCCTAGGAGCAGTTAACATCCACCAATGAGAATGGACTGGTTTTCAATGTTAAAGTGTCAAAAGGACCATTTCTTCTGTTGCTAACTTACCAGCCATTCATTTTTTCATGACTAAAAACCAGGTGAGAAGTCAAGTCAGAGGGATAATCAGGAGTTTTATATACGTGTATGTCTGTGTACACACACACACACACACATATGCACGCACACACACAAACACACATATTAAGTAGACAAAAAAAATATGCCAATGACAAGATCAGGAGGGAAATACAGAGCAATAGTATGATAGTGGTGGTGAGAATATAGGTTTTCAAAATTCTTTTGTTAACATTTTTAATTGCTGGCATTCCTTTGGAGGTTTAAGTGTTAAAGACAATGGTGTCAGGAAGGGGAGGAAGCAGCCCCCAACGGCAGCGGTGGTGGTGGCAAGACGGCCCAGGTGACCACTGGGAGGTGGCTCACCTCAGCGATGGCCTGCCTTTGGAGAGCTTCCTTGGCTGTGGAACAAGCTGCCTTGATTGTAGAGGAAGCACGGAGCTCCACATAAGCTCTTTGACCTTTCTAGGCTTTTCTTTAAAAAGTCAATGAAAGAAATAGGAGGAGTAAGAGATGGAGGAAGAGTGGGGAAAATGAGTCTGTGGTCTTAGTGTTTTCTTGCTGAGGATGGGAGCTTTGGCAAGCACAAAAACATACATCTCTGCTAAAAACAAGGTTACTGGAGATTTGTTTTAAGCCCTGATGTGATATTAATGTTAAAGAGCCACCAGTTACAGAGGGACCACCTTGCCTCTGTAACCCTGAAAAATATTAAGGGAGAAACAACCAATGAGGCTGTACCATTACAGAAATACCGTGCCCCCTGGTTTGCACATGAAAACTGCCCATGACTTAAAGAAGGATGTGGAGGGCCTTGGAAGGCAGTTTGTTTCCTTGTGGCCAGTGACTGATTTTCCACAAAATTGTGTATTGGCTAATTCTCACAAGAGGTTTTGAAAATGAAGCTAGGGTTTCAGGTTCAACTCACATGAGCTGCTTTTATTTGACAGTCTTTGTTTTCTCCAGTCCTGGCGGCAGTCCTTCCGGGGCCTTCCTCAATCCCTGGCGGTGGCTGACGTCCAGCCGTTGTTCGGGATAAAAAGGTTTTAGAAGGCCGGCTGTTCTAATTGGAACTTGCACCTGCAGACCCCAGCTCTGGAGGCGGTGCTGCTGTGTGTGTGTGTGTGTATGTGTGTGTGTACATGCACACACATGCATTTGATTTCCTCCATGAACACTAGGACACTGCACAGTTTGTGGTCCGAATATGCTGGAGGGGGTCCAAGCTGCTTGGCCACTTTGTTCTGGCCACTTTGTTTGGGAGAGGGACCCTCCTTTCTCTACTGTCTAAGGAGGGGTTTTTAGCCATGCAAATATATCCAGTGTATATTGACCTAATCTCTTCTGGCTCCGAGAGAACTTACCCAGATAAAAGATGCCCTGTAGGTAGAATGAGAGGGTGCCACAGCAGACCTTTCACCCACCCATAGGCTGTTGCATTTTTTATGAGTTTCTCACACTTCACTCTAGTAACACTATCCAGGCAGTGCTGAAGAGCATTGGCTCCAACCTTTGTGCTCAGCCAGAGGAGAGGAAATGTAGAAGTCAGCCAAGTGGGTTAATTAATGATTGTGCCTCTGCCCCCTAGCTCCAGAGCTGTATCCTAGTGTGCGTATTTAGTGTGTGCAATCTGATGGATTTCTGCATCTTGATATGCCACCACACATCGGGATAATCATCACCACAGTCGAGATAATAAGCATGTCCATCACCCCCAAAGTACCCATGTGCCCTGTGTATTCCCCCTCTCACTCCTCCTTCCATCACCACTTCCCAGGCAACCCTTGATATGAATTCTGTAACTATAGATTATTTATACTTTCTAGAATTCCTGTATAAATGGGGTTAGACAGCATAATTCTTCTTCTTCTTTTTTTATTTTTTTGGTCTGGCTTTTTTCAGTCAGCATAATAATTTTGAAATTCATTCATATTTTATCAACAGTTCATTCCTTTTTACTGCTGAGCTGTACTCACTGTATGGATGTACCACTGTCTATTCACCTGTTGATAGGCATTTGTGTTATTTCCTTGGGGTGATTACAAATAAAGCTACCATGAATATATGTGTATAAATCTTTGTATTGATATGAGCTTTCATTTGTCTTGGGTAAACGCTGAGGAGTGCGATGTCTGGATTACATGATGGGTATTCATTTTACTTTTTACTGGCAAACTGTTCTCTAAAATGTTTGTACCATTTTACCTTCCCACCACCAGTCCAGTTCCTACATAGCCTTTCCAACATGTGGTATAGTCAGTCTTTTTAGGTTTGGCTATTCTGGGAGGTGGATAAGGGTATCTCATTCTGATTTTAGTTTGCTTTTCCCTAACGACTAATGATGTTGAGCATCTTTTCCATGTGTTTATTTGTTATCTGTGTATCTTCTTTTGGCAAAGTGACAGTTCAGATCTTTTGATCATTTCTTAAATTGGCTTGTCTATTGTTTCATGGTTGAGTTTGAGAGATCATTATACATTTTCCCAGGGATGGTTTTTACTTAAAGAATTATCCTGGAATGTAAGATAATGCATAGAAAGTTTCTGTGGAAATTTCACACTAAACAGAGAATAAGCATATGTTTGGAGGTCCAGGGCCTTGTAGCTCTTGTAGATCACACTCCTGATGTGCTTACTCTGCTTTATAATGATGAGAGCAGGCCATGAGAGAAGTTAAGACAGACCTAGGCCGCATCTACTTTTGGAGGTTTTGGGGTACTAAAAATGAAAGAAATTCCAAAATAAACATATGAAAAGCATGATATATTTTATATGTATAAATCGAACAAATTTTGACCATACACAAAAATTCAGTATGTATATAACATTGAAGATTTTAAATTTGAGGCCCAATATGGGGCCTGAGACAAAGGGCTCCCCTGAGCATTGGCCATCTTGTGATAGGCCATGAGAGACCAGCACCAGCTCGGGGCACTTCTCATATACTCCATATGCCCCTAAAGTCATATCTGGCATGGTTACTGTCTAACTATTTATGCTTGGGGGTCAGATGAATGCTACCAAAGAAAGGACCATTTCCCAGATATACGAGTTTCCTGCCAGAACAGTGATGCTGGGAAGGCCACTGATGGTCCTTAGGTTTTTTTGGAAGGACCCCCTTGCTCCACCCACCTGCAAGCCTGTGGGGCCTGTGACCTCCTTTGGACTAGTTAGAGTCTTGGTCTTTTCCACTTGGTCTGAGGTCAGAATGGTGCCATGACTATGAGAGGGGATGCTTCATTTGAAAGATTCCTAGAGAACTCCTAGCCATACCCACAGAAGCTCTGAGGATTTTCCCTGTCACCTCTGTGGGACTTTATAATCTCCTTTTATCCCTGGCTGTATCTAGTGCAGTGGTTCTCTATATGGGGAAGCTTTTCCCTCCAAGGGGCATTTGGCATTGTCTGGAGACTTTTTGATTGTCAAAACTCAGGAGATGTTACTGGCATCTAGTGAGTAGAAGCCAGGGATGGTGCTAAGTAGACTATAATGCAGAGGCAGCTCCCCACAACCAAGAATTATCCAGTCCCTAAATGAATTCAGTAAAGTGGCAGGATACAACATTAATATACATAAATCTGTTGCATTTCTTTACACTAATAAGGAACTATTTTAGAAAGAGAAATTAAGAAAACAATCTCACTTGCAATTACATCAAAAAAAATAAAGTATCTAGGAATAAACTTAACCAAGAGGATGAAAGACTTGTACTCTGAAAACTGTAAGACATTGATGACAGAAATGAAAGATGACACAAATAAATGGAAAGATATACTGAGCTCATGGATTGGAAGAATTAATATTGTTAAGATATCCATATGCTATGCAAAGCAATCTACAGATTCAGTGTACTTCCTATTAAAATATCAAGGACATTTTCCACAGAACTAGAAAAATAATCCTAAAATATGGGTGGAACAACAAAATTCTGAACAGCTAAAGCAATCTTTTTTTTTTTTTTTAGATAATTATTTTTTATTGAAGGGTAGTTGATGCACAGTATTACATTACATTAGTTTCAAGTGTACAACACAGTGATAAAACATTTATATACATAATTCTAGGTTCCAGCTATCACCCTACCAAGCTGTTACAATATCTTGAATATATTCCTTATGCTATACATTACATCCCGGTTACTTATTTATTTTACCATTGGAAGTCTGTCCTTTTTTTTTTTTGTGAGGGCATCTC
The DNA here is from genome assembly GCF_030020395.1 of Manis pentadactyla. Taxonomy (NCBI): domain Eukaryota; kingdom Metazoa; phylum Chordata; class Mammalia; order Pholidota; family Manidae; genus Manis; species Manis pentadactyla. The sequence continues at coordinate 42,821,908 of NC_080023.1, forward strand.
TCATATTTATTGATCAAATGGTTGTTAACGACAATAAAATTCTGTATAGGGGAGTCAATGCTCAATGCACAATCATTAATCCACCCCAAGCCTAATTTTCATCAGTCTCCAATCTTCTGAGGCATAACAAACAAGTTCTTACATGGAGAACAAATTCTTACATAATGAATAAGTTACATAGTGAACAGTACAAGGGCAGTCATCACAGAAACTTTCGGTTTTGCTCTAAAGCAATCTTGAGAAAGAAGAACAAAGCTGGAGGCATTACAGCTTGCTGATTTGGAACTATATTTCAAATCTTTAGTATCCCAGACAGCCTAGTACTGGTACAAAAACAGACATACACATCAATGGAACAGAATAGAGAGCCCAGAAATAAATGCATGCTTACATGTCTAATTGATCTTTGGCAAAGGAGGCAAGGATATACAAAGTGGAAAAGACAGTTTCTTCAATAAATAGTGTTGAGAAAACTGGACAAGTACATGCAAAAGAATGAAACACTACTTTGTTATCAAAAATAAATTCAAAATGGAAAAATGACTTAAATGTAAGACTGGATATTATAAAAATCCTATAAGAAAACATAGGAAGTAAGCTCTTGGACATCAATTTCAGCAATATTTTTTTTGGATGTGTTTCCTCATTCAAAAACAGTGAAAGCAAAACTAAACAAATGGGACTACATTAAATAAAAAAGCTGCTGCACAGCAAAGGAAACCATCAACAAAACTAAAAGAAACCTACTGAATGGGAGAAGATATTTGCAAATTGTATAACTAATCAAGGGTTAATATCCAAAATATATAAAGAACTTAGTTCAATATCAAAAAAGCAAATAATCCAATTAAAAAATGGGCAGAAGACTTGCAGAGACATTTCACCAAAGAAGACATACAGATGGCCAACAGACATGTGAAAAGATGCTCAACATCACTAATCATCAGGGAAATGCAAGTCAAAACCACAATGAGATCTCACCTCACACCAGTCAGATTGGCTATTATCAAAAGACAGGAAATAACAAGTGTTGGTGAGAATGTAGAGAAAAGGGAGCCTTCAAGCACTGCTGGTGGGATGCAAAATTGGTGCAGCCATTGTGGAAAATAGTATGGCAGTTCCTCAAATAATTAAAAATAGAACTACAATACAATTCAGCAATTCCACTTCTGGTAATTTACCTGAAGAAAGCTAAAACACTAATTCAAAAACATATATGCACTGCTTTGTTCATTGCAGCTCTATTGTAACAGCTAAGATACGGAAGCAACCTAAGTGTCCATTGACAGATGAATGGATAAAGAATATGTAGTATGTATGTATGTTTATATACAATGGAATATTACTCAGCATGAAAAAGAATGAAATCTTGCCATTTGCAACATGATGGATCTCATGGGTATTATGCTAAGTGAAGTAAGTCAGATGGAGAAAGACCAATATCATATGATTTCACTTACATGGATGGGATGGGTGAAATAGGGGAAGGGAATTAAAAGGTATAAATTCCAGTTGTAAAATAAATAAGAGATGGGGATGCAATATAGAGCATAGGGGATATACTTACTAATATGTAACAACTTTTATGGTGACAGATGGTAGCTAAATTTATCATAGTGATCATTTCATAATGTATAAAAATGTTGAAGTATTATGTTGTTTTCCTTAAACTAATATAGTATTGTATGGCAGGTATACTTCAGTTTAAAAATCAAAATCAAAAAGAATTACCCAACCCCAAATGCCAGTGTTGGAGAGGTTAAGTAACCTTGATCTTGATGATTTGATCAGTTGTCAACCAGAATCAACAGAGAATATGACAGATGCAGATTCTGAAAAAGGAGCTCTTTGCTCCTTAAGAGACAAGCACGACAGTACACAGTACGGACTTAGCCAATTGGTCGGGAAGCTTGGGGAGCCGTGGAGAGGTGCTGCCCAGGACCTCCTGGTTCTCACCACCTTCCTCTCCCTCTCCTCTTGCCTCCTGTTAAGAGCTCTGGAGTGCACCCAGCCTGGTTTCAGACCCAGTCCGGCTGCGTGGTGACTTTGGGCACCTTACTTAACCTCTTTTCAATCTCACGTTCTCCACCTAAAGAATGGAAATACCATAGTACTTTTCAGAATCATGAAAATTAAACAAGATAAGCCAAGCCAAGTGAAGAGTTTGACAGTGTCCAGCACATGAGAGCTCAGGGAGTGTCTGTGATCATTATTCCAGGAATTGAGCACCCGCTGAGCACAGAGCTCCTTGCCCGGTGTGTTTCCTAGCCACTTGTGCCAGTTGGTGACAAATCTTTATTAGTCTACAAAAACACTTTTTCTAAAAGTCTTAATAACAATAACCCTCACTGCTCAGAAACAAAACTTGAAGGGACTATTAACTCCTGGGTTCTGTACTTCATGTTAGTGATAAAGGAAATGAATGAAAACTGATTTAATTTAAAATAATGTATTGAGGTATTTATGTATGTGTGTAGACATATGCCTATATGTTTGTTTATGGCCCATGGAAAGAAATGTACACAGTGAGGCTTGTCAGAAAACATAGCACTACCTGGGACTTTCGCAGCAAATCCTTGGGAACTCAGGCTATTCCGTTCCAGCACAGCATGGGATTCCATTTCGAGTGACTCGGATGACATCTCAGGTGCGGTTGGTTACTTGGGCAGCACTAGGCCAAGCAGAGACTGTGAGGCTCATGCCAGACTGAGCTCAGGATATATCTGGAAGGTCATTGTTACAAACCCAGAGAACCAGTTCTGTGAGGTTGGTTGCCTCAAAGGGGATATTTAGTCAGAGTGACAGAGAGGTGTGGTAATAGAGTGGAGGAAATCTGGGTAAGGATTACAACCAGCACAGTCAAATGCTCTTGGATTTCAAAAATGTGAGGGAGAAGCAATGCTCTGGCCCTGGTCTGCAGACTCATTTCTTGACAACTGCAGGAGAGCGAGCCCACAAAATCGCCAATGAGCCAAGAGATAATCCAGGTGATAAGGACTCAGCCAGGCAGCAACCAGGCAAAAAATAAGGACAGAAAATTTGGCTTAACTGTATTTTTGCATCTGTTTCCTTGTGGCAGAAGACACCTTTGAAAGAATAGGTATGCTCTGCTCTTGGAATTCACAAATTAAGAATCCTTCAGGGCCTTTGGCAAGAGAATTCTTATGAGGTTTTGGACTCTAGAGCCATAAAAGAGCTCCCTAGGAACACTCTAGAGAACAGGCTAGATTCCCTGACTTTTGGTTGCCAGCCCAGCAGTCTTGTTGTGCAGGGGTTGAATGAATTTCCTTCCCTCAGGTGGGCTGTCCTCAGCATTAAGGAGTCATTGTGCATAACCATCCATGTTTCCCCACTGGGCTATTCCAGAAAATGGAAGGAGATTTATCTACTTAAGTCAAAAGCTTCAAGGGCCACAGAATTGCCTTTTAGTAAAGGGAATGGCTCTCACTGAGGAATGTCACAAAGAACTATGAATTCCACTCTTTACTTTCTGTCTAACCAGCTGAGAATAGGTTTATGGAAAGTGACAGTCATTCTGTCCATTTTTCTCAATACTGTGTGAATCAAGATCAGCAAGAACAAAGGGTCTGTATAGCACCATCTTAACCTCTCATACAACAACCTTCACCAAGTTTAGTTTAGATGAGGAGGTATTCCTTCATCTCTTATCTACGATGCAAAAAAAAATTAAAAAGGAAACAATGGGCGTTTTTGCTTCTCTACTCCTTTTGTTAGTGTCTCAATAAAGGTGTTTTGAATGAATGACTGAACAGTGGGAAATACCATACTTTTGTACATGTGTTGGTAAGGATATTGATTACAGTTTCACTCAGAACTCCCTTTATAAAGCCTGAAATGGTCAGTTTCTATTCCAAGTACAGTTGAGGAAAGCTTTGTATCCATAAAGGATTGGCTTTATTTCTGTCTTTCTGAAAATGCAAATGATTTCATTGGACATATCTCCCTTTTGCTTTAGTTTCCAGGAAGCAACCAAATCTGATGCCAAACTATACTAATCATGAAGGCTCTGTGACATCCATATTTGGTTCTTACTTACTCTGGTCTTGTTACCCTGTTCTTATTTATAGTTCCCCTGTTCCTAATTTTTTAAATTCTTAATTATATTTCCCATCATTTTATTGCAGAGCTCACCTCACATGCCTCCAACTGCCAGACAGGTAGCAGTAAATCACTGAAGTGAGTTATTTAATAGGGCATGGTGTGGACTGTGGCAAACTGAGAGACGCCTTCCCTGCTTACTTATCTGTCTATTTGACTGTAGCCTGTCTTACCTGTGCTATATTCCCAGCATCCAGAACAGTACCTGACAGAACTCTCACTCTATCCACATTTGCTGAGTAAGTGAATTACCAAATAAATGTGGAACCACTGTGGCCAAATTTTCCTGTATTTTAACAGAATTTGAAATTTGGATTTTTAAGTGAAATTTGATATTTAGATGTTGGTGGCTAATCTAAAAAAACTAAAAGCACTGTGCTGACCAGAAATGGATCATGGTAGTATGTGATCACTGTTCTGTTTTCTGGTTGTAGCCACTGCAGTATTTTGTGGAATGTAGTATATAAATAAATAAACACGTCTGTTTTATGGTTTATGAAGCACTGACACCCACTAGTTTTTCACTATTGTTCCAATTTTATGTCTGAGTAAATCAAGGCCCCCACGGAGATTAAATGAACCTCCGAATTTAGAAATGGAGGAATCTGTAAAGGGTGGGAACTGCTCCAGTAGGCAGGGCTGGCTTCCAGGTGTGGGATTCAGGAAAGAGGGGGAGGAAAAGCCCTCTTTGCTCCATTTTCTCTCCTCTTGCTGACCCAGAATCAGAGGTTAGGTGTTCACCTGACATAGGCTGTGATCTTGAATTCAGATTCAGCCTCATGCTGGGTGTGTTTCTCTACCTTTCAGCAAAGAAGGAATCAGCAGAAGACATCAGTGTAGATGCTTTCCAAACTCCTCTCACATACCCCCTGTGGCTCACCCACCACCAGTCAAGAACTGCAAGCTTGAAATTTTTTAGGAGCACACACACACACACACACACACACACATAACTGAATAACCAAATGTACTGCATAGGGTCTCATTAATTTTTGTTTCTTCAATAAGACATTGATCTTATTTGTGGGAGGCAATCTCTTTATATCATTGGTTGGGCTGTAGGCTTGTGATATAGCAGAAAATATCTCAGAACTATCTGTGAAAGTTTGACCAAGTTCTAACCAAGACTTATTTTCTTATTTACTTTAAAGAAGAAATTTTAAAATAAAATTTAAGTATTGAAATTTAGGCCTTTGTCAATTTCTTAGGAAACTCTGAGATGTGGAAAATTTCTCTGTAAATGGTAGGATTTTCCTTTCTATAGTTTTCCTAACCATTTCCCAGAATCACCTTGCTAAGGGAAAAAAGACAGGCTTTAGCTTTATTGGCATTTCTTAATTAATACTTTCAATTGTAGTAAAATACCTCTAACATAAACTTTACCATTTCAACTATGTTAAGGGTGCACAGTTCAGTGGCACCAAGTATATTGATATTATTGCGCAACCATCACCACCATCCCTCTTTAGAACTCTTTTCTCAAGACAAATGCTGGGCATAGAAGCTACAGGGCATAAATATGCAAAGAAATAAAAAGCTAACCATTTCAAACAATAAGGCTTCTCTCTCACTTACCAACTTTACATTTCCCTGTATGGCCCCGGAAGATGACTGGTTAGCCAGAGACGGGTAAGATTCCTCAAGGGAGGAACTACCTAAGACAGCCACAGTCGCAGGGGTCCATCAGGTGAGAAATTGGGGATCAACAGAGGTGAGGCTTAGAACCTCCCCCCCCTGTTCTGAGAGAAATCTTCTGCATCTGTGGATGTTTTATTGCCCTTGTCTAGCTTGGATTAACAGTCTACAGGCACACACCTGATCATCTACATTTGCTCTCTTACAGCACTAAACTAAGTTTTCTACCTTTATCTTGCATTTACCTACCACTTCAGCATTTTATTAAAAATAATAATAATAAAGAGAGAAATGTGGTATCCACATATAAATCAAGTATAAAAACCAAATGAGTATTCATATTTGAACTGACTGTTTATAGTTCATAATGCATGAGCAAAACCGAAAGTTTCTGTGATGACTGCCCTTGTACTGTTCACTATGTAACTTATTCATTATGTAAGAATTTGTTCTCCATGTAAGAACTTGTTTGTTATGCCTCAGAAGATTGGAGACTGATGAAAATTAGGCTTGGGGTGGATTAATGATTGTGCATTGAGCATTGACTCCCCTATACAGAATTTTATTGTCGTTAACAACCATTTGATCAATAAATATGAGAGATGCCCTCACAAAAAAAAAAAAAAATAGGACAGACTTCCAATGGTAAAATAAATAAGTAACCGGGATGTAATGTATAGCATAAGGAATATAGTCAAGATATTGTAACAGCTTGGTAGGGTGATAGCTGGAACCTAGAATTATGTATATAAATGTTTTATCACTGTGTTGTACACTTGAAACTAATGTAATGTAATACTGTGCGTCAATTACCCTTCAATAAAAAATAATTATCTAAAAAAAAAAAAGAACTCTTTTCTTCTTCACCAGCTAAAACTCTATCCCCATTAAATAGTAACACCCCATTCCCATCCCCCACCACCAGTCCCTGGCAACCACCATTCTATTTTCTATCTCTATGTACTTGGTTATTCTAGGTGCCTCTGAGTGGAATCACAGTATTTGTCTTATTGTAACTGGCTTATTTCACTTAATATACTATCCTCAAGGCTCATCCAGGTAGTATGTGTCAGATCTCCTTCCTTTTAAGGATGAATAGTATTCCATTATATGTATATGCCATGTTTTGTTTATTCATTCATCTGTCCACTGACTTTTGGGTTTCTTCCATCCCTTGCCTATTGTGAGCAATGCTTCTGTGAACATGGGTGTACATCTTTTTGAGTCCTTGCTTTCAATCGCTTTGGGTATATACCCAGAAGTGGAGTTGCTGCATCATATGGTATTTCTATTTTTAACTTTTGAGGAATCACCATAGCATTTTCCATAGCCCCTTCACCATATTACATTCCCACTAACAGTACACAAGTGTTCCAAGTTCTGCACATCCTTGCTTACAGTTGTTATTTTATGTTTTTTTTTGATAGCAGCCATCATAATGGGTGTGAGGTGGTATTTCATTGTGTTTTTGATTTGCATATTCCTAATGATTAGTGAGATTGAGAATTTTTTCTTTTTTTTTTTGCTACCTGCAAATCATTTCTTTGAAAAAATGTCTATTTTGCTAACTTTAAAATCAGATCGTATGTTTTTTTATTGTTGAATTATACGACTTCTTCATATGTTCTGGATATTAACCCCTTAGTAGATATACGGTTTGCAAAGATTTTCTCCCAGTCCATGGGTTGCCTTTCACTATGTTGACTGTGTCCTTTGACCACAGAAGTTTTTAATTTTGACTCGGTGTAGGCATACTAGAGCTCCTAGTTTGGCTCCCCTGGTTCTCAGGGTGTGTGGACTATAGGAAGAGGACTGCTGCACAGCTCCAGGGACACTAGGCTAGAATGCCACTGATGAAAGACTGCCAGCTCCTATTTCAAATAGAGCTTTAAGACAGTTTCAAGAATGCCTCCAGTCTCCACCCTTCCACCCCTCACCTCCACAGTCAGGATGCAGAATTGTTTTAGTGATCATTGACTTTCAAGATGACCCTCTATCAGCTTTGGGGTAGCCTAGGTCATGCTAGGTTTGGTAGAACAATCATGACCATTTCTATTGGCCTGGAGCTCAAAGAGTGTATGCAGTGGCCACTCCTAGCAGATCTCAATGAACGAAAGACCTGTAGAAGAGGTCTCCTCCATATAGGTCTTTTTTATAACATCAGGACATCTGGAAGCCAAAACAATGAAAAGATTATGGTGGCCTCCCATCCCCAAAAATAGGCTAAAAGAAAAACAACAGTAAGCCATAAAATAGGCTTACAAAAATGCAAGAAAACTCTGGTTTTTCTCAAGATAATGATTTCAGAGTTTCTTTTGAAATGTTCGAAAACATTCTTTAAATGTCTCTCACTCTTAATCAATGATGTTTTTTGGTGCCTCTGCTTTGTCAGTGCCCTAATCTTTTAAAAATCCATTTATTGGAAAATAATCACACCTAATATTTACATATGCCTTGTATATGTTATGCGTTTTTTCTGTGTACTATGTAAAAGAACTCATTTAATCCTTATACCAATCCTGTGAGGTACATACTATTATAATATCAAGTTTTCGTCCAGGAAACTGAGGCACAGAGCCATAACCTGCCTAAGACCACACAGCTCGTAATTGAAAGGCCAGGATTTGAACCAAGAAAGCCTCTGGCTCCATAGCCTCTTGTTCTGAAGTCTAAAGTCCAGCCTTGTTGGCCTGCCATGCAGGCTCACCTCCACCAGCCTGCACTTGCCTTTCTAGCCCACCACCTTGCTCTGGCACACACCCCCCCAACACTCCACTCCCTTTGGCTCCCTGCCAGCCCTCCCTTACCCCGGTATTCCCTAGTCATTCAGGAGTCCCCATGGGCCCCTCGTCTCTGCCTGCCCCTTCTGGGTTAGGTGCCCTCCCAAGGTGGCCTGTCAAAACAGCTCACATTGCACTGTGCTAGACGGAATTGTAACGTGTGACTCCTGGCTGCTTCCCACAGTGGACTGAGGGCAGAGACCAAGGTTTTAATCTCCAAATCCCATCCTAGCCAAGCACTTGGGTTTAACATCCAGTTTTGAGTAAATAAATGAGCAAGGGCCTGGACTAGAATTTAAGAGTAAATAGTGATTGCCCAAATAGTTTTCACCTTGGAAATGTTATCAGTACCCTGAGCAGTGAGCAGCCCACACTCATACAGATGAGAGCAGTGTTGAATGGAACAGAACCAACAGTGTGAAGCTTGGTCCCTTAGCCTGGCCCTGGGACATGTGCCCTCTCTGCATGGGGGGGTCTGCTCTGCTTCCTGCATATCATGGGTCACAGAGTGACTTCTGAGCTTCTCAAAAATGTCAAAATTAAATGAATGCCTTCTTTCCCTTCCCTTCTCTTCCTAAATAATTCAGTCTTTCAAACCATTTTGTTGGTCTGAGTAAGGTAGTCGTCCATGTAGGGGGTGGAGCACTTAACAGTGTCCCAAACAGGGTGTCACAGCCTAAGCAGGGTAAGGCTAGCCACACAGAAGGCCGGCCTAGTCCACGTGCCAGCGTCTGCATGGGCAGAGGAAGGGATCCCTGGGAGAGGCAGCCTGGCATGGAGAGTCAGAACCCCAGCAGAATGAGCAGGGGAAAGTGGTGGGAGTCAGGATAGCAGCTGGGGACTGACCACATGTATCAAGGACAACAGGAGCCAGGCACTCTAACAGTGTTAGAGAAGGGACTTACAGAGATGGAAAAGGAAAAGACTAGAATGAACCCAGTGGTACTGGATTGGAATGGGGAGTGCCAGTGTGAATTTGTGGTTTTCAATACAGAAATAAACACACACACATACATCCTAGCTCTGTCCACTGATAGAGTCTGAGAATGAATACACCTGGCAATCAGACTTTGGTTTCTAAATCATTCTCCACTAAAAGGAACTAATGACTGACTCCACTAAAAGAAATAGCTGATTTTAAGGCTAGAACATCTGATTGCACCAGGAAATAAGGAAATGCTCAAAGAATGATGGTAACATGTCAAAAGGGCACATTGAAAGTTTGATGAGGAATGAGATATTCACATAACTTCAAAGTACTTCTCTACAGAACACTTATTAATTAAAAAAGGAAGAGGAGTAACTTTACAGTGGGGAACCCTAGCAGACACCACTTTAATCAAGTGATCTCAGTGAAATTTAAAACCACTGCCACCTGATAGGATGCAATGAGAACAGAGCAAGATTTCTGTGATATTCTTGTCAAAGTTGCATAACTGGAACCTAAGCATGAGGAAACTCAGACAAGCCCAAGGTGAAGAATGTTTTCCAGAATAACTGGCATTTTTAAAAAGCATCAAGGTCATTAAAGTGAAGGAAATACTAAGGAATGGGTCCATATTGAGTCAGACTAAGGACAACTAAATGCAACACTGGATTCTGAAAATATTCTTTTGCTAGAAAGGATATTATTGGGACAACTGGCAAAAACGTGAATTGGTCTGAGGATCAAATGATGGTTGTGAATGTCTTTGTTTATAGAAAATGCACACCAAAGTATCTGGGGAAGATGAGGTATTTTGGGCAGCTTACTCTCAAAGGGTTCAGGAAAAATATAGTGGAAAATTCTCCAAACTATACTGCATCTACAACTTTTCTGTAAGTTTTAGATTTCTAAAAATTATATATATACATACACACACACACACATATCTACATGTAATGAATATGTTAGGTTAGAATTATAATGTTTTCCAGACTTTCCAGGGCCCAGGTACCCAGAGGCTGCTTTGGGCAGACAGAGCTTAGAGTGGCTGCTCCAGAAGCAGAATGAGGGAATGAGGGTGTATCTGCCGCATGCTGGTTCTCTGCTGAGGTGCAGGAGATGGGTATTCTCAACTGATGCAGTGAAGAACGGACAGTTCCCCGGATAACGAGATAACACGTGTTATCTGCAGGTGGGTCATGCCAACCATTTAACTTGCCTGAGGAGAAGCCCTCCTGCCAGAACAGGAAGTGGAAACACAGAGGGCCCCTTATCCGCCCACCCAGGGAGTCCATGGGGGTAACTAAGGGCCAACTCTTCAGTGTTCATCTGGCATGTGGATTTTGCAGGGGGTTCCCTGTTCACTTGAGGCCTGGTCCCAAAGGCTAATAATGAGAACTTAAAACCTGTTCGGTGCCTTCAGTGGGTCAGAAACTGGGACAGGTCTTTTATATGGTCTTTTTATAATCATCACAATTGGTTCATCTCAGTGAGTATTGTACCCATTTTCTAGATGAGGAAATGACGGCTCAGAGAGGTTTAGTGACTCTGTCATTGGTATGAGCTGAACTGTGTGCCCCCAAATTTGTATGGTGAAGCCCTAACCCGCAGTATATCAGAGTGTGGCTGGGTCTGGAGACAAAATCTCTGAAGAGGTTATTAAGTGGAAATGACACCATTAGGGTGGGGCCTAATCCAGTCTGACAGGTATCCTTTTAAAAGAAGAAATTTGGACACACAAAAAAACAGGGGTGCTCTTGCACAGTGGGATGGCCAGGTGAGGACACAGGGAAAGGCGGCCACCTGCAAGCCCAGGAGAGAGGCTCAGGAGCAACCCAGTCTGTCGACACCTCAGTCTTGAGCTTCAGCCTCCACAATTGCGAGAAAATACAGTTCTGTTTTTTAAGCCACCTACATTGTGGTATTTTCTTATGGCAGCCCTAGCAGACTAAGACAGTCATACCATATGCATCTGACAGAGGATAAAGTTGGGATTCAAAATAAAATCTTCTCAGGTCTTTTCACTGTCCTACACCCACCTTCTGGGACACAAGGCCTCTACATGAGACCTCCTCCCATCTCCCCAATGGGCTGCCCAGAACATTCACTCCAAAGTACACAGACTTAGCAGATCCTTCCATCAGGATCCCAGAGCACTTATCACACTGCATATAATTAGTTGCACACAACTAACTCACAATGTTTTGGTCTGAACAAATTGAGGGCAGGGCACCTCTTACATATATCCCAACATCTCCACAGAGCCAGGCACATGGTAATTATAATTGTTAGTATTTATTGAGCACTTATTATGTGCCATCAAATGCTTCACATGCATTACCATCTAAACCTTAGGACAACTCCATTGAGATAGGTATTGTAATTATTCCCCTTTACATATCTGAAAACTGAGGTCACAGAGCTAGTGGGTAGTGGAACCAGTATTTAAGTTCAGACGGTTTAGTTCCCAGAAAAGGCTCCTCATCCCCTGCTCTGTTGCCACAGCCTTGCTTTAATGTTCACTGAGCCAACTCCAGCATGGGGAGTGACACTGATCTGAAATTCTCTGCCTCAGTCCGTGCCCACTTTAGGGTAAGCCAGGTGGGAAGCTCCCCTCAATCCAGCATCAGCCCCAAGCCCCTAGCCTCCACCCTGCTATCCCTCAGCACTCCTCAGGCACAGAATCTGCACCTGCCCTGGCACATGACCCAGTGATGGGCCCAGAGGACCTAGTTTATCAACATATGTTGAACTGGATTCAATGCCAGGGATAGAAGTCAACATGGGTAAGTAGCATATTTTACTGGATACTGTGACTATTTTCTGGATTTTCCAGGAGAGTTCCAGTTTCTAAAATTCCATCCTCTCTTCACATCAGTTGCTAGAATATGTGGCAGAGAATGTAGTCTCCTATTTGCTTGAGAAAATAGAGTCACCATTCTACTGAAAAGAGGCAGTAATGGAAACAAGTGTGCTGTCTGTCACTCACCCACCTACATGCTGTTGGGCAAATCACAATTTCTCTGGACCCAAGTCTCTGCATGCGTTAAACAGCAATGGCAAGCCTATTCCTACTGGGAAATGAAACAAAACCTGGGGATGTGTTTGAATACTGACAAAGAATAATGTTATCCAGTCACCATTAATGGGATTGCTTGTTTTTACTGATCTGTCTGGCCAGTAAAAATAAAATAAAAAGCACTTTTTATTATTGAAAGTAAAGGAAGAAGGTTTCCATGAAGACCAGTGGGGGGAAAAAAATGGACATAAAGAGAATAAATGTCCTAAGGCCTTTCTAGAGTGTTTTGAAACAGACATAACTAGGTATTTCTATCTCCCATGTTGTTCTCAACAACTTGGGTGTGTGTGTGTGCGTGCGGGTTAGGGGTAGGGTAGGAGGCCTGGCTGCAGGAGTCAGGGGCAGTTTTAACAAACTCCGTGAGATGTGACCTGGTGGAAGAACCAGGCCTCTTACCTTTTCTGCATTGCGGATCAGTCCTCAGCTGTGTGAGGCCTCAGGGGACAGTCTGTTTGGGAGCTGAGCTCTTCTGACTCAGCAGCAGCCCAAGACAATTTTCTTTTTCTCTCTTATGTTCGTCTTCGGGGCATGCAGGAAAACCACCCTGCCCTGGTGTCCGCAGCTCACCCCCTGCCCCTTCTGCAATGCTTCGCGTAATGCTGATCCATAGCCCTGAGAGCAGCCCCACAGAGCAGCCACTCCTGAGCATCCGGGACAGATCTGCTCTGCTTTGGATGGGGCTGGGGCTTCTTTGAACTTCCTTCTGCTCTTGACAAAGCTGGGATCCTTTTGTTCACCTGTAGGGCTGCCAAGTCAGGCCTACCACACCCCTGGATGTTGTTTTCCTGCAGGCACTGGGAAAATGAGCTTGGAGCCAGGAAAGGGAAATCAACAAGGAAATAAACACAGGGTCACTGCACCTCAGGTCATCACTAGGCCTGAGACACCATCATGCCAGGATCAGTTCCTCTGTAGTTAGGGGCTACTGCCTAGTTGGGCCTCAGAAACCTGGGCATCTTTTTTCTTTTACATATGCCAAGAAGCGTGCACTGAAATCAATCCCAGACCAATCAAGCAATCCTGTTCCATTCCAGTGCCTTGCCAAAACTTTCAAAGATTTTCCATGGGCAGTGTCCCTATAACTGAACATTGGCTAATGCTAGTAGACAAAGAAAAAGAATGAGCAACTTTACAGTGACACTAGTTAAGACTTTTAACTCTAAAGATACAGGATTATTGTTTAAATAAGGATATTTTCTGCTTACTCTGCAACATCAACATCAGCAGCAGGGCCAACAGAGTCTTTGCTGATGTTTATTGTGCACTTAACTGTCTGCCGGGTCCTGTGCTAACTACCTGGCCTGCATTATTTCATTTAATTTTTAACACAATCCTATAATTACCATTCCCATTTTGTAGATGAAAAAAAATGAGGATTCTAGGGATTAAATCACCCCTGAAAAGTGACCCAGCTGGTTGAAAGTATAAAAGTCGCCTTTCTGGAAGTGTGCTTTCCTGCGCCTTGCTTTTCCCAGTGCTCAACTTGAGCACCTCCATCGTCTAACAGCTCTGGTGATGGCTGAAGATTAGCTCTAAACAGAAACATGGTCACTGATTAGTTAGCAGCCTGCCCCCAGAGTTGTGAATTAGAGGACATACGAAAGGCTGGGCACCCCCGCCCCTCTACTCTGAGCGGTGCTGCCGGCTCTCCTCTGGGATTCTAATTTACCCACAAGGAGGTGCCCTGTAAATCTCTTGGCCTTTGGGTGGCTCTGGTCATGGACTGATTGAGTTTTTCCTTCTGACTTTAGGAGCCTAACAGTTCCAAATTCTTTTAATCAAAAATCCACAGGATGAACAACACTAAATTCCTGGCCTGGAAACTTCCACTTAGTGGTAAGATATGGGCACATGTGTTTTCAGTCCTGAGGTCAAACTGCAACATTTTATGTTTTTATTGGCTTCATCTTTACTTGCCATTATCAGCATTTAGTTCTCCTGTGCCACGGCAGTTCCCAGTGAAGCTAGCCACTGGTCAAAGGAAAGCAAAACCATTAATTAGGAGGCAGGGAGATGCCCCCAGAGGGGTCCAAGTGATCTATTTTTGTAAATGAAGGAGTTGTGACATCAGGGCAGCTGCTCACCCTTTTTACCCTTGGATTTAGTTTGGTGGAGTCCTGAGGTATTTTGCTCTGGGGCCACATAAGCCTTAAAACTTGAGGTTGGTCAGCCTTTTGTTCTCAACAGAGATGACAGACTTATGACTGAAATTATGGTCATATAGGAGACTGGAAAGGGTCTGGGCATTTAGTTTAGATATCATTTCAGTTTTCTTTCCCAGTGGTTTACTACCAAACACAGTGTCTAGATACGTTTACAGGCCCCAGTCTTTGAGGTCTTTGATGAGGAAGGGCAATTTACAACAGTCAAAGGGGCCTTTTCGACCTTATTATATGAAACAAAAAAAACAAAAACACTGGAAAGTAGCTGGTGAAATGGGAGCTTTCATGTTCCTCATCTGCTTCACAGCTTTTCATCCCCAGAAAATAAAGATAGCAGATTTGGGGACTTTCAGAAGCCTTGGGGTTTTCCATTCAGAGAGGTAAGGTAGATGGATTTGATTTCTCCTTCATTCCTGTAAGCATCTGGATCAGTACTGATTGAATTGGTTCCAAGAGTTGAGTCCATTCCGGGATTGACAATAAACACACACCTCCAAAAAATTTTTTTGCATGGTCATGTAACCACAGCAGTTAACTATTTAAAACTGGAAACAGAGAGAAGTCACAGATGTAAAACAGGACATATTAATTTAGCTTTACAAATGTGCCCTCTCCAAAGCCAGAATTACTCACTCCCTGGCAGCTCCGTGTGGAGAGACCTGGGTCTGCTCAAACTCCATGGTTTTAGAGCATCCTTTCTGTTTGGTGTGGGACATCCCAGGTGAGTGACAGGCTCCAACTCAGCAGAAGTGTCCAGATGCAATTAAAATCCTGATCATTATGGGAAAGCACATATACCTTCACCATGCAAGGAAAAATGGCCCATTTGTTGAGTGTCTCAGAAAAGTAACATGCCTAGTTGTGCCCAAAGAAAATGTCCTTATTTTTTATGCATTTTGAGGGAGGGATATTAAATCTGAAGAATATAAAATGACAGAGATGTTTCAGTATTCTGTGATAGAGAAATCAAAACCTGAGCTAGCTTTCTCTCAGGCCCATTTTTACCCTTCAAGATGTTCAGGGTGAACATGGATTTATCACAATAGGAAGCAGGAAATGGTTCATTTGAACCATTAGGCACCAATTGCTTTCCTTTCCCCTCTCTAAGCATGTAAACTCAGAGCTTACCCACCCATGCCAACGAATAGGGGAGGCAGTGAGGAGTCTGAAGCTCCACTCTGAGGCCCTAAATACCATCTCTGTGCCTACAACCCCCACATCTGTATCCTGGCTCAGACCTCTCTTCTGAATTTCCAGCTGCATTCCTGCGTCTCACAGCATCTCAGACTTCACACACGCAAAGCCAGTCCCTCATCTCCACTTGCCGTTCCCCCTGTTCCCTTCCATCTCAGTAAATGGCCCTTCCCTCCACCCAGGTGACAGGAAGTCACCCTCACTCAGCCTCTCCAGTCACACATCCAATCGAGGAGTATGTGCTGTCAACCCCACCTCCAAGATCCGTATTGATAGCAACCACTGCCTCCTGCCCGCCACCCGCGATGCCCACCTTCCCCCAGCCCTCACCTGGATTGCTGTGGTACTCTCCCAGCTGGTCTCCCCACTTCCCTTCCTGCTCTCAGTCCCTCGGCCAAACCCATACTCCACATTTCAGCCAGGCTAGGCTTTTAAAAAAATAATTCAGATTGTGCCATTAGTCTATCTAAAAGCCTCCAGGCTTTCCAGGGCACTAAGTAGGAAATATAAAATCTCTAACTTGGCCCACTAGGTTTGGCATGATTTGGTCCCTGCTCCCCTTTCCAACGATGCCTTGGCTACACTCTCCACCTCAGCACATTCCCACCACGCTGGCTTGCTGTCAACTTCTTGAACACTCCAAGCTTTTCTACATCTCGCAGCTCAGCTGTTCCTAGATTGGCTTGTACTGACCTCCTCCAGCCTGGCCCAAAACACACAAACTCCCTCTCTTCTTCTTTCAGATCTTGGATCAAGTGTCACTTTCTAGAGACACCCTTCCTCCACCCCCAATTGCCATCTTCTTTATAGTACTTGATAACATTTGTACATATATTATTTATTTGTGTATTTGCTTAATATATAACATATAGTTTATCTTCCTATACTTACCCCTCCACTTACAACTAGGTTTCTTCCATGAAGGCAGGAACTGTGCCCATTTTGCTCACAACTACATGTTCAGGGGCTGGTACACAAAAGGGCCCATAATAGATTGAATGAAGGAATGAGTAATTGAATGAGAAAAGTCTTTTCCTCTCAATTCAGATCACTTAAGGAAGAGTTTCTTAAATAGCTGTTGAGAGGTACTTACTGGTTCTTGTTTAGATGCAGATATAGTTTTCCTTTGCAAATATAGAAAATTAACAAGTAACCCTAGTCTTAGAGAATCTAACCATGTCCTCCTTTCTGGGGAACCACTTTCATTGCCTCTGGGAGAGCTGTTCCAAAGCCCAGGAAAGCAGTTTGGGGGAGAAACAGGGAGTGAATTGGTGTGGACCTAGGACTAATGTGTTTCTGGATTACCATGTTAGATTTTGTAATTCATTCCCCACGAAGATAATAGGGAAGGGTGAAAACTGTTCTGTCATAAAAATTTTGGGGGAGCCAGCTTTGGGAAGCCAAAAACCACTTAGATTTAGAATATCAGTTTATAGAGAAAAATATGTTCCAAAGTCTAACAACCAACATACCAAAAAAAAAAAATCCTCAGAACCAAAACTCATTCTAGGTGGGAGTTGCCTATTTTATATTTTATATGATTTTTCAAATATATGCTGACTCATCACCAGCCACACCCTCCGTGACTTCTCATCTCAGTTTGGGTCCTGGAGAGCATTGGGAATGCCAATGAGATAATTTATTCACACAGGGGTTGTATTTATTTGTGTTGAGGCAGAGCCAGGAAACATTTATTTTCCTGCCCATATTTTAGAAGAAACTTTGATTCATTCCCCAGGAAGGATCGATATGGAATCACACTTCCAGCCTCCCCAGCTCCCAATATGAGTTGTAATGACCGACGTGATTGAGACAGCAGGTTCTTCCCTGGGCACCCTTCCTTGAGGTACTGGCTGCTACGTTGAAAAGCAAGGGCCTCTTTCCCTTTGCCTCTTGGATTTTGTATTGTGAGACGGGTAAAGGGAGAAGGGATCTATGCAGCCTCTGGTCTCCTGTTTTAGGTCATGTGAAGACAACAGGCCAGCTGACACAGGTCTTCGTTCTTGCTTCCATTTTCTGCTCTCTCATTGGTTAGAGAAGTCCGGCTCTTGTGTGTCTCATTTCAGGGAGGCAGCATGAAGCTCTGCATGGTTCTCAGTCCAGCTCCTCAGAAAGCAGATCCTATATTAAGATCTCCTCTTGGCTCTGTATTTCTGTCCTCTGTCAGAAGGAGATACTCCCTTCCCCCCAGCTTCAGTCATTTGTGTTATGTTTTGTATCTTTCATAAAGAACTTGTCTATACCTGTGTATAAAATGTGTATGAAATAAATCTCACACAGGAATCTGAAAGTATACAAATCAAGTATTTGCCTTGTCTCCAAAACCAGTCTTCCTACAAACTAGATTTTTCAACAAAACCTAGACAAATTCTGTTGAGGAATTTTATACCCAGCAGCTTTGCCCTTGAGTCAACCCAATCAAATGAACACCCATACATCCTATCTAGGATTTCTGGTCTATACTTTTGTCATCCATGTAATAGTTTCATCATGCTTTGCTCACAAAGAAGAATATCATTGAAGGGAACATGCCTGGGAGGATGTAGGGGACTTGCTCAAAACCACATTGAAAACTCAGTTTGCAGTCTTTGGGGAAATGCTATCTTTCTTATATTTATACACATTAGATGCCCCAGATTAGTGTCTTGAAGGGGGTTGGGGGCAGGGATTGAACTAAAAGCAGTAAGAATAAATAAAATGAGTTGTTACATCAAGAAAAATCAGATTTTATTTACAATATCTCTGAGTTTTTAATTAGAGTGGGAAGAACACATAGATTTAAACTCTTCCACTATGTCACAAATATTAGAAATTCTGAGAAAATATTGGAAATTATGATCACCAGCAGTTAGGAAGATGTCATCTTTACACATATATTTCTTTATTTCATGCCTTATTTGAAGTTAAGGATATTTTCCCTGGAAGCAAAACTACTTCCTTGAAATTCCAAGACCCTAAATACTGTACATTCTGGAACAGTCATAGAGAAGAAAAAAAAAAACTGTCTATTAGGCAGACTATCATCTCCTTTAGGATTTTGCCTCCAACCCTGAGGATACTGTCAACACTTAATAAATAAATGTAAAAAGCAGTAATAAATATTATGAATGGAAATAACAATGTGAAGGGCACTCAGGTTTATTATAAAACACAAAGAAATTCATGGAGTTATTTCAGACCTTGAAAAAAAATCCCAAGATTCTGTGACACTTATCTCTGTTTTAAAGGGACAAAAGCCTTTAGATGCCTTATTTTAAAGAGGCCCAGTCAATTGCATTAACTAATTGATTGGATTGGTTGATTTTTAAAACCACATTGCAATGAAAAAGTGATTGGAAAACATATAGGAACATTTTGTTTTTAAATGTGGATATTTGTAAACTAGTTCAGACAGCTGGGCCCCATTTTGTGTTTGTTTTTTCAGATTCTTCGTGTTTTAAACTAGATCCAGCTGTATGTACTAATTGTACTTCAATGACTAGGTTGGATGTCTTTTGGGAAAATCTCATTTAAAAGGAAAATGATGCTTACATCTCACTGTAGTTGCCTTATTACTATAGTCTCAATGCTATACTTGGTCAGAGAGCATTCATCCCAGTACACCAAGCTTGTGCTGATGTTCTGGGGGCGTGTTGTACAGTTACTAGAACTTAAACATCCAGAGCAGTCATGCAAGAAGGACTGTAAAAACTCTTAAATGGGTTTGTACCTCTGTCTTGCCTGAGGGTTTCAGCCCCGGACAAATTCACTCTGGCTTCTGTGCCTTTAGGATGTAGGGGTGGATAGCATCATCCTGTCTGGATCAGAGATGGAAAAGCTGGCTTCCTTGACAGCTCATCATGCCTGTGGCAGCACACTAGACCCCCAGGACCCATTCCCTTCTTGAATGGCTGATGTCTGTCCTTCACACTGTATGGCCCAGTCAGGGTGACTTACCATCTTCCCCCACTAGATGGCAGATGTATGCAAGCTCCAACAGGTGTTATGAGAGTTGGACATGAAAAATGCCATTTATAACCCAATAAATTTTGACCTGAGTGAGGAGCTGTTTACAGTGGAGATGAGGAATATGATGCCATAAATACTCCCTTGTCCCTCTATGGGCCCTTAGTGGCCATTCTTGCCCCTTACATAGGGTAACCCATAATGCGGTTACCCATGCTGTGGCAAATTTGGGGGAGGCTGAAGCAATGTGGGAATAGAAGGCAGTACAGCTCACTGCTCAGAGGAAGGGCTTAAAGGGCCCCATGAAGGTCATGAGGACCCAGATATGGATTGATTTAATAGGGGCGGGAGCAGAAAGAAATTAGATGGGAAGTCACATAGAATCTTACTGGAGCTATGGCAACAACTGAAACTGGAACAGCAGTTCTGGCCACTGAGGACAATGAAACAGAGGCTGGAGATGGAGCCACAAGTCTGGCCTATGTGTCTGCAAAACTTCCTGCTGGAGTGTGAGCTGACCTCGCCTGGACCCTCACAGGAAGACGATTGGGTGATATGGTCACTGAGGGGGGCGTCCAGGTGAGGACCAGAGGCCACGTGTTTAAATATCAATTCATTGGTCTCCAGAGAATGTACAATGTGTCCTGGCTCTGGTAGACAATAGGAGCTGAATACTCACTGACTTATGGCAATCCTGAGTGGCTTCCCAGGACCCCCTCTGTTATAGATGGATCTGAGGGTAAGACTATTAGAGCAAAACAAGCCCAAGTCCCATTGGGAATAGGGCATCTACCCCCAAAGGAGTATACTGTGTGTATCTCTCCCATACCTGAATATATTTTTGGGATAGACATCCGTAGGACCTATGGCTGCAGACCACTGCAGGTGAGTTCAGACTGAGAATACATGTGATGAGGGCAGTTCTGAGGGCACATGCTAAACACCTGCCCATAGCTTTGCCTGTGCCTCAGCAGGTGATGACTAATACCAAACAATACAAATAGCCTGGAGGGCATAAATAGATTGGAGAAATCCTCCAAGAACTGGAGAATGTGGGGATTATAAATCCTACCCACAGTCCTTTTAATTCCTTGGTGCAGCCAGTAAAAATCCAGAAGACTCCTAGCATATAACCATGGATTACAGAGAACTGAATAAAGTCATACCCCCTCTTTGTGTTGCCATCCTCTCTGTTATAGGCCTTATGGACACTCTCAGTCATGAACGAGGAACATATTATTATGTTATGGAATCTGGTTACAATGCTCCAGCTTTCTCACACAGGAACCATCATGAAAGATTGAGTCTGCATAGATTATGAGGTAAGAATCCTGGAGGGGTGGAGTGTAGGGAAAAGGCAAGTCCCTATAGCCAGGATCTTCACCTGACCCTAGTCTACAACCTCTTTCTCCACCCCAACTGCTCACACACATGTTTACATACAAATGCTTTGGAATATCAAGAGAAATTATTTTTGGTTAAAAAATCATACAAGTTAAACATTTTTAATGAAAAAATTAAAGCAAGTATGAAGAGTAAGGGGTCAGTCTCAAATAAAATATATAAGTTGACCTTCTCTTTAGTGTCCAACATCAACATCCCCCACCAAACACACACACATGCTCATGTACAGGCTCCAGGAATAATCATTACATAGCTAGCTGGATATATCTGCATGTATTTATATATGTATACTTATACACACATGTACACACATTTACACACACATCACAAATTATTTGCATCTGTTATTCATTGTGTAATGTTGCATAAAAAATTGCTCTAAAACTTAGTGGCTCAAAATAACACTAAACATTTACTCTCTCTCTCACAGTTTCTGTGAATCAGGAGTTAGTAGTGGCTTGACTATGTGGTTCTGGGGGCCTTAAAGGTGCTTGTGAAGCTGTAGTCAGATGCTGGCTGGAGTTGCAGCCATTTAAAGATTTGACAGGGACTAGAGGATTGACTTGAAGGTGGCTCCCTCCCGTAGCTACTATATTGGTGCCAGCTGTTGGCAGGAGGACTGAGTTCCTCTTCATAAGGATGCTTGAATTTCCTGATGGAATAGCATCTGACTGCCCCAACAGGGAGAGGTCCAAGAGAGCAAGGAGGAAAAGGCTATTAAGATCTAGCCTAAGAAGACACATACTATCATACACTCAAGAAGTTCTCTTGGTCACACAGGTCAGCCCAGGTTCCGTATGGGAAAGGACTGTGCAAAGGCATAAACCCTTTTTATGAGGTTAGTTGAGGGGCATTTTGGATGATGGCTATGAGACAGCAACTCCCAGTGAGAGGCAGAATCTATATTTTCTCACTCTCTAATTGTGGTCTAGTCTCACAATTTGCTTTGACCAATAGAAACTGGTAGAAATGACAATGTGGGGGCCCTGAACAAAGGCTGCAAGATTTGCCTTTTCTGCTCTCCCCTTCTGGTAATTCTGCTGCTATGTGAACAGCCTGTGCTAGCCTCTTGAAGATGAGAGAAAAGGTAGAAAAAGAGGCCAAGGGACCTGCCCTAGTCACCTCTGCTTAGGCCCCAGTCATATGAGTGAGCTCAGCCAACACCATGCAGATCAAAGCCAAGCTATCCTAGCTGAGCCTAGCCCAAATTGCCAAACCATATATGGCAATCAATAAATCAATAAATGACTGTTGCTTTAAGGCACTAAAGCTTTAGGGATGGTTTCTTATGCAGCTATACAGAACTGATACAATATGATAACAGTCTATATTTTGTTGCTTTAAAACTCAACAATGTATTGTGGGCATCATTTCCTGTCAGTATGTATAGATCCTCCTCATGTTTTAAAAATTTTTCAATATTTCATAATATGAAAATGCCATAATTATGTAACATATTTACTATTAATGGACATTTAAATTATTAAAATTTTTGCTAATGCAAGCAATGCTTTATGAACTTTATTGCTTATATCCATAGACATGGAATTGTGTCAAGGGAATTATGCATTTAAATATTTGATGTGTCCAATTTTATTTCAGAAATTCCGTCTCACTAACAGTGCATCAAATTTTTAAGGAAAATTCTAATAGCTAGTTTATGCTCTCTTCCTGAATTTGCCTTAGTTTGAAGCCTGGGTATTGGGAAACAGAACTGAGATAAGGTATATTACTGTGTGGAACAAATACTTTCTCTTAAGCTGTAGAGAGAATGCAATGTGAAAATACCAAGGGTGAGTATGTGGGAGAGGAGTACACGGAAGCTAGGAGGAGGTTGGCTCCTCCCATAGGACTCAAAGACACTCTTCTATCTCTGAGAGCTTTTTCGAAAATAGGTTTAATAGATAAGGCTGCCAACTAAGAGCTTTTTAAAAAAATTATGAGAATAATAAGCATTAAGTCTGAAGTGTTAAAGATAACAATAGTGGTTGTCATAAAAATTTATCATTAAGACAACTTAAACGCAATTTGTCAGTCAAATTTTTAGCAAAGTGTTTAGATGAACCCTAGGTACCAGGAGACGTTCTGTGATTCTAAACATGCAAATAATAATGATGTCTAACATGTAGCATATGGCAGATACTATTTGAAGGGCTTTATGCATACTGTTGCATTTGATTCACACAGTATCGGAAGAAACTAAGGCACTGAGTAATTAGGTAACTTGCTCAAGTTTACAGTGATAATAAGTAGAGAAGCCAGCATTCAATTAGTTGGATTCCAGAGGCTTTGATCATATTGATTTCTGTATGGAGACCGGTTGGCTGCTTACTCCCATCATTCTCCCTTCCTGGAAGAGGCTAGAGATGCATTCTCTTCCCAACCTCCTTTGCAGCTAGAACATCTGACCCACTGTTGGCCAATGGGATCAGAGGAGAGGTCAACTGGGGAACTTCTGGGGAAGACTTCCCTTCTTAATAAAAGAAGATGGAGAAACCTCTCTTGTAGGGGCAGGCCTATGGCCGAGGCTGAGTCCCACTATGGCTGAACACTGCCCTTCCACTGTAGCTGACCAATGCCCTAAGATGGCGCCCGCTTCCTGGGCACCACCCTTCCTGGTTTGGTGGCATTAGCATAAGGAAGTTGCTCCTATAGGCTTGCCCCATGCTTCCGCGCTCGTGCTCAACTCATGCAGAAGGCATGCTACCAATCAGCTTAAAGGTCACGCATGATCTTGATCACCATAGGCCAGCTTCCTTTATATAAGGCATAAGCAGGAAAGAGAAGCTCCCCTCCCCTCCCCTCCCCTCCCCTCCCCTCCCCTCCCCTCCCCTCCCCTCCCCTCCCCTCCCCTCCCCTCCCCTCCCCTCCCCTCCCCTCCCCTCCCCTCCCCTCCCCTCCCCTCCCCTCCCCTCCCCTCCCCTCCCCTCCCCTCCCCTCCCCTCCCCTCCCCTCCCCTCCCCTCCCCTCCCCTCCCCTCCCCTCCCCTCCCCTCCCCTTCTTCCTCTCATTGCTTCTTCTCGCTCACCTTCTCCCGACCTTTCGAGCAACAATAAAGAACTGAAGTGAACCAGGTCTGTGTATGTATCGCTGTTGTCACTGCCACAAGGAGCGAACGCGATACTCTCTCCCTCACTCTCTTACAGATATTGAGTTATATATTTGTTGCCTTGAATGTAGCAGTCTTTTTGCACCTATGTTGCCCACCTTGAGGATGATAGAGTAGAGAAATAAAAAGAGCATCTATCCTTAATAGATTGCTGATCCAACCCCAATCTTTCCTGCCTACCTCTCAAATTCTTGTTTTGTGAGATTACTAAATTCCTTTTTGTTAAAAACCACATTTGATGGAGATATTTTGTTACTTATAGTAGAAAGCAACCTAACTAAAACATTACAACATTATGCTGTCTCCCAGAAAATTTAATTAATTATAACCTGGGTAATTTGAAATTTTATTTCAAACAGAACCAAGAAATCCTAAAAGAAGAAATAGAGCACAAATTTCATATATAAAAATCTTCTTGCTTCTACTCTTTTAGCTAAAAACACAAGAAAGGCTATAAATGATAAGTTTCACCATTTTTAAATGATTCATATTAAAAGAAAAGTACAAAGGGAAAAAGTTATTTCATTTTTTAAGTGATGAGAACCCTGGTTTTAAAAAGTGCTGTCCAACTTAGCTGGCTGTGCAAAAGCCTAGTATTACTTGTTGAAATAAGGGAGAATAAGAAATATGAATTAGAAGTGCCCCCTACCCCCTTTTGGCCAAGAAACTTATATTCTGCCCTGCCCTTTACCATGCCTGATTTTCAAGTCTTTATATAATTATTCATGAAGACACAGTCATCTACACTTTGAAAGGTCAAAAATTTAAAATGGCTACAATTTCTGCATGTGTGCACTGGAAAACAAGATCCTCATTCTTTGATGTTCCAAGAAAGGATATAATTCAAGGGAATGAAATCTTGAAAGCAGTTTCAGTGACGAATAAAAAGGTTTTTACTTCAGATTATCCCACCCTAAATGGTAACCTCCAGGTGGGTAGATAAGTCTGGGGAGATTTCAGAGCATCCGGTGAGCAGCCACCAGCAGGGTGGGGAGCTTAGAATCGACGTGGTGGGAGGAGAGGAAGAGTGGCAGCCCACGTGGGCGGTTGTCTGTCCTGCTCACTTCTCTGCTCTCGGTTTCCTCACAGGAAGAGAGGCCGATGGGAAATGTGAAGGAGCTGCTCCAACAGCGTGGACAAGCAGGCCTTGTGGCATAAGAGGACTGGTGGGCACGGAGGTGCAAGGTACGGGTTGCATTGTGCCCCCCCATCCCCGAGTCATATGTTGAAGTCCTGTCCTCAGTACTTCAGAGTGTGACCCTATTTGGAGATAGGGCCTTTACAGAGGTAACTAAGCTAAAATTAGGTCATTATCCAATATGGGCCCTAATCCAATAACAATAGTATCCTTACCAAAAGGGGAAATATGGACACAGACACCTACAGAAGGAAGACAGGTGAGAACACTGGGAAAATAACCCTCCCCACTGTAAGCCACGGAGAGAGGCCTGCAACGGAGCCTTCCCTCGCGGTGCTGAGGAGACCAGCCCTACTGGCACCTTCATCGTGGATTTCTCACCTCCAGAACTGGGGGAAAATACGCTGCTATTGTGTAAGCCCCCCAGGCTGTGGTATCTGTTATGGCAGCTCCAGCAGATGGATACAAGGCACCACACAGCTCTCAAAAGGGCCCGCCATGAGGACATCGCTGCTGACTGGCAGCCTCTGCTGCCTCACCATCAGATCCACTGCTTGGTGTAGCCACACCAAGGCTATGCTTTCCCGGGCTGTTTCTTGCTGATGACTGAGCGCCACGTGGGGAACTAGAGCTGGGCTATTCCTGCTCAGTGTGGGCTCCTCTGATGGGCTGGCTTTGCTAAAGACTCCCCATCGGCCTGGCAGAGACTTTCTCAAAGATGCACTGCAGGCTGAAGCGCTTCCTACCCAGTCACCCTTCCATGTGGCTCTTCTTCCACAGGTTTTACACTTTGTGCAACCCAAGGCTCCTTCACCTTCTCCAGCAACCTTCCTCATTGTTCTTCACAGGCTTTCTCTCTGTATGCATGTCACATAGAAATGTTATATATACATATCATATAAATCTTTCTATCAAGTCTTTTTACTGGTAAAGAAGTTTAAACTTTAAACTTACTTTTCATTATAATTCATCTTCTTACTGGTAAAAAAGTTTAAAAGTCATTTATACTTGTATGTATGGAACATTATAATTCATCAACAGCAATAAAAGTTGACACATAGTTGAGAAAACATTACAGAATATTATTTTCAGAGATTAATGACTCAGTGGATTTCTTTTAAATAAGAAAAGAAAATTGACAACTTGACCAAGGGAATGAAAATACCCACTGGCAAAGTCCTAGAAGTCAGGGCTAAGTACTTGGAGGGGGCAAAATGGGTCAGCTAAGCTTTAGAGAACTTTCCATTTCTAGTTAACCATATTGCTAAAGAGCAAACTCAGCATCTCAAGCATTTGACTTCTAAATAAGACAAAGAGTCAGTCCTTGAATGCAAGGAAGGTCATCAGGCAAAACAAAGAACTCAAAGCTCTGCCCCTCCAGCGCTGAGGGTGAAGGAGGGGAAAGTTCTCAGCAAGCCTCGTGCTAATTTTAAACTACAGAGCTAGCACCTGAAGCCAGCAAACACCGTGGGTAAACAATACCACGCCAGCTGCTCTGGACGGAACCAAACGTAACGCAGGTGAGAGCAGACAAGATTTCTTCCCAAACGTTTATTATTCTTTACAATCTTTGTTAGAGAAGACAAATGAGCTTGGCTAGCTAGAATTTTGGATCCATGTGTGTATTTGCTTGCTTATTTATTTGTCTCTTTATTACTTTTCTCGCATTAAAAATAAAGCACCCTCACTGAAGAAAAAATTTCAATAACCCAGAAGTAGAAAAAGGAACAAGTGAAAGTCTCTGGGCCTCTCCTTCCCCCTTCCTTCCCCTTCTGCCCGTGTCCCTCCTGTGTACTGCAGACTGGAGAGCCCCACTCCTAGGCTCACTGCTAGTCACTGGGTGTCTACCCTTCTAAACTTTTTTCTGTGCACATGAAAATAAAAAAGACTATTTTTTTTTTTTAGATAATTATTTTTTATTGAAGGGTAGTTGACACACAGTATTACATTACATTAGTTTCAGGTGTACAACATAGTGATTCAACATTTATATACATGACAATTCTAGGTACCAGCTATCACCATACCAAGCTGTTACAATATCTTGACTATATTCATTACATCCCAGTTACTTATTATTTTACCATTGGAAGTGTGTACTTTTTTTTTTTTTGTGAGGGCATCTCTCATATTTATTGATCAAATGGTTGTTAACAACAATAAAATTCTGTATAGGGGAGTCAATGCTCAATGCACAATCATTAATCCACCCCAAGCCTAATTTTCGTCAGTCTCCAATCTTCTGAGGCATAACAAACAAGTTCTTACATGGAGAACAAATTCTTACATAGTGAATAAGTTACATAGTGAACAGTACAAGGGCAGTCATCACAGAAACTTTCGGTTTGCTCTTGCATTATGAACTATAAACAGTCAGTTCAAATATGAATACTCATTTGATTTTTATACTTGATTTATATGTGGATACCACATTTCTCTCTTTATTATTATTATTTTTAATAAAATGCTGAAGTGGTAGATAGATCCAAGATAAAGGTAGAAAACATAGTGTAGTGTTGTAAGAGAGCAAATGTAGATGATCAGGTGTGTGCCTGTAGACTATGTGTTAATCCAAGCTAGACAAGGGCAATAAAACATCCACGTATGCAGAAGATTTCTCTCAGAACAGGGGGGTGAGGTTCTAAGCCTCACCTCTGTTGATCCCCAATTTCTCACCTGATGACCCCCCTGCGACTGTGCCTGTCTTAGGTTGTTCCTCCCTTGAGGAATCTTACCCGTCTCTGGCTAACCAGTCATCTTCTGGGGCCATACAGGAAATGTAAAGTTGGTAAGTGAGAGAGAAGCCTTATTGTTTGAAATGGTTAGCTTTTTATTTCCTTGCATATTTATGCCCTGTGGCTTCTATGCCCAGCATTTGTCTTGAGGTATCTTTACCACTTGGAAGAATTATGATACTCAGTAAATTTGATATGAGGCACGAATTCTATTTAAGGGTTGTAATTAGGAAGGAAGAAGAAAAGCTATAGAAGTAGCAGGTGGCAGAAAACATGGAAGATTGATTATTTCTTTGACATATCTTCTTGTAGAGTAACTTCAGCATGTATAGGTTTTAAGCTACTACTTAAATTGTGCACACACATTAACATAATAGGAGTATAGTTACATAACCAAAGCATACCTGTAATTACCAGCCATCTCCAGTGAAACCAAGAAAACCAGTTAGGCACCTTAGGCATTTGTGAAAACTTATCTATGATATGGTGGATATTGTCCAACTGAACTTGAACAGTCTGAGAGAAATCAGAAAAATTAAAACAACCCATTCCTGGGGAATGTTCACATCCCTTATGCTCTTTTAACAGTAAATAGTCTGTAGTTGTAAGATTTTGAAGCGCTACAATTTGCACTTCTCCTAATTCTTGATTGAGTTCCAACAGTATAGATCCAGTCAAATTTGTTGTTTTACTGTATGCACAGGCCAGCTTAGATATCGCCTTCCTCATTCCCATGGCAAGTCCAGAAACTGGTGGGATGAGTGCATCTACACCTGTAGCAGTGCGTGGATGTTTGTTGGGTTTTTTGATGATCATCTTCTGGCATGAGTCTTCCAGAGAGTGCTGATGTTGGAAGTTCTTTTTCATATCGTATCTTAGTTCATTTTCGGGTTAGCCCAATTAGGCTTTGATCCTCTGTATAAACACAAACAGGCTCTTTGCCTACACTTTTATATGCCCTTTATACTCTTGTGTAGAACTCATTGGAAGTTACCACACAGGAACTGCCCTTTTTTTTTTTTTTTTTGGTATCACTAATCTACACTTACATGACGAATATTATGTTTACTAGGCTCTCCCCTATACCAGGTCCCCCCTATAAACCCCTTTACAGTCACTGTCCATCAGCATAGCAAAATGTTGTAGAATCACTACTTGCCTTCTCTGTGTTGTATAGCCCTCCCTTTTCTCCTACCCCCCCATGCATGCTAATCTTAATACCCCCTACTTCTCCCCCCCCATTCTTCCCTACCCACCCATCCTCCCCAGTCCCTTTCCCTTTGGTACCTGTTAGTCTATTCTTGAGTTCTGTGATTCTAAAACAGACTATTTTTAAAGAAAAATTCATTTCCATATGTTCTTGAGGCAATCTGTACTTTTTGTTACCACTATTGAACATCGCAGAAAGCTGAAAGGCAGGAGCTAGTTATGTGGTCAGTACTGTCTGTCTGTATCTGTGTGGTCTCTTGAGACAGCCATACCTAGTTTAATTAACTTAAATTTGCATAGCTACATGTGGCTGGTGGCTGACTTATCAGAGAGTGCAGGTCTAGAGAAAGTAATCTTTCCCCAGAGAAGACTCAGTTTCCAGGTGGAAGGAATCTGACCCATGTGTCCCTCGTCCTCCTACCTGGGTTTCCCTTTTCAGGGACCCAGCCCTCATCTATTGCATAACTTGGGCTCTGAAAATGACAACCTGTAGATATAGGTGATGAATTTTTAAAATGCCACAGTTGGTGGTAGTAAGGATAGGGAGGGAGAGAGAGGCTAGTCACCAGTTGGTTTTCCTCCTAAAATAAAGTAGAAAATCAACTCTGCATGACCAGAGATAGGGAAACTGATGGAGTCTATTTCTTTGCCTTCATGGGGACAATCACATACACAAATCCTGTCAGATAGTCACATATTTATTGCTACGAGGTCTCCAAAAAAGGAAATCTCCAGCCTGCCTCGGTACCCTAGGCCAACACTTAATTGGCCTCACTCTAAAATACTCAAGGGATACTTTGATTTTTGTTTAATTTGATTCTTGTCTACTTCCTGATGCACAACATGGAATGGTCATCCTTTTTCTTCTTAGGTTCTGATTTAGAAAAACTTCACTCAAAGCTTCCCTATTTGTATTGTGAGGTTCTCCTACTAGATCCTGGGTAATCATAATTAGCTATAAACAGCTCCCTTTGCTCCAAGAAGCAGTGAGCAAACAGCTGGAAAATGTAGAAGGTGATGTTGCCTGGGAACCTGAGATTTCAGACAGCGTGTTCTTCTTGAAACCGGAGAAGGGATTTAACCTGTAAGTGGCATGACACAGACTCACTCTCAGATTCAAAACTGGGTATGTATGTATCTTATTTTCTTCCATCTCTTCTCAAATTGTTTGTATGGCCAGAGGATACTATTCTGCACACAGGGTCAGTTTGAAACTTCCCGGAGCCCTTGAGGCAACAATTATATTGGAAGCTAGTGGACACATGCAGTGGTTTATTTGTTTCCCAAGTGACAATGAAAAATGAAAAACAAGTAATTTTTTTCTGATTAAAAATGAATTCTAGCTCATTATTTTAAATAATACAGAAAGAAGAAAGTAAAAATCAACAAACCCTACCACTTGAAGATCACAACTGACAATGTTCTTTGGGAGTATTATTATCTTTGTGAATATACTTTTCTTTGCATGTATACACACATACATGCCTCCATTATTAGCCTGCAACATTTGGAAGGTTATGAAGGCAAAACCCATTTCCAAAAAGAAAGCAATCATATGGGTTCGGATGAGGTATAAAATGTTGCCTTTATCCTGGAATCCCACTGCATTCCAAACAGAGCCAGCCCAGGTGGGAACCCAGCCTGAGCCCTTTCTCTGGTCTACCTTTCTCTACCCCCAACACAATCCTCACCGTCTTTTCTAGCCCCTGCTAATTCTCCAGAAGGCCCAGCTCCATCCTGGAGATTCAGGCCTTATCCTGTCTGGTCTCCAAAGAGCTCTCGTTCTTGTGCAGGAAGGAGCACAAGCCTTGATGCCGCATGGAGGAGTTGGCCGTGAGGGCCAGCGCTCACTGTCAAGTTCATTTTGACAGCCCAATCACCTCCGTGCCTCTGCCCCCAACACTGGCACCATTCTGCACTGGGAAGCTGCACAAAGATGAGGGGGAGGTGGCTTGGTCTAACATTTTGAGGATAGGAAGAGGTCTTAATAAAATTTGAATTCCATCACAAGTTTTTGGTGATCAGGACAAACTCCACACCCAGGATGTCCCCATTAAGCTTGGACGTTTCCATCTGTAAAGTGAGGTTAGTTTTATCTATTTCACAGGGGCTTGTTGGGAACATAAAATTAGATACATGTAGCAGTATAAATAAGGCCAAGAGGAAGACAGATCCCCTTGATGACTGGCTGGCTGCTCTCCAAGAGTCCCTTCAAAGTACGAGCACCCTGATGTTCCATGATCTGCTCCTTAGCTTTGTAGGTTCAGAATTCGGATTATTAGTTCACACAGATAGGGCCCCAGAAGGGGAGGGGATGTTCTGCATAATTTAATTAATTCTTTTTTTAAGTTGAGTTCTCACAGATTAATCTTACTAAGTTTTGGGGAGATAATACAATTTACATAATACACATAAAAAACATGATGTGAGCTTAGAAAAGGCACCTTATGATTTCATACGCTTTCTTTCATCTTCCCCAAGTATAAATCTTAATGAGAATAGGAAATGGAACAATCAGGAGGTTATTATTCTAAACACCCTCATGACCCTGGGACAACTTGTTTATTCTTGGACCTCAGTTTCCTTATTTGGAAAATGAGTGGTTATCTCTAAGGTGCTTTCCAGACCTCACAGTCTTTTACATCTCTATTCTACAGGATCTAGAATGGAAGTGGAGTAAAGACAGCATTAGTAAATACTTGTTGATTGAAATGGAGCCAAAGTAACAAGATGCACTTTTGAAAAGCTATTCTATGAGTGCCAGAACAAAGTGTTCCCTCAAAGGCATGGAAGAATAAAAGGCTAATAGAAGGCTTTTAGGAGACCTTAAAGCAACCGGGGCAGTCCCCCAAAGCAGAACTTGGCTAGATAACCATAGGGGAAATAGCAGGAAATTGCACAATTTTGTAGGAACCAGATTTAAAATGCTAGCGGAAGGAGACATTCCACTTTCAAGAGACATGAAACAGGAGGCAAGAGCCAGTTGTTGCTCAGAGCAAAATAATGTAGGCAGTCAACTGGCTCCAAATGTCCTCCTCACCCCCACAGAAGGTCTGCTTGAAAGAGATATTTAAAAATAGGACAAAGGGTTATCATTCCCACCAGCAGACAAAGAGCTCTAATGTTTTCATTTTAATTCTTTTTCTTGACCCTACGCTTTCCCCTAATGTACCTTCACATGGCAAGTTATATCATCCCATCCTATGTTTTATATCCTCTTCCCTGAAGGGGAGGGGGTGTTTTGATATAACAGCACATCCAACGGATGCCATAGATGCCTTCGGCTATGTCAGGATGCACCCTGCTCCCCCCATGTTGCACTGAGTGGAGTCAATACCTGGGGAGGAAACAGAGGGATACAAAAGAGAAGAGGGTAAGAGAGGGAAGGCATAGAATGGAGATATGTCTGTGAGAATACCAGACAATAGAACATTCCCAACTGTGGCTGAGACCTGGTTGTCTCCTAATATCTATTCTCCCCTCCTGAGTAAAAATTTAAGCCAGGTACCTGGAAGTTCTGCAAATGAATCTACTTCCCAGCCTGCTTTGCAGTTGCATCCAAACTAGTATTGCAACCTTCCTAAATAAAGAAGAATTGGAGGCCACAGTGAAACACATCTATGTTGCATATTTGTAATTAGTTATAGTATTTGACTTAAGTGTATGGTAATGTCAGTTAATAATTTGTACATAGTGAAGAAAATCGTTGTCAAATATATCTTTTATGTCTTGCATCCTGATTAAGATCCCCAACTGGATATTGACTGAAAACGATTATTTGAACCAAGATAATCTTCATGAATTAGATGTTCTGCAAACTGCTATCCCTACAGGGATGTTCTCATATTTCTTTGTAGCTACCCTGCTCTGTCATTTTCTACTCAGTAGAAACGAGATGGCACTGGGGATTCAGAATGTCTACCTGGAGAAGGAACACATGATATTTCTGACTTGTAGGCTCACATACCATCAAGAAATTAAGCAGAGAGATGAAAATTATGTTCTACAATTGTTACCATAAGAAATATCAAAAAAAAGAAATTATTGTTCTGAAGAAAATTTTGCAGTGAGCTTAAATTCACTATAGTTGTTGGTTATCATTGGTAAAGAACTCAGAATTTAAATCAGTTCCTCTTTCTTATTAGACTGTGTAGACACAGACTTTAAAAGTTATCCCTTGAAATTCCTTAAAAACAAAAAAGTTAATATTTTTGAAATAACTTTGCAAAGTAGATAGAAGGGATATGTTGAGATAATTTGTTTTGGTGTTTGAAAACCTA
Organism: Manis pentadactyla; assembly: GCF_030020395.1. NCBI lineage: Eukaryota > Metazoa > Chordata > Mammalia > Pholidota > Manidae > Manis > Manis pentadactyla. Next base: position 42,855,622 of record NC_080023.1, read on the forward strand.
TATCATGATTCTGAAGAATAGCTTGGCAGCCTGTGAAATATTTATATAGTGTACATGTGTGTATACACAATATACTTACAGACTCCGTATGCTATTCGTCTTCCACTTCTCAAAAGTCTCTTCAGAACTGAGGCTACCTCTGCATTTGCTTATTTCCAGTGACATTTGCTATTTATCTGCATCTGGTCCAGTTTCTTTTCTCTCAGTTTACAATAACCATCCCACCAGCTAAGGATACATAGACAGCCACACTCTCCACTGTTAGTACTGCTTTGAAGATGGATGGTAATGTCTGTTGAGTATTTTAAGGATTCACAAAATAACGTATAAACTTTCAGTTTGTCAGTCTTGTAGTGTGGGAACCTGACCTCTCATATACAGGCCAACTCCTATCCTTCCATTTCAGAGAAGTTTCCTTTCTTTAGCTTTTTAAAAACACAGATATTAAGCATTTATTATGGGCCAGATGTCCTATTAGCTTTTTAGCATACACTGCCTCAATGAATACTCATACAGCAGACTTGATATTTTCCATCCAATATCACATACTTTCTTCTTTTTTACGAACAGGCCTGGATTTTGTTTGCAGAGTAAATGGACCCAGACAAATACTTGCTTTCCCGCCTTCCCTTCTTGCTAGAGGTGACCATGTGATGAGCCAATGAACACAAGTAGAAGTATACTGATGAGGAGGGGTGGTTCCAGAGCCATATTTGCTTTCCTGATAAAAGAGGACAGAAACAGCTAACATTATTCCACCTTCTTCCATCTTCTTCCTGCCTGAAAGTTAGATGTGATGGCTGGAGCTTTGGCAACCACATTGCAATGGTGAAGATGTCAGCCCTTACATCACTGAGCTGCTGAACCTACGTTAGCAACTGTCAACTTCCAGACATCATGTTATGTGAGGAAAAAAACCCTGCAAAACTTGTTTAAGCCACTATAGTCAAGTTCTCAGTTATTTGCAGTAATATCCTCACTGATACAATTTTAAATGATACTGAATTTTGTTTTAACTCTGTGCAACTTGTCTTTTTTCCTATTTTCACCTTTATTGTATTTTCAGTTCACTTGTTTCTTCCATCTGTTCTGTTTATTCTGATCCTTTCCTATCCTCTGTTTCTTCTTGATTTCATTTCCTTTTTTAGTTTTCTCTTCTACCTCTGCTTCTTCATGGAGTCTATTAAGGTCTGTCCATCTGTTGTATGAGGTCTGCCTCAGTCTAGGGATACAATGATATGGCTTTGTCATTAATGTGGCCATTCCCTTATCGCATTATGCAAATCTTATACACACATCATAATCATTTCCTCATTCCTCCTTTCTAGTAGAACTTTGATATTTTTCAGTTTACAGGCATGGCTGTTTATACTTACAGAATGATGGCTCCCCAACCCCAATCACCACCACCAAACACAAGGAATGAACTGTAATTATTCAAAGGACCATCTTAATCCCATTCCTCCTTACCTGCAAATGGTCAATTTCCCCATCTGTTCACACATACAGTCCAATTTTTCCACTAGCTCTCATAATATATTAATCACACTTATTTTAAAGATACCTGTGATACTCCAGAATCTCTGAGCTGGTTCTATTGCTTTCTCTCTTAAAAATGGGTCTCATGGAAACAGAGAACAGCCTGGTGGTTGCTGGGGTCAGGGGGTGAAGGGCTGGGGGAAATGAATGGAGGTGGTTAGAAGGTACAGACTTCCAGTTATAAGATTAGTAAATTTAGGGATATAATGTACATAATGGTGACTATAGTTAATAATATTGTATTGTATATTTGAAAGTTGCTAAGAGAGTAGATCTTAAAAGTTTTCATCACCAGAAAAAAAATCTGTGAGATGATGGATGTCAACTAAACTATTGTGGTAATCATTACATGTATCAAATCATTGTATATACATTTATCAGGTTATTATGTTGTATGCCTTAAACTTGTACAGTCTTGTATGTCTATTACATCTCAGTAAAACTGGGGAAAACAAAATTTTTAAAAGGGTCTTTTTTTCCCTTCTGTATGTGTTTGTGTGTGTGTCATCATTTTTCACTGACTGCTAGGCATTGTGTTTAAAGAACTCTGAGGCCAGTGAAGCTCACTCCTGGAAATGGCCATGCCTGGTCTTCTGTCAGGCCATTGGTGTGGAGGGAACCAAGTCAGTCTACTCAGTAGTTGAGCTAGGCTTGTGTCGTGTGGTTGCTATCATTCCCTTCAGTGCGCCACAATCATCAGATCCTCGGGGGAGGGGGGCATACTGTACCTTTTGCTTAGTGATAGGCCTTGGGTACTACAGTCATTTTCTGTTTCTGTCATTCAATCCATGGCAGCAAAACTCTGTCTCATATTGGTGTGTACTCTTGGGCAGGATAAATTTTCCTGCCCCTTCCCAAGCAGTAAAAGACCTCTTGCTTTGTGCTGGTGCAAGATCCTAAGGCCAAGAGGCTTTCTTGCCCCTCCTCTAGGGCAGATGGTTTTGTGCCTCTATCCTTCCTCCAGAAGCAGCAGATCTTTGCCTGGTTCCTAGGGGTGGGGGGTGGTGGGGGCAGGAAGGGAGCTTTTATCCCCCCACCCAAAGGCAAAGGAATTTTCATTCTTCCCCTCCCCCAAGAGCTCTGGGGGTGAGATATTTTTTCTGCATTGGCCCCAGTAGCATTATATGATAAAAGGGTGGGGGAAGAAAGCAGTGGTTTTTACCTGTTCTCTATGATATCAAATGATTTCCTACATACCTGGGTCACTAAAGCGTACTATCTCTGGTCTCCTGTCCTGCCCTCAAGCTTTGCAAAAAGCCTGTTAGAAGCTCACAGGAAAGAGCTGGCAAGTGAGAGCTCCCCTTGTGTCTGTGGCTCCCAGTTCCTCTACACTGGTAGGTACATCAGGCACAGGCGGTCTTTAGGAGTTTGCTACGATTTTACTTTGTTTCTTCTTACTTGAGTCTATGGCAGCCTCTTCTCTCTGCCTTGCTAAAAATGAAACATTCTGTGTATCTCATTTCTCCTCAGAGAATCTTGTCACTTTTTAAAATTCCATTTTTTTGTTGCCTTGAGACCTCAGCTCTCTAATGGACTTAAGAAAAGTCATGACTTTATAGATTGCCCAAATTTTTCTTTGTTGGAATGGGAGAAACATACTCTTGTGCTTTTCTACCTCCTAAGTAGAAGCAGAACTTTGAGAAATCTGATTAGTTTTAAGTTTCATATTTGTCCCAAATCTGATCACCTCTTACTATCTTCACTGCTTTCACTCTGGGTCCGTCTAGCATTCTCTTTTGCTCATGTTACAACAGAAGCCTTTTAACCAGGATTCTGCTTTAACCCTTGCTTTTCATGTAATCTTTTCTCAACCTGTGAGCCAGAGTGATCCTTTTAAAACATAAATCAGATCATGATGCTTCTTTGCTCAAAGCTCTCCAAAGGTTTGCCACCAAAATAAAAATCAAAGTCCTCTAAATGCCCCCCAAGGCCCAACATGATCTGTCTTCATTTCCTAGTGCCCTCGTTGCTCACCCTGCTACAGGCATTCTGACCTGCTTACTGGGCCTTGAACACAAGAGGTGCATTCTAGCCTAAGGGCTTTGCAGTGGCTGCCGCTCAGGCTGGATGGCTCCAGCCCCAGGTCTCTGCATGAGGAGGATCCCCTCTCCCTCCAGCCTAATGCCTGCTGTGACAAGCTATTTAAATTGCTGCCTCCCCATCCCCACAATGCCAGATCTGCTTACTCTGATCTACTTTTTCTTTTTCCATACTGCATGTCATCTTCTAATAGACTCTATAATTTACTTATTTATTACCCTTTTCTATCTCCCTCTGCTGGATCATAAACTTCAAAAATAGAGGAACTCTTATCTATTTTGTGCCCTGATACATCCTGAGTACCTTGAACATAGTAGTTGCTCACAGAAATATGTATTGAGTAAATGAATTCATGGCAGCATATCTGTGGGTTGGGTTGTTGAGGTGATCTGCGTATCCATCTCTGCGACAGTGGATGACTAAGTATTGAGGTTGCATATTGTACGAACTGTAACAATACAGCATGCAGACCACAGAAGGCAGATGCACAAGAACACGCAACTCTCTTTGCGAGCAAACACACACATTAAAATACATATTAAAATGTTAAAAAGGATGGTGGTGAAGAAAGGAGATAAAAGGAAAAAAGTAAAGAAGAAAGGAAGGAAGGAAAGAATGGAAGGGACTCCCTGAAGACAAACTATAATAATGCACCATGAAATGAGGAATGTGAATTAATTCACACTAGGCATGTGAGGTTTAAAAAAAAAAAAGCACATTAGCACTTTTACTAACTCAAATGGATCTTCCCCTCCATGAGTCAGAGCAGGGAGGGTTTACTCTGACTTTACTCTTCATGTGGGGAACCTGCAGGTCAGGCTAGGTAAATGGTTTAGGAGATACGCCTGAGAAGAAGTCTGAAGACTCCAAGTCCCAGTGCCTCTTGAAATGGTGTGATGTCCCCTGCCTGTAGGTGGCTGGTGGCACAGCCACACAGCTGTCAGCCGGCTCTACAGTTTATGTTCCAAGTTCTTTTCCCAAGACTGATAGGTTTTCTGTCCCTAGCATGAATTGCTTGTCTCCCTCTTATATCTTTGACCAATAAAATGTTTTCAATCCAAGGACAAAACTCTCATTTAACTTTCTTTTTATTGTTTAAGAGCAATGATGGACTTTTTAAGAGCCCATGAAGTTACCTACTACATACAGCAATGAACAACTGAATAAAACAAACCTCCAGGTAAAGAGGCCTGTCACAGGAGGCACTGAAAAGAAAGAGCTCAGCTCCATGTGGTTCATATATTTTAGAGTATTTCTGGAATAGAGCTTCACATTTCTCTGAACAGGAGACATATAACTTATTATGAAATTCTCCTATTCTGACCTGTATAGGACAAATATTTTATTTCTAATAATACCAAGCAAGTCTTTACCTTTTCCAGATCTTTGGGTGTGTGTGTCTTGCATGGTTTTTGTAAATAACCCAAACTCTGAAAGAAATCACCTACCACCTTCCATAAAGACATGCATCAGGGAGAGGTGGTCAGAGAACAGAGCAAATCTCTGCTGTTTAGGAAATGACAGCATGGACTGGGGCTGGGGACCTACAACCTGTATGTGAGCTTCTCTCAAGGCACGGCTGAGAGCTGGGAGATGGGTCTGTGAGGAAAAATAAAAAACTGAAAAGCTCTCTGGTGCGCTCTGACAGCAGATTGGGAAACAGGGTAGGACTGAACCAAAGGACTTGGCCAGTGAAGCTGGCAAAAGGAAAGGCAACTCATTCAAAGCGGATAGGCTGAAAGTCCTCCAGCATTTCTGTTCCCTCACATGGTGCTTACAAAGCAAGTCTTCCCAAGGTCTGCAGGATAAAGGGGCCAGAAACATATGGATTATATTTTCCCAGAAACTCAGATGTCTTTCACAATGAAGTGGAAAACTGCTCTGAAAATACACACCAGAGGTTACTCTAGGTCTTCAAACCTTCCAAACATATTTTAAGCTATTTTGCTGATTTAAAAAACTAGCTAAATTTATAGACCTGAGTATTTTCTTAGCCCTAAAATAAATAATAATAAGCCTCCTAGGTGGATTTCCCTGGACTAAGCATGCTTGGCCAAGGCCTGGGTATCTGCAGCCTGCAGAGAATTTCTAGGAGTGGTAGGTTATTGCTGGCAGCTTCTTCTTCCTACTCGCATGGCCCCCTCTCCTCTCTCTTGTTCTCCAGTAAGGATGCAGTATATGCAGCTTGAAACAGAGGGAGAATTCCTGAAGAAAGGGCAGGTGAAAGGCCATTCATTCATTCAAAATCATTCCTTCGTGCATTCATTTATTCACCAAAAAAATATTTATTGAACATATGATACATGCCAGGTATTTTTCTAAGGGCTGGTCATTTTATCTTCTGGGTGATGTGGACTGTATCAGTTTCTATGGCTGCTGTAACAAAGTGCCAGAGATGGGGTGGTTGGAACAACAGAAGTGCACTGTCTCACAGTCCTGGAGGTTAAAAGTCCAAGGTCAAGGCATGAGCAGAGCTGGCTCCTTCTGAGTGCTGTGAAAAGGCAGCTGTTCCATGCCTCTCTCTTAGTTTCTCATGCTTTTCTGGTGATCTTTGGGGTTCCTTGGCTCAGAAACATTACCCTGATCTCTGCTTTTATCTTCATATGATATCCTCCCTGTGTGTATGTGTATCTCCAAACTGCCCCTTTTTATGAGGGTACCAGTTGTATTGTGCTAAGGTCCACTCTGATGGCTTCATTTTAACCTAATTACCTCTGTAAAGACCCTATCTCCAAGGTCAGATTCTGAGGCCCTGGGGGTCAGGATTCAACATATGGATTTTGGGGGACACTATATAACCCACTATCAGACTGGCTGCTTGCATCCCTATCAGCTACAGAGGTGTAGCTCCTTTGCACCGGCCCCACTTTCCCAAACCTGAGATTCAAAAATCCCTAGTAATGCTCCAGGAAGTAGAAAATCTATCTAGGAGGTACATTTGGACCTAGGGATCCCTTTAATAATTTCCTCAAAAGAACATGATAAAGAATCTATATCCCAATTTGATTCAGAAAACTAACAGGCTGCATGGAGTCCCATTCCTCTTCTAAGACAGGAAATAGGTGCCCATAACTGGGCTGGAGTATTGCCTCCATGCCCGAGGCTAAAATCATTTTTCTGCATTAAGTAAAATATGATTTGAGTATAATTCTCTTTTTTCTCTAATCAACAAATCATTATGATTTGGTCCGAGGGAGTGAAGGTGAGTTTAACAATACTATGTTACACTGATCATATTAACTATAATATTAATGAAAAGAAAACTATTCTAAAATATTACTTTAAGATTTCTTCAGCCAATGTTGAGCATCTGTATTATAGAATCAGGGAATTTTCAAGCTGCAAATGTCTAGAAATCAACTCATTGGACATTTACATTTAACTAAGGAAGCTTTACATTTAATTGAGGAAAGAAGATTAATCTGAGTAACAGTCAGCCTAACAACACTCACCTCTGTGCCTGGCCAGACAAATACCCTCCATAGATTATCTGTTTTTTCCACACGGCTGGGGAACGTGGAGCTGTCATGTGAGCACTGGGACTGTGGCTCTACAGCCAGCTCTTTAACCACTCCGCAATCGCTGCTTAGTGGCAGAGCCCGGGGTTGCAGCCAGGCCTCCTGAACCTGGTCCAGTGTTTTTTCCCTATCCCACCCTGCTATCTTGCCTTACTCTATACACACAATGCATACAACTGCTGGAGCAATCTCTTAAAAATACAGCCCTAATTGTAATCCTTTTTCTGCTTACACTGGCAACCTCTTGCTTATCAAGAGGTGGTACAAATTCCTCACCTGATATATTGAAGGCCTGTGACAAAAAATTGTAGTCTTGTTCCTTAGAGTTCCCTTGTGGACACTGCTAAATTCTTCAACCAAACTTGGCTGCAAGCTCTTCTCTCAGTGAGGTCCACGCCTTCTGCCCTTGCCCAAGCTGTTTCCCATGCCTCCCTCCCCCGCTTTGCTGTAGAATAGCCTAAATCCTTCCTCAATGCTTTTTCTTGTTCTTCTCACAGATGTGCCAAAGGCTGGTTGCCCATCAATACCCATTCCCCCTTTCTTCTTTTAGAAAGAGCATCTCTGTGTGTCAGCCAGGCACCTCGCTCCTTGGAAGGGGACATTCCCAGCTTCCTTCATGACTTGGTGCAGCCATGTGACTAGTTGTGGCCAAGGGTCTACTAGCAGAAGCAAAGTGTACAGTGATGGGTCAGACTGAGAGGACCTAGGGACTCCATTCTCCTTCTCTTTTCCTACTGCATGAAATGCAGACCCAGTGGACAGGGTGGGAGCGATGCAATCTTCAACCATACAGATAGAGGCAACGCCGTAAGGGATAACAGAGCCAAGAGTTCATTAGAAGGAGCCTGGTCCCGAGTACAATGGAGCCGTCACATCAGTCCTGGAGAGAGAAATATTTCCATTTGCCTAAAGCACCGTTTGGTTTTGGTTTTGGTAATTCTTGGTTCTCTTTGTTGCAGCAGCACCCCCGTGTTCTTATTAACACATTCTTACTTCTTTGACTACCTGCAGCCCTGTGTGTTTTCCCTAAGGCATTTCTTCAATTTACCACAGGGCAGAGAACACACAGTATTTTAAGTTAGATAGCCCTGGCTTTGAATTCCATCATTTAACTTAGATAGCCCTGGCTTTGAATTCCAGATCCCTCACTTATCAGGTGGGTAACTGAGCTGATTACTTAACCGCTCCGAGCTTCTTTTTCCTTGACTATAAACACTGAGGACAATGATACATGGAGTAACTTTCCACTACTCTGAGCTGCCTCTCCAAGGGGATTTTCATCAAGCTGTGGAGACCTCATGAATCACTCTTCTCCACTGTAGGAAAATACCAACCACAGAAACCAAAATGTTCCCATCTGCTTCTCAGGCACCCTCTCCCACGAAGTAAGCTGGAAATGCTGACATTCTCCAGCTCCCCCCTTGCTCCAGTCTGGATGAACCGTCGCACCTCAGTTTGCAGATGCAAGACTGTGATTCACCCTTCCTCTATGCATCTGCTCACATGAAGAGATTATTACAGCTCCAAGTTCATAGCTCATCCTTCATACACCCATTGATGCTAGAATAACAAGGCCCTGCCAGTCACATGGTCCAATCTCCTCTGTCAAACCAGTGGGGTCCTCCAAGGACCCCACTCCTCCACGGGCTGCATTACCAGCAGTCATCTTGCCTCTGCTGAATGGTCTCCACCTTGCCACATGGCAGCTTGCTCTGTTTTCAACAGCACAATCATGATCAAGTGTTCAGGAATATTTTTATTCTGTCCTATTTCTGGAAGACTCTTTACTGAGGAATATTAATTCCCAACACGGGATGGGATAATTCAGGGGCTTTGCCCTACCGAAAGCTAATCTAATTCCTTAAACACACATCCTCTGTGGTGTCACTTGTGGGGGAACTTCACTACAATCCCTCTTCTATGTGTGACTAGTGGTTTCCAAATGCTTTTGATCAAGCACCTCTGTCAGCAAATAATTTTTGATCATGCATCTCCTAGCATATGCATATTTATTATGTAATAATATATGTACTACTGTGTTAACATATTATAAAGTGAGTAAGACTTATGAAAAGATAGATGTTAAAGAAGATAAGAAATATACAAGTGGAAGTTCAAATATTTTCTGCCCACACACCAACGGGCCATCCTGTACATCTCTGGGCTACATATTGCTCCCTTTGGAAACCTCTGAACTACACATGATGATTTTTCTCAGCAGCGTGCAAGCTTTTAATGAGGCAGAGAATCTGTTTTTTGTTTGCTGCTGTATCCATGAGCTGAGAACAGGATCTGGCACACAAGACACTTGGTAAATGTTGCTGAATCAAAGAGTGATTCCTAAACCTTTATTCAGAGCACAGACTCATTTCCAGCTATCCACCAGACAGTTCTACCTGCATCTCCTTAGATATTTCAAACTTAATTCATGCCAAGCTGAGCTCTTCGTCTTCCTACCCACAAAAGCTCTTTCCACCAAAGGTCATCATTGTTTTCCTCTGTCTACTTCATACCTGCCCCCCTGGGGCTTAACAGGCTGGAGTACACATACAACCAGACTGACTGATCTCACTTTACATTAAGAACTACATGATTCAGCCATGAGAAAGAAGGAAATCCTGCCATTTGCAACAACATGGATGGATCTTAAGGGTATTATGCTAAGTGAAATAAGTCAGACAGAGAAAGATAAACACTGTATGATCTCACTTACATGCGGTCTACAGAAACCAAACTCAGAAACAAAGTAGAGCTCTGGAGAGCCAGTGGCAGTGAAAATACTGGAACTTGTAAATAACTTCTGGCTCCTAACTTTACACACTCAGCAATTTGTGGAAGATGATCAGACATAGAAAAAGAATAGGAAGATACACAGGCCTATGTGAATATGGATAATAACCTTTTTTAAGAAAGGAAACCAGAATGTATATTTTAGGTGGCCCTTCCCCATAGTTGTCTTATTCCACTTAATTTATTCTTGGTGCTGACAATAAATTGTTTGGAAGTAATTTGCAGCTGCCAGTTTGCAAGTCACGTAATACAACCTTTCATTTAAAAAAACACACACACACACAAAAAAAAAAACAGAAACAAACAGAGAGTAGAATGGTGGTTGCCAGTGGCAGTGGGTAGAGAACACGGGAAGAAGTTGGTCAAAGTGTACAAACTTCCAGTTATAAGATGAATATATTCTAGCTATCTAATGAACAGCATGGTGATTACAGTTAACAATTCTGTATTATATACTTGAAAGTTGCTCAGAGAGCATCGCTTATGCTCTCACCACAAAAAGAAATGGTAATTATGGGGACATGATGGAGGTATTAGCTAATGCTAACTGTGGTGATCATTTCACAATATGTCAGTGTATCAAATTAACATGTGTACACCTTAAACTTGTGCAATGTTATTTGTAAATTATATCTCAATAAAGCTGGAAAAAATAATCTTAGGTGAGCATAAATCCTTGCCTGGCGATCCTCATACATCCACTATCCAACTTGCTCTCCTGATCTTGTGCTTATTCTTCACACCTTCTCCCCTACTTCTCAAAATTCTAACAACCCTTCTATTTCCTCACTTTCAGCTGATTATTTTCTCGAAAAAGTGAAAACCTGGGGCAAACTCCTCCTGGTAGGACCAAGCACCTCTACCCACTATGTGGCGCCATTCCCCCTGTTAGAGCAGGTGGGCTCATACCTGTTCCTGACACCTACCCCTCCCCTGTGAACTGTATTGCATCCTCCTGCATAGTCAAGGGCTTGACTTCTCCAATTCACCCCTTTCTCCTGTGTTATTAGAGTTCCCCACTCTACTGAATAATCCCCATCGGCACATAAATATGCTGCAAATCCAAAACAGAATAAAATCCCCTTGACCTCTGTCCCCATTCGGCTCTCACTACCTCTCTCCGTGCTCTTTTAAAGCAGAGATGCGCGAACTTCTCATCCACCGTCCTTATCTTCACCTTCTCACTTCCTAGTGGTCTGCTGTGCTTTGTCATCACCACTTTGTCAAAACAGCGCTTGTCAAGGCTGCTGATGGCCTCCACCTTGTCATGTCCAAGGCTCAATTCTCAGGCCTCATTTTACTAGACCTCTCAGCAGCGTTTGGCACAGAAGATCACTCCTTCCTTCTAGATACAATGTCTTCGCTTGGCACTTGGGACACCACCCTCTCAAACTTGTCTCCTCAGCACCTTCTTCTCCTTCACTGGCTACTCCTCCCTCTCTGTTCAACCACTATTATCTTGGGTGAACAAGGATCAGCCCTAGACCACCTTCTCTTTCCATTCTATATTCTGCTCCTTGATGATCTCATTCAATCTCATATCATCAAACACCTTCAAATTTTTATCTCATCTCCAGGCTTCCCTAAGAGCTCCAGACCTGTGTACTGAGCTGTCTTCCATATTTCTTCTCAGATGTTTAATAGGCTTTCCAAGTGAAGTGTGTCTAAAACAAAACCTTTGATTCCCTCCCTTCATTGTTTTATAATGTATTCCTCCCCAACACTTCTCAGCCTCAGTAAAGAGCACCAGCAGACACCCATTTTCTCAGGTGAAGAACCTAGGAGTGATTCTTGATTCTGCTTTCCCCCACATTCAATCTATCGGCATATCCTGACTTTTCTACCCTCAAAAAGATAAAAAGGCTATCCAGTCCTCAACATGTTCTCTGCTACAGCCCATATCTCAGTCACGGAGACTTCTTTTGCCTGGATCACTGCTTTCATTCTTACAACCTCTGGAATTCATTCTATACCCCACAACCAGAATGATTTAAAAACACCAATGACAAAAACATAAGTCAAGTTACATCTTTCCCTTGCTCCAACTCATCCAATGCCTCCCACCACACTTCGAATGAAACTGATGCTCACTGTCATGGGGCACAAAGCTGTAGGAATCCAGCCCCTGCTTACCCTCCTGCAGCCTGTTACTTAATTTACTGAGCTTCAGCCACACTGACCTTCTTTTACCGTTTGTCAAACCAGCCTCCTTGTTTCAGCCACAGGTCCTGTCCGCCCACCATCCCCCTACCTGCATATATTTCCCTCCCGATTTTCAGATGGCTTTCCAGTGCTCTAGTATCACCTCCTCTGAGGACAGTGCCCTCAGTTCTGCATAAAATTGTGCTCTACCTTTTTACCATGCTTTATTTTTCATCATAAGGCTTGTCACAATCTGACACTGTACTGCCTCTCATGTATTTACTTACTGATGACTTCTCTATTTTGTTCAAAGCTGTATTCCCAGTGCCTAGATTAGTGCATGGTACCTACTAGGTTCTCAATAAATATTTGTTGGATGAATTTATATATTTACCTCAATTACCCAACAGGCACTTGGGGGAGCCATTCTAATCTTTTGTGCTCAAGCCAGTCCCCTCTCCTACCAACCGTGGGTCATGAGGTCCTTCACAGTCTGCTACCCCAATCTCTTAAATCCCGCTCCTCTGTCACACCCACAGAAACGACTGTAGGTCTTTGTCATCTTTCAACAGCTCTTCTGAAGCTGGTCTTCCCATCTTTCCCCCAATTCCCTCCCCATAGGGCTTTCACAGAGCTCTCTTTTTTTTTTTTTTTTTTAAATAATTATTTTTTATTGAAGGGTAGTTGACGCACAGTATTACATTACATTAGTTTCAAGTGTACAACACAGTGGTAGAACATTTATATACATAATTCTAGGTTCCAGCTATCACCCTACCAAGCTGTTACAATATCTTGACTATATTCCTTATGCTATACATTACATCCCAGTTACTTATTTATTTTACCATTGGAAGTCTGTCCTTTTTTTTTTTTTTTTGTGAGGGCATCTCTCATATTTATTGATCAAATGGTTGTTAACGACAATAAAATTCTGTATAGGGGAGTCAATGCTCAATGCACAATCATTAATCCACCCCAAGCCTAATTTTCGTCAGTCTCCAATCTTCTGAGGCATAACAAACAAGTTCTTACATGGAGAACAAATTCTTACATATTGAATAAGTTACATAGTGAACAGTACAAGGGCAGTCATCACAGAAACTTTCGGTTTTGCTCATGCATTATGAACTCTAAACAGTCAGTTCAAATATGAATACTCATTTGGTTTTTATACTTGATTTATATGTGGATACCACATTTCTCTCTTTATTATTATTTTTTTTAATAAAATGCTGAAGTGGTAGGTAGATACAAGATAAAGGTAGAAAACATAGTTTAGTGTTGTAAGAGAGCAAATGTAGATATCAGGTGTGTGCCTGTAGACTATGTGTTAATCCAAGCTAGACCAGGGCAATGAAACATCCACGTATGCAGAAGATTTCTCTCAGAACAGGGGGGGTGAGGTTCTAAGCCTCACCTCTGTTGATCCCCAATTTCTCACCTGATGGCCCCCCTGCGACTGTGCCTGTCTTAGGTTGTTCCTCCCTTGAGGAATCTTACCCGTCTCTGGCTAACCAGTCATCTTCCGGGGCCATACAGGGAAATGTGAAGTTGGTAAGTGAGAGGGAAGCCTTATTGTTTGAAAAGGTTAGCTTTTTACTTCTTTGCATATTTATGCCCTGTGGCTTCTATGCCCAGCATTTGTCTTGAGGTATCTTTACCACTTGGAGGAGTTATGATACTCGGTAAATTTGATATGAGGCACGAATTCTATTTAAGGGTTGTAATTAGGAAGGAAGAAGAAAAGCTATAGAAGTAGCAGGCGGAAGAAAACATGGGAAGATTGATTATTTCTTTGACATATCTTCTTGTAGAGTAACTTCAGCCTATATAGGTTTTAAGCTACTACTTAAATTGCGCACACACATTAACATAATAGGAGTATAGTTACATAACCAAAGCATATCTGTAATTACCAGCCATCTGCAGTGAAACCAAGAAAACCAGTTAGGCACCTTAGGCATTTGTGAAAACTTATCTATGATATGGTGGATATTGTCCAAATGAACTTGAACAGTCTGAGAGAAATCAGACAAATTAAAACAACCCATTCCTGGGGACTGTTCACATGCCATATGTTCTTTTAACAATAAATAGTTTGTAGTTGTAAGACTTTGGAGCGCTACAATTTGCACTTCTCCAAATTCTTGGTTGAGTTCCAACAGTATAGATCCAGTCCAATTTTGTTGTTTTACTGTATGCACAGGCCAGCTTAGATATCTCCTTCCTCATTCCCATGGCAGGTCCAGGAACTGGTGGGATGAGTGCATCTACAGCTGTAGCAGTGCGTGGATCTTTGTTGGGGTTTTTTGATGATCATCTTCTGGCATGAGTCTTCCAGAGGGTGCAGATGTTGGAAGTTCTTTTTCATATCGTATCTTAGTTCATTTTCGGGGTAGCCCAATTAGGCTTTGATCCTCTGTATAAACACAAACAGACCCTTTGCCTACACTTTTATATGCCCTTTATACCCTTGTGTAGAACTCATTGGAGGTTACCACACAGGAACTGCCCTTTTTTTTTTTTTTTTTTTTTTTTTTCTGCTATCACTAATCTACACTTACATGACGAATATTATGTTTACTAGGCTCTCCCCTATACCAGGTCTCCCCTATAAACCCCTTTACAGTCACTGTCCATCAGCATAGCAAAATGTTGTAGAATCACTACTTGCCTTCTCTGTGTTGTACAGCCCTCCCTTTTCTCCTACCCCCCCATGCATGTTAATCTTAATACCCCCCTACTTCTCCCCCCCTTATCCCTCCCTACCCACCCATCCTCCCCAGTCCCTTTCCCTTTGGTACCTGTTAGTCCATTCTTGAGTTCTGTGATTCTGCTGCTGTTTTGTTCCTTCAGTTTTTCCTTTGTTCTTATATTCCACAGATAAGTGAAATCATTTGGTATTTCTCTTTCTCCGCTTGGCTTGTTTCACTGAGCATAATACCCTCCAGCTCCATCCATGTTGCTGCAAATGGTTGGATTTGCCCTTTTCTTATAGCTGAGTAGTATTCCATTGTGTATATGTACCACATCTTCTTTATCCATTCATCTATTGATGGACATTTAGGTTGCTTCCAATTCTTGGCTATTGTAAATAGTGCTGCAATAAACATAGGGGTGCATCTGTCTTTCTCAAACTTGATTGCTGCATTCTTAGGGTAAATTCCTAGGAGTGCAATTCCTGGGTCAAATGGTAAGTCTGTTTTGAGCATTTTGATGTACCTCCATACTGCTTTCCACAATGGTTGAACTAACTTACATTCCCACCAGCAGTGTAGGAGGGTTCCCCTTTCTCCACAGCCTCGCCAACATTTGTTGTTGTTTGTCTTTTGGATGGCAGCCATCCTTACTGGTGTGAGGTGATACCTCATTGTAGTTTTAATTTGCATTTCTCTGATAATTAGCGATGTGGAGCATCTTTTCATGTGTCTGTTGGCCATCTGTATTTCTTTTTTGGAGAACTGTCTGTTCAGTTCCTCTGCCCATTTTTTAATTGGGTTATTTGTTTTTTGTTTGTTGAGGCGTGAGAGCTCCTTATATATTCTGGACGTCAAGCCTTTATCGGATGTGTCATTTTCAAATATATTCTCCCATACTGTAGGGATCCTTCTTGTTCTATTGATGGTGTCTTTTGCTGTACAGAAGCTTTTCAGCTTAATATAGTCCCACTTATTCATTTTTGCTGTTGTTTTCCTTGCCCGGGGAGATATGTTCAAGAAGAGGTCACTCATGTTTATGTCGAAGAGGTTTTCGCCTATGTTTTCTTCCAAGAGTTTAATGGTTTCATGGCTTACATTCAGGTCTTTGATCCATTTTGAGTTTACTTTTGTATATGGGGTTAGACAATGGTCCAGTTTCATTCTCCTACATGTAGCTGTCCAGTTTTGCCAGCACCACCTGTTGAAGAGACTGTCATTTCGCCATTGTATGTCCATGGCTCCTTTATCAAATATTAATTGACCATATATGTCTGGGTTAATGTCTGGATTCTCTAGTCTGTTCCATTGGTCTGTGGCTCTGCTCTTGTGCCAGTACCAAATTGTCTTGATTACTATGGCTTTATAGTAGAGCTTGAAGTTGGGGAGTGAGATCCCCCCTACTTTATTCTTCTTTCTCAGGATTGCTTTGGCTATTCGGGGTCTTTGGTGTTTCCATATGAATTTTTGAATTATTTGTTCCAGTTCATTGAAGAATGTTGCTGGTAGTTTCATAGGGATTGCATCAAATCTGTATATTGCTTTGGGCAGGATGGCCATTTTGATGATATTAATTCTTCCTAGCCACGAGCATTGGATGAGTTTCCATCTGTTAGTGTCCCCTTTAATTTCTCTTAAGAGTGACTTGTAGTTTTCAGAGTATAAGTCTTTCACTTCTTTGGTTAGGTTTATTCCTAGGTATTTTATTTTTTTTGATGCAATTGTGAATGGAGTTGTTTTCCTGATTTCTCTTTCTGTTGGTTCATTGTTAGTATATAGGAAAGCCACAGTTTTCTGTGTGTTGATTTTGTATCCTGCAACTTTGCTGTATTCCAATATCAGTTCTAGTAGTTTTGGGGTGGAGTCTTTAGGGTTTTTTATGTACAGTATCATGTCATCTGCAAATAGTGACAGTTTAACTTCTTCTTTACCAATCTGGATTCCTTGTATTTCTTTATTTTGTCTGATTGCCGTGGCTAGGACCTCCAGTACTATGTTAAATAACAGTGGAGAGAGTGGGCATCCCTGTCTAGTTCCCGATCTCAGAGGAAATGCTTTCAGCTTCTCGCTGTTCAATATAATGTTGGCTGTGGGTTTATCATAGATGGCCTTTATTATGTTGAGGTACTTGCCCTCTATTCCCATTTTGCTGAGAGTTTTTAACATGAATGGATGTTGAACTTTGTCAAATGCTTTTTCAGCATCTATGGAGATGATCATGTGGTTTTTGTCTTTCTTTTTGTTGATGTGGTGGATGATGTTGATGGACTTTCGAATGTTGTACCATCCTTGCATCCCTGGGATGAATCCCACTTGGTCATGATGTATGATCCTTTTGATGTATTTTTGAATTCGGTTTGCTAATATTTTGTTGAGTATTTTTGCATCTACGTTCATCAGGGATATTGGTCTGTAGTTTTCTTTTTTGGTGGGGTCTTTGCCTGGTTTTGGTATTAGGGTGATGTTAGCTTCATAGAATGAGTTTGGGAGTATCCCCTCCTCCTCTATTTTTTGGAAAACTTTAAGGAGAATGGGTATTATGTCTTCCCTGTATGTCTGATAAAATTCCGAGGTAAATCCATCTGGCCCGGGGGTTTTGTTCTTTGGTAGTTTTTTGATTACCGCTTCAATTTCGTTGCTGGTAATTGGTCTGTTTAGATTTTCTGTTTCTTCCTGGGTCAATCTTGGAAGGTTATATTTTTCTAGGAAGTTGTCCATTTCTCCTAGGTTTCCCAGCTTGTTAGCATATAGGTTTTCATAGTATTCTCCAATAATTCTTTGCATTTCCGTGGGGTCCGTCATGATTTTTCCTTTCTCGTTTCTGATAGTGTTGATTTGTGTTGACTCTCTTTTCTTCTTAATAAGTCTGGCTAGAGGCTTATCTATTTTGTTTACTTTCTCG
This sequence comes from Manis pentadactyla, assembly GCF_030020395.1. NCBI lineage: Eukaryota > Metazoa > Chordata > Mammalia > Pholidota > Manidae > Manis > Manis pentadactyla. The sequence continues at coordinate 42,873,252 of NC_080023.1, forward strand.
AAGAACCAGCTCTTGGTTTCATTGATTTTTGCTATTGTTTTATTCTTCTCAATTTTATTTATTTCTTCTCTGATCTTTATTATGTCCCTCCTTCTGCTGACCTTAGGCCTCAACTGTTCTTCTTTTTCCAATTTCAATAATTGTGACATTAGACCATTCATTTGGGATTGCTCTTCCTTTTTTAAATATGCTTGGATTGCTATATACTTTCCTCTTCAGACTGCTTTTGCTGTGTCCCACAGAAGTTGGGGCTTAGTGTTGTTGTCATTTGTTTCCATATATTGCTGGATCTCCATTTTGATTTGGTCATTGATCCATTGATTATTTAGGAGCGTGTTGTTAAGCCTCCATGTGTTTGTGAGTCTCTTTGCTTTCTTTGTACAGTTTATTTCTAGTTTTATGCCTTTGTGGTCTGAAAAGTTGGTTGATAGGATTTCAATCTTTTGGAATTTTCTGAGGCTCTTTTTGTGGCCTAGTATGTGGTCTATTCTGGAGAATGTTCCATGTGCACTTGAGAAGAATGTATATCCCGCTGCTTTTGGATGTAGAGTTCTATAGATGTCTATTAGGTCCATCTGCTCTACTGTGTTGTTCAGTGCTTCCGTGTCCTTACTTATTTTTTGCCCAGTGGATCTATCCTTTGTGGTGAGTGGTGTGTTGAAGTCTCCTAGAATTAATGCATTGCAGTCTATATCCCCCTTTAGTTCTGTTAGTATTTGTTTCACATATGCTGGTGCTCCTGTGTTGGGTGCATATATATTTAGAATGGTTATATCCTCTTGTTTGACTGAGCCCTTTATCATTATGTAGTGTCCTTCTTTATCTCTTGTTACTTTCTTTGTTTTGAAGTCTATTTTGTCTGATATTAGTACTGCAACCCCTGCTTTCTTCTCACTGTTGTTTGCTTGAAATATGTTTTTCCATCCCTTGACTTTTAGTCTGTACATGTCTTTGGGTTTGAGGTGAGTTTCTTGTAAGCAGCATATAGATGGGTCTTGCTTTTTTATCCATTCTGTTACTCTGTGTCTTTTGATTGGTGCATTCAACCCATTAACATTTAGGGTGACTATTGAAAGATATGTACTTATTGCCATTGCAGGCTTTAAATTCGTGGTTACCAAAGGTTCAAGGTTAGCCTCTTTAGTATCTTACTGCCTAACTTAGCTCGCTTATTGAGCTGTTATATACACTATCTGGAGATTCTTTTCTTCTCTCCCTTCTTGTTCCTCCTCCTCGATTCTTCATATGTTGGGTGTTTTGTGCTGTGCTCTTTCTAGGAGTGCTCCCATCTAGAGCAGTCCCTGTAAGATGTTCTGTAGAGGTGGTTTGTGGAAAGCAAATTCCCTCAGCTTTTGTTTGTCTGGGAATTGTTTAATCCCACCGTCATATTTGAATGATAGTCGTGCTGGATACAGTATCCTTGGTTCAAGGCCCTTCTGTTTCATTGTATTAAATATATCATGCCATTCTCTTCTGGCCTGTAGGGTTTCTGTTGAGAAATCTGACGTTAGCCTGATGGGTTTCCCTTTATAGGTGACCTTTTTCTCTCTAGCTGCCTTTAACACTCTTTCCTTGTCCTTGATCTTTGCCATTTTAATTATTATGTGTCTTGGTGTTGCCCTTCTTGGATCCTTTCTGTTGGGGGTTCTGTGTATTTCCGTGGTCTGTTCGATTACTTCCTCCCCCAGTGTGGGGAAGTTTTCAGCAATTATTTCTTCTAAGATACTTTCCATCTCTTTTCCTCTCTCTTCTTCTTCTGGGACCCCTATAATACGGATATTTTTCCTTTTGGATTGGTCACACAGTTCTCTTAATATTGTTTCATTCCTGGAGATCCTTTTGTCTCTCTCTCTGTCAGCTTCTATGCGTTCCTGTTCTCTGATTTCAATTCCATCAATGGCCTCTTGCATTCTATCCATTCTGCTTATAAACCCTTCCAGAGTTTGTTTCATTTCTGCAATCTCCTTTCTGGCATCTGTGATCTCCTTCCGGACTTCATCCCATTTCTCTTGCGTATTTCTCTGCATCTCTGTCAGCATGTTTATGATTCTTATTTTGAATTCTTTTTCAGGGAGACTGGTTAGGTCTGTCTCCTTCTCTGGTGTTGTCTCTGTGATCTTTGTCTGCCTGTAGCTTTGCCTTTTCATGGTGATAGGAATAGTCTGCAGAACTGGGACGAGTGACGGCTGGAAGGACTTCCTTTCTTGTTGGTTTGTGGCCCTCCTCTCCTGGGAGAACAGCGGCCTCTAGTGGCTTGTGCTGCGCAGCTGCGCGCAGACAGGGCTTCTGCTTCCTGCCCGGTTGCTATGGAGTTAATCTCCGCTGTTGCTGTGGGCGTGGCCTGGCTCGGGCAGCTACTCCAAAATGGTGGAGTCGCGTTGGAGCAGGAGCTGCTGGGAGGCTATTTATCTCCGTATGGGGCCTCCCTGCTCCCTGCAGCCCAGGGGTTAGGGTGCCCAGAGATCCCGGATTCCCTACCTCTGGATTAAGTGACCCGCCCTGCCCCTTTAAGACTTCCAAAAAGCACCCGCCAAAACAAAACAACGCCCACCAAAAAAAAAAAAGAAAAAAAATTTTTTTTAATTAAAAAAAAAAAAAAGTTTTTAATTAAAAAAAAAAAAAAAAAAAGGTGGTCGTTCGTTTTTCTTTATTCTCCGGTGCCAGCCTCAGGCCTCTGCTCACCGGTCTTTCTGCCCTGTTTCCCTAGTATTGGGGTCCCTATCCCTTTAAGACTTCCAAAAAGCGCTCGCCAAAACAAAACAGCAAAAAAGCAAAAAAAATGGTCGCGCGCTTTTCTTATGCCCTCTGTCGCCCAGCCTCCAGTGCCTGCTCACTGTTCTTGCTGCCCTGTTTTCCTAGTATCGAGCGCCCTGCACTCTGGCCCGGATGGCTGGGGCTGGGTGTTCGGCAGTCCTGGGCTCCGTCTCCCTCCCGCTCTGCCTGCTCTTCTCCCGCCGGGAGCTGGGGGGAGGGGCGCTCGGCTCCCGCGGGGCCAGGGCTTGTATCTTACCCCCTTCGCGAGGCGCTGGGTTCTCTCAGGTGCGGATGTGGTCTGGATATTGTCCTGTGTCCTCTGGTCTTTATTCTAGGAAGGGTTGTCTTTGTTATATTTTCATAAATATATGTTGTTTTGGGAGGAGATTTCCGCTGCTCTACTCACGCCGCCATCTTCCGCCCCCACAGAGCTCTCTTAAAATATAAATCCAACTGTGTCTCTCTTTTGCTTAATAGACTTCAATAGCTCCTCATCACCTGACAAAACAAGTCAACCTCCTTAGCTGGACATGAGCTGGAGCTGGTCTACATTTCCAGCCTTATTTCACGCTACTGCCCTTTCCCGCACATCCTACACTCCTGCTGTACCCAAACTATTTGCAGTTCTCAAACAGGCACATTCTTTTGCTTGCACTATTCCCTCTACTTGAGTACCTTTCCCTTTTTCTTCACCTAACTAAGTGCTACTTATCCTTTGCAATTATGTGCAAAGTCACTTCTTTGAGTCAGCCTTCCTGATTTCTGTAAGCAGGTGGGATTTTCCCTCTGTGCTCTTTAAAAACCATGTCTGTGTAGCATTTGTTTTACATGACCATCTCATTTAGTCACTCGTTTATTTAAAAAGTAAATTCTTATTGAGCAACTACTATATCTTAGGCACTAGTCTAGGTACTAAGGATAGAGTTGGGTATAAAATATTTGCTGTCAAGAAGCAAAGGGGGGCTAGACAATGAAAGTAAATAAGCAAAACATACAGTAAGATTAGATGATGTAAGTGCAATGGAATAAAATAATTCTGGGAAGAGGTATATGGAGGCTCAGAGTGGGAGCTACCATATTGAATAGTGCAGTCAGGGAAGGCATTGCTGAAATGACATTTGTATGAAGGCCTGAAGGAAGCACAGACCCAGCCATGTGGATCTCTGGTGGACAAGCATTCCTGGCCTATGGAATAGCAAGTAGAGAGCCATGAACATGAGTGGTCTTGGCCTGCTTTTGAGAAAGCAAGAAAGCCAGTGTGCTTGGAGCACAGTGAGCAAGAAGAGAAGCAGGAGACAGATCAGAAAGTAGTAACAGAGTGCTAAGCAGAGGAGAGCATGGTATGACACACGTTTCAACAGGATCTCTCTGTCTTGTGTTTAGAGAACAGACAAGTGTGGACACAGGGAGATCAGTTAGGAGGCCATGGCAGCAGTGCAGGTGAAAAGGCTACAGTGGCTTGGGCCAGGATGGTTGTCCCATTAGACTGGGAGTGACTTGAGAGCTGGGACTAAATCCCCTATGTTCTAATCCCCAGCTGCTAGCGCAGTGCCCACCACACAACATAGCAGGCACACAAAGACATTGAATAAATGATGAACCAAGCTGTCCAAACAAGAAACTAGAGCTCCCCAAGTCATCATTGTCTGCTTTTCTAGGGCCAGATTTTGCAGGATTTTGTTTCCAGTAGGCAAGCTTTGTTTTCTGTTTTTCCTAATTGAATGGCCTGTAGGCCACATTCTAAGGACAGCGTGGGCGTTTGCATGGGAGCCAACACAACCAAAATCTGATCGTGGAATTGTTTTTTAAATTACCTTTGGACATTTGAAACATGTTTTTTAAGAAAATAAGTAAAAACTGCACATTTTTCCAAGGCAGGTTGCCTTAGGTAATCAAGTACCCCAAGACCCCAGGTGCATCTTTAGAATACTGTCAAAACTAGTTTGGAACCTAAGTCAAGTCTCTGACTGTCAAAATCCATTTTCTGGATCTAATTTAAAGATCAAAAAGCAAAAGGCACTAAGGAAAAAGATTCTAACACAATATTTGGATAAGCTAATTAAGAAGGATTCATAAACATGGGAATTAATTTTCTTAAGAAAGGGAAATACACAGAGAGATGTTAGAGGGCCGGGTAGTAAGTAGTTCCTTAAACTCTCTGTAAAATTGGGTGATTATATGGCCTCTATAGGGAAAATGGAAGTTCCATGGCCAGGATCCCCACCTGATCCTAATCTAATCTACCCATTGTATATCTGCAGTGATGTAATACTTAGCATACTGTGCAGGCATGTGCTTATGTACTTGTTGGTGATAAGCCATTACTGCCGGTGTTGCTATAGAAAGAGCTCCCCCTGTGCTAAGAGCAGAACCCAAAGAAGAGAGGAGGAGGAAGGAATGCAGAGGTTGGAGGTGAGGGCAGAGCCTGGGGCAGAGGCTGAGCAGGAGGCAGTGATGGAAGCAGGCAGGATTCTAGTTCTTGACATACCGCCCTGAGAATAAAGCCTGTTATAAGTGGCTTTTTACCCACAGCATGTGTAGTTACTCAGTCTCATTGAATCCAGGGCTGAAACCCTCAGGTGAGACAGCCTCCTAGAGTTATAAGGACTTCAGTGAGATAATGTATCTAAAATGCTCAGCATCGGGCTTACTTACCATAGAGTGGCACTCAAAAAACTTTAGTCTCACCCTGTGTTTTTCCGTGAAAATTACTCTGGCTGTTTGTCACATACCCAAATATCCAAGATCACAAGCAGGGCTGCAAAGTGACTTTTGTGGGCCCCTCTCATGTTAACAAAACAAAAATTATTTTTGATATAACTCTAAATACTTTACCATTTTATTTACTTTTTATTTTAGGCAAAAGTGTAATAGATTTTCATAGAACCTGAAATTTTCATTTTTTTCTGCTGTGAGGCAAAAATAAAAGCAATTTTTAACCCTAAAAAGTTTTTATTTTCCGTTTTAAAAGTAATGAAAACATTTTTGTAGGTGCTGAGAAATACCATGGGCTGCAGGCACTGTGCCTAATGTATGACCGGTCGAGAGGAAGAGAAAAGGACAGCAGCTTGTAGCTGCTTGAGAAAGGGCTCTCAAGACCATGGAAAGCTGCACTTGTCCCCCAGATGGGTTTTCTCAGCTCCCTGACACTTCAGTCCCTTACAGAAGGCTGGCAAGGGGAGAGAAATAGAAGATCTGTACTTCAAAACTAAAGAAAAACAAAAAGGTGGTCTGTGACAGGGTTGGTAAATGTTAGCTAACGTGAACCAGAGCAGAGGCTCTAGCTAACAGGGACATTAACTGTTCCTAGGCACGGACGGCCCTGGGGCCATCAGTACTGAATGTTGAGCAGCCCTTCCAGACTGTCCAGGAAGCCCTCCCCCAGCCCATCTGCAGGGCCTCCACGTCACTGCTCACAAGGGCCAACACAAGGACTGACCAATAACACTGAAAAACGGAGACTACTTCTGGGGACAGGTGATTCCTACCCACTGGGGAATGTGTAAAAAGACATTAATTGACCACCAGGATTGGGGGACCCTTCACCTCTCTTCTAAGGACTGGGCTGCTCTCAACACTCTAGGGAATGTTATGAATTAATGCTTCAGTGGAGAGACAGTACAGGCAGAAGCTTCTGGGACTGAGCTAAGCATAGTAACCTTCATTTCAACCTCCCCAAAGGCCCCTGGAGGTCTTAGCTTACCCTGGTGATGAGCCCTAGCGACTCACTGGCATTCTTCCTAAGTAGGGCTCTTTTCCCGGTATCCAGGGGATGGAACAGTGAGGAAATCATGAAAATACATTGTTCTACTAATAACTCATCTTGCCTTTTAACTTCAGTTTCTGATTATATTATCAGTTTATTAACAGCAGGCATGGCATCCATCTGTTCATTCATTAAACAAATGTTTATTGAGGACCTACTATGTACCAGGCACTGTTCTAGGCACCTGGAATACAGCAGAACACAAAATAAAGGCCCCTATCCTTCTGGAGCTGACATTCTAGAGGAAAAAACAAACAGAAAACAATAACGTAACACCACAGTTTATCATCTCTAAGATGCCAATGACCTGAGATGCACCATTATTCTATGTGCCACTAAAAAGAGAAAGAATACTACCAATTGCTGTCACTTTGAAAACACATCTTGATTTCAGGTACGTTAAAGTGTAAACAAAATCATGTCACTTACACTCAGTTACATTTGTAAATAAGTTATGTAGTATATTAGAAGGTGATTTTGAGGGAAGGAAGCAGAGCAGGCAAAGGAGGTTTGGGATCAGGTAGAGGTGGTGACATGAAACAGACTTGAAGGAGATGGGAGATGGGGCCATTAAATTTTTCTTAAGACTTACTTTAAGTTTATGATAAAATTGAGAGGAAGTTAGAGAGTTCCCCAGCACACACAGCCTCCTCTATTATCAACATCACTCGCCAGAGTGGGACATCTATTTCAAGGGATGGACCTACACTGACACATTATAATCACCCGAAGTCCATTGTTTACCTTCGGGGTTCATTCTTGGTGCTGTAATCCACCATCATAATACCATACAAAGTAGTTACACTGCCCTACAAATCCTCTGTGCCCTGCCTATTCACCCCTCCCTTCCAATCCAGTCCCCTGTCAACCACTGATTTTTTTCACTGTCGCCATAGTTTTGCCTTTTCCAGGATGTCATATAGTTGAAATCATACCATATGTCATCTTTTCAGATTGGCTTCTTTCACTTAGTAATATGCCTTTCTGTTTCTTCCACGTCTTTTCATGGCTTGATAGCTCATTTCTTTCTAGCTTTGGATAATATTCCATCAACTTTTTAAAAAAATATTTTTACTGAGGTATAATTTATGTACATAAAACTCAATGAATTTTGGTAAATGTAAATTTACAGAGTTACATAAACATTACCATAATCCAAAATTAGAATGTTGTTCTTTTTTTATGGTGGTAGGAGCAGTTATCATGAGATTTACCCTCTTAACAATTTCTAAAAATACTGTACAGTATTATGAACTATAGGCACTATGTTCTAGAGCAGATCTCTAGAACTTATTCATCTGGTATAACTGAAACTTTATATTCACTGAATAGCAACTCCCCATTTCTACCTCTCAGCCCCTGGCAACCACCATTTTACTTTCTGTTTCTATGAGTTTGATAGTTTGATGCTTCATACAAATGAGATCATGCAGTATTTGTCCTTCTGTGACTGGCTTATTTCACTTAGCATAATGTCCTCAAGGTTTATCCATTCTGTTGTATATTGTAGGATTGCCTTCTATTTTAAGGTTAAATAATATTCCATTATATTATAAATGACATTTTCTTTATCCATTCTTCTGTCATGAACATTTAGGTTATTTCCAAATGTCAGTGGTGCTGCAATAAACATGGGGCTGCAAAAATCTCTTTGGTACCCTGTTTTCATGTCCTTTGTGTATATACCCAGATATAAAATTGCTGGATTATATGGTAGTTCTATTGTTAATATTCGGAGGAACTTCCATACTGTCTTCCATAGTGGCTGCACCATTTTACATTCCTACCAACAGTATATTGTATTCCAATTTCTCCACTTGCCAACACTTGCTATCTTTAGTCTTTTTTAATAAGAGATCCTAACAGGTGAGAGGTGACATGTAATTGTGACTTGATTTTCATTTCCCTGATGACTAGTGATGTGGAGCATCTTTTTCATATAGTGGTTGGAATAGTGACTATTTATTGAACAACTGTGAGTCCATGAGGGCAGACATCATTATGTTCACCCCTCTGCCCCCACTGTTAAAGTGTCTGACACATGGTCAATAAATATTTCACTCAAAAAACTTTTTTTAATGAATCAAGTACTACAGACCAAGTATTCTCCAAATATTATTTCCAAATTCTCAGCAGCAGGTATTATCTCCACTTAATGGATGATGGAATTGAGACTCGGAAAGTTAAATAATTTGCTCAAGGTCACATCACCAGGCAGGGAGGATACAGGACTCAAACCAGGGTCTCTATGATGGTAAAGTACAGACCCTTCCTCTACACTTCACTGGCTTCTCTGCTTCTTGCCATTTCAATATCCTTCTTGTGCCAAAAACCAAAGGCAAATTGGGACATCAGGCAAGCATGGCCTCTGGATAAACACCAGACTCACAGAAACCAGAATAAAGCCTCTGGGAATAGAAAACCCAATCTACTGCCTGGGAAATGCTGCATTTTTCAAAGTTGCAAGCAGCTTGACTTGTTATCTCAGATCTTAAATTCTAGCTGCCTTCATTTTACAATGAGTTATTTAAGTAAATTCAAACTTTCCACCTCGAAAGAGATTATTTTTATAAAAACGTCTCTCCTGTTAAACAGTTTAACCCAAACTGATAGCACGACTGTTAAAAATATACTTACTTTAGTATTTTACAAAGCATAAAGCCAAATAATGAAGGACATGAAAATCTACCACCATCTTCCTAGGACTTAGCAAGACATCCTACTTATAGAAAAACATCTTGGGTAAAATCTGTTTACCCAATATTGGCAAAAAAGCCAATATTGGCTTAATTCAAAATCATACCTAATTTGAAACAACTGCTTTTCCCTTTGCCAAACTGGTACCCTATTGTTCTTCCATAGAAACAATGGAAAGTCCAAAGCCAATTTCTCCCCTTAGAAAGCTCTATTTCATACTAACAAGGCTGTACTGGAAACCACTTGTGCTATGAGCTGGGGTATCCATCCCAGAGTGGGAGGACTGACAGCAGTTAGAAAGATCTGAAATTTTGCTTCCAAATGTGAGAAAATAATTAAACTTGGTCTGCATGAACCAACCTTTGGGGCAGTCTCGGCAGAGATCAAAACTGACAAGTTCCAAAGGCCTTTGTTATTTTACTTCTTTCATAACGTGCTCAGGGACTAACCAGAACAGATCCTATGTACCAGTAGCCCCCTCCTTTTTGTTGCAGCAGCAATTCTGTTGTATGAGTAAATATGTTAACCAATTTTTGTGTTGATGGACAGTTGGTTGCTTCCAGTTCTGAAGTATCATAAGTGAAGTAGCAACTACCACCCAGGGTGTGGTGGTAATGCTATGGACAGAACTGTATTCCCCCCAGATTCATACTTCAAAGTACTAACCTCCAATGTGACTATATTTGGAGATAGGGCTTTATGGCATAATTAGGTTAAATGAGTTCATAAGGTGGGGGCCTGATAAGATAGGACTAGGGTCCTTATAAAAAGCCAGAGAGCTTACAGACTCTCCACATGCACCAAGAAGAGGTTATGTGGACATATAGTGAGAAGGGGAGCTATCAGCAAGCCAGGAAAAGAGCTCTCAGTCTGGGCTGGCACCCCGACCTCAGACTTCTGGCTTCCAGAACTGTGGGAAATCAATGTCTGTTGTTTAAGCAGCCCAGTCTGTGGTATTTTGTTATGGCAATCCTGGTAGACTAAGATAGGTAGATTGGGTGTGAGATACTGACTAGAAAGAGACACAAGAGTGGTGGAAACATTCAGTATCTTGATCTGAGAGTAGTTGCAGGGGTGGTACATCTGTAAGCAGACTGACCCGAGTGTCTATTTAAGACTTGCACAGTTTTGTTTCTGTCAATTTTTTTACTTACACTTAAAAAAGGCCTTCTTATCCCACTCTTCCCAATTGTTTTAGTCCATTTGGGGTGCTATAACAAAATATCACAGATGGGGTCTTATAAACAACAAACATTTATTTCTCATAATTCTGGTGGCTGGAAGTCCAAAATCAGGGTCCATCCAAGGTCTGGCAAGGACACTCCTCCAGGCTACAGGCGTCCCGTGCTGTGTTCCCACCGCAGAAGGGGCCCAGATGCCTCTGGAGCCTCTCACAAGGGCACTAATCCCACTCAAGAGGCTCCACCCCATGGCTTCAGCACTGCCAAGGCCCCGCCTACTTGCGCCACCATCTTTGAGGGTTAGGATTTCAACGCATGAATTTTGGAGGGACGCAAACATCCATACCATGGTACCAAGAGAATCTGTGCTTCAAAAAGATAATAATATAGTCTCAATGCCTTTGAGTAAGCCTGGTAGGAAGGAAATTAATATATATTATTTCCCTCTTATGTATTTACATACATTTTCACATGTAATAAATAATTCAGGAATTACACAACTTGCCTCTGATCAAGCAACTACCATATGGCAGATCTGGATTCAGACCCATGCCTGTGCCTGCTGACCTCAGGCCATGGAATTTTCCTTAACCACACTAGGTCTGATAGTGAACCTGCTCGGCTAACAGAATATGCAGGCAGGACACCCTGAGGCTTCCTGAGGCTCAGGGTCAACTCTCTGGGACACAGAGCCGGAGTCCCCACCTTCAAGGAACACCCCTGCATGAGCTGCCCCGGAGGAAGGAGCTGAAGACACTGGACGGGGCAGACAGTGCAGAAGCCAACAGCTTGACAGGAGCCGAGCAAACAGCTGGGCAGCCTGGCCAAGAACAACAGGAAGCTCCCGCCGCACCCCGGCTCGCTGAAGCCCTGGCCTGGAGACCTGGGGTTATTTTCTCCAAAGGGCCTTCTGCAGATGTTATATAAACAAAACCTCCACTGACTCTAGTTCTGGGTCTGGCCTAAAATAGCCCGTGGGCTTTTTCCCGACTCTACAGTTCCTCTGCTATCCCTCAAGGCCCCCAGAGTGGATGAGCTGCTCCCCCCACAACCACACGTGCAGACATCACCCTGCAGTGTCCCTGAGAGGTTTCCCTGGCAGAGCAAGGCAGGGCAAAGCAGCACTGGTTGGCTTTTCTGGGCAGGTCAGCCAGGAGGCATCCCTCTAAGAGCTTTGATGGCTACTGTGCAGAGGGACATGCCTCCTCTCACCAGCGAGGCAGGAAGTAGCTTCTGCGGGACAGCTGGGTGAGCCTCCAGCCGCTGGAGAGGGGATGCTCCTCTCTGCCTCTTACCGTGTCCGGCCCTCTCTCCCCCACCCTTTGTAGGAGGGAGTCTGAGTGAGATCCCAGGAGCAAGCTCACCAGGTAAGAGCACATTCCCTCGGCAGGATTTCTCCTGGATCTCGATTTAGTGATCGAATACTCTGCTCCTGACTCATTCTCTGAGATCCTGTATGTTTCCTTTTCCATACTTCATCTTCATTTTGCAGAAAACCATTCCATTTGTGAACATCTGGAGACTCACAGGTTTGTGACACAGCATGGCTCACCCTGGGTTTTAACGCTTCAACAGGCCCCTGGAAACCTGTTAGAATCTTTTCCCCAGCAGCCTGCCCTGTCCCCAGAATCTTAACTCATAAAAATAACAAAAGCAACATCTACAATGAAAAAAATATTTATGTTACGTGCCTGATACCATGCTAAACATTTCATGTCTTTTATTGAATTCCCATTGAACAGTCCTGTGTGGTAGATACAATTATTATCTTCTGATTGCAGAAGAGTAAACTGCAGTTTAGAAAAATTATAGCACTTGTCAAAGATGTGGCAGTGGTGGAACTCAGACATGGTCTGTTGAGCTGGTTCTCATGACTTAACCACAGTATGACCTGTCCCAGAGAAAAGTTAGCAAGTCTTACAGCACCTTGTTCCCACAGTCTTCCTTCATTCAAAGGCCAAGCAACTATATCCTGTTATCAGTGTAATTAAACATACAACATTGATCAATTAATTATCCAACCACTATGTATTGAGTACATTCTCTGGACAAGATGCTATTTAAGTCTACACCAGGCCAATAAAAAAAATGTATTTGTAATATGTGAGTCTTTAGCTCTTATTTTATTAACAGTTGTACTTCAGTTGTGAGAGGGTCTTATGTTTCTCCAGGTTGGAGAGCCCCACACCAGATCTCCAACCAGGACCTCAAAGGTCTGCAACCTATAGAAGGGAGGGCGGGAAGCAGTGGGAGTAGGTCGGGGCTGGGAGAGATCCCACAGGATCCATAGGAAGGAAGTCTGCACTGCGGCTGAGGGCCCCCAGCCAGGCTGGGGTGGTCCAGGGGGAGACTGACGGAACCTGAAATACCTGTCATTCTGAAGAATTTGATTCAGATCCAATTCTCTTTACTCTGGTGGCCTCTGTGAGGCTGGTTCCACAGTCACTCTAGGATAACCCCCCAGGCCTGACACGGCTTTACCCTTAGACCCAGTCAAAGCCTTTGTTTATCTCAAGAAAAAAAACCCCTCTCTCTCAGTTATCATTTTATTCTTTGTTCACTTGTTTTATCCATCTAGCCCAGAATGTTTCTTGAGCGTTTACTACATGCTGGCATTAGGGATACAGGCATGCATTTAAAAAGTAATGCAATCATTCCTGTTCTGCCTTCCAGGAATCTAAGGTCTAATGTAGGTGGTAGCAAAGAAAACCAGTTTTAGTGCAGAATGATAAGGGCAGCAGTAGATGTGATCACAAGCTATGAGAGCCCAGGGTGGAGCTTCTGACCAAGTCTTGGTGGGAAGTGCCCCAGTATGGCCCCTTCTTCCCCCAACCCTGTGCCTGCACAGAGGGAAGGAAGTGGAGATATATGGCAGCTTCCAGAGGTGACTGGTGGGGGACACTTATTTCTCTCTTGATGTCTCCTTCAATGTGCAAACCTTCATCAGAGTATTGCTTCTGGCCTCTTGTTATCCTTTTATTCATCTCCCCAGGGGAGGAGGAATGACTTATCTGATCAGTGAGTTCAGGAGAGGGAACTGGGACAGTGTGACTGAGTCATTTCCCAGTGGGGGCCCTGCCCTTCTGCTCCTCTGGCCGTAAACTTGGCAGAGGCAGGCCTTTGCCGGGAAGGGGCTGCCTGTAACTGGTGAGTTCAGCACAGGAAGAGAGAATGGAAAGCCTGATTTGCTGACATTTAAAGCCCCATCCTCCATGCCAGCTTTAGCAGTATTGCCATGTGCCTGACTCCTGAGACAGGGGAGAAAGGTGTGCTGTCCATCACACTCCCTCCAACTCCAACACACATGATGCACATGCGAAATCTGGGCAGACATGTAGACGTGTGTGACCGAGGTGGACTCACCATTCTGGCTGACCAAGAGTGATCTCCACGGCACATGCTGAACGGAGAGCAGGATGGTACTGAACTCTGTGGAGAGAGCAGGCACATTTTCAGGGACTTTCACGGCCTCATCCCCTGCTTGAGAGCTTCCTGCTGGCCCAGCTCTGCAGTAAGCAGGGTGGGTCGGGGGGAAGCATGCAGGATGAAAGAAGCGAACCCGCATTGAGCCTTTGTAAGAGTCTACAGCATCTCTACAAGGTCACAAACAGCCTTTGGTCCGGGCCTGGAGTTCCCACTGATGTCCCAGATATGACTTTTGGGATAGCTGCCTGCTTTCCTTTTTGGTCTGTCTGTATTTTGGAAGGGCCCCTTTTGTAGATGTGTTTTGGCTTGACTTTCTGGAACACCTTTGCCCTGTTGTTCTCATGCTTGTTTACTTCCTGTGGAGCTGAACTTGGAATCGTATTTGTCCCTCATAGAAAATACTGTAACCATGTTATCCCAGACATTTTAGAAGGCAGGTCAGGATTCCTGCCTCTTTTTTCCAGATAACAAGTTACTGAAATGCAAAGAGGGCCCTAAGGTGGCAGACCACCCAAAAAGGATTGGCAAACCCCAAAGGGTCCCACTTATACATCCCTTAGTCTTCTTACAACAGATAATGATGATTCCTCACTGATCCCGTCAGCTGGTTCCTCAGTTGGTAACTGGATTGTTCTCCTACAGTCTTATGACACCAAAAACTTCAAAGTGACTAATAGACCAGTAGAGGGAGCTGTATTAAACAACTTCCCCAAGCGGAACAGTAAAATACTTATTAGCCTAGCAGGTGGCCCTGTGTGTACTCTGGAAGTTCCATGTATCATCGGGGTGGCTGCTTATTCAAAAGTTCTGAGCTTTTTGGGGTTTTGTGAGCTCCCCAGGATTGCGCCTCTTGCTTCCATCAGCAGAGCATGGTTTTGGCTCAACATGACAGTTGCCACAAGTTGACAGGCCCGTAGATTCTAAAGGCAGGCCCTGGCTCCAGCCGGGTAAGGGAGATGGACAATTCTGCTGGCCTTGCAGACACCAGACAGGACTGCTCATGCTCAGTCTCAAGACAGAGCCTGTGCCAGAGAACCGGATGATGTAGCAGGTATTAGCAGCAAGCTTTGGCGTAGTGCTGGGAAGGAGATGTAGCAATAACACAGTGTTGCAAAAAGGTCTGAGCTGTGTTCTCCTAACTCACCTAGCTCCCTGTGGGGCCTCCGGGTGGGCTAAATGTAAATCCTGAAGACTTACTGACTGAACCTCTGTGACCAAGACAATTATGGAATGTGGAAAGTATCGAACAAAAGTATTACCAAAATTGATTACAAGTCACAAACGATCTCCATGGTAGGGACAGGAAAGCTGGTGAAACCATCATGTTTGAGGAATCTCTGCTGCTCCCAGGTTAAACATACAAGTGAACCTGTTGTGAAATAAAGATGGAAACAAGATGGTGCATGAGGAGACTTTCCTATGTGTGTTGGTTTGCTAGGCTACTGTAACAAAATACCACAGACAGGATGGTTTAAAACACAGAAATGTATTGTCTCATAGTTACAGAGGCTGGAAGTTCATGACGGAAGAGCTGGCAGGGCTGGCTTCCTCTGAGGCCTCCCCTTGGCTGGCAGATGACCAGCCCTGGCCACCTCTTCACAAGGCTGTCCCTTTGTGCACAAGCACCCCTGGTGTATTCCTCTTTTTATAAAGACACCAGTCATGTAGGATGAAGGCGTGTCCTAACAGCCTCATTTTAACCTTATTCATCACCTCCTTAAAGATCTTATCTCCAAATATGGTTTATTCTGTGGTACTGGGGGTTGCGACTTCAACACATGAATTCTCAGGGGACACAATTCAGCCCATAACACTGGGAATGTCTAGGATAAAGAAATTGTACTGATTACTGTAAATAATGTTTTATAGTTGTTATAAAAGATAATTCCTGAATTGCTAGGGTTTAACAATAAAATATTTATTTCTCATGGACATCCAAGTCCATTTTAGTTATTCAAAGGCTATGGGATGACTGGATAAAATTCAACCATTTAGGGACCCACCTGCTATCTTTAACACATGCTGTGTTTATGGGTACTTTGGAGTGAGAAGTTAGGAGGAAAGCCTGGAGAAGACACATACTCTTAGTGGCCTTGACCCAGAAGTGACACATCACTTCCACTTACATTCCTCAGCAAAAGCTAGTCTTACACCCCCACCTAGATGGAAGGGGCTGGGAAACATAGTTTGTATCTAAGCCCAAGAAGGGAAGTGGGTTGGGTGAACACCTAGTCAGTCTCTGCTGCAGGAATGAAGGAGGCTTGGCCAGTCACAGGTTGAAAGATAAGCCAGATGTTCTTGGGACTGGTCACCAGGTACTAGAGAGTCAAACAAAACATGCCTGATGATAAAGGCATTAAGGAACCCTTTGCAATTCCCAAAGCCATGGGGAACTTTGGTCTAGAGTGGTATCCCCCAGTGTTTTCCATGTCATGGCACACACAGAAAGTGACAATTCTTGTGTTGTATATTAGACTATGGATGAGGCTATTCAAGTCCAGAGATGATAGTTCAGAGGGCTCCAACCACTCCAGGAGGCTACCCTGTTACTGTGATGTCTGAGGAACATATACCAGTAACCTGTTCGCAACATAGTAGCGTGCTGGCCTTACAAGGAGAAAAGCTGTGGTCCAGAGAACAAAGCAGGTGACATCTATATTAGAATGGGTTTTTTCCTGTGAAGACCAAAACCTATGGCTGCCATCATGGGATAAAACCAGAGAGGGAATCCAGGTGCCTTAAAAGCCAGGGGAAGCAGAATTGTCCTAAAGGACCCTACAAAATGACATTGGGCTGGGACCACAGACTTTCTGTAATTTGGAATCCACATTCAGAGTGGTCCCTCCCGCTGAGCAGGGCTAGTGAGTTGGACTGTCAATTATATCATATTTGTAGAGACTTTTCTTCTCTCTCCTGGGGGATAATTACAAAAGAAACCCAGACATGGACATTAATATCCATCAGAAAACACAGTAAAGGACAATGGAACAGAATAAATATCACAGAAATAAACCTACACATATGTAGTCAATTAAATTATGACAAAGGAGCCAAGAATATACAATGGGGAAAGACAGTATCTTCAATAAACAAAAACTGGACAGCCACGTGCAGATGAAACTGGACCACTGTCTTACACCATACACAAAAATGAAATAAATGGATTAAAGGCTTGAACATAAAACTTGAAACCATAAAACTCCTATAGAAAACACAGGGGGTAAGCGCCTTGATATCAGTCTTAGCAATGATTTTTTGGATTTGACACCTAAAGCAAAGGCAACAGAAGAAAAAATAAACAAATTATACTTCATCAAACTGAAAAGCTTCTGCATAGCAAAGGAGAGCATCAACAACATGAAAAGGCAACCTACTGATGAGAGAAAATAATTGCAAATCATATATCTAGTAAGGGGTTAATATTCAAAATATATAAAGAACTCATGCAATTCAATAGCAAAAAAAAAAAAATTCCATTAAAAAATGTGTAGAAGGCCTGAAGAGACATTTTTCCAAAGAGGACAGAAATGGCCAACAGGTACAGGAAAAGAGGCTCAACATTACTAATCACCAGGGAAAAGCAAATTAAATCCACAATGAGTTATCACCTCACATCTACTAGAATGATCATCATCAAAAAGACAAGAGAGAAGTGTTGGTGAGGATGTGGTGAAAAGGAAACCCCTGTGCACTCCTGGTGGGAATTTAAGTTGGTGTGACCACTTGCAAAACAGTACTGAGGCTCCTCAAAAAAATTAAAAATAGAACTACTGAATGATCCAGTAATTCCACTTGTGGCTATATACACAAAGGAAATAAAAACAGGATATCAAACAGATATATCTACACCCAATTGATTGCACCCTTATTCACAATAGCCGAGATAGGGAAACAACTTGTGTTCATCAAAGGATGAATGGATAAAGATGTGGTAGAATACATACAATGGAATACTATTGAGCTATGAGAAAGAAGGAAATTCTGCCATTCGTAATGATATAGATGAGCCTCGACAGCATTATGATAGTGAAAGAAGCCAGATAGGAAAAGACAAATATTGTATTACTGCATGTTATCACTATATGTGGAATTTTAAAATGTCAACTCATAGAAACAGTAAAAAAAGTAGTGCCAGGAGCTGGGTGGTAAGGGAAATAGAGGTTCGTAAAAGGGTACAAACTTTCAGCTATGAGATGAATATGGTCTGAGGAGCTAATGTAAAATGTGGTGGCTGTAACTGATAACACTATATTATATAATTGAAATTTGCTAAAAGAGAACTTACATGTTCTCACACAGGAAAAGAAATATGTAAGGTAATAAATTTGTCAATTAGATGGGGTAATACTTTCACAATGTATGTCAAATCATGACACTATAAACTGAAATAGCCTATAATTTGTCAATTACACCCTAAAGCTGAATTTTTTTAAAAAAAGGAAAGCACCACAAAGAAGAAAACAGAACATAGGCTCCTGAACATTAAACAGATTCCATGTTTAAAAAAATGTATACATTCTGTGTTCAACTAACAAATATTTAGCTTTATCCATAAAAAAAATCAACTGATGCTTACAAATTACGGTAAAATGTAGTTAGATCACATTCTGGTAGAGAGGCTGGAGGCCAGTTAGAAAGCTCATATGCTTTGAATGGACACCCCACCGAAGGCAATCACTTTGCATTCCTGTGATTATTGTACCATTGGAGCATCTTTGCAATGTTATCAATCTGCACATTTCAAATTACAAATGCCAGGTAGCACCTGAAGCAGATTTACAGTGTACTTGGAGATTAAATGATGTTTTCACTTGAAACCCAGCTTTCACAGAAATTATTCTTGTTTTCCATGAAGGTTATGAAAAATAAAGTAGAGAAATCTTTTATTAAGATTTTCAAAGCAAACAAATAGCTTTGAGGATAATATCCAAATCCTTTGTCATTTCCTTTCTCCATTTTCATCAAATGTGGGAACACTTAACCACCCAGGAAGACGTTGGTGGATTTGGAAAGCTGCTGAATTTTCTTATTTGAATCAAACTGATTAAACACCAGCGATCATTTTATTAGTAAGTAAAGGTTGAACCTAACTTATGTTGAGTGGAATATGGAAGAACAGTCCTTCTGAGCTCAGTGATCCTCACACAAATGAATGATTCCAACAGAAAACCAGAGAGAAGGATTTCCTAAGACTGAGGCAGACCAAACCATTCATGTGTCAAATCCCTGATGCCCACAAAATCCAGCCTCAAAGGAGCACTAACTCCTGAGGTCTCTCCACCCCTGGGGGTGCATGAAAAGATTTTAGGGGGTATAAAGACAAACAATTGAATATTAACAGTAATGTATTTAAATTCGTGTATGTTTGAAAAAATGTCCTGCACAATTAAATCATGATTCCATTAATGTTACCTAGAATGAAAGTAAATATTTAAATTATAAAAAGGGAGGTAATTAAAAGCATATTATGTATAACTGATCCCCATTCTGAATTTGTGAATTAGCTTACTACCAAAATTTATTTGTACACCCAAAAGTCAGTACTCACAGAGCTTTCTAGGTCTGCATGCATAGAAGAGCAAAACACTGGGGCTGCCTGATAGGCAGGTGCCCCGCTGAGGCCGAACAAGGCGCCGCCTGCTGTCTTCCTTCAGCTTCCATACTGTAAACAAGCGTCTTTTTCATAGTCCAGTTGGTTCCACCATTTTTGCATTTCTGTGCTTTCTGTTGGTGGTTCTGTTGTTTAAAAGGAGCCCTCAGTGTAGCGCTGCTGGGCTGTCCTGAGCTCCAGTAAGCTGTGGGGAGCCCAACGGAGTCAACAGGTGCGGTAGACAGGCGAGGTGCAGGCCTCAAGGGCAGTGCTGTTCGCAGGTGAGTTCAATGTTAATCAACTGACTGTATGTTTTAAAAGACGTCTTTAAAGAGAAACACACATAGAATAAAGATATGTCTTGATCTGTTGATGGAAATGTTGGGATCAGATGCAGCTGATCGCACAGGATCCTGTATACTTCTCCAGGGAGCAATGTTTCCTATTTGCTAACTCAGTGCTAACTGAGTGTGAATAGCAGAAGAGGTGGTTGTGGTAGATGGGGCATGGGTTGCCCACATTGTCCTTTAAGGAATGCCTTGCTGCCCAGCTACAGAGAGTGTGGTCAACAGACAGCCTGTAGCTGCAGAGCCCCCCTGCGCTGCCTGAGGCCTTCCCGGCAGGCAGCCCCAAATCAGGTGGCAGTGCAAAGTCGCTTGCCATCTCAGGCCCTCTGTGGGGCATACCTGCTCCAGTCCCTCTGCCCTCATCTCTCGCCCCCCCCATGTTGACTGAGGCTTTGTCCAGCTTGCATCACACATCAGCTTCTCCCTTGCCAATCCTGCTCCCATCACAGGGGCTGATCCATAGTAAGTGTCCTATATCCCAACCTGCCTTTCAGTTTCAGTTTCTGAAGAATTCCACCAGCCATAATGGCTCTCAAGTATGGCAAAATATACAGAGAAACACTGTGCTAAGATCCTCCCTTCCTCTCCCACCCTCCACAGAAATCACCCTATTTGCTCTTATCTTCCTGGTTGTGGACTCTTGGTCCAGATCCAGACTTGGACACCCACCCCTAGTCTTCCAGGAGATGAATGGGGAAGGGTGGGTGTACAGAAAATGAAAGTTCCTATGGCCAGGATTCTCACCTGACCCTGAACACTGGAGCTCTGTCCGGCGCTCTGGGCTGCACGGCTGCAGGGGAGCAGAGGCTGCAGTGGTGGCAGCGCCGAGGACAGAGGCTGAAACGGCTGTGGGGCAGAGAGGCCTGGAGGTAGAAACCAGCTTGTGGAATGCAGACTTGCTCTGAGTGGACAGGGTTCCAGCATTTGACCTGCCACTGTGGGTATAAAGTTGGGTATAAACACTTTCACCCCAAGACTGCTCCATCATCATTTTTCAGTCTCACCGAATGAAGAGTGAACTTGCCAAGGACTGAAACCCACTGGTGAGACAGTGGGGGAGTGGACTGAAATCCGGCTTGTGCTCTACTCACCAAAGCCTGGGTCCTGGCGAGGGGATGTGTTGTTTGGAGAAAGGGTACCTGTTCCTACCTGGCTCCCCACAGCGGGCTAGCTAGCGGTGGCCAGAGCTCCCTCCCCAAGGCCTACTCCATTCCATTCTCTGAAGAGAGTCCACCTCTTGAGTCAGCATCATCCTGTTGTTTGGGCTCCTTACTTGGGCCCAACCTCCATCCCTTCCTCCTCCAAGAGGCAGGCATCTGATGATCTGCAGTTAAAGCTTTTCCTCTTCAGATCCAGGGCTCGTCCCAGATGGCACTTGTTAGAGCTAGCTTTTTCACTCTCTCCCGGTCTTTCTAAATCATTTGATTCTCCCACAGGCTAAAATAAAGACAGTGTAACATCTCACTGAGAGGTACTTCCAAATATCCAAGAGAAATTTATAAAAAACCTCAGCCAATGTTTACTGGGACTCACTACACGTCAAACACTCTGCTGAGTGCTTTCTATATTTTATCTCATTTAATCCTTCTAACACCCCTAAGAGGTTAGTATTCATATTCCTATTTAACAAGTGAGGAAACACAGGCTCAGAGAGATTAATTAATTTGCCTTGTACCTAGGAATCGCCAGAGCGGGGTTTCAGGAGCACTTGTGCCGGACCACAGAACTAGGGAAAGCCCTCTGTGATGTCACGGTAGAGTCGGGCTCGGCCAGAGGCAATGGCTTCTGCTGCCAGGCAGGCAGCATGCCCTCCCTTCGCAGCCAGGGGACGATGATGTTCTCTTCTCCTCTTTAAAGACTCAACCCAAGCCTCAGACTGAGCCAGGATGAAGTTCTGAGATTGGAGTATGGGTGCTTTCATTTGAAACATGTACCTAACAATGCATCACCATTTAGAAACCATTTCCTCTGTATCTGCATCCAAAATGCATCCAGGGTCCCTTATTTTAAGGAAGAATTGCTCAGACCCCCTTTTTTGTTCCTTCTCAACCCCTGCTGCCCATTCGGAATGGTGTCACAGTGTGTGGGTGTCAGGGCCTCCCATGGCCGGGAGGGGGAAGGAGCCCCCATGCTGGTAACTCGTGACCATTTGGCTTCTTGAAATTTCACAGTAGGAAGTGAAACAAATAGTCGAAATCAGGTTAAAGACTGAACTGTGGATTTCAGTTATAGTTTACGTCATTCTTTTTGAGAGAAACATGAACATCAGCAGCCTTTGACTGCTTTCTGCTTGGCTGTTTTGTTACTCTTTTTGGAGAATCTTCAGAAATAAGTTAAATTTCATTCCCCTGATTCTTGGGATCAAACCTTACTTTGCAGACATAGTAATGTGCAAAGGGACTCTTCTGTTTTATTTCTTCAAGGTTCACCAAGAACACCAGATTCTGTTGGCAAATAATCTGATTTATTGACCCACCGAGTAGACACCCAAGCAGGGATGTTAATGACGTTCTAGGCTTCCCCCAAGCACCCAGGCTGTTTGTTCCTCTGGTATTCTAGCAGCTTCGGGGGCATTCTCCTTAAAGTTGCTGGGATCCCTGGGGCTTTGTATGTCCAGCCACCACTCACTGATAGGCCGCCAGTCAGCTGTGCTGCATTTCATGGACTCATCCCGCTGCAGTCCAGCCCCTAGGGAACTGCCTTACCCCCTCAGGCGTCTTTGCAATACTCTTTTTCCTGTTTAAGAGAAGAGACTGGAAATGGCAGCAAAATCAGAGCTCATCTCTAAGAATTCTGGCAGTGGAGCCTGGAGGTTAAGATCACTGGCTTCAGGGTCAAATGAATCTGGATTGAAATCCTGCTCTATCACTTATGAGCTGTCTTACCTTGGACAAGTTACTTGACTTCTTTACAAGCCCCAGTTCCTCATCTGTAAAATCGATATGCCTCATTCCACTGCTGTGAGGATGAGGTGAGGTTATGCTTGTACAGCACTTCAACAAAGAGGGACACTCCATAGTAGAAGACTGTCAGAGAAATATGACATATCAACAAAACTCTCAACTAGAATCTTAAAAACATGAAGTGAAAGAAGCCAGACACAAAAGGCCACATGTTGCATGATGCCATTTATATGAAATGTCAAGAAGAGACAAATGTATAGAGACAGAAATAAATTAGTGATGCCTAGAGCTGGAGGGTTGGAGGAATGGGGATTGACTGCTGGATGGTATAGCACTCCTTTGTGGAGTATTAAAAATGTTCTGGAAATAGATAGTAGTGATGGTTATAGAAATTAGTGAATATCCTAAAACCCACTGGATTGTTTATTCCTGTTTAACAAGTGAGGAAACACAGGCTCAGAGAGATTAAGTTATTTTCCTTGTACCTAGGAATTGCCAGAGCGGGGTTTCAGATGCCCTTGTGCCCGACTACAGAACTAGAGAAAGCCCTCTGCAATGTCACAGGAGAATTGGGCTAGGCCGATGATGAATTTTACATATGTAAATATTATCTCAAAAATAGTTATATTTAAAAAGGAACTGTTATGAGCTAAAACCATGGATTTTGAAGCTAATTTGTTCCATGGACTGACTCTACCTCTTTAGCACTGAAAGTAAAATGAACTGTCATTTACTTGGAAAACTTCTCTTTATGGGTAAATCATCTGTTCCATGATGACTGCACAATAAATGTCAATCCACTGCAATTCCGGCATTTGTGGGATCAGTAACACATAGTTCTCTTGGCATTGTCTCAGAGACTGCTGAGCAACCTGAATTTATGGGCACAAAGAGCCAACTTACACCTTAGATCAGGAGGTTCTCTGCATCTCAGCTCCTCTGGGAGATATTCCAGGTGGTAATAGAGATTTTTTTTTCCACTTCATCTGGGATGGAAAAACAGACAAGAAATAGAAACGAAAGTCTATTGGATTAATATGAATATTGTGATGTATCATAGTCATTGGTTCTAACTGAAGACCTGTATGTGTGCGTATGTGTGTGTGTGTGTGTGTGTGTGTGTGTGTGTGTGTGTGTTGGGGAGTAGGAAAAGGACTTTGCCAAAAGGAAAGAGGGGAGGAGTTTTCAGTGAGTCAATGCCTATTGCAAAACCGATGTGGATTAATTCTGGAATTTCATTGAGCACATCCAATGCTCCCGAAGTATAATTTAAAAAATACAGTGTTTCCAGATTTGTGTCTCAGACAGTGCTGTCAGCACTCCTAGGGACAATTGCTTTCAGTGTGAGTAAGGTTTCAAGATTTTGATAAAAATCATTTTTTCACTGTTTGGAATGTCTGAGATTTGTGGTCTTTCATTTTGCTTTAAAACATGATTAAATATGCTTTAAAAATCAAAGACTTCTGCCTGGTGTTTAAATTTCTTCCAGATTTATAGTGGGTTAATATTATATAGGTCATGCTGATTTTTTTTTTTTTGGTTCAATTATGTCAACTGAGAGTCTCTCAAAGTGGAAAAAAAGGTTTATAAGAGAGAAAGAATCATTTGTATACCATACTAAAACATCAAGAAATTTACCAAAGGCTTTATCAGGAACATTTAATTTTTTAATCTCTTTGCTGGAACTTCTGAGTAGAGTGCACAGCCAGTGCAGGAAGCTGATAGAGATCTCAGGCAGGAAGAGAATCAAAGCGAAGCCAAACTTGAATATGTTATTCTTAGGCTAGGATGGCCTGGCATGGACACACTGGTCTCCTTTATTCCCTTTGTTTTTATTGAGAATGTACTGCCTAATGAGACTTACTTGAGACTGAATGTCCTACATGCTGTGTTATATACCAACAATCATTAAGGGACTTAGCAGGGTGTCTCAGTCAGCCTGGGCTGCTATAACAAAATACCATCGACTGGGAGGCTTCAACAACAGAATTTTATTTCACACAATTCTGGAGGCTGGGAAGTCCATGTCCAAGGTGCCAGCCAGTTAGGTTCCCATGAGGGCCTTCTTCCTGGTTTGCAGGCAGGTTTTTTCTCACTGTCTCCTCAAATGGGAGAGAGTGCTCTCAGATCTCCTCCTCTTCCTAGAAGGGCACACATCCCATCTTGGGGACTGTACCCTCATGACCTAATTACCTCCCAAAGGTCCCACCTCCAAATACTGTCACATTGTTGATTAAGGCTTCAACATATGAATTTGTGGGAGCATCAATGTTCAATCTATACACAGTGGGAGGAAAAATACTCCCACATGGATGGCCTGAGTATTTAACAAGCAGCACATGACAACTACTCCCATGTATTGCCCATTTTCTGCCTGGGCACTCTCCTGGACATTTCATTCATTCCTCACAAAGCCCAGTGAGGTCCTTTTGATTGTGTCCATTTTTACAGATGAGGGAATTTAAAGTCTGGGAGGTTAAATAAATGGGCCCAAGGTCAAGTAACATGGGCATGGTTTGTCCAAAATTTGAACCAAATCTGACTCTGCCAATAAACCTGACCTGTGGACTTGTACTCTTGAAACTGGATTAATACCCTGTTTTCAGAATTTCCCTCTACTTACTTCCTGTATCCTTAGAGGTGGTTTCCCTCTTGTAGCTTGGTAGGCCTCCTAATGTCTTCTGCTCATGACAGATACTGTTGCCCAAGTCAGAAACCTGGAAGTTAGTGAAATACTACCTTGTCCTAACCCAGAACATGGATAAATTGATTTCTAGAGGTTCTACCCCTTCAGTTTCCCTGCACTCCATCTTCTCTAATCTATATCTGTTACTATAGCTCAGAAGTTTGCCACTTCATTGCATTACTTATAACAACCTCTTAACTGCCCTCCCTGACTCCAGTCTTGCCCCTCTAACCCATACTTCCCAAGGGAGGTTTCATTTCCAAGAATAATTTTTCAAAAAGTGAATCTAACCTCATTCATATACTACTAAAAAACATTCACTCTCTTCATTGCTATAGGATGAAGTTCAAGTTTCTTAATATTCCTTACAATAACTTTGCTATTTTGGCTTTATCTTTCCAGCTTCATTTACTATATATAATATTCCCTGGATTGGGATTCGATTTTCTTATAAGTGACAGAAAACTAAAAAGTGGTATGAAATGTGAAAAGATGATTTTTTCCCCCTCCCCATATGGCAGGTATGTTTTTCCAATTATCCAAACCCAAGTTCTTTCCATATTACTATTCTACTTTCTTCACCATGTAGCTTCCACACCATTGGCCAAGATGGCTGCTTGAGATCCAGCTCTCAGGTCCACAGTTTAGCCCACAGGAAGAAAGAAGGACCAAAGAAGTCTGGCCCTTTCCTTGATGGTCACTTCCAAGAAGTTCCACCTAGGAACTTCATTTAGGTCCCATGTAACTTTGTTAAAAGGCAACATTTGCTGCAAAAGAGACTGGGAAATGTAGTCATTGGTTTGATGGTTATATATCCAGCAAAAAACTGGAGACAACTAGTAGACTCTGATATTTTCACTCTCAACTATCTGCAGTAGTCTCTACAGAAACTTTTCCTTCTGCCCTTGGTGTGCATCTCACCCTAGCACTCCGTAAGAGTATTTATAATATACCATACCTATGGAATTTCTGGTGTGCCTCTCCATCAGTCAGAGAATTCTTTGAGGGTTTGGACAACTGTCTGGCACTCAAGTTCTGGTTTGGTTTTTTGTTTTTTATCCTTTAAGTAGACCTTTCTACTTAGCTTAAATGTAGAAACATAACCATAGATGTCTGAGAATGTAGACGCAGGTTATAATCCTGCACAAGAAACATGCATTGCAAGGGTACCCCAACTACTGACACAGCGTCCTCTTTGAAGAGGTGATATCTGAGCTGAGACCAGAATTAGGAGAAAGAGCTAGTCTTGCAATAATCAGAGGAAAGAGCCTTCTATACAGAAAGTTCAGCTAAGACAAAGGCCTTAAGTTGAGGAAAGAAGGGACTTGGCATTTTCAAGGACAAAGGGAAGCTGTGTGAATGAAGAGCAGCAATTAAGAGGGAGAATAGGAGGACCTGCTATGGGAACAGTGGTAAGAACAGACCACATGCCTGGTGAAGGCAGCAAAGTGCAGGGTTACAAGGAAGTCTCCACACCTGGCCACTTAGACAACCCATGCTTTTCCCACTTACTCGATGGGAGACCTTCAGCAAGTTACTTAGTTTCTCTGTGCTTTAGTTTTCCCATCTGTAGAATAGTTATAGAACAGTTTTTTATGGGCTGGTTGTTAGATTTAAATGAGTTATCATGTGTAAAGCACTTAGAACAGTGCCTGACATATTGTGAGCATTCAATAGACCCTTGACACCCATATAACTCATCTTTCTAATGTGTGTCTAGCTTCTAGCTGCTCTTGTCTTCCTAATATCTTATACCCGAACCTGGGCTCCTGTCACCCCCCTGCTCTCTACATTCAGTTAGAATACAGTTTGACTGCATATAACAGAAAACTCAGTATATAGCAGGTTAAACATGGGAATCTTATTTTTCTTTCCAACAGAAATACTGAGGCAGGCAGGCCTGTTCAAGGTGGTGACTGTGTGCATTGGAGAGCCTGGTCCGTCCATCTTTCCACTCCATCACTTTGGGCTCTGGTCTCAGAGGGTTGCCTGAGTTTCAGCCGTCATGTCCACATCCCAGAAAGATGAAAGGTGAAAGGGAGAAAGGACAAAAAAGACATACTCCTTTTTAAAACTATTCCTGAATCTCTATCCAATAGCCTACTGTCACTATATTAGTTGGGATCATTCACATGGCCATGCCTGTCTGGAAGAGACTGGCACACGAAATTTTTTTCCAGCCTGGTACACTGCATGGAGTTCAATTACTAAGAAAGAATCCCGTGGGATAGGCCCATCTTCTTTCTTATTGCCTAGACTCTAATCCAGACTCTCATTCTTTGTCAGCTAGTCTGCTTCTCTGGGCTCTCTGCCTAAAGGTTTCCATCTTCAACCCATTTTGTATGTGAGCAGTCTTTAGCAGCTCCCATTTGCATCAAGCAGAGCCCACAAGCCAGTGTCTCACAAGCTGAACACAGCATAGAGTCAAGTTTTGATTGTCTTTCATGGCATTTTGAAAAATAAATGAATTACTTACCAAAATAGAAAAAGTCAAAAATCTCTCTAAAATTCTGCATTTCCTTCTTTTGATAGCAGAGGCCTTGGGCCCACATCCCAGTAATTATCAGCAGTAATTAGCTGCAGTTGAGTGATCACTCACTGCTCTGGACAGAGTGTGGGATTTTCAGTTTGCCCCAATCCATACTCTTCCTCTGCCTCACCCAGACCACCTCCCTGTTTGCATTATCTGACTATCCCCTGAAAGCATTTGGGTTTATGAGTCCTAACTGAAAGACTAAAAGCTAAAACTCCTTGTCTTCTGTTCAAGGCCCTTCTGCGATCTGGCCTTTGCTTGCTCTTCCAGCATGACTTCATGTGCTCTATATTCAGACACTCCCCACATGGCATCTCTTGACTGTGAGTTCTGTAAGGCCAGAGACCATGCCCACTTTGTTCATCAGTCTATTCCCAACCCATAAAATAGTGCTGAGTTCAAAAGGAATGCTCAATAATTAATCATTAAATGAATCAATGAATCAACACTTGTATTTTGCTACCTCCCTGTATGTTCATGTCCCCACTCCCTAAATTGACTCATCTCCTCATGATAGGAGCTTAACCATCCTTCAGTTAAACACCTGTCCTCTGTGAAACCTCCCATGACCCACTTGCTGGAGTAACTTTCTCCTTCTCTGAACTTCTCCAAAATCCTAGTGATTTTAGTAATCGTCAAGCTCCCAAGACATATCCTGAAGTGCTCGGGGCTTGCGCACTCTGGAAGAACACCAGGCTTAAGAAGATTTGACAAACCTAGAAAGTTACATGCCAGATTACTCTGGTAGCTGTGTTTGGAGGGGAGTGAGAGAAAAAGGAGATGGGAGGCTTTGGAAGCAGCCCAGGAAAGAAATGATGGTAGCTTTGGCTTGGGGGTCAGCAGGAAAGACCGCAAGAACAAAATGGATCTATGAGATTATTAGCACATTAGGGTCTCAGCACTTGATAATATAATGGAAAAGATAGTAAAGGCAAAGGTAAGGGAGGGTTTCAAAAGTGATTGTTTGATTACTGGATCATGCAAAAAAGTGAATAGTACTATCATTCCCTGAAAGAATATTTAGAGAGAACCAGACTTTGGGGTTTACTTTTGGCTTTGTTGATTTTGAAGATCTTTGAGACATTCAACTTGAGATATCAGGTAAGAGGTTAGGTGTATGGGTTTGAAGATCAGATAAGCATTCTCAGCTGTGGATATGTATTGAAAATTATCAAAATTATCAGTTGTTGAAACTCTGAATGTGGTTATGGCTGCTGAATGCCAAGGGAGATAGTATAAAAGAAGAGAACAGGCTCATGACCATGTCTTGAGAAGATGACACTTAGTAGCCAGGAGAAGTTGAGCTTCACAAGGACATGAGAAGGAGTGCCCAAAGACCTAGGAGCAAACCAGAGGAGGACTGTATTGGGAGGCCAAGGAAGAAAACATCTCAAGCTGGCAGGAGTGATACACTTATGAGAACTAAGAAAGAAAAGAATTGAAAACCACCCTAGAAGTGGCACTGTGTGTGTCATAGGTGACCTCCAAAGGAGCCATTTGGAAGGCTGCCAGGCCTGGTAGGAAGAAGCCTACTGGAAAACGTTGTTTGGGAGAAAAGAAAAGGCAGATAGTAAGCACAGCTATGATACGCTGGGCCAATGCTGGATTAAGTGGTATTAAGGGACATTAAGGATATCCCTGGGATATGACCGAAAATATCTATTGGATTTAGCAATATGGAGGTCATAGGTATACTTAGAGAGAGGCAGCCATTATGTGGGAGTATTAG
This sequence comes from Manis pentadactyla, assembly GCF_030020395.1. Classification (NCBI taxonomy): domain Eukaryota; kingdom Metazoa; phylum Chordata; class Mammalia; order Pholidota; family Manidae; genus Manis; species Manis pentadactyla. The sequence continues at coordinate 42,902,864 of NC_080023.1, forward strand.
GATGGGAAGACAAGGGGGAGGAGTTGAGGATTGGTGGAAAAGGACATGAAGACTGTGAAAATGGTGTGTCCTCATCATGAAAACTGGCTTTACTCCCCTTTGTCTCTCTGCCTCTCCCAGCAATGATTTCAGTGTCAAACCTGAGGTCCACTGCTGGTTTAGAGTCAGAAGTATCTCCTTTGTAGTCTAGGGTCATCCCTGTGTGGTTTCTCAGAAAGATGAGGAGTTTAAGAAGTGAAGGCACTGTCACTCATAAAAAGAAAACAAATCCACAGTGCAATCCAGGAGGGACAAAGACTAGAGCATGCAGCTGGGCTTCAGGGTTCTGTCCACCAGTAGTGCGTTAGAGAGACAGCTCTTGAATCTTCGCACTTGCTCAAAACTTTAGAGGACAGGGCATTCAGATTATACAGATGGTGGTGAAAATGCCAGAAAAGTAAATGGGACTTTTTTCCCATCCAAGTCTTTTAATCTAATCGCTAAAGACTAAGTACCTAATCCTACTTTCAAAACCCCATTGAGTTTTAAGCAACTAGAACTTTATAGCAAAACATGAAAAAACTGAAATATGTAATTGATTATCTGAGCTTTAGAGAGGACTTGAAATTTAATTCCATCATTCCTCTGGACCAGTAACTGTCCAATAGCACTATAAGGTGAGCCATAAATGTAATTTTAAATTTTCTAGTGGCCATGTTAACAATATTGAAAAGAAACATTATTTTAAGAACATATTTTATTTTTCCTTATATATCCAAAATGTCATTTAAACATGTAATTAGGTTACAAATGTATTAATAGGATATTTTACGTTCTTTAGTTCATACTAAGAGTTTGAAACCTGGTGTGTATTTTACATTTATAGTACATCCCAGTTCTGGCTAGCCACCTTTCAAGTGCTCAAAAGCCACATGTAGCTAATGGCCACTTTATGAGACACTGAAGAGTCAAGAAAGAATCAGGTACAAAGAGAATCTATCAATTGGAAAATAGGGAGCTTATTTCTCACTGAGCTGACAATTTTACTTATATCATGTCATTTATTCCTTCCCATAATTCTGCCATGTAGATATCATTATCCCCTCTTTATGGAGGGGTAAACTGAGGTGCAGAGTAGTTAAATGGATTGTGCTTCACTAAGAAGTTCAGGGTCAGGTTTTAAACTCAAACCTGTGCTTTCCTTAATATGCCATCTTTGGCTATATAAGTAATCAATTAAAATCTCCAAGTCCTTGATGTATATTATGATATTCACTAGGACACATAGTCACACTAAAAAGAACAACAGTGAGGCCACCAAATATGAAATACTCCTGAGAACAACAAAAAAGGAAAGGGATACCCTATGAAATCCCAAGTCTTATTAAATAATAGATGTTAACCCATCTGAGAGAAAATTGTATGGAGTACCTTCCTTGTATAATAAGCATTATGGAGGAAAAAAGAAGTACACAAAATTACCTGGCTCTGACCCACCTCGCCATGCTCTGCCCTCCTTATTTTCACACAGGAAGTTCCCTACTTCCTGACACTTTCCCGACTCACACTTGCGCCCTTTCCCGACTCACACTTGCGCACCTACTGTTCCCTTTAACTGGAAAATTCTCCCTTCCTCTCTCTCAGCCATTAACTCCTCATCCTTCAAGGTCAGGTCAGAATGCTACATCCTATGGGAAGCCCTCCCTGACATCCCAGGCAGAGCAGCTTATCTTGTCCCTCGTGCATTAACGGCACATTTCTGAGGGAGCAGTTATTACACCTTTGTTCCTAAGTCTATTTCCCATAGTGTGTGAGATCCTGGAAGCAAGGAGAACACTTTACTTAATACTTGTTGAATGAATGTCTTAATTCAGCTATTGGCTGGGCTCTCTTGGCCCTTAAACTTTAGATCAAACCGATTCAAGTATTAATTCCTTAGGTTAGTGAATCCTACAGCATTCCCAAGAAGCCTCCAAATTCTTATAGTCTTATGGTTAATTCTGTTCTCATATCTTTACTTTGTCAAAATTTGTTCTACTCCATGTTTTGTAGCCATTTCTTCAGTTCTTCTCTGGTATCAGTCCCTATTAACATACAAGTTCTTATCTTTGACTCTCTCCCCACCCTAAAAGCAACCATGTAAACAGGCATTTTACTGAAGACTGGGTGATCACAGAGGGGTGCCATTGTATAACAGAGCTAAACAACTCAAAATCATATATTAGATCTTTCTGCAACCCTGCTGCCTCCCCTACCCCCACTTTACCTTTTACATCTCAAAAAATTCTCAGCTCCTCTTTCTCCAGTCTTTTTTCTGCCACCCCCTTCCATTTTTCTCAGGGGCCAAACCCACCATTCTTCTCATTTTCTCATGCAGAATGGTACATGTTTGTCTTTCTGCTTGGGCTACTCTAATACCTATACATCAGGACTCTCACCCAAACACTTAACAAGGTATTTTTCCAAGTAAAGACAGTTTCCCTTTTAAGAAAAATCTCAGCACTTAAGGCAGAAATAATCTCACCTTTTATCTAGAGCAGGGCAAACTTTCTGTAAAGGTCTAGATAGCAAAAATTTTGGCTTTTTAGGCCCTAAGAGCTCTGCCACATCTACTCAATTCTACCATTATAGCACTGAATCAGCTGACATCTAAATGAACATGTTCCAACAACATTTTATTTATAAAAACAGGTGGTGGGGGGAGGCAGGATTGACCCCAGGCTACAACTTACTCATAGGCAGGATTTGACCTGTGAATGATAGATTCTGACCCCTGATCTAGACAATGAATAAACAAACAATCCCTTCCCTTCAAGAGCTTCCAATCAGGTCTGGGGAAATGGGTCAGACACATGAAAAACATCACTAATATTTTAATAGGTAATAAATGATAAGTTCCAGATGAATGATTCAAGTCATCCAAGTTGACATTTTAATGAAATTTCTTAATGCAGTATTATATGAAACACTAGTAATTTTTGGGTAGTGTTTGAGGGAAGAGCTCTTTTCAGATTGTTAAGCTCATTTGCTATGAGGACAGAGGTCATCCAGCACAGGTGTCAACAATTTACAGCTCACAGGGCAAACCCTGCCCACCATCTGTTTTTATAAAGAAAGTTTGATGGGAATGATTTTCCTCATTTGTGGAGTATAACAATGAAGAAAAACTGAAGAAACAAAACAGCAGCTGACTCACAGACTCCAAGGAGGGCCTAACGGTTACCAAAGGGGAGGTGGAGAGGGGGTGAGGCAGGGAGAAGGGGATTGAGGGGTATTATGATTAGTACACATGGTGTGGGAAGACAGTGCAGCACAGAGAAAACAAGTAGTGACTCTGTGGCATCTTACCACACTGATGGACAGTGACTGAAATGGGGTATGGGGGGGGACTCGATAATAAGGGTGAATGTAGTAACCACATTGTTTTTCATGTGAAACCTTCGTAAGAGTGTATATCAATGATACCTTAATAAAAAAAGTTTGATGGGAACTCAGCCTCATCTGTTCATTTATATATTGTCTATGGCTGCTTTTGCTCTGCAGGGCAGAATTGAGTTGTTTTGACAGATGCATGTAGTCCACAAACCTGAAAATATTTATTATCTGGCCCTTTATGGAAGTTTACTGACCCCCAGTCTAGGACATTTGCAGTGTGAGGTTGTAAAACAGCACAGATATTGAAGGTAAATATCCCAAATCCAAGCAATGGGCCTGTCATTTTCTAAGGGTGGCCTTGGACTAGTTATATCACCTCTGAGGGTTTTCTCACCTACCAAAAAGGGTTAATGCATATTTCACCAAGCTGTTATGACTATTCAATGAGACAACATATAAAACAGCACCCAACATGCCAAAAAATACTATTTCCCTTTTTTCTATTTTTCCCTCCATATAGCAATTGATTGTAAAATAATATTGCATGCATTTGGTTTTAAGTAATTCCTGAACAAAAGTGATTGCAGTTCAGATAATATTAAGGCAAGCAATTCACCACACACAAAGGCTTTAGAGATTCCTTTAAAGTGGGCTTCAAGTGCCTTGCTAAATTTGTGTGTTGCTCTTTTGTTTGTAAGTGACATAAAACCAAGGCAAAGTGGCTTTTTAAAAAAGAATATTGGCTCACAATACTAAAAATTCCTGGGTTGGATCTTTGTACACAGTGGGTCCAGACACTCAAAACATGTCATTGGGAGTCTGTTCTCTTCATCCTCCTTCCTTTAAGCAGTTTCATTCGAGGGCAGACACTCCCTTTGCAGTGGAAGTTGCCCATGAACAACTGCAGATTTATGGCTCAGCCCCAGGGGCCACAAACTATAGCCCTCAGGCCAAAACCCACCTGAAGGCTGTTTCTGTACAGCCTGTGAGCTAAGGAAAATTTTTACATATTTTAGTTGTAAAAGATACAAAGAAGGCTGGCTATGTGACAGAGACGAACAGCTGGCAAAGCCAAAAATAATTATATGGCCCTTTGCAGAAAGTATTTGCCAACAGAGCAGCTCCAGTGCTCAAAGAGCTCTTCTTGCCCATTGTTTCCAGTAAAAAGACCCAAGATTGCCTGCTGGGACCATCTTGTCTTCCTGTACTGCCTTCCGGAAAGTTGTCTCATTTCTGTGTGTCTCAGGTGTCGAGAGTGAGTGGGCTCAAGGGCTTCACTGAGTCTCCAGCTGCCCTTGAGTTTGTGACCTTGCTCATTTGTCGAGGTTCAGCACAGCTTTGCCTATTTGGTTTTTCTCTTCATTGCTTCTTTCTTACCTTTAATCACTTTAAATCTTCTTATTTTATACTCTCCTTCTGATACCTGAGTTTCTAAAAGATTTATATCTTCTATTCATATGCCTGCTGGCATTGACTCATGTGTGGGTTTTTTTTTTTTTTTGTAATCTAGGATTGTGAATTCATTTAAGTGGAGTTTGATCCTTGGGAATCCTGGGGCTCCAAGTTTGGGGTTGTGTTGCCAGTGAGGCCTCACCTCTGCTTTTGCCAGGAACCTTGGGAGCACTGAAGAACCATTTCTATGCCAATTTGACATCCAGAGATCCCTAGCACTGGATAGTGTGTGCATCTTGGAACCTCAAAGCTAGTAGGGATAGGCCTGGCATTTCAAATTATCCCCCCACTCAAAGCTCACTCTAAGAAATGCAAGCTTGCCTATTATTTCCCTTGGTCTTTTGGGGACCTTTTATCTCTATCCTTTCACTAAGGCTAGCAGTTTTATGTGGGATATCAATTTTTGTTTCTGTCCCAAAAGAACCATTAAATCCCAAGCTCCTTGGTTTCTAGGATCATCAGATACTCCCAGGCGGCCCCATCTTTAGTTTGCAGACTGTACTCTGCTTTTTAGTTTCCGTTTCATTTTTAGTCCCTGGGATTTCCTTTTCTTTCTTTTGAGCCCAGTTGGACATTTACAGGGATGCTAGCTCTATTTTATACTGCATTTCCAGGTGTTGCATAGGAGGAGGGTTTTATGTAATACAATCCACCAACTCCCAGAATTAGAAATCCCATTAGACCGATGGGAGCCTGTGTAAGACTATGCGAGCATCATGTGCCACCTACAGATACCTTCTTCTGCTACTTTTATCACCTAGAATAGCAGCTGGTAAGGTGCTTACAAGATGTTTACTGAAGATGAGCACGGAGCGTGTCATGGGAAGACACCATGTGTTTGATGTGGAGGCTCTCCATATGCTCACACATAAAGCCACAGCATTGTGTAGGGCTTGGGTTTACAAGCTCTAGAATCAGAATGTCTAGATTCAAATTTGAGTTCTACTTCCAATATGGGTGACCTCAGGCAAGTCATTTAAGCTTTCTGCATCTTCATTTCCCAGCATGTGAAGTAGGAATAAGATAGAACCTACTTCAGGTAGCCCCTGAGAGCATTAGATGAGGCAATGCATGCAAAGGGCCAGGCACATGGTATGCCCTCAATCAAGGTGAGTCTTCGTCACTTTAAAGGAAGGGCCTTGTGCTATAGAAGAGAGATCTGTCTTCTTTAAGCTCTCACACATGATCAGTGATGGAGGGATAAAAGCTCACTGGACAGACCTGTCCCATCCCAGAATTGAAAAAAGGGAAGGAGGAGGAGGAGGAAAAAGCCTGAGGTCATCACCTTTGTAACTGAAGAGAATTTTGACCCAATCCTCAGGAAAAAAAAAATCAGATTCTAAGAAAGGCTCTTTGTAAATGTGGAACTGGGTAGGAATTAGTTTGTGTTCATTGATCTAAAAATAAAACTCCACAGAACAGTCTCAAGGGTGTCTCAAGTCCCAGAGATGTCAGCTTTATTATAGAGGCTGTAGGAAGATAGGACAAAGCATGTTGGCCTTCAACTCAGGTGGAGGTGGGACTGGGGAGAGTCAGGGGTCTCTTAACCTTCACCACTTTGAATCTCCGCACCACCCTTCTGCTTCCATCTGCTTCTGAACTAACTCTTAAGTCATCAGTATTGAAGTTTCAAGAAAATTCCTTAGGAACATTTACTCTCAAAAGGGAAACAAAAGATCATCAGAAACTCTTAAGCATTTTGAAGGGAAATTTGAGCCAATGCAAAATGCAAACAAGTCTGTAAAATATAAATGCATTTCTGTTATAAACTAGAATCAGCATTTTTGAAAATATTTTCCAGTATTTTTAAAACATACTGGCTACCAGAACAGTTATGTGTCCAAACAATACTTCCAAATGGGTCATTTGGCACTTCCAAGCAGAAATGTGTAGATTAGGAAGTGGTCCTTGGGTTCTTTCCTCCTGAGAAGTGGTCTGAACACTGGGAAATGTGTTTCTCACTCAACAAGTGCTTATTCAGCAGCCTGAGAGGCAGACAGAGGTGGCAATGGCCAGATATGAACAACACTCCTTTTAATTTTTTAAAAGATTATAGGAGCAACAATCTAGGAGCTATGAACAAGATTTTATAGAATTCAGTTAAATTCAGATAAAAACTTGCCACAAAGTTAATCTGGTATTTTTACAGTTAAAATAATTTTTTTCACTATGTTTTTGAGCACAATTAGAAAACAGTTCACACAAATTATTGCAAATTGTGTTGTTCCTATATAAGCATATAATTTTTTTCATTATGTTTTTCATTTCAGTATGCCAATGTCTGTATATTGGCTCACCTTCAAGGGCTGCCCATTCTGCCAACTGCTAAGCAGAGCAGAACTAGAACCTATAGGTTGAAGTTCAGGAAAGTACCTTTTGCCTTAATATATAGAGATAATTACTAACTCTGAGAACTGTCCTTCTGAGAGCTGAAATAATAGCAGGCTTTGCCGAGGAATGAGTTCCCGTCAGAGAGAGCAGCAGAAGCCACTATGCTGTTGGAAAGTTTCTGAGCTGGATATGGGATTAAAATATAAGGTCCTAGGGCTATTCCAAATGTAAGACTCTATTATTTCAAATTTTAAAAATAACATTTGCATAGTACTTCAAATATTTTAATGAACCTCACACGAGCTCATCGATTTTTTTAAAAAAGAAAGAGACCACTTTTTTCTGACTTTGTAAGTGTAAATAAATACTTTGAAGGACGGTGGCAGAATAAAGACAAAATGGAGAATCTCTGCCCTCAATAGCTGTGAATAGAAATAATGAAAACCAGCAAAAATAAATAAATAAATAAGAAAGAAAGAAATCAGCAGAAGCAAGGAAACAAGGAAATGGGTACAACTTAATGTCATGTACCTCAAAAAGCAGAGTCCCTTCTTCTCATCCTGGAAGTCTTGCATGATCAAAAATCTTATAAATATTCATCAAAAGCTCCAAATCTGGTAAGAAGCAAACTGCAGGGCATATTGTTTCCCCTGAATTTGGGATTGTAGAACAGTTAATAAGAGTATGATTCTACATACTGGGCCTAAAGAGAAAAGGACAAAAGAGAAATAAATGGGAAGTAAACGGAAATTCCAGTACTACAGAAACAAATTAAAGACCAACACATTATTATGGAAATAATAAATAAAAATAAAAAACAAAATAGACATAGCTCAAAATAAAATTACAGACACAGAAATAAACACACACACTTGAGATAAATATAGTAAACATATATGAAAAGCATAAACTTGAGCCTAGCTGTTGTTCCTAAAGTAACAAATCCACAACACAAATAGGACAAACTAAGTATGCAAAGATATAAAACAAGAAAATTGCTCTGACAAATGAAGAAATGAATCTTTAGATTGAATGAGCACAACAAGACCCAGGAAAACAGGCACTACATAATTAACACTGACACATAGCCTCTTTAACTTATTAAACTTTAAGAATTTAAAGAGATTTTTGGCATACTAACATTAAAAGTCACTTGGGTTGGCCTCTGACTTTGATAATCAGTATTGAATGCCACAGTGTAATGGAAGACCATGTAGCATTTCCGAGGAAAAGTGTGACTCCAAAATATTTCACCCACCCAAGATAAGTTCTGGTATAAAGGCCACAGACAAATATACTAACACATGAAGGAACTCAGAGAACCTGCACCCAAGGGTCTTTCTTGAAAAACTTATTCACTGATAAAGCCCAGATAATTTAGAGATGAATCATAATAAAGTATTTGGGAATGGACAGACTAGAGTTAAAAGGATTTAACACGAACATACAATTCACTCAAAAATAGAAACAATGATTTAAACAGTTATGGGTGTAATATTTCCACAACAGAATATGAATGTTATAAACCATGATACTGTAAAAACAGTAATAGAGTCAATATTGGGAGGTGAGGGATAGGGAGATAGGAGGAAGTACAAGTATAAAGATGTACTCATCTTTCAAATCCATGAGTCATATAGTGCCATCTAAAACTGAAACCTGTTGTTAAAACAATGATTCCAATCTCTTAACCTTTTTCATAATTTCTTTTCTTAACCTTCTTTCCCCAAGAGGGAATGTTAAGGAAATAATACCCCTTGCGGTAAAGATACATGTAACTAAAGGGTATCAATCCCTTTCATTTCAATTTTCTAGTATTACATTCAAGTAATATTAAGTATATTATTTTAAAATAGCATGTATAGTATACTCATACTTCTGTGAAATATTTCTACCTATCTATACCTATTTCTCTTTCAGTCTCTTTTCAGCATACATTCCTCTTTCCTCTCTTCTTCCTTCCAAATACTACCTTGGTTTTCACTCAGGTATCTGTCTCTCCACCAGGGAACCTAGGTACTTCAGGGGACCTTGAACCTGGCTCCAGGTCCAGGTGGTGTGACTGGTCCCAGAACGATCCCCTTTCTCCTCACCCCAGGGAACTCAGGTGAAGCCGACAAGAGTGCAGCATATTTCTGCTGCAAAAGCTGCACCAGTAGCTTGTGACCAGCTAAGACCACTGAAATTTGGGGGAAGGTTCTCTTGGGAGTTCTGGGGAAAAAGGCTTCCTAGCTCCCAAGATACACTCACCGCAGGAGGCTCCTCTCTACCCGTGGACTAGGTGGTAGGATGTGCAAAGCCTGGAGCTGCTATAGCCATTTTTACCACAAGCCTGAGACTTACACCCGAACACACAGAAGTTGGCATCACAGAGAAATGAAGCTGGATCAGACCGCCCTGTGTCTGGATGTCAATTGTGTGAAACAACACACTTCCATATCTGTTAGAGCAACTAAATCAGAGTTCATATATATTTTGGCACTGAAAACGCTGTAGTTGATACATCTACTTAGAAACACATAAAATATCATTCACCTGATGACAGTCATTTGGAGTTCTTATCAGAAACTACATTTTTCCATTACTTCAGTACCTGATAAGGAACATGTCTCATTTTTACCTACACAAAAAGTCATTCTTCTTGAATATTAAATTGTTAAATATTAAAGCAATACTTGCTGTAAAAAAAAAATCCAGAAACTTTCTCTACCAGGTGCCCTGAATAGAATTAGAAAGGGAAAGAAAAAAATATTCCCCGATCAGAAAATATAATAAACATGAGCTTATAAATAGTTAATGTCTGTACTATGCTAAGCAGTTTACGTGTATTAAAGTTCACAACACATCTGTGATGCTGTAACATTAATGTCTCTATTTTACAGAGAAATATCTTCTCCATCTTTCTCTGATTGCCTGAAATTCCTTTGACAAGGGCCAAACTCTTTAATAGCATGACTATTAAAGATCAAAATTTCATAAACACACACAATGGAGAACATTACTATGCACGCATGAGTGATGTTACACAAATGGAAATGGAGGTAGCACGTCTTGTCCTGGTTTAGGAGGCAGGGGATCAGAAAATGGGAAGTCTCCCGGCTTTTGGAAGTTGGGGGTGGCTGGGCTTCCTCAGTCTGTAAAAAGTAAATCTCAGGTCATTCTAAGCACCTAAAACTGGACCTCTGGCATTAAAAAAAAAATCTACCCAAAGTAAAATAAAAAAGCTCCATGAAGGTAAGAACTGAATCTGTCTTATTCAATGTTATAGCCCCAGCATTCAACACAGTACCTGGTGGGTGCTCAGTGAATGCCTGAAGAAAGAGAGGGAGGGGGAGTGAGAGAGGGAAGGAAGGAAAAAGGGAAGGAAAGAAAGAGAGAGGCAAAGAGGGAGAGAGGGAGGGATTATTTTCAGAATCACTTCTGATCCGTTTTCCTGTACCTTTCTCATCATGAGGGAAGACGCATGATGGCTGGGCTCTAACAGTCATCCTGGACTATGGGGGCATAAAAAGAAAGCTGTACTTGGCAGTTGACAAAGTTACAAAACGGAAATCCTAGTTAAGCCAGATTACAGTCCTGGACTGCCTCTCAGACTTCTGCATGGGAAAGAAAAGTCTTAATCTTGTTTAAGTTGCTGTATTTTGGGGTCTTTTAGAAAGAGCAGCCTGATGTTTAACTAGTATTAGTTAGGTTCGCATTCTAATAGAAACTATAGTTACCAGGATGTGTATTAGAACTCTAATACACATTTCAATAGAAACCATAGTTACCAGGATGGTAAAATCATGGACATTTCCTTAATTCAGCTCTTTATTTTATTTTTTTAGTATTAGATTCCTAGAAACTCAGTTGGTTTAAGGGAATTTATTGGATTATATGATTGAAACATTCAGGGGACTTTGGGCCCCAGGTTATAGTTAGGTACAGGGATTAAACAACGTGTAGAACTTAATCTCTCTCTACATCTCCTGCTTCTGCTGTTCTTTGTTGAATTGATTCCCAGTAAGTACCTCTCCATGGGCTGAAGGCTGAAAGCTCCTGGCTTATAGTATCCTTAAAAATAATGGTTACAGTGGGGAAAAAAAAAAGACTCCTTAGGGAATCCCTAGAGTTCCCATAAAATCCTCAGCTTGACTCTCTTTGGATCACATGCCCATATGAAACAATCACTGAGGCCTGTGGCTCAGGCCTGGGTTATGTTCCCACTCCTGTAGCTGAAGATATTCCAGATCTACCTGAGGCAGGTGCACCGAGAATGCAAAGGCGAGGTTCCCCAAGGAAACCTCCAGGCCCTCCTATGAGAAAGAACAGAATGGATGCAGGCAGGCAACAACTGTTGATGTTCACTATAATTTATTGATTGATAGATTCAACAAATATTTACTGAAGCACCAAGAGGGTGCCTGGCCTTGTCTAAGGCAATGGGGATGCAGAGTGAAGAAACAGACAAAATCCCTGCCCTCCCTGAAAGGCCCTTTGCATCAACAATGATAAGGCAGTTTCCTGTGTCCTCTAAAGTTCTTGACTATCTTCTGGAATGGTACCAAATTCACCAGGGGCTCTAGAATAATCTTTTTGTACACAAAGAAGCAATTTGGGGGCTTTTATAGCATGGAGAAGGGTGCAAAGCCTGGGGTGGGGGGTCCTTGTGAGGATGAAAGAGACAAAGAGAGGAGCGGAATGTAAAGGTAATACCCAAGTGGTTTATGGGAGGAGTCTAGGCATTTTCAGGTGAAGTCATCGCATTCCAGGAACTCATTTATTCCTCTCCTCATCCCCAATGCCGAGTCTAATATTGCAGCAGAGTTTAAAGGGCTGGAAGAAATATTAGTCTAATCTTGCAGCAGAGTTTAAAGGGCTGGAAGAAACTGGGCACCAATTAGGCTTTTATAGGTCTAGGAAATAAAACGCTAACTACTAGTTATTCCTAGTGAAAATTGCAAACTGATTTGTCTCTTGGAGCAGTATGCAAGTCCCTGTGCTGGCTCCTGTTTTGCACACTGTCTCCCACCCTGCCAGCTTGCTGTCTTGATAAATTCATTTTCAATAGCAGCGGGACATATGCTTATAATTTAAGGAATGGAAACACTTGAGATAAGGTGGAACTTGTCACTGAAAAATGAGTTCCAGTGACATTGTTTCCTTGTCCCATATTTCAAGATATTTTGGTTATCCTCCAAAAAGCACCACATCAACAAAATTGATTCAGAGCTTTGGGCAAACTTCTGACACCCACACAGACGATATTTTAAATGACACACAAATATTTACCCTGTTCCCCATCCCCTCAATGCTGGCTCCTCTCCCTGCCCCCCCACCCAGTGCCACCACAACTTAGCAAATACTGCTAACCACAAGGTTTTTATTTATTTAAACAAGTATCTGGTAAAGAAAGAAAATGGAAATAATCAAATTTTGGTGGTGGTTGTGGGGATACACGTGGGAGAAGAACTGAGAAAAGACCAGCAATAGATGTCCTTCCCCCACCCCACCCACCCACCATGCACTAGGGGTTTGGGGTGACATGCCACATTCTCGCCAAAAGCAAAACAAAAGGACTGGCTTGATACCTAAAGATACTATCTGTGTGTAACCTCGACTCAGCTTCTTTAAAAAATGTCACTTATAAATGTGTTTGCAGGTTCCTTTCTCCCTCTGAGTTTTCCTCATCTGTGAAATGGATTTATAACACACAGCTCCCATGGTTGTTGGAGGATGAGGTGATCTGTCCTATACAAAACGCCAAGCATGCTGGCAGGCGCCAAGGGAGTGCGACACACCTGCACCCTCCTTGCCGTGTTGATGGATTGTTTATAGCACCTTTAGAGGGCTGGCTGTTAAGCCTGGGACAACAGCCCTGCCACAAACAGGTGATCTAACCTGTCACGTCTCTAAACTCAGCTCAGGCGCCACCCAGGCGTTTGAGTGACAGGACTGCTGAGGGACCCACTTCAAACCTAGACAAAGACAGCCCTCCTTGATGGCTGCCGGGCTGTTTTACAGCCCCAAATAGGCCATTTAGATAACGAAGCCGAGTCTGAGATGTGAAATGGCTGACAGCAGCCCTGAAATAGAGCAGATCTGAGGTGGAATAAAGCCCTCTGTTGCTCATCAGCGTCAGCAGCACCTCTGAGTGAAAGGTGGGCGCTGCGCGGTCGGAGCGGCCCGTATGATTCCCATATAAGGCAGAAGATGGGTCTCCAGGAGACAAGCCCAGGGCAGTGGAAAGCTCTGAGCTGCAAAAGGTCATTGTTCAGGCCATCAACACGACATGGACCCTGGAAGAAACCTGCTCTGCAACCTCATTTCCCAAAGAAACCCAGGCTCAGAGAAGAGCGGTGTGTTACCTGAGGTCATAGCAGTAGACGGAGGCCGACCTGGGGGTGCACAGGGCCCCCGTCCTGTGTCCTGGGGCTACGGGGCCTGGGTGGGGCTCAAGAAGACTATTCTGGGCTATAACCAGAATGCAAGAGAAGAAAGCCTCCTTTCTCCTTAAGCAGGCAAGTGCCAAAGAAGAAAAAGAAAGGAAGATTCTTTCTTTCAAACAGGGGAGAGGGAGAAGAGAAGAAATGCATGTTTTAAATGTAAACTCGATATATGCTCACTAAAATGAGAACTGTGTAACGTAAGATATAAAAATCTCATGCCTCTTGTCAAGCACAGCCTCCTGCAACCCACTTCCAGAGGTAAATCTGTTTACAATTTTTTGTGCATCTTCCAGACTTCTTCTATACATTTATATGTATATACTTGTTTCATTTCACAAAAATGAGGTTATATAATACATACTGGTTGGCACTTCACATTTTTTATTATTAATATACTATGCACATCTTTCTGCACCAATGCTTACAGAGCTGCCTCATTGTTTTAAGTGACCCTACAGTGTTTCATCATATAAGTGGAGTATGATTTATTTAAGCAGTTCTCTGATTGTTTCCAGCATTTTCCCACTCACACCAACATGTCAGCAATAAGCATCGTGTCCACCTACTTGCATGAACATACCTCGCAAGCACCCTTGTCCATCTCCTTGTGTGAACATATCTCTCATAAATATTTTAGAAATGGATCACAGGGCATATACACTTTAAATTTTCATAAATTTGACTAATTGCACTTTCAAAAACTGAATCAATTCATATTTCCTTCAAGTCCATGCTAGTTCCCCTATTCTTACACACTTATCAACATTGGGTTTCATCAGTCTTTCTACTGTCTTCCTTGTGTTGTTTTTATATATATTCTTGAACTCTGAGTAGATTTGAGCATCCATTTGTACTGTGAATAGCTACTTGTATTTATTTTGGGGAGAGCTGCTTGGTTTGATCTTTTTGCCATTTTTCTGTTTGGTCTTCACCTTTTTCGTTATTGGATGATAGCAGTTCTTCATGAATTAAACAAATGAATCCTGGTGTGGGACGTGGGTGGCAGTTAGATTTCCCAGTTTGTTATTTGTCTCTTGGCTTTGTGTGTTTGATTGGCTATTTAAAATCTTTATATGGTCACATTTAAAAGTCTATTCTTTATACCTCCTGGTTCTTATGTCATGCTTTAAAAGAGTTTTGCTATTTCAAGAAGACAACATTCTACCTTTATTCTAAAGCTTTCATGGATTTTTTTATATGACACAAATAATAGACCAAAATGGAATTTACTTTAGGTGAGAAATGATGTAGGAACTCTGCTTCTTTCTCTCTTAACTTCCCTCTCTTTTTTTTTTCTCTCTCTCCTCTCTTTTTTCCCCCGGGGTCACTAAGCCCATTGTCTGAATACTATTGATCAACTGATTAATTTGTCCTTTGACCACTTATATAAAATGCCACTGTTTTCATAAATCAACGTACTATTCATACTTAGGTATTTCTCTGGACCCTATTCCACCAATCATTCTGTTTATTCTTATACTAGTATCATGCTGTTTCAGATACAGTAGCTTTATAATACATTTCTAGTTTCTATGAAGGCTATGATGAAAACTAATCTCTCCATAACTTTTCCATAAAATAAAGTTTTTTTTAAGGATCCTTGACTATGCTCCAAAGAAAGGCATAGTATTAATAGTTTACAAAATCTACTCCCACACATACTCTTCAGGTTTCTGCCAATACATACTAGTAAAATCTTGCAATGTGTATAAGCTACTTCTTCTTAGGTCATCATACGTTTCTGACCCTGAGACATGTAGAGATTGAACCCTAGTTACTGGTCTAGTGGCAATAAGGGGTAGCTGTGGTAAGGTCTCTAGGAGAATGAGCACCCCTTGCAAGGCTTCTGTTCTGGGTGGGGCCTCCTCAGACACAGGAGGGGCTACTTCCATTAGCGAGGGAGGCTCAGAATGAGTTGACAGTGTCAGAGTGTCAGTTCCAACATAATGTCCCTGCTCCAAGTTTCAGTGTCTCGTTCCTTCACAATCAATTCCCTAATTTTTATATGAGAAGCTTGGTAAGGCTATGAATTCAACTGACACTGTAGTTCTGCAACCCTCCCAATTAAATTTTCTGTTTGATTTTTAGCAATATGAGCCTGTGGCTATGATAAATAAAAGATCCTTTAAGGGCTGCCATGGAAACTTCCTGGTTTCAGATCATGACCTGAACTAAGAAGTAAAGGACCTTAACTTGTCATTTTCTTTCTGCAAATGCTCCAGTACTTTGAGAATCAGGTTTCTGCCAATATACATTATCTATCCAACATCAGAATACTTCTTTCAGTTTGATTCATCACAATCATCATAGCTTGATTAATTATAAAGCCATTGAATGCTATGATTATTAGTGTCCCTTTCCTATTGGCAAGGAGCTCATCACTGCACTGTAAGAGAAGCAGGGGGACAGGACAGGGAGAGGGAAAGATTGATTTATTATGAGCAATTGGCTCATGTAATTATGGAGGCTGAGAAGCCCTGCAATCTACTGTTTGCAAGCTGGAGTCCCAGGAAAGTGGGTGGCATAATTTAGTCTGAGACCAGGTGCCAAAGAAGATGAGATAGGAAATCCCAGCTTAAGCAATAAGGCAGAAAAGAAAAGGGTGAAGCTTCTTTCCTCTGCCCCTTGTTCTTTTCAGGCCCTCAAAGGTTTGGATGGTGCCCAAACAATTAGGACACATGAGGGAGGGCAATCTACTTTACTAAATCCACCAACTCAAATGCTAATCTCATCCAGAAACATTCTCACAGACATACCCAAAAATAATGTTTAATCTAGGTACTCCATAGGCCAGTCAAAAGTTGACACATAAAAACAATCATCAACAAAAGACCCAGAATAGCCAAAGCAATCCTGAGAAGGAAGAATAAAGTGGGGGGGATCTTGCTTCCCAACTTCAAGCTCTACTACAAAGCCACAGTAATTAAGAGAATTTGGTACTGGCACAAGAATAGACCCATAGACCAGTGGAACAGAATAGAGAGTCCAGATATTAACCCAAACATACATGGTCAATTAATATACAATAAAGGAGACATGGACATACAATGGGGAAATGACAGTCTCTTCAACAGCTGGTGTTGGCAAAACTGGACAGTTACATGTAAGAGAATGAAACTGGATTATTGTCTAACCCCATACACAAAAGTGAATTCAAAATGGATCAAAGACCTGAATGTAAGTCATGAAACTGTAATACTCTTGGAAAAAAAACATAGGGAAAAATCTCTTGTACATAAACATGGGTGACTTCTTCATGAACATATCTCCCTGGTCAAGGGAAACAAAAGCAAAAATGAATACATGGGACTACATTAAACTGAAAAGCTTTTGTACAGCAAAGGACACCATCAATAGAACAAAAAGGTACCCTACAGTATGGGAGAATATATTCATAAATGACAGATCTGATAAAGGGTTGACATCCAAAATATATAAAGAGCTCACACACCTCAACAAACAAAAAGCAAATAATCCAATTAAAAAATGGGCAGAGGAGCTGAACAGACAGTTCTCCAAAGAAGAAATTCAGATGGCCAACAGACACATGAAAAGATGCTCCACATCGCTAGTCATCAGAAAAATGCAAATTAAAACCACAATGAGATATCACTTCACATCAGTAAGGATCGCCACCTCGAAAAGACAAACAACAACAGATGTTGGCGAGGTTGTGGAGAAAGGGGAACCCTCCTACACTGCTGGTGGGAATGTAAATTAGTTCTACCATTGTGGAAAGCAGTATGGAGGTTCCTCAACATGCTCAAAATAGACATACCATTTGACCCAGGAATTCCAATTCTAGGAATTTACCCTAAGAATGCAGGAGTCCAGTTTGAAAAAGACAGATGCACCCCTATGTTTATCGCAGCACTATTTACAATAGCCAAGAAATGGAAGCAACCTAAGTGTCCATCAGTAGATGAATGGATAAAGATGATGTGGTCCATATACACAATGGAATATTATTCAACCATAAGAAGAAAACAAATCCTACCATTTGCAACAACATGTATGGAGCTAGAGGGTATTATACTCAGTGAAATAAGTCAGGCAGAGAAAGACAAGTATCAAATGATTTCACTCATCTGTGGAGCATAAGAACAAAGGAAAAACTGAAGGAGCAAAACAGCAGCAGACTCACAGAACCCAAGAATGGACTAACAGTTACCAAAGGGAAAGGGACTGGGGAGGATGGGTGGGAAGGGAGGGATATGGGGGGGGGAAGAAAGGAGGCATTATGATTAACATGTATAATGTGCAGGGGCAGCAGCATGGGGAGGGTTGTGCAACACAGAGAAGACAAGTAGTGATTCTACAGCATCTTATTATGCTGATGGACAGTGACTGCAATGGGGTATGTGGAGGGAACTTGGTGATGGAGGGAGTCTAGTAAACATAATGTTCCTCATGTAATTGTACATTAATGATACCAAAAAAATAAATTAAATAAATAAATTGATTGATTAATTAATTTAAAAAAACTCTTAACTCCTGACAACCACTGATTTGTTTTCCTATAAATTCATCATTTTAAGAAATAATAAATGTTATATAATAAAATCATACAGTATAAAAAAAAACAATCATCACACCCCTCTCCCACCTTGGTGCTTGATTATTTCCTGCACCTCTCCACATGGGTGTTTGAAATCTACATTCTTAAAATCTCTAGTGCACATAGTCAAGATTCCTTTGCAGGAAAATCTCCTGAAATAAATAGCCTCTTTGTGGAAAAAGACAGAAATTAATAAAACAATACAAATCTCAACAAGGAGACAAGCCTAACCACAGCATGGGTTATAGGTAAGAGTCTGTTTCCTCGAGTACCAGCTTGAAACCACTAGCTTGTAAGTAAGACTTTGAGCTAAAGTCATAATCCTTGGGAGCACTCTGAGTGGAATGATGAATGTACATCTTCCTATGATGAGAGAAAGGACTCTCTGTTAAGATTTTTCTAGCAAAATTCAAGACATCAACTAAAGGATTATGACTATTCTGAGGATAAATCAATGCCTTCCACTAATACTGTAGAACCTCAAAATAAGACTCCAAGCTAGCAGTGTCAATATCTCCTGAGAACTTATTAGTAATGTGAATTCTCAGCTGAAACAATCTTGAGAAAGAACAAAGCTGGAGTTATAACTTTCCCTGATTTCAAACTATATTACAAAGCTATAGTAATCAAATCAGTGTAGTACTGGCAGAAGAACAGATACCAATAAAACAGAATAGAGAGCCCAGAAATAAACCACACCTAGATGGTTAATTATTATATGACAAAGGAGGAAAGAATATACAATGGGGAAAAGACAGTCTCTTCAAAAAATGGTCTTGGAAAACTAGACAGCCACATGTACAAGAATGAAACTAGATCACTGTCTTATACCATACATAAAAACAAATTCAAACTGGATTAAAGACTTAAATATAAGATCTGAAACCATAAAACTCCTTGAAAAAACATAGGCAGCAAACTCTTGAATATCAGCATTAATAATTTTTTTCCAGCATATCTCCCCAGGCAAGGGAAACAAAAGCAAAAATAAACAGGTGGGACTACATCAAACTAAAAGCTTCTGCACAGCAAAGAAAACAATCAACAAAACAAAAAGGTTACCTAATGTATGGGAGAAGATATATGTGAATGATATATCTGCTAAGGAGCTAATGCTCAAAATATATAAAGAACTCAACTCAACACCAAAATAATAATAATAATAATAATAATAATAATAATAATAATAATCCAATTAAAGAAATGGGCAGAAGATATGAACAGACATTTTTCCAAAGATGACATACAGATGGCCAAGTGACACAAGAAAAGATGCTCCATATCATTAATCATCAAGGAAATGCAGATCAAAACCTTGATGAGATATCACCTCATACCAGTCAGAATGGCTAGTATCAACAAGACAAGAAATAACAAGTGCTGGCGAAGATGGAGAAGGGGGATCCCTCCTATATTGCTGGTGGGAATGCAAATTGGTACAGCCACTATGGAAAGCAATACGGAGGTACCTCGGAAAAATAAAAAATAGAAATAGCATACAACCTAACAATCCCATTTCTGGGAATTTACCCAAAACAAAAACAAATGCACTAAGCCAAAAAAATATTTTCACCCCTATGTTTATTGCACTTATATTGTGATAACCAAAAAACGGAAGTAACTTAAAATATCCATTGATAGATGAATGATAGAAAAGATATGGTACACTTATACAATGAATACTATTACTCAGCCATAAAAAAGGAGGAAATCTTACCATTTGTGACAATAAGGATGGACCCTAGAGGGTATTGTGTTAAGTGAAGTAAGTCAGACAGAGAAAGACAAACATCACATGATTTCACTTACATATAGAATCTAAAAAATGAAACAAATGAACAAATAAACAAGCAGAAATTGACTCATAGACACAGAGAACAGACTGGTGGTTGCCATAGGAGAGTGGGGTTGGGGAGTTGAAATAGGTGAAGGGGAAAGCTTTGGTGAGAATGTTTAAAATCTTGATCTGGATGATGGCTACATGAGTATATACACATGTCAAAATTCATCAAGCTGTATACTAAGATTTGTGTATTTTATTGTATGTGCCTCAATTTATAAAAATGTAAGTTCTCACACTCTACCTCAGACTTACTGAATTAGAGATTCTGGAGGTAGCACTCGGCAATCTGTGTTTTAGCATGACCCCAGGTGATTGGATACATATTAATATTTGAGAGCCATGGGTTTAGACAGACCTAAATTTAGATCCTGGCAAAATTTAGATTTTGGCAAGACATTTAATCCTCAGTTTTTTTCATCTACATAAGCTGGACTTTAATGGTAGTTACCTGATAGATTTGTGAAAATTAAAAAAGATGGGTGTACAGAGCTTATAAAAGAGCCTGCCACAGACACTTAAAAACTAAGCTTTTTTCCAACCATCCTTTATGTCTGTAATAAAGATTAAAGGGACTAGTGTTTCTAGAGTTTAGTATAGCAAACACCAGGCACATTATAAGTAGGATGTGCTCAATGATACTAACCAGCAGTAGTATCAGTGGGAGGAGGAGGAGGAAGAGAAGGAATATACCACTTAATGCCTATATTGTACATACATTGTTCTAGGCATGAAAGTGAGTCCTTTAGATATTACATTTTAATACTTAAAACGACCCTGTAAGATAGCTGTAGCATAATTATCACCACTTTTGAGATGAGGGAATCAGGGTACAGAAGGGTGAAGTTTCAGCCCCAAGATTACATTGCTATTAAGTAAGGGCACAAGGATTCCAAACCAGGCTGTTCAGTTCCAGAGTCTGTGTGCTTAAGTGCTAATCTAGGAAGAAGTGGAAGAAATGCTGAGAGAGGGGCAGGGAGACGGAGGGGGGATTAGAAGGGAGAGGGGAGAAGGGAGGGGCAAGGGAGGGGAGAGAGAAGATGCCATTTTCTATTTATTCCTTTTTCTGAAATGGAATATATCTTTTTTGCACAATTTGCAGCCAGAGAAATGATGGATACTGTTGTCTCCATCCTGAGGTTCCAAGGAAGGTAAGAAAAACGTTCAGCAGGAACCCTGAGGGCCTGGGAGTTGGCCAGCTCTGGGATTATACTTTTTTCACTGGTAATGATCTGGGAAACAGACAAATATGACCTGTCAGTGTCACTGGAGTTGTGGCTGTTGGGAAAGGCCCCAGCAGGACATACAGAAGAATCTAATAGACAGAATTTAGCAATCCTGACAAACCAAGGCCAAGACATCTGTAGAAAATAATCCCATGTGGACTTGGAGGAGGGAGCAGCAGAGGCAGGTGAAAGCATAAGATCCTCTCAGTCCCCTGACACACTGCAGACAGAAAAGCCCCCGGAGCTCCCACAGCGAGCTGAGGCCACAGTACAGAATCTGGAGAGGCAGTGCCCAGGAAGGGGAGGAGGGCCCAAACCCTTCCCTCCTTCCCTCACAGCCTGCAGCGACACACCTGGAGGATGGCCTTGCACAGGTGCAGGGAGACTTCAAAGATAATGCCAGTCCCTAAAGATGTCGGGGAAGAGCAAACACATAAGACTAAGGGACAGAAGAAAGGAATTCTTAGGAGTGAAATATGTTGGCCAGGAATGACTGGAAGTCAGTGAGACCCATTTGCTAGCGAATTCAAGGTGAGCAGGAGAGTTTCAGTTCCGTTGATCTGGCATTTATTATGTGCCTACTCTGTGGCAACTACTCTCTAGGTTCTGGGGAAATAGAAATAAAGGAAGTACAGTCCTGTCCTGAGAAGTTCCCAGGAGGAGAACTGTAAAGAGACAATTACACACAGTACCAGAGGGCCATTAAGAGGATGTTCTGAGAACACAGAGTAGTGGTATACAGCCCAGGCTAGGGCCAGAAGAGAATATGTATCAGGGAAGACTCCCTGGGGGAGGTGATGACTGAATTGAGTCTTAAAAGATAAGGAACATATTAAGTAGGATTCTTTGGTTGCATATAACAGAAATATTTAAACTCAACTGCCTCAGATGATAAGGGAACTTACTCTATCACTTAATACCAGAGTCTAGAGATTAGTTAATTAAGTGGCTGGATGATGTTATCAAGGACTTAATTTCCTTCCATGTCTGTTTTACCCCTTTTAATAGTTATGTTCCCAGATCACCATCTCTCATAGTCACAGGATGGATGCAGAAACTCTGGACATTGCATCTGGACATACCCATGTCAAGAGGTGGGAAAGGGCCCTTCTCTTTCAGTTTGTCTTTCTTGAAAGGAAGTAAACCATTAGAGAAGCTTACCCACAGATTTGCCTTTATATCTCATTGTACAGAATAGCTAGTCATGTCCACACCTAATCTAATCCCTGGGAAAAGAAAAAAGGAATAAAACCATCATAATTGACAATTTGGGATCCCCACCCAGGAGAAGAGTGGTTACTAGAACAAAGGTAATAAGGGCCCAGATCATGGAGGATGTTGCATGAACTGTATTTAATAGCACAGGTATTAGTAACTCATCCCCATTTTCTTTAATAGCTTTATTCAAGTATAATTGACATATAAAAATTTCATATATTTTAAGTGTACAATGTGATACATTTTGACATATGTATGCACTTATGAAACATCACCACAATGAATATAATGCACGTAACCAGCACCTCCAAAAGTTTTATCTTACCCTTTCGTAATCTCTCTATTAGGCCCCTTCCCACTCACCCATCCTACCTCTTTGCCCCCAGGCAACCACTTATTAACTTTCCATCCTTATAGATTAATTTGTATTTTCTAGAATTTTCAATTCTAGAATTTTCTATAATTTTCAGTATTCATCAGTGTGTACTCTTTTTTTGTCTGGTTGCTTTCATTCAGGAAAATTATCTTGAAATTTGCCCATGATTTTGTGTGTATCAGTAGTTCATTCCTTTTTATTGCTTAGTAGTAGCCCACTGTATAGATACACTGTAATTCATTTATCCATTCACCTGTTGGTGTATGTTTGGGCTGTTTCCAGTATGGGCTATTACAAATAAAACTGATATGCATATTCCTTTAGAAGTCATCATATGAATAAATACTTTTATTTCTCTTGAGTAAATTTCTAGGAAGACAATATCTGGATCTCATGGCAGGTATATGTTTAACTTTTTAAGACACTCTCAAACTGTTTTCCAAAGTGGTCGTATGATGTTACATTCCCCCCAGCAGTGCTTGAGCATTCTAGTTCCTCCACATCCTCACTAACACTTGGGATCATCAGTCTTTCTAATTTTAGACATTCTAGTAGGGGTCAACAACTCCTTTTTATAAGAAATTATTTGTAACATCCTCTCGATTACCCTGAAATAAAATTTGTTACTATGACTACCTATAATGAATCATTTAAGAAAAAACACAGTGCCCCAGCTATGAAGTGAAAGAGAAATAAAAAGAAAACAATTTCTGATAAAATAATATGTATTTCTCAATGTAAATAGGTGAGTATTCCTGGAAGCTATGATAAAATAATCCAGTGCTTTCACCTGCATGCAGAATAACAGAATGCTATAGTGACAAAGGCAGTGGGATGCAGGTATGTTGCTTGGCAACCCAAACCCCTTAAGCAGCATTGCCATCAATGATGTGACTTTCCAAAGCAGTGAATAACTTTAAACTCCCAAACACAAAGTGCCTTCTTTCTTGATTTACCCAGTAATTGCATTGCACTTGCGTAAAGCTTAATGTTTATTAAAGCTCTGGAAAAATTGTTCTGTGTTTACTTATAAAGTTAGAATATAGGCTCAGATACAAAGAGATTTATTTATTTATTTCCTACCTACATGAACACCCAGTGGATATTAGAAATCTATGTAGGCAAGATCTTTGAATGTATTCTGGGTTTTAAAAATATCTAGAAAGGACTTTATTGATACAATTTGGGAACTTTATAAATAGGGACTCTAAACCATTAGTGTAAAATAGAACTATATAAATGTTAAATTCCCTGAATGTACTATCTGCAGTTGTACAAGAGATGCTTTGTAATTGGGAAAGATAAACTGAAATATTTAGGAGTAAAGTATTATGATGTCTACTATTAAATCTCACATGGCCCTACCAGAAAGAGGAAGAGTTTTTTATATACACATAGAGAGAAAACAATAAAGCAAATGTGCCAAAGTTTTGCCAATTGGAGAGTGTAAGTGAAAGGTATTCAGGTGTTCCTTCAACTATTCTTCTAACTTTTCTGTAGATATAAATACTCCAAAGTGAAAAGTTGAAGAAGGTGGTGGAAAGCTTTTAGTTAGTTACAGCTTAAGTAAAAGAAAGATATGCAGGATATTGAATAATTCTTTACTATGTGGGCCAGCTCCCTGCTTTGCAGAACATCTAGTGCCTCACAAGCTTCAGTCAATATTGTGCCTCATCACTGGAGTCTAAAAGCACCCCTACACATTTCTATAAAGGGAGACAGAGTAGCAAGCTAGTGTTTGGTGTCCCCTGACTCTGTGGAGGACCATCATTGGACAGGACTCCATGAGTGAGGTGCACTGAATTAGAGGTCAAAAGAACTTACAGACTTTTAGAGTTAAACAGAGAATATCTCACTTCTCAAAGTGTGGTCTGTGGACCAAATGTACCAGGTTCCCCTGGAGGCTTTATTGAAATGCAGAATCTCAGCTCCTACCCACCCAACTCCCACCCACCCCTGCCCCCCAACACACCCTAGCCCTGAACTTCTAAATCAGAATCTGTTTTAATGGGATCTAGATGCTGCTAAAGCACATTAAAATTTGAGAAATGCTGCTTTAGACTGCAGATTTTAAGATGTGCTGTCTTAAGTCCCTTGGGGGTAGAGTGGGGTGTGGGGAGGGTGCCACCTTCATTTCTGCTCCAATCAGAGGGCTCAGCTCCTTGAGCTTC
The DNA here is from genome assembly GCF_030020395.1 of Manis pentadactyla. Lineage (NCBI taxonomy): Eukaryota > Metazoa > Chordata > Mammalia > Pholidota > Manidae > Manis > Manis pentadactyla. The sequence goes on from NC_080023.1 coordinate 42,927,818, forward strand.
CACTGAAGATTTAAAGAAAAGAGTAGGCAGCTAAGAACATTTGAAAACAACCCTCCAACTCTTCATTCTACCAATGAAGAAACAGAGGCCCCGGAAGTAAGGAGCATGCGCAGGATGCATTTGAGGCAGGCAGAACTCAATCTGCTGCTTCCTACCCTGAGAACAGTGCCCTGCGCACAGTACTCTGGCCTTGTTTTCCTCAGTGACCCAGTAAGAGGCTGGGCTAGGTGACTGTGGCTGTGCCTGAGCCTACAGACTACAGCCCGGTGCCCACCCCACCCCCCGCTAGAAGCTGGGTGCAGACCCCTGTCACACGACGAACCCTGTAGCCTGACAGACTGACCGGCTTTGCTGTCCTCAGTGCTTGCTCAGACTCTGGGCCATCAGCGAATACCTGGAATGCTGGCCCAGGCCACTGTGGCTTTCATTGGAACCATAAAACAGCCCCCATCCATGCCCAAACTCTGTGCAGATCAAAAGAAACAGTCTTCTTTCTAATCTAAACTGGAATTCGCTCTGGGATCTGGAATTGTTAATTTCTTACAGTAACGGGCACCTGGTCCTTGGTCACCAACACTCGCAGCTCCTCTTCACCCAGATGAGGACATAAGCCCGGGTATTGAGGGAATCTGCTGTCAGCACACACATGCATACCCACTATGAAACACTGCCCACCACCTCCCGGCTGGGGGACGCTGACCAAGCCAGGTCACCAGTGAAAGCCTCCCCTCAGCTGGAGTAGTATGGGCTCCTACCACATGACCCGAGATACTGTCAAGCAGCCAGGATACAGGGTGCTGAATATCTGTGGTCCCCACCCTCCCTCCTCTCCTCTCCCTGGCCCACTTGTTTCATTCACCAGGTTATAATGTCCTTTTCACTCCATGATGAAAGTGCAGGAGAGGAACTAGGGACAGAGGAGAAGAGAAGGCGGGAAGCTGCTCTGAGCAGCTCCAGGCTTGCACAGGCAGCTGGCGCAGCCTCGTACTCAGCAGCCACTGCTAAGTGTGTACCGTTTGTCCCCCACCTCAGGCTTCAGCCAAACACCCTCTCAGGCCTTCAGAGCCCCGTGGTTGCTCCTCCTGAGGCCCCCAAGCTGGCCTGGAAGAAGCAGGTCAAGGGCAGTGGTGCGGGTCCTCCGAGAATCTCTGGTCCAGCCTCTCCTCTCCCCACGTCCCAAGTCTTCTTCTCTGCAGGTCCCTCCCAAAGAAGACCACACTACAAGAATCAAGGAGACATGCCTCCAGGGCCTGACACTGTTAAGAGCAGGAAGAACAAATCTTGAATGGCAGAAGTGGAGGAATTATGAGGGCAGCTATTTATTATTGTGAAATAACTTGATACCATTACAGGTAGATTTTTGTCAGTCTCTGATTTCTTAAAAAAAACCTATATAGCCCTTACCATGTGCCTTTGATAAATATTACCTAAACATTTTGTAAGTATTAACTTTCTTAAACTATAGATATGTGATGAGTGATCAGGGCACAGAAAAGTTAAGAGTCTGTGACGTGCACAAACCAACCTCAGGCCAGGAGCAGCTGGAAGAAAGTGATCCATGTCTTCAGCCCCCATCAGAACATGATTTTGTTTCTCTTTGGTCCTGAATGCAGGTGCCTATTGGGGAAACAGACAGATGCAACAAAACTTGAGTCCCATCGCGCCTTAAGTGGGTTGATTGCAGGCTTTCAGCTTACCCAGCTGCCCGCCTCCGAGCAGGGCCTGCTTTCCAGGGCAAGGCCGCTAGGAGGGAGTCTGGGCACACAGAGGCTGCCTGCAGGTGAGGGGCCAGGGGGCTGGGCCTGTCCATGAGCCTGCTGCCCTGCAGGCCCTGGGAAGCAGAGCAGATTCCCCAGCCCAGCCCCAGTCCCGGCCCAAAGCTGAGCGGCAGACCACCACTGCATAAGCAGCCTCCTGGCCCAACTCTGACCTGCTTTAGTTTCCACAGCACTCTTTCACAGACCTCTGGGCCATCAGCAAATTCTTGGTACGTTGGTCCAGACCACTAAGGTTTTTGTTGGAGCTCTTCCCCACCATCTCCCCAACACCCCACCAAGCCCCCATTCCTTCCCAAAGTCTGTGCAGGTCAAAAGAAACTGTCTTCGTTCTAATCTAAACTGGAATTAGCTCTGAGATCTGAGACTGATTTGTTCAGTTTCTTACAGTAATAAGAGAGGGCAGCCATGGTGGAAGCCATTCCTAAGTGTTTTCCCCCCGAAGGCTGTCTAAGACATTTTCCCTGCACAGAACTTTACAAAGGATCATTTGCCTCTTAGGCAAGTTGTCTTTATTAACTCATGATCTGAGGCATTATTAATTTATTACTTGGCTTTGTGTAGTGACTTGTCTTAGAAAAACTAGCAATTAATCACATCTCCCTGTTCTGAGAGGTTTGATTTAAGTTCCTTTTATGTTTTTATATTTATGCACAAGTTTGAGATGGTGAAATGACCCTAAAGCATGTATGAAACTCCAAATTGTCTTTTACACGTTCAAAAATCAATCTAAAAGGGAACATTTTGTACCTAATTGGAGGATGGCCCAAACTGTATTTATTTGGATGCAGTGTTTCCTCAGCAGAACGGAAGTGTACCCCCAGGGTAAGGCATGCTAGTCTGCCACTCAGACTAAATCAGCAAACAGGCTGATCCAGTGTCCAGTTCCAGCTGAGTAATAAACACAAACTAAACAAAAGCATCAAAGCTACAGAGGAAATCGGGAGCTGAATCTTCTTTCACTTCTATATTTTCTGCTATTATTTTCCAACTTGGGGCAGAGAAACCATTGAAAAATCACTCATTTCGATCTTAAATTATTTTTTAAATGCTGTATTCCTTGATCTGGCTCTAGTGAGATAAATGATTGATCTTGAGATCATTCAAATTAGCTAAATTAGAAATTATGTAGATTGACTAGCTGCTACTGCTTTGATAATGGTTCCAAGAATCTTACTTTTGGACCATATCATGACCCAACATTCACTTTCTCCATGAGTCCCTTGTCTCAGATTCACAAAGTGAGGCAAGAAGCCTGGGAGCTCCAGTGTTTGGGCTTTGTTTCTTATTGAAATCTGGTTGCTCAGTGTGATGGGCTAAATTATGTTCCCCCTGAATTCACATGTCAAAGTCCTAATTCCCAGTACTTGAGCAGTGATTGTATTTGGAGATAAGGTCTTTAAAGAGGTAATTAAGTTAAAATGAGGTCATTAAAGTGGGCCCTAATGCAACATGACTGGTATCCTTATAAGAGGAGATTTGGACACAGGCATGTGCAGAGAGGTAAGACCATGTGCAGACAAAGGGAGAAGATGGCCTTCTACAAGCCAAGGGGAGTGGCTTCAGAAGAAATTAAGCCTGCTGACACCTTGATCTTGGACTTTTAGCCTATAGAACTATGAGAAAATTAATTTCTGTTGGTTAAACCACTCAGGCTGTGGTACTTTTTATTGCAGCTATAGGAAAAAGTAACACACCCAGCTTTCATTCAGATCTTAAATTTACTATTTAAGCTAAAAAAAAAAAGCACATTTGACTGTGAAAAATTACATATCTTGTAGTGAGTAGAAAAAATCTGAGAAGATAATTTGGAAATCTTGGCAAGCCACAGAAGCAAACTCACAGCTATCAGCTGGGCAGATTCTTCCTAGTGAGTTGGTAACAGGATAGTTGGAATTCTTATTCTTAAAATGAGCATCTCCTCCAACAGCTCAGGAGGATATAAATTATGCTTGAGCTAGAAAGACTTCTCTGAATTTCCTAGCTAGAAGAACTGAGGTAGCTCCATGAACTTGGGCTCCAGGTGGAAGAAATGTGGTTTGATGGCTTGAATGAAAGTATATTAGTTTCCTAATCACAAGGTGTATTAGGATCATTAATGTAAGCTACCACACAGCCAGTCCTCAAAACTTCAGTGCCTTTATATGAAAAGGCTTGATGTGTCTTTTCAACAAAATTTGATGTAGCTCATCAGGAGTTCTCCAAGTGGTGACTCAGGGATCCAGAATCCCTCCATCTTGGGATGCTACCTTATCAACATGGGGCTTTCAAGATTACTATGGCAGAGGGAGAGAGAGAGAGGATACACACCAGCTTTAACTGCCTCAACCCAATGTGACACATATGCTCCATTTGTTCCAACTAGCATCAAGAGAAGTTGGGAACTGTCCAGGAGCACATAGAATTTCTGGTGAGCTCAGATGTCTCTCATATTTTCTGAACTTAGCTATAGCATTAATAACTTTATATACAGTATCTTGCTTCATCCTTTTTTATACGTGTGGAAACAGACTTAGGTTAAATTGCCTAAGGTCATATAAACATAAGTGGTAGAACCCACATGGGGATTTGGATCTGTCTATTTCCAGAAATTCATAGCCACTAGACTGTACTGATGGGAAATTTTTTACTAAAAATGTCAAAGGGTCAAAGCACTTACCTTTATTTTTGTTTTCCAAGTCACTCTGAAAACAAAGGGGAAAAAACTTGTCCTAAAAATCCTAAAATCCTTTAGATGATTGTCTACACTGTCTAAATTATATGAGTGTCTTGAAGGTGTGAAAGACTCGGTTTTTAGACTGATGATACTCTCACTGATCTTAGAAGTGTATCAAGTAAAGCATTTTTAATGTCAAAATTTTTCATCAATGTAGGTTTCCTCACAGAGTGCTTTTCTTTATTTAAAAAGGGAATATGTTAATACATGTCACACGCTTCTGACAGATTGTCCTCAAAATGTCAAAGAAATGAGTAATGAAGTAAGATGATGGCACACAGCTTATGTGGTTGAATTTTCATATACGCCCCCAGAAAGGAGACATTGCCCTCCAGATAACCTGAGACTCATAAACTAAGAACTGTGTAATGTCGAATGGTCAAAAAACGTCTGAAAAAATACCAGAGCAGGGAAAGGTCACTGGCCCCAAACAAATCAGACCCACCCAAACATTGATCAGAGCCATGCCTTCCTGATGGCTGAATCAATTCTCTGCCCATTTGCACTGTGATGGATTATCATTTACAAATCACTGGTCATCTTTAAAATAACAGTCTGTGGTTTAGGCTCAAGACCCACTCACCCCTTTGGTTTGAACACTAACTTCAGTAATTCAGTGATTTTATTTCCTAAAAAGTATTTAGAGACACATTCATATGGCTCGAAACCAGAATACTCTGACCTGTGAGACTTGCCCTTAATTTGACCTTGTCTCCAAGAACCTCACTGGAGACAATAGTGAAGCCTCAAATATCCAGACTAATTGGATGGTGGGGGAGGATAGAAACCAGATGAAGTTAGTGGAAAGTGAGTTATAAAAGAAATACCACCCTTCTTTTCTTCCAAGCTAAATTCTAAATCTAAATGTTGCTAATAAAAGGCGGTCTATATGATAGATGCTACCAACATTAGTTCTTACATGGGTGCTAGTAGTTTGGGACCCTGTTTTCACTGGTTTGAAGCAAAATAAGAAAAGAGAGCTGTGCAGTGATTTGTGCATGGGGTTAAATTTAGTCAGCTTTAAATTCTGCAACTGTTTCTTAATTTTTTTTATCTTTAAGGTAATTCTTTATTTCATGAAATGATAGTGAAATAGGCTTTAAAAAAACACTTTAGCAAAACAAAAACCTGAGATCCCTTTGTTAGACTCTCAAATATTTCAAAAATTGTAAATATCTGTATTATCTAGCAGTGTGGGGCTGTCTGTAGAGATGTACATTTCTTAATGAACTGGTAATAGGTTGGTAAATATTTGGATATCAATATCTGTTACTAAAGAGGCAGTAAGGAATAGTGTTGTGAGCATGGGCTTTGTTATCAGTCAGACTTCAATCTTAACTTCGGTTGTAACACTTACAGTGGTGAGACTTTGGGCAAGTCATGTGACAACTCTAGATCTCTGTTTCCTCATCCGTAAAATGGAGATAATAGTTTCTCTGATTTAATGTGAGAAGTAAATGAGAAAGTAAATGTGAAACAATTAGCACATAGTAAATACTTAGTGAATGTTAACTATATTAACATTAATAAATGACTGCTCAAAACATGTACTTATAGTAGTAGTTTGGTTTGCACCTCTTTTTATATTATGAATTTTCCAGACAAACCCTGTCTTCGGGGATGTTTCCAAAGGGAATTGATTTGGCCCCTGTTAAATGAGCCCAACTTTCTGATTATGGCATAAAAAGTGTTGAGACTCTTTTTTGCCTGATTCTCTTCCTTCCATGAACAGAGGAAAGAAAGTCCTCCCGGCTCTCCAAACCCCATCTCAGACTTGCTGGTCCTGAATGCCTTTGCAGCCAGGCTGCCTCACAGATCATGTCTCTCGGTTTCCACAGAGACTCCAGGAAAAGGGAAGGTAGACAGTGGTGCCAGCCCTACCATAGCCACATGCAGGCTCTCAAGAGAGATCACAGCCAGCGTTTGTCTGAGCTTCTCATTATATCCATGAGGCAACTAAAGTCGAGGTTGCTGAAGTGATGCAGCAGTGAAGTTAGGGAGGAAAGAGTCAAGGCTGAGTGCATGTCCAGTCATTATTTCCTCCACTCTAAGTGAGAGCCCACTGTGTGCCCGTAACAGATCCTCCATGGGGCTGCAGCAGGCTGTGCACATGTACTTGTCCATCACGAAACATGGAGGGGCAGTTAACCTGGGCATCTAGCTGCCTTCTGTTGAGCATTCAGCACTATCTACCATGCTGAGCTCCTCCCTGCATCCCTTTGGCATCTCTTTCTGCCCCTCCTGAATGCCCAGTGCCCTTAGATCATTCTATTCCTGCCCCCTGTTACCTGTTCTCATAGCACCTTGTACTTCTGTGGGGAAGTTGGGGTTCCTATGGCAGGATCCTCACTGAACTTAAACCACCTGATGATGTAACTGGCCTGTTGCTAGGCTACCACTTCCACACCTTTAGGCAATAAGCTATTATTTTGCTATATAGAGAGCTCGGCCCAGTGCTCTGGGTAGAGGTAGAGATGCTAGTGCTCGACCTACTGCTGGAGAACAAGCTGGGTATAAACCCTTTCACCCCAAAGAACGTTTTGCTGTCACTTTCTTTGGTCACACTGAATACATAGTGAACTTGCCCGGGGCTGAAACCCATTGGCAAGACAACTTCTCTTTCCCAGATCTTACTATACCCTTCAAATTGTACTTCTCCCCTTCTAGACTTTAAACTCTCAGACAGGCTTGGTCTGTTTTTGCTCAACATTGTATCTCAGTATCTTGCCAATGGGTTTCAGCCCCAGGCAAGTTCACTATGGATTCAATGTGACCAAAGAAATTGACAGCAAAAGGTTCTTGGTTTCCAGGTGGCAGGTCAGTCACTAGAATTCCATTCACTCACAGCGAGTCTGCATGCAGACTCGGGCCATTCTCTGCCTCTGGACCCCTCTGTCTGCACAGCCATCCTCTGGGCCTCTGCTCTCCTGCAGTCTTACAGCTGTGCCATCATATCATGCCCAGAGCACTGGGCGGAGCTCTTTATATAGAGTCAACAGCCATGTATTGCCCACAGGTGTGCAGTAAGCTAGTCAACCAGGGCCAGGTGAGAATCCTGACCACAGGAGCTCTCATTTTATCCACACTCAGCTTTTGGTATGATGCCTGGAATATCACAGGCCTTCAGTGAATATCTGCTAATCAGATAGACAAACAGACAGACAAGTGAACAGATGGGGTACACAGACTACTGTGATCTCATAGAATTCTAGCTTTAGGATCTCGCTACTTCTTGCCCCATAAAAATAAATTGCCCTGTTTTCACCTCCTTGCTAAGTCTTTTAGTTTATTAAACACATCTGAATGAATGCTCCTCAAAGCTAATGCACATGCATTTTAAGAAGGGCCTTCCTCAAAACAAAATACCTAAGGAGCAGCTATAATGGTGAGACTCCTGGCTTTGTGCACCTGGGGAAAAGTAAGGGATTGAGTCAGAAGTCCCTTTAGTGACCTCTCAATTCAGCAATTTTCAGGTCACTCAAGTAAATCAGAGAGCCAGTATAGTGAATGGTTGTGGATAAAATTAACCATGGAAATAAAATTGGATATAACTCTTTCACCCCAAGAACGTTCTACTGTCATTTCTTTGGTCACACTGAATCATGTACTTATAGTAGTAGTTTGGTTTGCACCCCTTTATATATTATGAATTTTCCAGACAAACCCTGTCTTCGGGGATGTTTCTAAAATGGAAATAAAATTGGATATAACCCTTTCACCCCAAGAGCGTTCTACTGTCATTTCTTTGGTCACACTGAATCCATAGTGAACTTGCCTGGGGCTGAAATCCATTGGCAAGACAATGGTTAAGAGCAAGGCTTCCAGAATCATACTGCATGGAGCTGGATTCCAACTTTACCACTCAGCGACTATGTAACATTACACACATGACTTGCCTTCTCTGTACCTCAGTCTCCTGCTATGTAAAACTGAGATGACACTAGCCACTCCATGGGGTTATAGGAGGCATGCTATTTAGAACACTTAGAATAGTACCTGGCCTGCCTCAGTAAACATCAGTCATTATTTTATATGAATTTGTGTCTGGCTTTTCCACCCCAAACCATATAACTGGGTGAACCACATGCTCCATTTATCAGATTTCAGCTTCTGCAAATCCAAGCCAAAGCTTGACTTGCCACCTTGACAGAGCTTGCCAGACTCTGTCTTTGCTTGTAGGCTTGTTCAAAGCAGCATTTCAAGGCAGCCCCGACAGATAAGATGGGGTTCCCATGGCATGGCGACTTTGAGGAGGGCAATCACTATTTGAAAGTGTAAATTCTGGAATGCACACTTTTGAAAAAGTCAAAGTTTAAAGTCCAAATTTTAAAATACAAAGGAGGTGGGCTTTGCTTATCCAGGAACCCCAAATGTAGCAGATGAGGACACACAGACTGCACATTCTTTCTGGGTTTTGGGTGCAATGGCCTGTTCCTAAGGCATTATGCCTTTGCCTGTTGGTCCCGGGATCACTGGCTATCTGTACCTTTGGCCTCTCCCCTTGCTGATAAGCTCTTCTGGGCCCTCATGCAACATTCCCATTTCAGAGTGTGTTTACCTTTACAGCAAATGAACATCTCATTATTTATGGAGGCTCAGAGTGGATGAGCAGCTGTTGTTTCTCACTTTGCTTTACAGGCTTCAGGAACCTCCATTAAACTTAGGCAAAATTGTCTAAGGGGTTGCAGCTCACATGCCACCCGCCCCATCCTCTCTAAGGCCTTGTTTATGTGGAAAGTGGAGGAAAATGGAGAGCAGCCAAAAAAGGTAAAATCCGAGGAGCCAGACACTGCTGCTTTGATTAGAAGCCACAAGAAACAGAGTAGCACCTTCTGCCCTTTTACTGGAGCCTGGGTGCCACAGAAACTTAGAGACACAACTTGTCATAAACTGGCAGATATGAAAATAAAGAGTGTGGCCAAATCCCAGATTTCCAGGGACAATTATCTTAGACATTTATATATATATTTTAAAAAAGGTTTGTGTGAAATAAGCCAGTCACACAGAGACAAAGACTGGATGACCCCATTTATACGAGGTATCTAGAGCCCAACTCATAGAGGCAGAGGTTACAATGCTCGTTGCCAGGGGCTGGGAGCAGGGGGAATGGGCAGGTAGGAGTCTCAGTTCTACAAAAAGAAATAATTTAGGAGATGGAAGGTGATGATGGTAGCACATTATGTACTTAATACCACTGAACTGTACACTTCAAAATGATTAAAACAGTAAATTTCATGTTATGCATATTTTGCCACAATTTTAAGATATATATGTAGAAAGTGGAGGAAAATGGAGTACAGCCCAACAAAGGTGAAATTAATTCAGAGCCATGGGCAGGATGCGTGCAGATGGCTTCTTTTTCAAGCTGTTCAGAAATATGCGCCCAACTTACTTCACCTGGGACTTGGCTTAAAGAACAGAGTGCATTATTGCAGGCTCTAGGCTGGCCACCCTGGGAAAGGTTCAGAGAAACTGTAGAGTCAGCCTGTTGCAAAAATATGCAGAAGGTGAGGTTAGTTATTCCCTCATCTCCCATTTCTATTATCCCTCATTTATCTGGCTCTCATGCTCTCTTCCGAAGTTCTTTCATCACAGAGCAGAATTCACCACCTGTTTGAAGATACAACTGTGTTTTGGTCTTTGCACCTGGTAGACACTTGGTAAGTGTCAGTTGAATGAATGAAGTGTTTTTCCTGTATAGTGCTGATTATTTTAAAGTCCGTTGAGTTCTTCCAAGCCTCTTTCATTTCTGTTACCTTGTTTTGTCCTCAAATTGCCCATCTCAGGTGTGCCACCAGGGGGAAATTGCTGCGAGGGATATTAGCCACTTGTCAGGTGGGGAAAATCAAGGTGTGCTTGGTCAAGGCCACTCAGATTTGGAGAAGCAGACTTAACACCAGGGCTCCTGGCTCATCTCAGTGATCTTTGCACACAGCCAGAATGCCTTGCTCTCAGGATAAAAGCTGACTTTTTTCAACCACATACTATACTACACACCAGGCACCATGATAAGAACCTCACATGTGGTATCTTCTTAAATCCCACAGCAACACTCCCAGGTAGCTATTGTTATTACCCCCATTTTACAGAGAAGGAAAAATTGTACAGAAAGAAAGGAGGAAAAGGCACATAGTAGTAAAGGGTGCAGCCAGGATTTGGTGCCAAGTGCCTGCCTCAAATCCATGTATGTAACTGCTATAAAACTGCTGTCTTAAGATGAAAGTGGTGTAATGTTACCCTGCAAAGTATTTTTTTTCAACCAAGGAAAATCAGAGAAAAAAGAATGTTTAATCCAAAAGATGGCTCTCTAAAGATGAACTCTCAGGTATTTTGGGACCAAAGGAAGCAAACAGAAGCAAATAGGACTCTCAGGAAAGGACTTCTCCGCTTGGAGCCCTTGTCTTTGAAATCTCTTTTTGGGCTAGACTTCACAAGACAACACTCAAATGCATTCTGGTTAAAAGGTAAATTCTAGAATGTTGCCCCAGTTTTTACCAATCCTGGTTAATCTTTTGTGCTGCCCGAAGGAGTCATCTTCAGTAAGGAATCTATTTTCAGTCCCAGGTTAGTGGTATTCACTGTGTCCAAGTCATGTCTCTGTTCTTTTGGTTCTGTTTTGATTATAATAAGATAATACTGATTTTCTAAATTCCTATTTTCCTCTATAATGATACTACATTCCATGGTAAGACTTACCTAAAAATAAATAGAACAATATTCTCACAATGAGTATTTAAAGAATCACAATTACTTTCCCTCATAATATTATAGGTATAATGCTTACTATTATTAAATTTGTAGTGGCTATAAATAGTATTTCAAGAAAAAGGAAAAAAATATTCTTGTATGTATATTTTCAAGGTAATAAACAAAAGAAACTCAAATAAAACCACCTAAAGTAATGAAGGAAATGTATTGATTCATATAACTAGGAAATTCAGAGGTCAAGTCTTAGAAACTTCTAAGACTCAAATGATGTCATTTGCTATCCCTCCTTCTCCGTTCCCATTGCTGGTCTCTGCTTTTCTTGGTATCTGGGCCTCAGTTTCTCCCATTTTACCAAGGGCAGGGCAGAGTGAAGTAGAACATGGCCTCAAATGGCTTCAAGCATTATCACTCCTACTGAAAATTTCCAGAGGAAACAGGTTTTCTTTCTGGGCATGTAAACATACAGTCCCAAGGAGGGACCCTAATTGGTTCCTGTTTGGTCAAATGCTTAATGCTAGGCCAATAATTGTAACCATTGGGAAGGTCTTAGATTGGCCACAGGAATTTCTGTGGTCAAGGGGTGGGCACTGTAACAGCCCTCCTAGAACAACAGGGAGAGGGAATAGGCATAGCTCCCCAAAAGGAGGTAGAAGCTGTAAGTGGAAACTAGCTAGTGTCACGTGGAACATTCTGTGACCCTGGCAGAGCATACACCTCAGCCAGGGTGAGCTCTAATCTAGGCCTAATCATTTGAGCTAAATAGGGAATTTGGGTTAGAAGTAGAACAAGTAACTTTAGCATGTTGCCAGAACCTACTGTCCCAGTGCTGTATACCAAAAACTCACATGCACACACTCATTGAATGCCTGCAATATACTAGAAAGACATGTGATGCTGTGTTTAATGAAGCATGGACAATACCACTTACCAAATGCATGGCTATGGACAGCGCTTTTCTCACTTTCCTTGTCTTTAGTGGAAATAACAGTATTCCATACCTCATGGAGTTTCTGGAAGGATACGTGTGTTAACATACGTCAGGCAATTGGTAGTCCCTGGCTCACAGCAAATGCTATACAGGCAGTTGTCGTCCTTAGTGCTACATGGGTGTTATATGACCCTCAGCAGGCCGCCTCACATGTCTGTGCTTTAGCATGGACCTCTGTGGAAGGAGAATGAGGCATCCATTTCAAAGTGTGATGTCTAGGTGAAAAGCACACATAGACCATGGAGCATACTGCAAACCAACAAGCCTCGCCCTCATCAGGAGGGAAACGTACTTGCTCTGCATCTGCGGGCCCCATTCGTGGGCCCTGACCACGGAGAGAAGAAGCTGCAGCCATCCAGCCGGGCCCTGCTGCGGCTCCTCTCCTGGCGAGTGCCATCCAGCCTCACTCTTGCCTATATAGTCACTATGGGTACCCTGCTGGTCTGTGCCTGGCCTACATACAGTCTTGACATTTGACCTAAGTAAATTAGCAAAATTAGTGTACTTTTGATAGTGAAAGAGGAAAGCAATTTCTCACCCATGAAATGATAGTCGACTCTTCTCTTTTCCTGCTCCATGCTTCCTGTTCCAATCTGAACAGCCTTGTTTAATATCTTAGCCTTTACAGTGACGGATAAATACTGCTGAAATCTCAGGCAGCGAGAGCTGGTGAGAAGTTACCCGTGTGATAACAATTAAGAGGGTGCCTGAGCTAAGGCTAAAAATGTTAAAGGTTGGTTAAGAGTGAATTTGCAGCTGTCTCCTGTATACAGCTTTGTCTTAAATGATTTCTGGTAGAACCTTATCACTTTGCCTTCTTTCTGATGGCAAGTTACCCTTGAAATCTTTTTCCAGAAACAGAGGTTGCTTTAACTTTTCTTAGATTCTGGAAGTAGGCAAAAGAGTTGGATAAAATGAAACCCAGAGCCACTTCAGAAAGGTTTGCCTGAGCCAATATTATTTCCTTATGGAGTGTTTTTTTTTTCATTTTTAACTTAAAACACCTATTTATTAGTAATAGTGCAAGGCAGTACAGCAGACTTGGATACAGGGCTTTGTTGTGTTTTAACAGTTTTATTGAGGTATCATTGGCATACAGTAAACTGTACATGTTTAAAGTATCAACTCTGATAAGTTTTGACATGTATACTCCTGTGAAAGTATTCCCACAATCAGAAAAGTAACATATAAATCGCCACCAGAAACTCCTTATGGAGTTTGGGTGTCTCTTTTCTCTACTCCTAAAATACATCCAATTATTTCCAAAGTAAAGAAAAAGTATTTATCATTAGAAGCAAAGATGTTAATACATATGGGGAGTTTAGGCAGAAGCTGGGAGTGGAGTGATAACTCCATTACAAAACTAACTTTTAGAACTGGGAAACGAGCTAATTACCCCATTATGCAGAAGATCTGTTTTTCTAGTTGCAGGTCTGCTAACTATGAAAAGAGTTTTGGGGGAATGAGCATCCTTCAGGGATTTCTAAGTAATGCATAAACTAGGCTCATCCAACCTGCTGAGGCGCCCTGAGGTCTTACTAGAAACAGATGGGGAAGAAATTGAGAAAGTCCACTAGTGAGGTGGAAGGCTGTGAAGATGTAGTCCCCTAATTTCTGCAGCAGAATTCAACCCACAAGACCCAGCAATCCCAGATAAAGCTCAAGACTTATACTTAAGGAAAAAAAAAAAAAAAAAGATAAGACCAAAGGAAACATTCATCCTTTTCTGAGTCACTGCAGCTCTGAGCTGGATCCCCTGGTGAAGGGCTGAAGAATTATGAAATGTTTTGGCTCAGCAGGGGAAGGAGTGTTCACCAGATTGTCTTGCCACATGCCTGCAGGAAATTATCCATCAGGTGGGAGAGGATAACGCTACAAAATTCTGTCCAGATGAGACATGATCAGAACAATGAAGGGTCTGCACTGAAAAATGAAAAAAAAAAAAACAAATGAAGGGAAGTTTAGAGTGAGGGTTTGGGAAGGATAGGAGCATTTGAAAATATGTCAGCGCCTTATACTCCCAGACCTTACAAATGTTTGTTCTCTTATTCCATCCCAGAGCTCTAATTCCGATGTCTTAAATTCCTTGGAAGTCCAGGGGAGCCTAAGGGGAGAGGGAAAGGGAGCAGCAATCGTTCGGGGGGCCGGGGCCAGGGGGTGGGAATGTGTAATTGTCGACATGCATTCAGTATGACTGAATCTAAATAAACATACAGCTGTATCAGTTAGAGATGAAACGGTCTGACCAGCTCTGAGCCTCTTTCCCTGAAAAGCATGGAGATACCAAGAGGGAATCTTATCAAGGGGTTTGGAATCCAGAAGGTGATATGATGTGGCAATCCAAAACATACACAAGATAGGGTCTGGAGACACATGGAGCTGACTGAACTCCCTTTTTCCTTCCTTCCCTTTGTCTTCTTTTCGTAAAAGTCAGTATATACCTGTATGCAGACGGTGGAGAATTCAAGACACATTACATTTCTAAAATAAAAGGACAACTTGCCCCAGTACGTGTGAAAAGGCCCTTCTCCTTCTTCCCACTGGCCTGGGGAGGAAGCCTCAGTGAAGCCTTGGAATCCCTCGTCCAGGCATAAAGATCAAAAGCCTCCTGTCCCGGCCAAGTTTCTTATCACTGCTTCGGGGGCTCCGTCAAGCCCAGGGGAAGCCAGGCACAGAGACCATGAAATCAGAGGTCTCCCTGATTCACCAGGGCGAGTGGTATTTCAGTTCTGTCTTCCCGAGGAATTTGTAGGGACACCCCAGAAAGGAGGCAGAAGTTTTAGTCCGTCTGCCAGCAGGGAGGCCTTTCCTCTGCCTAAGGAAACGTCCCTGTTTAAAGGAGGCAGATTAACAGGTCTCATTCTTTCTTCTTCAATGTTATGATTTTTATCTGTGTCCATTTAAGATAAATTAGAGAGTACAATGGCAAGAAAAGGAAGAAAACACGCTATTAACATTTTCTTCCTTATTCTTCAAAACCTTTATGTATAAAACCAAGTGGAAGATTACACTACTTTTTTTATAATTTACTTTTTTCCTCCCACCAACAATGCATACAATGAACACGTCATAATATGTTTAACAAATTTCCCTGTATTGGATAACTTGGTTGTTTCTAGTACTTTATTATTATAAGCAACCTGTAGCTAAATCTTTGTGCGAATCCCTAACTTATTTCATCAGGATAAATTCCTACAGGTGTTGAATCAAAGCTGTGCATGTTTTATAGCAAGTCAGAATGTGTGTCACCAAACACAGCCTTCCCAGCACCTACCCTCCCCAACTCCCACATTCCCGAATCTTCACTCCATCCATGACACCCATGGAAAACTGCGGGCAGTGTTAATCTTTTCTTCTGCTAATCTGATAGTGTAAAAATAGTATGTTATTATTGCTTTAATTTATATTTCTTTAATTACTAGTAAGATGAATTATTTTTCACGTATGTATTGTCCATTTGTTTTTCTTTTATTAAGTTGCTAGTTGTGCCTTTAACCCATTTTTCTATGTGGGATTCATCTTTTCTTCATAAGAATCCTTATATGTAAAAGATATCCTTCATCAGCTTTTAATACAAGTGACATACTTCTGCAAAGTTTGTCATTTTTCCTTCAATTTTTTAATAGTGTTTTGCCATATACTTAGTGTCTTCTTTCAGATTTCTAAAAAAAAAAAAAGATTTCTGAGCTGGAGCCATGCTTACAAAGTTCTCCATTTATCTCTGGTCTCTTAGGGGAGATGGTGACTTTTAGACAATGCTTCATCAGACCTCCTTGGCTATTCTTTATGCATTTTTGAACAAAAAGAATAGAGACAATGAATAGAAGCAGTATGACTTAAATTACAATGGAATAAAATCTTATATATTTCTGTTTACTAGAGCTTTCTGGCTTTTGCTAATTTATCACAGAGCATGAAAAGTCCAATGAAGCCTGCAAACACAGCAGACGCCCAAAGGCAGGATGCTTTTTCATTTGAATACTCAGATGCATTTGGAACCTATGTCCCTGGGGGGAGTTTTGAGCAGACACATCACCCTACCTCAAGCTTCTTCCTCATTTATGAGCACCTCACCTGTGAAATGCTCAGTTTGTTACACTAGTTGGAGTGGCCTCCTCTAAAGCAGAGCTAAGGCAAGAACCTCTTTATTAAGGGAATGTTTCCCAGAGAATTGCTTGGGATGCAAAAGTGATCAATCCATGGTGGTAGGGTGGTGGAGTCCTCTACTCAGGATCACCAGCTTTCCACATGCCTCAAAGCCACAGAAGCAATTGGCTTCCCTGAACTCCATGGTGAGGACATGTGTTTTGCATAGGAGAAACTCATTTCACCCAAGGGGATTATCTCCTACAATAGGGTGATAGCCAACAGGAAAACCTCTCCAGAATCCTCTAGAAGTCACTTTGTTATTTCATGTAAGTCTTAGTGTCTAGAGCACATCCCAGTTCTGTGTCTGCCCAGCACTCATTCTCTCCTCATGCATGGATGAAACTTTTATTTTCCTCCAAGGAATCTTATTGCCCTCACTCTCCAAATATAAAAATTGACAATCGAGGTGCTGAGCCCATCCCCTGACACTTTACAGACCTATGAGTCAGAACTAGCCAATCAGAGTGTTCCATTCCCCTCTGCTACAGAGATTGGTTCAAGGATGGGCACATGACCCAAACTATCTCAATACAATTCTATTTCTAAATTTTGGTTGACCCTATTGGGAAACAGATATGTTCTTTTCACTAGGGATACTGAGCAGACAGGTGGTGAGCCTGGACTTTGGTGGTTGCCTGGCCCTTGTAGGGGAGGAACCTGTGTGAATGTAACCTGCTGAGAGGAAAGCAGATCCAAGAAACAGAGAGTGGCCGAGTAGTGAGTCCCTAGACTGACGCATGCCTGAAAATGGAATCCCCTAAACTATTTCCTGAGCCCATAAGGCCCCTTTTCTGCTTAAGTCCATGTGAGATGAGACTTTGTAGCCAGAGCAGTGTTTCTGAAAATGGCAGCTTCTTATTTGCTCTAGACATATTGGCCATGAAGCCAGGTGTGAAAGGAACACGGGTTTGGGAGTTGGGGTTATAGCTCTACCTCCACCAACTACTTTCAAATCCTTGGGCTAGTTGCTTTGTCTATGTGGGCTCACTTTTCTCATATGTAGAAGAGGCTGTTGGACTAGAGAAACTCTAAATGTCTCTTCTAGGGTCATAAGTCTTGGCTCTGTGATAACATTGTGTCAACACTTCAAGTTAATGTGTGATCTGTCTCCAACTGCCACCTCTGCACCCAATGACAAATGGCACTAATTTATCTTGAAAGTTGAAAACCAAGTCAGAAGGACCACATATGCTTTAAGGAATTAGCAGATAGAGCAAGACTACCTCTGATACACTGCTAGGATATAGATTCCTCCTGAAGTGTGTTAATGAGGTGAGTAATGTATTAGTACATTAACTCTTGTAACTATTGTATAGATTAGTAATAAATATTTTTCTTTAAAAAGGTCGACTGCTCCAGTTTTGCTTAGCTAAAGTAAACAAAGATCCTAGTATATCAACAGATGACACAAGTGTTCATAAGTGATGCTGTCTGCTCCAAGCAGAGGAACAGAGAAGAGAGGAATGGAAGCCAACTCTCCCAGGACTCTTTGGTCATATCTCCATTATTTATGTTGACAAATTAGCAATGCTCACAACTTCAGACACAGTCACAGAATGATCTTTAAGAAATACAAATTGAATTATGTAATTCCTCTGCTTCCAATCTTTCACTGATTGGATTTCATTCCCAATGCCTTCAGGACTAAGTCCAAAGCCCTTGGTGTGGTATATAAGCTCTTTGTGATATGAACGCTTTGCTTTTAATTCCATATTGCAGCAGCATTTATCTTTATGTACCTAATCTACACTAAGTAAATAGGTGAATGCATATAAAATACTTACTATATTTGCTGGCATTTAGTTAATGCTTATAAATGTTAACTACCATTATTGCACATTAGTGATACTCAGAGTTCCCCAAAGATACATTACTAGGCTGGGGCCTATTTGCTCTTCATCTGGCCTCACCCTTCCCTTGTTCTGTTTTCATCCCCCATGGCTGGCCCTTGCAGGCTGCATTGTTTCAGATGTCCAGCTGGTTGGGTTAGGCCAGTGGGAGGACCTGGTCCAATAACAGAGAATAGGAAGAAGGGAGCAGCCAGGCTATTTCTCTCCTTGTTGTCCTGGTGGCTTCTGCAGCAGTAACTATGTGTCTTCTGTAGTTCCAGCTCTCACCAAACAGGCCCACTGTGGTTTCTGCTTCTGGTCCCTTCTTTTTCCCTCTTGCAGAGCTAATGGTGGGTTCCTGCTAATGCCAATTTCTACATTGCATCACCATCCCATGTTTAACCCTCAGCATCTCTCTCTACCATAGAGCCAATCCCCTGCTTTAAATTCCCTCTGCTGTGAATACTTGAAGAGGTGTTTGTTTTCCTGAAGAGATCCTGACTGATCTCAAAACCTGCTCCCACACCACAGGCCTCTTCTTATGCTGTACCCCTGCCTCCTCACTGTGAAGGCCAACTCTTAGTAACCCTTTAGGACTATCCTACCCTCACCTCCTCTTTGAAGCTGTCCCAGTTTTTCTACCCCCTTCTTCCTGAAGAGTGACTCTTTCACTCATTTCTCCCATAATAAGTGGTTTATTCCTGGAAAACACTACAGATTTAGTTTAGTTTTGTTTTTTATTATGGTATCATTAATATACAGTCACATGAGCAACACTGTGGTTATTAAATTCCCCCCATTATCAAGTCCCCACCACATACCCCATTATAGTCACTGTCCATCAGCATAGTAAGATGCTATAGAGTCACTATTTGTCTTCTCTGTGCTATACTGCCTTCCTGTGTGTCCCCATACATTATGTGTGATAATCATAATGCCCCTTAATCCCCTTATCCTTCCCTTACCCCCCACCCTCCACAGTCCCTTTCTCTTTGGTAACTATTAGTCCATTCTTGGGTTCTGTGAGTCTACTGCTGTTTTTTTCCTTCAGTTTTTTCTTTGTGCTTATACTCCACAGATGAGTGAAATCATTTGGTACTTGTCTTTCTCCACCTGGCTTATTTCACTGAGCATAATACCCTCTAGCTCCATCCAAGTTTGTCACAGCACTATTTACAATAGCCAAGAAATGGAAGCAACCTAAGTGTCCATCAGTAGATGAATGGATAAAAAAGATGTGGTACATATACACAATGGAATGTTATTCAGCCATAAGAAGAATACAGATTTAGTTTTAAGTGCAAGTACATTGCCATATTCAAGGTGGTATCACAAAGCTACCATACAGAAGATGAGTTTATTGAACGAAAAACTGATGCATAACTCAAGAGACACTTTTCAAATCCAGATGAAATCATTGTAAAGGCAGACACTGTAAGTTGCCCACACAATAGTTACAACTTCTCTTTTCTGCTAACAGAACCCTAGTTTTGTCTGGAGCAACAATGTTCCCAGCCCTAGAAAGTACTTGCTTTTCCAGCCTCAGGATTACAACTCATTGTGGCCATGTGACAGGTCTATCCAGGGTAATAACTGGAAGACTCCTGGGAGGGTTTCTGGGAAGGCTTTGCTTTCCTAATTAAAGTGGAAGCCACAGTCCTTACCACTCTTTCTTCCCACTATTTCTGTGTCTTGAATGTTGATGTGATACCTGGAGCTACCATAGCTAACATGAAACTATGAGTACAAGAGAAACAATAAGCATGAGGGGAAAAATCCACCACATTTAATATAGCAAAGGATAGGAAGAATGTGAGTATCTTATGTAATCACTGGATTTCTTGATATAGAAGAAAAATAACCTGTTTCTTTTAACCTATTGTACTTTCTATTTTACATCACTTGCAGTCAAATGCTTCTCTGTAGGATAGAGTCTGCCACTTGGGGATAATCTATCACTCCAGGTTAAGTATTGCTCAGTCACAGATTATCTAGTGCCTGTGGCTAATTTAGGGATTCAAAAAAATACAGTAGAATGATGGGTGTGATGGTTAATGTTGTGTGTTCAATTTGGCTAGTACACTGTACCCAACTCTTTGGTTGAACATCAGTCTAGATATTGCTCTGAAGGTTGTTTTTAGGTAAGATTAACATGCAAAGCAGTAGGCTTTGAGTAAAGCAGATTATTCTCCATAATGTGGGTGGGCTCATCTAATCAGTTGAAGGCCTTAAGAAAGAAAGGCTGAAGTTCTACAAGGAAGAGAGAATTCTGCCTACCGCCTCAGGACTTGAGCTGCAACATAAACCCTGGGTTTCTAACCTGTGGCCTACCTCACAGATCTTGGACTTTCTAGCCCCCACAATTTTGTGAGCCAATTCATTAAAATCAGTCAATCTCTCTCTCTCTTTCATATACATACATATATTATTGTATATATATCCTATTGCTTCTGTTTCTCTGGTGAACCAATTGAGTACAAAGAAACTCAAGGACAGAATGAACTTTTAGTGGAAACAAACACCTCTTGAGATATATACCTTACTGGAAACCATTAGGAATTATCATTCCAAAGTTTTTGAGCATGTTTACAATGTGTCCTTCTTTTTTCTTTTTGCAATTTTGTATAAAGAAAATCTTGATCTATTACCATTTTCTCTTTTGATCAAAGAGTAGCTTAAATTCCTTCCAGGCCTAACTTAATCTGTCTTCATCATTTTCCTCTCCCCTGTGAAGCTGCATCCGTTAGAACCTGGCCCGGTTTTCTGCCCAGTGCAAATGGAAGGCTCCTGGCCCTGAGGTTCACATTTATGATCTCATTCTCTCATTCAGGGGGTCCCTTTGTTGCTGTCAGAGTTAAAACTGTAGCCCATCTTCTGCTGCTTGGAATGAAAGGTCATGGGATGAGGAGAACCTATCAGCAGAAGTAAATTATTTATGAAATCAGATTTTAGCATTTTAGCTTCTTAGTGTCTTGCTGGGTTGGGTTGCTTAACAATGACAGCCTTTCTGAGTAGCAGGATGAAAGCCATACTGAAGCACAGATGTTAGTCTGGTTCTCACCTGCTCTTCACTAAAGGCTGAATGCTCCAGAGCAGGCTGGCCTCAGGCAGAATCAGGCCGTGTGGAGCTTCAGTTCAGTCTTCCGAGTCTAGTTCATGTCCTTCAACCAGTTACTCCCTCCAGGGAGTTCTTTCCCTCTGTGGCTACCATTGCCATCTCCTCCTCTCCTGATAAAGAAAGCCAGAGAGACAAAAGACAGAAAACCCTTCCTCCTCAGGTATCTTCCAAAGCCTCCTGTCTACAGATGGGCAATCTAGTCAGAAAAACAGTTTCTTTAAAACTTCATCAAGCAGGGGTTTGCAAACCATGACTTTTGGGCCTAATCTAGCCTACCCAGTCTTCTCAAATAGAAAATTTAAAAAGGAAAATATGTGTCAGGGACCACATATAACTTTCAAAGCCTAGAATATTCACTCTCTGGCCCTTAACAGAGAGTTTGCTGACCCCTCCGGATTCTAGAGCAGTCAAGCCCTCAGCAGGAGACTTGTAGACATGACTGGGGGGGCAGGAGGGGACATTTCTGTGGTATTAGGCTTTGACTAGCTCTATTTAAACACCAAAAAAGATGCAAAAGTCCTTGAAAGTTTGGGATTGAACAACTTGTCCACAGGAAATGGATGCATTGTTGACAGACAACTGTGACTGGGAAGAGCCTGGTGTCTTTATTGTCATGGATTCCATTGAAAATTTGACACTAGCTGTTCCCACAAATAACCTTGGTGCTGGCCTGGCACCAAGGGCTGCCCTGTCCAAAGCACCTCCCATGCATTTACCCGACTTCATCCCCACAACAACTCAAAGAGGTAAGTGAGGGACTCACCTCATTTTGTAGATGTAGAAAAAAAATCTTACAGATTGAATTAGTCCAGGATACATAGCTGGTTAGAGAAAGAACCTGGACTCAAATTCCTGACTGACACCCACACAAAACTACCACTGCAGGTGGTTTCCCAGTTCTGATGAAGGCAGTGTGACAGGTTTTCTCTCCACAGCCCACTGGGAGGAGCTCACCCATGCTTCTCTGCTCCTCTGGTCTCCCTCCTCTAGCCCCCTCATCTCCAGCCTACTTCCTCCTCTAGCATTGGTCCCGCCTTGTGGGTGGACAGAGGCTCAGGCAGTATTGTCATTGCACTGTGTTGTGCAACCATATAATAGAGCCCAGTCCTTCAGGAAGTTTGACAAACTGGGATATGTGTTTAGATTTCTAAACTCAGAGACTTTTCAGAGCAAAGAGGATCTGGCTGTATCCTCCAGGTGGTTGCAAATGGTTTTCCTCTTCTGTGTATGGTGGGGTCGCAGCTGCCACTGTAATACAGCTGTTTACAGAGTCTGCAAACAGGAATATACAGGGAATGTCGACGTTGTAGGCCTGCTTTTCTCTTAGGAAGGGAAAGCAGACTGGCCTGCAAGTTTCTAATGTGAGAACATGCCCGTTTGGTTCAAGAAGAATTTGTTGGAGGGTTCAAGTCCCAACCCTACATGTTACAAGCCGGGGATGCAGTATGCCAATGGGTATGTATTAGTTTCCTGTGGCTGCTATAACAAATTACCCCAACCTGGGTAACTCAAAACAACAGAAACGTATTTTCTCCGGTTCTGGAGAGGAACACAGAAGCCTACAATGAATGTCAGCAGGACCATACTCTACTCCATCTGGGGTTTCTAGGGAACAATATGTTCTTTGCCTCTTCCAGCTTCCAGTGGCTATCGGCTATTGACGCATGGTTGCATCACTCCAGTCTCTGGCTCTGTGTCACATTGCCTTCTCCCCTTTTGTCTGTCTTGTCTTCTATGTGTCGCTTATAAGGACACATCACTGGATTCAGGACTTATCCAGATAATCCAGGATGATCTCCTCAACTTAAAATCCTTTACTTAATTACATCTGCAAAGACCTCTTTTTCCAAATAAGGTAATATTCATAGGTTCTGGAGACCAGGACATGGACATACTAGTTTGGGATCTACAAGTCAGCCCACTGCTGGTGTATATCAGCATGAGAGAGAGAAAAAGAGAGAGGCCAGGACATGGAAGGAACCAGTTGTCTACCCAGGGGTTCTGGCATCAATCCAGCCAGCTCCAACCCCTAATTACATTTTTTTTTGTCATGGGGAAATGCACCATTTTCAATAATGGGGAATATCACAGATACAGTGACTTAAACAATGTAGTTGTTTATGTTTATCACATAATGAAAAGTTAATAGACAGACAGCTTAAGACTATTGTGCTGCTCCATCAACATCAGGGACCCAAGCACCACCTATTCTCTGCTCTTCATCTCTCCATTCAGCCTTAGTTCAAGGCTTCCGTCGTTAAGATCACTGTGTGGTTCAACCAAGTTGTTGAAGCTCCAGCCATCACATCTATATTTCAGGCAGGAAGAAGGAGAAAGAGTAGGAAGGGCAAAGAGCTGAGTCAGTTCCCTTAAAAAGCTTCATAGATGGTACACCAGTACTTACATCTCATTGGCTATAAAACAATAACCTGTAGCTGCAAGGGAAGCTAGGAAATATAGGTGTGTGTGTGTTGGGGTGGAGGGTGTTTAAACTAGGCACACTGCTATATTGAATAAAATGAAGAGTCATTTAGTAGGGAAAAGTGGGGGAATGGAAATTGGGTGGACAACTAGGGCTCTCTAGCTCTCTGTCCACTTCCTAACCTGTGTCTTTGTACCTACCAGTTCTTTTTTTCTGAGACACTCTTCCTTCTCTCTGATCCCAAATTTACTCTGCTTCTTCTAAGACCCAGATCAAGTGCCCTTTCATCCTGATGCCAAGCTTCTCAGACTGCCCCCCTTGCTGACTGTTCCCTCCCCTCCCTGTCCCTTCCTCTCCCTACCCCATCAATTCCCAGTACCTCTTTTCTCTACCACTCACTTGGCGTTGAGTTCTCTTATCCATCTTTGGGACCCATATGAGACAGTATGTATTTTAGGCTGCACATGTTTTGAAGACTAGGGATGCATTTCATGCTTTTTATGTCCCCTGAGACCCCAGATCCCATCTCCTCATTCCCACCTCCCTCCCCAGCCCATAATGTAGTCACAGCACCTTACCAGCCCTGGTTCAGTGAGTTACTGACTCACTGAGGAACTCTCACACATGTTACACTCACATGTTCCAGCTACAATCCTGTTTATTTAGCCAAGATATAGACTGTAAGTAAAGGGAAGCAGTCATGCCAAGCAGGAGCAGGTGCAACACATCCTCCTTCGCTCCTGAGCTGCCTTACTTTGCACAGCTGCCAGCAGCGCTCTGCAGGCAGGGCTCTGCTAGAGCTGAGAGGCCCAGGCCTAGCTCGGCCATTGTCCTTTTAGTCTCAGACGCACCCCACCCAGGAGGAACTTACACTAACAAACCATGGACCTGCATTTACAGGACTGTTTACAAGCACCAGGGCTCAGCAACAGTGAGACCACATCCGCATCTAGGGTAGAGGGAAGGGTTAGTGCCAGCAGACCCCAGACAGCCTGCCTCCAGCAATCCAGCTTCCCTGAGAGCCCATTTTCCTGAACTTGCCCAGTTGGATGACATTTCTGCATCTTATTATCACCTAGGAAGAGGATCCCAACCCTGTGGCACTCATGTGATTTAGGAAGGACATGTGGCCAACGACAGAGCACAGCACAGCCCATGCTGCCCGGGAAAGGCCAAGTTCTACACCCATGCTGGGCTTGCTGCCTCTCCCTCTATTTGCCTTCTTCCCTGGGTTTCAGAACTGCTCCATCAACCAGTGTCAGGAGTAACAGGCTCTTTGTTGTATACACTTTGTGCATCCATAGAACAGGTCCCCTTAATTTCTGGTGGCATCAACTCCATAGTATGTGACTACATTTAGCAGATTTTGGCAAACCCCAAAGCCCACCCCACTCAGTCTTGTCAAGAATAAGACAGAGAGCTGATGTTAAACTAAAGTATTCCCTGAGATATTTCTTTATATTCTAAATGCCCCTGGAGCATCAGCTAGAACGAGCAGGTAAAGGTTTATACTGGTACAGGATCGAGCCCCATGAATTAGATGTGTAGACTGTTCCATAAATGGGATAAGCCTCTAGTAGGTGAATTGATGACTGTCTACTGCAGAGAATGGTGCCTTGGCACCCACCTAGGTCTGGGCCTTGGGAGCTTCTTGTGGTTTTGGTTACATTGGTTGCATTTCAAGACAGAGGAAAATTGGAGGATAAAGTTGTTTCCTTTCAATCACACCGTGGTGCACATAGACAAAGGAAGTCAAATTTTCCTGTGGATGCCTCCCTAAGACCCATGTTCAGTTAACCAAATCTTGTAGATTATTCAATTGCAGAACCCACCCTTCATCACCAGTGCTCCAGCTGAGGCATTTATCTGCTCACACCTGGATGGATGAAAGTGTCAGAGGCAGTACTGCAGTTTGTCTCCACTCCACCTTAAAATCCTTGTGCTCTCACCTTCTCCCATGCTCTCACCTTCTCCTCAGCCACCCTTTGCTCTTCCCAACTTCTCTTTCTCTCCATCTGTTGAGGAATAAATTACAAAAAGTGCACCAATCTTACATGTAGGGCACAGCACATATTTCCACAAGTCTACACCTGTACTACCACACCCAGTCAACACATGGAACCTGTCCAGCCCCTAGCAGGCCCTCTTGTGACCCTTCAGCTAGTGCCCTCCTCAGGGGTAACCACTTTTCTGGCCTCTGTCACAAGAGATTAGTTATGCCTGGTTTTAAACCTCATATAAATGCAATCATGCAATAGGAACTCTTGTATCTGTACTATTTCAGCTTTGTATTTCTTTCACTTAGCATGTGTCTATGAGATTCATCTATGTGGTTCATAAAAAAAAATTTCATTTTTTCTCTGCTGTGTGTGCAGTCTTCCACTGTACGAATGCATATGCTGCATTTTGTGTATGCACTCCCTGTTGAGGGGTATTTGAGTTTCCAGCTGTGGGCTCCCACACAAACAGTGGCCGCAACCACGCGTGTCCACGTCGTTGAGAGCTCGGCATGCTGTTGCCTATAGATTCCCCACCCCAGTTTCCAGTCCCGTCCTTTCTTAGTGCTTCTGCCCCTCAGCTGACACACGTGACCAGACCTCTTCTAACTTAAAAGAAAGAAACAATTTTTGACAATCGTTCTTCCAACCAGTCTGCCTCTTCCCCACTTCCCAGCTGTTGCCTTTGCTCACTGACTTTCCTCGGGGAAGTGGGCGGACCCTGTTGTGTCCAGCGCTGCAGCGCCCCCTCTGGGGGAAGCCCTGTGGGGCTGGTCCTGGCCTTTCTCCTCTCTCTCAGGCACCCCCCTGCCCCTCTGCCCCTCTGCCCTCCCACGCGCAGCAGCCTGCACGTCTCTGGGAACTGCTGATAAAATGACACCTCCGATGTGCTTCATCCTCCCCGTCTCTGTCTGCAGACCCAGCCCGGCCCTCCCGAACTGACTTCTGATCTTACTAATATTACCCCCTCCATGCCGTCAGCTGGAAGTAATCCCCACTCCCCAGAACCCCTGCCATTTGTCATTCGAGCCTCTTTCAAAGCATTTACCAGTCTGCCTCACATTATTGCTACCTGGGAGTACTTCCCAATCCAGGCCTGGGGCCTGCAGTCTCCTGGTGTATGATTGGTGTCTGAGTCATTTCCAATTTGTCCCAATACCCAGACCAGGGTTGGCACAGATGAGGCTTATTATTAAATGAATAATATTATCTACTTATTATTTATTATTAATAAATTAAGTGACTTATTATTAAATCACTTCCTAACTCTATCTATATTATGAAGATTCTACCTCTGAAACACACCTGAAAAGTTTAAAACTTAAAAATTTTAAAGAACAAGATGAGGAAATCTAGGGTGTGTGTGTGTGTGTGTGTGTGTGTGTGTGTGTGTGTGTGTGTGTGGCTGTCAGAATTGTAAGGCTAGGATGGCCTTGATTTGGCAAGCACGTGTGTCCCTGAGGGTGTGGGGGCCATTTGGGGCCACGTCAGGCCAAGCGAGGGCAGGATATTCTCAAGCATTCAGGTGATTTCTAAGATCCTTTAGCCCAAGTCGGTCTTACTGGGGATCAGAATACTTAGAGCAGAGCGGGAAGTGCTCAGCAGGCATTTAACAAACGGGTGGCTGACTGCAGTAACTCAGCCTTGCAGAATTTCCCTGTGCTGTCTCCCTGTCTGTTTATCCCAATATTTTCACTGCTTGATGACAGCTGGTTTTTCTATTTGATTTCTGTCTATGTGCACCACGGTGTGATTGAAAGGAAACAACTTTATCCTCCAATTTTCCTCTGTCTTGAAATGCAACCAATCTAACCAAAACCACAATTTACCACAAGTTAGGTGGGTATGACATCATTTTTGGATGCCAAACACTTAAGTTTTGTCACCATAGAGTAAGTCTGTAGGACTCTGCCTACTAGCCAGGGCAATAATGCCCTGCAGGTGAACACAGCCTTCTTTGTAGCCTGTGTAACCAGGCCCAGACGTCTTCTTTCACTCCAGGGGACGTCCTAAAGAGATGGGCTGTGACACTACCTTCTCCTTGCCAGGGACACTACCAAAAGGGCAACTTCTCAGTTGTCCAGAACTAACATTTTGGAAGAAATGTTAGTTCAATGACTTCTTGGTTTCAAAGTTGAATCCAGAAATATTATTTATCTAATGGTCTAAATATCAACCTTGGTTTTTATCCTCTAGGGAGAAAAGAAAAAGATGGCAAAAATCTTCTTCGGAGATAGTGTACAAGATGAGAATTGCAATTATGAATCACTGATATTTCTGGGAGAGGAAAAAAGGATGGTTGGTTTTAAAAAATATACAGACAACTTTTCAGAGCAGTTTGAGGTTCATAACAAAGTTGAATGGAAAAATACAAGAATTCCCATGTACCTATCTCCTTTCCCCCACATAGGGCCCATTAGCAACATCCCCCCACCCCCAAGACTGGTACTTTTGTTATAATCAATGAATCAATATGACACATGATAATCACACAAAGTCCCTAGTTTACGTTAGCATTCATTCTTGGTGTTGCAAATTCTATAGGTTTAGACAAATGTATAATGACATGTATCCACCATTATAGTTTTATTGCCTTAAAAATTCTCTGCACTCCATCTGTACACACCTCCCTCCCCCAACCTCAGGTAACCACTGATTTTTTTACCTTCCCCATAGTTTTGCCTTTTCCAGATGCCATAAAGTTGGAATTACACAGTAGGTAGCCTTTTCCAATTGACTTCACTCCCTTAGTAATATGCATTTACCATTCATCCAGTCTTTTTGTGGTTTGCTAGCTCATTTCTTTTTAGTGCTGAATAATACTCCATAGTCTGCATGTACCACAGTTTGTTTATCCATTCACCTACTAAAGGACCTCTTGGTGGCTTCCACATACAGGTATCCCCCACTTTTCAAAAGCCTGTGTTATGCCACTTTGCTTTGCTTTTGAGAGACCTACATTAGTACCTGTCTTCGCTAATCTAGGGGGAGTTATTGTCTAGTTCTGGCCAATCATATCTAGCTAGATGTGATGTTACTTTTTGACCTGGCTCCTAAATGCTGTATGGGGTTCTCCATGCTCTGTCTGTCTGTTCATCAGCTGACAGCTGGATGTAGAAGATTTCAAGATCCCAGAGGACTGTGAGTCAAAAAAGGAAAGGATCCTGAGTCCCAGTATCACTATATGAAAGACCACATGCCCAATACTTGATGAGAAGAAAGAAAGGTTATGGTGTTAATCGCTGAAATGGCCTTTCTGTTACAGCATTTTATCCTATCCTGACGAATATACTGAACAGCTTCTGAGTATCAATTTCTGTGACTTGCCCTCAATTCTCCTTTGTTTAAACAAAAACACAAAAGGAGATATTCACTCCTTTCTTGGTAGTTTCATAGCACTTTCTTATTTCTGTCTCCTTAACAAAAACTTTAAAACTAAAAATTTTAAATATTAAATTCATTTAATGAAAGAATTAATAGAATAATATCACTGACTTCTTGGAGAATAGTTTTTTTAATCATAAACTTATCAGTTTAGCAATAACTCTTATAGTTGTGCATAATTCATTTTTTCTTTAATATGCACATGTTTTTCACAGCATTTTAAAAAGTGTATTCATTTCTATCCAATTCCAAAAATTATTTTAAGGTGGGGATACATATAATTTTGTATTTCACTATTTCTCATCATATAATGGCATAAGCATTCTTCTACTTGGAGAGATCTCCATAACCATCACCTTTATTAAGTACATGACATTGTATTAAATGGATTGGCTGTAATTTACTTAATTATTCCTCTGTTTGGGGGCATTTGACTATTTTCATTTTTTTATAGATAATAATATGGTGAATATCTTCACAAATACAGCTTTTCATGCTTTGTTTCATTTTCTTAAGGTAGATTTTCAAAAGTGGTTTTACTAATGTGAACATTTTTATCTGCCTTATATTTATTTCTAAATTGCTTTCTAGAAAGAGTTGTACTAATTTACAGTACCAAGAGCAAAGTGTAAGAATGTTCATATTACTGCATCCTGTCCTTCATTTATACTATCTTCAATCTAATTAAAGATTGAACTTATTTGTTTTTAAATTTACTTTCATTTAATTACTAATTAAGTTCTCCATATGATTATTTACTCACATTTTCAATTTGGTTGATTTTGTGTTTGGACCTTTATGTTGTCTGTTCTTAACTATTAACCTATTTCTTGCCTATGTTTACACACACTATGTAAAGGTATTAATCCTTTGTGATGCCATCCATGGCTGCTCAAATGTGTTCATTCAACAAATATTTATTCAGCACCACTTTGTGTTAGGTACCGTCTTGGTTCTATGGACACGACAGTGAATAAATCAGGTAAAAATATTCCTATCCTCCTTTTTCATCTCTCTCATTAGACAGTACTCAAAGGTTTATGGTATTACCCCCTTCCAAGTGCACTATGAGTAACTAGAGGTCAAGGATGAGACTGCAACATTTATTTTGATTCCTCTATCACCTTTCATCATATGTGTGGCACATAGAAGATGCTCAAAGGTGGTTTGTGCACAAAGAGAAAGACCTATATTGCAAAATTTCAAAATGATGTTTCCAGCTCCCTAATATCTGGGGACATTTTGGTTTAATCCTTTGTATCCACTATGGTACAAGCTGGCTTCTCTACTGCCACCAGCTGAAGAAAGATGATTATCACATAGCTGCCCATCAGATTCACCTGGAAAGTTAAACAAAAACAGAAACAAAAGAAACCCACTTTATTCCCACTTCCAGACTAAGTACATCAAAATATCTGGTATTTTTTAAAGAGCCCCAATGATTTTAATGTGAAGCCAGGATTCAAAACCTCAAGAGAGGCTGAGCTGTTTGAAGGAGGGTTAAACGAGAGGCACTGGAAGGCATTTCTTCTAGTTGGGAAGAAAGAGCTACTTGAGCTCCGTGCTGCTCTTTCTCTTTCTTCCTCTATGTAAATAGCACCCATACATCCTGGCTCATTCCTTAAGGAGAGTGACACTAATGTGGAGAAAGTCCAGAGCCGATATTTGATGGAAAGGATTATTCACTTTACACACTTGGTGTAACACTGGGAACTAGACTTAAATAGAAGTTCTGCAAAGCAAAGGCTTTGTTCTGCTTACTTTGTGTCCCCAAGACCTAGTAGCATGTCTGGGGATACTTGTTACAGCACCTAGGCTATCTGACAAATCCACTCCTGGAATCTTCTGTAAAGCCTTTCCCAATTCTCTCAGGAATAAATGAAACCCATCAAGAAGGTACTGTTAGGATCCACCATTCCCAAAGACAGGAGTAAATGTTGTGACCCAAACGGCAGTCACTGGCTAAGGCTTGTTTTACTAGAGCCACTTTTAGCAGCCTGATGCCAGGTGGCAGTGTACACACAGGCACAACAGGCTAGTCCCTCCTAGGGGGCTGCTCTCGCAGGCTACTGCCAGAGGAAACGAGGGCTTTCTGTAGGGCCCACTTTGGGCAAAATGGGCTAGAATGGGGTCTGTTTTAAATGGAGCATGTGGTATAAATTCATATATTAAAAAGGGATAAATACCAAACAGCTCCCACCCTCCCTAGAACGTCAAAGTCATCATCCTAGTCTTTTCTTCCACCCCTAGATAATATAAATACCAAAACAAAGTTCTTTTATTCTCCTTCCTCAAGATTGGTAGACCAGTAGGCCTCATTATAAGTCTAGTAGAAAGCAGTTTTCACATAATACTTTGCAATACTATTTTTATAAGTCAATTGCTCTTTTCCTTGTAAATTGTGACTACTCGCTTAGTTAACACTCATTGGAAATTAAACCTGGTAACATAACTGCAATTTGCAAATGACAAACACTTTGGAATTCTCTGGTATTTGTGCTTGGGATGAATTTTCTACAGACTGTTTCTCTACCACGAAGTAAACAGGAAATATCTCTTAAAGTTTTGAAAAACTCAACCATAAAAAAAATAAATAGCACAGGGATGCATTGGGTAATCGAGAAGTTATTTTGCTGTTTGACCTTCATAAAGAGATGTTTGCCATTGTTGGTGTCTTTCCCCTTTGGGGAAAAGCCCCTTTTGGGACTCATCTCTTGAAATCAAGAAACTCAGCTGTTTGAAGAGCACCAGAGAGAAGTCAGATGGCATCACATTCTATTTCATAAATACCAGAATCCTTTCCAGTTTAAACAATGGCCTTGCTCAAAACACTTAGGTTACCATCTTAGTTTCTCCAAGGGACAGAGTGCCCTAATGAAGCATTATACTTTCTACTGTTTTTTTCTAGCACTTTCCATAATCCCTATAATGTGGAAGGTCAAACAAGGAGTGGATCCCTTAGTTCCTGGTCAGACATAATGAGATTTATTCCCCAAATGCTCAAGTTCTGATTCACAAGCTTCAGAGGCAAAAAATGTTCTGTTTTTCCCCTAGCCTGAAAGTACCTTGCAGAACTTTGAGCTATTAGAAAACCTAAGAATTCCTCCACTATGACCCAGAGTCAGGTGATATCTTCTAACACATCTCAAGTAAATGTCATGCTTTCCATCTGAGTCAAGAGATACTTAAAAGGGGCATTTCAGTGGAACATGGTAGGAAGCAGTACTAGCTTTAGGGAAGAAGCAGGGTTATCTTGGATTTGTAAGTCCTGCAAATATTTATGCAAGGTGCTAAAAAGTGGCATCTCTCCTTCTTAAAATTATTGGCCAAAGTGGGCTTATGCCTTTACTTTGTAAGTAAATATTGCTGCAACATTCTAAACAGATTTATTAGGCCCGTCACCAGTAGCCAAATATTTATGTAAGTTCCATGGGTTGAAAAGGTAGTTTAAAGAGACTGTTTTAACCACAGCTTTGTAAATGTTTAAGGTAACATCCTGTCTCTTTGAAGCCATCCCACCTAGCCATATCATCACATTTATAATAAAAAGACAACATGTTCAAAGTGATGCATTATTTCCTGCTGTCTAAAGTTAGGCTTCTGTCCTTTTATCATAGCCAAACAGAAAAAAAGAAAAGACTTCAGAGAGATCCTTCAGTGCAATACCTGGGGAGAAGCCACTGAAAATATTAGTGGGAGTTGGAAGAGAGAAAATGTAACTGTTGTAACAGATGTAAATAAGAGGTAATAATTTTAAATAACACAATTAGGCCTTGCTTGGAATACACAGATAGGCTTAATAGCTGTATTCATTTTTCAAGCAGTCTCTTTTGTTTTAGAAGTGCCCCAATAACTGCTAATGAAATTTGGCCCTCACATAGGTCTGGTATGATTACCAGAATAAAATCTGTGTGTGTGTGTGTGTGTGTGTGTGTGTGTGTGTGTGTGTGTGTGTGTGTGTAATTCTGCGCTAAGATAAGCTTTGATCAGCCTCAATACCAGACTATGAGAGAGCAATCAGGACTTTCTCAGTTCCAAGTGAAAGAAACCAAAGTCGGGCCAGCTTAAACAATACAGGCCGTGCACTGGCTTACCTAATGGTAAGGTTCAGGAGAGACGTTCATCTTCAGGCACAGCTGGATTCAGGTTTGTGACCATAATCCTTAGCTCTGCTTTCCTTTGGACTGACTTTACTCTCAGGCAGCCTTTAGCTATTGTGGTGGACAAGATAAGTGCCAAAAGCTTCAGACTTTCACCACCAGCTCAGCAAACTACAGACAGAGACTTGGTCCAGGCTAAGGTACATGGCTCTTCACAAGAATCATTGTCATGCCTTCCCTTGGCATCAGAAGCAGCCTATGAGGGTTGGGGTCAGCTATGATGTCACCCCACTGACTGAAAGAGAGAAAGGTAGGAGTACTGGGGAAAAACCTGACTAAAGTAGCAAAAGAAGGAGTTTGCCTGTTGAATGAGCAAAAATGATTGATATCTTTTAAGTTATAAACAATCACAAGAGGGTCATTTTCAGAATCTAAAGATGACACTAATATGTATGTGCTGAGCGAATGTCTAGAGACCAGAATCTACCTGTGAAACTGGCAGTTGGTGACTTGGCTAAGACCTCACTTCATGCAGAAGTTAAGAGAAGAGGGGGAGAGCAGAAAAATAATTCATGTGTGTAGAAGTTTCTAAGAAATCTCACCAGATCTGCCCTTTGCAAGCATCCTAGTGTTGATTAATCTGCTGGTATAGTTACAGACTGTTTACGACAGTTGATCTCAAACATGGGCTTTGTTTCACCTACAATGCTTATAACAATGCAGATTCTTGGGGCCCAGACCTCCTTGTCATGCTAAGAATAGGATACCTCGTTTTCATGGGCTCTGCAGGATATTTTTAATGAACTGACTTACATGGTAAAATCTGAGAATTGTAGGGCATGGGGTACATGTGTCCATTTAATTCCATTTGATACTTCCCCTGGGCCTGGTTAGTTGGCATCTTGTTGGTGCCACATGCAGAGAAATAATGGCCCCATGGTATGACCAGAGTACAGGTGGCATATTTGAGATAACAGCGCTACTGCAGTAAACTGAATTACGGGCCCCAGTTCTTCACCTCCAGAGTTCTATCTTGCCTTAACTTCACATTGGCAGAGAATACTTCCTGGCCTCTTGACTTTGAGTTTGGCCATGTCTCTTGCTTTGGCCAGTGGAATGTGGACAGATGTAACATTATACAGTTCTCAGTCTAGGCCTTCAGAGACCTTTGGCCTCTCTACTTGCCTTCATGCACTCTTGCTAAAGCCCTGAGAAGACCTTCCCCCAAGTAGTTGCCATTCCGGGCCCAACGTGACCACATGTGGCCCAGAACTGATTTGGGAGCAGAGCTCCACAGCTGGAGGCAGAGCCTCCCAGACAGGCTGGACCTAGGTCAGCCAAGCTCATTGAGAGAGTCATTAGGAAAAGTGATTGTTGTTTTACACCACTGAGTTTAGGGGCAGTCTCTGGCCCAGCACTGTTGTAGTAACAGCTCCCAACCAACACAATTAAGGGCTGCAGTATCTCCCAGGGACTGGTTTGGATTGTTTGGGGTTAAATCCCTGCCTATACTGAAGAAAACAATTTAGAGAATAAGCAGCTGCAGTTTCACTAGGAGGGATCTTTCTTGGTGACTGGGGGCACTAGCTTCATGGGAACCCAGAAGAGATGAAGGTGAAGCTTGTGTTCACTGTCACCCACAAATGTCATGGGCACCTACCATATGCCAAGTGCTGAGGGGGGGACTGTGAGAGGTACAGGTGGGGCCAGGGCTCTAGAACAGCTGTGACCTCACTGCAGGACCCTGCCTGGGTCTTCCCAGAAATTCCATCTGAATGTGTTGATACAGACTGGCCAGATTTCCCTCAGGGCATGCTACCAGGTAAGTAGGATCCTGAAAGGGAAAATATTCTCCCTGATTCTACCCACTATCCTGATCCTTACACCCAACAAGGCTTCCTCAAAGAAGTTTCCAAGAAGACAGGGGCTGAGTAGACTGACTTGATCCATTCCCTCCCTGATGCTTGCATTCTTACTTCCTGGTTGAGACTGCCACCCAGAACCAGCTATGTGATTTGCAGGGCTCAGTGCAAAATGAAAATTCAGGGCCATTCAAAAATTACTCAGAATTTCAAGGTAGAAACTAAAGAACATTCAACCAGGTGTGGACCCTTCTGAGCATGGGGCCACTGCGACTGTGTAAGTCTCACATCCAGGAAGCCAGTCCTGCTACCCCTGAAGTATTGCTCAGCCAGCCAGCAGCACCACCAGCAAAGGATCCAATCCTGGGTAGAATCAGAAGACGATCCCACAGCCATTCATTCGACAAGCCCTCACAGTGTCTCCAGAATGCACCTCAGACAGAGTGGTTAAATAGTGAGGGCTAACCCCACAAAGAAACCACTTGCCTCCTCCTGCCCAGACCGCTCCTGGGCTGAAGGATGAGTGGGGGCTCACAGTGACCGGGAACTGTTCTGCAACTCCAGCACCCCTCCAGCTGGGCCTTTCCCCATGATCATTCCAAAAATATTTGTCCGTGAGCCCCTCAAAGTGCCTAAAATGCCATTCAGACTTGCCCGTGCACTTGAGCAATCACAGCTGCACTGAAAAGGTTGCGTAAGAAGAGCACAGCACCCCGTGTGCTGCTGCCCATGGGGTCCTGCCCAGACTCAAGGCAGCTAGGAACCCTGGTGCCAGACACCACCAAGGTAGGACAGTTGCTCTGGTGCCACAGCAATTCCAGGGCCTCCCAAGCCTGCTGCTGCTCAGCATGTGCAGACATTTGGCAAACAGACCTTCCTTTGAAGTCCAGGCAAAACTGGGCAAGCCTTCCTGCCTGGGAACATGTGGCTGGGGATGGGAGGATGGATAGAGTGGAGGCCACACCCCTTCTCCCCAAATTTGGGAGTCAGGCTTCTTTTTCTACAGGGTGGAGCCTCCGCTATTGATGCAGAGCGCTAAGGCTGAGCTCCTCCTTTATCAGCTTTGGAAACTCAGCAGAATGCTTATAACCAAGGTAAAAAAAAAAGGGTGTGTGCTCGTGTGCACCTGCCTGACTTCCCTTGAAAGAATTAAGAAAGGAGGTGGTTTGGCTAAGAATGGAGGCAGTCTAAATCAGTGGTTCTGGAAGTGGGGTCCTCAGACCCGCAGCATCAGTAACCCAACAACCTGTTTGACATGCAGATTCCAGGCCCTGCCCCAGATCTGCTAAACCAGAAGCCCTGAAGGCAGGAGCAGCAATCTCTTAATAAGCCCTCCAGGTGATTCTGGTCTAAATAATAGACCTCCTGTTACCCGAAACTGTCACACCCTGAATTTTCAACAGTGAGCATTTTAATGAGTATCTCATTGCTCATAACCAACATTAATGCGGCATTTCTCTTTGCCAGGTATTGCACTAAGTGCTTTTACACATGCGATTCCCTTTATAAGCCCCCCAAAGTGTGGTATTTGTGATAGCAGCCTGAGCTAAGGCAGCTGGGGATCCCAAAATAACACTGACAGGTCTTTATGGGATGCAGTGTGATCACAGTGAGCATCAGTACCAGTTAAGCATGTACCACACACAGCAAGCACACCAGTCTCTTGACATCTCTGCCAGCCAGTCACTATAGAATTATGGTACAGGGTGCCACCGTGGAAAATAGGGCCCAACTGAAGTAGACAGCCATTGCCGGCTTGTGAAAACTGACATGTATTGAGAATGTGCTGTGTGCCAGGCTCTGTTCTGAACACTAGACAGATTTATATCTAATAGAAAAAGGGAACACACTTAGGTCCATTCATATCTTGATGGTCCCAAATAACACCTCAAGTACCAGAGGATAGTGCCAGCCCTCAGACTCGGCGGTCTGGCTCCGAGCCTGGGCTCTTCACCACAGCGCTCCGTCCTCTCAGATGTGACCTGAGTCCGGGGGGGCGGGGGGGATGGGGTGAGGAGGGAAAGGTGCCTGGAGTCCTCCCACCCCAGGCCACCACCAGGAGCCAGGTCTGAAGGGAGCCACAGAAGCTCACCTGGTTGGGCTCTCAACCACAGACAACATCCTGGCATCAGGAGGTGAAATCATATTTTAGGTCAAAAAAATTTTTTTCACAAGTTTATTCAACCAATAAGTTGAATAATAAACATGTGTGGCTGAATCAACAGGCATTTATTATGTGTATGTCGTTTTCTGGTGGACCATCTGTAAATCCAGATGCCGCAGTGGCTGGGAGGTGCCCCTCCCTGAGCTCTGTCCACCCCACCCCGGTGCTGGAGCCCAGTTCCGTGGGAGCCTGGCTCTGCCCCACAGCCCGGGCCTGGTGCACCACTTCCTTGCTGGCAGTTGGCTAACATGTTGGCCTGGTCCAGCTGGCAGCTGGGGGCCGGTCCTTACACACAGCCAGCCCCTGCCCATGGCTCCATGCAGCTGGGCACAACACTTGCCAATATCCCATGTGTCAACCTACCAGCACAAGGGTGCTAGGGAAATGGCCCTTGTGGGCCTGGCTGAGTTATGGGGACTCCTGCCACAAGCAGCCAGGTCAGGAAGGAGTCACAGAGCCAGCCCTCAGCAGGACTTTGTAGGAGAGCATCTGAGCCAGGACCTTTGCCAGTTCAACATGAAGTGAAAAGGCTGATGGAGACTCCACTGTGGGGTACCTAAAACAACCCACTAGGGAAACTGCCTATGTTCCCTGGAATTTGGGGAGACCGATTTCCTACCTAAAATGTCTAGAAGTGAGTGTGGCGTGGAGGAGTGGCTTGCCCGAGAAAGACCAGAGCTTGCTGAGTTCGGGATGGGGAGAGCAAGGACTCATGCTCGTTTCCTGAGCCAAATGTGGATCCCCTACGGAAGGGAGCAGGGGGTGGGTCAGCTCCAAAGGGATCTCATACACGAATGTCTCCTAGGGGGTGGAGGGACCCCAACAGAGAACCAACCAGAAGCCAGATACTAGGGCAGGGAGCAATTGCAGCCAGGCAAAGGAGACAGCACCTCAAAGGAATCTCAGAGGTAAATCCTTAGTGCTGAGGGCCCCAAGGAACCCAGAGGGGAGTGAGCCTTCTGTCACGCCGCGTGCAGAGAGCCCCAGTGCTGACCCGCAGTGACAGCTGTGCCCTGTCCTCTAATTCGCCAGACCTCCCCACTCCCACGCCCCATCCTGATCCATGGGAGTGAACCAACACCTAGGAGAGAAGCAGCATAGTGAGAAAGGGAGAAGTAAATGATGGTATCCTCTTCCACGGGATC
This sequence comes from Manis pentadactyla, assembly GCF_030020395.1. Classification (NCBI taxonomy): domain Eukaryota; kingdom Metazoa; phylum Chordata; class Mammalia; order Pholidota; family Manidae; genus Manis; species Manis pentadactyla. The sequence goes on from NC_080023.1 coordinate 42,966,175, forward strand.
CCTTTGCCTGAGGCAGGTCACAGCTGGAGGAGGAGAAAAAGCTCTCATTAGATGAAAGTTCAGAGTTTTCATACTGAATGAGATCGGATTTTTAATATCTGAAACTGATCAAAAAAAGCTGTGGAATCTGCCTGAAAGTTCACCCAGTGGGCAGAGAAGAGCAATTCAAGTCCTCCGTGTCAGATGGGAAATTATAAGAAAGGAAAAAGTTGCTTTCTAGTTAGAATTTTTGATGCTCAACTCATTCAATTATACATAATCAAATACTATACACACACACACACCTCTTTGCATATATGTTCATAAGGATAGCCAATAAAAGACAGATTTATGCTATCTGATCAAAAGATGTGCAGCTTTATAATAGTTGTAGGAGAAAATCAGATCTGCAAAGGTTGAAACAAATGCCAAGGATCCTTCTTGGATCATTGGAAAGGTAGCATGGCCATGTGTCAAGAATTTGTCATTAAAAACTCAACACCTAACAAATACACAGAATATAGTGGGGAGAGGGTGGTATTTGGAAATAGGTACCCAGGCTGAAGTGGTCAAGGCAAGGCTGAGTGTCCATTTTGTAACAAGTGGTCAATTTTAGTGGACAGTTTGTGGGTGCGCACACTGTCCTTGCAACCATCAGGGTGTATGGGTGTTCTTTTCAAATAATAAGCATTTCCATCGCTTACGTGGAATCTCTTACACTCTTAACTCATAAAATGTAATCTGGTTGCCTTCTTTTAAAAGGTCTATCCTTCACAGGAGAGATACTTTGTGTAGTCATGGAACCCTAATTTTTTAACAAAGTCTCTATTTTGACAAGTGGTAAGATATGTGTAGTGAAGCAAAATCAGTGTCTTTATCCATGGAGAAGCAGCACAGCAGATCTGTACTGGTGGACTGTCCTTCACTCTGGGGATCACCTTGGAGAAGTTATAGCAGCCAACTCTTAAATTATTTTATACATTTTAGATTAAGCATTTTGTAACTGTACACACAGTTTTGGAAGAAAGGAAAACCTATTGATTAAACAGTGTCTCAAGTTCAGTAATACACAACCTTCTGTATTCTTTCAGGTACAAACTGAGAGATTCCCAAGTGCAGAACCTTAAATAATATGGAAGTTGGTTTCTCTCTTATGTAAATAAGTCCCAAGTGAAGCAGATTGTCCTGATCCACAAGCTCATCCATGCACCTAGGCTTGGAATCTCTACCCTCCTCCATATGTGGCTTCTATTCTAGGTGTAAGGATGACACTGCAAACACCACTGCCACCCTTTGCCTGCAGTTAAGCATGCCCCTGACGTTGTGTGCATCACTGCCTTTCATATTCCAGTGGCCCAGATGTGGTCACAAGGCCACAAGTAAGGTTGGACAATATGGTCTGTGACTGGGCACCAACATGCCCAGTGAAACTCAGGGGTTCTGTTATGAAATGAGAAACAATGGAATGGATAGAGGGAGTGGCAGGGAATGACAGAAGTCTCTTTTGTGCCTCAGTAATTACTAGAGAGAAATTGAGCCTATAGTTTCATTTAACAAACATGTATTGGCTGCTTCCTGTGTGCAGTCTACTATTTCACTGTGGAGATAATCTTGCAAGGAGAAAAGGCTTTATTAGTGTAAAGGCTTTAAAAGGAAAATCCCAACAGATCTTAACTAAATTCACAGGACCATCCCTTAAATACCCAGTTCTTTGTGGGGCATTATAGCAGAGGCAAACCTGGTACCAATAAAAAATGTTTTGAATAGCCCTGGTTGGCACTGGATGAGCTCACGATGACATAAAGAACTGGTATAATATTCACTAGGTGCTAGAAACCAAACCCTTTCAGTCTAGCATGAAAAACAATGCCAGGACTGCAATTGTCAGGAGGCCTTTGCCATGTGTCAGTCTCTCCTCATTTTCATGCTGCACATTTAGTCCTTCCCAAAGTGAATACTTTAGAGTTGCCCTTTAGGAGCAGAGGGAGCTCTGGGCTGGGAGGCAGAAGCCCTTGGGCTGACAATGGCTCTGCTGCTAAATAGTTTTGTAACCCTGAGGAAATGACAGATAGGACCTAGGCTTCTGGTCATGAATCCCTCCCATAAACATGCATTTGTCACCTACTGTGCAGGCCCTGAGCCAATCTATGGAGAGAGGGAGCTTTCATCCCTCACCTGCTTGGGCTCTTCATGATGCTCTATGCATCCCAGCTTCAAGGGACCACAGGCATGTGGCTATGGCCTCTTCACACACACAACACGAACAAATATTTGTGGTATCGGTGTCTGAGGCAGACTGTTAATTATCCCTGGTATCCCCTCTCCTCTTCCTCCATTGTAATAGAATCCTTGATTCCCACCTGGGCACAGGGACACCCCTTCCATCCTTCTTGATAGTAAGGGTGACCTTGCAACTAAGTCCTGGCCAGTGAGATGTGAGTGGGAGCAATGTGTGTGAGTTCTGAATTATACCCTGAAAGATAAGATGTGTGTCCCCCATTCCTTTTTCCCTCTTCCTGCTGACTGGGGTGTGAGCACACTGATGAGTCATCTTGGACCTTGTGGATTGAAGGTGAGACCCAAGGATGGAAGAGAAGCAAGACGAAAGAAGCCTGGGACCCTGTATTAGTTTTCTATGTCTATAATAAATCATCCCATCATGTTGTGGCTTAAATAACAAACATCTATTACCTCACAGTTTCTCTGGATCAGGAATCTGGGTCCTCTGGCTCAGGGGTCCTCACAAGGCTGCAATCAAGGTGCTAGCCAGGGCTGCTGTGTCACAGAGCTCAATGGGTTGGGATTCACGTCCAAGCTCAGGCATGTGGGTGAGGGACCCAAGCTGACAGTTGATCCAGGCCATCAGTTCCGAGGTGCGTGGGCCTCTCCGTAGGGCAGCTCACAACACGGCAGCGTAAGCAAGAGAGTGAGAACAGGCTGGCCAAGGGGAAGGCAGTCCTTTGGTGTCCCAGTCTCACAAGTGGCATCCCATCACTTCTGCCATGTACTGTTTGTTAGAAGGGAGTCACTGGGTCCCGCCCACACTCAAGGGGAAGTGATTGCACAGGAGCAGGACCACCAGGAGGGGAGGGTCCCTGGGGACCGCTGTGGAGGCTTCCTCCTGGGGATTCTAGCACCAGGAGTCACCTCTTGACCTCTTGTCTGTTTCTACTGCAGAATTATAGGAAAGTGAAATAAATGCCCATCTTCTATAAAGCAGGGTCTGCCTCAGAGTAGCCAAACTTGCATTCTAACCAAACAGTATTGGATTTGTTTCATTCTATGGAACACTTCTCCAATTAGCAAAGTTCCTGCAGTACATGTTTTCTGCAGTAATGTCCCAACTAAATCGCTTTCTCAGAAAATTTCCCCTTCCTCCACCTCTGCCCCACCTCTCCGTTCTGGGAACCATTTTGGTAATAAATAACTCTGGTCCTCCCTGGCGCCCTCTGGTTAAAGGGTGAACAGGTGACCTGAGATGGGCCCAACCTGTTCCTCAGGCATTTAAAGTTGGGATCCAGAGACCCTGGTCAGTGCCTGTTGGGAACTGGACATCATGTGAAGGGAGGCCTGGGTCTGCATGTCCATGGGAAAGTGAGGACACCAGTTTGCAGGGGCAAAAGGAAGAGGCAGATGACATGCGCAGAGAGGTCTTCGGAGTAGGCTCAGCTCACGGCTCCCTGGTCCAGGCCCTGCTGGAGCCTGGCATTACCCCCACCCCAAGGCATGTGCCATGCCTCGGCACCATTCCAAACTATGTCCTCACCCTCCCTTCCTTCCTTTTGTTTTCTTCATCTAAACCAGTTTGTCATCTTCAGGTCTTTGAAATTAAACAACATCCAAGAAAGGCCCTTGTTTTTTTTGTGAGCCTTCAACACCTGACCTTAAGAGTGTCCCACCCAGTTCATAACATCCTCACGTACTCTCCTATCCCTCCTTCCCTGAAAAAGTAATGAAGTCCTGCAGGAAACCTCTGGGGTGGCACCAACATGACCACTAAGTGTACAAGGAAGGACACTGTATTGACACATGCCTGGGATCCGAGTCATGACTGTTGGTGGTCAGGAGAAGATATTTTGATAAGGGGGTGACAGACCAGTAGGGTGACCCACCCTCTAGGTGCCAAAGAAATAAAGAAGTCACCTTCTCTTGCCTTAACCCCTGTTCACTCACATGCTACTCGTCTAGATGGAAAATAAGTTACTTCACATCCTTATTATTGAATTATTAGAAAGGGCCCCACTCGGGGAAAGCGTTTACCCTCCACACCTGTCCCTGGAGTGGCTTTGCTCTCGTTCATTCATTTTGAGCTCCCTAAGTGGCATACTAAAAGGCAGAGACTCTGCCCTGAGACAGAGTGTTCCTGTATCCATCCCCTCAACATGCTACTCCATCTGCATTGTTTACTGCGGAATCCAGGCCAGGGTCCTGGGGGTGGGTTGTATTCCTTCAGTGGAATCTGCACTCCTCTTCCCGCGTCACACTCAGCATTCCTTGGATGCCTGCTCTGAGCTGGAGGGTCATTTTTCAGCAAAGCTATTTGTTGCACAGCCTGCAGAGGGCTTGTACTCTGCCTTGCCCTAGCAGCTGACCCTCTCGTGTGGAAGGAGGCAAATGGTATGTGGTAAACAGGAAGGCAGCAGGAAACATCAGTGACCACATTTAGCCCTGTGCCTGGATCACAACCTTCTGAGCTTGCAGCGCCTCACAGACTGGTTCAAAGACTATTCCAGCAACTTGGAACTGTCGGTGCAGCAGGAAGAAATTGTCCTAAGGCACCACCCCAAGGGGTTCATGGTTTCTGAATCCAGGGTGATAGATGGATAAACAGATGGATGAGAGGAGGAGAGAGGGTTAAAGGGCCCTGTGAGTGACGGGCCTCCCCCACCAGCACCTTGGTTTAGCGTTGCCTGACTCCACCCTAGTCTGCACTCCCAGTCCTTCAGCACCAGGCTGCATTTCCATCTCCTGTAACTTGTACCATACTGTGCCTTACTTCTGGCTGCCTCCCTGTGCTAGAATATAAGCTCCATGCAGACAGGGATCTCTGTCTGCACCCTGGTGGATCCTGGAAGCCACAGTGTGTGATACACAGTGGGTGTTCAGCAAATATTTATTGAAGGAATTAATGGATTTCCCAGGGATTTTCTTCTAATGAATTTCTTACTGAATTTTTTTTACTGTTTTCCTCCTGTCCTCCGAACTGGGAGTGCCTTCTCCCAAGCCCACCAAACACCATCGCATTGCCTTCCAAGGGCAGGCAGCAGGGCCTCTGCTGAGCCAGGCTCCCAGCATCCAGAGCCTACTCTACTGCTTGCTCACCATGTAACCTTGACTGAGTGACCTCATATCTCTCAGCCTCAGTTTCCTGACCTAATGGAATTACTCGGAAGATGAAATGATGTCCGAGACATGCTTATAAACACACCTCCACTGTTGCCCCCAGTGGGGTGACTTCTCACCCTGCTTTGAGCTTCATGTTGCATTGAGTTCCCTTAAGAACTCTTCACATTTTCTCATATATTCTAATTACTCTTGCACATATAGTATTTTCCTTGATAGAAAGGACCTTGTGACACAGTACTTTGCAAATATGTACTCTTAAATACCCTCTTTAGCACCTGAGCAGAGAAACGCCTAAGCACAACAGTGAACATCGCTGTGACGATTAGTATTCAGAGGACACATGAGGTATTGTCTGGAAGGGCTTGGAGGATGGGACACTGTGACACAGAAATACACATTCAAAGAACCATTCACATCATGGGCAGCAACTTCATACAAGTTTTTGGGCTGGAGCCCATGAGTGGGAATCAGCCGTGTCCTGCAAATCCAAAGTCCCCAGTTCAAAGGGGGCTGGTGACGGAGCAAGAGTCAGGCCCAGACTTGAGGCAGCAAAGCCCTGGCTTCTGAAGAAAAGGGCCTGCCCTTTTCTGTTACAGGGATCCACTAGAAAGTCGCTTGTGATAAACACTAGTGTGTTTCTGCAATCCGGCTTTCATCCCTTCAAAGGTTCCTGAACTGAGAGCAATTAACAGAGCTGGGGAAGCCAGGAAAATGCACTGTGAGTATAAACAGCTTGACAGGACGTTTATACAGCAGCAATCGGAGCAGAGCCCCCTTCCCTGGGGTAGCAGAGGCCAGGAGGGGAGATTTTGAGAGCAGGATGCCCATCTTTTCTCTTCCTTCTGAGATGGGCTTCTTCTGTTGGTTATGAAGGATCCCAGGTGAGTTTAAGGAAAGGATAAGTGACCAGCAGGATCACAGGCCCAGCAGCAGATGGAGGAGCCTTCACCCCAGTCCTGCCCAACACCACCCAAGCTCTTTTATAGGAAGCAGAAGGGAAAAAGCCACAGTTTAACTTGTTTTTCCCTGCTTTATAGAGGTACGATTGATGATCCCCAGCCTCTAGAAACCACCATTGTACTCTCTGCTTCTATGAGTTTGACTATGTTAGATTCCACATGTAAGTGAGATCATACAGTGTTTATCTTTCTGTGTCTGGCTTATTTCACTTAGTATAATGTCCTCCAGGGTCATCCGTGTTGTCACAAATGGCTGGATATCCTTCTTTCTTAAAACTGAATAATATTCCATTATGAAGATATATATGTATGTATGTGTGTATGTCTGTCTATATCACATTTTCTTTACCCACTCAGCCACTGAAGGACAGTTAGATGGTTTCCATGTTCCCATATCTTGGCTATTGTAAATAATGCTGAAAGGAACATGGAAGGGCAGACTGACCAATCAGAGAAAAGCAAATCAAGATCACAATGCTACATCCTCTCACATCTCCTAGGATGGCTGTTATCAGAAATACAAGAGTGAAGTGCTGGTGAGGACGTGGAGAAAAGGAAGCCCTGTGCACTCTTGGAAGGAGTGTGAGAGCTGAATGAGCCAGCCTGAGGACTACCCACGGTCAGGATTCAGCGATTATGGACTTGATCTTCAGTGTCCTCCTCCTTCTCGATGTACCTGATGGGTACTTCCATAAAGCGTTTTCAGGTTTATAAAGATCTCAGAGTATATACATATGAGTATATGCCTGAAAGACAACTGCCTTGAGATCCAGTAGTGGCACCACCACCTACTGACTGTCACACCCTGGCTCCTAAGGTTTGCCTTCTCTGCTTCTGAAATGGAGAAAAAGTTTACCTACCTCACTGGGATTGTCCTTAGGGTTAATAAAGAAATAAGCACAACTCCAGGCTGCCAAATGTTCTCAATAGGAGGGGCTCTTCAATTATTATTAAAACATGAAATCTATGTTCTGTGTTGGAGAGGAAGGGGCCTTCATGTCAAAGAAGGAGAATAATTGGCTTTTAGAATCCAGTAAAACTAGTGTCTTGAAGTTACATATCTGGCTTTTCTTTGAAAAGAAGATTGCAACATTTTAGGGTGGTGAGTATGCTATGTTGAATTGTATACATATGTCAAAACATATCAAATTATATACTATCAATGTATGCAGTTTATTACATTGTAGTTGTACCTCAATAAAGGTGTTTAAAAAATAATTAACTTTTAGAACAGCAACAAAAAGACCATAATAATAAATTATTTTCAGGCAGGTGGTTTTAAGTGGGTGGGCATGTGGGTAGATGGAAACTCCAGTATGAACCAACATTATTCGCATGTGACCCTTCCCAGCAGTTCTCTTAATATGGCTCCTCTGTCCTCCTGTTCATCTCTCCTGAGCCTGCATGCTTTCAACCCCAGCTCCAGTCCCACCTCCTCTCAGAAGCCTTCTCAACCATGCCAGCCAGCACAGGGGCACCCACCTATGGATGTCTTAACCCAGAACACTCTAATTTCTCAAATAGGCCTTATGTTATTTAAATCATTGTTTCATTTGGTGTGTGTCTGTGGTGACGTTAAGCTTTTGAAGAATAGGAGACCCATCTTTTGGGTTTTGAGCACATGGTGCTTGATAAATATTTCCTTACTGGATGATAAAACTTAGAGTTCTACCTCCTAGGCTTGACTCTCATCACCAGGACCTCCAAGGAATGGTCCCCAGCCTTCCATTGGATAGGAATTTTATGGTCAAATACCACCTAGACTAATCAGGCCATCGCTGGGCCTTGACTATTTATCATTTGTTTTCATTTGGGGAATCTGTTTGAACTGTACTGGTTGTATTCACCCCTAATAGCTTTTCACACAAGGCTTCCAGACTTGAGAGACCCAGAAGTCTATTCGACTGCAGCAGTTTCAGACCTTTCCAGCCCCTTCCACATGTGGGCCGCCTGGCGCTGAATCCCAGTCAAGCCTGAGTCTTGGAATGCAGGGCATGGGGTGCAACTCCCCAAGTCCAGCCCTGAGCCCATTCCATTATCCTAAGCCCTTCCATTTTCTGTTTGTTTGCTTTTAGCTCTCCTGGAAGTCTAATGGAGTCAGATTCCACATACCCCAGAAGAGGAATGACATTTATAACCCCCTTCTGCTCCTGCAAATGGAGGGGTTATCTTGAGATTTCCCTCATCAGAGCTCCCTGGTATCGCAGGCGGCTTCTCAGCCCTGTACCTTTAGGGTCAGCTCCAAGGCTGGTGTTTTCAGCATCCAGGGAGCCTCAGACCTGAGCATAAGGGCCATGGTTGAGAGTTAGCAGGATAGCTCTAAGTATCCTCTTCCTGTTTCAGAGGATTGCTGGCAGGTTTCTGAAAACCTGTGGCTTATTTATGTCTTCAAAGCTGGGCTCCTTGCCACCGCTTGCTTCAGGGCTAATGTAGCTCTGTTTAACATTAGGCTGATTCTCCAACTCCAGCCACCATCCAACTGAGCAAGGATGGGCTCCATCAGGCCTAGTGTCTGCCAAGGAAGCAGGGATGCCCCCAGGGATATGCCCTCGGGAAGCAGTGAGGAGGGTTTCATTTCTCTGGTGTCTAATAAAAGACAGAGAGCAGCTTTTCAGGTGGGAACTAAAAATACAGGAATATTTCAGAAAAAACGTTCTCTCCCCAAAACAGCCTTGTGGGGTTCCTTTCCTTTAAATATTAATTCATTGCTGAATAAATTATTGGTATTAGCATTTCCTAAACTGGGCTCTATGGTGTCAATAGATATTTCTTTTAAAAAATGTAGGTGGAGAGTTCCATGATCAAAAAAGTTCAGGAAATAAAGATCTGGAGAATAAGGGCTTTAGGAACCAACATCAGAACTAGTCAGAAAGGTTACAGTGGTCATGAAGGAGAAGCATCTGGTCAGGGCCCAATTTAAACAAGGCAGAGAAGAGGTGTGTTCCAGGCATAAGGCATCAGCAAATAATGAAATAGAGTGAAAAGAGTGACCTCTAGCTTGGAGGGTTCATGAAGACTAACTCTTATTGGTGTAACTCCAAGAAAGTGTTCTCCCTTCTCATTGCTCTCAAGGGAGACATTGTGGTCTGCCTGCATGTGCCTGACCCTGTTGTTTGCTCTCCAAGTCGTATGCTTTCCACCTGTACATATATGCGTGTGCACACATACAAACGCACACATGTGCATGAGCATGCACACAAACACACACTTCTTTCTTGCTAATGGAGCCTGATTTTGACTAGGTGTCCCCACCCCCATGTGGTCAGGAAAGGGAACCCTTCATCCTCGTCCCAGAAAGTGAATATTGGTTAGTTTAAGTGAGTTATAGTAATTTCTTCCCTTGCCAGGGATTAGTTTGGACATGATTGTGAGACCCAAGTCTGACAAATGGAACCTGAACCATAATCCTTTTAGAGATTCTGGAAAGGTCTTTCTCCATAATAAGAAGAGACACATGGGAGAAACACCCCTCTTCTTTGCTGGGTGTGGATTTTCTGTATGACGTGTAATGAACTGCAGCCAGCATGCAGCTTGGCAGGGGAAGGAGGAGAGGGGGCTGTAGACATTCTATGAATGGCAGAACAATAGGGTGTAAAACCTTTCATGACATGACCAAATGGCCAAAAAAACCCTCTCTCTCTGGATTCAGTATTAAGTGAGATAATAAAATCCATTCTGCTTAGGCCACGTTCAGTTGAGTCTTCAGTTCCTGGCAACTAGATGTTTCATGGTAAGAGTTTTCCCCTTAACAGAACACATCTAACAACTTGACCCATTCCGCTACTCACTTAGTTCTTTGGCTGCACTCTTCACTTAGCCCATCAGTGTAAAGCTTGGCCAACCAGGCTTCCCTGGCCAAGGCCTTGCTCTGGCCTCCCCACTGCCCTCCTTTGGGGGTGCCCTGGCCCCACCAACTCCAATCACCATGCTTTGCCTTCACTGACGATCTGGAGCACAGGTTTCAGAGGAGAAGGACATGAGTTTTAATGCTGGCTCTACCACATGGTCATTCTAGTCTTCAGAAAAGTAATTTAACTTTTCTGAAGCTTAGTTTCCTCACCTATAAAACAGGAAAAATATCTAATCTCATATGTCTATTTTAGTAATTAAATGAGATGATAATGAAAAGAGCTTAATGGCACTTGACATTCAGTAAGTGTTCTGTAAGTCATAGTCTTAACAATGATAATTACTATTTTTAATTAAAATTGACTTTTTAAAATCAATTTTAATTAAAATTGATAGTTGAGTAAGGATACCTGATTCAGACTGGATCACTCAAATAGTAGTAAGGAGTTATTATTGTTGTTATCTAATACAGTATAGCAGCAAGTAAAGGCAATAGTAACCAACATTGGAACATTGGCTTATAACATGATATTATACTAAACATATTTAAATGTTAACTTACTCCCAAAGAGAATTTGTTAAGTGTCAGTATCATTCCCATTTTACTAAAGCAACTGGGGTTTACGAGAGCCTAAGTAAGTGCCTTAGCTCACATAACAGGTGATTGAAATCCGAATCTTAAACCCCGGAGTGCATGCTCCTTGCACCACATTGCCCTCACAGTCACGTCCACACAGCCACTACCAGGATTGCTCCCAGCCTCTAAAGTTTTGTGGCTGGTGGCTAGGACTTCCTAGATTGGTTGGTTTCTTTCTGTTTGACAATTTGCATGTTAATATCTCTTGAAAATATTCAGTGGTTCTGAGAATGTTTCTGTGTTGGGCGGAGGGAAGGAGGATCACAGGGCAGGGAGAGAAGAGTGGCAAGCAGCCCAGCACTGTAGGATCTTCTAAGGAACACTCAGTTTGCTGCTGCACTTGTATAAGCAGCTCCTGTTTTTGGCACTAGGTTGGGTATTCACACTATTTCTAGCCTTTTTTTGTTGACCCAGGGGGTGAGACTTTGTGATAAGGAGTCTGTAATGAGGTTTATGTGACTAGGAGTGGACATGTGCTGCTAAAACAGTTTACTGTCTTCTGAGTGTCAACAGGGCTCATTGGGTGGCTGTCAAGACATTCAAACACAATGAGAGAGAAAAAGAGACAGGAGGGAAAATTTTCTTTACAGGGGAAATAGAGATGGGCTAGAAACTAAAGAAGAAAACCGTTTAGAAATTCAATGGGAAAGAAATAGCTCAGTTTAATGCTTGACTTAATGTTTATCAAAGTCAGTTTTCCCTGGTGTTCCTGTGGATGACAGGCTAAATTGTTCTCTCCTATAACCACCCATGCTTTTTAGATTTTTGTTATCTCCTTTCCTTTCTGGGGTCTACCACAGTCAGCCCAAGGCCAGCACTTACACATGAGGGGGTGTTTCTTTGGGTACTCTGCAGTGTCCTGCAGTATTTGAACAGGGACTTGAGGTGATCACTGGCCAGGGATCTCTGGAATGAGAGGCTCTAGTTCTGAGGAGCAGGTTAACTGAAACACCATCTGAATCCTTTCCATCTCCAAGATTTAACTGTCCATGCATTATTTGGCTGCTGAGTTATTCTAATGTTCTGTGTGCCTGTGGTAGCAGTCTCCTTGCACAGTTCTTGCATTCATTCTACTTTTGTAAAGAGCATGACTCCTCTGAGCTATATTATTCTTTAGGGAATATGTTGGTCTGGGCTTCACCAGAGGCAAAAACGTGAGCACAAGCAGTTTATTTCGGGTGACCAGGAGAAGCACTAATAGGGAAGTGGAGGCATGGGACATGGAGGGGAATGAAGGCAGTGAGGGGTACATTCTGAGCCAGTTACCAGGGTGGGCAACTTGGATTTACTCCTGCTGGGGAGCTCTGGGAGATGGTGTAGAGCATGCCTCAAAGTTACCCCAACAGACAGACAAGGAGGCTGGGAAATTTTACCCCAATAGCAGCATACCCCCCACCCATCTGTCTTTGATTCAAGGGTAATCCCCAAAGTTATTAACTCTGGTATTTCTGGCCTCCTCTATGCACAAGCTGAGCTTGATCCTGCAATCACATAAAAAGTCTTCAGGAATAGAGTTGCAGATATTCACAGCCAGCAGCCTTGGGTGTGTAGAGGTGAGTGCCCAGGGAGTGTGGGCAGAGCACCAACAGGATGTGCTAGGTGACTGTCATTCTCAAATTCTGAAATTTCTTTTTCCTGATTATAGTCATTGGTCTTTTTCATGAACTTCATCAGTGGGTAAGGGGGAGGAGAGAGAGGAAACTAACTTTGTATTCCACCCCCACAGTTATTTCTGATGCTTTAGATCTAGTCAACGCCTGGACATGGGGCATGCCTTAGAAGCCTATGGTAAAAACACCGTCTCTCATAAAGCGTTTGTGGATTGAGGGAATTAAGTTTAAGTATGTATATCAGTGAAATGTTAATGCGGAGTTTAGAATTAAAATATTTTACTGTTTTAAGAATAGAGAGCCTAGATATAAACTCAAGCATGTATGGTCAACTAATAGATGGTAAAGGAGCCATGGATATACAATGGGGAAATGAAAGTCTCTTCAACAACTGGTGTTGGCAAAACTGGACAGCTACATGTAAGAAAATGAAACTGAATTACTATCTTACTCCATACACAAAAGTAAACTTGAAATAGATCACAGACATGAATGTAAGTCATGAAACCATAAAACTCTCAGAAGGAAACATAGGCAAAAATCTCAGACATAAACATGAGCAAATTCTTCATGAACATATGTCCCCAGGCAAGGGAAACAAAAGCAAAAATGAACAAATGGGACTACATTAAACTAAAAAGTTTCTGTACAGCAAAGGAAACCATCAGTAAAACAAAAAAGGTACCCTACAATATGGGAGAATATATTCATAAATGACATATCTGACAAGGGGTTAACATCAAAAATATGTAAAGAGCTCATATGCCTTAACACCCAAAAAGCAAATAACCCAATAAAAAATGGGCAGAGGATATGAACAGACACTTCTCCAAAGAAGAAATTCAGATGGCCAACAGGCACCTGAAAAGATGCTCCACATCACTAATTATCAGGGAAATGCAAGTTAAAACCACAACAAGATATCACTTCACAGCAGTTAGGATGGCCAACATTGAAAATACAAGGAACAAAAAATGCTGGCAAGGATGCAGAGAAAGGGGAACCCTCCTAAACTGCTGGTGGGAATGTAAATTAGTTCAACCATTGTGGAAAGAAATATGGAGGTTCCTCAAAAAACTAAAAATAGAAATACCATTTGACCCAGTAATTCTACTCCTAGGAATTTACCCAGAGAAAACAAGATCCCAGATTCAAAAAGACATATGCACCCCTATGTTTATTGCAGCACTATTTACAATAGCCAAGATATGGAAGCAACCTAAGTGTCCATCAGTAGACGAATGGATAAAGAAGAGGTGGTACATATACAGAATGGAATATTATTCAGCCACAAGAAGAAAACAAATCCTACCATTTGCAACAACATGGATGGAGCTGGAGTGTATTATGCTCAGTGAAATAAGCCAGGCGGAGAAAGACAAGTACCAGATGATTTCACTCATTTGTGGAGTATAACAACAAAGCAAAACAGAAGGAAAAAAACAGCAGCAGACTCACAGAATCCAAGAATGGACTAACAGTTACCAAAGGGAAAGGGACTGGGGAGGATGGGTGGGCACGAAAGGAGAAGGGGATTAAGGGCATTATAATCAGCACACATTATATAGGTAGGTCACAGGGAAGGCAGTACAGCATGGAGAAGACAGTAATGACTCTACAGCATCTTACTATGCTGATGGACAGTGACTGCAATGGGTGGGGGGACTTGATAATATGGGTGAATGTTGAAACCACAATGTTGCTCATATGAAACCTTCAGAAGATTGTATATCAATGATACCTTAATTTAAAAAAACATTTCACTGTTCTAAAAAATGTTTTGCTGCAGAATATCAGAATGGAATATTATTTTTTTAACATATTACAGCAACCTTTTTTTGGTACTGCATATGTGTTTTTTTCCCCAAGTAGATAAGCTGTTTGAGGATCTAGTATAATATTGAGCATAAGATCTAGTATAAGGTCTAGCACAATATTGCACAAATATTTAACAAAACATAAATTATTATTATGTGTCTGATATGAAGCACATACTAGAAAGGGCTTTGGGTTATGAGGACAAGCCTTACTGATGAAGAGGCTCAACACAGTTAAGATAAATAATAAGGAGTTGACAGAAATTTCAAGGGAAATTTCTTTCCCCTGACAGAAATATTACAAGATCTTGTTGGGGATTTCAATTAAAGATACTGGATTGAACACATGCCTTAATAGCTACACCCTCCTGAAATTCCGCCAAAATAACAGTAAAAGGATTTGTTTAAAGGCATAAACACATAAAAACAAAGAATTTCAAAAAGGATGCAATAGCAGCAAAATTTCAGAAGTTGGAAAGCAGATGCATGAGTAGTTACTGATTAGTATATTCAGGAAAGATAAATACTAAATGAGAGAAGTGGCGACATAATTTATAGTGAAGAACCCACAAAAGTCTTAGGAACTGGAGGCACCAGGCACTACTAGATGCTGGGGGAGAGATGAAGCTAAAACAGGAGGTGTTGAATGAAGTCTGCCTAAGAAGCAGTTAGACCCTTCATATTCCTTCTCCTGTCCCACAGAGCCAAGTGACAGACTCTTTCTCACCCTAGAAGAAGACAGAGGGTTGGTCTTTGGAAAAGGCAAACCATAGTTTCTGAACTACAGGAAATCAGCCATAGCTGAGGGTGGAGATGGTGTAATAAAAATAGGAAGATGACTGTTTAGTGAATGTTGAAACTCAACCATTCAACTTCCCTACTAGGCTCCCAAAACACTGAAAATCAGAAGACTGGCAGAGTCCTCTCTGTAGAAACTGATCAACTCATAAGAAAAGACCTAAAGTTCTTAGGGTTTCCCAGAAAATGGGCGGGCCAGCTCACTCTGCCATGAAGCTCACAGTCAGTAGCCCTACTGAGTTAGAGTTTCCCAACAGCTTTGGAGTGTTCCACTCTTAAATATGAGCATACAGTCAAGCAGACATATTATGGGAAAGCCTCAATTATAAAATCTTAGGGACAAAACCAATAAATGGAGGAAAGCAACTTAGAAGAGAGACTATGAAAGCAGAGAAAAACAGGAGGGTGGACCCAAAAGAACTATTATCAACATCTTTAGGAAAGGAAGATATTGCAACCATACAACAGAAGCAAGAGACTATTTTAATAAAGACTACTCAGAGGGAGGAAGACGTCTTAGAAATTAAAAATAAGATAGCAGAAATTTTAACACTCAATAAAAAAGAAAGATGAGGATCACGGGAAGATGGCGGCATGAGTAGTTCAGAGGAAATCTCCTCCCCAAAACATATATAGTTATGAAAATACAATAAACCCAACTATTCCTAAAAGAGACACGAGTGGATGCAGTACAACAGCCAGGATACATCTACATCTGTGAGAACTCACACAAAGGGGGTAAGATGCAAGCCGCAGCCAGGCGGGACCTGAACACTTCCCCACCCCAGAACCCGGTGGGAAGAAAGGAGTCAGAACGGGGAGGGAGTGAAAGCCCAGGACTGCTAAACAACCAGCTCTAGAAATCCACACCCAGAACACAGACACAAGGTGCACTGGATATTAGAGAAATGGAAAAGCAAAACCTGTGGGCAGGTCCCCACAACCGGCGCCCCTGAGACAAAAGAAAAGCGAGTGCTTTCTGCAAGTCTTAAAGAGACAGGGACTCCATAGCTGGATGAAGTCATTCTGGCACACTTAGCCAGCTGCTGGGAATCCCGGGGAACCTTAGGTGCCCTAAACCCCGGGGAGGCAGCGCAGCTCTGAAGCCCCTCACGGCACTAAGTAGCCTGCCAGTCGTTCCTCCAACTGGCGCAGACCCCAACACACTGGCCCAGTAGCGGGAGAGTGGCAGCGCGTGCTGGGGCGGCGGCACTGGAAGGGACCAGGAGCAGATCGCGTGTGCCAGTGGCGCACAAGAGAGGCTTTGTGCGAGCCCGCAATGGTGGTGACCGAACAGCCCGGGTGCGGGTTGCATGCACCGGTGGCAGTGGAGCCAGAGGAGCCTGGTAGAGGCCTGCGCGGGAGAGCCCCGTGTGAGCCTGCAGCGGAACCAGAGGGAGCAGGCATGCTCCCAGCAGCCGACCAGAATCCCAGCCCAACACACAGCTGCCCGGGCCAGACCCAAAGGCCGCTGCTGGCACACAGCTGCATGGCAGGGGTGCTGCTATCACGGAGGAGCACACCTGGCATGCCTGCCACCCCCCGCAGGGCTCTGCACTGCTCTGATGGAGACCCCACCCACAGCAGCTTAGGGGACTAACCCGGTGGCTGCTCCAGGAATGCGGGTAACCAACACAGGCAGTGGAGAAGGGCAAGGCATCCAGCAAGCAGGAAAGGACTTTCTTCTCCCAGCTGACACACCCACAACCTGCCTACAGCCACCACTATCACCATGAAATGGCAAAAAATTTAGTCCAATCCAAGATAGTTCAGACAACACTTGAGAGAGGACCTGCAGAAACAGACATAACCAGTCTCCCTGAAAAAGAATTCAAAATAAAAATCATAAACATGCTGACAGAGCTGCAGAGAAATATGCAAGAGCTAAGGGATGAAGTCCGGAGGGAGATTACAGAAGTGAAACAGTCTCTGGAAGGATTTATAAGCAGAATGGATAAGATGCAAGAGGCCATTGATGGAATAGAAGCCAGAGAACAGGAATGCATAGAAGCTGACACAGAGAGAGATAAAAGGATCTCCAGGAATGAAACAATATTAAGAGAACTATGTGACCAATCCAAAAGGAACAATATCTGCATTATAAGGGTACCAGAAGAAGAAGAGAGAGAAAAAGGGATAGAAAGTGTCTTTGAAGAAATAATTGCTGAGAACTTCCCCAAACTGGAGGAGGAAATAGTTGCTCAGAATACAGAGGCACACAGAACTCCTGAGAGATAGGACCCAAAGAGGACAACACCAAGACATATAATAATTAAAATGGCAAAGATCAAGGACAAGGACAGAGTATTAAAGGCAGCCAGAGAGAGAAAAAAGGTCACCTACAAAGGAAAACCCATCAGGCTATCATCAGACTTCTCAACAGAAACCTTACAGGCCAGAAGAGAATGGCATGATATAATTAATGCAATGAAACAGAAGGGCCTTGAATCAAGGATACCCTATCCAGCAAAATTATCCTTTAAATATGAAGGAGGGATTAAACAATTTCCAGACAAGCAAAAGTTGAGGTAATTTGCTTCCCACAAATCACCTCTACAGGGTATCTTAGAGGGACTGATCTAGATGGGAGCACCCCTAAAAAGAGCACAGAACAAAACTCCCAACATATGAAGAATGGAGAAGGAGGAATAAGAAGGGAGAGAAATAATCATCAGACTGTGTTTATAATAGCTCAATAAGCGAGTTAAGTTAGACAGCAAGTTAGTAAACAAGGTAACCTTGAAACTCTGGTAACCATGAATCTAAAGCCTGCAATGGCAATAACTACATATCTTTCAATAATCACCCTAAATGTAAATGGAATGAATGCACCAATCAAAAGACACAGAGTAACAGAATGGATAAAAAAGCAAGACCCATCTATATGCTGCTTACAAGAGACTCACCTCAAACCCAAAGACATGCACGGATTAAAGGTCAAGGGATAGAAAAAGATAATTCATGCAACAACAAAGAGAAAAAAGCAGGTGATGCAATACTACTATCAGACAAAATAGACTTCAAAATAAAGAAAGTAACAAGAGATAAAGAAGGACATTACATAATGAAAAAGGGCTCAGTCCAACAAGAGGATATAACCATTATAAACATATATGCACCCAATACAGGAGCACCAATATATGTGAAACAAATACTAACTGTATTAAAGGAGGAAATAGAATGCAATGCATTCATTTTGGGAGACTTTAACACACCACTCACTCCAAAGGACAGATCCACCAGACAGAAAATAAGTAAGGACAGAGAAGCACTGAACAACACACTAGAACAGATGGACCGAATAGACATCTATAGAACTCTACATCTAAAAGCAACAGGATACACATTCTTCTCAAGTGCACATGGAACATTCTCCAGAATAGACAACATACTAGGCCACAAAAAGAGCCTCAGTAAATTCCAAAAGATTGAAATCCTGCCAACCAACTTTTCAGACCACAAAGGTATAAAACTAGAAATAAATGGTACAAAGAAAGCAAAAAGGCTCACAAACAAATGGAGGCTTAACAACATGCTCCTAAATAATCAATGGATCAACGACCAAATTAAAATGGAGATCCAGCAATATATGGAAACAAATGACAACAACAACACAAAGCCCCAACTTCTGTGGGACACAGCAAAAGCAGTCTTAAGAGGAAAGTATATAGCAATCCAGGCATATTTAAAGAAGGAAGAACAATCCCAAATGAATAGTCTAATGTCACAATTATCAAAATTGGAAAAAGATGAACAAATGAGGCCTAAGGTCAGCAGACAGAGGGACATACTAAAGATCAGAGAAGAAATAAATAAAATTGAGAAGAATAAAACAATAGCAAAAATCAATGAAACCAAGAGCTGGTTCTTCGAGAAAATAAACAAAATAGATAAGCCTCTAGCCAGACTTATTAAGAGAAAAAGAGAGTCAACACACATCAACAGAATCAGAAAAGAGAAAGGAAAAATCACGACGGACCCCAGAGAAATACAAAGAATTATTAAAGAATACTATGAAAACCTATATGCAAACAGGCTGGAAAACCTAGGAGAAATGGACAACTTCCTAGAAAAATACAACCTTCCAAGACTGACCCAGAAAGAAACAGAAAATCTAAACAGACCAATTACCAGCAACGAAATTGAAGCTGTAATAAAAAAACTACCCAAGAACAAAACCCCCGGGCCAGATGGATTTACCTCGGAATTTTATCAGACATACAAAGAAGACATAATACCCAGTCTCCTTAAAGTTTTCCAAAAAAATAGAAGAGGAGGGAATACTCCCAAACTCATTCTATGAAGCCAACATCACCCTAATACCAAAACCAGGCAAAGACCCCACCAAAAAAGAAAACTACAGACCAATATCCCTGATGAACGTAGATGCAAAAATACTCAACAAAATATTAGCAAACCGAATTCAAAAATACATCAAGAGGATCATACACCATGACCAAGTGGGATTCATCCCAGGGATGCAAGGACGGTACAACATTCGAAAATCCATCAACATCATCCACCACATCAACAAAAAGGACAAAAACCACATGAGCATCTCCATAGATGCTGAAAAAGCATTCAACAAAATTCAACATCCATTCATGATAAGAACTCTCAACAAAATGGGCATAGAGGGCAAGTACCTCCACATAATAAAGGCCATATATGATAAATCCACAGCTAACATCATACTGAACAGCAAGAGGCTGAAAGCTTTTCTTCTGAGATTGGGAACAAGACAGGGATGCCCACTCTCCCCACTGATATTCAACATAGTACTGGAGGTCCTAGTCATGGCAATCAGACAAACAAAGAAATACAAGGAATCCAAATTGGTAAAGAAGAAGTCAAACTGTCACTATTTGCAGATGACATGATATTGTACATAAAAAACCCTAAAGACTGCACTGCAAAACTACTAGAACTAATACCGGAATTCAGCAAAGTTGCAGGATACAAAATCAACACACAGAAATCCGTAGCTTTCCTATACACTAACAATGAACCAACAGAAAGACAAATCAGGAAAAAAATTACATTCACAATAGCATCAAAAAGAATAAAATACCTAGGAATAAGCCTAACCAAGGAAGTGAAAGACCTATACCCTGAAAACTACAAGTCACTCTTAAGAGAAATTAAAGAGGTCACTAACAAATGGAAACTCATCCCATGCTCCTGGTTAGGAAGAATTAATATAGTCAAAATGGCCATCCTGCCCAAAGCAATATACAGATTTGATGCAATCCCTATCAAATTACCAACAGCATTCTTCAATGAACTGGAACAAATAGTTTTAAAATTCATATGGAACCACAAAAGACCCCAAATAGCCAAAGCAATCCTGAGAAGGAAGAATAAAGTTGGGGGGATCTCGCTCCCCAACTTCAAGCTCTACTACAAAGCCACAGTAATCAAGACAATTTGGTACTGGCACAAGAACAGAGCCACAGACCAGTGGAACAGAATAGAGACTCCAGACATTAACCGAAACACATATGGCCAATTAATATACAATAAAGGAGCCATGGACATACAATGGGGAAATGACAGTCTCTTCAACAGATGGTGCTGGCAAAACTAGACAGCTACATGTAAGAGAATGAAACTGGATCACTGTCTAACCCCATACACAAAAGTAAACTCCAAATGGATCAAAGACCTGAATGTAAGTCATGAAACCATAAAATTCTTAGAAAAAAACATAGGCAAAAATCTCATGGACATAAACATGAGTGACTTCTTCATGAACATATCTCCCCAGGCAAGGGAAACAAAGGCAAAAATGAACAAGTGGGACTATATCAAGCTGAAAAGCTTCTGCACAGCAAAGGACACCATCAATAGAACAATAATATATCCTACAGTATGGGAGAATATATTCATAAATGACAGATCTGATAAAGGATTGACATCCAAAATATATAAAGAGCTCACACACCTCAACAAACAAAAAGCAAATAATCCAATTAAAAAATGGGCAGAGGAGCTGAATAGACAGTCCTCTAAAGAAGAAATCCAGATGGCCAACAGACACATGAAAAGATGCTCCACATTGCTAATCATCAGAGAAATGCAAATTAAAACCACAATGAGATATCACCTCACACCAGTAAGGATCGCCATCATCGAAAAGACAAACAACAACAGATGTTGGCGAGGTTGTGGAGAAAGGGGAACCCTCCTACACTGCTGGTGGGAATGTAAATTAGTTCAACCATTGTGGAAAGCAGTATGGAGGTTCCTCAAAATGCTCAAAATAGACTTACCATTTGACCCAGGGACTCCACTCCTAGGAATTTACCCTAAGAATGCAGCACTCCAGTTTGAAAAAGACAGATGCACCCCTATGTTTATTGCAGCACTATTTACAATAGCCAAGAATTGGAAGCAACCTAAGTGTCCATCAGTAGATGAATGGATAAAGAAGATGTGGTACATATACACAATGGAATATTATTCAGGTATAAGAAGAAAACAAATCCTACCATTTGCAACAACATGGATGGAACTAGAGGGTATTATGCTCAGTGAAATAAGCCGAGCAGAGAAAGACAAATGCCAAATGATTTCACTCATCTGTGGAGTATAAGAAAAATGGAAAAACTGAAGGAACAAAACAACAGCAGAATCACAGAACCCAAGAATGGACTAACAGGTACCAAAGGGAAAGGGACTGGGAAGGATAGGTGGGTAGGGAGGGATAAGGGGGGGAAAGAAGAAAGGGTTATTATGATTAGCATGCATAATGTGGGGGATGGGAGAAAGGGAGGGCTGTGCAACACAGAGAAGACAAATAGTGATTCTACAACGTTTTGCTATGCTGATGGACTGTGACTGTAATGGGGTTTGTGGGGGGGACTTGTGTAGGGGAGAGCCTAGTAAACATAATATTCTTCATGTAATTGTAGATTAATGATAACAAAAAAAAAAGAGAAAGAAAAGGGGGATTACTCCCTGATAGGATAAAACTAACTGCAAATCAACAATTAATGCATGCTTTACATATCCTTAATTTTGATCTTTTAAAGGGTGTCAGATGATCAGCTATGGAAGTACATTTTTCTGATAATATTCCTTTCTCTTAAAAACTAAAAAAGCAGTTCCTGTGTGGTGATCTCCAATAGGTTCTTCACAATGGTGTAAAGGTCATATCAAAGTGTGGGCAAGGGGTTTGTTTGTGTTTATAGAGAGGATCAAAGCCTAATTTGGCTACCCAGAAAACGAATTAAGATACGATATGAAGAAGAACTTCCAACATCAACATTCTCTGGAAGAGTCATTCCAGAAGATGATCATCAAAAAACTTCAACAAAGATCCTGGTGCTGTTGCAGTTGTAGCTGCATTCATCCCACCGGTTCCTTGACTTACCATTGGAATGAAGAAGGAGATATCTAAGCTGGCCTGTGCATACAGTAAAACAACAAATTTGACTGGATCTATACTGTCGGAACTCAACCAAGAATTAGGAGAAGTGCAAGTTGCAGTGCTCCAAAATCGTGCGACTATAGACTATCTACTGTTAAAAGAACATATGGGATGTGAACAGTTCCCAGGAATGTGTTGTTTTAATTTGTCTGATTTTTCTGAAACTATTCAAATTCAGTTAGACAATATCCATCATATCACTGATAAGTTTTCACAAAAGCCTAGGGTACCTAATTGGTTTTCTTGGTTTCACTGGAGATGGCTGGTAATTGTAGGTTAGCTTTTGTTATGTAGCTGTATTCCTATTATGTTAATGTGTGTGCACAATTTAACTAGTAGTTTGTTAAAACCTATACATGCTTATGTTACTCTACAAGAAGATAAGTCAAAGAAATAATCAATCTTCCCATGTTTTCTTCTGTCTGTTACTTCTATAGCTTTTCTTCTTCCTTCCTAATTACAACCCTTTAGTAGAATTCGTGCCTCAGATCAAATTTACCGAGTATCATAATTCTTCCAAGTGGTAAAGATACCTCAACACAAATGTTGGGCATAGAAGCCACAGGGCATAAATCTGCAAAGAAGTAAAAAGCTAACCTTTTCAAACAATATTGCTTCTCTCTCACTTACCAACTTTACATTTCCCTGTATGGCCCCAGAAGATGACTGGTTAGCCAGAGACGGGTAAGATTCCTCAAGGGAGGAACAACCGAAGACAGGCACAGTCGCAGGGGGGCCATCAGGTGAGAAATTGGGGATCAACAGAGGTGAGGCTTAGAACCTCACCCCCTCCTGTTTTGAGAGAAATCTTCTGCATCTGTGGATGTTTCGTTGCCCTTGTCTAGCTTGGATTAATACTTAGTCTATAGGCACAGACCTGATCATCTACATTTGCCCTCTTACAGCACTAAATTATGTTTTCTACCTTTATCTTACATCTACCTATCACTCCAGCATTTTATTTAAATAATAATAATGAGAAATGTGGGATTCACATATAAATGAAGTATAAAAATCAAACGAATAATCATATCTGACTTGATTGTTTATAGTTCATGATGCATGATCAAAACTGAAAGTTTCTGTGATGACTGCCCTTGCACTGTTCACCATGTAAGAACTAATTCACTATGTAAGAACTTGTTCACCATGTAAGAACTTGTTCATTATGCTTCAGAAGATTGGAGACTGTTGAGAATTAGGCTTGGGGTTGATTAATGATTGTGCATTGAGTCCCCTATACAGAATTTTATTGTTGTTAACAACCATTTGATCAATAAATATGAGAGATGCCCTCTCAAAAATAAATAAATAAATGAAATAAATAAATATATGAAATAAAATAAATGTAATCATAAAAAAAAAAGTTGTAGGAATGTGGGAAAAATATGGAAGACAATAAAAGTATTGTGCTTTTCTTCTGGTAAAAAAAAAAGAAAAGAAGGTGTGGTACATATACACAATGGAATATTATTCAGCCATAAGAAAAAAACAGATCCTACCATTCACAACAACTTGGATGGAGCTAGAGGGTATTACGCTCAGTGAAATAAGCCAGGCAGAGAAAGACAAGTACCAAATGATTTCACTCATATGTGGAGTATAAGAACAAAGGAAAACTAAAAGAACAAAACAGCAGCAGAATCACAGAACCCAAGAATGGACTAACAGTTACCAAAGGGAAAGGGACTGGGGAGAATGGGTGGGAAGGGAGGGATAAGGGTGGGGAAAAAGAAAGAGGGTATTACGATTATCATGTATAGTGCGTGGTGGGCACGGGGAGGGCTGTGCAACACAGAGAAGACAAGTAGTGATTTTACACCATCTTACTACACAGATGGACAGTGACTGTGAAGGGGTATGTGGGGAGAACTTGGTGAAGGGGGGAGCCTAGTAAACAATGTTCTTCATGTAACTGTAGATTAATGATACCAAAATTTAAAAATAAATAAATAAATAAATGCCCATCTCTGGTGGGGGTATAAATAAGTAAATAAGTAAATAAATAAATAAATAAATAAACCCTTAGCTATGTTGTCATATAAAATATAGCCGATAAGTGGCATCTGTGGTCTAACTGCGAGGGAGGTGTTCCTGGTGACGGGGTAGTTTAGGTAGTCTGGCCGCCTTGAGAAGAGTCTAGGGGTGGCATTGAATCCCGGCAACCAATAAAAAATTTAAAAATTTAAAAAAAGAAAGATAAAGAACAAAATATAAAAGAGAAGGAAAATAGGAGAGGACAGATTAGAAGATACCAGAGAACAATTCCAGAAGCTCCAACATCTGAATAAAGGTGGGATTCAGAGAAGATGATGTTACCAACAAAATAATTGAAGAAAAATTCCCAGAACTAAATTATGTAAGTTTCCAGAGTGAAGACAATCATGTGACCTTCAGAGTATGCATCTAGAAGACACCGTTGGTGCGCTGTCCAGACCCCAATGCAGGGCCATGAGTGGTGGCTGCTCAGGGCTCACAGCTCCCTGCTCTGGGGCAGTGCCCTCAGCAGTGGCTATGTCTCCTGGGGGGTTCCACCCCCATGCCAGGTCCTGCACAGGAGAGCTCACAACTGATGACAACTGACTGGAAGATCTGAAAGGTCAATATCCTTGTTTCAAAAAGAGGACAAACTGTGGTACAATGTGTGCTCCTCAGCAGCACTGGGTATCAGGCTAAAGCTAGAGTCCAGCCAAGACCACAGCCTTAGCTCCTTCCCCAAACTAATCCTTCTTCCCTGTTTACCCTTTCCTGTGATTAAACCCTGAGTTAATCACATGCACTCAAAATCCTCTCTCAATCTCTCTTTCTAGGAAAGCTGCCTTAGGTAGTAGGAGACAAAGAGGATTCTAAAAGCTTCCAGAGAGAAAGGCTATGGTAAGGATACAAAGGCCACAAGTAAAGCCAGAAAGGCTAAAACTAAGGCTTTGGAGAAGTGCTAATGGGCTGTGGAGGGGCTGCTGTATTGTAGATGCACTTGAGCCTTCAAATGATGTGCAGAATAACTTTGATTTTAAAAACTACATTAAAAATTAAAATACCTCCACGGACAAACACCAGAGGATGCTATTTTGTATGAAATGCCATGTTGGATAAAATTTTGATCAGGTGCTGGCTTGGAGCCAGGTTAAGAAAATATTTTTCTCAAGGACATATGTTACTGAGAGAAAAAGCTGACTATAGACCCAGAGTATGGGAGCAGGGTGATGAAGCATAAGGAGCCTAAAAGCACCTGGACCCCAGGACAGAGCTGTAGCCTTCTGGGAGGTTGCAGGAAATTTTCTGCACACTAGTCCTCACCCACTTCAATGTTCCCTCGGTTCACTGTGGGAGTCTTCACAAACTGGTTTTTTACACAGGCTTACAAAGCTGACAGCTGCAGACAACATTTCTAGGCTGCCATGTGCTTCCTCTCTGGCCCCTCACCCTCTTGCCCAGGTTTTCTCGGGGCTCACCCTGTTCCGGAATCCCACTCGGCAGTAAATATGGAGGCCATGGTCCTGTGCTCTCGCATGCTGGTTAGATACCAATTCCCTCTTGATCAGACACCGAGAGGGATGCCGGTGGTCACGGCAAGAGCTTTGAAGTGGGCCAAAAGTAAAGCCTGGGTGCAAAGGCACCTTTCCTGTTTTTCCAGGAGATGGCCAAGGAAGTTATCCCAGAGGTAGTAAATGTGGGAAGCCCACCGGAGGAGGCTCACATCTAACAGTGCATCATTCAAGAACACTCAGGAGAGGAAGAGAATTGTCTAGCTGACCAATAGTTTCTCATTTTAAATAAAACCATTGGCTAAAATATCATTTATATATATATGTATATATTTATATATTTCTTTTTAAACAATCAAAGGAAAATCCACTGGATTAACAAAAAAAAATTATTAGAAGATTCACTGAAGTGATGAATTTCCTTTCTTTAGAAAATGAATCAATCTACCTAAGTGTGGTGGACACACCGATTCTCAGAGTCTATAAAGCCAAATACACCAGTAGCCAGAGCTCACAGTTGCTGCTGCCAAGGGCCTGGGCAGAATTTCACAGAACTGGTTTGTAAGGAACTGAGTTCCCCTTTTACTTCAGTGAAAACCAAGACTCAGAGAAGTCAAGCAACATGCCCAAGTCATACAGCAAGTAAATAGCAAGTCTATACATTCTAAGTCTAGACCTCTCTCAGTTCAAAGGATCTGCCCCTTAAAGTGAGGCAACCATAGAAAAGATGTAAAGAGGAGTCTATTCTCACATATTCCTAAACCTATTGTACTTCTCGTGGGAGCTGTAGCCATGGATTACTCAGTTCAGACATCAGATGCTGACATAAACCAGTAGCCCCAGACCCCTGCCTGCCTTAGAAACTTTCTAGGGCAAGTAGGAGGGAGTGGCTGGGCAGGCAGGAGCAGGGACAACACAAAAACAAGGAAACTAACAGGCTGGCTGGCTTCACTGCAAAGAGTAAATGAAAAGCTCTGCTCTGGGAGCTTAAATGTGGCCTCTGTGGCCAGGACAGCTCATCTAGATTGATGGCCAGTGGATTCCACAGCCCACATGAAATTCCCAGTTGGCACAGGGAGGTCCAGTCTCCTCTCTCACCTTGAGTAACCCCACCAGCCTGCACAGCTGCTTCCTAACCTCCCCACCCACCCCCATTTAAATGTCTCCCCTCCAAAGGTGGCCTGTTGTCACTTCTCATTGCCCAAATCTGACAAGAGATCACAGGATTGAGAAAATGAAAGGGAAATAATGGTTTTTGGACCTATACAGAAATACACACACTCATGTCAATTTGAGAGTTGTTAAGAAACACCACCACCCCATTATTAAAACAAAACGCAGACCCTTCAAGGTTCAGCACTGGAAGCAAAAGCCCCAGTAGTGGAGAGTGGAGTGACCAGGTGGCCCCACTAGAGTCAGGTTAAGTACGGTGTCAGGTTAGAACTCATGTTCTAGAATCTGACAGAATTAGATTCAAATCCCACTCCTTTACCCCAGAGCTGTGTAGGATTGGTTAGTAGGAAAATAAGTTCCCTAAGCCTCAACGTTGTCACTGGTAAAATCAGTTAATAAGGTCTCCCCTACAGGCCGCAGCAAGGAGGCCAGGAGCTGGTGCCCATTCAGCAGGTGGTCACAGGTGTCAGCTGGCATTATTAGGACAGGATCATCTCCTTGGGGTTCGACCACTATTACTCAGCCGCCTCCAGGTTGATTCCCAGGAGAGGAGCAATTCTCCCTCCTTTAGTGACTCACAGTGTTATTTTCCCCTCTGAATCTATATGTATACACAGACATTTATTTACAAATTTGTAATCTTTCTAATAAGCTAGGACTTGAACCTGTGTCTGACTCCAGAGCCACAGTGAAGATGACTCAGTAGAGATTATCAAACCACAGGGATATTACAGTCGGATAACCCAAGTGCCGACCACCCAAAAAGGAGAGGAGCTCTTCCTTCCCACCTCCGCTCCTCCCAACCCCTTCTCTCCCACTCTCCTTCCAAGCAAGGAGGACCCTTTGCTAATGTGGCCAGAGTGAGACCAAGACCTCAGTTAGGACACTCTTACTAGTAGGCATAGTTGATGGACCATCTTCTACTCCCTCCCTTGCTCCCGGTATCTCCCTTCAAAAGCTATGTGGACAGGTTGAGCTACAGCCCCCTCTCTGCCTGCACAACTTCCTTGCCCTGTGAAACCAGACAGATGGCAGAAAGTATGCAAGTGGGCGAAGAGGTAAGCTAAGGCAGTGAACTTCTCTAGTGACTTTTGGATTGACTGTGATCATAATCAGAAAATCAGGCAAACTCTATGAATGGCAGACTTGTCCTGGTTATTTCTGATACAGGTGGATGGACAATCAGTCCAAGTAGCACCTAATTGTTCTAAGGCCTAAAATTCCAAATCAACCTTCCAGCCCTTCTGGTGGTGCCATAATTCTGAGACTACAGAAACTGTAACTCCTGACACAAACAGAAAAATTTACCCTGCATTATCCTTCTATCTTAAGTACCCCTTGGTGATGGTTAATTTTATGTGTCAACTTGACTGTGTCGTGGGGGTGGGGGTGTCTATGAAGGTGTTTGGGGATGAAATTAGTATTTGGAATCAGCAGATGGAGTAAAACAAACTGCCCTCCCCGGGGTGGTGGGCCTCATCCAATTCTCTGAGAGCCTGAAGAGGGAGGATCTGCTCTCTGGCTGAATCCTTGAGCTGAGCATTGGTCTTCTCTTGCCTTGGGACTGGAACTTACACCTGGCTCTTGGGTCTTCAGGTTCAGACTGGAACTGCATCACTAGCTTCCCTGGGTCTCCAGCTCATAAAGAGCAGATTGTAGGACTTCTCAGCTTCCATCATCACATGAGCCAGGTCCTTATAATTCTCATGTATGTGCGTGTCTATAAATATACATATTATGTCTTCTGTTGGCTGTCTTTTTCTGGAGAGCCCTGACTAACACACCATCTGATCTTTAACTCCACTACAAGCTACTCAGGAGCAGTAACTGAATCCTATCCTAAATCTATCTCCTTAAAGCCTGGGAGAGCACAGTGGGTATTGGATGTTTTTTGCACAGACTTACTTTACTTACTGTCCTTTACAGACATCTGTGATAGGATGTTTACAAATAGTAATTAAACATTAAGAATGTTATACCATGAATTAAAATCAATTCCAGGTGAATAGAAATTCAATATAAAATTTCAAAACACCTACCAATGAAGAAAATGTAGTATTTATCAAAATTCAAAAACAGGGATAATTTTTTAAGCATGGAAATTGACTAAATAATAAAGGAAGACATTGACTGGATTCACTACATTTTAGGATTTAGAGCTAAAGTTTGAAAACCATTTCAAAGGCTAGAATAAATAGGCATTGAAAGTATGTTGGAGAAACAGCTAAATTTTTTGTCAATCCAGAGCTGGTAAAAATAGATAGCAAAAACCCTGAGGTACTGGTAAAGAAAATTACTTAGACAAAAATTCCCAAAAGGAGATGAAGGTCCACATACAAATCTGTAAGCAATATTTTTTGCCACTTTATTCATAATTTGGTTCAAAGAGGAAACAACCCAGATGTCCACCGACTGGCAAATGGATAAGCAAACTGTGGCCCATTTGTACAGTAGAGCATCGCTCTGCCAGAAAAAAGAAACAAATGACTGATACATGCAGCATGGCTACCTCTCAAAATCATTACGCTGACAGAAGCCAGATACAAAGAATCACACGTACCAAATGAGTCCATTGGTACGACATTCTGGAAAAAAGAAAACTATAGTAACAGAAAACAGATTGGAGGATACCAGGGGCTGAGTATATGAATTAGAAAATGACTACAAAGGAAATTTCGGGGGCAGTGGGATGGGAGGAAATATTTTATATCTGTTATAGTGGTTACATGATTATAAACATTTGCCAAAATCATATACCTAAAAATGATGAATTGCATTATATATGAATTATACCTCAATAAACTTGATTTTAAAAAGACAGTTAGAACATGTTTCATATTACAAATCAAATAAATGAAAACTGATATAACGGGGTCATTTCTATCCTAATGCATTTACAGCTAACACCAACAATGTCCAATTCTGGCTAGGTTTCAAAGAATCTGGTATTCTCATATACTGATGTTGGTGATGTGAATTGGAATGATTCATTTGGGAATGATTCTTGAAAAATGTATCAAGAGTAATACAAATATTACCCTTTGACCTAGAAATACCATTTGTGGGAATCTGGGCCAAGGAAATTCTGCAAAATGGCTTCAGAAAATCATGTTCATAGAATACTGTATTATAGATCATTAATAATTTTAAACAACTAGAGGATCTCAATTTCCAATAGTGGGTGAATGGCTAGTTGAATTATTATGGAAAATTTTGTGGAAATATTACACAATTAAAATGGTTGTTATAAAGTCTGTATAGACACATACAAATATGGAAGAATATATATGATGTAATGTTACTGAAGAAAACCAGATACAGACTTACATGTGCATTTTAGAAAGGTACTAACTATAGTGGGTAAGACCATAGATTCTAGAGCCAGACTGCCTGGGTTCATACCCCAGCCCTGCCACCTCCCCGCTATACTCTTAGGCAGCTTACTTCACCTTTCTGATGTTCAATTTCCTCATTTGTAAAATAGGAAAAATAATAGTAGCTTCCTCATAGGTTTTTTCGAGGTCTAAATGAGTTGCTACATCACATAAAGCTTACTAAACTATCTGGCACAGAGTAAACACTTCATATCTGTTTTGCTATACGTTTTATCTCTGCAAATGCCAAAGGACTGGACAAAAATAACTCAACAGTATTATTCTGATATACGTGGTTGTAGCATTATATTAGGATGGTTAAGCTTGTGGATAATTTTATTTATCCTTTTCCACTTTTGCATTTTAAAAAGTCATTTTGATTTTTAAAGGCTTGCCTAGATCTCACTACAGATTTACATTCAGAGTTCATTGAATGGACATTTTCTTAGTCTTTTTCTGCCTTGCTTGTTAATGGATTTTCAAGTGGTGGTGTGACTAGAGCTAAAGGGGTAGTGTACCAATGACTCATGTAAATCCCATTGAAACAGACACTCTGAAAAAGGAAACACCA
The DNA here is from genome assembly GCF_030020395.1 of Manis pentadactyla. Taxonomy (NCBI): domain Eukaryota; kingdom Metazoa; phylum Chordata; class Mammalia; order Pholidota; family Manidae; genus Manis; species Manis pentadactyla. The sequence goes on from NC_080023.1 coordinate 42,997,205, forward strand.
TAAAATGGTTTGAAGGTAATCGTATCCATGGAAATGCTAATTACAGATTACTTATTATGTTAAACAATTAGAAGCTGCTCCATTTCTGATAACAGGAGAATAATGAATTAAATTACAAGATAGCTATTAAAGGGAGTATTATCGACTATTTAAATTATGATTGTAAAGATTATATAACCATATATACACATGGAAACATGTAGAATATGTTAGTGAAGAAAGCTGAATATTTCTGTGTCTTGAAACAAAGTTTCAGATGCAGGAGCAAGGGATGGACCCCTCTGGTTTGGTCCCCATGCTCCTCAGTTTCTCAGCATTTCTTACCCTGGTACTGGGGGTGGTCAGCCTTCCATAGCAGGCACCACCAGGGCTCTGCTTTGCCTCTTTAGGGCCAGCTTCCCTGTGAGATGTTTTCTGGGTGGGACACAAACAAAGCCCTTTCACAGGGGAGGCTGGTCACTCCCTCTGCGCCTTCTGCATGTGTGTTCCGGGCGGCACTGTTAGCCAAGCCTAGACGAAACGAATCTGGTGAAATTTATGCTGACACTTGGTTCCACATCTGGAAATGCTGAAGGTCAGTTATGATTCTGAGCACTGTGGGCATTCTCTTCTTGAGCAAAACTTCAACATAACCGCACAGGCGAGCCATCTTTTCAGGCGCCCAGGGCACTTCAGCAACTTTCCAAAAACTGAATAGGTTTAAACATTTAGGACACAAGGTTAAATTTTCCAGTGTTTTTGGTTGGAAAAATCCAGAACCTATGCAGATCTGTTACCTGTTAGGTTCTGACCATAAGGAGACGTGTTTTCAATCACACTCCCAAGATTAAATATACCGTTTGGATTAATTTTTTTCAAAGATGTCATGTGTCTTTTAAGAACTGATTAACGTTGGCAATTAAGATCCCATGCCTTAGACTTTTCTGAGGGGAAAATGTTAAAAAGAAACAAATGGAAATTTCGTAAAGTTAGTAGACCAATGGAAAATAGAAGTAAGTTAAAGGAAGTTTTTATTGTTTTATTTTTACATAAAAGAAATGGTCAGCTAAAGGAAACAGAAATGTCTGCTTCACAATTTAAAGAGAATTATATCTATATTTTTCATGCATTTTACTTCATAGTTTGCATAATTTGTCTTTCTGTAGAGGAAAAAGGGGGACATTGTTTATTTATACCTTGACCTAGATAGAGGAAAGAGAATTCGATGGGGATATTTAAGATCATGAGACACTTTGTCAATCAATAAACTGCTATTCAAAAGTGCTATACTGTATTCCACCCCTCCCCCCTTATTTTTCAATGTCATAATTATTTATAGGGCCAGTTGCAGTCTCAGCTCTGCTAAAACCATTTCTGAGAGGGCTCTCAGTCTTCATTCCAAGCACAACAGTGGTTCAGTAGGCCCCTGCACAGATGTTTATTCATGTGGATCCTGACTCAGCTGAGTGTATGTGTGTGTGTGTGTGTGTGTGTGTGTGTGTGTGTGTGTGTCAGAGAGAGAGAGAGCAGGGCAGTGGCAAGAGTTACTCTTAATTTGGGTTTTTCTGGAACATGTTAGCACAGATGGAGCAGCACACGGTGACCCTCTTTGTTTACTCTGGGCCAACAAGATGGTCCTGACAGTGCAGGCAAGGAAGCCTCAACACACCCCACCTGCACAGAGGGGAAGCTGGTGGGGACCTGATTCGCCACGGCCAGTGAAATCAGACCACCCCAGAGAAGACCACATGCAGATTGTGCAGGGTCAGGAGATCCTCATCAGATATAGACATCCAGGCCTCATACTTTTTGACATGGTAGGGTTCAGGAAAGCTTTGAAAATTCACTTTTGGCTGAGGTACATCTGACAGTAGGCAAGTAAACACACTATAAACCTGAACCTCTGACCCAGCACACCCAGTGCAGCATTTCCTTGGACCTGGAGCAGTCCAGCCAAAGGAAGGACCTAACAGAGAGGTTAAAGACATGGGCTCTGGAGTCTTCCTGCCTGGATTTGGATGCTGCTCTGCCACTTACTTGCTTGGGTAACCTTGGGCAAGTTACCTAACCTCTCTGTTTATTTTTCTGTGACAGGGGAATGCTACCTACCTACCTCATAGGTTTATTAGGAGGATCCACGTTTTTCAAGTGCTTTAACCAGTACCTGGTTGGTGTTATGTAAGTGCATGCTGAAAATAAGCAAACAGATTGGCAGAAGCCACTCCCTTCCTGGCTCCACCTGCTTTTGTCCAGGGATCCTTTTTTATTTAAAAACAGTAGTAGAAGCTTTCTTGCTTGTCCAAGACCTTTTATCCTTGATTTTCAGCTTAAATTTATTTAGGTGGGAACCACTTTGCAGTGGGAAGCAGAAGCATGGAACAGAGATCATGTGTTTGCATGATGAATCTGGGTTAAAACATGAATTCAACATGTGATAACTATGAGAACTCAAGAAAGTTTCTTTACTTCTCTGATCTCAATTTATTCATTAGTAAATTGGGAATAATATGAGCCTCTCAGGGCTGTTATGAAATTAATAAAACTTAGTTTGGAAAGTACTTGGCACATGTGTGGTGGGAAAAAGTTCTCTCCCTGATAAGACCCAGACTTTATCTTTTTGCTTTAACTTTCCTGCATTCAACTAGTTCTCTTGCAATTTTTTGAAAGCCTGGTTCAATGATTCCTGGTAGATTTGGGAGTGGTCTTACGATGTAAACAGTTGAAAACTTTGTTCTATCTTTTGGGTGTTGTTACTATTAATATTTTTCTTAAGGCATGTATTTATCTGTTCCTTTCATGTGAATCACCCTTTCAGTGACACTACGAGATCCAAAGAAGTGGTGAAAATTATACGAATTGGAAAGAATACTTTGAGAAAGAACATTTCAGGAAAATTCCCCCAGACCTGGTTGTTGCTTTTTAAGATCTGTCAACAAATATGCCCTTAGAATTCTCTCACACTTTTGCTGTTTTCAAAACTTCACGCCATTAGGCAGATGTCACCCAGTACTGCTTGCCTTTTCCAGTAGGATTTTTTTTTGGGAAAGTGAGCTTTTTAAGACAGTTTTCTATATCATTTTTTGAATTAAAATGAAAATGTGTCAAAATTATCCATGATTTTCAGCTGCCCAACATTTGTCTCACACATGGTCTTTCTTCACACAGACTTCGTTTTTTCTCTTCAATGTCAAGTTTAAGTCCCAAATGCTCCTTTAAAATCTATTTAAAATATTGAGCAAGTTACTTTCCATAGGGTTTTGTGACACAAGGAAGCCCGTGTTTGTTTTTACAAAGGAATAGCTGTTCCCCTGGCCCTGTTACTTCGCTCTGAATGTTTCCCTGGAGAATTCACCAAACCGACAAACTGCTTCTCCTGGAGAGAAGAATCCCATAGCTGTTTGTGTGTTTGCAGCATTCTGTCACAGATCCACATGCAAATCACAAGCTCCTGGGCCCTGGGACCTGCTTTCCAGAGGTGCTGTCAGCCGTAGAGACACTATGTCCTCTCTCAAAACTGCTTACAATCAGCCCTGTGCTGCATGACACTCCAAGAAAAAATTAGAAGGTTTCTGTGGACAGGAAAGGTAGGGGAATCTCTGAGGAATAATTTAAAATAAGTTGCAAACTGTGATCCTGTCTCAGAGTAACAGTGCACATTAGCATTATAGGGACCAAGGGCAGGCAGCCCCCAGGATGCACCATTGTGACATGCAGATTATTTTGAGCTGAAAACCATCAAGGCCCAAAATACTCAGGAAGATACTTTGACCTCCTACCCCACAATTACATAAAAAGAATTTAGATGGAGGAACTGCTCTGGGAGAAGAGCTCTCACCATAGAGAGCTATATCACAACATAAATTGGGTGGTAGACAGGGAGCGATGTGGCTAAGTCTGTTAAAATTTCTCTCTGTTCTCCATTGTTTTTGTGTGGCCCATCAAGTATTTTGTTTATCAAACATTTACTTTTTCATATTTCTGTGAATTACTTCCCTTTTCCTTTGAAATCTCAGACCCGTATCCCCTTCTCCTGGGATCAGGACGACATACATACCTCGTTGTCCCTGACTGTCTTTGGAACCCATATCTGTGTCTTTCCCATATGGATGTGATTAAACTCTAGATTTTTTCTTCTGTTAACCTGTCTCATGTCAATTTGATTCTTAGACCAGCTAAAAGACCCTCAAGGGGTAGAGGAAATTTTTTCCTCCCCAACAGCATGTTAAAGTTGCCTTATATTTCTTAGTAAAGAAATTTAACTTTACCTTGTGCTACCTAGAATTGTATAATCTGTCACTCCATTTTTCAATATTATCTATTAAAAGCCTGGGAACTTGGGGTTCCATGGAAGATACTCTGGGAAACATTGCTTTACATTAAGGAATGCTGTGATGCCAAAAGCCAGCTGATGTCAGGCTATGTGCCAGGAAATGGCAGTCAGTGCCCATTTCCCACTGTAGCTCCAGGCTGAAGGGATTTGCCGCTCTGGGCAAGTTCACTCTGGATTCGGTGGGACTGAATAACAACAATGGAACATTGTGGGTAAAAGGGTTTATATCAAGCTTTATTCTCATGGTGACGGGTCAAGGGCTAGAATCCTGTCTGCCTTCATGCCCATCTCTGTTCTAGCCACTGCCTCCATTCCAGGCTCTCCCTCTGCTCCAGGCTCTGCTCTTGCGTCCAGCCTCTTGCTTTCCTGTTTCCCTCTGCCTTTAGCACCAAGCAGAACTCTGTATAGCAACACACACAATAATGGCTTACCAACAATGGGTATGCAAGCACATGCCTGTGCAGTAGGCCAAGTACTACATCATCGCACATACACAATGCATGAGTAGGTTAGGATCAGGTGAGGATCCTGGCCTGGAACTTCCATTTCCCCTACACCTACCTTCATTACAACCCCTCTCCATTTTCCTGGGTCTGGCATGGAGAATCCTACTCCTTTAAGCTCTGTGCCATGATGATGTAACAGTGAGTATGCAGTGATAAAATATTATGAAGTCTTTAGGGGAAAGGAAACCCAGCCATTGTTACAACATGGGACCCTTTAGGACATTTGCTAAGTGAAATGAGTCAGTCACAAAAGGATAAATATTGCATGATGCCACTTAAGAAAGTATCTCAAATAGTCAGACTCATAGAAACAGAGGTGACTGTTGGTTGCCAGGGGCTTCAGGAAAGGGAAATGGAGAGTTGCCGTTCAAAGGGTGTAAAGTCTTAGTTATGCAAGATGATAAAATTCTAGAGATCTGCTATAGGACACTGTGCCTACTGTTAACAGTACTGCATTGTGCACTTCAACTTTTGTTAAGAGGGTAGATGCCATCTTCAGTGTTATTACAATGACAACAAAACAGACAAACAAACAGAAACAAGGAATCACAAAGAAACTTTCAGAGGTGATAGATGTCTATTACCTTGACTGTGTGACAGTTTCATGGGTGTGTACATATGTCCAAATGCATCAGATGGTGCACATTAAATATGTGCAGGTATCTGGATATCAATTATACCTCAGTAAAGCTGTTTTAAAAAAAAGAGTGGGCATGCAAGTGAGTATTCTTGTGCCTGTGTATGCACACCCATGCATGTGCCTGTATGTGGTCACATTCTGAAATCAAGAGTGTGACCTAAGATTATCTACCACTTTGCAGTATTTACTCCTCATCTCTACCTAGTTAGAACAGCTAAGTTAGAATGAGTTAGATATCTGGAGAGAATCTCTATAAGGAAATGGAACAAAATTAACCCACGGCAAAGCTTGGAAGCAAGACATTCCAGCACACAGTCCTGAGGAACCTAAGCCCCAAGGCTCCTGCTGAGGCTGCTGACACCAAACTCCCAGCTGTGTGGATCTGGTTAAGCTTCCTGGTTGGCTTTACCACCCTCTTTCTTTTTCCTCTGTAGAAATAGGACCAGTTAAGGATTTCAAGTTATTTTTAAGCTTTCCCAATAGCTCCCATCTCTCTTTAAATGAAGTCCAGCCTCTTGAAAATGTTCCACAAGACTCAGCAAGATCCAACCTCTGCCTTCACTCAGATTTCAACTTTTCCTCTCTAAAGTGTTAGAACCCAGTAATTTGTCATTTTCTCCCAGTTCCTACAATAGGCTTTCTGGGATTCCCTCTGCTTAAAACTCTCTGGCCCATTCCCTTCTCTCACTCAGTTCTCCCTGACCCTGACCCTGACCCTGACCATAGCCCTTTGCCTAGCAGATTTTCCCCCATCTCTTATGTCACAGTCTAGACATCATTTCTTCCAAGAAACCTTCCCTGACCCCTCCACAAAGCTGGGTTGGCTGACCCTTCTCTGGCCTCCCTTAGCAACTATGCTACCCATTTCACAGCATTCCCGACACTTCACAATAATTGAGTCTGTTTAATGATCTGTAACCCCTATCAGACTGAAAACTCCACAGAGGCAGAAATTCTATTTCCCACCATTGTACCCCTACCTAGCTCAGAACTTCTAATGTGGCAGCTATTCAATAAATGCATGTTGAATGAATGAATCGGTCAGTTGGTGGGTCAACTGTAACATTGTTGCAAAGTTTAACAGTAAGATTCTATCACCAGTCTCCCAAATCTCAAATTCTCATTTCTGACTCTTTCAGATGAATAGCATAATACAATCCAACTACATAGTCTTTCTGAAGTTATCTTCTTCAAACATGTGGAAGGTATGGGGCCGGGGGATAGGAGCTTCCTCTGATTGACAAGAATAAAGCACAGCCACATGTTGTCTGCTCTTCTGTGTCTGAAAGAGTCAACCAGTTAACATTTCTCCTCATATGACTTTATATCTAAGTCATCAGATTCAAAAACATTTAACTGTTTTTGAATTAAATCAGCCTCGTTAGAAAACCTGCTTCCTGTTTTCATGACAAATCACGCATGTTCTAGGGCTCTGAGAATCTCGCTTATATTTTTTATTCTCATTGCATAATAAAAGACAGATACACACAGTCACATACAGGCTCCACACACTGTTCTTTTGCAAACTGAAGTCTTACCAAGCTGCCAAATTCATATTCAAATAGGATGGCAAGAAACCATTTCCCTAATGCAATAATGAATCACTCTGTGTCAGACAGAACTGCACCACAACGCCCTTCCTGGTTGGAAAGCAAAATTTGTTAGCTGGATGGTTTCAGAGAAACAAATTGCTTCTGGCTACAGAATGAGATGACTGTATAGTTGACCAAGAAAAACACAAAAACACCCCTAGGAGATGACTTACTTGAAATTAGGAGGCCTACATTCCTGGGGCCAGATAGCAAAACTATTTCATCCCCTTAAGACATTATGCTAGAGTTAGTCAGACATTTCCAGGATTTGTGCTTTGCGTAAAAATATGTTGACCCCATTGCAGAAAACTGCTCTAAGAGGGACATATTGTAAGTGTATCCACTGCACAATAAAGCTTTTGAATAGTATTAAAGGGGAGGCTTTCATCACACCCCCTGCTAGCACTTCAATAACTAAAATTGTGGAAAGAGATTTAAGGCAGTGGGGGTGGCTCAGGAATGAAATCGTAAAATGACTCTTCACCCAATGCCTATAGAGTGATCTGTGACATTTTAAGTCATCCTTTCCAATTCTCTGAGTTTTCTGAAACCCAGCAAGGTAATCTAATTTTTTTCTGTACTATCAGTTGCCCAGCTATCAAAGCTTATTTTTGGTTCTCTGTACCATTAGTGTGTAATGTAAGTTACAGGGTATCAAAGAATGTGAAGGATGACTTGTAGGGAACACTATTATGTTAATTAAGGTAATAAGAACTGCTGAAACAGATAAACTCCAAAATCTCCCTGACTTAATATAATGGAAGTTTATAAAGGCCAATCGGCTGAGAGTGGGGGTATGAGGAGGCTCCAAGCAGTCATTCAAAGACCTAGATTGATGGAGGCTCTACCTTCAACATATATCTCCCAAAGTCACACTGGGTATTGACATCCTGTCAGCCTATGGAAAAGGACAGAACATGAAAGATCATGTGCAAGGTTTTTCTGGGTCATGACTGGAAGTGGCATAAAGCACTTGGTGCCACAGAACCCAGGCACTTGGTGCCATGTAACTACAAGGGATGCTGGGCAAGGGGTATGACTGTGGGCTCAGGAAGTAGAGGAAATAGGTTTTGGTGAAAACATACCATTCTTGGCCACTGTCCAACACTTTAGTCACCAAATATCAATTTCATTTTCCTCCCATTATCAACAACAAACCTTTTCCCTCCCCAAGGGAGACAACCCAAAGTCCCATCTCATCACCTCAAAGTCCAGGACCTCCAGAGGAAGCCAACACCTCTTTGTCAATCACATCCAAATATGGGCCTTTGTGATCTAATCACCTGTGAACTAAATATCTCACACACACACACACACACACACACACACACTTTATGCAGTGGGGAACAGGGAGAGAATAACCACAATGAAAATTCCCATTCACAAATAGGAAGCATGGGAATTACTCAGCACAATTATGACACAGCAATGATAACATTTTGCTGGACAAGTACTATGAAAATCTCTACTCTGGAGATATGAAAGATCTCTTGAAGAACATTTTTTTTGCTAAGAGGAACATTAGACAGTGGTCCATTATTCTCCATGACTCATGGCTCCACGCTCTGGGATATTCTTCACTGTCCATCAGGACCTCTGTGTCTACACCTAAGGTGGGCACGGAATGTCTGCTGGGGTTGCCCAGATGTCAGAACTTATTGCTGCAAGTTCAGACTTGGGGGCCCAAATGTTGTGTGTGGAGCCTCAAATAGGAAAATGATTTTTTTTAGTTCAGCTTCATGACTCTTTCTTCATATTTCTTTGTTAATAAAATTTCCTCAAAAACAGCGTGATTCCCATCTATCTGCTTCCAGTTAGTTGCTTATGTCAGTTCTTAGACATTATTCTCAAGTCTGATATGTTTCTTTGCTCTCTTGCCCTCATGACTTTAATTTAAAGGCAACCAACTTCAGGCCATCCAGCTTGGACAGAAAAGCTATACACCTAATCTGATCTTTGTTATAAATCTGAATCTTAATGAGCCATTTTGCTCAAAGGGTTTTGCCATCTTACTTCCTATTGTTTATGGTCTAGAAGCAGATGGATTCTAAATCTTCCAATGCCCAAATATCTGGATGCTTTGGATTCCTTTTTATTTATGCTTGCAAATTAGAAAATTCTTTCCTGAACTCACCTCCTTCTGATAACTTGGTAAATGCAGCCAGTCACAACAAACATACACTATTAATATTCTATCTTCCAAATGTTTTCCTTAGAGTTACAGGGTTGGTGGCTACTTGGTCTTCCTGCCACATGAGCTCAGGCACAATTTTAACAAATATGTTTGCTACTGTAAGACATGGATTACTATCTTCCAACCTCCAATATCACTGCCTGCCATCTGACTACTAAAACAATGTCACTTAATTTAGTTTAACTTAGTCATTTATATTTAGTGTTGTTAATGATATGTTAGGGTTTTTAATTGCCATCTTATCATTTATTTCATATGTGACCCATATTCCTTTCTTTTTTCCTGCCATCTTTTGATTAATCAAATCTTTCATTTGACTGCCCATTTTTCTTTTATGTACATTTACTATTCATTTATGGCTTACTTACAAGTTAAAAATGCACCCTTAACTTATTTTTCCTAATGTTACCATGGTAACTTATACTTTAAAAGTATTAATACTTTAGAAAACTCTAACTCCATTTATACTCTCTCTGACTTTGGCATTAATGTTGTCCTGCATTTTAATTCTGTACATATATTACATGATTAATGTTTAGTCAATATTCATTTACATTTACCCACATTTGGATAGCAACATTTCTGTCCTTCTTTATTTCTTACAATTCTGGGTTTTCCTCTGCAATCACTTTCCTTCTGTCTCAAGAATTCTCTTTAGGATTTCTCTTGTTGAGGGTTTGCTGGCAATGAAATCTCTTATTTTTCTTATCTGAAAATACCTTTTTTCCCTTGATTTTTGAAGAATATTTTCAGTGGGTATAGAATTCTGGGGTAACAGTTTTGTCTTTCAGCACTTTAATGATGTCTTTTCATTGTCTTAAAGTTAGTATCAGCCTAATTCTTGCTCCTGAAGATAATATGGGTCTTTTTCTAGCTCTTCTTGAGATTTTTCTCTTTGTCATTAATTTTCATCTTTCTGTGATGTATCTAGATGTAGTTTTCTTCATATTTATTCTGCTTGGAGTTTACAAAAACTTCTTGAATATGTGGGTGATTATCTTTCATCAGTTTTGGAAATATTCTAAGTCATTATCTCTTCAAATATTCTTTTGTCCTATTCTCTCTCTGGCCCATTCTTTTTCTCTCCTCTTCTACTGGGACTCCAATCACACACATGCCCTAAATACCTCAATAATCTTTCTTGCAGTCCCATTCTTTTTTTCTCTTTGTGCTTCAGTTTGGTTATTTCCAATTGACCTATTTTCTTATTCACTAATCCCATATTCTGCTGTGTCTAACCTGATTAAGTCTATCTAATGAGATCTTAATTTCAAGTACTGTACTTTGCTCCTAGAATTTGATTAGATTCTTTCTTGCAGATTCCATTTACCTGGTGGAATTCTCTTTTTTCATATATTTTCTCTGACTTCTCCCCTATTTTCTTAAATATATTAGCCATAGTTATTCTAAAGTTCTTCTTAGCTAACTCTAATGTGGGTCCATTTCTATGATATGTTTTATCCATTGGCTTTTATTACAGTCATCCTGATTTTGGCATGACTATTATTTTTTTAATAAAGAATATTACATATAAGAGGTTCTAGAAACCCCAGATGATAATTTATTTCAAAGATATAAGACCTTTAAGCCAACAGATTGGTGTTATTACATCAAAAATTGGTTGTAGTTCTCATAATTTCAATATACTTCTTGCTTGCCTCTGACCTTTAGGGTTTTTAACAGGCAGCCTGTTGTATTCTACACAATCCCTTTCCCTGGCAGGTCCTGAACACTGTTTCCTTACAAGATTGCCAAAATTCTGCTCTTATTTTCAAAGGCTTTATACCTATGTCTATGGTCTCCCATCCAGTACAGCCCTCAAATTATGCAAAAGTCCTGAGGGAAAAACTGGTCATGTGCTTAAGGCCTTCAGTTGTCTTCCAAAAGATGCTGCCCTCTTCGAGTGCAAACCTGAGATTCTTAGGCTTCAACCTGTGCCCAGAAATGGCAATTCTCCTATGGCTACATCTAATACTGAAGTCAATACACTTCTCTGAAGCCACTTCTCTCTGGAATCTTAGCCCTACAGTTCATGTTGCCTTATCAGCTCTCTAGGCCTTCAAATTCCCCAGGAGATCCTGATTGAAATGCAGACTCTCAGGCCATACTCACATACTTCAAAGGCAGGGCTTGTGTTGCAGGATCCAGAAATCTTCCCAAGTGCTCTGATGCAGCAGGACCTTGACTGAGAAATACTGGCCCAGATCCTTGCCTATTATTCCCTAATGGTACCATGTCTATCTGAGAATTTGCTTTGTGTCTTCTGCATTGCTGCTACAAGTACGAGTGCTATTCTAGCTGCCAAGGCACCTTCTGACCCTACCTCTACAAGCCCTCCCCAGAAAAGGGTCTGATAACATGTGCCGGCTACTGCCCCATATACAGAGCCTTAAATCACCTAACATACAGCATGTTATTGCATCCCTTGCTTATCCAGTTGCCATCCCACTGCCATCACAGCCAGATATCTCAGATGATATCCAGCACATTACACAAGCTCATGGATACTCCCTTCCTTCAACTGATAGATGACAACAAATTCTCTGCATGGCTTTTCCTCTCCCACCTGTGGCTGCAATGGAATTCACCCATGAATTACCAGCTATTTCTCAACACAGGATTTTATCTATGGCATAGAACAGAGCTTTAGTGTTTGTTTGTTTTTCTATTCCTGAAGTCTTATAGGTACCACTGGGAAATGAAGCTCAACCATATGCAGAAACTTCAGCCCTGATAGTAGGAAAGAACCAAACCCACACCAGACTTCTTGATGAGTGAGATAACAACATAGCTTTATCTGTCTGTTATTTGCAGCCTAAAGCAACTCTTGTAAATTTAAGCACACCATAGCAGCCATGATGGAAAACATCTTGGAGACACATATCCAGGAGTACAGAGCTCTTTCTAGTCAGGAAATAACATGGGAAAATAATTAAGAGTTGAGGATCTCCTTAGTGTAGACCTGATTCCAAACAAACCAGCCTGTCCTGTGCAGCTAAGTGAGGTTTCATAGCCTAAAAAGGATTACCTGTAACTGTACATCAAACTGTACCAAACGTCATCGCCTCTGGATCCCCATGCCCTGGAAAGATCCACAGGAGAAATTTAAAAATAAGCACACAAACAGAATGTCTGCCAGAAGGCAAGAGTGTGAGGCCACATGTGTCTCACTGTGGATCATGGATGATTAGACCAACTGCTGCTCTCCCTCACCTCACTCTTTCCACAGGAGGATGGAGAAATAACAGGCAAGGAGCTGCTGGAGAACCTTCACATTCTGTCTTTATGGTATTTTCTTTCTTCTCTTTTATCTTTTCATTTTTGGGTCCGATGTGTTTCTGGTTAGCTCAATACCAAATTACCCTGAAGTGATAAGGTAGTAGGTGCTTCCTAAAATCTGACCTCAGAGGGTGGAATATTTACAATCAGTGTTCTCAAAGAATTCTTTAAAACTCCAAAATCCAGGCTGCTTTGGAATATTATTGACCCATAGAAGTAGTAGTAGTAGCCGTAGTAGTAGTATAGCATAGGAGTTTTCATAGATAAAGTAAGGCATAACCTTTTTCTAAAGCATGGTTTAAATAATTTAGGTTCAAAACCAACAAGGGACCACCAGAGGGATTTTACTGAGTGGAAGGCCTAATGCATGTCTACAATAAGATCATTACTACCATTTGCTGAACATTTTTTATATGCCAGGCACTATCCTAAGCTCTTTACTTGAGATCTCTCCTGTAAACATCACAATGGTTCTCTTAGGGCGGTTTTGGGTGTCCCCATTTTACTGGTGAAAAGACAGAGATTCAAAGAATTTGAAATTAAATAACTCACCCAAAACATGTGTAAAGTGACCTAAAAATAAATGAAACAACAGCTCAAACATGGTGATCGATGGCAATGCATAGCACATTTGGAAGAGATCATGGAAAGATACCTTGCCTCAGTCAAGGGACACAACCTGTCTTCAGCTTTAGCCACTTTCACTGTGACGGAATAAAGGTCCAGTGTTTCCAGAACCCCAGTCTTTCAAGAGAAGGCAGAAATCCAAACTTTTATGTGAAATCATAATCTTATTGTTAAATGTTGGCAGCTATTTAAAAGTTTTTTAGCTCTCTGCAGCCAAACAAAATACAGCTGTGCCTGGATCCAGCTTATAGGCTGCCTGTTTGCAGACTCTGTCCTCTATCCTGGGAGTTGGGAATCATTTGGGGTTCTTTTGTTCTCTTAAAAAAAGCATGGCTCCTTCAACTAGAGGCCAGAGAACTTTAACTTATCCTTAATGGTTCAATACTGAGGCACAGCCATTGCCTACCTCCCCTCTTTTAGAAATACAGATATCCATGATGTTTGGGAACATTCACTCACGCGCAGTTTGTGAAATCATTATCTTATGTGACTCGAGGGAACTGAGTAGACAAGGGGGTACTCAAGAAGAAGACACCAGAAAGAAAAGGAAAACTAGTGCCTGGAGAAAGACCCTGGGGCACCCTGCTGAGTGCTGCCCACCCCTGTCACTGGCCCCTGTCTGTTTTCACCATCCAGACCCCTGAAGCCCAGCATTCAGAGCCTCGCCCACCATTCTTCATTTCTGATTTCTCTCCTCTAAGGAGATAAGGACGACCCAAGGCCTCTCAGTGTGTTTTACATCAAAGGCCACTGAAGGGTTCTGACAGGCTGGATGTCAGTGCTGTAAATAAACCATTAATCACTCTGCCATTTCATGGACATACTTTTTCCAGAGGGCATGAACTTTCTCTAGGTCACTAACATAAACCACATCTTTCCTGAGCCAATGGGGGAGGCAAAGTGGGGTGTCAGAGCTCAGAGAGCAGCCTCCTTCATTGACACGCCATTATTTTCCTCTTAACCCCACAGGTCATTGCTAGAGTCCCAGCCAACTGTAAATGGTCAATTAAAAGGGACATGGTTGAAATGAATTTAAAAAATGAAATCACACCTTTGGGGACCATGTATACCATAGGGCAGCTGCTTCCATACCTCCAAAATTCTCCACCTCTAGATCACTTAGCAAGAGAAAGGCTACAGGGACACAACAGGATATGAATGATTTTGCCACCGACCCAAAGCAATGTGCCCTTGGCAGACCTGCATGGCCTGAGTTCCAAGAATAGAGCCCAGGGAAAAGGCATGAAATACTTTTGCAGAACAGAATGTCTCCTTTGCATGGTAAAGTCAGGCTCACCTGCCCAGTGGCTCTAACTTGGTAACCCTCTGGAGGCCAAGTCTTCTGTGCAGATTCATTCATTCCCTAAGCCTCTCCTCTGGGCAGGCATGGCTCACGGCCCAGAGGGGACAGGTGAAGTCCCTGCTCTGTTGGTATTTACATTTTTGTTGGGGCAGGCAGCCAATAAACAACCCGGATAAATTTAGTTAGTGATAAAGCTGCAGAGAACATGAAACAGGAAGGCGGTGTCAATGTGATGGAGGATGAGTGGCCATTCTGAGTGGAAAGATAAGAGGTTTCATTCACTCAGCAACTAAACATGGCAGTAAGCAATATGGGCTTACCAAAGAAGTAGAAGGAATGGTGTTTCTGTTTAAAGGGCCTTGTGCTTAGCTAGAGAGATGAGAGAAGCATGTTAAAGTCCAGACGAAATCACTAACATGCAAATCTGACATGCAAACCTGGAAGCCTGACGCTGAGGTTCAGGAAACAAGGCAGCGATCAGGGCAAGCTCAGGTGAGGGAGGATGCTTTCTCAGAGAAGCTGAGTCTTAGCCGTTGAGAATAAATTGTGCATCTGAGCTGTATTGGGAGAAAGGGCCCTAGGGCCTTCCCGCAGAGCTGGGGAAGAGGGGATCTAATATTTAGCATGATGACAATGATTAGCAGTAGTGTATTATATACTTCAGACATGACAAGAGAGATCTTAACTATTCTCACTGCAAAAAAGTATTGTAATTATAAAAGGAGATACATGTGTTATTTAAATAATTAACCTCACTTGTGGAATATATTTCACGATATATTCATGTACCAAACCATCATGTTATACATCTTTAACTTACAGTGACATGTCAATTTTCTCTCAGTAAAGCTGGAAAGGTAAAATAAAATTCTGGTGATCTGGCCTCCATTCCCTCATGGGATGGAGAGCTGGCTCGCTGCTGCTGCGTGTTGGAGAGGCGTGCTGTCTACTTGATGTGCCCTCTGTAGCTTCCTGTTGCGGGAGGTCTGGGGAGGTTGCTGCAGTAATGGCCCCCACAGCGTCCATGCCCTCTTGTTGTCATCTTCCACACTCCCAAGACTCTGGGCTTGCCTGGGTGACTCACTTTGGTCAAGGAGACAATAGCAAACGTAAACACAAGCAGAAGCTTGAAAAGTGGTGGCACGTGGGCACTTATCTTGCCTGGCTGCTGAGAACCCTGAGGCCACCAGGTGAATAAACCAAACTAGCCTGGTGGAGAGACCGTGAGCAGGAGAACCCACACACTCCAGCGAGCAACTCAGGTTTACCCCAGACAATGAAGCCATTCCAGGCTATGCAGCCCAGCCGAGACAGCACCTGACCACAGCCACACGAATGAGCCCAGGTGAGACCAGAGGAAGAAGTGTCGTTCTAGCCCAACTCAGATTCTACTATTAACTCATCTTTGTTTTGAAGCACTACATTTTGAGATGTTTTGTTATGCTAACTAATAGCACACCCTGAGCCTCACTCATTTACCTAACTCCTAAATTATGAAAGCATTTGATCCTATGACTCCTACCTTGAGACACCAAAGCACATGCATACACGCACACATGCACACTCTGTCACACCCACACACACCCCATCACACCCACACATGTATAGGCATTTGATTATTAAATGAGGGTCAGAAATTTAAATTGTTCACTCTGGCACATGAAACAGCACCTGGCACACAGCTGGCCTTTAATAAATACCTTCTGAACAAATACGAATCTGCAGATGTGTCCCTAAGAAACTTAATTTCTAGAGGCGGTCACTACCCACAGGGCTTCTGCACTAGAGGAATCGCCGAGATAATCTCCAGCACTCAGGATCCCCAAACACCCACTCCAGCCTGCCCACTTGGCTTCCCAGGCACTGTGCTGTATCTGCTAAACTAGTTTTGGGAAAATCAGCACCTGTGAATCAGTTCAGTGGGGATGGAGGTTTGACGGGACTGATAATAACAACCTATTTGTCATCTGTGCTTAGCTTTGCACTGGTGTTGACAGAGGTCTAAATGGCAAGGGGACTGTCCTATGAGCGCTGGAAGAAATATGATGTAGCTGTGGGTGCAGCTGAAGAACAGCCAAAAGGAGGGCTGGATCCCATTTACTGAGTGAAACGTGACTGTTACTTTTCAAGGGATTAAAACAATAAATGCCACGCGAAGAACACTACTGTGAACACTCTGGAATGAACGCGTATCGTTCTTGTTTGACCATAGAGAAACGTTCAGCAGAATAAACTATCGCTCATCTTTTACTCTTTTACTTTTTCTTGCACATCCTCTTTCCTTTCTCAAAAACAAGAAGGTATTCATTAAATTAATCAGAGACAGCATTCTGGGGAGATGCATGGCCACCTGGGAGCTGGCACAGCTGGAGAAGTAGAAAGCAACTTGGAATTGCAAAATTAGAAATCCTAGCTTTTAATACAATAGTCTGCTTCTTAATCGTTTTGTGACTGAGCCAGCCAGTCGATGTAAACCTGTTTGCTCATCTACGAGATGGTGGATATCTGCTTTGCTGACTTCATAGGGGTTTTGAGAAGATGAAATCAGATGGCGTAAGTGAAAGCTCATTCAAGTGTTAATGATTATAGAATAAAAATGGTAATGATCAATAGGCACAGATATAGGAAGAGAAATAAAATCTGAGCAAGGCCCTCCTACTCCTACAAAGGCACTGTGGCTGAGCCCACGGCAAGCAGAGCACAGAGGCAGCCAGCAGAACCAACCCCAAACCACCAAGACAGAGGAATCAGGTCAGACCAACAGGACACACATGGGAGGGAGACGGGCAGGGGGCAGAGGCAGCCAACAGGACCCAGAGGGAGGAAGGCACAGATGCGCTAGGGCTCAGCCAGGGCAGCGGGTGGGGAGGAGGTGGGTTCTGAGTGCTCAGCTGCGGGCTTTGCCAGCCCAGCACCCGCTGTCCCTCCTGGCTGTTCTCTGAGCATCTCTGCAGTCCTTCCTCAGTGTGCCATGCCCACTGCCTGACCAAGAGCTTTCCGTGTGCCCGGCCCCATTCCAACCAGAGTCTCTTCGCTGGGAATGGAAATCTTTACTGGAGTAACATAGAGATGGGAAATGTCTGAGTCAATATATTCCTTAGAAACACCCTTTTAAAAACCATGGAGTCCCTGGAATTGCCATGGGAATGAAGAAGGAGATATCTAAGCTGGCCTGTGCATACAGTAAAACAACAAATTTGGCTGAATCTATACTGTTGGAACTCAACCAAGAATTAGGAGAAGAGCAAGTTGCAATGCTCCAAAATCTTATGACTACAGACTATCTACTGTTAAAAGAACATATGAGATGTAAACAGTTCCCAGGAATATGTTGTTTTGTCTGATTTTTCTCAAACTATTCAAATTCAGTTAGACAATATCCATCATATCATAGATAAGTTTTCACAAATGCTTAGGGTGCCTAACTGGTTTTCTTGGTTTCACTGGTGATGGCTGGTAATTGTAGGTCTGCTTTGGTTATGTAACTGTATTCCTATTATGTTAATGTGTGTGCGCAATTTAATTAGTAGTTTAAAACCTATACATGCTTATGTTACTCTACAAGAAGATTTGTCAAAGAAATAATCAATCTTCCCATGTTTTCTTCTGTCTGTTACTTCTATAGCTTTTCTTCTTCCTTCCTAATTACAACCCTTTAGTAGAATTCATGGCTCAGATCAAATTTACCGAGTATCATAATTCTTCCAAGTGGTAAAGATACCTCAAGACAAATGCTGGGCATAGAAGCTACAGGGCATAAATCTGCAAAGAAGTAAAAAGCTAACCTTTTCAAACAATATTGCTTCTCTCTCACTTACCAACTTTACATTTCCCTGTATGGCCCCGGAAGATGACTGGTTAGCCAGAGACGGGTAAGATTCCTCAAGGGAGGAACAACCTAAGACAGGCACAGTCGCAGGGGGGCCATCAGGTGAGAAATTGGGGATCAACAGAGGTGAGGCTTAGAACCTCACCCTCCCCTGTTTTGAGATAAATCTTCTGCATCCGTAGATGTTTTGTTGCCCTTGTCTAGCTTGGATTAATACTTAGCCTACAGGCACACACCTGATCATCTACATTTGCCCTCTTACAGCACTAAACTATGTTTTCTACCTTTATCTTGCATCTACCAACCACTTCAGCATTTTATTAAAAATAATAATAATAATAATAATAATAAGGTAGAAATGTGGGATTCACATATAAATCAAGTATAAAATCAAATGAATATTCATATTTGACCTGATTGTTTATAGTTCATAATGCGTGATCAAAACCAAAAGTTTCTGTGATGACTGCCCTTGTACTGTTCACCATGTAAGAACTTATTCACTATGTAAGAATTTGTTCACCATGTAAGAACTTGTTCGTTATGCTTCAGAAGATCAGAGACTGATGAGAATTAGGCTTGGGGTGGATTAATGATTGTGCATTGAGTCCCCTATACAGAATTTTATTGTTGTTAACAACCATTTGATCAATAAATATGAGAGATGCCCTCTCAAAAAAAAACCATGGAGTCCTGCTACTGAAATCTCTCAGGCTGACTTTATTCCAGTTCTTGCTAAAGCCTAATTGTCAATTTAGTCAATCTTCCCCTGATTCTGTGAGCCACCCAGAATCCTTCCAATGTCTTCCTTTTTTTTTTTTCCTTTGCCCAAGTTAACTGGATGCTTATAAATAAACAAATGCAAATGTTTGAGGCATATACCTAAGTTCTAGGTTCATAGAAAGGGATGTCTTACACATTTTGCCATTCTTAGTGGTACCAACCTTCTCCTCGCCCTGTCCCACCCTGCTTGCTTCTCTGAGTTTTCTGAGACAATCTGAGAAAGTCAGCTGGGCCTCTGAAAAGGGAAGTATTTGAAGGAAAAGAGTATAAGATAAATCCAGACTTACAGCAAAGCTGCTACCAGAATATAAGGACAAAAAGGGGGTGAGCAATGACTCTCTCCCATATCTAGTATAGTCCAAATTGTCATTAGAATGTCAAAATTAGTTTTACATTCCCTCTTCTTAAGAGAGGCTGAGGAAAACCACAGTTAGAGAAATGAGGCAGTTTAGTAGATGACCCAGCAACTGTAGGAGCTCAAAGGCTCATTCTGCCTCTTGTAGACATTGTGACCTTGGAAAAGTTACTTAACCTCTCTGTTCCACCTTTAGCCCTTCTTTAAAATGGAAATTATAACAATACATGTGCCTATGTCATCAAGTTATCATGAAGATAAAATGGTTTGATATTTGTAAATGTACCTAGAATCATGCTTGGCACATAGGAAGAGCTATATAAGGGTTTATTAAAATAAATAATGTTTCTCCTAAGAAAATGTTGAGGTGGTCTAGCCTGGAGAGGAAGTCTTAAAAAAAAACTATCGCTAACTAATATGAACTCTGCTGAACCAACCACATGCCATCTTACACTGAGAAGAGGATCAAAGGAAATCAGCAAACAGGGCCCTTGTGTCATGATTGTTTGTCAGTATATCAACTGACCCTTATTTATTTTGTCTGAGAAGAAGGTAAGGCTCCCCCTTTGAGCCCTCTACTCAGTGAAGATGGATTGTGGCAGAAGAGCCAGAGAAAGAGAATTAAACAGGGGAATACCAACAGTGATCTGAGGGAGGACAAGTGAACTACCAGAGCTAGAACTGCTCTTGGCATCAGCTACAACGTAATTGTTCCTATTCAGCCAGAAGTACATGTGGTTTGGGCTGTCAGCAGTTACCTCTTGCTTCTCTGTCTGAAGGTTTTCCCTGACCTGTGCGCTGAAAGATGCTCAGGCTGCAATCTTCCTCTCCACTGACTTAGAAGCTCAAGTAGGGGATCTGCTGGCAGTAGGACCTCCAGAGGGTTTCCATTACTCCCCCTTGGTTCACTCTGTGTCTCCGGAACCACCCCATTTCCCACCCTCACCCGCCTCACTGGCCAAGTCCTGCACAGCCAGTCCATTTCCAATCTCCCCTACATTCCTCTCTTAAAAATCCCCTCCATTTGCTCTCCATTCCTGGCTTTTGCACACTCCTCAGTCATTGTTAGGGTTATTTTAAGACCTTCATAGATCCTAAGCATTCTTACTCATGAAGGCCCCGTCCCTCATCAATGCAGACATCTTCAACTGCATCCACACCCATCATCAAATATAATTTCCATGGAATAATAGATGAGTTGAGATCCAGTTAACACATTGGCCTACAATTACTTTTTATAGATATTTAAAATGTTTGATTTTTATAGATATTTTTTATTTTTATAGATATTTAATGTTTGATTTTTACGGATATTTAAAACGTTTGATTAATTATACAATTTTAATTGTAATTTTATAGCTTTCTTCTGTATTTTAGAACCAGAAGTTTTTTCAAACATAAACACTTTTACTGACCTTTGAAAATCTCATGGACCCTAAATATCATGCCTGTTGTGGATAAAATGTCCCTCCCCTTTAACCACACACAGTGGCTAGAAAGCCATCCAATCTCCTGCTGTTTGGGAAACTAAACAGTGCATTTGGAAACAGAGAAGTCAGGTTTGCTGTGGAATTGCACTGGTCTTAGGAGGAGGAAAACCATATGGTAGGAGAGAATACAGCTCACAAGAAAAAGATCACACATCTGACTTCATTAGTATTATCATAGGTTATTAATTAGTATTATTAATCATAATACCACACTTTTTTGAGTATTTACTGTTTACTGGAGGCTTTGCATATATTTCAGCTAAACTTAGAACCTTATGCAATTAATATTATTTACATTTTATTAATGGTACAACTCAGACTGTTGGAGTAATGAGAGGCACAGTTAAATTTGACCCTAGGTTTACCTGCCTACAGTGCACAAGTTTTCCACCTTACTATGCTGCCTGGCAGTTTCTTGTATTAATTAAAATCATCAAACTAAGTAGGGCCATATGTACCTGTCATGGTTTGTTCTAAGTTTCAACTCGACTGGGCCATGAGGGCCCAGATATTTGCTCAAAAATATTCCAGGTCTTTCTGTTAAGGTGTTTTTGTTTTGTTGTTGGGTTTTTTAATTTAATTTCTATAAACAACAAAAACAGAAACCATTCACCCATTTCTCCCACCTCTGTCAATCTGTATTCTGTACCTAAGAGCTCAATTATTTTTTTAATTTATTTATATAATTTTTAGATTACACATTTATGAGAGACCTTATGATATCTAAGTCTGACTTATTTCACTTACCATAATGCCTTCAAGGGCCATCCATATTGTCATAAATGGAAAGATTTCCTTCTTTTTTACAGCTGAATAATAACCCATACAGTGGAATGTTCAATATATTTTTACCACATCTTCTTTATCCATTTATCCATTGATGAACACTTAGGTTGTTTCCATATCTTGGATGTTATAAATAATGCTACAACATTATAAATAACAAACTTGGGGTGTATATATCTTTTCAAATTATTATTTTCATTTTCTTCAGATAAATACCAAAAATGGAATTGTTGGATCATATGGTAGTTCTATTTTTTAATTTTCTGCAGAAACCTCATGCTGTTTTCCATAACAGCTGCACCAGTTTACATTTCCATCAACAGTGCACTAGGGTTCCCTTTTCTTCACATCCTTATCAGCACTTGTTACTTCTAGTCTTCTTATAACAGCCATTCTAACAGATGTGAGATGGTATATCATCATGGTTTTGATTTGCATTTCCCTGATGATTAATGATATTGAGCATCATTTCATGTACCTCTTGGCCATCTGTTATGTCTTCTTTGGAAAAATGTCTATTCAGATCTTCTGCCCATTTTTTGAACAGTTATTCAGTCATTTATTTGTTGAGTGAATTAATCAGACTTTTATATAAAGATGTACATATAATAAAGTTCATTGTAAGCCCCCTTCCCCATTTATCATTGTATAGGCTGGGAAATAAATGAATAGAGTAATATTTTCTGTGTAGTCATTTTTCCTAGCCTGTTTCAATGTTCCAAAGTTTAATTAACAGAACCAGGAAGCCACTCTGAACTGAACACTTTGGATTCTTCTGCCCATTTTTGATTTTTTTTTTGCTATTAAGTTGTACAAGCTCTTTACTTATTTTGGATAGTACCCAATTATCAGATGTATGATTTACAATTATTTTCTCCCATTCAGGATTTTTTTCCATTTTTTGATGGTTTCCTTTGCTGTGTTGAAGCTTTTTACTTTGAAGCATTCCCACTTATTTATGTTTGTTTTTGGTGTCAAATTCAAAATATCATGGCCAAACCTATGTCAAAGAGCTTAGCACCTATGTTTTCTTTTAGGAGTTTTATGGTTTAGGTCTTTAATCCCTTTTGAGTTCATTTTTGTTTATGATGTAAACATTGGTCCAATTTTTCCAACTCCATTTACTAAAGAAACTGTTCTTATTCCACTGTATTCTTGAATCATTGTTTCTTGACTCCTTTGGTCATAAATTAATTTACCATATATGCTTCGGTTAATTTCTCAGTTCTTTATTCTGTTCCAATTATCTATGTCTATTTTTGTGCAAATAGCATACTGTTTTAATTACTATAGCTTTGTGATATAGTTTGAAATCAGGGAATGTGATGCCTCCAGCTTTTTTCTTCCTTCTGAAGATTGCTTTAGCTATTCAATCTTTTATGGTTTCATACAAATTAAAGAAATTCTTTTTTGTTCTATTTATATGAAAAATGCCATTAGAATTTTAATAGGGCTTGCACTGAATCCATATATTGCTTTGGGTAATGTACACATTTTAACAATATTAATTCTTCTAATCCATAGCATGGAATATCTTTCCATTTACTTGTGTCTTCAGTTTCTTTCATTGATTTCTGATAGTTTTCAATGTACAGGTCTTTTACGTCCTTGGTTAAATTTATTCCTGGGTATTTTATTCTTTTTAATACAATTGTAAATGGGATTGTTATCTTAATTTCTCTAATAGTTCATTATTAGTGCATAAAATTCCATTTTAGAAATATATTTTTTTGTGTTATTGATTTTGTATCTTGCAACTTTACTGGATTTGTTTATTGGTTTTAGCAGGTTTTTTTGTGGAGTCTTTAGAGATTTCTATATATAACATGTTATCTGCAAATAGTGACAATTTTACTTCTTCCTTTCCAATTTGGATGCCTTTGATTTCTTTTTCTTGCCTAATTGCTCTGGCTAGGACTTCCAATAGTATGTTGAATAAAAATGGTGAGAGTGGGTATCTTGTCTTATTCCTGATCTTAAAGGAAAAGCTATCTATCAGCTTTTCACCATTGAGTATGATGTTAGCTTGCCAAATATGGCCTTTATTATGTGGAGATACATTCCCTCTACACCTGTTTTTTTGAAAGTTTTTATCATAAATGGATAATGAATTTTGACAAATGTTTTTTCTGCATCTATTTAGATAATCATATGATTTTTGTTCTTCATTTTGTTAATGTAGTATATTACATTGATTTGTGGATGTTGAACCATCTTTATATCTCTAGAATAAATCCCACTTGATCATGATGAATGATCCTTTAAATGTATTGTTGAATTTGGTTTGCTAATATTTTGTTGAGGATTTTTGCATATATGTTCACCAGGAATATTGGCCTGCTTTTCTTGTGGCATTCTTGTGTAGTTTTGTTGTCAGGATAATGCTGACCTCATAGAATGAGTTTAGAAGAGTTACCCCTTCTGTTTTTATGGAATAATTTAAGAAATGGTACTAATTCTTCTTTGAATGTTTGGTAGAATTCACCAGTGAAGCCATCTGGTATTGAATTTTTGTTTTGGGGGGAGAGTTATGATTACTAATTCAATCTCCTTACTAGTAATCAGTCTTTTCAGATCTTCTATGTTACCATGATTCAGCCTTAGTAGGTTGTATGTTTCTAGGTATTTCTTCTAGTTTGTCCAGTTTGTTGGCATGTAATTGTTCATAGCAGTCCCTTACAATCCTCTGAATTTCTATGATATCAGTTGTAACATTTGCTCTTTTATTTCTGATTTTGAGTCTTTTTTTTTTTTCTTGGTAGTCTAACTAAAAGTTTGTCAATTTTATCTTTTCAAAGACCAGCTCTTAATTTCATTTATCTTTTCTATTGTCTTTTTAATGTCTTCATTTATTTCTGCTCTAATATTTGTTATTTCCTTTCTTCTATTAACTTTGGGCATTGTCCTTCCTTTTCTAGTTCCTTCAAGTATAAATTTATGTTGTTTATTTGAAACTTTTGTCTTTTTGAGTCATTTATCACTATGAACTTCCCTCTTAAAAATGCTTTTGTTGCATCCCATAAATTTTGGTATGTTACATTTCCATTTTCATTTGTCTCAAGGTATTTTTAAAAATGTATTCTTTCACCCATTGGCTGTCAGTAGCATGTTGCTTAATCTCCACATATTTCTAAATTTTCCAGTTTTTTTCATGTAATTTTTGGTTTCATATCATTGTGGTCAAAAAAGATGTCTGATATGATTTCAATTCTATTAAATTTATTTTGTAGCCTAACCTATGATCTGTCCTGAAAAATGTTCCACATACACATGAGAAGAATGTGTATTCTGTTGTTTTTGAATGGAATGTTCTGTAAATATCCATTAAGTCAACTTAGTCTAAAGCATCATTAAAGGCCAGTGTTTCCTTATTGACTGTCTGTCTGGATAATCTATCCACTGATGTAAGTTGGGTATTAAAGTCCCCTACTATTATATTACTATTTCTCCCTTTATGTCTGTAAATATTTGCTTTATATATTTAAGCACTCCTATGTTGGGTGCACAAAAATTAATATTATGCTTTCTTGGATTTACCTCTTTATCATTAGGTAGTACCCTTCTTTGTCTCTTATACCAGTCTTTTTTTTTAAGTCTATTTTGTCTGATATAAGTATAGCTACTCTAGCTCTTTTTTGGTTTCCATTTGCATGGAATATTTTTTTCCATCTTTTCACTTTCAGTCTTCATGTGCCCTTGCATCTCAAGTGAGTCCCTTATAGGCAGTGTATAGATGGGTCTTGTTTTTTTATCCATTAGGCTGATCTGTGTCTTTAAACATTTAAAGTAGTTATTGATAGAGAAGTGCTTATTTCTATTTTGTTGTTTTATGGCTGTTTTATAGTTCCTCTCTGTTCCTTTCTTCTTTTGCTCTCTTTCTTTGTGGTTTGATGACTTTCTCTTGTGGCATGCTTATATTCCTTTCTTTTTATCTTTTGTAAGCTTACTATAGGATTTTGCTTTGTGGTTACCATGAGGCTTACATATAATAACTTATATCTAAACCAGTCTATTTTAAGTTAGCAATAGCTCTCAGTTTGATCCCACTGCAAAGCTCAGTATTGTTACTATCCCAACAACCCATGTTTTCTGTTTTTAATGTCACATTTTACATCTTTCTATCTTATGTACCCTTTAACTAATCATTATAATCATATTCTTAATACTTTTGTCTTTAAACCTTCATACTAGCTTTATAAGTAATCAATCCACCACCTTTATCACATATGATATTCTTTCATATGTGTTCATGTTACTAATTAGCACCCTTTCTTTTCAGCTTAAAGAAATCCTTTAACATTTCTTGTAAAGCTGATTTAGTGGTGATGAATTCTTTCAGTTTTTGCTGTTTGGAAAACGTTATTTCTCCTTCATTTCTAAATGGTCATTTTGCCAGGTAGAATAGTCCTGTTTGGAAGTGTTTTTCTTTCAACCCTTGTTCAACCCTGCCTTAGCTCCTCATTGTCTCTCAACCCTCTGTGCTTGCCCAAGCAGTCCATTATATTTTTAATAGCTCCCAATGGTTGATGATATGCCAAGACCTGTCATTGTTCCAGAGAGGAAGATCTCAGCACCTAGATTCAGGCTGGCTGGAAGCCAGATCCTCAGGCAGTAGTTTTTAAAAGTATACAAATATTTACTGTCCCATGGGACAGCAAGCATGAGTCCCACTGGCCACCCAATCTAGGTGATCTGGACATGTCTCCTGAGCAGCAGTTACAAAAACCAAGGCTCTAGATGAGGTTATAAGCTCTTTTCTGGGTAATACCAGTGACCTGAAGCAAGGTAGAGAACATCATGATGTCATCCACAGCCCATGTTCCTTGCAAGTACTCTGTAGGCCACTGAATGTGTGACAAAGCTGAAACCTGCCCCTCAGGCCAAAGCTCCAGAAGAAGAAACGCGGCCTCCTTCACAGAAAGACTGGGGAGTCTGCCTCAGTCCACTGTCTGTGCAGTTCCGTGGGGGTAGATAGTCTGCCAAGAATCATCTCTTCAATTGACACAGTCCACTGGGACCAAGGAATGCAAGATCCCCAAAGCCACCAGTGCCAGGTGATCAAGGGGTGTCACCTGGGTGACAGCTGCAAAACCCAGGGCACCAGGCTTCTGTAAAGCTCCCCACTGGGAGACGCTGGTGCTCTGGAGGATAAGCACAAAGGTAGCATCCACCCTCTAAGTTCTCTGGAAAGGACTGAAGTCAGCCCCAAAATGTGTGCCCAATCAGGATCCTATCCCTCAGGTCACAGTCATAATGATCACCTAATAGGCCTCCTTCACAAGATTCAGCTCCTAAGCCTGTTGCCTCTTGGTGTGCCCTGGGGATAGTAGCTGTTTAAGAATACTTTTACTTCTGGTTACACTCCTATAGGATCCATA
This sequence comes from Manis pentadactyla, assembly GCF_030020395.1. Taxonomy (NCBI): domain Eukaryota; kingdom Metazoa; phylum Chordata; class Mammalia; order Pholidota; family Manidae; genus Manis; species Manis pentadactyla. The sequence goes on from NC_080023.1 coordinate 43,024,276, forward strand.
AGCATCAGCCCCACTGGCCTCAAAAGCCAGGCAATGTAGAGGTATCTCCTGGCAGCAGTCACAAAAAAATGGGACACCAGTGACAGGAGTACAAGTTCCTTTGGGTGACATCGATTGTTATAGCCCCACAAGACCAAAGTCACAATCTCCTCTGGCCTCCAGAGCCAGGCAATCAAGGGGTGTACCTAGGTGGGGGACCTACTAAGCCACCAGGTGCATGCAAAAGCTCTCTTCCAGGGGACACTGGTGCCCTGGAGCATGGCAAAGGGAGAGCACAAAGGTGGCACCCTCCAGTCTCCATCCCTGCAGAGTGTTTCAGAAGGCTCCCAGATGTATGTATTAAATTAGGTGCCTGCCTCTCTGGCTGATGCTTCAGTAAAAGCAGGTGAGCCTCCTTCACTTTAAGTCTAGGAATGATTTGACTGCCTGAGACCTGGGTCCTGGTGTGGGCAAGTCAAGTACATGGGCCATTTAAGAACAGCTTCTCAGCTAGGGTCTTGTGGGTCTCCAGATGCGAGCCCTGTTGGTTTTCTTTTTTTTTCTTTTATCTTTTTTTCTTTTTATTAAGGTATTATTGATAAACACTCCTATGAAGGTTTCACATGAAAAAGCAATGTGGTTATTACACTCACCCATATTATCGTGTCTCTGCTACACATGAGGGACATTAAGTACATGCATATACTATTCCTAATCCTCAGAACAGTCCTATGAGGTACATGTAATCAGCTTCCTCTTAAGGTTGAGGAAACAGGCTCAGAAAAATTGATTAATTTAACCCCAGTCACATAGTTTTTAGTAGTTGAGAAGAGATTTGAATCCACATCTGTTTTACTCCAAAGTTTTCATGCCTTCCATTTGGGCATAATGTAGTTGGATATTTTTCTTTTCCTTTTTTTCCCTCTTTATGGTAACAAATGAGATGGCTAGGCCAATCTGATTGACTGTCCAGAAGCCCATGTTCCTTGCAAGGGCTCTGGAGCTCTGGATTATATTACCCTGGAGTCATCATTCAGTGGAGAGCATTTTTTATAGGCTTCTGTTTTGACTCTGACTGTCGTGGTAGTTATCCCAGGCTGACATGGTGCAGCTCTCATTGGTTTAATTGTCAGGGAGCCTTGAAATTACCCTTCACTTCTCTCCAAACCCAAGTTCCATGGCCTCCAAATTGAAGACTGGGCTGCTCTAACTCTTACTCGTTATCTTTCCAGGATGGACAGCACCATTTCTGGTTGGGGAAGGCTATATTTTTAAATATACTTCTGCAGTCTAACTGCCTCTCTCTTGCCCTGTCTGATCATGCCAAGCTATGGCTGTAGTTGTGTATAATTAGTTAACTTCACTTACTGTCTCTTGTGTTTATGAGTCCCTGCCCAATTCCAAGTGACAAATGGCTATCCAAAGTCATGCGATTGACCCCAGATTACCCCAGATTTGATTGCCTTCATCCCAGTGCATGGGTCAGCACTCAGAGACTCCCATAGCTCTTGCACAGATGATAATTGATTTCCATGGAAGTTCATGGGCCATTGGAAGAACTGGGCCATCGGGCACAGTGACAGCACATGCAGGGAGCAGCCCATGGTAGCCACGATTTTGGAGCAGGCCCACCCAAATACTCCTTCAAATAAAATCCTGTCTACCCAATGCCAGGAAGTTACAATGACTACTAAGAAGGATTTCTATCTCAAGGTTCCCAGACTTCTCCTGAAAGCAGAAATTCAATGAGCAATTTCCAAGCTAGAGGAGTTTCTTCAATTTTCTTTTCAACCTTTTGTTTGGCTTCTGTGCTGGTGGATGTCAATAGTATTTAGGTCACACTTCTGTTTTCCACCTACTGGTCAGTTTGTTTGTGCACCATTAATACCTTCACTTTAAGAGTTACTAATGTATCAAGATAATATTTGTTCAAGAACAGTAAAGTGCAAAGAAGAGGCAAGGGTTCTAGATAAGAAATTTGAAGACCCTGAGTCTGTGACCCAGCTCCATCTCTCACTAGATGTGTACCTCGGCAATTACTTTGCCTCCAACCTCAGTTTCTTCATTTGTGAAGGAAGGAGGAGGAGAAGAAAGAGAAGGAATTTTTAAAAAGGAAGGAAGGAAAGAAAGGAGGGAGAGAAAGAGGGAAGAAGGAAAATAAGAAGGAAGGATTGAGAAACAGAAAGAGTTGGACTAGATAAAACATTTCAAAATTCTCCCGCAGCTTCCCGTTTCATGTATTTCAAAGCTACGTTATTAAGTAAACATTTAAAATTGTTATGTCCTCCTAATGAATTGAGTCTTTAGTTGTTATGAAATGACTTTATCACTAGAAATATTTTTCTGAAATCAGTTCACTATTGATATAACTATTCCTGATTTCTTTTGATTAGTGTTGACATGGCATCTTCTTTCTTTTTTTTTTTTTTTTGCTTTTAATCTACTTGCACTTCATATTTAAAATGCATTTTTGTAGCAGCATATAGTTGGGTGTTGCTTTTTTCCCCACCTTCCTTCTAATTGGAATATTCAAACTACTTACATTGAATATGATTATTAATATGGTGAGATTTAAATGTCTCATCCTGTCTGTCTTTAATTTTTCTTCCTTTTTTTATTTCTTTGGAATTGATTCCACTTTATCTTTTCAGTATAACTCTGTTGTGTTATTGTAACTGTTGCATTAGAGGTTATAGTAAAAAACTTTAATTTATCATATTCTACTTTCAAGTGATATTATTCTACTTCACATAAAGTATGAAAACCTTATGATAGTATACTTGTTTCTCCCTCACCCTTATACTATTGTTGTCATACATTATGCTTCTACTTACATTATAATCCCCACACTACATTGTTATTTTTTAAACAGTCAATTGTCTTTTAAAGAGATTTGAATATGAAAAAAAATCCCTAAATATTTATCTATGTGGTTACCATTTGTAGTGTTTCATTCCTTTGTATAGATCCTTTTTCCTTCTGGTACCATTTCCTTTCTACCTGAAAGACTTCATTTAATATTTATTATAGTGCCAGGTTTGCTATTGTTGAATTATTTCACCTTTTGTACTCTTAAAAAGTCTGTGTTTCATCTTTGTTTTTGAAAGATATTTTTTTTTCTGGGTATAGAGTTCTGGGTTGGGAGGGTTTTTTTCCCTTTCAGTAATTAAAAGATATTGCTCCACTATCTTATCACTTGCCTTGTTTCCGACAAAATATATGCTGTCATTGTTATCTTTTCTCCTCAGTACATAGTATTTCTTTTTTCTCTGGCTAATTTTTAATCTTTTTTCTTAACATTAGTTTTGAATAATTTGATTATGATGTCAGCTGGTGTAGTTTTCTTCATATTTCTTATGCGTGGGTTCACTTAGCTTCTTGGATCTGTGGGTTGATAGTTTTCAACAAATTTGGAAATTTTTCAGTCATCATTTCTTAAAATATCTTTTCTCTTCCTGCTCTTTCTTTTGTGTATTGCAATTACACATAATTAAGCCACTTAAAGTCTTCCTACAGTTCACGGATGCTTATTTCATTTTTAAAATTCTTCTATTTTTCAGTGTTTCATTGTAGATAGTTTCTATAGTTATATCTTCAAGCTCACAAATATCTTCTTCAATATCTAATCCACTATTAACCCCAGTGTATTTTTCATCATGCACTGTAGTTTTCATCTCTAAATATTCTATTTGGGTCTTCCTTATATCCTCTACTCCTCCACATGTCTACTTAAATTTTGCACATATGTTCAAAGTTATAATTACTATTTTAATATTCTTATCTGTTCATTACAACATCTGTGTCAGTTCTTGGTCATTTGCAATTGACTGATTTTTTTCTCCCCATAATGGGTCATATTTTTCTGTTCTCTGTGTGCCTGATAATTTTGGATTGTATGCCAGGCACTACAAATTGACTTGTTAGCTGGTGAATATTTTTATATTCCTAAAAATATCTTGAGCTTTGTTCCTTTGTTCTATAGTATAGTAAGTCAGTTGGAAAGAGTTTGATCTTTTGGGATCTTGCTTTTAAGAATTTATAATTGGAAGTAGAGAGGTGTTCATTCTAGGACTAATTTCCCACTGTAAAGGCAAGACTTCTGTGAACTAAATAATTCAAATATCAATAACAAAAAAAGTAACAATCCAATTTTAAGAAGAGAAAAAAATATTTGAACAGATGCTTCTCCAAAAAAAAAATACAGGTAGCAAATAGGCAGATAAAAATATGATCAACATCATTAGTTATTAGGGAAATGACAACTAAAACCATTATGAGATGCCACTACAAACATTTAAAATGGCTAAAATTTTACAAACTGATCGTATCAAGTGTTGGTGAGAATATGGAGAAATAAGAACTCTCATATACTGCTGGTAGCAATGAAAAATGGTACAATCACATTGCAAAACAGCATGGCAGTTTCTTAAAAAGCTAAGCAGACACCTAGCATACGAGCTAGCCATTTCCCTCCTAGGTAAATACCAAGAGAAATGAATGAGTTCATGATGTCCCACAAAAACCTATACATTAATGTTCACAGCAGTTTTATTTGTAATAGCCCAAAACTGGAAACTTAAATGTCCATCAACAGGAGAATGAACAGTCTGTGGTTAGTCACAATGAAATACTACTCAACAATAAAAGACTAAACTATGAATATACTACAACTTGAATGGAAAAATAACTATGCTAGTGAAAGAAACCAGACAAAATAGAAGTACATACTGTATGATCTATTTCTAGCATATTCAAGAATATGCAAACCGTGTAGAAGAAAACAAGTCTACGTTTCCCTGAAGGCCTGGCGGCAGTGTGGTTGAAAGACCAGGTGGGTGGGAGTAAGCCTGCAAGCAGAGGAGCAGACCCGTGAAAGGTTCCACCTGCTGTGATCCCTTCTCTCTGGAACCCCTACATACAGACTCATTCTGACTTTGACAGGAAAGTACCACCCACTAACTCCCATTCCCCCTCCGCAGAGAATCCAGTCAGGGTTTCCTGTTCAGTGGCCCAGCTGGCTGAGCCCTTGACCACAGAGAGGAGGGCTCTCTGCAGTCCCTCAGGTAGTGGGGATCACCTTCACTTAGTTTATGAGAGAAAATGGTCCAGAAGAAGGAAGATTACCATCCAGAAAGATATCAATAACTCAGAATTTTTTTGAAGGTCTGGATTTGCAAGTGGAGCTTTCCTTGAAACAACAAGCAAATTTAAAGAAAAAAATAAAACAAATTAAACAAAGTAAAGGAAACCAGACTAACTTTTCTGCTAATAAACTCTTTTTTAAGGGAACATTACACTCTGACACCAGGCCTTGCCTAAGAGAATCACAGAATTGTATTGTTCATATGCTCTGTGGTTTGTTGTGGACACAGTGCTGCCTGCCATTAGGTCTCAAATCTCATTAGAGCACATTAGAGGACAGAGGTTTCTCTGTAGTCAGAGCTACAGACAAAGACTCATTCATTTAAGTTATACTTTTAACAACTAAATTCCAGTATGGTGAACATATTGTTTACCTAGAGTTTGTAGTACTGGATTTGAACTGATCTAGTCTCTTAAGTTCAGAGCTTCTAACAAAAAGGGAATAAGCTCAGTGTTGTGCTCTGCCCTCCCCTGGACCCTATTGGGAGAGTCCTGATAGACTAAAGAAGACTCCAGTTTGATTCAGGCTGGATCAGAGTTGATTGTTAAGCCATCCAAGGTAAGTGGCTCCTGTTCCATTAGGTCATTGAAAAGAAAAAAAAATGCTTTAGTTCCTTGCTACCAAATGGTGGATATTGGACCAGCAGCAGCTTCACCTAAGAATTTTTAGAAATGAAATATCTTTGGGACTTGCATTAGGCAATGATTTCTCAGATAGAACACCATAAGTATAAGCCACAAAGGAAAAAAGAAAAAGGGAACATAATCAACTATGTGCTTCAAAGGACACTATCAAGAAAGTGAATAGAAAGCCTCCAAAATGGAAGAAAATATTTGCAAATCATATATCTGATAATATGTGAATTAGGATCTAGTATCCAGAATATATAAAGAACACTCACAACTCAACAATAAAAAGGCAACCCATTTTTTAATTTACAAAGGATTTAAATAGATATTTCTCTAAAGATGAGATAAAATGGCCAAATAAACACATGAAAAACTTATTAACACCATTAGTCATTAAGGAAATGCAAGTCAAAACCACAATGAAACACCATTTCACACCTACTAGGATGGCTATAATAAAAAAATCAGACAATATAAGAGTAGACAAGGATGTTGAGAAGTTGAAACTCTCATACACTGTTGGTGGGAATGTAAAGTGGTTCAGCCTTTTTCAAAACCAGTTTGGAAGTTCTCAGAAAGGTAAACAGTGTTACCATATGACCCAGGAATTCTTCTCCGAGGTATATATCTACCAGAATTGAGAACATATGTCCAAACAAAAATTTGTACACAATGTTTCTTATCAGCATTATCCATAGAAGCCAAAAAGTTGAAGCAACACATTTGTTCATCAATTGATGAATGGATAAAAATGTGGTATACAGCTTAACGGCTCAGTCCCACAAGACTGTTCCCTCTCCCTACTTCAGATTCCAATTGCAAGTTGTCACCTATGCTTCTAACCAACTAGCCATAAATTGGAGGCTCCCACCATCCCCTCCTCTGGTTTGATACTTTACGAAATAGGCTCACAGCACTCAGGAAAATAGTCTACTTACATTGAAGAAAAACAATGCACCCAAAATGGAGTCATTTGGCCCCACAACAGCAAACCAAGACTTAATTGCAGTTTCAGCCTCTCCCAGAAATGTGACCTTTAAACAGTCAATCTGAAATTTCCTGAGCAGCACTAGTGAGGTAATCTGCATAAGACCCCTGCCATTCCCTTCCCCCAAAAAGATGACCTGGCCTGAAACATCCTCTTTTCTTTTGCTAATAACTCCTTGCCCCACCCTCCTTCTGTCTATCAAAACCTTCCATCAGTTTTCTGGATGGGATGCTGCCCAGTTCATGAATTGTTGAATAAAGCCAATTGGACCTCAAAAAAAAAAAGAGGAAAACAAAATGCTATATCCATACAATGAATCAGCCATCAGAAGGAAGGAAGTACTGATACAAGCTACAATATGTGTGAACCTTGAAAACATTATGCTTAGTGAAAAAGGCCTGCCACAAAAGGCTATATATTTCCCTATTCGATTTATATAAAATGTCCAAAACAAACAAATCCATAGAGACAGAAGCAGTTTATAAAGTCTGGCAGAAACTAGTAGGGAGAAGGTATCAGGGAGTGACTGCCATTGGTTATGAGGTCTCTTTTTGGGGTAATGTGGGTAAAATTGTAAAATTTCCAGAATATCTCACCTGACTTTAATGCGTCATCAGGGGTGGAGAGAAGTATGGCTTTAGTGCATCTGCATATCAATAGGTGTTCCTCAGGAGTGGAGAAAAGTTCATCTCCATTTCAATGGGTAATTACCTGGGCAACGGAGGGCTTATCTGAACCTGAGAGGTTAAGGGGAGGACTGGTGTGCTTCTGCCAGAGCAGGAAACAGAGATAGCCCCGGACTACAGTTCGTAAGCAAGAAATGGGTTTTAAACTTTATTACTCCCTTTTACTGACTTCAGTTTTAGAGGTATTTTGCCCTGGGATTTCTTCTCTCTGGACTTACATCTGGCAGTACTCGACAGGACCTCTGAACCCAAAATCACTGTCATAATGTGTGTGACCTTTGGGGCATCTGCCCCTAGAGATGATGGGGACAAGTAGCATTCATGCCAAGGTACATGTGTCTGCACTCATGTGGTCGTGGAGGTGTCACCACCACTGCTGACCATACTGACCCTAGCCCGTGGCCTGAGCTGAAGTCTGCTGCTGCCACTGCTGCTGCTGTGGCTGGCCAGAGCCTGGTCACAACTATGGAAAGGAGCAGAGGTCCAGTTCACTTTGATTGAGAAGCAACTGGCTGCTGTGTACCACACCTTGCTGGCTACAGAGCCCATCACCAGAACAGCTCCAACCAAAGTAATAACCACCTATCCCATCATGGGGTGGGTGCGAGACTGGACCCAAAGGCCACAGAGTGGCATGGTTCAGATACCTACCATATATCATGTGACTGGCCATTAATTAGCCTTTGGCATCCCCCCCAGGGAATACTGAAGCAGATGCATTGGCCCAGGTGCACTGGCTAGAAAGAAAGCCTGCCTCTGATGTGGCCCAATGGCTACATCAGTGTTTGTTGTTCGCAGGGCAAAAGACAATGTGGGCTGTAGCCCATCAGTGGGGCTTGCCATTAACCTTTGAAGAAGTCAGCCGAGCCCAGAAAGAGTGACTTGTTTGCTCTCAAAAGAACTTAGAATGAGTCCTGCAGCAACATGGGCAATAGTAAGGGGGCCAATAGTCCTCCTCAGGTGGCAGACAGACTGTATTGAGCCTCTGTCCATATCAAAAAGATATCGGAATGCCAAGACTTGTGTGGATACAGCTACTGAACTATTGGTTGCTTTTCCTTTACATTGTGCAGATCAGCAAACCTCCAAGAAGGGCCTAGAGTGTCTCTTTGCAGCCTATGGCCAGCCACAGGTGATTGAGAGCAATCAAGGCACCCACTTTACTGGACATGCTTTGCCAAGATGGGTGCAGCAATTAGGAATAAAGTGGAAATTAGATATTGTTCAATGGACATGGCCTTGGACATTTCGACACATGGACTGGTGATGGCTTGCCCTTCTGGCACCTTGGAGAAAAGGCCTGAAAGCTGGCCTCCTGTGTATTCCTGGAGTAACAGCAGAGTGACCCCCAAAGATCATGGTTATTTTCTTCTACAGTCCTTGTGGCCTGGATGCGCCCTCTGGCTGAGGCTGCCACATAATGGCTGGAATGGATGAGCTTTGGACTTAACCTGCATAGGACTTTGAACCTAGCTTAATCCTCTCTCTTGGATATTATCTTGATTTTATTGCTGTTGTCAAGAAAAAGTGCTTAAAGAAAGGCTTGACTTTGTCTAATGTTCGGTAAGTTTTGTGAGTAATCTAGCATGGTTGTTAGGAATGAGTAAACAAGTGTAACAAGTGATAATAATAGTGTGTTAGTGTATTAAACATATTTTGTGCTTAGTGAGAGATTGTGCTGTAAATCACATTTACTTAATCTGCATAGCTGAACACTGTCTGGTTTGAGGATTACCATGATTTTATTGCTGTTGCTATTGTATGTCATTAGTCTGGTCACAATGCTTCAGTTTTCTTGCCCAGGGACCACTTAGAAAGAGGGGGAAGGAGTAAATTGTAAGGTGAGATTTCTGAAAGGGTGGCCTGTAGGTAAAATTGTAATATTTCCAGAATATCTCACCTGCCTTTAGTGCATCCTCATGGGTAGAGAGAAGTACTGCTTTAGTGCATCTGCATATCAATAGGTATTCCTCAGGGGTGGATAAAAGTTCATCTCCATATCAATGGGTAATTACCTGGGTAACAGAGGGCTTATCCGAACCTGAGAGGTTAAAGGGAGGGCTGGTGTGCTTCTGCCAGAGCAGGAAACAGAGACAGCCTCAGACTGCAGTTTGTAAGCAAGAAATGGGTTTTAAACTTTATTTCTCCCTTTGATTGATTTCAGTTTTAGAGGTATTTTGCCCCCGGATTTCCCTGGACTTACAGGTAATGAAGATGTCCTGGAAGGTGGTGGTGATGGTTGTGCAATCTTGTGAATATACTAAAAATCACTGAATTGTTGTGGAGCAAATTGCAATATTTCCAGAACCTCTCATCTGGGCTTAGCCCATTTACATATACCACTGCAGCTTCTCACAGTCTCCAGGGGAAGGCGTGGAGAGACGCTGTTCTCTCCTCTCCTCCCTTGCATAAATAGTCAGGTGCTTATCAGTTGCCAGGGACCCACCCACAGAGTTTCTCCCAGAAACATTGGGTGGGAAAGCAACCACATGACATGACTACAAGGGACAGGGAGGACCAAGTGGGCTTTTGCTAGCAGGGACTAGTGCGGATAGGGAGAAAGGAGAGGGCGTGCATGAATGGAGCCAGTCCTCATTGTGAGCAGTAAAAGCAGTAAAAGGGTTTCTCCCAATATAGCCTTTCCTTAACTGATTTCAGTCACACCGGTTTATTCACCCCAGGGACCAGGAACACTGCTGTCCCCCAGAACTATAATTGTACACCTTTAAATGGATAATTTTATGGTAGATTAATTATATCACAAGAATAAAAAATTTTAATAACTTAGGTCCCAAATCAGACTCAACTGTATCAACATCTGCATTTTAACAAGATCCTGAAGTAATATGAATACACATTAAAGTTCAAGAAGCACTAATCTAGTACATTAGTTCTCATACTTGGGTGAAATTTGGAATCACCTAGGGAGCTTTTCAAACTGCTCTCTGACTTGGTTAGCTGTCTTTCTGTCTCTTGTCTGACCAACTCACCTACAAGATCCTGGAATGACCCTGAAATGATCCTATACCCTTTCATGATTTGATCTCCTTAAAAGGCACCTCTTGGTTCTTAAAAACACAATTGCTTAAGAGTGGGGACTCTGGGACAGATGGCCTCATTCAAATTGCAGCTGCACCCCCAACTGGCTGTCAGACCTCAGACAAATGGCTTAACCTCTCATGTCTCATTTTCTCATTTGTAAAATGGGGACAATATTAGTACTTACTTTGCAGGATTACTGAAAGGAATAAATTACTCAACATATGTATATAAAACACAATAATACCTGGCATACAAAAAGCATTATATATGTTATATATATAATACATATATACACATATCTATGCATTATATATTTATATGATATTGTTATTATATAGGCAAATATTCTTTTATATTTATTATATACTATAATTATATTAGTATATAATATCTATATTATATATATTATAATGAAATTATAACACAATAATAATACTATATATTATTCTACATTGTGTATTTGTATATGATAGCAGCACTACTGAACTCTGACCATGTCAGGCACTGAGCTGTTTTACATTATTTTATGTAATTCTCCCAATGATTCTAAGATACAGCAGTTTTTTCAATAAATATTTATTCAGCATCTGTCAACTATGTACTTGACCCATATGAGAAACTGAAGTTCAGGTATGTTAGTTCAGGCTGCTCCAACAGAATTCCATAGACTTGGTGGCTTATAGACAGCAAAAATGTATTTCTTACAGTTCTGGAGGCCAGGAAGTCCAAGATCAGAATGCCAGCATGTTTGGTATCTAGTGAGGGCCCACTTCCTGCTTCACGGACAGCCATCTTCTTGCTGATCCTCATATGGTAGAAAAGGTTGAATTTTTAGGGGGTCTGTTTTTTAGACCTAATTACCTCCCAAAGGCCCACCTTCTAATACCTTGGTGACTGGGTTTCAACATATGCATCTTAGGGGAACACAAATATTCAGTCCATAGCACCAAGGAAGTTAAGTGACCTGCCCACAGTCACAAAGCTACTAAAGAAGGAAGCCCAGTCTGAGTCCAGAATCTGGGCTGTTGCCCATGACCTTCTGTGGCCTTCCTTCAACAGGATGCAAACTGGCAGGAGAAATGCAAAAGCAAATGGCCAGTTGGATGCAGGTATGTGTGGGAAGGAGATCTGGGGATTGCCAGCATAGGCATTTGGGGAGGGGCCCTTTGGGCCAAGGCACCTGGTCACCTAAAAGATGGACGTGTGTAGCCCCAGCCTACTGGACACTGGGGAGCTAGGTGGGAGAGGTCACAGGGTCTGCTGCAATCACTCTGGAGTTTTCAGGGTCCTTAGCCTGGGCACATGGCAGGGAGCACTCCCAGAATACGATATCAAGCCTGAAGGCCTCTTGTGAGCCCAGCAGACTCCAGTGCTCATGCCCACCTCACAGGCAGGACAACAGCAGCTCCCACAGTCATGCACAGATCACCACCCAGTCTTCTCACCCCTCAGCCTCTGAAGCAGAGAGCCACAAATCCTCACCTCAGCCTCAGGGGCTGGGCTGCCTCTTTTCTATGGACTTCATGTTTTAAAGCTACTGAATGCAGAAAAGAGAAACTTAAACTGAATCCAAAATGACTCTTAATGAGTCGCTTAAATCCACTGTGTCCCATGTCTGTGCAAAGCCCCCACCCTCAGCTCCAAACTCCTTCAAACTGCCAGAAGTTCTCTATGCCCACATCCAAAAGCCTGAAAAGTAAAGTCCCTCTTGCAAAGTCTTGCCATTATTCAAACACGAACAATGTTTAAATAAGCACTGTTATTGTATATTCAGATTTCAAAGTGGGCTTCAGCCCATCCAGATGTCATTGCTTATACAACTGTCTTCTTTCAGAGAAACACTGTGGAGTACCCAGTGAGGTACTGAGGCACTGAGGCACTTTTCTGTAACTCGCCCCTCAGCTGTTCTCTTTCCAAAAAAAAGAGATGGTTTTTGATATGAAACACTAGTTCATTTCAGAATTGTGGTTTTTCTCCTCACTAACCCTACCCAGCCAGAAGTTCTCTCCTAATGGAATTGCTGGAACCACTTACCCTCCATTAAGAGGCTAACCTGTTTCAGAGAGGAGGGGAAAAAAGAGATATCCAAGTAAATGGACTCAGAATGAAAGACCATGACCTCCTCATGTGCTGTGTTTTGGGGAGCAGGGAGTGGTAGGCAGAGAAGAGATGGGGAGATTAGACTCCTAGAATCATATTTTGACAATGTTTTCACAAAGCAAGGAATCACCAGTCTGGTTGCTTAATTAAATCACATTTGGTTTTGATTTCATCTTGACCTTAAGAGTCTTGGATGGGCACCAGGATTGTAAGTCACTGTGACATGAGTCTATGTATGTATCTTTATAAAATTTTTGTTATGATTAGGTCAACTTTGGACTTTAATAAAACTGAAAAATTTTAAATAGAGACTAATCAACTCACCACCTCAAGGTAGCAACTGTTTTGATATCCTCATGTCCTTTCCACGTTGTTAAACATATTATCTGAATATGCTCTATCTGGTCTGATTCCAGAATATATTCAGGCCTAGTTTAGCCCTAGAGGTGGGAGGGAAGTGTGGAACAGTCTGGTGGAAGATTCATAGAGTCAGAATGCCTGGGTTCATAGCTGGCTCCATCACTTAACTTATCAGCCTTTATCGCTGGAACAAGTCATCTAACCTCCATGAACCTAGGCTTTCTCTTCTCTAAGGGGAGCATAACACACCTAATGTGCAGGGAAGATTAGTGGTCATATACAGAGTGGGGTTATTTTTATAATATATAATGTTTCCTAGTGTTTAATTAAAATATACAATTGGCTTTCTTTTGTTTCACCTAGCCATGTTGTTATAGTTACATGCAGTTTTTCTACCAGTGTTTGCACTTTTGAGTAGCATTCCTATGTCACAGAACAAAAGGCTAAAATAAATTTTCCTTATAAATTAGAAAGCACGTTCATTGCTCTGACAGGGGAGCAGCTGCATATAAGAATAATGGCAACAATAATGATGACAGTGATGTGTCTTATGCATCGAGCTAAGTACTTGCCATGCCTCATAGCAGAATTCCTCAGCTGGCACTATTGACATCGTAGGCTAGATGATTCTTTGTTGGCGGGGGTGGGTTGTCCTGTGCACGGGAGGATGTGTAACCGCATCCCTGGCCCCTCCCCACGAGATGTCAGTGGCAACCTCTGTGCCCCACCCCACTTGTGACCCCCAGAATGTCTCCAGATGCTGCGCAATCTCTGCTGCAGGGTAAAATCATCTCCCATGGAGGACCACTGCTTTGGAACATTAAATATTCACAACAAATATTTAACATTCCAGTAAAGTGAGGTTGGAATGACTGTTACTCCCATTTTACAAATAAGGAACCTGAGGCAACTTAATGGCGAAAGGATTCAGTCACACCTGTAACCACTCTACCTACAAACCTCCGGGCTGGAGAAGAGTTGTTCAACCATCTCCTGTGTCATCTGTGGAACCCTGAGGAGCAGAGGGAGGGGCAAGGGGCAGGGAGAGCGGGATGGCTCTTTCAGGGAAGGGGGCGACTGCGTCCAAGATCACCGCTTCCACAAGCACCTGTGCAGGCAGACTGTGCCTCCCCAGCAGGGGGCAGCTGGTGGGGAGAAGAGAAGAGGTGGAGTGGTGACCCGAGGCCCCTAAGAAAGTGCCTGCAGGAGAGTTATCACTGCATCAACTGGAGAACCACAGGTGAGAGGCAGGCCCTGGATGATGCCTAAAAGAGTTGCTTACCAGGTTCAAACTATTTGTTTTAATATATTATGAATGCCGCATATATGCTTTTTTTTTTAGATAAAAACTTGCATATGAAAACACCATCTACCACCATTAAAAGCATTTCTAATTCAAATTACAGTAGAAAATAGGGCAGCACCTTTAGAAAAGTGTTCTGCAGAGAACCAGGGGTTCCAGGCCCTCCTCCTTTGGGACAAGTTTGAGAACCTGATGAGAGACGGACTGAGGGAAGAGGCTCAGTGAACTGGTCTCTGCTTCCCACACAGAAAGGGACACAGCCGCCACTGTCAAATCTCCAGAACCAGAAATCAGGATGTGAAGGCTGAACATAAACCAATGTCCTCAGGAAGCCACCAGGACAGAGGATTCATAATTGGGACTGCCCCCAAAATTCCAAATGTGAGACACCTGAGACCCACTTCCACAAATGCAAGGGCAGAACTATTAAAGCAGTCATAAAACACAAAGTAATGGTAAAATGCACCCTTTTGCCTTATTAAGTGGTAAGGTAACCATCTTTCTGATGGCATGATTAAACTTGGAATTGCAGGAACTTAACGAGCTTTGTGATACAAACCGTCCCTTGCAATAAATGATGGCACAAAACGGGTTTAGGAGAGAAGGTCACAAGGAAAACCGCTGACTTGGCACCCGCTGCAGCTGCTGCCTGGGCACAGCACTCATCCCTAGTTACAGGGTCGCTGCGACAGCAAGGACTGGGGGCGCAAAGAGCTGCCCGGGCGCAGGTAATTAATCTCCTTTCGGTGGAGGGTGTTGCACCAAATTTTGACTCAGGAAAGCTGTTCCCCTCTAAAAGCTGGAAAGTAACTGTGTCTCTGAAGAAAGAAAGGCAATGTTTAAAATGAGTTTTTCTCTGTTGCTATCACTTCACCAGCTCTGCTTCTAATTGGAGAATCCTGAGTAGACAACGACAGGGAGGCTGTTCCCCAGAATTTCCTGTCCTCTCCCCAACTTCCTCTCCATCATCACCCCCACACCAGAAAACAGTCCTACTCTTCCCACCTCCAATTTTCTCTCCAACATTTCCAGAGTGCTGTGTAGTTAGTTACAAGGTGCTGTGACATGTAGGGTTTCCTACAAGTCAGGAGACCGCAGCCACTTCTTTTGACTGAGGCTGCCAGCATATTCAGAATGAAGAAAAAAGACCAAAAGAAAAGTTATAAAAATCATGAGACAGTTAAAACATTTATACTTAGCTAATTATTACTTTTAACACACATACACAAATGCTATGCAAGGCAGTTGTATTTCGTTGATAGTATGTGTGTGTGTCATCTTTAAGAATCTACATTTGAGACAGTTCGTGACTATGAGGCCAAAGGGCCTCTTACCTCCTCACCTGCTACATTCCTGCTACCTGACCAGCCCTGCCCACATTCATGGGACAGTTGCTCTTCACAATAACTCTGTGATATTCACAATAACCTCTGTGATGCAGAGAGAGAATGTGTATTAGTATTTTCCCACTTGACAATGAAGGAAATGAAAGCCTAGAAAGTTGTGTGAATTTCTGTGACTGCAAAGCTGAGTGGATGAGCAAGAAATTGGACCTAGGTCTTTACATTCCCAAATCAGAGTTCTTTCCAGTGTAAAAAGAATAAACAGGCACATGGTCCTGGAGGAAATCCAAATGGGGGCACAGGAGCTTAGTCTCAACCCCAGGACTGCAGCCTTCTCCATTCTGTACTTCATAAACTCTGTGCTGTCTAGGTAGGGTCCCTCAGGTCATCTGCGGTCAGGGAGAATTCATTCATCCCACTAGCATTTGTAGCACTGACCATGTGCTGGGCACTGAGCAGCAGGCTGGGGACTAAGGAGACTCAGGAATTTTCTCTGACCTCCAGGCAATTGAAGCTGATGGAGGAAACAAGGAAGAGATAGCAGGTACCAGCATGAGCCACTGGGCTCTCCGGCAATAATTTAAAACTAAGTCCAATAATATAATAAGGTTGAATGTCCAACAACAAGAAACTGAGTAAAAGAATCATCCATAAGATGGAGTTCAGTATTCGTAGAGTTGTGAGGCATCTTTTTTTGAGATATAATTGGCATGCAATATATTATATTTGTTTCAGATGTACAACATCACCACTCAATATTTATATATATTGATAAGCCCACTTAACATCCACCACCACACATAGTTTTAAATGCTTTTCCCTGTGATAAGAACTATTAAGATCTATTTTCTTAGGAACTTTCAAATATACAATATAGTATTATTGACTGGGGGTCTCTGACTCTCACAAAAAGTAGATTTTTCCACTCAAAAGGATTTAAATGCCCTCCCCATTATCAGAGCACACCAAAAATGCTATTTAAAAAATATCTTGGCAGAGGGTGAGTGACCTAAGAATGCAAGGATGCAGGAGGAGTCAGCAAGGACAGAGAGACAGCTGGAACGACACACAGCAGCTCCCATTCAGCTGCTGAGGCAAGGGAACAGCATTTAGCAGTCTGGTGAGGGAAACCAAGTCTTCCAGACACAAAGTTGATCAAAACTTCGTTCTTGAAGACTGTATTCTCAACAAATGCAAAATCAAAATTGAAGAGCTGTCCACCATGAGTAATTAAAACACAGATATTATTAGATGAAGGCATCCTGATGTATGGACTCTACCACGTGTCCCCAAAACTGACCACAGATTACTCCAGGAGAGCCCAGAAGCAGTTTTTTGGATGCTCATTCTTTTCCCCTCATGAGGGGTAAATGGTGATGGTGCAGCCTTTAAATTTCAATGATTTTCACAAAACTTTGGTCAGCTTCATAAAGTTCTGGAATTAAAGAGCCCCTTGAGGGAGAGTTCGTTATAGCTGCTGTACTTTGATGTACTTTACCCAACAATTATTGTCAAAATTCTAGTGCCAAAGTGAACAAAACCAAATGCTAGTAAGAGCTATCCGTTAAGTTTTTACATTGTGCTGAGCCCTTTACATGCATCAGCTCATTTTATTCCCAAACAACTCAGTGAGGAAGGTAACAAAATAAACCCTATTTCACAGACAAAATGAGGCTTTGAAAGATTAAATAATTTGAACTTCTGGTATGGCACTGCCTGATTCAAATCGATTTTTGGTCAAATAAACTCTTAACATTTTTTTAAAAAAATAAAGTCATTTGCCAAGGTTACTCAGCTAATAAGTGAGAAACTGGAAGTTGAATCCAAATTTCTGTGACCCCACTGCCCTTATTCCAAACTATGCTATAAGGAATTTTTAAAATCTGTAACTCCCCCAGAATTTCGTTTTAGGAGTATTTCTGTCTGGATACACTACACATTATATACATAATTTACTTTTTTTCATTGAGAAAAATATTTAATCAATATATTTTTAAATGTTATCTATTGTACCATGAGCATATATTAATCTTTAAGGCACATTCTAAACATTTTATAAAAATCAACTCATTTAATTGTCACAACAATCATAAAATCCTATTATCCCCACTTACAGATGAGAAAACGGAGGCACAAAACATTAACATTATGTTATACACATATGCACATTATACAATGTTAAATAACCTCAAATCATATGGAAAAAAACAGAGCTAGGATCTGAACCCAGGTCAGTCGGATTCCAGAGCCCATGCTCTTAATAGATACTCTATACCTAGTATTTATGTAGCAAGATACACACGAACAGGGATGTAAAGATAAGACACATTGAGTGAGTGGTGAAAATATCTTCTCATTTATCAGAAAAGTAAATGCTTTACAGGCAACCAGTCAATGGTTCACTAATATCCATCTATCTTTCCAAAACCTAAAACAGGTAGAAGGCCCTTGCACAAGCTGTCGGTGTGTGGGTGTGTGTTTAATAGCTTCTTCAGGTTGAAGGTATAAGCAATGTACTAATATGCTGTCTCCAAATCCTGTCTCCTCCTTAGTGAATCTTCTTTCAAAAAACTCCACTCATCTACCCATCCCGTGAAAAACAATGTTCCCGCCTTGTACAACTGGTGTCACCAGGAAGATAAAAATGTGAAGGGAAGTGAGAGTCAGAGAGCCCATGTTCCATCTCCCTGACACGAAGAGGCAGTGACACTGACTTGAGGCAGTTGTCTCCCAGAGCAAGCAATTCTTCAGTAAGAGAAACATCCCGCGCCCAGCCTCGGGGACGAAGGGTCTCTGAGAAACAGAGCTCTCTCGGCCGGAAATCCTTCTCCACCTGCCTGAGCACCGTGGAGACCCCTGCTGAACCTCGGTGGATCTAAACTAGTCAGTTTAACGCACTAAGAGGTGTCAGGAAAATGTCTTCCCATTACTCTTTCCATTTCTGTAACTTGGATGAGTCTGTCACACAGTGACAAGCCTTAAATCTGCAATAAAACAAATTATCAAACTATAATATTTTAAAGCCGGCGAAAAGTTTAAAATCGTCTTGATTCCATCTCACCCATTTGAATATCAAAAAACTGAAATGAGGACAATACCCTCACGAGTCCTCATACAGTCAGTACTATCGGCTGACAGACAGACAAGGACACACTCGCTCATACATTGCTGTCAGGAACTTGAATTGCTGCACCATTGTGAAAACGACTCTGGCAGTATCTTTGAAAATTAAAAATATACATATCCTTCCATCCAGCATTTCTACTTTCTAGAAATCAGTCCTCTAGAAATAAACATACATACTCTCTAAGGATACATGTGTAACATCTACACTATGGAACATTAAGCAGTATTTATAAAGAATGACTGAGAGCCACATTTATTGATCTAGATAAATGTTCAGAATGCATTTATTAGATGAGAAACACAAGATACAGGAAAATCGCATATATGAGGAGGGGAGGGAGAGGAAGACAGGGAAAAAGGATTAGACCAAATTAAAGTTTGAGAAATTATTAAAATCTAAAGCCAAAATGAAGGTTAGATAACAGAAAATATTTCCTCAATTTCCTCATGGGGAAAAGAAAGTATATATAGTAATAATACTGTCTCAGAGGATTATTTTAAGATTGAAATGAATTCATGTATTTAAAGGGCTCGGGACAGAGCCTGGCACATAGAATTTTTAAATAACAAAAACAATCATTTAATACTATCTATAATATTACTGCAAAGATGAATATGTAAAGGCGTATAAAGATATACATGATAGAAGATAATACAGGCACATGAAACACTGCTTTGATTAGATGATGGTATCATCAGCAATTCTTGGGTTTTTTTTAATGTTGCTTTTGCTATAAATTAATGTGAGGGGTGTGGTGGGTGATTTCATCTCTAACTAGGTCTTACTTGAAGGCAAAACTACATCTCCCCCATGAAGGCAAATGGTATGTTCTCCTATCTAATTTCTTATAACCATGTCTACTTATCAGTATCAAATAAAGCCTTAAGTATTGCTTTGCACAGTTTAATCCACCTCAGAATGCTTTCTTTTAACTACAGTGA
The DNA here is from genome assembly GCF_030020395.1 of Manis pentadactyla. Taxonomy (NCBI): domain Eukaryota; kingdom Metazoa; phylum Chordata; class Mammalia; order Pholidota; family Manidae; genus Manis; species Manis pentadactyla. The sequence continues at coordinate 43,043,917 of NC_080023.1, forward strand.
CCATCGTTTAGGATCTAACATGGAGACACTTTATATCACAAAGGATTTTTGGAAACTCTTGCCAAAAAGCATAAAAGTTAAACACACTTATTTATACATTTAAGAAATAAATGGTTTTATTGAAAAGAATGAATTTCCATGAAATCAGAAGTATGCTGGAACCAAGATAAAGAATGACCATCTGTCTAGGCAAATTCTCCTTGGAGTGCACATCCTCTTGTCTCTGTGGAGGCACTCAGTATCATGCTTCTCATAAATCTCAATATATTTGAGGATACCCTTCAACTTTATCTTTAAATAGAGTGGCCACATTCTGCTGGGTGTGGCCCAGTCTCTCCAGAGACTAGCCCATGGACATAACATTTGGAAAAGAGTCTGGCGGATGCCAAGTCTAGAGAAGGATCATTTCCTGGGGCTTTTGTGTCATGGTCCTATTAATATAAATCTTGTCTCCATTTCAGTAGACAGCCTAAACCCATCTGATTTGCTACTAAGGAATCTTTAAATTCTGAAGAGCAGAGGAACTAAAGAGTTAAGAGTATTTCTTTGCTAGTGGAAGAATTGGCTCCAGAACCAGCAAGGTTAAATTATAAATCTTTGGCAAAACAGTTTTCTGTACGTCATTTTCCTCTGGGACAAGATGAGAAACAGCTGGATGTTTGGTTAGAAAAATTGCTGGAAAAACTCACATTGGTTAACAACACTTCCCAGACCTTCACACACCAACTCCTTGTCATTCTAGTCTTGGCAACATTGTCACCTCCTCAGAGTCACTTTCCTTCCCCGACCCCATGCCCTCCCCTTAAACATATCACTGTCTTTCTCCAGGGCACTTACCACTATCAGGAATTATCTTATTTATCTCTTTGTTGTCTCTCTTCCCACCAAAATGTGTCATGAGAGCAGAGGTTTTGTCTGGCTTTTTACTGCAGTGTCTCCAGTGCCTGGAACAATGTTGGCACATAGCAGGTGCTCAATAAATATATGTTGTGTGACTTGAACATGAATGAATAACCATTATGCTCTTCAATTTTCCTTCCAATTTTTCATTAGTGAGCATGGGTTTAGTTTATGATAATCGTAACAACGTTTATTTTTTTTAAAGAAAACATCAGCCGACTTGAATTCAAATTCCATTTTAAATGCTTAGGAAAACTAATTAGGATAGGTTCTTATAAGTGGTGGAAGGTGGGCATGCTGTCTTACTCATTTCTGTATCTGCAGCATCCAACACAGAGCCTGGCACACAATAGACACTCAAAGGATAAGTGGGTGTATATTGATTATTGTGCCTGACACTATGCTGGCCATCTTCCCATTCAAGACCTATCTCATCTAATCATCACAACAATCCCATGAAGCTGGATTGTAATCCACATTTTATAGAAAAAACTGAGGTTTAGTAACTCAAAGTTTAAAAAACTTGCCAGCAGAGGCAGAGCTAGTGCTTGAATCTGGTTCAAGTCCCCTTGATTTGGACACCAAAGGGGACACCAGAGTCCCCCAACTGCTGCGCCCTCCAATCTCCCGAATTCCGGCAATACAAAGTCACTAAAATTGCCATTATATTCAGGACAGGGCCAGGCACAGAGCAGGTGGGCAATGAATACTTGTTGGTTGGGAAGAGGGAAGAAGGGGAAGGTGGGCGGGCTTCTCTGAGGACCATCAAGGGAGGGGCCAACCACCCTTTGCCGTGTGAGGTGAGGGACCATGGCACAGTGGGCTCAGAGAATCAGCTTCCTGCCTCTGTGGCAAGGCTGTTGACATCCCAAGGAGCCCCAAATGTCTCTCCCTAACTGGGGAACAGTCTGCCTTACCCCTAGGCAGGTCTACCTGGCAGCTCCCTGGTCTCTAAAGGAGGCCCAGCCCCTGGACGGGTTGATGCTGTGACCCACCAGGGAGGCCTCGGAGAGAATGGGGATGGAAGGGACAGAGAAACACAGAATCTGGGGTGAAAACTCCCTCTCTCCCACCTCTGGCTCCTTTGTCACACTAAGGATCACACTTAAGGATCAGACTCCGAAAGTCCCTAACTGACTGCTTGGATCCGATGGGATCCACGTATGGCAGGAAGGGAACAGCTAATTAACTTCTTTCTTTGGTGACTGTGAAAACCAGAGGTTTGATCTCCTTTGTAAAGGAATCTCGCTGGAAGGGCATGGTAAGTCATCCTGTAACTTCTGTTTTCTCTGCCGGTCTGAGCTGGAAGGGATCATATCTGTTTTATTTAATTGCAGTAGAGCCAGCCCTGCCACTGTGCTGGGCACATAGGAGGCATGCAGTCATATTTGTTACTTTATGCCCTCAATACAAATTAATTGAATGTAGATCAATAATCCTTTATTTGTAATTCTAAACTCCAAAAAGCTCTGAAATCCAAAAGATTTTTCTCTAAGATGACAGAAAGCTCACTTGACAGGGACTCTCAACCTGAACAGACATGAGGCTCCTTAAAGTCTTTATTGATTTCCTTTAATGTGAAGTTATATATTCTGCATGCTTCACTGTAGATATGGAAATGTGTCTTATTGTAGGATGCTTCCCCAGACTTCAGGTGTTACTTAACTTAGTGATGTGCACCCCATGGCTGAATTCCCAAAACACTTGGACCTCATGAGCTTCAGATAATGTATATTTTCTTGGTTGTGTATCAGGCATCATTGAAGATGCTGAGAATACTATGACAGGTGAGAAAAAAATCAAGGTCCTCACTCTCATGAGGCTTACTTCCCAGACAGCAAAGCAATAACAAGACGGTCAATAAATAAAATAGTTTCTTCCAAACATAGACATATCTCCCTCAGAAACTAAGGAGAATAGACTAGAGATATGACTAGAGTATCAGAGAAATCCTCACTCAGGTGATGTAAATGAAGAGAAGGAAGCAGCTAGGAGAAGATCTGGTATCAGAGCACCATGTCTGTTCCTGCCTCAGGACCTTTGCATCTGCTGTCTCTTCTGCCTGAGAGAAGTCAGTCACTCTCCAGCCTTGGTTTTCTCTCCTGTGTTTTGCTCAGCACTGCACATATCTATCAAGTGTCAGGGCTAGGACGAGAACCAAGGCTTTGAGTTAGAATCACATTTGTGGGTGATAAGGGAGACACCCACCTTGAGAAGTTTTTGCAGACCACATGGAAGTCCTTTGGGAACTTTCATGCACCACAGTATCTCAACACAATTTCTCCTTTCCTGGTGATGAACACTCAGACCAGGGCAGCGTGTCTCCGAACCACAGATGTGGGCCTTCCACAGCAAGGCTGGAGCCAGCTAGCATGCCTGTTGAACAGCTCCTCCCCAGTCCTGTACTCCCCCCACATGGGGCTTGAGTTTTCATAGATCAACATATATAACATGGGCACCCCAGAGAATCCTTAGCATCATTTCTCCAGCCACTGTGATGTCAAGGCAAACACTCCTTCCAATATTGGATGAGCACCCAACTCCCGTCTGAACACGTCTCCCCAGTGAAGGCTGCTGCTAGTAAGTGTCCATCTCGATAGCTTTGCTGTTACTGTTGCTGGGCTGGCTGTCTTCCCCTTTGTCTTCTTGCAGAAGACAAGGTAGAGGCTGCTAAGGGACAAGGCTCATGTCTGGAACTATGAGCTTTTGTTGAGGACAAGCTCTGTGAGTGAAGGCCTGCCATGAGCCTGGTGATAAAAATGGCCTGAGGCCAGGCAGGATACAGAAGAGCAGGACCGATCACCACAAAGGGGCTCATTGGCTTGTACTTCATATTGTGCCATAATGTCCCTCCTTTCAGCATTAGATGTTCACAGCTGGTGGCAAGCTTAATGGCTGATGAGTGGGGGAGACGGCCATGGTTATGGGAGCATAGCTCCCCCAGACTGTGATGGGTCACCACCCTTCCCTGGCCAGCTTCTCAAGCCCGTGTGACCTGAGAACATCAGGTGAGCCTAGACTGTCACACCCTAGGGGGGCTGCCAGGATCCTTTTGGCTGAGCAAGACTTTTTTTCCCATTTCAAAGAACTGTTGGTCTGACTAAGGGAAGAGAGGATTTATAGAGTAATGAGAACTGTATGGAAGAATGTCTAAAACATTAAGGTCTCTGCCTTTATCTGCTGTAATTTTGCATCAGCCTCTGCCAAGGTAGAAATTACATTCTAAATTATATCTTCATTCTTCACTCTCTTTAATAAGATCTCTATGAATGAACATGCTGTCTTGCATACCTAGAAAGGACTTAACACGTCTCTTTTGTGCTTCTGTCTGCTCTTACCTGATATTCTTAGTACTTTCATTCTGATGAGCTTCAAACTGTATCTGCCATTTAGTAATTGCCATTTATGAAGGACTCCATGGTTTATAAAATACTTTCATGTACACTGTCTTATAGAAGGGCTCTGAAAAATTAACTAGTAATACTCTTGTAAAGAGCCTTCCTTAGTTAGCAAAATAGTCTCTGGGCCCTCCCTTTAAATGACCGCATTTCCCATATTTTTGCTGGCTTTGTTGACTTAAGTTCAAAGTCAGACTAGCAAATCTGTTTTGTCAGATGGGAAGCTTGCTAATTGTTCAGAGAGGCTCTGTGCACAGCTCACTGCATTCTCCCACTGCACAGAAGAGCCTGCTGTCTTCCAGAGACATTAGCAGCTTTATGCTTTCATTTATTTATTTAATGCTGCAATGGCATAAGTCAGTCTGCAAAAAATGTCTGCAAACGCTAGGACCTCAGGGCTAGGAGGGATTCCTAGACTTGCTTTAAAACAGCTGATTCCATATTCCTATGAAAAGGGCAACTACTCAGTTGTTACCCTTCATAGGCCCTTGCCTGCCATTTACTATTTTGGACTATCAAGCAGGGCCTGAAAGTTGTGGTGCATCTACTGCTTGCAGCCCAGCTCTGCTGATTCAACATTTAGGGCAGTAGTTACAGGGGAAATACAAGAACTCACGGGTCTAAACATCACTTGGAGAAGAGTCCCTGGCCTGCAGCATTTGGGACACCATTAGCAAGCATGTGGCAGCCTTCCCCTGCTGGGGATGCTGGTGATTGAAATGTGTTCAAACTGCCATCAGAGAACTGTGGGGATGAAAAGAAGAGAGAAAAGTCTCCAGGCACAAGACTTATCTTTCATTCAAATGTCTCCCAGATCAGTTTGCCAAATACCATCCTGTTACTCAAAAGAGGGAAAATAACCTTCTTCAGTTTGTTTCCTGCTTGCTTCATAAACCCACACTGTAAACTGGCTTTCCTCTAAGCTGACCCCCACAGCTCATCTCCACTGCTAAATGATCCTGTCCATGAGAAAGATCTTTGAGGAGTATCAAATAAGTGCAAAAAAAATTGTATTCATTCACATTTCAAACAAATTTACAAGATATTATACACAGAACATCCCCTTAGCTTTTGAATAAAATGCATATTTTCTTGTTAATAACCAAACATTTCCTTCCCTCTAGCCTGCCTCTGTTGGACACAAGGACTAAGACTTCCTACTTCCCAAGAAAAGCATAGAAACCCAGCATTGCTTTTCTCTTAAGTAGTAGTCACTTAAGTGATGTGCTCTCTAATCAATCCCTGAGGACTCTAGAATTTTCTCTAACTTGTTCCTTTTCATTTTCCTCATTGGGCAATAATTTCCCAGAATAAAACCTTTCCAAAATATTTTTCAAAATATTTCAACACATTAACCATTCCTAACCAGGCTACAGTGAAGCTCTATACATGTAAATTACTAAAGATAGGGCAGAACCCTGAGTCTCATATTTCACCTGTGTGTGTGTGAATGGAAGCTGTTATATAGATGAAGCATTCCGGCCACCACCTGGCTGAAATTCCCGACTTTTATCTGCCTGATTCTACACACATGGGCATAAGGCAATGCAAATGCTCATCAAAGGCACATCACCTAAAGAAAACAACTGAATAGATCTGTTTCCAACTTTGTTCTTTGAAGGATATTTTCTTGCTCTTAAATGTACTTTACCTCTGCTAATCTAGAGATCTGGTATTGGTGAGAGGATACCATGGATTCGAAAAGGCCTGACATTCCTTTAGTGAAGGTAGTATCTCTGGCGTGACGAGATAGGGATTCACAATAGCATCTTTGCCCAGCTTTTCAAAGAGTACTGGGAATGGAATAAGTTCCCTGGGATCCATTCCCTGGCTGCTCCATTTGCCCTGATAATGACTTTATATAACTATGTTTTCCAAACTGTCAATCAAAGCACATGGTCTGAAAAGCACAAGCTCCCTTAGTTGCAGAATGGGGCTAAAGACCTGTCCCCAGAACTATCTTGGGAAATAAAGGCCACAAAGGTGCTATAACTCAGGCTAAAATTTAAGAACAAAATGACAGGATGCAGACTCCAAACTCTATTTCCTTGAATTAGAACCCGCAATTAAGTCTTCCCTTTCCAATCCTAACATATTTTAACTATTGTTGTGTGCCCCTTGCTGTCTGGCTGGGTACACAGCAGATGCACAGACACATTAGATGCTTACTTGATGCACTGAATCCTTATCCAATATGATTTTTAAAGCTTGCAAAACAAATTATGTAATTTGCATTTAGGCACAGAGACAAAAGCACTCCAAACTGTAACCCTAAGTAATGCACGCCTGCACTGCCTCCTTACCGCTGGGGCTCTCTGCGCCCATCCAATTACATATGCATTTGCACGAGAAAGGAATAGCTGTACAGTGTGATTCAGGTCAGCCAAGAAAGAGGTCGTATTAATTTTTAATTCCTAGTTATTCCTATAAAAAATGTATGAGTTTTCCACAAAGCAGAAATGCCTTCTCTTGCTGATACAGCTTGAATCCATTCAAGCACTATGACAACATACTCGGTTCACAAAGTCCCTTTTTTCCTATCTCGCACAACACACAAGAACGTCATAACCAAATTATTTGAGAAAAATTTCTCAAACCAGTAAGACAAAAGCCATCTCTTCCAAATGAGGGGTTACTCAACATGAGAGGTAATCTTGCTCCGTTCCTGCTGACACGTTGCTTTCTGCCTAGGGTTTTATCTTTAGCTCCCTAGTAATCCAAACGGAGCAGGGAAACCTCAAACAATAGAGCCTCTTTTCTGCTTTACACCCACTTTTTTTGGTCAGCACGGAGCAACCATCATTAAATGGTTTCTGGTGCAAAGGAGCAGCCTTGGGTAAGTTAAAATGTTTGTGACACCAAAAGAGGGACGTTCCATGCTGCTCAACCCCGGAGTCACGCAGAGAACCAAAATGGAATTGCGTGGCTGGGTTTACTTCGCAGAACTTTAACTCTTGTCTGCCTGACAGGCACTTACCCCGGAGAACCGGCAGAAACCCAGGGTGGACAAAAGAGGGCAGTGTTGGCTGCGTCTTTCATCCCAGTTCTTGGCTCTTCGTGGAAATGTGGCTGAGCCAAGGGAAAACTATGCCCAGCATTTCATAACACAGGAAGTGGGGAAGTAGATTAGATATTGAGCTCTGCAGTCACCACAAAATAAGCAGCAGGCTTGTAAAAATCACTTTTTTCCCTCTGCAAAAGCCTGACCCACGGAAAGTTTTTTGGTTTTCTTTCCAGTCAGACTGACTAAAGCTCTCAAAGACTATGAAAGAAGAAGTAATTTTTTTCAAACTGTAACACATCATAAGGTTCATTGCGTTCAAACCCTTCATTTTGCAGATGAGGACCAGGTTTATACATTTATCAGTTGCTTCTCTTTGTGCTCAAGAGGAGGGGAAGTCAGATTCTCCTCTTGAAAGTACTTAAGAGAATTTACTGTCATTTCAAAATAAGATCCATGTATGCCCTGTGCATAAAAATTTAGGTCCTAACAAGGGACCCCAGTCTCCTGCCTGAGATGTCATAACATTGGGTTGGACTCAATTCACATTCTTTGGACAGTTTCCATGGACACATTATTTTACCCAACAAAGGTTTTCAACCAGAGCACTGAAGAGGCATGCATTATACCAATGTGTATCTCCTGTCTTCTCTTTTGATAAGGAAATACTCATTAGTTCCGAATTAATTCTCTCCTTCTTTCCATATGTATTTTTGAGCTCCTGATAGGTGTAAGGCTCTGTGTTAGACACGCACAGGTTAGAAGGACACTGGTCTAGCCTTACGAGACTAAGCATCAAGAAGAAAAATCAGACTGGGCCATAAATAAACATAATATATGGTAGAATGGGGTCCACATAGAAGAAAAATATAAACAAATATCAAAAGAGGAGATTGTATTCATCTGGAGTGGAAAGCTGAAGAGAAGCCTTTTGCAGAAAGCCTCCTGGTTGGGCCCTGAAGAATAGGTGGGTTTCCAAAAGCAGATCGATGGTCACAGAGAAGAGAATCCCAGGAGTGAACAAAAGCAAAGAGATAGGAGAATGTGGGCTAGTTCATGAGCAGCCAACAGTCTGTTGCTTATACTTGCAGAGGGGGGAGATAAAAGAAAAGACTGGAATGCGAGTGAAAGCCACATTGTGGGGAGCTTCAACATGAGGCCAGTGAACTTGATCCCAAAGGCAATAAGAGGAAACCATTGGGTGTTTGAGGCAAGCAGGACCATGATTGCAGCTAATTTTAGGAAAATTCATCTGACTTGGCGAAATAGAGCAGATTCAAGTAGGGGGAAGCAGAAAGCGAGGGAACCAGTTAAGGCATTTATTGCAAAAACAGGATGGAGTTTTATGGTGGCCAAACAAAAGGAAAGAAGGAGCTGGACACAAGGGACACAGTGAGTTCAACGGCTTGGTGACAAAATCAATGTTGAGAGATGAGGGGAAGGCAGCAGGTGGCAAAAGAGAATGAGTTCATTTCATTTGGAATGAAAGTATCATTAATGGAAGCATGAAGGGAAGGTCAAGAAGCTGGTTTGGGGGAAGATCAGGAGTTTGGGTATGATGTGTTGACACCTACAAAATGTTAATATCAAGATGTCCAAAGGATGGCTGAAAACGAGGACTGGTGCTCAGAGAAAAGGTCAGGAGCAGCACATGTTCCAAATGGAAGTAAATCTGCGCTGTGCCTGAAGATTGCCATCCTGGAAGATGCCACCCTCTCAACATGCCAAACCATGGTCTAAGGAAGTGTGCAGTCCTCTCAAGGCACTGTTGGTTTCGGAATGTTGTTTTCTTGCGTCTGGTTTGGTTTCCATTTGTCTTGACATTGGTATACAATGTCTGAAGAAAGCCCAGTTTAGAAAAACAAGGATTAATGTGAAATATAAATTAGTCCTGGAAAGAGGGAAGGGAATCCTTATTTGCTTTACAAAAGGCTTATCCATACAGAAAATGCTTTATCATTGAATCCCATTAAAGAGCTTTGAAGACATTTTTAAAATATGATCCAATATATTTATAATCAACTTAAACACAGCTTTCTAGGGAAACCTCCATTAAAAAACAAGGTATATTCAAATGTTTCAGACAGCTTTGCTGCTTTATTCTTGGGGTAAATTAAAACAATGTTATTAGAAATGAAGATGGGGCATTAGCAGGCAGTATGGTATGATGGAAGGATCTGGAATCAGGTTTAGATCTGTCTGTGCCCCTTCCCAGCTATGTAAGTGTGAATACAAGAAAGTAATATAGAATGTTCACCCAAAACTATTGTATTACATGAGACATTTCATGTGAAATGGCTTTGCTCAGTTCCTGGCACAGAGTAGCTGCTTAACAAAGAGTTCGGGCTTCCTCATGGTAGACCAGCTGGAAACCTCTCTTGGCCCAAAATGAGTGGTTCCCCTTTGCCTCCTTCCCTTCACCTTCACCCCATCTCTGTGGAGTGACATGGGGCACACATCTCCCACCCAGTCTTTCTCAGAGCTTTGCTCTCTTGTAGGTTTTTTCTTTACCAATAACACTTCCAGGCATTCAAGAATGCAGGTTCTGCCCTGAACTAGAGTGCATGCCCTTGCATCCTGGACCAGAGGCGTTACCTCTAGGAGGATCAGAACTCCAAAGGGTGCCAGATCCCTCCCCGCAACATCCAGAACCAGAACCCTCCTGGCTCCTGAATCTTGGCCTCCACGAAAGAGTCAGACCATCCTCAAAATCATGATTTATTAAGCATTTACAACCAGAATAGCACTGGTCTGGGTCTTCAGTTACAACATGCTTTCATGAGCAGTATTTTCTTTGAGCTGCACAACAGGCTGTGAGGACTTAAAGAGGCAGGAGCATAGACTGGGTTGATCAATCCCTGCACCACTGCTCTCTAGCTGTGTGACCCTTGACAGCCCCTTATCCTCTCTGTGCCTCAGGGCTACCTCTGCAAAGTAGAGCTAATGGAAGTGTCTGCTGCACATTGTTGTCGTGGGGCTGAAGGAGTATAACATAGCTGTGGAAAGCTCCGGGAACAGGACCTGCCACACAGAGAGTGCTCTACAGGTGCATTCTGACCCACCTCTCCCAGGGGAAAACCAGGCTCATAAAGGTTGGGCACCAGCTCAGTATTACATGCTTAGGTGATGAAACTGGAGTTTAAACCCAGGTCTCTCCAAAAACACAACCACAGATAATTTGAGCAAGAGAAAGAAAAATAAAGGCTCCTTTACTCCCTTTCTTTTATTGAGGGAATAAATTTCTTTAATTCCCCTCTTGAAACTACCTCTGTCCTGCCCATTCCTCTCCTTCCCTTCTTTCTTCCCCCAAAGGTTAAAGGTCGGGAAATTTGTGTATTGGGATCAGTCTAAAGTTTACCCCCCTCTCCCTCCTGAGCTAGTCCACTCTGTGGAGCCCATTCATCTTCAGCTGAATTCTCTGATAACCTCATGATTATCTGCTTAGCAAATATCAGTCAAGTCAGCCTATTAGGTCCTAGATGAGAAGGTATGGTCCTACCCCACTGGGTGACAGTAGAGACATTGTTTACCAGAAGCAACTGACTTAACAAATCCTGGAATGTTCTTCTCTTTAAAAGTAGGGTAGTTTCTTAATCAGTTGCTTGTCTAACTCATCCAGAGGACAAGAGCACAAAAGCTGGGGAGATTCATATCAAGTTTGGGCAGGCTTGCTCTTTGCAGTTTGACTAACAGCTCGGAGCAGAGCTGAGAAGTCCCAAGGTGACTTCCCTTTGGTGCCTGCCAGGAAAGGCAATGAATAGCAGGGCAGTGAAGAGCCCTGGCCTTGTAAGATCAATGTGCTTTGCATCTCAGCTCCACTGCTCACCCATGGTGCAATCTTGCGCAAATTACTGTGCTTTCTCAAGCACAGCTTCTGTATGAGATTCCTCATACAAGGCATAAAGGAGATGGCTATGTAAAAAGCTTACCATAAGGCCTAACATACAGCAGGTGCTCAACGGAAGTGACACAGAATGCTACAGGAGTGCTTTCATTGATCATGCTTCTAAAGGGGGCTGCAATCTGCTACAACAGAGTCCTGACAAGTGTGAGCCAGGCTTATGACTGCTAAGCACTGGACCACGCCATCCACCTCTAGATTGGTACCTGGATGCTAAAGCCATCATGTGACGAAGTCACCACCTTTTGCAAAAGGCCTCTACCTTATCTCCCTGCTTCCACCTCTGTCCCCTACTATGGTTTGTTTTTTTTAATGATGCAACCACATTATAACCACATTATATTCATAACTTATTTATTTACTATTTTGATTGTGATATTATGAGCAGAGCTGCCTGCTTGACACTACTCAATTTATGTAGGGTATATAATTAGACGAGCTAAAAATCAGGGTATATGATATATGCATATTTACCTTTATTAGGTAATGCTATATGGTTTTATTATTCAACTTGAAAATTTTTGCCAATCTGGTGGCAATGAACTCATACTTCATTATGGTCTTAAGTTGCACGTCTAGGGTTAATAATGAGATTAAATATCTTGTATGGTTTTTCCTAAAACTTCTAACTCAACCATCCACATACACATTTTTAGACTGCAGGATTAATTTATTTTATTTGTGAAACTTTCTGTCTACCCCTCAGCTTTCTACTTCATGGGGGAATCTACATTTGCAGAAATGCCTCGCACCCAAGCACTGCACTTGACTTGACCAAGTCCACCCATGTCTTCGACCTCACCACTCCTGTGTTACAAAAATCACATTGTTTGCATGGAATATTGTTTTAAATATATTTCATTCAGTTTGATTTGTAGAGCTTTACTGATCATTTTTGCTCTCATTGCTATTTTGCTGTTTGCCTCCCCTTTATCTTTCTTCACTCCCCCTCCTTGCCATTGCTTCTTGATAAAACTGTTTCCAGATTTAAACACACTTATGTGGACAGACTACTAAGGCTGTGTCTACACAGGCAAAGTGGGGCAGTAAGGCAACTTTGTTCAGCCTTTTGAGCCCCTTCACCCACTTCTCCCATCCCCAGCCCCACCCCCTTCTATGGCAATCACCAATCTGTTTTCTGTATCTATGAGCCTGGTTTTTTGTTTTTGTTCTTTTTAGATTCTACATATAAATAAGATCATATGGTATTTGTCTTTCTCTGAATTACTTCACTTATCAGAATGCCCTCAAGATCCATCCAATATCTCTCAAATGGCAATACTTCACTCTTTTTCATAGCTTAATAATATGTGTGTGTGTGTGTGTGTGTGTGTGTGTGTTTGTGACATTTTCTCATTCCATTAACCCATCAACTTAGGTTGTTCTCAGCTATTTAAATAATGCTGCAATGAACGTGGAGGGCATATATCTTTTTGAATTAGTGTTTTTGTTTTCTTTTGATAGATGACCAGAAGTGGAATTGCTGGATCATATGGTTGTTCTATTTTTAAGTTTCTGAGGAGCCTCCATACTGTTTCCATAGTGGTGTGTCAGTTAACATTCCCATCAACAGCACATGAGGATTCTCTTTTCTCCACATGCTCACCAACACTTGTTACTTCTTGTGTTTTTGATCTTAGCCATCCTGACAGGTGGGAGTGATCACTCATCATGGTTTTGATTTGCATTTCCCTGATGATTACTGATGTTGAGGATCTTTTCATGTGTCTGTTGCTCATCTCTATGTCATCTTTGACAAAGTGTCTATTCAGATCTTTGCCCAGTTTTTAATTGCATTTTTTGGGGTTTTTTGCTATTAAGTCTGTTCTTAACACAGTCTGCAAAGAATAAGTCAGATTCTTTGTCATTCCTCTGCCCCAAATCCTCCAATGGATGTTTTTTTGTGTGAACTAAGCCACAGTTATTAAAAAGAAAATTTGCTGCCAGCCGGAAAGCACACTCCTTCCTCCAGGCAGACACTGTAGTCTTGCACCAGGGCACAAAGCCTGGTGAGTCCAGGCATCCTTTTGCAGTGAGCACCCTGCACAGTTGTGCCCTGCAGTACATGCTTACCCTGCATGCCTGCAGCACCTCTCACTCACCTGTTCTTGCTCTTCTCCTTACCTTCTCTGATTCAACCACACCTGAAGTTCTTTGAACACCCCAGGTATGCTTCTGCCTCAGGAGAACATTTTGTGCAGACAACAAAGGCAGGTTCTGGTGCAAAGGCCCTGATGGTGAAAGTCAAGGTGGCCAGAGTGACTGAGTGAGTAGGCAGACAAGGTCAGAGGGATGGCCTGCCCAGACACGCGGCCTTGCCACCCCAGTAAGGCGTTTAAACTATTCCCTGAGTGTGTTCCGAAGCCACAGGACGTCTTCAGGGAGGTGGAGTGGCACTCGCAGACTCATGTTTGTAACTGCCCGCTTTGGCTGCTATGTGGCAGGTGGACTGGGAGGACACGGCTGAGGAGGCCACGGCAGCATGCCAGGTTGGAGAGCTGGTGACTCGGACGAGGCTAGCAGCAGTGGGGCAGAGAAATTTTCAGATTTGGGATCCATGTGGGAGACAGGGTTGACAAAACTTGCTGCTAGAACAGATGAAGGTGTGCGAGAACGCGATAATCACAACAGAAGTCTGTAACGTTTGGCTTGAGCAGCTAGCTGGGTGGTGGCCTCATCCACAGAGAAGAAGATGGGGAAGGAGGGCCAGGTTGGTTGGGCGGGGGGCTGGATCCCGAGTTCTGACACCCATGTAATGTCAAGACTCTCGCTTTCCTCCCAATGAGCAGGGGAGCCCTGGAAGGACTTTGCCACTCCCCACCCCACCCTGCGAGCTTGCTGCTTCCCGGAGCCAGGGCCTTTACTGCATGACCCTGCACCGTCTGGCCCCCACAGCTCTCTGACTGCCCCTAGCAGGTTCCTCCCTGCTCAGTGGTGGCCATCTTGCCATTTCTCCCCACTTGCAGCCCTGCTCCTGCCTCAGGCCATGTGCCTTGGCCATTCTCTGCTTGCCCCCTATTCATCTGCCTCTCCCCTTCACCTCCTTCAAACTTTTGGCCAAATGTCAAGGAAATCAATCCTGGCCACACCTACCTTGGGAAAATTGCAAAACTCCACTCTTCCCAACATATCTTGCCCCTCTTACCAGCCTTATTTTTCTCCAAAGTACTTACTATATTCTAATAGACTAACACCTTTCTAATTTATCTCCATATTGTCTGTCCCTTCCCACTTGAATATAAACTTCATGAGGGCAGATATTTTGTCTGCTTTGTTCACTTCTACATCCCCAGAGTCAAGAGCAGTGCCTGGCACATATGAGGAGCTCAGAAATATACAGTCTAAGTACTTTAAAATATACCATGGTATCTTTTTTTCATAAGGGAATTGTCATTTCGATATTTGTTTTTAGTAGGAAGTAAGGAAAAAAAATCTGTGTCCAAGGTGTCCTATGCTGGGTTATGACTAGTCTCCCAGGTAAACCAAGACAATTGCTTTTCTCTATTATCACCCCACTTTACAGCTGAGAAAACTGAGGTTCAGTGAGCCTTAGTGAGATTCTAATTTTTCTAGTTCCTTAGAAAAATGAGCCTTGCACTGACCTGGTTGGGTCATCCAGGAAACAGGTTATACCTGAACAGGAAACAGCATGTTCTCTCTCACAGACACACACTCGTAATGTGGGAGTGGAAATTAGATCTCAAAGGAGCACAGATTTGGAAAGCCCTATCATTTGTGAAAAATGAAGCTGCAACTTCTGCATGGGATCCTGGGGAGGCAAGGAATCTTCTAGTCATCAATATAGGGTCCTGGACTTGGGTTTGCTTCTTTGATATTTATTAAGCACTTACTGCATTCTTATAAAACATACACAACACTAATGGACAGTGACTGCAAATGAGGTGTGGGAGGACTTGATAATATGGGTGAATGTTGTAACCACAATATTGCTCATGTGAAACCTTCATAAGATTGTATATCAATGATACCTTAATAAAAAATAAAAGATAAAATAATGTTAAAAAAACACATACACATATTCATTAAAGCACTATTTACAATAGCCTAAAGATAGAAACAACCCAATCGCCCATCAGTGGATGACTGGATAAACAAATTGTGTTGTATATGTACAACAGAATGTCATTCAGCCATAAAGTGGAACGAAGTCATGGTACATGCTACAGCACGGGCAAATCTCAAAAACGTTATACTGAGTGAAAGAAATTAGACACAAAAGTCACATGTTGTATGATTCCACTTATAGGAAACGTCCATAAATCTATAGAGATGGAAAGCATATGGGTGGTTGCTGGGGGCTGGAAGTAGTAACTGCTTAATGAGTACGGCAGTTTATTTTGGGGCAAGGAACATGTTTTTGAAATAGAGGTGGTGGCTGTACCACACTGTGAATGTACTAAATGCCACTGGATTATTCACTTTAAATGCTTCATTTTATACTATCTGAATTTCATCTCGATTTTTTGTGAAAAAGCATACACATAGATTTGTTCATGTAGTCCTCACAAAAAACTATAAATTAGACACTAATACTATTATTCCCATGAGAAAACTGAGCCTAGAGAGGATAAAGGACCTGGTCAGGGTCACACAGACATCAGACCTGAAGCCAGGCTCTGGCTGGCTCTGAAGCCTTGGCTCTCCTAAACCACGAGCCCCTCTGCCCCCATAGTTGGGCGTGGATCCCAGAGAACAGGGGGCTGGTTAGGGGAGTGCCAAAGCAGAGAAACCCCAGGGCAGAGACATGCTCAATGCAAAAGGCTCTGGGGCCCCAGGGGGTCCCGACTTAGCACCGAAACTCATAGTCTGCTACCTTTTGGCTCCTGGTGTCACTGAGCGCCCCACTCTGTATTCCTCTTGACTCCTTGAATCAGGGAACAGCCAGAACCACAGGCAAAGGGTGAGGTGGGGGGCTGGGCAGGGGTTGAATGAAGAATTAAAAGATTCCCACAAAACACTAGACCGAAGACCCTGCAGCGATTGCTGTCCTTCTTCCTTAAAACGTCTTAAGCCTTTGACTCAGCAACAGAGTACTTGAGTGACTTGACTGTAAACATGTTTTGAAAAAAGGGCATATTTTAGGGAGTTCTGTCTCCGAAGACTGGAATATGGTGTAATTCAGCTTGTGAGGAGGAACAAGGGTGGCTGGTGGGCGGATAAAGATAGAAGGATAAAAGTTGAGTTGGCAGAATGACACAATAATAGGGCTGATGATTTCAACATTTAAAAAGTTTAACAGCTTTTAGCGAACACTAGAGACAAGCTCCAGTGGGAGGCTTTTAAAATATCCATTTTGACAGTGTCTGTACTTTTTGAGCTTCTCCTGTTTGCTTCCTCTTCAAAGCTTGTTAACACCTCTGGTGGGGAGACTTGGCCACCTTACGATAGTGATGAGGCCTGGCTCCAGGCAGCCGATTCCAGCCAGGGCTCTGGCTCTTGACGATTCAGTGTGAGCTTGTTTATAGTGATTGGGGTGGGAAAGATAGAGAAGGCTGGAAAGATCCCTGTAGACCCTTTCTTGACGCCAAAACTGAGGTCCTCAGTCATAATTTCCCGAGATCCCTTAAAAAAGCAAAAGACCAGTGTGTAGAACAGAAACGAGTATTGGTGCCTTCCGTGAATTCAGAAGGGCCAAGATTTCACTGGAGATCAGTAGGGACTCAGTCCGCTCTTCCTACCAAGCAGAACCAACCTTTGGCCCCAGTCGTGGGACCCACAGGTTCAAATCCTGGGATCCTGCCTAGGGAGCAACTCTTCCTTTTAAAAAATCAGGAAGCTCTGGTCCACAAAGTTATTAAAGGGCTTCACAGGAAGCAGAATGTCTCCATTCATGCTTCAAACAGCCCAAAGCAGCCATGTGTCCAAATGGTACGGACCTCCTTCTGGGCTCACTGCAGCCAGACGGACACACAGTCGAGAGCTGCCATCCAAGTGCAACAGTGTTGATTCCGTCTTGCATGTCTGCCCCAGGGAAGGACAAACCCAGTGTTTCCAGCTGAGTCAGTAAGGTCATTCTGCTGTCCCACTCACTCACACCAAGGACAAGAATGCTGGAAGATTTGAATATGAAAAGGATCCAATTGTCTTGTCCTCAATCAGCTTAATATAATGAGGCTGTAGATGAAGATCAAACAAGCCAAAGAGTGTTTACAAATTTATCAGCACCCAGGTTTGAGGACCTCTTGGCTCAGCTCAGATCTTGGTGGTGTTGCTATTGATTTTTAAGGATTAATTTAGTAAGTTTCTAAAGTCACATCTGGGGGGAAATTATGTTCAGCTGTAGGAGATAAAGACTCATCATATAAGCATTTTCTTCAGACAAACTGCTTTTTCTTTTGAAGGGATCTCTTTTATGCCTTATGTTTTAAATATAGTAATAAAACATGAGTAAAATATTCTTGGAAAAATGATGAAAATAACTGAAATTAAATGGAATGCCAATAGATTTCTGTGTGGAAGAAAATAACATGGAGAACGCGGACAAGTGGATAACAAATGAGGAAATTGTCCTCTAGATGTTGTTAATGTCTCTAGAAGTTTTTCCTTCAACCTTCAAGTGAACTATAAAATGAACAGTTAAAAGTTCAGGCTTTGAAAGCAGAATATCTAGGTTCAACTATCTACCACTTAGTAGCTACCCTACTCTACCACTTAGTAGCTGTGTGACTTTAGGCGAGTACCTAACCTCTCTGTGCGTCAATTTTCTCCTTGGTGAAAAGGGGACAATACTACTCTGCACTTAACTGGCTGCTTTGAATGCTGTATGTATCATGCGTGGTATATAGGCAACAAAGGGCTTGCTACGTTACATTTCCGTTGTTTGAAAAATATAAAAAATAATAAATGAAGCAATCTATACAAAAAAAATTTGTTTTCTCTTTTAAAGCCTCAAGTTCCTACCTAAGTGGGTCCTTTAAGCTGTTAAATACATATGTTCCTGCCAGGAAAATGCCAACCACTTCAAATACATTTAGTCCAAAATATAAAAATATCCCCAGTGTTGTTCTAACCTCTTCTGTGACTGCTTAAATGGTAATAGCGTTCTAGACAATTGCATTTTTCATCCCAAATACTGCCACAGGAAGGTTTGCACAGATTTCAGTTAAAGTGATAAGACTCGAAAAGGCTTCAGGTGGCCTACTGTTAGCTCCGGGTCCCAGCAGGAAGGCATCCCCATACAACCTGACAATAACAACAGTAGCAGCAATTACTAGTATTTTTAAGGGCCTAACTTTATGCCAGGCACTGTGCTAGGAATATTCAACACATCTCTCTAGCCATGCCTCTTTCTGATCTTCTTAGCAGCTCCAGGAGGCAGATGCTCTTAGCCCCCTCTGGGAGGGGAGGAAATGAACCCGGAGTTGCCAAGGGCTGCTAAGTGCCCAGCTACAGCCAGACTCCAGAGTCCGCATTCCTCCCAGTCCCACAGTGTCCAACCAGCTCTTGGTCCTTTTCCCTCTCATTTCTGAGACCAAAAGCAATATATTTCAGGATCTTATCATTCATAGGAAAGTCCTTCTCAATATCTACTATAAATAGCTCACCTGCTACGATTCATGCCTCTCAGGCCTCTCCCTGCGGACAACACCCCTCCCCACCATGGTGACATCATAGGGGCTCACTTGAGCCTGGAGGTTCTCAACCAGGGCAATTCGCACCCCTGGGGACTTGTGGCCACATCTGGAGATATTTTTGGAGTCACAGCGAGGGGATGGCGTCTAGTGTGCCGAGGCCAGAGAGGCTGCTATAGACATCCTGCCGTGCCCAGGATGCCCCTCGACAAAGAAATGTCTAGTCCAAAGTTAACAGTGCTGAGGCTGAGATACCCTGAAAACAGAACTCTTTGTTTTGGTGCCCTAAGCCCATTTCTCCTCTAGTCTGCCTGCTGTCCAAAAAAGGCACCATCCTTCATAAGTTGCTCAGACCCCATAATTAAGAGTTTGCCTCGGTTTCCCCTTTTTTTCTCTCACCCCATTTTTCTGTGAATTTAACTGTGACTATTAGAAAAAGAATTGATTCTGGGATATTTGATTCATATGTCAACATCGACAGTGTTGATTCATTACAATATCTGATGGGCCCCCACCCATAAGATGGCGAACCTCCTGCTTCTCTTCCGGGTCCTCGGTTCCCGCTGGCGCCACCTGAAGCCCAATCACCCCTCGCCCCCCTAATCCCAACACCTAGCCAATAGCCACCAGCCCCATAGAAGTGACACCACAATCACCCCATGCCCCTTCCTATATAACCCAGCACCTTTCCCTAATAAAGCGGAATTCTCCGGTGAATTGCTGCTGTGTGTCGCTCCTTTCCTTTCATTGGTGCCGAAACCCGGGAGACGGGACACCCCAACTGGGCCCCATCTTCCCCCGACACCAGCAGCAGCTTGCCCTCGTCCTCTTTTTCCGGCGCTGGCTCCTCACACTCACCACTCCTCTCTGGCCTTTGGGTAAGTTTTCCCCCGGAGTGGGCCGCTCTTCCCCGACGAGGAGGGAACTCTCCCCGCCTTAGGCCTTCACGGCTGCGGGGGACCCCCAGGCCCCTCCTCCAGCAGCCATAAACGAGGTGACTCCTTTGTGGATGAGAATGCTCCCTACTCCCCCCTTTCGTTCCTTCCACCGAAAATTCCTTCCGCCAAAAATTCCTAGTACTAGGCACCTCGTGACTCCGGCACTCTGCCTTCTGAGAGGAGTCTGGGTGACGACCCACACTTCTTAAGAAACTCCGACTTGTATACGAGTTTCCACAGACCACCAAGGATCACCGGGGACGCCCTTTGTCTCCTTGCCGTCTGCTCCCAGTCCGAGCATCTCCGTTCGTCTTCCCCTGTTTGTCTCCTTCTCTGTCCTTTAGCCATGGGAGCCTCCTCGTCCCTCCCTGGAAGCTCACCTCTTGAATGCCTGCTCAAGCATCTAACTACCCTCTCCCTGACGCCTGATATAAAACCAAAACTTCTCCGCAAATACTGCTCCCAAGATTGGCCG
Source organism: Manis pentadactyla (assembly GCF_030020395.1). Taxonomy (NCBI): domain Eukaryota; kingdom Metazoa; phylum Chordata; class Mammalia; order Pholidota; family Manidae; genus Manis; species Manis pentadactyla. Next base: position 43,064,122 of record NC_080023.1, read on the forward strand.
ACGTACCCCCTAGACAATCACAACCAATGGCCCGCAGGGGGAACTCTTGATCCTAACATCACTCGCGATCTCTTTAACTACTGCCAGCGCCTGAAGAAATGGAAGGAGATTCCCTATACCGAAGCTTTCCGCCTCCTCCTCCCGGCTCCCTCACTGCCACCACCTCCTCCTCCCCCCGCGTCCCCCCAAGTTCTCCTAGCCTGCAAGCCGTCTCTCCCGCAGAAGCCTCCCGCCCACTCCCTTCCCCTCCTCTCCTACAACAGCCCCTCCCCCTTCCTCCACCACCATCTCCTCCCCCACCTCAACCCCTGCAGATCAAGCCTGAGCCTTTCAGCCCCCCTCTAACTAAGTCCCAGGAGCCTCCTCCGTCTTTGTCCCCATCACCTGTTTCTCCCCCACAGACTGAACCAGAACCCTTCAGTCCCCCACCGCCGTGGGTCTCCGCTCTCGAGATAGCTTCGCCTGCTGCTCAATAGCAGGTCTGAAAAACGCAGCTCGTAAAAGTAGTCAATTTTCAAAAGCTCCAAGACATAATTCAAAGGAGGGAGGAGACTCCCTCCGAGTTCTTAGACAGACTCACTCAAGCCCTATTACAGTATACCAGCCTGGACCCAGAAACGCCTGACGGGAGACATGTCCTTATGACATACTTCCTAGCTCAAAGCTACCCCAACATTAAAGCTAAACTCAAAAAGTTAGAACAGGGCCCCGCTACCCCAAAGACTGAGATCCTAACAGTGGCCTTTAAAGTCTTCCATAACCAGGAGGAGGAGAAAGAACGCCATAAACAAAAGGCTGATCAGGCCAATTTCCAAATGTTGGCTCAGCTGATAAAACCACAACCTGGACGCCCCTTTACAAACAAGCCCACCCCCAGGAGCTTGTTTCAAGTGTGGAAAAGAAGGACATTGGTCAAGGGCGTGCCCCTCCCCAGAACTCCTACCACCCCATGCCCCAGATGCCACAAAAAGGGCCACTGGGGGTCTGATTGCCCAGCCACCCGAAGGGGAGGCTGGACGAACAACCCCCATCCTAAGCCCGCCGTAGTGGGGCTGGCAGAAGAAGATTGACGGGGCCCAGGGGCTTCTCGCCTGACCATTTCCATCACCAAACAGGAGCCCAGGGTTACTTTAATAGTAGACGGTCGCCCCATCTCCTTCCTCCTAGATACAGGAGCCACCTTCTCAGTCTTGCAAGAATACCGGGGCCCTACCACGCCTGCCATTACTCCTATAGTTGGGGTAGGAGGTAAACAGATTTTCCAATTAAACCCCCCCCTTTAATGCACAATCCAAGACAATCCCATACCTTTCTCCCACTCCTTCCTGGTTATGCCCCAGTGTCCCATCCCTTTACTAGGACAGGACATCCTTTCTCTCCCCCATGTTTCCATAACTATATCCACTCCCACAGCCCCCAGTACTCCCTTTCTGATGGTCCTCATAGCCGACAACACCCCTCTACCCAATGAAAGCTCCAGTTCCGCCCTCATACACCTTGTAAAACCCAAAGTTTGGGACATTACAAGCCCCTCCATGGCTCTATGTTCTCCTGCCTCTATCAAATTACGTGACCCCTCTCAGTATATCTGTCAGGCCCAATACACCCTAACCACTTCAGCCCTCATAGGCCTTCAACCCATCATCCAAGATCTTTTAAACAAAAATTACCTCAGACCCACTCACTCCCCGTTTAATACCCCCATATTAGCTGTTAAAAAAACCAACGGATCTTTCCGCCTCGTCCAAGACCTTCGCCTCATCAACATGGCCATCGTCCCTATCCATCCCTTAGTCCCAAATCCATACACCCTTTTATCGCAGATCCCTGCCTCGGCCTCCCACTTTTCAGTCCTAGATCTCAAGGATGCATTTTTTTCTATCCCTCTGGACCCCTCTCCCAAGATTTTTTCACCTTCACCTGGACCGACCCATACACAAGACATTCTGAACAACTTACTTGGACGGTTTTGCCACAAGGCTTCTGAGATAGTCCCCATATTTTTGGACAGGTCCTAGCTCAAGACCTCAAACAGTTTCATCATGATCACTCCGAGTCCACCTTATTACAATACATGGACGATCTTCTACTCTGCAGTCCCTCGTGGGAACAGTCTCAACTTGACACTGCCTCCCTACTTAACCTTCTAGCTTCCAGAGGTTACCGGGTATCCCCTGTCAAAGCTCAAATCTCTTCCCCTTCTGTCACTTACCTTGGATTTCTTCTATCTCAACAAAGAAAGTCCATTACCTTAGACAGAAAATGGCTCCTCTCTGACCTGCCCGTTCCCAAAACCAAGACAAAAATCCTTTCCTTTCTAGGCCTGGCTGGGTATTTTAGAGCATGGATCCCTAACTTCTCCCTATTGGCAAGACCCCTATACGACCTCAGCAAGGGCCCCCCTGAAGAACCATTATCCTCCTCACCCCGACATTCCTTCATTAGGCTCCGTGGAGCCCTTGTGGAAGCCCCAGCTCTCCATCTTCCTGATTTGTCGAAGCCCTTCTCATTATACATTCATGAGAGGTCCAGTCAAGCTCTAGGAGTCCTAGGCCAATATTATGGCCCATCCTTTGCCCCAGTAGCTTATCTTTCCAAGTAATTGGACCCCACAGTTCAGGGATGGGCCCCCTGCCTACAGGTATTAGCTGCTGGACAGCTCTTGCAGAAGGAAGCTCATAAACGGACATTCGGGGCACCCCTTACCATTCTGTCCCCACATCACCTAAACGATCTCTTAACCTACAAAAGTTTACAGACTCTCCCTCCCTCCAGACTCCTGACCTTACTGTCCTCTTTCCTCCAAAATCCCGTTCACCCCCTTTGCCATCCATACCCAAATCATGACTTTTTCCTCCTTTACTGCTCCCTCGCTCTCTCTCGCTTTTTTTCCTCATTCCTATTGTCTTCCCCGCCTAGATCTCAAGCCTCCTTTGTATGGTGATTCAAAGTCAAACAGACTTACACACAGCATCAAACAAAAATTACTGCCCTCATTGCCACATCAGACTGTCCTCTGAAAGGCTGCTCCGAGCCTTAATACCTCCACTTTCCTCCCTCCACCGAAGTGTTCACTAGCAGCTACCTTTATTCTCCCTCCTTCTGCTTCCTCTATGACCAAAAACAAGCCTGTTGCAGGTGATGGCCAGACACCTACGGGGGATGTCCCTACTGGTCCTGCGCCATTCACTACATGGGTAACTCCCGGTACCCACAGTATTACTCCTCCAACCCATTCTCTTCAATACTAACAAACCCCTTCCTCACCTGGCTGTGGCCCATTGCAGGCCCTATAATAATCATTCTCCTCGCCTGTCTCTTCTTGCCTTGTAAAGTTTATCAAATCCCAAGTCGGTAAAATCTCTAATCAAACTTTCAACCAGCTTTTACTCAGGAACTACCAGCTTTTAGCCACAGAAGATCCCTCACCCTCATGTGACCTCCCCACCACACTCTGAGATGGACCCCTCTCTCCGCTGGAAACTGTTCCTGGAAACAATGGCCACAGACGCCTGGCTTCTGGCACCCGTATCCTCTTGGCACCATTAGAATCAACAAGTCCTCGACCTATGGTTACAGGGAACCTTCATTGATTTCCAACCTGAAGAAGCCTACATCTACTCGTCCTTACTGTGGGGAGTCCTATCAACCCTTTCCTCCCAGTCCTCAAGCCCTCACTCCCTTCTCCGCCCCCGTTCAGCAGGAAGCAGTCAGAGAGAAAGCAACATCCACAACCCCATAGAGGAGAAAGGGGGGAATGAAGGGCCCCCACCCATAAGATGGCGAACCTCCTGCTTCTCTTCCGGGTCCTTGGTTCCTGCTGGCGCCACCTGAAGCCCAATCACCCCTCGCCCCCCTAATCCCAGCACCAACCAATAGCCACCAGCCCTGTAGAAGTGACACCACAATCACCCCATGCCCCTTCCTATATAACCCAGCACCTTTCCCTAATAAAGCGGAATTCTCCAGTGACTTGCTGCTGTGTGTTGCTCCTTTCCTTTCAATATCCATTCATTCATTCATTCTATCAAAGACCCCCAGGGAGATCACCAGGTGCTCAACCAACAAACCAGCTTTTACTGGGACCTTGTAAAGTCATCTTGCAAAGTCTTACACAAGTACACTTCAGCGCCAATGGACAATTCACCTACACGTGTTTAAAAGATTTTGCAAAAACATCAAATGAAGAAAAGTTTAAAGTTAAAACAAATGTTTGATGGCACAAAGTGAGAAGAAAGCCAACCAAACAAATCTTGAGACAGGGGTCAGAGTCCAGATCTTTACTGCCACGTACCCAGCCTGCATGGGCTGGGCTGGAGCCTACCCAGATCCTTGTCCTAAAGTTGCTTCGAGTCCATACATGGCAGAAATGTGTAGGGAGGGGAGGGGAGATTATTTCAATTTGCAAAAATCCTAAATCCAACTGAGTACTGCCTGTCCACTGATCTCTCAAAGACCCTCACCACTCCCCAACTTGTCACCATTGTTCAGAGCTGCAGAGGAGCCCCTGTGTGACACAAAGGTCAAGGTCATGCCACTAAAAGGACACCAAGCGCTTCAGAGACATAACTTTCTTTTTCTGAAAAAGGCATAAACAAGTCTCATCCCTCACCTCATCCACTGGGCTTAGTTGCTCCCAGAAATCCACTAAGAAGCTTTATTAAGTGGCCATCTCAAAAAGGAAGCACAAATGGGCATGAGGCCATTTGACAGGTCATCCTAGGAAATTCAGGCAAAATTCTGTCTTCCAGACCCAGAATAATGGGAACAAAGATGGCTAGGGAGCACTTCCATAGCCGCATGAAGACCCTGCACACAATGGCATGGAGGCCAGACATCCAGCCATGTCCTGGGAACCCTGGGGCTCTCCCCCCACAGAAAGAGCTGGGTTCAGGAGAGGCCTAAACAGTTTTCTTCCACACTAGAGATATGGAGTCATGGATTAGTATCCCAGATTGTTACCTTGGGCAAGTCATACAAGCCCTATGAGCCTCATTTTTCTCATTGGTAAAATGGGGACAATAATACCTACTTCAGAGAGTTCTTGTGAGGATTAAATGAGCTATTATCCATAGAACACTCACAATTATACTTTATGTATATGTACAATTTCATGATTACTAGTATTGTTATTATTCTAGCTTTTAGTGAAGAGCCTGGTACATAAGAGACACTCAGTAAATATCAACTATTATGACTTGGGCCTAGAGTAGACCTGAAAATTTTAGGTGGTCTTGTAAAACCCTGAGATGCTGAGATTCATCCAAAGGTTGCATATAACCATTAGAAAAAGACATAGGAAAAAAACAAAAGCTCATATTTTAAGGAGCAATAAACATTTATTAGGTATCTACTATTTGCCAGGGACTTGCAGGGCATTGAAAACACAGTGGCAAATTAGAGAAAGATCCTGCTTTCTCAGCAGTTTTTAGTAGCTGTAGGGTCACGCATTCCCTCTGAAAACTTAACTGATTGTATTGACCCTTTAATGCTGAAACCAAGGAAGTGCCTTAGGTCTTGGCAATGTTTTCCCTTGACCCTGGTTACATCATAAAGAGCTGAATCACTGTATTACCCAGTCAACTGGGAGTGAATTGTGAGCTGCATCTGCCTGGCCACCACCCCTCCCCTCCCCAGAGGTGGTTATCTAGCAGCAAGCAAATGCTTTGATAAAGATAGGAGTGTGTGCTAGACCTGCAGAGGATCACAATTAGATTCCAACAGGAGGAATAGAAAGATAAAGGCAAGGCATTGTGCTCCTTGTTTTCTTTGTTTTCGGTTTTTTGTTTTTTGTTTTTTTTAAGTACCCAAGATAGCTAGAGAGAGACACAGGACACTGGATCTCCACCTTAACTCTTTCTTTGATTATAAAATTCAGTTTTCTTATCGAGTCAATTCCAAAGGTTCCCCAGAAACCACAATCTCTGGAATTTAACCCCTCCCTGCCTGTGGACCTTGCCCAACATAACTTTCCCACCTACATCTGGTTCAGAGAGGTAGCTGGCACCGGGTTGAATTGAAGGCAAGCGAGCATCTCCTCTTATCCCATGTCCATGTTGTGAGATTATTCAGGGACAAGACGACCACCCATGGCCCCTCCACGAAACAACCTGTGTTCAGGTTGGAGAGTGGCTGCAGGCTGGCCTAGTGCACAGTGCAGCTTGGCGCAGGGACTCCCTCCTCTGACTGCACTCAGCCAGACCCCACCAGGCCTCTCACAGCCCGCAGCCAGCCCAGCCTGCCCCTCTCTGTCTTGCCCATCCTGTACTCTCTGCCTCACCCTTGCCCACTGAGTTCCCTCTGCCAGAAATGCTCATCTACCTTCAAACTTAATATCTGCTGATCTTTCCAGACCAAACTGGAGCCTTCTTTTCTCCTGCCACCAATGCCCCAGGACAGAATGACATACTCTCTTCAGCTTCGGTCCTCCCCATCCAGTGGTGCTCCACACACAGCCCCCTATTATGTATATGCACACATAGCATTTCTCCCAGTCATGTAAGTTCCTAGAAGGCTGGGGATGGGCCTGATTGATTTTAGTAATTTCTGATGCATATGAAGCTTTCAATAAACATGGAATGAATGGATAAATGACTGAATAAATAAATGACATCAGTCTCAAATTGCTAAAGTTACTCTTCTGTGGGGTCATAGAAAGACTTTAGAGGTCATTTTCGCAACCCAGTTCCACTTCTAATAGCTATGTGGCCTTGGGTAAGTTACTTAACCATTCTGTGCTTCAGTGTCTGCTGTGAAAGGTGAATAATAGAATGATCTATCTCAGAGGATGCCTGTTAGCATCAAACGTTGGTGTATGTAAGGTACTTTGACCAGCGCCTGGCATATATAAGTGCTCAGTGAATGTCAGAAGTTACCACTGTCACTGCAACTGTCGGGGCAGAGGACAGGCTGCCCCACAATATGCCGCTTTGGTGTGCAGCTTATATCAGAGCTGAAAACAATCTAGGCCCAAAGGACTCAGACACTTTGACCTTCCCCCACCTGCATAAACAGAATTTGGAAGGAGGAGGACCTGCTCCAGGAGGAGAGCTCTCAGCATAGATAACTACATCACAATATGAACTAGGTAGAGAGGAAGGGGTGTGGCTAAGTCTGTTAAAATGTCTATGTCCATTGTTTCTGTGTGGCCCAGAAATTGTTTATTTACCAAACATTTACTTTCATATTCCTGTGAATTGCTTCCCTTTTCCTTTGAAGCCTCAGATTCCTACCCACTTTTTAGTTCAGGATGACATATATACTTCATTGTCCCTGACTGCCTTTATGGATTCCTTGTAGTATATAATTAAATTTTGTTTTATCTCCTGTTAATCTGTCTCATGTTTATTTGGTTCTTAAACCAGCTAGAAGAACCTTGAAGGGTAGCGGAAATTGTTTTTCTGCAACACAGTGATACCACACTCAATGCTCACCGTGCCCAGAGGTGCACCCGTCCCGCCCCTACCCCATCCCCGCTGCTGAGGGTTGGCTGCCAGGGTCCCACCTGTACCCATTCTTGGGAGACTTGCCCTCAGCCAAAGGGAGCAGCCTCACCCCAGTGGTTGCCCTATGGGCTCCCTATGCCCCGGCTGCCCCTCTGCAGCTCAATCCAGGCCTGACTGACATGGGGTACAAAGGCCAGCCCCCTACATTTAGGAAGGAGAGACATGAAGGTGCAATCTGTGCTCCAGAGCTCCCTGGGGATGCAGACTGAGCCCAGCTCCAGCTGAGCAATCCTGTTCACGGCCCTGCTTCCTCACCCTTTCTCCCAGAGCATCCCCAATAAATCCTTTACACAAGCATCCTATCTCAGGCTCTGTTTCTACACAATCACCGTCATCACCATTTATTATCAGAGAAGATGAAACAGACCTAGAGTGGTCGCCTGATTTATCAAGACCCAAGGTCAAGAACAGAACCACCAGAGGGCAGGCAGTGATGGGAGCTAATTTGTTAATTTAGAGAAGTGCATGTCTCCAAGTCTTCAAGGAGTCTTTTCTAAGAAACAGCAACTAAATGAATTAAATTACAATTAGCTAGAAAAACAACAAAAAGCCTGTGGTACCTGAGGTAGATGCAGAAAGTCATGGCCTTTGGGGTGGTGTGGGAGAGCAGGGCAGCCTCGGTTGAGACCAGATATCCTGGGATGAGGGCCGGGAGTCCAGGCTGACAGCAGGTGGGGGTGGCACAGTGGGGGCAAGCCCACCTTCCTGCTTGGCTTTATGCAGATCCCACCTGTGCAGATACACGTCCTCCTTACAACTCAGGAGCCCAGGAGCGCTGAGCACCCGTCAGTCATCTTCCACCCCAGCTGAACATCATCTCCACTGATGACCCCATGCGGTTGTCAATTTCTGTACTAGCTTGAGGCAGCCTCCACCACGAGGTCTTTGAGTGTAGGATTCAGGATGTGGGTCTTGGCCCTCCTTCAAAGGGGAACTGCAGCAGTGAGGGAGAATAAGGGAAAGAGCTACAGGCACTTGCTGTTTGGCAGGTGTGAGGTAGGGATCATTACCATGCTTTTCCTCAGAACCAAGGCTGCAAGCAATCTCTCACGTGCATGGTCACACAGCTGCCGTGATAATGAAGCTGGATTCAACCCAAAAGACAGAGCTAACACAGACTAGGAAAAGGAAAATATACTCCAGGTGAAGAGCTTAAAGACATTTGAAGTAATTAGGTGGACATTTTTTTAGGAAAGGGGCTGATAGGAAACTTTTGCAGGACATGGTGTGGAAAGTTTTTATGTGAAATAACTTTTTTCTCCTAATTGTAAAAGTAGCATGTATTTGTAAAAAGTTCAAAGAAAGCAGAAGTGTATAAACAGACATTAGTGTCCAGCATTCCCTCCCACCCTCAGCAATACCTGTGATGAAGAGCGTAACTATGCTTCCATTTTCTAATAGACATATTAGATGGACAAATAGAAGATGGATAGGTGAAATACACACAGACTTGTAACTTTTCCCATTCTTTTCTCCTCTTTCAGATATTTCTCCAGTTAGTATCTTATTTTGTTTAACACCTGTAAATTTTATGTCACCATTCAAAAAATATCTACTGTATACCTATTATGCACCAAATAAACATGCTAAACACTGGTGATAAAGCAGTTCTATATTGGAAGACTTATAGTTTCCTTTTTTTTTTTGCTGTAACAAGCCAAACTATAATAAACATTTTTTTACATATATCATTGGGATCTTGTTCAAGAATTTCTACAGGAAATCGATGGATCAAAGCAAATGTACATTACAACTTGAAAGTTATTGCCCAAACGCTTTCCAAAAGAAAGTCAATGACAATTTATATTTCCACCAGCAACATATGAGAAATACATTTGCTCACATCTTAGTCAACAATAAATATCACTCTTTCTATGCATTGCCAATCTGATAGATAAAAGCTTACGTCATGTTTCTAAAATTTTCATTTTAAAAGCACTCTTATGATTGGTATTTTTCATATGCTTGATAGCTACCTGAATTTTTTTTTTAGTGATGTGCCTCTTACACACTTTTCTATCTTTTAGAAAAATCAGGTTTTTGTTGGTTTGGAGTTCTTTATATGTAGTGGACTTCAAATTCTCTATCATGTCAGTTGCAAGTATTCTTCCCTAATTTAGTTATTTTGTATCCTTCTTTATGGTAGGCTTTTTTGAGCAGAAGTTTACAATGTTACATTGTCAAACTTTACCCACCTTATCTTTTCTGGTTTTTGGTTTTCATATCATGTTCAAAAGACTTCTTCTTTATGGATTAGCAAGCTAGTCAGGAGTTTTGATTTACAGGGATTGATTCCAGTACATGTGGAGCAGTATACTGCATTGGTGGGGCAGGAAATTCCTTTTGTGAGGCAAGCTGTTTTTTAAAGTCCTATATTACAATTTAATACTAGGCTAAATATTAAAATTCTAGAAACAAGAACCCAAAGAATTACATTAAATTAAAAGTGAATATCCAGTGAATTGCTTTCTTTTCCAGTGAATTGTTTTTAAATGGGTATTTTTCCAATTACAGGAGTAATACATATTTATTATAATTGGGGGAAGGGATTCCATAATAGCACAAGGAACAAGTTTCCCTCATGATTGCATTCGCACAAATAACCACAGTTGATATTTTACTATTTTTCTTCCTGTCTTTTTCCCTAGGCTTCTGCACTTTAAAAATTTTTCTTTTAACAAAATTGGATTCATATTCTTCTGGAATGGGCCTTTTTTATTCTATATCAGATTGTGGATTTGGGGGAGGGCTGAGTAACTGCTGTGAACTCCATTACTCAGCCTGATAGGCTAATCTTACAGTATTTTTTCCTAAGGAGGATCTTTTAAAGTAATAAGGCATACACCCAAACTATCTTTCTTTACGTTTCTTCATCCTCTGACCTTTTATCATCTGGTCCATTCTCTTGCAGCCCCTCTTGTCGGTAACCGTGCAGCTGTGTTGCTGGGGAGGACCCACTGCCTCTTCAGCACTGTCACCAGACCCCCAGTTGAAGACCCTTTTAGTGACACTTCTGGGTGCTGTTTCAGGGGAGTTTAGAGAGCTTTTACTTTGTGCTCCTCCAAGCTTGTGTAAATCCAGTACTCTGTTTTCCTGTGGACATCACCTCATCATATTTGAGAGATTCTTCATTTCTGACAGATCGCCAGCTTCTCAGAAGTGCCTCCTGACATGTTGGTTCTGGATTTCTGTCACACTGTCACTGCCTTCCAGTTCCCGACAACCCTGGTAACATTTGTTGAACCAGAACAGCCAGATGAGCTAACTGTGCCTGGTGGTCTGTGGGACCACAGAAAATGCAGCTAGAGGGCGCTCACACCCTCACATATTTCTGAGGAATTAGGAGATGTGAAAGATATTTGTCTCCCAAATTTAAGAAGCCTACTGTCTTAAAGGGAGGGAGAGCAATGTACCTGGGCACACAAAATAACTGAAAAGAAATTGTAATATATTCATTTTCCAAATAAAACTAACATATAGTAAGTACAGCATGTCAAATGCAGTTCTTAGCCCTAAACTCTCCTCCCAGCACCCCTAAGGCATAGGTATAACATAATCAAACTTCCCTTTACAGATGAGTGCTAAAGTAATTTTCCCAAGGTCAAGGGGCAGAGGCTAGTCAAACCCAGGCAGTGTGCTCCAAAGTCCACATTAATCATCATGAACTGGCTTAAGAAAAAGGCATTTGAGGATGGACATCAAATTAACGGTGGTTAGCCCTGGGAGCCAGGAGTGTTGGGGGGCCACATTATTTACTTTCTACACAAAGCTCTGTATTGTTGATGATTATTTCCCCAAGCCTAAACTATTACAGCCACCTTTAAAATTCACTAAGGCTTATAAGAATAATATGAGAAAGCATAAGAAATTGCTCAACTATAGTTAAGAGCAGATTCAGGCTGTGTGGGTCTTGAAGAGTATATGTGGAGGGGGTTCCTTTAAGAAAGAATTAATACAAAATTAGGATGAAAGTCAGTATGTATTTAGACTGGAAGTCACAACAAATTACAAATTTTTAGAAGGCAAACATAACAAAACTGAAAATTACATACTATACCTCTGTTATACTTTTTCCATTTTTTTTTGTTTGCATACTCTTTGTATGACTATCTCTTCATAAGAAGACAATTCTCTAATATCATTTTCACAGAGAGAAAAGATAGCAATTTCAAATGCATTAAAAATGACATTATATTGGATTGAGGTATACATAATTGTTAAATCGAATTACCCTTAAACTATGTACAGTAACTTATGGATGAGAGTTTTGTCACAGGGACATTTAGTTGCTTTGCTCTGATTTAATGCTTTTGAATGCTTTTTCTGGAATTTCCAGACATCATCAGGACAAGTTGTCTCAGATATGCTTAGACTGATCCAGTATGTTTAGGAGGCATAAAAATGCAACTTGGCATGCATAAAAATGCTACTTTACAGTTGATAATATTGCTACAGTTCTGTGCACTGCTCACACAAGAATGCTAGTCAGTTCCAGTTTGCACTGATTCTCATTTTAAAAGCATGGGTGTATGGCACATATAATTGTATATGCTGCATTATTGAGTATTTTCCTGAAAATAATGTCTGTCCTGACTAGATGTCAATAAGAAACTAAATATCCACATATAATTTTGTGCATCCGATAATTGAAAGAACATTCCCTCACACTAGCATCTGTTTCTGCACATTCTGACTCTCTTTTTCTTCTCCACTACCCACATGCTTCCAGTGTTAGGTGTAGTGGGACACATTTATATAGCAATAAGACCCATGATGCCAGAAGAGTATGTACTGAGGACCTAAGGAGTATTCTTGGAAGCCATTCCTACCCTAGTCTAGCTAACATGGAAATAAGTGTGAATTATATGAATAGAGCCATTGAACACAAAACAAATGGATCTCCAACTCCATTTCTGTTTGGCTGAGGCCTCAAAATGCCCAGGGCCTCTCGAGTGACATGAACTCCTCAAGGGAAAACTGATGGAGGGGAGCTGAGTGGGAGGAGACCACATCCTTAGTCCACTGCAGTTAAAATATCTTACTTTTGCAATTTTACCAAAAGCATATCATCGTGTGAACTCATGCAAAGGCCACAGTATTGGATGTCATCCTTGAAACTAACAAGTCTTAACACCTAAGCTTCTTTCACTTTCTAGTAAATCTGCCTTGACTGTTGTGAAGACAATAATTACAGCAAGAGCTGAGATCATGGATAAATCAGTGTGGACTAGAGTTATCAAAAAAACTTGATGTAGGAGGCAGGCCCTAGCTAGGCCTTGAGCCATTGGTAGAGTCCAATAGACAAAGGCATAGGAAGGACCTGAGCCACACTTTCTGCAGGTGGCCAGAAAGTAGACACAAATATATGTGGATGTAAGATGTGTTCTCCTGCCAATGAAAACATTTTTCCATCCTTGGCTTAGAACTATCTGGTAAGAGCCAATGGCAATACATTTACACAGCACTAAAGAATGAGAAGTGAACTTTCATTCCAGCCCCCTCCCTGCCTCCCCAGCAAATAATCACTCGTAAGAGCCAGGATCAACCAAAGCTTCAGGCATTTGGCACACATGTGTCCACCATCTGCCTTGTTCCAACACAAGGATCCAAGAATACTGGTTTACACTCCAGGCAAAGGGAAGGGTGGGCAGGGGTGGGGGAGGGCAAGTGGGGACTGACCAGAGACAAAGTTTTCTGGGCAGACACAGGAGGCAAAGCCTGGGGATTTCCTGTCCAACCAGTGTGAGGACAGAAGGCCATGCCCAACACTCATTCCCCTTCTTTTCATTACTGTTGTGCCAAGATGCCCCTGGAGGAAAGGGAAAGGCACCCTGCCAGAGGCCGCAGCCAGCAGCCACTTGGATATCTGGGAGTTGATCTCAGCCACGGTCTTCTAGCTTCATCTTTAGTATGCTGTTTAATCCACAGTTTTGCTCCTCTAGATCTGAGTTCTACTCTGGAATATCGGAGAAATGCTTCCTCAGGGACCTTGAGTGTAAAGACTCTTTTTGCTTTAAGGAGCTCCGACAATGACAGTGTGGCTCAGGCGACAGCCACAACCATCAGCACTGAGGTCCTCAGTAACAGAGACATTTGTTCAGCATCGACTGATGGCAGGTACTCCCTTAGAAGCTGGAGGGACAGAGTAGTTCAGGGTTCCCAAGTTCCCCCTTTCCTTCCAGATCATAAAAGTCATGACCCTCTTTTGTTTTCACAAAAGTTAATGTGTAGTAAATATGCAATTTGTCCATTGCCCAAATACCACATCGACTGGCATCAGCTGGGTCAGTTCCCCCCAGGTCAGCCTCACCGCTGCAGCACTGAAGACTGTTCACTGGTAAGGAAGCAGTCACCCTGCTGACCAGGTAGCTTGGTGTGGGGCCTGAGTGGGATTCAGAACACTGGTACGGGGAGAGGACAAAGTTAAGGAACAATTAACAAGTTTCAGGCTACATTCATTTCAGGATATAGTTTCAAGTACAAATCTAAGTTCTTTTACCCTAATTTTGATCTTTGTATATAAAACCATTTTTTGGATAATTCTTGCTTTCCCTTTGTGATGTTCACATAACCCTATATTTGATTATTGGGTATCTTTAGATCCATGTCCAGCTCTCTAACCTGTTTCACTGACCTACATTTTTATTTTGCTAAAATCACACTGCTTCCACTTGCAGAGCTAGACCCATTTCTCCTAAACTCTGCCTCCTTCCCCTCATCCTTTCCTGCCTCCTTGCCCCTCCATTCAGGGGAGATAAGAAGAATAAGACAATTCCTATCCTCCCTGGAGAAGCCCGCATTCTATGTGGGAAAACAGCATTTCTGCCCATGGAATAAGTGAAGTGCTCACAGCCAGTGCTCAAAATATTTCAGCCAGGCTTGCTGAAATATTAAGTTCAAATACAATGTAAGGTATCACCATTATTTCTCTATAAATTACTTACTATTCACTAAAAATGGTCCCAATTACCCCAACACACACACACATATCTTTACTGTTGCATAATGTTGCTTTTGTTTTTCAGATTGGCACAGTTAAAATTGTGTAAAGTAAAATTCAGTGTGGTGACTTCACCCTAGTTACTTAGAAATGAAGAGCTAGTTATTTGAATTGCTTTTGTTTTATTTTGGAGGGAAAAAAATAAGGTGGGGCAGGGATATTATCAGATAAACAGTTTACAGAAATTTGCAGCCATGGAGGGGGTAATGATTGGAATTTACGGGCTATTTTTCTATTGGCACTCTGTTGACTTAGAAGCACAGGAATGTATTCTGTATCATCATATCACTTATGAATATGTTATATTTGGCATTTCCAGAGATGTAACAGTTTGATTTAAGAAGACAAGGCTTCTCTTATCCTTATGCAAATCAGGAGGCATGATAGGCAAAAAAAATAATGAAAAGTAGTTTTCTCCAACCAAATTTCTCTGGTGTTAAAAACTCTAAAATTAGGATGTTTTCCAGTAACACAAGGTTAATTCTGGGCCTCCAAATTTTTTAACAAAACTACTTGGCTCTTTGTCACTGTGCTATAAACCAGTCTGTCTCTTGACCTAGGCCATCCACGTCTCCTCACTAGGGTGAAGCCTGCCTGGACTTAGAGGAGCAGCATGCTGGTGGAGAGCAGCTGAGGGGTCTCCAGAACCTTCTTTGAAGGCCTCGATAATTCTCTAAAGCTGAGTTGTGTGATTGGCACAAATGGTACTTGCCCTCAACCAGTGTATCTTGAACATTGGGATGCATCAGAATTCCCTTTTAAATCAGGCTGTCCTGGAGTGGAGCCCACGCAGGTCAACTTCCAACAGGTTCCCTGAGAAATCTATGTCCCCAAGTCTGAGGAGCCCCTACTAGACTGTAAGTTCCACCAAGGCAGAGAAGATCTTTATTCATTCTGTGTCTATGGCTTGGTGCAGCGTCAGGCACACAGCACTTCATAAATATTTACCAAATTGATCCAATTGGTACCAAGTTCTAGTTGGAATTTAAATTTTTAAGATTTTTTTTATTAGAAAATAAATGATTGAATTAGCTTACAACAGTAGACTCACAGACACCAAGGGACTAGTAGTTACCAAAGAGGAGGGGTGGGGGCAGTAGTGGGGGAGGGTGAAGGGGATAAAGGGACTCAATAATTTGCAGTCACAATATAAGTTAGTTAGTACAGCATGGAGAATATAGTCAGTGATTCTGCAACATCTAACTATGCTGATAGATAGTAATCACACTAGAAGGGGTGAGGATTTAATAATATGGAGAACTGTTGAACCACTGTGTTGTACATTTGAAACCAACATAAGGTTATATATTAACAATACTTTAATTTTTTAAAAAAAGAAATAGCTTACAGATACTGTCAAACCGATAAAAAAGGGGTGAGGGTATACTCAACTTGATTTCAAAGAAAATACTAAAGGATACTTAAATTTTTTTTCACAGTTATCATTGCTACAAATTTAGCTGGTGTCAGGAGTCACTAAAAGCAAGATTCCTTCATGCTGGCTGCGTGAAACATCACCTTGTTTCACAAAAGCCAGAAGCAGTCAGGGGAAAAAATTTTCAGACAATAGACTTGAAGATACGGAATACTTAAAAGTAAAACCCACCTTGATATTGTGACCCCACTTTCATTCTTTCTTGCTATCTTCCTTTCTTCTTCCCAGCTCGTTCTCTCTTTTGAATCATTCTCTCTGCCTGTCTCTCACTGGCATCCTTTTCAGCTGCCACTCTCTCATCTTCTCAGGAGCCATGAATACATGACCTGATGCTCCGAGTGAGTGGTATAAAGGCTGCAGCTAGCACAAGGAGAAAGCAGACAGTGAGTCCATTGGACTTCCCAAAGGATTCGGAACTTGAGGGTGGACAGGCTTTAGCTTTGCAGGGAGTAGTGGGAGAGACAACATAGGAGAGCAATTTGTAAACACTTAAATGACCTTCTGAAGCTGGCTGTTGAATTAAGAGTTCTCTATTAGATTCAGTTCACTGCAACAGAACTTCATAGACATAGGAGTGATGGTTAAGGCCACAGAGTCTACAGACAATCTGGCTTCCAATCCCAGCTCCAAAACTTGCCGCCTGTGTGACCTTGGGCAATTTACTTCTCTGTGCCTTAGTTTCTTTATCTGGAAAATGGGGTCAACAATAGAGTTGAAGTGAAAACTAAATAGGGGTCTAATGAGCTACCAATAGTAGTCATTTTTTGGCCATCATTGCTTTTCTTTTAAAAGTAAATGAAAGCAAGAGTTTATAATTTAGTTGGGGGTAGTGGGCAGGATAATATGAACAACTCATACTGATTTTTCTTTTCTGTAAATCTAATTATTCCTGGTTTTGCTTTTTAAGCAGAACATAGCTTACATATATGTGTGTAATGGAAGGAATATTTATGAAGCACTCTGCCAAGTGCTTTGCCTAACTGTGTTAATTAAGCCTCACAAGCACTATGAGACAGATATCAATATCCCTACGTAGCATATGAGGAAACTAAGGCTCAGAGGCACTAATGGACTTGCCCGTGGTCCCACAGGTAGTAATCTTGAGCAAAGGCTTGAACTGTTTCACTCCAATCCATAAACCCTTGTGCTACACCATGAAGCAACCAGAGAGCTTCAAAAACAGTTAACCCAAAGTTCTAACATATGGTCACAACTCTGCTGACCAGCAGAATAAACCATTTCCTTGCCAGTGCCCCTCACTCCCCCACCCAGCTGACTCACCAACAGACTGAAAAGGCAGCATTCCCTAGAGAAGGTCACAGAAACACGAGAAATCTTGCCTGGCAGCAGCCACCTTATCCTTCAAGTCTCCCAGCTAAGTGATCGGGTCTGGGGGGATTAGGTAATCTTTGGCGAATATGGGATTCCCTTGTTGCCCGGATTCACAGGAACTGTCAGATTCTGGTGTTTCTTGTGCACTTACCAGACTCCCAAAAATGCCCTTTTAGAGCTCCTATTTTCTAAGGCAGAGACAAGAATGAATTGGGAGCTAATCCATCCATTTACCAAATGATAAAGCCCAAATTTGTCTATCAAGCAGACACCATTCCTGTTTCTTCTCTCCATAAGGTATTCAGCAATGGGTAAAAGTTTTGAAGTCTTGTCCATACTGGCTCAGAAGTTCCCATTCCCAGAAGCATTTCAGAGATGGGGAAGAGTGACTGCTCCGTGACCTTCTTTAGGTAACTTGTAGCCAGATTTGGATAACATCCAAAATCTTACAACTGATCTCTTCTTTTTTGGATGCCATCAACCAAGGGGTGTTTAGGAATGTGTTAATAATTCCCAGGGGAAATTGGCCGGGATTACCTAGTCATGACTAATGAAGCTGTCATCCACCATTCCTTCCCGCTGTTTAATAATGCCTTCCAAGGAGCGCTTTATGAAGATGGATAGTATTGTAACGCTGCACCCAAGAAACTGGCACAATGTCAATGAAAACAGAGGCCATCCTATTTCGCATGCCACTCTATTTTTCATTATACTTCACAATAACTTGTTATTAAATGAAAATGAATTTGCCATTACGGACTAGATACTATTTAATAACTGTTCGGTAATAATTCATGTGTTTTTTTTTCCTTTTTTTTTTAACATTTTCAATGCATTTTTTTTTTTTTGTGAGGGCATCTCTCATATTTATTGATCAAATGGTTGTTAACAACAATAAAATTCTGTATAGGGGAGTCAATGCTCAATGCACAATCATAAATCCACCCCAAGCCTAATTTTTTTCAGTATCCAATCTCCTGAGGCATAACAAACAAGTTCTTACATGGAGAACAAATTCTTACATAATGAGTAAGTTACATAGTGAACAGTACAAGGGCAGTCATCACAGAAACTTTCGGTTTTGCTCATGCATTATGAACTATAAACAGTCAGTTCAAATATGAATACTCATTTGGTTTTTATACTTGATTTATATGTTGATACCACATTTCTCTCTTTATTATTATTATTTTTAATAAAATGCTGAAGTGGTAGGTAGATACAAGATAAAGGTAGAAAACATAGTTTAGTGTTGTAAGAGAGCAAATGTAGATGATCAGGTGTGTGCCTGTAGACTATGTGTTAATACAAGCTAGACAAGGGCAATAAAACATCCACGGATGCAGAAGATTTCTCTCAGAACAGGGGAGGTGAGGTTCTAAGCCTCACCTCTGTTGACCCCCAATTTCTCACCTGATGACCCCTCTGCGACTGTGCCTGTCTTAGGTTGTTCCTCCCTTGAGGAATCTTACCCGTCTCTGGCTAACCAGTCATCTTCCGGGGCCATACAGGGAAATGAAAGTTGGTAAGTGAGAGAGAAGCCTTATTATTTGAAATGGTTAGCTTTTTATTACTTTGCATATTTATGCCCTGTAGCTTCTATGCCCAGCATTTGTCTTGAGGTATCTTTACCACTTGGAAGAATTATGATACTCGGTAAATTTGATATGAGGTACGAATTCTATTTAAGGGTTGTAATTAGGAAGGAAGAAGAAAAGCTATAGAAGTAGCAGGTGGAAGAAAACATGGGAAGATTGATTATTTCTTTGACATATCTTCTTGTAGAGTAACTTAAGCATGTATAGGTTTTAAGCTACTACTTAAATTGCACGCACACATTAACATAATAGGAGTATAGTTACATAACCAAAGCATATCTGTAATTACCAGCCATCTCCAGTGAAACCAAGAAAACCAGTTAGGCACCTTAGGCATTTGTGAAAACTTATCTATGATATGGTGGATATTGTCCAACTGAACTTGAACAGTCTGAGAGAAATCAGACAAATTAAAACAACCCATTCCTGGGGAATGTTCACATCCCTTATGTTCTTTTAACAGTAAATAGTCTGTAGTTGTAAGATTTTGGAGCGCTACAATTTGCACTTCTCCTAATTCTTGGTTGAGTTCCAACAGTATAGATCCAGTCAAATTTGTTGTTTTACTGTATGCACAGGCCAGCTTACATATCTCCTTCATTCCCATGGCAAGTCCAGGAGCTGGTGGGATGAGTGCATCTACACCTGCAGCAGTGCGTGGATCTTTGTTGGGGTTTTTTGATGATCATCTTCTGGCATGAGTCTTCCAGAGAGTGCAGATGTTGGAAGTTCTCTTTCATATCGTATCTTAGTTCATTTTCAGGGTAGCCCAATTAGGCTTTGATCCTCTGTATAAACGCAAACAGACGCTTTCGCTACACTTTTATATGCCCCTTATACCCTTGTGTAGAACTCATTGGAGGTCCCCACACAGGAACTGCCCTTTTTTTGTTGTTTTGTTTTGTTTTGTTTTGTTTTTGGTATCACTAATCTACACTTACATGACGAATATTATGTTTACTAGGCTCTCCCCTATACCAGGTCTCCCCTATAAACCCCTTTAGAGTCACTGTCCATCAGCATAGCAAAATGTTGTAGAATCACTACTTGCCTTCTCTGTGTTGTACAGCCCTCCCTTTTCTCCCACCCCCCCATGCATGTTAATCTTAATACGCCCCTACTTCTCCCCCCCCATCCCTCCCTACCCACCCATCCTCCCCAGTCCCTTTCCCTTTGGTACCTGTTAGTCCATTCTTGAGTTCGGTGATTCTGCTGCTGTTTTGTTCCTTCAGTTTTTCTTTTGTTCTTATATTCCACAGATAAGTGAAATCATTTGGTATTTCTCTTTCTCCGCTTGGCTTGTTTCACTGAGCATAATACCCTCCAGCTCCATCCATGTTGCTGCAAATGGTTGGATTTGCCCTTTTCTTATGGCTGAGTAGTATTCCATTGTGTATATGTACCACCTCTTCTTTAGCCATTCATCTATGGATGGACATTTAGGTTGCTTCCAATTCTTGGCTATTGTAAATAGTGCTGTGGTAAACATAGGGGTGCACTGATCTTTCTCATACTTGATTGCTGCATTCTTAGGGTAAATTCCTAGGAGTGCAATTCCTGGGTCAAATGGTAAGTCTGTTTTGTGCATTTTGATGTACCTCCATACTGCTTTCCACAATGGTTGAACTAACTTACATTCCCACCAGCAGTGTAGGAGGGTTCCCCTTTCTCCACAGCCTCGCCAACATTTGTTGTTGTTTGTCTTTTGGATGGCAGCCATCCTTACTGGTGTGAGGTGATACCTCATTGTAGTTTTAATTTGCATTTCTCTGATAATTAGTGATGTGGAGCATCTTTTCATGTGTCTGTTGGCCATCTGTATTTCTTTTTTGGAGAACTGTCTGTTCAGTTCCTCTGCCCATTTTTTAATTGGGTTATTTGTTTTTTGTTTGTTGAGGCGTGTGAGCTCTTTATATGTTCTGGGCATCAAGCCTTTATCGGATGTGTCATTTTCAAATATATTCTCCCATATTGTAGGGATCCTTTTTGTTCTATTGATGGTGTCTCTTGCTGTACAGAAGCTTTTCAGCTTAATATAGTCCCACTTACTCATTTTTGCTGTTGTTTTCCTTGCCCGGGGAGATATGTTCAAGAAGAGGTCACTCATGTTTATGTCTAAGAGGTTTTTGCCTATGTTTTCTTCCAAGAGTTTAACGGTTTCATGACTTACATTCAGGTCTTTGATCCATTTTGAGTTTACTTTTGTATATGGGGTTAGACAATGGTCCAGTTTCATTCTCCTACATGTAGCTGTCCAGTTTTGCCAGCACCATCTGTTGAAGAGACTGTCATTTCGCCATTGTATGTCCATGGCTCCTTTATCAAATATTAATTGACCACATATGCCTCGGTTAATGTCTGGATTCTCTAGTCTGTTCCATTGGTCTGTAGCTCTGCTCTTGTGCCACTGCCAAATTGTCTTGATTGCTATGGCTTTATAGTAGAGCTTGAAGTTGGGGAGTGAGATCCCCCCTACTTTATTCTTCTTTCTCAGGATTGCTTTGGCTATTCGGGGTCTTTGGTGCTTCCATATGAATTTTAGAACTATTTGTTCCAGTTCATTGAAGAATGTTGCTGGTAGTTTCATAGGGATTGCATCAAATCTGTATATTGCTTTGGGCAGGATGGCCATTTTGATGATATTAATTCTTCCTAGCCACGAGCATGGGATGAGTTTCCATCTGTTAGTGTCCCCTTTAATTTCTCTTAAGAGTGACTTGTAGTTTTCAGAGTATAAGTCTTTCACTTCCTTGGTTAGGTTTATTCCTAGGTATTTTTTTTTTTGATGCAGTTGTGAATGGAATTGTTTTCCTGATTTCTCTTTCTGTTGGTTCATTGTTAGTGTATAGGAAAGCCAAAGATTTCTATGTGTTGATTTTGTATCCTGCAACTTTGCTGTATTCCGATATCAGTTCCAGTAGTTTTGGGGTGGAGTCTTTAGGGTTTTTTATGTACAGTATCATGTCATCTGCAAATAGTGACAGTTTAACTTCTTTACCAATCTGGATTCCTTGTATTTCTTTGTTTTGTCTGATTGCCGTGGCTAGGACCTCCAGAACTATGTTAAATAACAGTGGAGAGGGTGGGCATCCCTGTCTAGTTCCCGATCTCAGAGGAAATGCTTTCAGCTTCTCGCTGTTCAATGTAATGTTGGCTGTGGGTTTATCATAGATGACCTTTATTATGTTGAGATGCTTGCCCTCTATTCCCATTTTGCTGAGAGTTTTTATCATGAATGGATGGTGAACTTTGTCAAATGCTTTTTCAGCATCTATGGAGATGATCATGTGGTTTTTGTCTTTCTTTTTGTTGATGTGGTGGATGATGTTGATGGACTTTCGAATGTTGTACCATCCTTGCATCCCTGGGATGAATCCCACTTGGTCATGGTGTATGATCCTTTTGATGTATTGTTGAATTCGGTTTGCTAATATTTTGTTGAGTATTTTTGCATCTACGTTCATCAGGGATATTGGTCTGTAGTTTTCTTTTTTGGTGGTGTCTTTGCCTGGTTTTGGTATTAGGGTGATGTTAGCTTCATAGAATGAGTTTGGGAGTATCCCCTCCTCCTCTATATTTTGGAAAACTCTAAGGAGAATGGGTATTATGTCTTCCCTGTATGTCTGATAAAATTCCGAGGTAAATCCATCTGGCCCGGGGGTTTTGTTCTTTGGTAGTTTTTTGATTACTGCTTCAATTTCGTTGCTGGTAATTGGTCTGTTTAGATTTTCTGTTTCTTTCTGGGTCAATCTTGGAAGGTTGTATTTTTCTAGGAAGTTGTCCATTTCTCCTAGGTTTCCCAGCTTGTTAGCATATAGGTTTTCATAGTATTCTCTAATAATTCTTTGTATTTCTGTGGGGTCCGTCGTGATTTTTCCTTTCTCGTTTCTGATACTGTTGATTTGTGTTGACTCTCTTTTCTTCTTAATAAGTCTGGCTAGAGGCTTATCTATTTTGTTTATTTTCTCGAAGAACCAACTCTTGGTTTCATTGATTTTTGCTATTGTTTTATTCTTCTCAATTTTATTTATTTCTTCTCTGATCTTTATTATGTCCCTCCTTCTCCTGACCTTAGGCCTCATCTGTTCTTCTTTTTCCAATTTCGATAATTGTGATATTAGACCATTCATTTGGGATTGTTCTTCCTTTTTTAAATATGCTTGGATTGCTATATACTTTCCTCTTCAGACTGCTTTTGCTGTGTCCCACAGAAGTTGGGGCTTAGTGTTGTTGTTGTCATTTGTTTCCATATATTGCTGGATCTCCATTTTGATTTGGTCATTGATCCATTGATTATTTAGGAGCGTGTTGTTAAGCCTCCATGTGTTTGTGAGCCTCTTTGCTTTCTTTGTACAGTTCATTTCTAGTTTTATGCCTTTGTGGTCTGAAAAGTTGGTTGGTAGGATTTCAATCTTTTTGAATTTTCTGAAGCTCTTTTTGTGGCCTAGTATGTGGTCTATTCTGGAGAATGTTCCATGTGCACTTGAGAAAAATGTATATCCTGTTGCTTTTGGATGTAGAGTTCTATTGATGTCTATTAGGTCCATCTGCTCTACTGTGTTGTTCAGTGCTTCCTTGTCCTTACTTATTTTCTGCCCAGTGGATCTATCCTTTGGGGTGAGTGGTGTGTTGAAGTCTCCTAGAATTAATGCATTGCAGTCTATATCCCCCTTTAGTGCTGTTAGTATTTGTTTCACATATGCTGGTGCTCCTGTGTTGGGTGCATATATATTTAGAATGGTTATATCCTCTTGTTTTACTGATCCCTTTATCATTATGTAGTGTCCTTCTTTATCTCTTGTTACTTTCTTTGTTTTGAAGTCTATTTTGTCTGATATTAGTACTGCAACCCCTGCTTTCTTCTCGCTGTTGTTTGCTTGAAATATGTTCTTCCATCCCTTGACTTTTAGTTTGTACATGTCTTTGGGTTTGATGTGAGTTTCTTGTAAGCAGCATATAGATGGGTCTTGCTTTTTTATCCATTCTGTTACTCTGTGTCTTTTGATTGGTGCATTCAACCGATTAACGTTTAGGGTGGCTATTGAAAGATATGTACTTATTGCCATTGCAGGCTTTAAATTTGTGGTTACCAAAGGTTCAAGGTTAGCCTCTTTAGTATTTTACTGCCTAACTTAGCTCGCTTATTGAGCTGTTATATACACTGTCTGGAGATTCTTTTCTTCTCTTCCTTCTTGTTCCTCCACCTCGATTCTTCATATGTTGGGTGTTTTGTGGTGTGCTCTTTCTAGGAGTGCTCCCATCTAGAGCAGTCCCTGTAAGATGTTCTGTAGAGGTGGTTTGTGGAAAGCAAATTCCCTCAGCTTTTGTTTGTCTGGGAATTGTTTAATCCCACCGTCATATTTGAATGATAGTCGTGCTGGATACAGTATCCTTGGTTCAAGGCCCTTCTGTTTCATTGTATTAAATATATCATGCCATTCTCTTCTGGCCTGTAGGGTTTCTGTTGAGAAATCTGACGTTAGCCTGATGGGTTTCCCTTTATAGGTGACCTTTTTCTCTCTCGCTGCCTTTAACACTCTTTCCTTGTCCTTGATCTTTGCCATTTTAATTATTATGTGTCTTGGTGTTGTCCTTCTTGGATCCCTTCTGTTGGGGGTTCTGTGTATTTCCGTGGTCTGTTCGATTATTTCCTCCCCCAGTTTGGGGAAGTTTTCAGCAATTATTTCTTCTAAGATACTTTCCATCTCTTTTCCTCTCTCTTCTTCTTCTGGGACCCCTATAATACGGATATTGTTCCTTTTGGATTGGTCACACAGTTCTCTTAATATTGTTTCATTCCTTGAGATCCTTTTGTCTCTCTCTATGTCAGCTTCTATGCGTTCCTGTTCTCTGATTTCAATTCCATCAATGGCCTCTTGCATTCTATCCATTCTGCTTATAAACCCTTCCAGAGTTTGTTTCATTTCTGCGATCTCCTTTCTGGCATCTGTGATCTCCCTCCGGACTTCATCCCATTTCTCTTGCGTATTTCTCTGCATCTCTGTCAGCATGTTTATGATTCTTATTTTGAATTCTTTGTCAGGAAGACTAGTTAGGTCTGTCTCCTTCTCTGGTGTTGTCTCTGTGATCTTTGTCTGCCTGTAGTTTTGCCTTTTCATGGTGATAGGAATAGTTTGCAGAACTGGGACGAGTGACGGCTGGAAGAACTTCCCTTCTTGTTGGTTTGTGGCCCTCCTCTCCTGGGAGAACAGCGACCTCTAGTGGCTTGTGCTGCGCAGCTGCGCGCAGACAGGGTTTCTGCTTCCTGCCCGGCTGCTATGGAGTTAATCTCCGCTGTTGCTGTGGGCGTGGCCTGGCTCGGGCAGCTACTCCAAAGTGGTGGAGTCGCGTTGGAGCAGGAGCGGCTGGGAGGCTATTTATCTCTGTAAGGGGCCTCCCTGCTCCCTGCAGCCCAGGGGATTAGGGTGCCCAGAGATCCCCGGATTCCCTACCTCTGGATTAAGTGTCCCGCCCTGCCCCTTTAAGACTTCCAAAAAGGACCCGCCAAAACAAAACAACGACCACCAAAAAAAAAAAAAAAAAAGAAAGAAATTTTTAAATTAAAAAAAAAAAATTTTTTTTAATTAAAAAAAAAAGGTGGTGGCTCATTTTTCTTTATTCTCCGGTGCCAGCCTCAGGCCTCTGCTCACCTGTCTTGCTGCCCTGTTTCCCTAGTATTGGGGTCCCTATCCCTTTAAGACTTCCAAAAAGCGCTCGCCAAAACAAAACAGCAAAAAAGCAAAAAAAAAAAAAAAAAAAATGGTCGTGCGCTTTTCTTATGTCCTCTGGCACCTGGCCTCCAGTGCCCGCTCACTGTTCTTGCTGCCCTGTTTCCCTAGCATCCAGGGCCCCCTGGGCACATACTGTGTCTGCACTCTGGCCCGGATGGCTGTGGCCGGGTGCTCGGCAGTCCTGGGCTCCGTCTCCCTCCTGCTCTGCCTGCTCTTCTCCCGCCGGGAGCTGGGGGGAGGGGCGCTCGGGTCCCGCGGGGCCGGGGTTTGTATCTTACCCCCTTCGCGAGGCGCTGGGTTCTCTCAGGTGCAGATGTGGTCTGGATATTGTCCTGTGTCCTCTGGTCTTTATTCTAGGAAGAGTTGTCTTTGTTATATTTTCATAGATATATGTTGTTTTGGGAGGAGATTTCCGCTGCTCTACTCATGCCGCCATCTTCCGCCCCTCTCATGTTTTTTTTTTTGTAACTAGTACAGTGGCAATGTGAGTAAATGTCATTCTGGATTAGATAAGAATGAATTTTCTAGAACAATCTTCAATGTTTCATAGAACTTCGTCACGAAAGCTTGTGGTCTGGAGCTTAGTTTGCAAGATTCTGACTTTGAATTGGCCATTTTAAAGACAGGAAGAGTGAAGTAGACTGTTACCATAAATGCTGCCAGACATGACATGCAAAGGGGATAGGGCAGGGAGTGTAAGTGCAAGTACAGTGGCTCTCCCCAAAGGGGCTAGGAAGCCTTCTGGAGAGCCATCTCTCCGGTGCCCTCCTCAAAGAGTATGCATCAGTCAGGCGAGTCACTATGATTTTGCATATACAAATAACAAATAACAAATACAACCCCAGGATTCTGGTGACTTGAAATGACAAAGCTCTTGTTTGTCTACCTGTCAGAATTTTTGAAGAGATGATGGAGGATCCACTATCTGGAATGGTAGCAAAAGACAAAAAAGCTCTTGGGGGGGGGGGTCTCAAAGCAGCAACTTAAAGTTTGACCTTGAACTAGTTACATGGCCTCAGCCAACCCCGGGTGGGAGAGGGGGCCAAGAATTACAATCTTACTATGTGCTCAAATGGGCAGAAACAACGTATCTGGTGATCAGCCCTAATGTGTACTAATATGATATCAAAATGAGGACTTCATTCAGTCAGTTGAAAGCCTGAATAGAGCACCAAGGCTGACCCTCACCCAAGCAAGAGAATTCTTCCTGCCTGACAGGCTTTGAACCAGGACATAGACTTTTTTCCTGTGCTCAGAATCAAACTGAAATACCAGGTCTTCCTGGGGCTTGAGCCACTCCTGCTAAAGGAGGAAACGTGTGTGCTCCATAGCTCCATTCTAGACAGGCAAAGCCCTGTGCCTACCCAGTGCTGGCTCATTGACTGAAATACAGCAGATGGGAGATTCAGAGTCATGCTACCCCGGGCCATCGACTGCTTACAGCTTGACCTTAGGCAAGCAACTCTGTTCTCGGTTTCTTCATCTGTAAAATGAATGACAATACCTCATGGCACTATTGTGAAGATTAGATAGGATAATCTGTGTACAGCACAGTGCCTGGCACATGGTAAGTCATTCAATAAATGGTGGCTATTGTTTATTATTATACCCCAAGACTGGTCGGTGTCCTCTTTCTGCTGGGTGGAATTCCCTCTGATTAATGATGATAGATAGTGGGAAAGAAGCTTCAGTCATGTGAGTGACGGCATCCAGATGAAGATTTCTGCATTTTTGGATGATGGCAAATAGTCTTTATGTACCTCAAAAAATTGTGACTCCCCTCAAACATGATAATAACTGTATATTTTTAAAATCCTTGATTGAAAAAAACATATGAAACATATGTACTCTCTAATTCAGTCATGCTTTAAATGTATTTTGTTGGCTTTGACAGCATGAACACACGTGTTTTAAAAAGGGCATTAGATGTATGAGGCAAAGAATTATTCATTCTAGAGACGATGTTTGGTGGACATCTGGGTTCAGAACCCCACAGTCCCAACTGCAGGGCCAATGGGGAGCCTGAAGCCCAGGGGGATGAAAACACTGACGTGGTTAAGGAACCACGCAAGTCAGAGAAAACGCCCTGCCTTCTGCTCTTGCAAGCTTGACGTAGTTGTACTTCCTTCTCATGCTTCCAGCCACACAGCCCTGCCCAAGCAGGTGTCCCCAGCCAGGGACTCCCCTTGAGGAGTGCCCCTCTATCAACATCAGCCATTTGCTCAGCTCTTACGTGTACTCCAGTACGAATACATGACTATGAACTAGTGTTTCATTCTTAAAACTGTATTTCTGAATGTGTTTGCCAGAAAGATTAAAAACCTAAGGAAACACACACACACCTAAGTTGGAGACCTGGACGTTTGGTCATTTCCACGGAAAGGACTGTTGTAGCACCACATGGCCAGAGCTGTGATACTGGGGGCCCAACAGGGAGAGACACGTCCTCTGTGCCTGAGATGTTAATTCTGCCACCTCCTGGGGACAACGCTCCCCTAGGAAGGACTTGCTGGAGAAGTGAGGCAAACCCAGCAGCAAGTTCACAGTCTCACATGTGAGCTGGTCCCCCCTCTAGAATCTAGGGCAGAAGTTGCTCATCAGTGGATTTGCAGGGACTTGGATGTAGAATCTGATGTCCATAAAGGTAGGCTGAGAAGGAGCTTAGCAGGCACTCTCAACATGCAGCCACACAAATCAGAAAGACCGCCAATGCTCCAAACAGGTGGAAGGTGTGGAGCCCAAAGCAGCAGGTTACAGAGAGCCCCATATGTGTGGCATGCATGCAGACCAGCAGGAAGAAACTAGTCTTCTTGGCCACTACTCATTCATTTATTCAACAAATAACTTATCGAACCCCTGTTAGGGGGTTACACCGTAGGCTAGGCACTTTACTTTTGATCAAACAAAACAGACCAGGCCCATTTCATGGAGCTGGCTTTCTACTGGGAGACAGATTATTAGTCATAAAATTGCACAAACAAATGCAAAATGGCAAAAGAGATAAATGACACAAAGGAGGGGTACATGCTGCCAAGACAGCCATAAAGCAGGGTGGCCACTAATGAGGGAGGACAGGGAAGGCTTCCTGGGGAATGCATCAGTGCTGAAGAGTTGAGGAAAGAGGTTTCCAGGCACAGGAAAAGCCTGTGCAAAGACCCAAGGGTGGGAAGAGGACTCCTCAGAAGATTTTGACCTTCTTTGCCCTAAATAAGATAAACAGGCAGTCATGTTTTCTTTTTGCTCTTCTGTGGTTTCAGTTTTTACTTTTGTTTTAACCTGTCTGGGAGAAAAGTTCTTATGCCTGATGGTGTGAACATCAGTAAGAACCTCTGTTAGTTTCCTCACTGATATGAAATCCCTCCTGCCCTTGGATCTGTTTCCCACTTTATTTTCAGTGTCAGTGATTTATTTGTGTTCTAAACTCTTTTAATTATTGAAAACTCAAAATATCTGGACTGCAGACCCCACATCCCCCTCGGTCTTCCTTTTGGAAAAAATAAGATGAAAGCAGAAAAGTACAGAGAATAATATAACAGCACCTATCCCATATTACTAACAAATATTAACATTTTAACATAGTTGCTTCAGACACGTGACTTAGGAAAAGGTAGAAAATGTAGCAGACTGATTGAAAGTCCCCAGCCCACTCCCTTTCCTCCCATCCTAGAGGTAACCGCCAGCATGAATAATCTTCCAGTTCATGTTTTAAAACTTCAACTTCATATGTATCTACCCATAAATAAAATGTTGTATTGTTTTGTGAGTTTTCACTTACTTTTTCTTTCAGGTGAATTTTAGAATCATCTTGTCAAAATGCCTGCAGACTCCTTTTTGGATTTTTTATTGGAGATGCATTAAAGGGATTTATTAGTTTGGAAAAAATTGACATCTTCACATTATTAGTTTTTTCCTCTAGGGACAAAGTATGTTTTTTCATTTACTCAAGCCTCCATTATGTCCCTTTTTAAAATATTGTTATTTCCTTCTTGTAGGTGTAGCACATTTCTTGTTATTTCCAGGTAACTTACGGTTTGTGTTGATGTTGAAAATAGGATTTTGTTTATTACAATTGCCAATTCATTCCTACTGATATAAAAGAAAGAATTTTTTAAATACTTCTTTTATAACTGGCCATATCAATGGATTCTTATTACATCTAATATGGTAGTTTTTCAGTCGACTCTTGTGTTTTCTTGGTAGACGATTACACATTATATGTAATACTAGAGATTTGCAAATAATAGTAATTTGATCTGTTTCCTACTGACAATTACACTCCTTTTTTTTTTTCTTCTTATCTCAATGAATTAGCTAGGACTTCCAGAACAATATTAAGTTATAATGGCAATAGTGGGTATTCATTTCTGATCCTAAAAAGAGTGCCTCTACTATTACACGTTTTTATAAAGTGTCAACAGTTGAGATAGCCTTTATCAAGCTTTTTTCTTTCACAATAATGAGAGGTTATTTTTTCCAATCTGTATATATTTACAAAGCAGCGTGATTTTTTTAAAAATTGAAACTCACAGTATTGTTTGGTAATATTTTGCAAAATAGAAGATTCAGTCCTTACCAATGCTCTTTTTGACTATTTCTATTCAAAAGAGCAATACCCTGGTTCTAGTTTTGGCGTTGAAACTAGTTAATGGTTCCATTTGGTATAAGTCCTCTCACTTCTCTGGGTCTCAGTCTCCTCCCCATACAAGGGGAAGGATAAGATTATTTCTAAAATTTACTTCAGTTTGAGACAAGTAGTGACTCTGTGGCATCTTACAGTGACTGAATGGGGTATGGGGGGGGACTCGATTATATGGGTGAATGTAATAACCACATTGTTTTTCATGTGAAACCTTCATAAGAGTGTATATCAATAATACCTTCATTAAAAAATTATATTTAAGAATTTACTTCAATTTGTTAATAGTTTAAGCCCTATTTTAAGGAAACCTTTATTTTTTTAGTCAAAAAATCTTATAAAGTCAATCACACCCCAAAATTTGACAAAGCTGAAGATTAAAAGCTTACGTTGAATACATAGAAAACAGAACTGAAGTCTGAGATAAGCAAACTGTAAACCTGCATGAAGTTCATGGCTAAAATTTTCAAAATATCACTACTACTTATTGAGTATTTACCATGTCCTAGGAATAGTGTTTTACTGACAATATAGCCTATTAATTTCTTATAAAAACTCTATGAAATAGGTAAAATCATTATTTCTGTTTTATAGATGAGGAAACTGAGGCATGGTGGGGTGGGAACTCTGTAGATTAGCTCCCTGCACAACCATGCTAGGGACCTCCGGTGTACCTTCCTTCCTGTTTATGTAGCCTGGCAAGCTGAAATCCACATTTCTCAGACTCCCTTGCAGACAAAATCCTGGATATGATATAACTTCCATTAATCAGCTGCATTGGCCAGAGACTTGATCCTAAAATAGAATTAGGCAGGGAGAGAGGTGGCATGTAAGACTATGTTTTGCAGATTATTATCGGCATACAAGGCTCTGATGCCTACATATCTGCAAGTGGATCCTGATCCCCAGATCATAGTCGAGACAGGGGGTCCTGGTCCCAGCGTCTGGGACAGCAACTTCCTGAATCTCCAGACTGAGGCAGAGAGTCTGTTCCCTCCACAGGCTGGTTCTGCAGGGCCCTTCTGGAAGCCAGTTGAGCAGGCCAGTCTCTGGCCGCCCCTCCAGCCCTTCCAACAATGTCATAATCACCTAGTTCCCTGCATAAATCCCTTTCTGTTTAAACCAACTCAAGTTATTTCTATTATCTGGACTTGAACTCGGATCATTATAAGCAGTGTAATCCCCTTTTCTCATGTGCCTTCTTCAGGAGATGCCGCAGAGTAAAATGGGCCAGGCATTGATTTGGATCAGTGACCTGAGTTCTAGTCCCACCCATTATTAGTTAGTAGCTGTTCTCTACCCTCCCAGTGCCAGTATTTTTTATCTTTGACATGAGGGAATGCAGTGTCGCCCTGGCTCTCATATTCTGTGATTATTGCCAACCCAGAAGAATATTAAACACCCATGATGCAGATTGCCTGCTCAGCAGTTCACAAAGGCCAATTACCAGCAAGGCTATTTCCCAAGTCTTGGTTCTTCCTTAGTTTAACCCATGTGGCAAAATGCTCTGTGGTGGGCCTGAAATCCAGACCCCTCCGCAGAGAGCACCGCACTGGAGGTGGGGAGGGTGTCACACCCACAGGATTTAACTTCATTGGGAAGCTGCTTAGTAGGCAAACTGAGGGTTACAAAGCCTGTGACTGCTAAAGATCAAGCCAAGCAAAAGGTCAGGAAACTGGAAAATCAGGACAGGACCACGGAGAATTCTGAGGGCAGAGGTCAGTCACAAGTCAGGGATGGAGGCCAGGAAGTCTAGCCTGAGGCCAAGGAGTCAACAGTTCATAAAGCTGTAGTCCAAGCAAGGAGACAGGCACATGGACAGGCTGTCAAGCCTCACCAGTGAGGAAAGACAAAGAACTCAAGAGTCCAGGTTGCAAAGTAAAATGAGGGTCTCCATCCACCCTCCACTTGCCTGTTCAGATTCAAATAACTCAGCACCTTGCACAGTGTGGAAGCTCAGAAATGGTTGTTGCATCAGATTGACTTGAATGAGCAAAGACCTCAGGGGTCATAACAGAGAGTAAACGCTGTCTTGGAACAGATGTTTCCAGCCCCAGTGATAAGCCGGAAGCATTTTCATAAATGAGCAAATCAGCTGCAATTGGGGAGAATGGTTCTGGCTGACAGATGACAAAATATTGAAGTGCATTTGAATACTGACAAATTGTCTGGGAGGAAGGAGAGAGTGAAAACCTGGATGATGGCACTCTGGCCTTAGAAAGGTGGACTTCTCATGTCCCACCGTCTTTCAGGGCAAACAAAGGCACATATTAACAGGAGAGTGTGCCCTTCTAGTTTGCTATCTCCATGTTCATAGTTCATCATCCCCTGTAGCCCATGTCCACTCTCTAAATACTGCTCTTTGTAAATCTGCTCTCGGATAGGTCCTTCCTGCAAGGAAGCTGCTAAACAAATTGTTAAGATACAAATAACTAAAATAACACAATCTGTTTCCCTTCCCACAGGTTGTTGCCTTTTTATTGGCAAACTAACCGTGATGAATTTACACCATCAGGGCAACAGTGTGGAACAGAAACCAGGATAATAACATCTCACCCTGAAGCACATAGAGTGGATCTTGTATTTGTGGATTCTGTATTTGTGAGTTCCTTGTAACCCCAAAATCAACACTTGCCAGGGATTTTGTGGTCATTTGCAGACATGCACAGTGGTGAAAAATCTGAGTCATCTAACCTGCATGGCTCCAGCTGAGGCTGAGCAAGGTGGTAGGCTGCCTCCTTGTTTGAGCTCTCATCCTGTTAACAAGTATCCTTCTCATGGCCCATGCAGTTTCACGTTTTTCATACTTGTGTGCTTTTTATCAGTGATTTCACTAATATTTAATGGCCCCCAAACATGGCATGGAAGTGCTGTCTAGTGTCCCTTAGTGCAAGAAGGCTCTGATGTGCTTAGTAGACATATGCGTGTGTTAGGTAGGCTTCCTTCAAGCCTGAGATGGCTGTTGGCCATGAGTTTAGTGTGAATGAATCAACAATTATTAAATAAGGGGTTATTCAATGGAAATACACATGAAACATGGTTATGTATTGATTGATAAAAATGTGGCCAAAAGCTCAAAGGAAGCTAATTCTGTATCTCCTCTAGGAGAAATAGTTCAGTATTTGTTAGTCAATTGCTCACAGTGGCTTTATAGAACATAACCACCTCAAATAAGAAGATTGGACTGTATACATGGTCTATCTACAAACACTTCCTCATCCTACAACTGTTACTAGGGAATGCTGCAGAGACCTCTTGATGATTGTCACAAAGAATTACAATGAAAAAATTGGGAAACATTTTTCAAGATCCTAACTTTTTTATAGACATGGCTGAAAATTCTCCTTGACAAGTATATGACCATGAGGCCCACTTAGGACTGTAGGGACTATTCAGGACACTGAGATAAAAGGAGCTCTGTAGTAATTCTGCCTGACTTTTATTTTAATGTTCTACAGCTTTGGGGGATTTTTCTGCCCAAACAGATTCCTGATGAGTGTGGAACTCTCGAAAGGGGCTTCTAAATTAAGAATAATTTCACTAAAAACTGTTCATGTAGAGATTTTACATGGAATCCTATACACAAGCTGGGTCCAGAGCAGAAACGGGCGGGCAGAGGTTGACAAGGGAGTCTTCCTCCTCCTCCGGCAGATGGTAGAGGATTTGATTTAGTTACCACGCAGGGAAGTCTTTCTTGGCACT
This sequence comes from Manis pentadactyla, assembly GCF_030020395.1. Lineage (NCBI taxonomy): Eukaryota > Metazoa > Chordata > Mammalia > Pholidota > Manidae > Manis > Manis pentadactyla. Next base: position 43,098,061 of record NC_080023.1, read on the forward strand.
CGGTCTGAACTTTGTTTCTACCCTTCCCGACTTATCCTGGCTGGTACTGGAGCCTGATAACACTCTGGCAAGAGTAAGCTCAAGCGACACCAGGAGACCACTGCTAACATACACATCTGGTAAAAGTCTTTAATCCTTAGCACACACAGCCTGAGAATCCCGTGTTTGTTTTTAAGCAGTGATACCAGGTAATTCACCTTCCAAAATTGTTTAAGTGCATTGTGATGATTTGAGGAGCTCAATGTCAGCAGAAAGTTTTGCTTTCCTGGAAGGAAAGGCATTTCAAGGTGACAGGGGTCTCTTCTCTGTATTTCTCTTTCAGTTAAGTTGCAGCGAATTTCTTCTCTTTGCATTTAAATTCATGGCATAAAAGGAGGCTTTTTTCCTCCCCATCATTCACTGCTGCCCAGGCTCTTAAATGACACATATTCTGAACTCCACGTCCCAGACACACATTCTCACAGAAAAGAACTGAAAGGCCTCTGAGTGCAGCCTGCCCCTCGCCAAGGGGCCCTCCGGCCCGGCCTCCCCTGGGGCCTTCGCAAGCGCCTGGGCAGCTCCCAGCAGAGCAGTTTGTGTGGGAGGAATTTGTAACTGGGGGCTGGGGTCATACGCCTTCCGGTTTTCTACTTACTGACACGCTTTCTCACACAGGGGTCGAGAGTAAGGGCCTCACAAATGCATCCTTCGAGATGAGCTGCTAGGAATGTTTTCTTAATAAGAGTCCTTTTCTTTTTCCCTTGAGACCCTGGGAGTTTGAACCTCAGACCTTACAATCCCTCCACAGAAGCCATAAACCACAAATGTGCTACATGTTGAAAGGATGTGCGAGTGGCCCGCCCTTTGGTCTTCTCCTCAGCTGACTCTTGGGCAGTCTGCCCATGCTGGCGGGGAGAGAGAAGGGGGAGCAGCCTCCTCTCCCACCAGGGATCCGCCAGGACTCAGTCCACTGGAGCCAGCGGTCTTCAGCAGGCCTTTTCTCAGCCCTCAGCCTGGCCCTAGACATGGGTTCTGCTCACGGCAGGTTTATAGGTGGCCTGCTTGTTTGACATGTCCTCTGAGACACCTTTCTGAGGAGTCTCATTTGGCCTTTTGCAGTGAGCCGAGAAAAGCGACAGACCTAAAGAAGGTGCAGGAGGGTAAGTGGAAGTGAGGGTGAGGCCGGGTGCCCAGACAGCAGGGCAGAATCCTGGCCCCGGAGAGACTACAAGGTAGGGACGACAAAGGGCAGCCCAGGTGCTGACCCAGCCTCACAAACTGTGTTGCTGGGTCTGAAGCACCAACCTGGGGCCTCCCCCCGACACCCTAGCCTCTGCGCTAACTGCTCCCCAGCCTGCCTTCTTCCTCCAGCTCTCTGCTCTTTGTGCTTCCCAGGACCAGCCGAAGGGGCCTGGGGTCACGGGTGTTCTGGGTGTCGTAGGGGATCCCTGGTGTTCCTGGATCCTAGAGGACAGAACTGGGGGCCGTGCAGTGTGTGAGGGAGGGTCCTAGGCCCTGCTGGGTCCCTGACATCTGAGAGTCTCTCCTCACAGCTTCTGTCTTCAACTTAACAGCAGTGTCCTCTCACAAGATGCCAGTGTCCTCAGAGGGGGACAGCACTTTTAAAATCTTGAAGATGAAAGCAACACTATCCAAACACCAGACCAGAATATTTTACAAAGCACTCTTCCTTTTTTTCACTCAATGAATCTTGTTTCCTAGAAATTTTTTCTACTATCAAAGAAAATCATAAATGTTATAAAAAATTTTTGTAAATAAAGCAAAACTATAGAAGGAAATCTATCCTACCTCTATATCCTCCTCCTCCCATCTACTTTGCTGGAAATAAAACTATGATTAACAATGTGTGGTGTGACCTTCCAGGTGTTTGTGTGTGTGTGTGTGTGTATACGTGTGTGTTTTAACAAAAATGCGTTCCACTTCATGCACTCTGAAAGGAAAAGAGCGACACACAGCAGCAATTCACCAGAGAATTCCGCTTCATTAGGGAAAGGTGCTGGGTTATATAGGAAGGGGCATGAGCTGACTGAGGTGTCACTTCTACGGGGTTGGTGGCTATTGGCTAGGTGCTGGGATTAGGGGGGCGAGGGGTGATTGAGCTTCAGGTGGCGCCGGCGGGAACAGAGGACTCGGAAGAGAAGCAGGAGGTTCGCCATCTTATGGGTGGGGGCCCTTCATTCCCCCCTTTCTCCTCTATAGGGTTGTGGACGTTGCTTTCTCTCTGACTGCTTCCTGCTGAACGGGGGCGGAGAAGGGAGTGAGGGCTTGAGGACAGGGAGGAAAGGGTTGATAGGACTCCCCACAGTAAGGACGAGTAGATGTGGACTTCTTCAGGTTGGAAATCAGTGAAGGTTCCCTGTAACCATAGGTCGAGGACTTGTTGATTCTAATGGTGCCAAGAGGATACGGGTGCCAGAAGCCAGGCGTCTGTGGCCATTGTTTCCAGGAACAGTTTCCAGCGGAGAGAGGGGTCCATCTCAGCGTGTGGTGAGGAGGTTACGTGAGGGTGAGGGATCTTCCGTGGCTAAAAGCTGGTAGTTCCTGAGTAAAAGCTGGTTGAAAGTTTGATTAGAGATTTTACCGACTTGGGATTTGATAAACTTTACTATACAAGGTAAGAAAAGACAGGCGAGAAGAGTGATTATTATAGGGCCTGCAATGGGCCACAGCCAGGTGAGGAAGGGGTTTGTTAGTATTGAAGAGAATGGGTTGGAGGAGTAATACTGTGGGTACCGGGACTTACCCATGTAGTGAATGGCGCAAGACCAGTAGGGACATCCCCCGTAGGTGTCTGGCCATCGCCTGCAACACGCTTGTTTTTGGTCATAGAGGAAGCAGAAGGAGGGAGAATAAAGGTAGCTGCTAGTGAACACTTCGGTGGAGGGAGGAAAGTGGAGGTATAAAGGCTCGGAGCAGCCTTTCAGAGGGCAGTCTGATGTGGCAATGAGGGCAGTAATTTTTGTTTGATGCTGTGTGTAAGTCTGTCTGACTTTGAATCACCATACAAAGGAGGCTGGGGTGGCGGGGAAGACAATAGGAATGAGGAAAAAAAGTGAGAGAGAGCGAGGGAGCAGTAAAGGAGGAAAAAGTCATGATTCGGGTGTGGATGGCAAAGGGGGTGAACGGGATTCTGGAGGAAAGAGGACAGTAAGGTCAGGAGTCTGGAGGGAGGGAGAGTCTGTAAACTTTTGTAGGTTAAGAGATCTTTTAGGTGATGTGGGGACAGAATGGTAAGGGGCGCCCCGAATGTCAGTTTATGAGCTTCTTTCTGCAAGAGCTGTCCAGCGGCTAATGCCCGTAGGCAGGGGGCCCATCCCCGAACTGTGGGGTCTAATTGCTTGGAAAGATAAGCTACTGGGGCAAAGGATGGGCCATAATATTGGCCTAGGACTCCTAGAGCTTGACTGGACCTCTCATGAATGTATAATGAGAAGGGCTTCGACAAATCAGGAAGATGGAGAGCTGGGGCTTCCGCAAGGGCTCCACGGAGCCTAATGAAGGAATGTCGGGGTGAGGAGGATAATGGTTCTTCAGGGGGGCCCTTGCTGAGGTCGTATAGGGGTCTTGCCAACAGGGAGAAGTTAGGGATCCATGCTCTAAAATACCCAGCCAGGCCTAGAAAGGAAAGGATGTCTGTCTTGGTTTTGGGAACGGGCAGGTCAGAGAGGAGCCGTTTTCTTTCTAAGGTAATGGACTTTCTTTGTTGAGAAAAAAAAATCCGAGGTAAGTGACAGAAGGGGAAGAGATTTGAGCCTTGACGGGGGATACCCGGTAACCTCTGGAAGCTAGAAGGTTAAGTAGGGAGGCAGTGTCAAGTTGAGACTGTTCCCACGAGGGACTGCAGAGTAGAAGATCGTCCATGTATTGTAATAAGGTGGACTCGGAAGCCTTGTGGCAAAACTGTCCAAGTGAGTTGTTCAGAATGTCTTGTGTATGGGTCGGTCCAGGTAAAGCCGAAAAAATCTTGGGAGGAGGGGTCCAGAGGGATAAAAAAAAATGCGTCCTTGAGATCTAGGACTGAAAAGTGGGAGGCCGAGGCAGGGATCTGCGATAAAAGGGTGCATGGATTTGGGACTAAGGGATGGATAGGGACGATGGCCATGTTGATGAGGTGAAGGTCTTGGACGAGGCAGAAAGATCCGTTGGTTTTTTTAACAGCTAATATGGGGGTATTAAACGGGGAGTGAGTGGGTCTGAGGTAATTTTTGTTTAAAAGATCTTGAATGATGGGTTGGAGGCCTATGAGGGCTGAAGTGGTTAGGGGGTATTGGGCCTGACAGATATACTGAGAGGGGTCACGTAATTTGATAGAGGCAGGAGGACATAGAGCCACGGAGGGGCTTGTAATATCCCAAACTTTGGGATTTACAGGGTGTATGAGGGCGGAACTGGAGCTTAAAAGGGGGGGGTTTTAAATCTGTTTACCTCCTACCCCAACTGTAGGAGTAATGGCAGGCATGGTAGGGCCTCGGTATTCCCGCAAGACTGAGAAGGTGGCTCCTGTATCTAGGAGGAAGGAGATGGGGCAACTGTCTACTATTAAAGTAACCCTGGGCTCCTGTTTGGTGATGGAAATTGTCAGGCGAGAATCCCCTGGGCCCCGTCAATCTACTGCCAGCCCCACTACGGCGGGCTTAGGATGGGGGTTGTTCGTCCAGCCTCCCCTTCGGGTGGCTGGGCAATCAGACCCCCAGTGGCCCTTTTTGTGGCATCTGGGGCATGGGGTGGTAGGAGATCTGGGGGAGGGGCACGCCCTTGACCAATGTCCTTCTTGTCCGCACTTGAAACAAGCTCCTGGGGGGCCTTGTTTGTAGAAGAGCACCCATGTTGTGGTTTTATCAGCTGGGCCAACATTTGGAAATTGGCCTGATCAGCCTTTTGTTTATGGCATTCTTTCTCCTCCTTCCTGTTATGGAAGACTTTAAAGGCCACTGTTAGGATCTCAGTCTGTGGGGTAGCGGGGCCCTGTTCTAACTTTTTGAGTCTAGCTTTAATGTTGGGGTAGCTTTGAGCTAGGAAGTATGTCATAAGGACATGTCTTCTGTCAGGCGTTTCTGGGTCCAGGCTGGTATACTGTAATAGGGCTTGAGTGAGTCTGTCTAAGAACTCAGAGGGTGTCTCCTCCCTCCTTTGAATTATGTCTTGGAGCTTTTGAAAATTAACTACTTTACAAGCTGCCTTTTTCAGACCTGCTATTGAGCAGCAGGCGAAGATATCTCAAGAGCAGAGACCCACGGCAGTGGGGGACTGAAGGGTTCTGGCTCAGTCTGTTGGGGAGAAACAGGTGATGAGAGCAAAGACAGAGGAGGCTCCTGGAAATTAGTTGGAGGGGGGCTGAAAGGCTCAGGCTTGAACTGCAAGGGGGGTGAGGTGGGGGAGGAGATGGTGGTGGAGGAAGGGGGAGGGGTTGTTGTAGGGGAGGAGGGGGAAGGGAGTGAACTGGAGGCTTCTGCGGGGGTAGAGGCAGTGGCTACAGCGACGGTGGTGGAGGATGGGGGAGGGGCTGTTGTGGGAGAGGAGGGGGAGGCGGCGGCCGTGCGGAAGAGGGTGGAGGGGTTGTAGGAGGGGGAGGGGCTGAAGGGGGAAGCCTGTATGGAGGAGGTTCCTCAGCTGGGTCAAAGGTAATCGAGGAGGGACTGGAAGTGTGTGGAGGGGAGGGAGACAGCCTGCAGGCTAGGAGAACTTGGGGGGAGACGGGGGGAGGAGACGGCGGCGGCGGCGAGGGAGGTGGGAGGAGGAGGCGGAAAGCTTCGGTATAGGGAATCTCCTTCCATTTTTTCAGGCGCTGGCAGTAGTTAAAGAGATCGCGAGTGATGTTAGGATCAAGAGTTCCCCCTGCGGGCCATTGGTTGTTATTGTCTGGGGGTATGTCGGCCAATCTTGGGAGCAGTATTTGCGGAGAAGTTTTGGTTTTATATCCGGTGTCAGGGAGAGGGTAGTTAGATGCTTGAGCAGGCATTCAAGAGGTGAGCTTCCAGGGAGGGATGAGGAGGCTCCCATGGCTAAAGGACAGAGAAGGAGACAAACAGGGGAAGACGAACGGAGACCCTCGGACTGGGAGCAGACGGCAAGGAGACAAAGGGCGTCCCCGATGATCCTTGGTGGTCTGCGGAAACTCGTATACGAGTCGGAATTTCTTAGGAAGTGTGGGTCGTCACCCGGACTTCTCTACGAAGGCAGAGTGCCGGAGTCCGAGGTACCTAGTACTGGGAGTTTTCGGCGGAAGGAATCTTCGGCGGAAGGAACGGAAGGAGGAGGGTGGGGAGAGGGAGCGTTCTCATCCACAAAGGAGTCACCTCGTTTATGGCTGTTGGAGGAGGGGCCTGGGGGTCCGCCGCAGTCGTGAAGGCCTGAGGCGGGGAGAGTCCCCTCCTCATCGGGGAAGAGCGGCCCACTCCAGGGGAAAACTTACCCAAAGGCCAGAGAGGAGTGGTGAGTGTGAGGAGCCAGCGCCGGAAAAAGAGGACGAGGGCAAGCTGCTGCTGGTGTCGGGGGGAAGATGGGGCCCAGTTGGGGTGTCCCGTCTCCCGGGTTTCGGCACCAATGAAAGGAAAGGAGTGACACACAGCAGCAATTCACCGGAGAATTCCGCTTTATTAGGGAAAGGTGCTGGGTTATATAGGAAGGGGCATGAGCTGATTGAGGTGTCACTTCTACGGGCTTGGAGGCTATTGGCTAGGTGCTGGGATTGGGGGGGGGGGGGTGAGGGGTGATTGGGCTTCAGGTGGCGCTGGCAGGAACCGAGACCCAGAAGAGAAGCAGGAGGTTAGCCATCTTATGGGTGGGGGCCCTTCACACTCCAGTGGTTTTTGTTTTCAACTCACTGCATTAAAAACATCTTTTCAGGAAGAAATTATTTAAGTCTATCGATATTACATGAAAAATCTTCAGAAGTTACATTTCATTTACTGTACATTTAACAGATGGTCTTTGTTTTTTTATTGTCCTTGTCCTTTTTAAACAAAATCACAGGAAGTTAGGGACTTTCTAGGGCAGTGTTGTCTATGAGCACTTTCTGTGATGATGGAATTGTTCTGTACCTGTGCCATCCAATATGGCAGCCACTAGCATTGTATAACCCTTGAAATGTGACTAGTGCCACTAATGAATGCTTAATTTACTTAATTTTAATTAATTTAGATGCTAATTTAAATAGCTACATGTGGCTAGTGGCTATTGTACTTGACAGCACATTTCTAGAAAATCTGGGAAGAATCTATTATGTGCTCCTAGAGGAGTTATAGGAAGAAGCTTTGAAACCAGACTTCCTAGATTTGAACCACAATTCCTTCCATTTAGCAGCAGTGTGACTTTTGACAAATCATTCACCCTCTCTGAGCCTCAGTTTGCTCATCAGTAAAATAAGGGTAGTAATAGAAATCGTTTATTGTGTTGTGAGGACTCATGTGAGTTGTACAGCAGTTGAACCAGTACATAGTAAGTGCTCAGTAAATATTGGATACATAATTCTTTCCTAAGAATAGGAATGGAAAGGGGAGAAAAATGGGTGAGGAAAGGAGGCTAGAGAGAGGAACTTCTGTGTGAATAAAAGAGTGTTTTATTTCCTCAGGGAAGGAGGGTAGGCAGCGTTAACAGGATAGTCTCTTAATTGCTTAGACCTTACCCTAACAGGGCAGTGAGCAAAAACATGGTCTGGAAACTCTATTCAGTTCCTCTTTCACCGGAGGGCCCCACCCCTGCAGAACAGCTCTCAGCGAGGGCCCAGCTCAAACCCCGCCTGGGGCCAAGTAAGACAAAGCACTGCTCAACAGCCGTGCTGCTGGCCTCAGCCTCTGAGCCCAGGTGGCAGCACAGGCCTCCCAGGCTTGCAGGCAAACAGCTTGCATGGCTTTCCCTGGCCCCAGGGCACTCTCTGCCCTGTGGATGTTTGAAGGCTAATTCTGGTAAAGGTCAGGAAGGAAGAATCTAACTTTGTCAGGGAAGTGGGATCCTTCCTCCACAGGGGAAGCAGAGTCCAGTGAGTTGGAATAAATTGCTGAAGTGAAGCAAGTACTTTTCTCTAGGGCTCTTTAAGAGGAGTTAAGGCTCCATTCAGCCTGCTAGCCCTTGCCTCCTACACACACACACACACACACACACACACAACCTTATGCCCAGAATGTTTGGAATGTATTTCTCTGGTTATTGCTACCTCCTGAAAGGCCACTGCAGGTAGCAAGATCAGTTGAGCTCTTTGTCTCTACTCCCTACCCAATGAGTGGTTTTGCAATAAAAGAATGAATGAAGGCGAGATCAGCAAGTGAGTCCCTGAATAACCATATTATAAAATACACATTCTCTGAACATCAACCTTCTACATTATGAAAATAGGATTTAAATAGGAGATTTCAATATGTTATGGATCTGGATCAGAGTTGGTTGTAAGAATGCCAAGAAATACTCCCTTGTCTTAGGAAAAGGCACCAAGCACCAGACTGGCGATCAGGATGCTGGGGTTCAAGTTCCAAGTCTGCACTCCTGCATACAACCTCAGCTTCCTTTTTTTTTTTTCTGTAAACCATAGGAGACATACAGAAGACCTCCAGGACACCTCCAAGCTCACACATTGTACACAGCTCAGACCCAGCTGGGTGAAATGATCCTAGTCATTTCAGGTCACAGTTTTCCCAGCCAGGAGGCCACTGGGCAGCCTTTCTGAAGAATGGCAGGATATTGCCACTCTTGCTGCAACTTCTAAAAGAGCCAGTTACCCCAGTGGTTCACAGAAAAGTTCACAGCACTTACCTTTTTTTGGAGCCAACCCCATCCCATCCCCCCAGACACTAGTTACAGCTCTGGTCACCTCACTGACTTCTGAGGGGGGTGTTCCATCCACAAATCCCATTCAGAGGCTTTCTGGAAACCTTCTGTCCTGGAGCAATGAAGCAGGCTGCCTCTTTTGCCACCAAATGTCACAGAGGAAATGACATGCACCAAGAATTTGGACAAACTTTCTTAGAAGAAGAAACTGTGAAAATTGCACAAATCTTTGTTATTTAAAGCATTTAAGAAGAAAACTACAGGAAGTGGTAGATTCGGGACATAAAGGACATCATTTGCCTGCCTTATTATCTCATTTTTCAGTAGAGCTGACAGGACAGCTGCCTGTTATTACAGGGCACACCAGGAAATGTTTAGCTGCCAAACAGAAAAGAGCAAGTGAGGGATTAGCAACCCTGTTCATGCCACACAAATAGAATTCTTGCACCTGGTAGTCATGCAGTTAGATTTATCATCTTCCTAGGATATGTTACTTAAATCCCATTTACAAAGAAACAGAAACAATCCCAAAAGGCACCTTAATGTCACTGTAATTATGGTAAGTATTAGTAACCATTTTGCAGTTTTTAGTCTAGATTAAATTAATCGATGATGGTTTTCATTTAATCGCACTAATCTTTTATTTGGTCTCCATAATATTGTAAATTTACTATTCTATTTTGCAAATTGAAAGCATTCTTAAAAATGAAAGCCCTCTAAGAGTTTAATCCTTCAGAAGACTGTGATCATTAATGATGCTGTGTAACAGTAGTGATCCCTTAGCCAGGTAGGCAGATCACCTATAGAAGTGACATTTCAAAGAAAGTCAGTAATTTGCTTCTCAGCTTCATTTCCTAATGCCAGGGGGTGGTGGGATCGGGGTGAAGGGCCAGCTCCTTACGTTGATAGCAGAGCAGAGAACTGGAGCCCAGAGCCAGACAGGCTGCTGAAGGACAGCAGGAGGCCCTAAATGGCCTCCTTGTTCCTACCAAGAGTGAATTCGCTTCCCTCATGCCAAGCTCCAGGGAGGAATCTAGCAGGAGGAAAAAGTGAGTCTTAGGCCCTGTGAAAACTACCCGTTAGTATGAATCTTTGAATTAATAAAAAACCAAACTCCTCATGGAATCTTGTTGCTTATAGCATTATGGTAGAAACTAGAGACGGTTAACACTTCATTTCTCTTTTAGCATCTCCACGAGCCTCTCTGTGCCAACCCTCAATGTAAAGAATGAGACCACATTGGGCCCAACAGGAGCTCCTCACAGTCCGGGAGCACGGACTCTGTGTGAGGCCTCAGAAATGTTTGGGTCTCCCAGTGGGTAGTGGCTCTCCAGGTGTAGTCAGGGACATCCCAGATGGAGGGACCCACACAGAGGGCTCAAAAGGCCAGAGAGGGAAACACAGGCAGTCAGGCGGGCTACCAAGGAGGAATGGGAGAAGAGGCTGGCACCAGAGGAACGGAGGGGGCAGCTGCAGAAAAGTAATACAGCATGGGGGATGTTTGTGACACTCCTGTAGCATGAACTTGAAATGGCCGAAGAGGGAAAGACTTAGGAGATTTGGGATAGTCCAAGCAGGAGCTGCGGAGACTGCACAGCTGTGAACATGGAGGAGAAACAGGTCCCAGAGAGCTTTAGGGCATAGCTTTGACAAGACACCCATTGACACAGGGAAGAGGAGCTAGACTGCCTACTTGGGCACGTGGGTGAAGAACAATAATATTAACAAAGCTGGGGCATTTAGCAGGAGAATGGATTAGGGAATACCAAGTTTGAGGCACTGTGTGATACTCAAATGTCTGGTGCATTCAAGTGCTCCTTTAGGGAGTTCAGGAAGTCCAGATTTGGCAGTTATTTGAGCTGTTCTGTACTTATGTGAAGAGAGACAGTGTGTACTGACACTAAAATGCAAGCTAAAAAGGAGGGTAAAATGCAGCCACTGTGGAAAGCAGTATGGAGCTTCCTCAAAAAACTAAAAATAGAAATACCACACAACCCAGTAATCCCAGTTCTACGAATTTACCCAAAGAAAACAAAATCTCTGATTCAAAAAGATATATGCAACCCTGTGTTTATTGCTGCATTATTTACAACAGCAAAGATATGGAAGCAACCAAAGTGCCCATCATTAGATGAATAAAAACGGTGTGGAACATATACACAATGAAAATTCAGCTATACAAAAGAATGAAATCCTGCCATTTGCAACAACATGGATGGACCTAGACAGTGTTATGCTCAGTGAAATAAGCCAGGTGGAGAAAGACAAACACCATATGATTTCACTTATTTGTGGAATATAAAAACAAAACAAAAAAACAAAACAAAATGAACAAAACATCAGGAGACTCACAGACACTGAGAAGTGATTGGTGGTTCAAGGGGGATGGGTTGTGGTAGACAGGTAAGGAGAGTGAGGGGGATAAAATGGAACAAAAACTCTCAATCATAATGTATAGATTTGTTACAGGGATAGCATAGAGAATATAGCCAATGATTCTATAACATCTTCCTATGCTGACAGATAGTAACTATACTGGTGGGGTGACAACTTAATAATGTGGGTAACTGCTGAACCACTTGAAACCAATATGATTGTGTATCAATAATTCAATTAAAAAAAAAAGAAATAGAGAAAATTTTAACCATAGGTTTCAGGGCGATTCAAGCTCTATCAACTAAAGCTGCAGAAACTGAATTCTCCTAAACAGTCTCATTCATATACTCAATTAATTAAATTCCTTTAAAATTTTTAAGCTGCTCTATATATTTAATATACTGGATTTTTCTAGCGCTTCAAATGCTTCTACCAAGCAAAATTTTCTCAAGTACTTAGATGACTCTAGCAAAAAAGAACTACAGTAAATCTCAAGTTCTCTTAAGCATTCTGAAATGGTTTAGAACTTTAGTCAAAGGTTCAAAGGTCTCTTTGTACATTTCAACTACAAATTAAAGTTACACTCTTCAACTGGGATTACAATTCTCTAACAGGTCAAATCCTCCCTTGCAAATATTTGAAATACCAAATAATACACATCATCCTCAAAATTATAAAAATCTCTTCCTGAACTTACACAAATATGCTAACCCTATGAGATCTGACTTTCTGCACCACCTAATTAACTCCAAATCTTAGCAGCATTAAAAATGCCAATAAGAAAAATTTACACCATCCCAAACAAGTGAAGGTCACCACTTCCACAGAATGAGCATTCACATTAGCAGGAGGGTTTTGGCCAAGGTGTGAGATTTTATTCTCCCTTTGACGGTGAACAACAATATAGTGAACTCTTTTTACAGTTGTCATAGCAAAAGCAACTTCAAGTCCATGCCCTTTAAAGGGTGGTCTCTCCCAGTTTCCAAATACATTATTACTCAGTATATCTACAATCCAGGCCCTGCCTGATTGCTTACCACTTTATTGGCCAGACTAATTTACTTACACAAGATTCTATTCTGAATGTCCTATGTTCCAGTCTGACCAGGCTGTGACTCTTACAAATATCTAAATGACTTCCCATAAAATTCTGCATCTCTCTCTTTCCTTTGCTGGGCTCTGCTATAATATGATCGAAGTGATGAAGCCAAAGCAAACTGTTCCCCTTCAAATGATCCACCTCATCTTACAGGGTGAGGGAAGGTTGCTATGCGTTCTCTTCCTTTTCCCATTAGGTCCACCTCAAATATAAGCAGTTTTGTTTGTCCATTAAGGATTCCACCCAATTTCAGACAGAGCAGACCAGTGAGGTGAGAAGTGGCTCTGCGCAAGAGCACTGCCTCATAAATGTTAACGTGCATATGAATCCCTAGGGCTTCTCTCAAGTGCAGATTCTGATGCAGCAGGTCTGGGCTGAGGCCCAGGATTCTCTACTTGTCACAGCTTCTGGGGCTGCTGCTGCTGGTCCTCAGACACACTGCCCAGGACAGTCTGACAGCTGATGGTATCAGAGCTGTGTGGTCAATCTGGCCTCCAATTTCTACGAATTATGCACAGCAACCATCTAGTTTTCCCTCACCAAACCCGTTTCTTTTATCAATCAGTGATCCTCAGCTCATTCTCTCTTTCTCTTCTGTCTCTTATCTCACACACACACACACACACACACACACACATCGTGTCTTTTCTCTGCCCCTTCTCAAACCTACCAGTGAGAATTCAACACTTTAGTTACTTTAAAAGTACTTTATCTGCAAAGTTAGAGAGCAGGCTATATAGATAACACAAATTTCATCTACATATAAATAATAACAGTTACCATTTATTGTGAGCTACTTACATGCCAGTCCCAAGAGCTATTTGTCTCCTATAAACAATCCTGTGAATAAGGTATCATTTACATTTTAAAGGATAAAGGGAATTGAGGCTCAGAAAGGTTAAGTAACTTGCCCTAGGTCAAAAAGCTAGTACCTGACCCAGGGTGGTAGCTGGTCAGACATTCTCCGAAGCTCACCCACCAGGTCGGCCTTGAGACTAACTTGGACTGAGAGAACATAGCAGAAGTGACTTCCTTGACTTCAGAAGGGCATGCAGCTTCCTCTCTAGCCCTTTTAGAATGTTGTTTCACTATGAACAAAATTCGTCTCGCCTCCTTGAAGACGACAAACTTCATGGGGAGAGAGGCCCAGTTAGTACAGCAGTTGCAGCCAAATCACACTCAGGGGGCCAGTGAGGCCATCTGGGACCAGCCAGTGGGGCAAAGACAGCCATCCCAGCTGAGCCCTGCCTAAATTGCTAACACATAGACTCATGAATAAACAAATACTTGCTATTTTAAGCCACTAAAAACAGGGGGTGGTTTGTCATGGGACAGTAAATAACTGAGCCAAGATGCGAATTCCAAGGATATATGATGCCAAACCTCTTCTGAGCACATAGCCAGGACCCACCAAACCCTAACGTGATGCTCCATAACCGGTCTGGGTCCTGACTGTTCCTCTCTGAGTTCCAGGCGTGGGCCTCGTGTAGCCACATGTTACTTCTGACTTTCCTGTGTCCCCCTCCTACCCATGGACTGGCTGCCTCACCTGCTTTTCCTCTGGGTCCCAGTTCTCCTTCAAGACTGCGCTCTGCTCTTCTTTGAGCTAACTTCCTGGTAATCTTTATTCAGGGCTCACATTCTGGTCTCCCTTTGACTCTGTAGGTCAGTGTTTCTTAAATTTTATTGTGCTTAAAATATTCTGATGAGTTTGTTCAAATGCAAGTTCTGGTCTAGGTGCCCTAGGGTAGGACCCGAGATTCCACATGTCAGATGAGCTCCCAGGCCAGGCTGCTGCTGCCCCAGGATCACAGTGTGAGTAGAAAGACTCTGTGAGGCAACTACCCCTGGCTTCCTCATTCACACAAATAATGAACAGAGCTGATGCAGGTGGCGGCTGGACTCTTCAGCCAAATAGAGAGCCTCAGCTGCGCACTTCTCATGGACCTTCCTGCACACAGAGGAATCTGAAGTCATGTGCTGCTATGAATTTATCATGCTTAACCCAGGAAACAATGTAAAAGGGAGGAAAGAATCAAAGATAAAGATTCTATTTTCAAGGCATTTATTCAACACTACAAGTATTTACCACACACCTATGCCGAACACTATGTGATAAGTATCTAGGGAGGGAACCCTAGGAGATCCTCTTTTGGGGGCCTGGACCCCCTAAGCAAATACCATTTTAATAATGAATCTTTCTCTAATCACCAAGGGTCTCCTGAATTAGTTGAAGCCTGTGGGCTTTAAATATAAAGCTCTTAGCAAGATGTCCACCCTGGTCTTGGGAATGGGGGTGGCAGTGGGGACAGGAGAGGCTTTCCTAGGGAATTGTCACCTAAGCTGGGTATTACAGAATGGAGAGCACCGAGCTAAGCAAGAAGGAAGGAAGGAGTGGTAAGAACATCCTGAAGGAGAAAAGCTGTTGTGTAAAAGAGGTCTGAGCAAATTGTTGAATCAAACTCAAATCCAAGTGGCAGTGCATTATGTGGATAGAAGTTCAGTAGCATGATCTGGGCTGAAAATGGATTTGAAGAAGTCTCTGGGGGCCTATTTAGTTTAAAACAGGTATATCTCATCATTATTTATAGAAAAAAATAGAATGCAAAAGAGTCTATGTCTTACATTTTGAGTTTTGCTCCATTCTTTACAATTGTGCTCACTTCCAGAAAGTGAACTCCGTATTAGAAAGCTTCCATGGGGAATATGTGATAACTGAACAAAGCTGGGTTGACATTTACCTTTGCTGCACTTACAAAGAAAGGATTTGCTAAGATAATGAATAGAGCAAACAAAGCAGGGGGTATACTTAATCTACTCCAAGGACACATTTTTTTCAGCATTTGTAAGTTTACTATATGTAAATGTTGTTATACATTAAATTAAAAATTAGCCTCACCTAGTCATCAAAGCAAGTTGTGGCTAAACATCTTACTGGGAACACTTACCATTATAAAAATAAACTTGAATTTAATTACACAGTGCAGTGTTTCATAAGTTCTTTCATTAAAACTTTATATGAATTTAACCTGATCTCCTAACTTATCTGACCTGTGAGTTTTCACCAAAGGAGTAAATGCTCAATTGTCTGTGATTGACTTACATTTTTCCTAGACTTTCATATGGAAAGGAAAGTTTCTAAATTCTTCTGACATTATCAGTTTAAGCCGGACTGTTATAGTCAAACAAAAAAAGTTCACTTTTAATACAAAATTTAGGCCGGATCTCTTTGTCTAATTTTCTTACAGAGAATTTATTAGTACAACAACTTCATTAATGTTCAGCAAAAGGTATCAAGGAATCAAAATGCTAAGCTTGAAAGTAGCTCAGAAATCTTTAAAACTCAAGGTCCTCTTTTTTTACACTGAAGCAACTAATGTCTAGAGAAGTGAAGAGATTTCCCCTAAATACACAACTTTAGTCAAAATATCAGTATAGGTTCATCTCTTGTCAGCAATTCTGAAATCTCAGAGGCTGTTAAAAACAAAAGTTGCTTGTTTTGTAAATTTAGTGCCAAAACTTATTAAATAGCAAAACCTGGCTTAAGGCTATGCATCCCATTTAATATAAATATTCATGCATTTTGCTGAAGAAATACGAATGTTTGATTACGAAGAGTTTTTCAGGACCTCAACAGAGACGTAAATGCATCACACAGCCTTTTACATCTGAAGAATCCTGAGTGATAAAGCAGAGATGTAAATGCATCATACAGCCTTTTACAACCTGAAGTATTCTGGGTTATAAAGCACACCTGGTCTCAAAGATTTTGGATGAGGTATTATAAATGCCTAACAATAGGTATTAATTGGTGCGCATTTGTTTCGCACCAGATACTGTCCTAAGGTTTTAGATCCATTTTAATATTCTTGATTTGACACATCCACTCTGACCCTGCCTGCTGTCTTCCCAGCTCACTCTTCCTAGTAGCTCAGTTCCTCCAATCCTTCTAAGCCATGGGGATCGCCCATCCATTGGTCCTTCCTTTTCACTTGGGGTTGTATCTTGTCTCCTGGTCCAGCTTAAATTCTTCAGGCAATTATCATGTAGTAATTACTTACTTCATAGCCTCTGAAATTCCTTGCCCTTCTCACTTTGTCCCAGTTGCTTAGCAAAACCACACCCTGGCAAAACCCCATTGCTGGCCTGGACCAGAACAGCTGAATATGCCTGGTGACTGTGCCAACTGGCCTCATTTTGACTTCATGATCTTGAACCTCTAAGGAGGTATTCATAGCACATTCCCTGAGTCCATCCATTCCCCAACTCTCCTAGAGAACAAGTTCATACTTTCTTCTCCTCCTTTCCTCTCAGCTAATTACTTTGTTTCCTACTTTTCTAAGAAATTGTGAGAGCCAGAACACTTCCACAGACTCCCACAAGCACACTACCCACCTGTCAAAGGCCCCCACAACCATCACCTTGCTGCCTGTCATCCTAGAAGATCTCCCTGTGCATCCATTGGAGCCCATCCCTCCCACCTACTCACACACATCCCTCTAGTGACTTTTTCTCCTCATTCCTGCACCATCGGTACTCACTCAACTAGATCATTCATGCAACTGGATCATTAGCACACAGACAGGCTATAATTTTTACCATAGCCACCTCCCCTTCCCCACCACCATCAGCACGTTTAAGAAATATTGGCCAGATAGGTTCCCTACCTTATTCTGGGTTCTGACAGTCCTTGAGGTCCTAGACAACCTGCTCTGCAGTTACTTCTCCACATCCAGGCCACACTAGCTTCTTTGCCCTTTGTGCTCAAACATGCCTGGCATTCTCTCCTGCCCTCTGGCCTTTGTGCAGGCTATGCCCTTTGCCTAGGACATTCTGTCATTAGATACCCACGTGGCTTACTCTCTCACCAACTTCAAATCTTCACTGAAGCATCACTTTCTCAATAAGGCCTACCCTGTCTACTTTTGTCTGCTCTATATAAAATTGTTCCTCTCTCCACCCTCCCATATTCCACAACTCTGGCTCTGGAACCCTTTCCCTGCACTATTGTTTTTTTAGCACAGAGAATGTTTAACATATCATACGTTTATTTTATTATGTGAATGGTTTTTTGTTTGCCTCCCGTCCCCCTACAGGCATCACAAAGACAAGTGTCTTTTACTCTGTTCACTGATGTATCCCAAACACCTAGGACAATGCCTGGTACAGAGTAGGCATGCAGTACATGCTGAATGAAATATTTTACTGAAACTTCACAATAACCTTATGAGTTAGCTTTTATATCATTCTTATTTTATACATGAAGAAACGTGGCTGAAAGAAAGGGGTTTAAAAATTGTACCCATGGTCATATCATAAGAAAGGGTGACAGCTAGTTACCCACTCTTTCTGACTCTACAGTCCACTTGGTAAATGGACATACCTTGCTGTGTCCCTGTATTGTGCCTGCCTCAAGGTTTGTGATAAACATGTTGAATTGCATCCACCTTAAAATAACCACCATCCTGTGTCAAGGTGCCTTATTATGTCCCTTTGGGGCACATGACAGTTTGCTAATTTTGATCTAAGATCAAATGCTCCTTAATCTACTTCCTTACTCCAGAAGAAAGCCTGCCAGAAAGCCAACCAAAAGGATTGGGTTTGGTTCATTCATCCACTCATGCATTCAATGTATATTTATTAAGCACCAACTTCTGAAGCTATGGTGAGGACTGTAGATTGGGTGTAGTCGGTAAGCCAAATTTCTCCCTTAAACCGCCAGAAGGGAACAAATGCCCCTATCATTTTTGGAGCTAAATCCACAGGTGAAAAATAACCTTTTCTTTAACTCCATGCAAACTAATGACACTCCCCTCAGCTTAGGAAGAGCCTCCTGTCTGGCCCCTGTTCTTGGGCCTCCCTTCCAAGGGAAGTAAACAAGGAAGTTGACAGGGACCAGGCTGAGGGTGTCTGCTGAGTTACATGGTTCATAGCTTGCTAGTTCTGGATAGTCTTGTGCTGGAATTTGGAAAGAATGTATAGTGCTCAATATGAAGCTCAGTTTGGATTCGGGGACCATTTTAATTAAATTAGTTATCTCTAGAAGAAACAGAGTGCTTAAGCCTAGATAATAGGTACTTGTTCTCATTTGTAATAGGAGTCACAGTATGCAGAGTTCTCGGTGAGTTCAGGACAATACAACCACCAGATATTTAAGGAAGGCTATCCCCTCTTGCTCCCCCTTCCCCTTCTCTTTTGCTCTCTTCTCACACACACAGAGGGGCTTTCAGAAAGGATGCAGACCCTGGCAAGATGTAAATGTCCCGAATTTATATAAATGCATTCTACTGCTTCATTGACTTCCCTAACTCCTCTATGTCTTGCATTTCAGTCATGGAAACTGACTCATTCTGCCTTGCTCTGTATGGTCTGTGTTTCCAGGAAAAAGGATCCCATCCTTAGTGGCCCTTACTGTTACCCTAAAGTATGGGTAAAATTGTAATATTTCCAGAATATCTCCCCCAGTGTTAATACATCTGCATAGCAACAGGGGTTCCTCTGGGGTGGAAAGTAGTTTATCTCCAAATCAGTGTGTAATTACCTGGGCAACTAAGGGCTTATCTGAACCTGAGAGATTAGTGGGAGGTCTTGCTTGCTTCTGCCAGAGCCAGGAAGAGAAACGGTCCAGGACTGCAGTTTGTAAGCAATAAACAGGTTTTAAACTTTGTTTCTCCCTTTGACTGATTTCAGTTTTAGAGGTATTTTGCACTGGGATTTCCTCTCCCTGGAGTTACATCTGGCGGTAGTCAGCAGGATCTCTGAACCCTAAATCTGTCAAAATGGGTGCGACCTATGGGAAGGCTGCCCCTGGAGATGGTGGGAAGGCCACAGTAGATGCAGTGGCAGAGGGTGCAGCTTCACCTGTTATTATCCCCCCAGCTGTGGGACTCCAATTTGGGCACCCCTAGTGGGGAATCTGGGGCACCCCAGAACTGGGGAAAGGTGGAAACACTGGAAGCTGTAGAATTAGTCCTCCGTGAATTGGAAGACTGCTTGGAGACCCTAGGTGGCCATGTAGTAGCTGGCATTGTAGGGTCTCTTTTCATCAAGATAGTGGAAAATGTTAGTAAGGAGAGAGAGGGACTTAGGCGGGAGACACACACTTCAGCATTGCTTGGAGTTGCTGGGAGATAACCTATGGGATGACATTAAGGAAGAGACAGTTACTGAAAAGGCAGGTCACGCTCCTGGAAGATTCTTTAGCAGCCATGAGAGGGGAAGCAGCAGGAAAAGCCACGTTGCAGGAGGCCATGGGGGAGAGGGAGGAAAGAGTGGTGCCTTCGGCCTGGGAGATGGAGGAGGAGCTGGGGGGAGAAGAGGAGGGCCAACCTGCTACCAAAGCCACTGCCAGAGGTACCATCCTCTTCTGGTTTAAAGGCCAGCCCAGCTGTAATTAAGAAAATAAAAACAAAACCACTGTAGGCTCAAGGGGAAGAGCCACCCCCTCTCCAGGTTGTGGAGCACCCCATGCTCCACCCCTATACCCAGGATGAGCTGGTGGACATGAGTGTCCACTATAGGCAGAGGCCATCGGAATCTCTGCCTACGTGACTTTTACGTCTCTGGCATATAGGGGTGGAAAACATTGTTGTGTCAGGTACTGAGATGAGCAGAATGGCTTCCCTGACACTCACCCTTCCCTCCAGCAGCAGTTGCAAAATGCCTGCCACACCTCAGGGAATCAGACACTCCTGGTATGGCTGACAGCTGCCATCAGGGTAGTTTGGCCTAATCAGGGTGATTTACCATATTTACCCAATAGTTGGAAAACATGCAGAGCTCCAACAGGTACTATGAGAATTGGCTATGAAAAATATCATCTATAATATGGACCCCCAGGGCCCCAATGAGGTATTCACTGTAGGAATGAGGAATCTGGTGCTGCAGACAGTTCCCACATATCTCTTTGGGTTCTAGTGAATACTCTTGCCCCCAACCTAGGGCAACCGATAAGTGAGGCTACTCGTACTTTAGAAGGTTTGGGGGAGGTTGAAACAATAAGGGCATGAAAGGAAGTACAGACTATGGCTGAAAGAAGTGCAAAAGGCCCCATGAAGGTCTCGAGGACCCAGATGTGGGTTGATTTGATAAAGGCTCGGGTAGTGAAAGAAAAACTTGATGGGCAGCCCAATAGAATCTTGTTAGAACTGTGGCACCAATTAAAGCCAGAGCAGCAGTTCCAGCCACTGAGGTCTCGGAGTCAAGGCCTCGTGTCCAACCTGTGTCCCTGCAAAACTTCCTTGGGGGACAGTACTCAGGATTCACTTGAACCCTCACCCCCACAGGAGGACGATTGGGCATCACGGTTCAAGTGGGGGCGAGAGGGCTCAAGGTCCCCACCTTGCGGGTCAGGTCATGGTGGGGACCAGAGCCCACATGTAGAATTAACAATTCACTGGTCCCCTATGAATGTACAATGTGTCCTGGCACTTGTGAACACAGGAGCTGAGTGTTCTCTGATGTATGGCAACCCTGAGCGTTTTCCTGGGACCCCTGCTGTGATAGATGGCTATGGGGGTAAGGCAATTACCCCAACTAGAATGAAGAAAGCCAAAATTCCATTGGGGATAGGGCGTTTACCCCCAAAGGAGTATACTGTGTACATTTCTCCCATCCCAGAATGTATTTTGAGGGTAGATATCCTGCAGGGCCTGTGGTTACAGACCACTGCAGGTGAATTTGGACTGAGGGTACATGTGGTTAAAGCAGCTCTGAGGGGACATGCTAAGCACCCACCTGTAGCTCTGCCTGTACCTCAGCAGGTGACAAATACTAAGCAGTATAAATTGCCTGAGGCAGCACAAGAATATTGGAGAAACTCTACAGGAGTTGGAGAAGGTGGGCATCATAAAGCCCACTCATAGTCCTTTTAATTCCCCAGTGTGGCCAGTGATAAAGCCAGATGGCTCCTGGCATATGACTGTGGACTGTAGGGAATTGAATAATGTCAGACCCCTTTGCATGCTGCTGTCCCCTCTATAGCAGACATTCTGGACACCCTCAGCCATGAACTAGGAATGTATCATTATGTTGTGGACCTCGCTAATGCTTTCTTCTCTATTGACATAGCACAAGAAAGCCAGGAACAGTTTGCCTTCACATGGGAAGGCCATCAGTGGACATTCACTGTCCTTCCACAGGGATACCTCGACAGTCTCACCATCTGTCATGGACTTGTAGCCCAGGACTGGGCCACACAGAAGAAACCTCAAATGGTGCGGTTGTATCACAGCATTGATGATATTATGCTCACTTCTCATTCTCTTTCACATTTAGAAGGGGCAGTTTCTGGACTGTTGAAACATCTACAGGAGAAAGGATGGGCTGTGAACAGCACCAAGGTTCAGGGACATAGTTTGTCTGTAAAATTCTTGGGGGTTGTCTGGTCGGGTAAAACTAAAGTAATTCCTGAAGCAGTCATAGACAACATCCAGGCTTTCCCCACCCCTACCACTCTGGCAGTCTTACAAGAGTTTTTGGGTCTTTTGGACTACTGGAGAGTGTTTATCCCACACTTGGCACAGTGTATGAAAGGGCATCAGGTGGGACTGGGATGAGACATGTACAGCTGCTTTTACTGCTGCCAAGTGGGCAGTCAAGGCCAGGCAGGGTTTGAGTGTAGTGGACTCATCAAGGCCCTGTGAGCTAGATGTTCATGTAATCAAAGATGGTTATGGATGGAGTCTTAGGCAGCAGCTTGAACGGACACGCCAACCTATTGGATTCTGGTCACAGCTATGAAAAGAAGCAGAGGTCTGGTACACCTTGATAGAGAAGCAACTGGCTGCTGTGCAACATACCTTGCTGGCTATGGAGCCCTTCACTGAAACTGTTCTGACCAAGGTAATAACCACCTTTCCCATTGCGGGGTGGATGCAAGACTGGATCCAAAGGCCACAGAGTGGCATGGCAGAGATGCCTACACTGGCCAAATGGGGTGCATATTTACAGCAGCACACTGCATTCTCTACTAGCCCCTTAAGTGGAGAACTCCAATGCTTACTGGGGCCAGTAATCTATACCAGCGGAAAGCAGGAAGAATTTGCTTTTGACCATTAGTAGCCAAGAGTCCTTATCAGGAGGGAAAAGCCCCTATACCTGAAGATGGTTGGTATGTAGACAGCTCCAGTCGTGGGCAGCCCCTGAAGTGGAGGGCTGTGGCTTTCCATCCTAAGACTGAGACAATATGGATGGAGGATGGAGAAGGGAAGAGCAGCCAATGGGCTGAGTTGCGGGCAGTATGGCTCATGATCACCCAGAAGTCTTCCCCCATAGTTGTCTGCACTGACAGCTGGGCTGTCTATCAGGGCTTGACCCTGTGGCTACTGACATGGTACCATGCCAACTGGATGGTTGGTCACCAGCCTCCATGGGGGTAAGAGTTGTGGCAAGACCTATGGGCCTCTGGTCAGACTAAGACTGTTACTGTATATCATGTCACTGGCCATTTTCCTTTGGCATCCCCAGGTAATGATGAAGCCAACACATTGGCTCAGGTGCACTGGCTAGAAGGAAAGCCTGCCTCTGATGTGGCCCAATGGCTACATCATCGTTTGTTGCATGCAGGATAAAAGACAATGTGGGACAGCTCCTCCAAGATGGCGGCGTGAGTAGAGCAGCAGAAATCTCCTCCCAAAACCACATATATCTATGAAAATATAACAAAGACAACTCTTCCAAGAATAAAGACCAGAGGACACAGGACAAGATCCAGACCACATCCACACCTGTGAGAACCCAGTGCCTCGTAAAGGGGGTAAGATACAAGCCCCGGCGTGGCGGGACACGAGCGCCCCTCCCCCCAGCTCCCGGCGGGAGAAGAGTAGGCAGAGCAGGAGGGAGATGGAGCCCAGGATTGCTGAATACCCAGCCCCCACCATCTAGACCAGAGCGCAGACACAGTGCGTGCATGGGGCCCTGGATAATAGGGAAACAGGGCAGCAAGAACGGTGAGAGGGTACCGGAGGCCTGGCGCCGGAAGACATAAGAAAAGCGAGCGGCCATTTTTTTTTTTTTTTTTTTTGCTGTTTTGTTTTGGCGAGTGCTTTTTGGAAGTCTTAAAGGGACAGGGAACCCAATACTAGGGAAGCAGGGCAGCAAGACCAGCGAGTGGGGACTGGCGCTGGAGAACAAAAGAAAAGTGAGCAGCCAATTTTTTTTTTTTTTCTGTTTTGTTTTGGTAAGCGCTTTTTGGAAGTCTTAAAGGGATAGGGACCCCAATACTAGGGAAACAGGGAAGCAAGACCGGTGAGCAGATGCTTGAGGCTGGAGCTGGAGAATAAAGAAAAACGAGCGGCCATTTTTATTTTTATTTTTTATTTTTTTAATTTAAAATTTTTTTGTGTGTGTGCTTGTTGTTTTGTTTTGGCGGGTGCTTTTTGGAAGTCTTAAAGGGGCAGGGCGGGACACTTAATCCAGAGGTAGGGAATCCGGGGATCTCTGGGCACCCTAACCCCTGGGCTGCAGGGAGCACGGAGGCCCTTCACGGAGATAAATAGCCTCCTGGCGGCTCCCCCTCCAATGCGACTCCACCACTTTGGAGTAGCTGCCGGAGCCAGGCCACGCCCACAGCAACAGCGGAGACAAACTCCATATCAGCCGGGCAGGAAGCAGAAACCCTGTCTGCGCGCAGCTGCGCAGCACAAGCCACTAGAGGTCGCTGTTCTCCCAGGAGAGGAAGGCCACAAACCAACAAGAAGGGAAGTCCTTCCAGCCGTCACTGGTCCCAGTTCTGCAGACTATTCCTATCACCATGAAAAGGCAAAACTACAGGCAGACAAAGATCACAGAGACAACACCAGAGAAGGAGACAGACCTAACCAGTCTTCCTGACAAAGAATTCAAAATAAAAATCATAAACATGCTGACAGAAATGCAGAGAAATACGCAAGAGAAATGGGATGAAGTCCGGAGGGAGATCACAGATGCCAGAAAGGAGATCACAGAAATGAAACAAACTCTGGAAGGGTTTATAAGCAGAATGGATAGGATGCAAGAGGCCATTGATGGAATTGAAACCAGAGAACAGGAACGCATAGAAGCTGACATAGAGAAAGATAAAAGGATCTACAGGAATGAAACAATATTAAAAGAACTGTGTGACCAATCCAAAAAGAACAATATCCGTATTATAGGGGTACCAGAAGAAAAAGAGAGAGGAAAAGGGATGAAAAGTATCTTGGAAGAAATAATTGCTGAAAACTTCCCCAAACTGGGGGAGGAAATAATCAAACAGACCACGGAAATACACAGAAACCCCAACAGAAAGAATCCAAGGAGGACAACACCAAGACACATAATAATTAAAATGGCAAAGATCAAGGACAAGGAAAGAGTTTTAAAGGCAGCTAGAGAGAAAAAGGTCACCTATAAAGGAAAACCCATCAGGCTAACGTCAGACTTCTCGACAGAAACCCTACAGACCAGAAGAGAATGGCATGATATATTTAATGCAATGAAACAGAAGGGCCTTGAACCAAGGATACTCTATCCAGCACGACTATCATTTAAATATGATGGTGGAATTAAACAATTCCCAGACAAACAAAAGCTGAGGGAATTTGCTTTCCACAAACCACCTCTACAGGACATCTTACAGGGACTGCTCTAGATGGGAGCACTCCTAGAAAGAGCACAGAACAAAACACCCAACATAGGAAGAATGGAGGAGGAGGAATAAGAAGGGAGAGAAGAAAAGAATCTATAGACAGTGTATATAACAGCTCAATAAGCGAGCTAAGTTAGGCAGTAAGATACTAAAGAGGCTAACCTTGAACCTTTGGTAACCACAAATTTAAAGCCTGCAATGGCAAGAAGTACATATCTTTCAATAGTCACCCTAAATGTTAATGGACTGAATGCACCAATCAAAAGACACAGAGTAATAGAATGGATCAAAAAGCAAGACCCATCTATATGCTGCTTACAAGAAACTCACCTCAAACCCAAAGACATGTACAAACTAAAAGTCAAGGGATGGAAGAACATATTTCAAGCAAACAACAGCGAGAAGAAAGCAGGGGTTGCAGTACTAATATCAGACAAAATAGACTTCAAAACAAAGAAAGTAACAAGAGATAAAGAAGGACACTACATAATGATAAAGGGCCCAGTCCAACAAGAGGATATAACCATTCTAAATATATATGCACCCAACACAGGAGCACCAGCATATGTGAAACAAATACTAACAGAACTAAAGGGGGAAATACACTGCAATGCATTCATTCTAGGAGACTTCAACATACCACTCACCCCAAAGGATAGATCCACTGGGCAGAAAATAAGTAAGGACACGGAAGCACTGAACAACACAGTAGAGCAGATGGACCTAATAGACATCAATAGAACTCTACATCCAAAAGCAACAGGATATACATTCTTCTCAAATGCACATGGAACATTCTCCAGAATAGACCACATACTAGGCCACAAAAAGAGCCTCAGAAAATTCAAAAAGATTGAAATCCTACCAACCAACTTTTCAGACCACAAAGGCATAAAACTAGAAATAAACTGTACAAATAAAGCAAAGAGGCTCACAAACTCATGGAGGCTTAACAACACGCTCCTAAATAATCAATGGATCAATGACCAAATCAAAATGGAGATCCAGCAATATATGGAAACAAATGACAATAACAACACTAAGCCCCAACTTCTGTGGGACGCAGCAAAAGCAGTCTGAAGAGGAAAGTATATAGCAATCCAAGCATATTTAAAAAAGGAAGAACAATCCCAAATGAATGGTCTAATGTCACAATTATCGAAATTGGAAAAAGAAGAACAAAGAGGCCTAAGGTCAGCAGAAGGAGGGACATAATAAAGATCAGAGAAGAAATCAATAAAATTGAGAAGAATAAAACAATAGCAAAAATCAATGAAACCAAGAGCTGGTTCTTCGAGAAAATAAACAAAATATATAAGCCTCTAGCCAGACTTATTAAGAAGAAAAGAGAGTCAACACAAATCAACAGTATCAGAAACGAGAAAGGAAAAATCACGACGGACCCCACAGAAATACAAAGAATTATTAGAGAATACTATGAAAACCTATATGCTAACAAGCTGGGAAACCTAGGAGAAATGGACAACTTCCTAGAAAAATACAACCTTCCAAGATTGACCCAGAAAGAAACAGAAAATCTAAACAGACCAAATACCAGCAACGAAATTGAAGCAGTAATCAAAAAACTACCAAAGAACAAAACCCCTGGGCCAGATGGATTTACCTCGGAATTTTATCAGACATACAGGGAAGACATAATACCCATTCTCCTTAGAGTTTTCCAAAAAATAGAGGAGGAGGAGATACTCCCAAACTCATTCTATGAAGCTAACATCACCCTAATACCAAAACCAGGCAAAGACACCACCAAAAAAGAAAACTACAGACCAATATCCCTGATGAACGTAGATGCAAAAATACTCAACAAAATATTAGCAAACCGAATTCAACAATACATCAAAAGGATCATACACCATGACCAAGTGGGATTCATCCCAGGGATGCAAGGATGGTACAACATTCGAAAGTCCATCAACATCACCCATCACATCAACAAAAAGAAAGACAAAAACCACATGATCATCTCCATAGATGCTGAAAAAGCATTTGACAAAGTTCACCATCCATTCATGATAAAAACTCTCAGCAAAACGGGAATAGAGGGCAAGTACCTCAACATAATAAAGGCCATCTATGATAAACCCACAGCCAACATTATATTGAACAGCCAGAAGCTGAAAGCATTTCCTCTGAGATCGGGAACTAGACAGGGATGCCCACTCTCTCCACTGTTATTTAACATAGTACTGGAGGTCCTAGCCACGGCAATCAGACAAAACAAAGAAATACAAGGAATCCAGATTGGTAAAGAAGAAGTTAAACTGTCACTATTTGCAGATGACATGATACTGTACATAAAAAACCCTAAAGACTCCACCCCAAAACTACTAGAACTGATATCGGAATACAGCAAAGTTGCAGGATACAAAATCAACACACAGAAATCTGTGGCTTTCCTATACACTAACAATGAACCAACAGAAAGAGAAATCAGGAAAACAACTCCATTCACAATTGCATCAAAAAAAAAAAACCTACGAATAAACCTAACCAAGGAAGTGAAAGACTTATACTCTGAAAACTACAAGTCACTCTTAAGAGAAATTAAAGGGGACACTAACAGATGGAAACTCATCCCATGCTCGTGGCTAGGAAGAATTAATATCGTCAAAATGGCCATCCTGCCCAAAGCAATATACAGATTTGATGCAATCCCTATGAAACTACCAGCAACATTCTTCAATGAACTGGAACAAATAATTCAAAAATTCATATGGAAGCACCAAAGACCCCGAATAGCCAAAGCAATCCTGAGAAAGAAGAATAAGGTAGGGGGATCTCACTCCCCAACTTCAAGCTCTACTATAAAGCCATAGTAATCAAGACAATTTGGTACTGGCACAAGAACAGAGCCACAGACCAATGGAACAGACTAGAGAATCCAGACATTAACCCAGACATATATGGTCAATTAATATTTGATAAAGGAGCCATGGACATACAATGGCGAAATGACAGTCTCTTCAACAGATGGTGCTGGCAAAACTGGACAGCTACATGTAGGAGAATGAAACTGGACCATTGTCTAGCCCCATATACAAAAGTAAACTCAAAATGGATCAAAGACCTGAATGTAAGCCATGAAACCATTACACTCTTGGAAGAAAACATAGGCAAAAACCTCTTAGACATAAACATGAGTGACCTCTTCTTGAACATATCTCCCCGGGCAAGGAAAACAATAGCAAAAATGAACAAGTGGCACTATATTAAGCTGAAAAGCTTCTGTACAGCAAAAGACACCATCAATAGAACAAAAAGGAACCCTACAATATGGGAGAATATATTTGAAAATGACAGATCTGATAAAGGCTTGACGTCCAGAACATATAAAGAGCTCACACGCATCAACAAACAAAAAACAAATAACCCAATTAAAAAATGGGCAGAGGAACTGAACAGACAGTTCTCCAAAAAAGAAATACAGATGGCCAACAGACACATGAAAAGATGCTCCACATCACTAATTATCAGAGAAATGCAAATTAAAACTACAATGAGGTATCACCTCACACCAGTAAGGATGGCTGCCATCCAAAAGACAAACAACAACAAATGTTGGCGAGGCTGTGGAGAAAGGGGAACCCTCCTACACTGCTGGTGGGAATGTAAGTTAGTTCAACCATTGTGGAAAGCAGTATGGAGGTACATCAAAATGCTCAAAACAGACTTACCATTTGACCCAGGAATTGCACTCCTAGGAATTTACCCTAAGAATGCAGCAATCAAGTTTGAGAAAGACCAATGCACCCCTATGTTTATCACAGCACTATTTACAATAGCCAAGAATTGGAAGCAACCTAAATGTCCATCCATAGATGAATGGCTAAAGAAGATGTGGTACATATACACAATGGAATACTACTCAGCCATAAGAAAAGGGAAAATCCTACCATTTGCAGCAACATGGATGGAGCTGGAGGGTATTATGCTCAGTGAAACAAGCCAAGCGGAGAAAGAGAAATACCAAATGATTTCACTCATCTGTGGAATATAAGTACAAAGGAAAAACTGAAGGAACAAAACAGCACCAGAATCACAGAACTCAAGAATGGACTAACAGGTACCAAAGGGAAAGGGACTGGGGAGGATGGGTGGGTAGGGAGGGATAAGGGGGGGAAGAAGAAGGGGGTATTAAGATTAGCATACATGGGGGGGTGGGAGAAAGGGGAGGGCTGTACAACACAGAGAAGGCAAGTAGTGATTCTACAACATTTTGCTATGCTGATGGACAGTGACTGTAAACGGGTTTATAGGGGGGACCTGTATAGGGGAGAGCCTAGTAAACATAATATTCATCATGTAAGTGTAGATTAATGATACAAAAAAAAAAAAAAAAGGCAGTTCCTGTGTGGGGACCTCCAATGAGTTCTACACAAGGGTATAAAGGGCATATAAAAGTGTAGGCAAAGAGCCTGTTTGTGTTTATACAGAGGATCAAAGCCTAATTTGGCTATCCCAAAAATCAACTAAGATACGATATGAAAAAGAGCTTCCAACATCAGCACTCTCTGGAAGACTCATGCCAGAAGATGATCATCAAAAAACCCCAACAAAGATCCACGCACTGCTACAGGTGTAGATGCACTCATCCCACCAGCTCCTGGACTTGCCATGGGAATGAAGGAGATATGTAAGCTGGCCTGTGCATACAGTAAAACAACAAATTTGACTGGATCTATACTGTTGGAACTCAACCAAGAATTAGGAGAAGTGCAAATTGTAGCGCTCTAAAACCTTACAACTACAGACTATTTACTGTTAAAAGAACATATGGGATGTGAACAGTCCCCAGGATTGCATTGTTTTAATTTTTCTGATTTCTCTCAGACTGTTCAAGTTCAGTTGGACAATATCCACCATATCATAGATAAGTTTTCACAAATGCCTAAGGTGCCTAACTGGTTTTCTTGGTTTCACTGGAGATGGATGGTAATTACAGGTATGCTTTGGTTATGTAACTATAAAAAAAAAAGACAATGTGGGCTGCATCTCATTGGTGGGGCTCGCCATTGACCTTTGAAGAAGTCAGCCAAGCCTGGAAGGAGTGACTTGTGTGTTCTGAGAGGGTCTTATACTGAATCCCGCAGCAACATGGGACAATAGTAAGGGGGATGATACCCCTTGTCAGGTGGCAGATAGACTATATTGGGCCTCTGCCCATATCAGAAGGATATCGGTATGCCATGACTTATGTGGACACAGCTACTGGACTATTGGCTGCTTTTCCTGCACGTCATGCAGATCAGCAAACCACCATGTGGGTCCTAGAGCATCTCTTTGCAGCCTATGGCTGGCCACAGGTTATTGAGAATGATCCAGGCACCCATTTTACTGGACATGCATTACAAGAATGGGTGCAGCAATTAGGAATAAAGTGGCATTTTATGTACCATATAAGCCTACTGGGACAGGCATGACAGAGAGGTACAACGGTTTGTTGAAATCTGGCCTGAAGTCAGACACCAATAGTCTACAGAGCTGGTCAGTTCACTTATGGACAGTGCTACAGTGTTTGAATGAGAAACCCCATAAAGGAGCTTTGAGCCCTGTGGACACACTAACACACCTTGCTGCCTCTCCTGAACAACTGTATGTGCAAACCAAAGAACAGTTATTGAAGGCAGGATGTGGCCAGCAGAGCAACATCCTGCTCCCAGCCCCAACTGCATTAAACCCTGGAGACACTGTTGAATAGACACAGCCCTGGACATTTTGACACATGGACCAGCAATGGCTGGCCCTCCTGGCACCCTGGAATAAAGGCCTGGAAGCTGGCTTCGTGTGTGTATTCCTGGAGTAACAGCAAAGTGGCACCCAAAGATCAAGGTAGTGTACCCGATACATCCACTAGGTAAGAGCATCTTACAGGGGTGCTCTTTATTTTTATGGCCAGTGCATGTACCTCCCATAGCCCTATATATTGACCTATCTGTAACTCCCACAGGGGAAAGTCTGATATACTAGACCAGGATGAGATCCCATTCCTGCCACTATTCTATCAAAGGACCACTCTCTGGCATGTATCCTACCTGATGGACAAGATTTGCCTATGCTGGTGTCATTAAAACATGTATCTTATTGCCCTTAAGGTTATTTTCTTCTACCGTCCTTGTGGCCTGAATGCACCCCCTGGCTGCAGCTGCCCCATGATAATTGCTCTGTACCCTCTTCCACTTCAGCTACGGCCTGCCTGTGGAATGGGAGAGCTGCAGACTTAACCTACATAGGACTTTGAACCTAGCTCAATCCTCCGGCTTGAAGATTATCATGATTTTATAGCTGTTGCTATTATTATGTCATTAGTCTGGACACAATGCTCCAGTTTTCTTGCTCAGGGACCACTGCGGAAGAGGGGGAACGAGTAGATTGTAAGGCGAGATTTCTGGAAGGGTGGCCTGTGGCTAAAATTATAATATTTCCAGAATATCTCGCCTGGCCTTAGTACACCTGCATTATTAACAGGTGTTCTTCAGGGGTGGAGAGTAGTTCATCTCCATATCAATGTGTAATTACCTGGGCAACTTAGGGCTTACTGAACCTGAGTGGTTAGGGGATGTCTTCCTTGATTCTGCTGGAGCAGGGAAGAGAAACAGCCCTGGACCACAGTTTGTAAGCAATAAACGGGTTTTTAACTTTATTTCTCCCTTTGACTGATTTCGGTTTTAGAGGTATTTTGCCCGGGGATTTCCTCTCCCCAGAGTTACATAAAGGAATGTGTCACTACTTTTTCATTATTTTCTCTCATGCCCCACTGCCTCCTAGTATTCCTTGTTTTCAACAACTCCAGGTTGTTTTTTTTTTAAGATACTGTATACTTGTCTCATTGCAGAAAAATACTTGATCTAGTTCATTTGTTCCATTATATTTGTCATTTTTTAAATTGCAGGGCAAGGAAGTAAAGTCAGTCCCCTCCCTGACTCAGTCTTATGCACTGCTCCTCCCATCCAGCTATGCCGCACAACTTTGTCACTAGCAAGAGCAGTGGGAGGGGTAGAGGAGTTCCCTTTAGCCTCAAAAGTCACTCTTTAGGCCTATGTATTATCTTTCAGGGTGCATCAGTCCTTCATGGGAAAATCTTGATACGGGGTCTTTTTTTTTTTATGATTGAAAGGGAGAATGTTTATAACCTTTCTTTAGTGTGCTGAAGTCCTCTTCTCTGAGTTTCATTTACCCTCAGCAGAGCAATAAAAGGCCTCTATTCTTGGTGGCAATCCCGGTGCCTGGTGGACATGGCACACAGCTGAGAGCCCTAAAGGCAGTCCCTCTGGTAGACTGACAACAGCACTTTTATGTGCCATAGGGCTGGGTTTGCTTTAATGAGTGCAAAATAAAGACTAGAACTTATCAAATTAGCTCCACCTAGTAACAGTGTGCAACTGGTGTTGGAAGACAGGGCTAAGGCCCAGGCCACAGGCTAAACTGGTCCCATCTAGCTTTGACTACCTAGAGTTATTACTTAGCATCTGTAGTGTAAGTGGTAACTCCAGTGCTCTTAAACTAAAGTTGTGAGAAATAATGACTCAGGAATATTTTACTTCTGGTATATTCTAAATCATTAATAATGGGCAATAGAAAAAAGAAGGAGGAGAGGCTTATTTTATTCCTTTTTTTCCTGAAATGACCCTATTCCCAACCTATTTGGCAAAAACTGTCCCATTGTTTTGAACAGTCAAATTTCAAATCTTTTCAACATCATTTGTTTACAGATAACAATCAAGTGGGTAGACCAAGTGCAAACGACCAATTTTTAAAGCTTTTCTGATTCGCCATGGTACCATTTGTTCTGCACCCTGACTATAACGACCAGAACACTCTCCCTTCTACAGGTAAGAAAGCAGAGAACTAGGAAAAATTAACAGCAAATGTAAGCATGGAAATGTATTAGACTGAGGCAAACTTTAACTCATGAACTGCTAAACTTTAATGTAGTCCATGAGCTACTTGTTTCCTAAGATTAACAATGTTAGGTTCCAGAAGTTTCTGTATTTGAAAACAAATTTTGAATGAAGAAAGAGAGGTAAATAAAATAATCATACTCTGCTTCCCACTTTTGTGTGCTTAGTAAAGTTTACTCAGCATGCACACATTCTTACATTAGTAGATATATTTGGATTAAGTTTCATTGTTTCACTCACTTGAAAATTTAAATAACTTTCTACATTATTTCAAGAAAGATTATTCTGTGGTTGGAAAAGTATTGCACTCTTGTGACTATCATCTAAACTCTCCTTTGGACAAACACAGAAAGGACAGAAATGTTAATGCTGCTTTTTTCCTGTGGTTTTTCCTCATAGGTCAGTGTGTGTGTGGTCTAAAATCATAACCTATCAGAATTTACATGTTTCCAAAGTGGACTCAAGCCTTTGTCTTTTCTCTTCACATCGCATAATACTGTGCTACCTTTCATCAGCCACATAAGAGAAGTACACTTGTTTATTTAAATCAAGGGTCAAGACAAATTACTCATGGGAGATTTTATGAGTGTCTTTATTTTTGTTTCGGCCTCTACTGATAATTTTCTGATAAACTTCATCACTGATGTTTATTCAAAGACACTATTGTCCTTCTTTTCATTCTGAAGGGGTTTGGAGACAATATTTTTTAACAATGTCTGGTGTAGATGAAAGGAATGGCCAAGCTGCTAAACGTAAGCAATCAGGTGATGAAGCCATGGGAGAAACAAGGCACATTTTCCTAGGGTCAAAGTTGTGGGGTAAAACCAGTTTTACATTAAAACAAATATGACTACAAAATTTATTTATCTACTCAACAAATATTTATTGAGCACTTACCGTGTGTAATGTTCTGGGTGCTGGGAATTGAGTGCCGAGAATTAAATGGCCAGTCAAAGCTCCCAATTTCATGGAGCTGATAGGCTAACAGAAGACCAAATAAGAAATAGGAATAAAGTAATTGCAGAGAGTGAAAAGTATAATCAAGAAAATAAAGCAGGATGCTGACCAGGGTAAAAGGGCTCATCGGATTGGGTGTCTAGGAAAGGTTTCACTGAGAAAGGGACTGTTGTACTGAACCAAATGACAAGAGGAGTTTAGTCATTCTAGGCAGAGGCAACAATGAATAAAAGGCCTCCAAGCAGGACTTCACTGTGCCTTTTTAACCAAAAAGGCCATGCAGCTAGACTGCTGTGTGGGTGCTGGGAGGTAGGAAATGATGTCAAAAGGAAGGCAAGGCCAGATGGTGTAGGAAGTTGGGAGAACAGTCAAGAAGCTGATGGAAGATAATGGAAGCTTAGACAAAAATGAATGCAATGCTATGGAAAGAAATTAATGTCCTGAGGATGTATTTCTGAGGTAAAGTACTGGGAATATGGGAAATGGAGGGGAATGACAAATTCTGGGTTACTGTCTTGAATATGTGAGTGAAAGGAGGTACAATATACTGAAATAGAAAGAATGAAGAAAGAACAGTTCTCACAGCAAGAAAATCAAGTGTCCTGCTTTGGCCATTTCAAGTGTGAAATGCCTTTGTTATTCAAGTAAAGGGCTGTTAGGTTGATATCTCGATACCCAAATTTATAGCTCAGTGGTAAGGTTAGAGCTGGCAATTTAAAGCTGCAGATAAATGGCATCTAAACAATGGGATTAGATGAGCTCGGGTATAAAAAGAGAAGAGCAAAAATCAAGTCCTAGACCTGAGCCTTGGGGCACTCCTACATTTAGGGGATAAGGAGCTGGAACAAATAGATGGAGCAAGGAGCAAGAAATAGGAAGAGCATGCTGGCAGAGAAGCCAAGAAAAAGACATTGTATGAAGAGTATGGAATGGTCAACTAGTGCTTCAGGGTAACACAGAGAAATAACTACTGATTTGGCAAAGTGGAGGTATTCAGTAATCATGACAAGAGGAGCTTCAGGGGAGGGAGTAACCAAAATCTAGTTAGGGTCAGTAAAGGTAAGCTGGACTGTGAGGAAGCTTTCTGTGAGGTGTGAGAGAAGCAACAGAAGGGGATGTGAGGTCCAGGGAGGGGTTTATTTTGTTTAAAGGTGGGAGGCCAAACAGAACGTTTGTAGGCTGATGAAAAGAGCCAGTAGTAAGAGGACATTTGAAGAGGGAAATGACGGTATAACAGCAATCTTGGAGAGTAAGAGAACAAACATATTTGTGAGGTATAATAAGATCTTTTGGTAGTAACTTTGACAATTGTGGTAACGACTCAGAAATTAGCACTGGTTGGTCTTTCTCCAGCCCCATTTATCTGTCAGGTGCAAGCACAGACTTGGGGATAGCTGTGTTTAAAAACAGGGTTAAACTCCCAGGTGACCATGACAAAGGAGGGGTAGATGAAAGAGTTGAAGTAATTACAATGCAACAATTGTTAATGATAGGTTTTGAGAAGTTGAATGCACAGTGTAATATGAATGTTTATTAAATGTCTGGAATGGAGCTTTATCACTTCCCAGAAGAGCAAGTTACTTCAGCTTAAAGCAAGACTTCCTTTGTAGAATGAGGATACAACCCTTTATGTCCAGGATTTCATTACAAATTTGTACAGTGCCTAAAACAATACCTTGCATGGAGTAACCGCTCAATATGTTTGTTTCAGTGTCATTTTCCAAGCACAATTTCTTTTCTCTTCCTCCTTCAGTTATTCAACAACCATTTCTTCCATACTTGGTCTGTGTGAGGCACTCACTGCATGAAGTGCTGGGGACAAAATAATAAGGTTCACAGGGACCTGCTTCCATGGTATATCAGGGAACACAGATATTATGCAAATAACTACATTTAATATTTAAGTTCAGTCATGATAAACACTATAAAGGTTGAGCAGTGTTATACTTACATAAGATGGAAATGTTGGAGTGATTAGACTCTTAAACTTTCAGTTAAACTTTTATAAAAATGTTCAAAGAATCTGTTGTTAGAAGTTTTAACATTCTGATTTACCTTTCGAGTATGAAAAATACTCATCCAAAGTAAAAATCTAAAACATAAGAAAAATATTTTCACATAGGAGTAAAAAAAGTGCTGGCCAATAGGGCTGGAATGACAGTTAATAGAAACCTCAAAAATAGACCAAACTGTCCACTGTGCTTGGGTCATAGTGCATTTAAGAGTTGGACTCAGTATTATAATTCCTTAAGAAATATTTTTTAAGCCAATTTAACTTTATGCCAGGCATTGTGCTAAGTGATGAAAAAGAGAAAAGCAGCCCCTGGCACCTGGGAGTTGGCTTGTTACTATGAGCTAGGCCTTGGCATTCTCCTTCTGAACATAACTTGATCTGACAGAACACCAGTATTGGGCAGGATC
Source organism: Manis pentadactyla (assembly GCF_030020395.1). Lineage (NCBI taxonomy): Eukaryota > Metazoa > Chordata > Mammalia > Pholidota > Manidae > Manis > Manis pentadactyla. Next base: position 43,134,200 of record NC_080023.1, read on the forward strand.
ACTCTGGGACCCTGATGAAATGAGACAAATAGAAAATTTTGTCCAGGTACAAACAGAAACAAAGACGTCGTGCGTAGTATAAATACCAAACTTTCCCCCCTCTCACCTAATACTACTAATTGCTTGCTGCTTCTTTACTACAGCTTTAACTTTGCTTCATTCTTCCCACCTTCTAAACAAGATCCATTAAGATACCCAATGATAAAGCTATCCCACTTCCTCAAAGAATCTAAATCAAGAGTAAGCTCTAGTTTTCTTGAACTCTTTCAAATCACCTGACAAGACCAAATTTTTAAAAAGCAGTTGTTTCTTGAAACAGGTTCTATTATAAATCTATTTTACAGCACAGAGCTGTTAAGTAACTTTTCCAAGGTCACATAGCTAGAAAGTGGCAGAGCCAAAATTAGATCCCAGGTTTGACTCCAGCAATTCCTTTGTTCCAGATAATCATCCAGAATTGTTAAAAGGCTGATCTTTCAGTTAAACAAAGGGTAAAAGTGTTTTCCATACCTGCATTCCTTCGATCTCATCTATTATTTGGTCTTACTGCTAAAATAGTGAGGTCTTTAAGGAATTATGGCTTGTTAGCTTTACAGGTTAACATTGAGGTTTGTTTCGGCTTATTTCAAGTTCAGAATGAGCTTTGTCAATGACAGATATGATCAGGTCCACTCACCTACTACAAATCCTTCAATAGTTTCCGGTTAGAGTTAAGATTTCAACATGATACACATGTTCCTTCTCCCTTCTGTGGCCCTTATCTCTTGATAAGCTTCCCCATAATTCATTAATGTAACAGGTAATTATTATGTACTAGCCAATCCTTCCCTATTTTTCAGTCATGCAGAACCATTCAGTTTTTCAACGCAATGTATTTGTATCTCTCTGTGCCTTTGTAAATTTCCATAAAGTTTCAACCGATCTATCAAAATCACCTTAATCACCTCTTCTGTGGACATCTTTGACCTTCCCATCCAATACAAAATTTATTGCTCCTTTGTAACAATGCACCATGTAATTCCCTTGATTACTGGCACTGATTATCATAAATTACATGCTTCTTTCTCCAGTCTCAAATCTTAAGAAGCTAAGATGTTATTTTCCTTAATATCCTTTGCACTTGACTGGGAATGGACCAAACTTAACACATTCTTTGTAACTTTCCTTCACCAAACCAATTTAAAGTATGACTCTATTAAGCAGAACAATTCAAATGTCTCCAATTTCAGTAGTATCATATCTCTAGCTCTGTTACCTGTACTCAAATCTACATTAGTCATTTAGTAAATGTGCATGAGCCATGATAGACAATTGGTGTTCAGACTATTAAGGTAAGACCTATTGTGGATTGGATGGTAACTTATTGACTGGATTTTTATCTCATCGAGGTCAACAGGTCTTTAAGTTACAGCAGTGTCATTTCTTGAAGGTAAACTATTTTTTTAGGAAATCTCATCTGCTATTGCAGGCCACTATTTACATGATTTGGGATAAAGCTTTGATAGCTAGTAGGAAAATAAATGCTGTAACACAAACAAAAACAATACAACGATTACTTTGTGAAAACAAACTGAAGAGAATGGAAACTAACAAGTATTCTTTTGTACCTTCTGAATTTTGAATTTATGCAAAAAGAAATTGACACAACTAATCTTTAAAGCTACAAATGTAGTTGTTGGAAGTAATAAAGTCATAAAGCTAATGTCAGATAATTAAGAGGCTACTTATCTACTTAAATGTAATGGACAATCCTATAAAAAAGTATTAACAGGGCAGTTTTTAAAAGATTTTTAAAATTGAGCTGGATTCCCTTTTGTTTGAAGAAAAAGTATTTACTAATCATCCATTTTTAAACTGTTAAGAATAAAATTGGGATAAAAGAAAATACGCTTATCACGGCATTAAAATAACAAAATAAGTCTTTAAAATTTGTTTTCCTCTTTTTTTTGAGAGGTATCTCTGAAAAGCAATTCTAGTGTAAAGAGGTTTGCTGTAATAGTAAATTCTATCTTGTTTAAACTATATTTGACATTCTATTTCCATAGGATCTGTTTTCAAAACTTTAACAATTACATGTAGCAGTTTCAAAAAATTCAAAGTCTAAACCCTCTCTTGTTGAATCATTACGTCAAAACAAACATAAAAATGAAACTCAAATTCTGAAATCTAAATGTTATTCAGCTACTACTGACTTTCTATTTCTGGCCAACATTGTATTATTAAAAACAAAAATCATTTTTATAATCCTGTTTTAAGCTATTTAAATATTACCCCAATTGACTTTAAACATCACCCAAAGGCATACTTTGAACAAATTTTAACATACTATTTAAGCATCTAGGTTTCAACATTGTTAGCTTCTGTACTCTTATTTAATTAAGAATATTCTCCAGTTGATTTTGAATGATGTAATGAGTATCATTTGTGATCCTGATACAAATTCATTCCAAGAATGCAATTTTGATAAGTAAATGGGAGTAATTCAATGGGGAAACAAAGGAGATAACCAAGAAATTATTCATGTTTACCCATTCACATTTGAAAATGTGGCATTCAAGAATGACAACACATTTGAAGCATGGTTATAGGGACTCCATACTGCTGGAAGAAGACAGTGTAAGAAAGACAACTGTCAAGATTTCAGGAATCCTGCAATAGCAAAAGGCTATATTCTTCACTGACGGCTGCTTCTCCAAGAGGATGCCAAACTACATCTAATTTCTGAGAGTGCTCCAGGCATTCAATAAAAAAAGTACTTTCATAAAAGTATTAAAAATTCTTTGATTTTTAAAGTAAATTTTATAGTTTTATCAAAAATATACTTAAGTTGCTAATAGTTTTTAAGTTGCTAAATTCTAAAACTAAATAAGAACAAGTTCTTAAATGAGATAATTCTGGTCAAAAGGTTTTTGGTCAGTTAAAACAATTTTAGACCTTATGATTTTCTGCAATTGAAGCTAACATATTGCAAATTTATGTGATACATGACTTTACTCCCAGAAAATGTCTTTTTCAATGAAGGCCTAAAGTCACAATGTCATTACTACTGATGCCAATAACTAAAAATAGGGCCTTTTCTGTCTTTCACAGGCACCTGCTTGTCAATTACCCTCAACTGGCAGCCTACTGGACAGACAGCTCCCTTGAGCAGAGTTCTTAGTTCCAACAGTTTAACTCATGACATTAGCCAGCCACTATTTCCTCCACACCCTTAAAAATTCCTTGTAAACTCACAGAACTTCCCAAAGTACATGTTTGAAAGAATGGCAAACTGGAGTTGAACTATTCTATCCTAATCTCTAGTGAATATTGTCAAATAATACATTTTTATATTGTCATTATCAAGATGGTTGATTTCAATCCATGTGGATGCAGAACTAGAATGGCAAGTCTGTGGAAAATTGGTTTACTTCACAGTTGAGCAACGATGCTCAGAGTACCCTTTATTATCCCAAAGCATTTATTATGTAAGGGAACATTACATGGAGTTTATATGCACAGATCTATAGATGACATAAAATAGGATTCATTAAAATTAATGTTGCTACACATACAGTTAGCTTACACCTTAATATAAAAAGGGAATTTACTGGTAAGGAAATAGGATATAGTTAGAATTACATTATTCACTGTTTGCTTGGAAAGTGCAATGAGAACACACATACACAAATCAGTATTTGTAAAACTGCCTTTGTAATTTGAAATGTTAATGAAATGTAAATTTTTTCTACAGAATTCATGAATGTTCATCTCTGGGCTGCATTGTGTCTAACCTTGTTGGGGTCTTTTTTTTTTTTATTAGTACAAAGTACCTCGTTGTCCATTTCTCTTCCATCTCACCACCACCAAAGAAAATACACTTGACAATCAGAATCAGTACAGTGGCAGTAAAACATAAAATAATTTTAATTTAGAAAACAACACACCCCTTGCATTTTTGTAACAAAATCAAGTTTTGGGCTCCAAGCTATTCATCATGAAGAGAATGTGTTTAATCTGATGTGAAGCTGGCTACCCAGCAGTCTAGGCAGGCTGTAGAACGTTTAACTCAGGGTCTGGTAGGCTGCCAACCATTCTAAATGTTTTCACATGGACCAGCAATAAATAATTAAATGTCTAAGTCACAGTTCTCAGGTTGTGAGAGCTAAAGTTTCATCACTTACAGAGATAAGCAATTTGGGGTTTTTTTTTGTCCAACAATTTGCCTTTAGTTTCTCTAGGCATAGGTGATACTCATCAGTTACAGAATCACTTTGATAATGCTTTCTGGGTTTCAAATAGTCCCTTTTAGGTTTTTTCTTAATCACTAAGTTTGAAAAAAAGGGAAGCTTCTGTTTACATTTATTTCAGGGAAGCCCCCACATTTGCCAACTAGAGGTATACATGGTGTTTTGGCCCTGGCACTGTCACTAACAATCTATGAGCACAGACAAGTGACAAACTTCCTAGATCATTACAATGTTAAAATGGGAAGCTAAGGTGTCTTATCATAATTGAAAAAAAAAATTGAAATACTCTTCTTCCCTCGCCTCTGAACTCTGAGGGAGGGTATAGCCATACGTATTTAAAAAAAAAAAAAACCCAATTACCCAGTTGATTCTAATCTACATCCCCACTAGACACCTCTGGGGTCTCTTTCAACTCAAATTCCATCTTTTTAAAAGTGGATATGGACTATGGCTAAAGAGCAAGACCCAGTGCTAATAGAACTGGGAAAGAAGACAGTGCATTCCTACACACAAAACTTCCTTCGAAGCTCTCTTTCCAGGTGATGCCTAATCGTTGGTTCTGATAGTATTTACAAACATGCCATGCATTTATAAATGACCTAACTCATTTTGCTCTAAGCAGTATACAGAATACTGGTCAGACAACAAGGACAAGAGTGCTTGATTTCTTAGTTACATTCTTTTAGAAAATCAGCCTCCAGCCGTTGGTAGTGTTACAAACATAAAACTGTGAAGAACTGGTTTTTCAGAGTTTATAAATATTAGAATACTCCTAGTAAATTTTATCTATCTTTGGGAAATATTTCCTTAGAGTTTTTGTTACATGTTGGGATGCTCTGAGTAAAACTATACAGCTTATGTTTCATGTACATGAGCAGGTTTTCCCACCTCCTCAGGTCAGACTTTCCAAGTTTAAGAATTTTAAAGTAATTTTTAAAAGTCAGTTTCAGTAGATTAATTCCAACTTGGAAAAAAAAAAAAGCTCTCAATATACAGTATATTACTACCTTTCACCTATAATTAATTCTTAGCTATTTTCCTCATTCTTACAATTCTTAAATTTAGGATTCTAACATGGAAGAATAGTATCATTAATATAGAAATCATTGACAAATACAGCCAGAAATACCAAGCTGAAAATATTAATTCCTCCATGTTTTTTTCAACTTTAGTTATTAAGCTGTAGTTAAATTCTAAAATCTTTAAAAATATTACAGGGGGAAAAAAATGTCCAGAAGTACACATAAACCAAGGTTTGGGGCTATAGGACAAAAACTGTTGCCACATTTTGCCTGGAAATTGGGATTTTATCCACGAAGCACAATAGCTGACAAACATCTTTTGGGGAGAAAAAAATTTACTGAAAATACAGTGAATATGTAAGAATTGATTTCCTTTACAATGCTCTTTTACATTTCTTTTTCCCCACTGGTAGCAAAATGCCTCTGCAACCCATGCTGCTTGCTCAGATCATTCAACATTAGACTGATAATTTAGACTTTAATTTTGTTGAAGCAGTTTCGACAAAAACTGCCATTTTTCATCTTCAAATAGTGTAGGCTTGTTCTTTCAAAACTTGAGATGTTTCTCTCATGATCAATTTTAGATTTCCTCAGACTTGTGAAGCAATTTTTCTTCATAACTTCTATATTGTTTTTTTACATTTCTCACTTAAAATGTCTAAAATTTCTTTAAGTTATATCAGCATAGTATTTGTGTTGGTTAAAAAACAAAACTGTACGTGTTAACTGTATTTGTTGAACAATGCAAATGTATGATTGTTCCAGAAAGGTATTCCTTAGCACTTCTGCAACCTAAACAAATCACTTCACTGGTTCAAGACACATCTAGTTGGGATTCTCCCTCCACTGAAGACATTTTATATTTGAGTTTTATAGTGAAGTCTTTAGAATCTAGAATATAACACAAAATAAGAACATGCAACTAAAATTTTCAATTTAATCTAGCTAACATCCTTTTCACCCAGAGATGTATCAACCTTTGAATATGCTAGTTCTCACAACCAAAAGAACTGGTTCATCCATAGGGCTTCCTTTAAAGGACAACATAGTCATAAGGTGTATAAAGTCTACCCTCAGTTATGCTCTAGGAAGGACTCAACACACAGATTTAGGGATAAGAAAGAACCAACTCTTTGAGACCTCAGAATAAGTTCCTCACTTTTTTAATGGTCCTATATTAGTCAGTGAGGTAATCTACAGTGTGCCAGCCTGGGCTCCAAAAAGTGGGTGGTCTTTGTGGAGGGAGGTGCTCGCTCACTCTACCTCTGGCAGGAGCCAGTTCCTGCAGCTGGACCTAAGGCAGCCCACAGACTACACTCCGCACATTTCTTCATTTCTCACTTGAGTGCCCTTCTTTAGATTCCCTTTCAACTGCCCACTTTATATCGGCTTCATTACACCACCGCTCCATTTGTAATGTAAATTGAGAAACTCGGGGAAGTTTTTCTTTTGGCCTTGTCTACAGAAGAATACCGAGAGGTATTCAAAACGTATTAACACAAATCAATGGCACCAATAAAAGCAAAATCTCCTTAGCAACATAATCTTGATTGCAAAAGGAGAACTGAGAGCATTTAGCAGAACAGTGGCCCACATGGAATACGCATTTGTCTGGAAGAATCCAGCACAAAGCCTAAAAGAGAGATTTTGAAAAAATCCAAAATTAACTCACAGAGAACAGTTACTCTTTTTTTCAAAAGTACACAATTGGCTACATTAAATCTATCGTGTGCTTTTGGCTCAGCAACATTGTATCACACCGCTTTGCAAACCAAAATTACAACACCCTGCATGCTTCACATGAGTTACAGGGTATTTTTTGTTTGTTTTGTTTTTTGAGAGTTTTTTTCCTTCGTTAATTTCTTTAGTAAAGCAAACAAAAAAGTCTCAAGAAATATTCATCTCACACACAATGCAAAGAAAATTGAATGGCTATCTAACAATATCTAAGACTGTAGGTACAAAAGGCTGAGCTATCTTTTAGGCTTTTTGTGATGGATTCTAAGATAATAACTACTGTGAGCAGTAATGGCATTTTTGCCTAGGTCTCCATTTGTGAAAAAGGAAACTTTACACTTTAAGAACTCTCACATCTTTCACGTCAGGATGAAAAAGTGAATGAAAAAATAAATTCAGAAAATAACGTATCAATTCTTTTAAAACTACAGTATTGAAATGATTCAAGGAAACAATCTACATGCACAAATTCCCCTCAGTTTTTAAATGTTTCAAACAGAATTGTCATTTTGTATTTTAACTAAAACAATCCAGGTGATGGAGGTAAGTGCATCTTTATTGCCTACTGCAGAGATGCCTCAATGCACTTACAATTAGAATTATGTGTGAGTGTATGCACATAATTTTTTTCTATATATATGAAACTATTTTTTAAAGGTTTACACTATCATCTGGGTCAATCAAGTAAAATGAAAAAAGTTTGTATCACAAAGTCATTTGATACAATGTAACAGGTAAAATTTAGCTAAATATGTGTATTTACAGGAGTAGTGATTAGAATTACTTCTGCTTCCTAAATGAAATCTTAAAAACCATTGCTAAGCCTAAGCAGAATCATTGAGAACCCTATTTAAGAGCTGTAACATGCTTCACATGAGTTACAGGGTATTTTTTAAAAGCTGCAGCAGCTTTAAAAATTTACAGGCAACTTAAAACATCTGGTGGAAAAAAGGCAGTATGTAAATTGCATTTTTTTCCTATTCCTTTTTCAAACTACAATGCAAGTTCATGAACACACAGTATAAAACTTAAAGCTTAGTGTGCAAAGTTCCTAAACTCACATTCATAATGCCAATTATTTATTCCAATGTTTCTACTACAGGGCAATTTCTGTGTGTATATTCATTCATATGGTCATTTCAACAGACATCATTAGTTGGGTCAATTTCCTTTAAAATGGTTTTTGATCTGTAAATTCCAGACTTCCTTTTCCAACTTCACCTAAATTGGCTTAAAATTTTATGTAATGTATTATAGTCTTTTAAAGACTAAATGCTGTGAATAGCTAGCAGTATTTTATTTTTGAGCATGGAATCACATGTTGAAGTGCTACAACAGACTCACCTAAAAGCAAAAACTTAAGTAGTCAAAGCAAGCAAAGTTAAAAAAAAAATCCTCTAGCTCAAATTAGGTCTCCATTTGCTTACTAGAAAAACCCTGTTTATGAAGATCTAATTTAATGAGAACAGATATACTGCAATCAACCAGGGACCAAAAATCAAGCCACCTTCAACATAGCCCATCTACATTTCTTTGCAATCATGCAGGCCACCAAATTAATCTAAAGAAAAAATAATCTCATTTTAACAAGAACGGACCATGTTTGTTCGACAATGGCTTTCTTAATAATGAAAGAAATATACATACCTTTAAAACTTAACTGTACCAGTTATTGTCATTTTTAAAATTTTACTGGAAAATGAATATAACTAGAATACCTGAAAGCACAATAGGGGCCCTGATCTTCCGAACAGCTCATCCATAAGAAGTTTCTGATCATTTAAAAATTATCCATGTGCATAAAATCCTTTATTTAACAGTATTTCTGAAAATTGTCACACTTGAATTATAGAAAATAGAATACTTTAAGTAGCCTCCCACTATTTTCTCAAAGGACATGATAGAAGAAAACTCTTATGTAGAACAATTTTTAAAAATTACCACTGTAATACATGAAGAATGTATAAAGGAGGCACAAAGCTGTGTACAATACCTGCCCATTGCATAACTTTCCACCCTGTAAAACAGTGTAGGATAACAATGCAGCTATTTCTCTTAGTCAGTAGTATTTAGCAGATTGCTTTCCAATCATACTTCCACTGTCAGTTTCACAATGCTTAACTCCTCTGAGGACAAAATGTCATTAGCTCCAACAAATATAAAAAGAAATAGAGACTTTAAAGGGCTTTGATAACTTCAAAACAAGCTCTTTTTTCATGAAAACTTTATGGCAATGCAATGAGACTGTTGTAATTACCTAATTAAATAAACTGTTAATAGAGAAAAAAAGATGTGGGCTTTTATTAAGTAAAAAAGGTTTCTTGAGAGCATAGGATACTCGTTCCTTCTATAATATTTTACATTTATAGTGTATTTATGTCAAGAAAGAATTGGAATCATTTTTACTGAATCAAGAACCAGTAAGAGTAGAAGAGAAAAATCTGCAGTTTGTGGGTAAATGATAGTCCAATAAAGGAGAAGAGCCAAAATACTGATCTATCACTTATCTTCTCTTGAAAGCTGATTGACATTGTTCCTTTAAAAAAAAAAAAAAAAAGGAATGGCTGGCTTATCCACCAAAATCAAGAATGCCTGATATGGTTAGTTCATTTAAATATTTCTGAGATAAAGATGTAGGAAAGCAATATGCTATCTATTTTTCTTAAAGAGAAAAAAGCAGTCAACTCTCAAATTCAGAGCACCATGTTTATGAAGTAGAGGAAATGTTTAAAAAAGAAGTTATGATTTTGCTAAAGTATCTAAGATGTAACTACATTTTACAAGGTCCTATTAGAAATTTTTCTCAAGTAGTATATTAATGTTTACCTGATTATTTAAACATGTTATTACTATAAGTATATATAGGAAGTACTCAAATTTTAAATGCAAAATTTGATAACTCAAGATTATCCTATGTAAATAAGTGAAAAAAAGCTATTCAATCATTACTGTTAAACATCAGCTATTTACTTTTATATAGGAGCTTTAATAACAACAAAATAAATAATTAAGAAATGTAAGGTAGTTACAGTAGCTTCCTTTTGTGGAAATGAAAATAAAACTAAAGGGGCCAAGTAACTTGATGATTTTATAGAATATCATAAATGAATTCAAAATCAGGATTAGCATTCTGGATTTGTTTTCAGTATTGTCCATTAAAGTTACAACCAACCTCTGTTGTTTCAATTTACCATGGGTGGGGGGAGGATATTGCTCTATATTACAGAAATAAGAACACAGAATTATGACTAGTAGAAACAATATTTAGACTTCTCTTAAATTACTATAAAAAATTTTTGTACAGGACAAGATAGCAATGCAAGATTCAAAGACAAATCTCACCTCGTATAAAAGGTATGTTCCTAAAAGTAAAGCTGGATATTATATTTATGGAAAATTAAGAGTTACTTTATTTCATTTTTAAGAGTGTTATGTCAACACTATTATGGGATAATTAAAAGTTTGGTTAAAGATTGGCCTTGAGCCTATTCTTTATTCCTTAATACTAGATATATCACCTTTCCAGATGGAGCTAGAGGGTATTATGCTCAGTGAAATAAGCCAGGCAGAGAAAGACAAGTACCAAATGATTTCACTCATCTGTGGAATATAACAACAAAGCAAAAACTAAAGGAACGAAACAGCAGCAGAATCACAGAACCCAAGAATGGACTAACAGTTACCAAGGGGAAAGGGACTCAGGAGGACGGGTGGGAAGAGAGGGATAAGGGGGAAAAAGAGGCATTGCGATTAGCACACATAATGGGGGACGTGCACAGGGAAGGCAGTATAACACAGAAGAGACAAGCAGTGATTCTATAGCATCTTACTACGCTGATGGACAGTGACTGTATTGGGGTATGTGGTGGGGACTTGATAATGGGGGGAGTCTAGTAACGATCACGTTGCTCATGTAATTGTACATTAATGATACAAAAATAAATAAATAAATCACCTTTCCTCAGAAATGGTAATTTAAGAATCCCCAAATGCAATCACCCTACTACGCCCTCTCTGGAAAGTCTGGACTGATAGGGTCCAGTGAAAAGGAAAACACCACTATGACAATTGGAAATTTAAGTTAAGAAAGTAAAATCCAAGTACCACCTTAGCAAAATTGAGAGTGTCAGCCATTCATCACTTAATGTGACTGACCCACTTTAATTTGCCTTCTACACACCTAGCTAAAAAATGCAGAAGAATTAATATTCTTACTGGGAGCTTTGGGGAAAGAAGATAGAAACTCTGAACTATGTCCATCACTGGGTGAAGACTCTGGACATCAAGAGGTCAGTAAAAGGACCCACAGTGCTTCAGTAGGAAAAAAGAAGGAAGGAAAGAGTGTCCAAGACTAGATGTTAGAATTCAGTCAGACAGTTTTAAACACATTGTACTTTTGATTTAGTACTACTGACCAACAGTTGAGCCAAAGCAAATATTTACAGTGAAAATCAGGCATGCAGCTAAAGATTATAATTGCAAAGCACAATATCATAAAAAGCTCAGTCTATGTATATAATGCTACATAAAACTAGTGTAGTTTGAACTCACGCAACTGTGGGTCCAACTGTAGGTTACTATTTAGTATCATTCCTTTATAAACAAAGATTGATATGGAATGTTGTTACAGTTTTATACAGTTTGCCTGTATCTGCTAATATAAAGCAGCAATCAGAAGCTCCTTATAAATAACACTGAAAATACAACCATGGAGAAAGTTGTGGTTCTTTCTGATTTAAAATTATTCAATTATAAAACTAGGTTTTCTAGTATGAAAAGGAAGACATTACTTACTATTATTCAAGGTTTTAAAATTTCTTGATTTTAGGCCAAAATTATATGTTCATATTTTAAATGAATGAAATTAAAGAGTCTTAATAAAGCATCTGATGACCATTTTATATAGGCAAAGTGACCCTTTGAGAGGAAGGGGCAATCTACCTTAGAAGCTAAATGTGTCACTTCACTTTTACTACAGTAGCTTTTGGACATGTATTATAACCCAGATATACAAAAGTCATGTATTAAAATATAACAGGGTTTGCAAAGGGCATTATTTGATAAACTAATGTTTCTATACAGTAATGGTGGACTTATTGTAAAACGCCAGTAATTAAGCCTATGTAAAATCTATACATTAGAGTTTCTGCCAATAATACCTTTCCTTGGCCAATAATAAAAATTAAAAGTACCTATGGTTCATGTCTTACAAACTTTAGGTAAGAAAACAGGAACTGAAGAATAACAATCATTTAAAATATTTCCTCTGGACTAATGTTCACATATAGGCATCTCTGACATTTCTAATTTCCAACATAGCTGCTTAGATTCACGATTCAAGAAAGGATAGCCAAGAGTTTATACTGGGGGCTAATAAAAAAAACAAGTATGGAAACCTAACCCTAAGTTATGGTAATACCACATATGAAGCTTTCATGGTTCTTTTCTATATAGACATTGAAATATAAGAGTGCACATTTCTAGGGAATTAAAGTGATTGACTCATTTGCCCAAATTTGAAAAGCTTTTAAAAAATCCTACACTTAATATCACCAACTATGAAAATTATCTTAGTTAAAATATTTTATGGGAATAATTTTAAAATGATAATTTATAGAAACTAATAACAGGAGAAAGAAATGTCTAAATAGGTAGAGTTTTTCCTATAAAGCTAATCAATACAGTGCTCTACAAATTTACAAAATTTTAGATATGGAACACTATGTTGCATAGTGTACACATTCATTGTATTTTTCTGCTCCTTCTGAACCCTGAAGCAGATTTTAGCCTTCTCCATAAAATAACTTTTCACACTGGAACCACAAAGAAATACTAGTTTTTGAATAACATTACCATTTAATTGCACTACTTTAAGGTAGTAGGACACACCCTATATACAAGGTAAATTTGAATTCTTTGACCTTTGCGCTTTTCATTGGAGAAGTTATTTTATAAATTCATGATGAGCGTTTTGGTGGGCAATGGAAACAAATAATTCTCAGACACCTCCCCCCCCCAAATCCTAGTTTTTAAGATAATTTCTAATGTCCCATATAGGACATTTAACTGTTCAAATTTATACAGAATCACAGTACTTTAGAGAAGTGCAAAGAAATACTTAAAAAAAAATACAGGTATATAAGTTAATGAAACTGGTATTTAAAAGATTTAATACAAGGAAAAAAGGTATTATATAGTGGTACCAATTCTTAATACAAATTATTAAGCATAGTTTATATAATTTCAAAAGTTATTCACATTATTGCTTGATACCACAGTTGTATGGAACAAGTTCTTGACACACATTAAAAGTATAACTTCAGGTTTATAAAAACAAAAATTTACATATAGGTCATTCAGAGGTTCAGAAAGTTTTAAAATGAAGATATGTACAACCAAAAGGAGAAAAAAAATGCATGTTTGTATATATTTAAAAGAAACAAGCTGATGTGGTTCAAACTTATATGTCACACTCTCAATTTAAAAAGTATACATAACTGAAAGCAAACTAGTGAGTGAAAATTATATATGTCCTCCATTTCTTAGTAATAATCTGTTCTAAATATCAATGGGAAATTAAACACCAGCTTATTTTTAATTCTAGAACTTTTGCTTTCTTTCAAAAACTTTTCAGAAACATATATCCATTCTACAATTGTTAAATTGGGAGAAATATTTTCCTTAGAAATTTTTAAAAGGAGAATCTTCATACTTTTGTATATAAGATTTGATAAATGATAAAAAATAACCCAAATAAGGCCATTATTAATGTCATCTTAATCAAAAATATACACATATTGTAATGCTACTATACTTTGTGATCCTGAGCTCTAGTAACCATTAGATACATGCATGCCATTCATTGATTTGCCTATTCTATTAAAAATAATCTAATCCTGCCTTACTACCTTTGAAGACAGAATACTTTCAAAACTTTTTGACAGGTCTTCATGTTAGATATTTCTGCTGTAAACAGAGCATTAGGAATTGTATGAGAAAGGGTATGTTAGGTTCCAAAAAGCTATTAAAGAAAACTTACTATTTCAAAATAATAACTATGTTAAATTTAAAAAGGAAGAAAAATAATACAAAGAGTGTGCTTGGTAGAATAGATAAGTAGAGCCTTACAAAGGTGTTTTTCCATAAGGAATTAATAAATAAAGGACTTCATGTACCTTAGTGACAAAATAAAAAAGGCTGGCCACTTTTTATGCTAAGTTCAAATGTATTTTTTTGATAATACAAAAAAGTAGTCGTTGAAAATCAGAATACATAACTGTAAAGAGCACAATAACTTAAGTATTAAACATCTTTATGAAATAACTGTTGCAAAGTTTGACAAAAATGCACACTTAGAACATGCGGTTATTAAAAAAAAAACAGAAATAAAAAAACACCACACAATTTCTGTAGAACCAATGTTATGTTACCACCAGGAGAGCACCAAGCAAGGCACCATTGGAAAGACAACATACTTGGAAAGTCTCTATAAATAAAGTAAATGCTAATCTGGTCGAAAAATTGGTGTCTTTGGTAAAAATTCTATAAGGATGACCTGTAGAAAGAGAAAAAAAAGTTTTAAAAAGATTTAAATATATTTTTTTATCTTAAAAATTGTGTAGATATATTCCACTAAAATCAATTTTGAGAGTGCCTTGGACCTACAGAAGTAGAATGCATGCATTAATGAATAAGAAAAGAGAGCTAGCATTTATTTACTGAGTACTAACTACATATGAAGTGCTTCATACTATATGGATCTATTTAATCCCAAGAACTTTTCATGAGGCATGTATTATCGTCCTCATTTTACAGATGAGGAAACTGATGATGCAAGGAGTGTTAACACCATGGATTGTGGACTCAGTATCTGAAGAGAGAATTATCTTCACTCTAAAGCCTTGACCTTTCTACTGCACTATATGTGACTGCAACTTACCCAATCTTTATTTCTTCAGACTTCCTCCCTTTTATGTAAACCAATTCCATGGGTCTTTAAGTTCTGGAGTTGCTCTCATTTTACTGTACCAGGATATGTGATCTCTAGTAAAAAGGTATCGGTCCTTTAACTCTTATTTTTCTAAAGGGTCCTTTTCTTCTTAGATTAGCAAAAATAAAAGTTAAAATTTGTTACAAAGGACCTTTTACTAGGAAACTAAAGAAAAACTGACAAAAACAAAACAGAGCAATACAGAAAGACACAAGTTCAGCAAAGTTAATTTTTATTTCAAACTTGAACTGTCTTAAATTACAATCAGTTCTTTCCCTTGTTCCAATTCTGTATGAAACAGATGCTAAACAAAAATTTTTTATTTGAATTGCTTCCAAATTCGATGAACTCCTCATTTATTTCAGAAACTGTGCCTTGATATAACCTCCCGGTTTGGACACTCTTTTACATTTAGCCATCGGAGGCAGAAACCTTCATTTTTGCTCTTTGCTTCTTCTGGTTGTTGATCTGCCTCAGTCAAGAAGGTCTTTCTATACCTTGTCCCCAAACATTGCTTTCCTAGTTTACTTATCCTGCAGTAGTCTTAGGTACCACATTTACCACTCTTCTGACTTACTTGTCCACAAAATGTTCACGAGCTTTCTGTCTAGCTATTTTATTTGAGCTAGATCCCTCCATTTCTCAGTTTCCTCATCTACAAAATAATTGGACTGAAGTAGATAGATTCTTTGAAGCTCTAAAATTCAGTAATTAAATGTCTAAACTACTTATGAATCAATATTCAATGAATACTTCTGTACTTCAAACATGTCCTCAATCAAGCAGTATGTGAGATTTCAGTTCTTGGGCATAGGCATTACATTCTATAGTATATACTACACAATGCAAAGTAAAGACTATCTGACTATATTTGAATTTGTACTACTTTTAAAGAACATATCATATGAACTCTTTTCCTTCAGAAGTCACACACAAAAATTTCTCACTCTCATTTCTTCTAAATCATACTGCTCTACCACATATGAATGAAAGAAAAGTTGGTATCAAGCTGGTTTTTCTAGACTGTCTCCAATGTTCAAAATACAATCAAGGAGAATTATTTTCCCATAAAAAATGAAATTTCTGTTAAGTTAAAAGAAAGTTGAGGCCAAGAGAAACACTCAGTAAAAGGCCCTAAAATTCATTAGGTGAGGAAGCACACTCCCTTCTTACTAGATTATTTGCCATCTTAATTTTAAAAATTATTTTTTAGGGATGTTTAGAAATTATGTTATTCCTCCATTCAACTATCACAAATATACACACTCTGAGAAAACTCAGAAAAAATACACTTTTTAAGAAATTCTTATACATTACTTTTTATTTTTACTACTATTCTGAAAATCTTATGAAGGAGTAAGAAATAACGTAATGACTTTAGGGGAAGTGTTTATCTAAAAATTCATGATAAAGAAAACTATTTCACAAAGTATATCAGAATGTTTTGAAGGTTAGTAAATTATTATTTTTAGTTAATAAAAGAATGACACAAAAATAAGCATGAATACAATGAGTATATTTTATGAATGAATGACATTTATATATTTTTTTCTGGGAATAATTTTTAAGTTTTTCTTTCCAAAGTAAATTAGAAATGTGCAAAAAATATACCAGTGAAAGCTTCAGTTTTAAGCTTAGTGTTTGGGTTCATAAGTATAGCAAATATTTTTTCACAAAATCCTTTAAAACTCCTACTTATCCATTCTTCCCACAAAATACAAACTCTTACCATCGAAAGACTAGCATTTTCACAGGTCACTCTCAAAACAAGTTATCTGAATGTGCTTTTTTATTATAATGAAGCATCAAGTGTCTTTCTTATCATTATAAATTATCATGTTTAATATAGTAGATAATGATAAATCTACATTATTTAGTTCACTGAAAAGGGCTATTCTATGAAAAAAGACATTTTTAATATGTTTTTATGTTCTAGGCTAGAAATTAGATCTGTATGATAATGAAAGTAAGGAAAAATGCTACAGAGAAAAATGATTTTATGGTAATTTCCAACTATTTAAGCACTGTTTTAATCAATTTATACACATACATGCACACACCATCTGTGATGGCTATACTGTTTCAAAGAATAGACAAAATTTGTCAGAAATAATGTGCCAGGTACCTCACAAAGGCTAAGACTTTAATTTTCAACAATTAACTCTTTCTTTAGATCTTCTTCTTTTAATACAATAACCTTTCCACATTTCAAACACCCAAACTCAAGGAAAAAATAAATAAAAATTCATAATTTTCTATAGTTTTCTGAATTTCTCAAAAGAAATGTTGTTTAAGTAAATCAAGGAGTCAATAAATTAAATCTCATACTGAACGTAAGTTCTAAAATTCACTGAATATAGGTTAGATATCTTTTAAAGGATAAACACAGGAAGAGACATGTCTCATGTTCTGCTTACTTTTAAGATAATTTTTACAAAAAAATTCTAATTATACACTGAAAGATTCTTTAAAGACCTCTGAGGTACGGGCAGTTAAAATCTATAAAGGCTAAAGTTTCTTAAGCTCCAATGGCTTGGCTCAAAGGTTTTCTTCCATACTTGGAAACTTGATTAGCATTATATAAAAAAGCCATATCTGACTTGCTGCGTAACCAAAGTTGTGGCTATTCTTTATACAGCATCTAAAATTTCACACTCCATCAACACATGTTCAGCCTATTTTATCTTGGCAATTAATTTATTATTTTTCAGAACACAGTGAAGCCTTGTTTTCAAGTCATTCATAACTTTATAAATCAGTCTTGCATATGAAACCATGCAACTGTGAACCGTAGAAAATTCTTGCACTCAGGAGATTAAGCTCTTGACACCTTTGCTGATTAATAATCATGGAAAGAATAAGATCAGAAGCAAAATAAATGATCATTTAATAGAGAAACTCACAAAACAGCCCTTTAACTTACATATTCCATCATGTTATTCGTTTCACATTTCCTTTTGCTCAGTCTCCAGTGCAGGCACAGCTAGACAAGTAGGAGAGTAAAAGAAGAAAAATGAGCTCTGTTTTATTGCAGCACACAGACTAACCCATTTGTCCACCTTTCATATTTTTAGTTCAACAAAAGCATCTGTTACCATACTGCGCAATTCAGACCCCAACAGTACGAAGCTGCTCCCTGTGGTACTCACCTTGTGGTATAACCTATTGTTTTCCCATTCTAATAACTTCTCAATCGATCTTCGTGTCTGGAAGACAAATGAGAAAGAAGTTTACTCTTGACTGGTTTTAGAAAAACTTTGTTTTGCAGCTGCTTTCTGTGTGAAAAGGAAAGAGATACAGACAGTGACTGAGTATAGGGTGGTCTATAACAGTATCAACATTCTAGTACTAAAGAGTGATCTGAACAGAAATAGCATCCTATTTTAATAAAGATGTGGTTTTGTTTTTTATTAGCACTACATCTTTTTTAAACTGTTTCAAACTTACTAGCCTCTGATTTAAAACTATGGAAGTATAAAAAGCTAATGTTAACTACCAAATGATATAAATTTAAATCCTGATTTCTTTAAAAATATTTTTGCACTATGTAAACAGCACTGTAAGTTCATCAATATATATTTTAAAACCAAGGTTATTTAAGTGTTAGTTAACAAAATGCAAATGGCCTTTAGGGCAAATTCAAAAAGGAAACAATTAAAAGTTAATAAATGAAAGAAATCAATTAGTTATCAAACTATTTTCACATTGTACTTAAAAATAATGTCCAAATTTAAAAGCTAATTTATTATTCCACAGATAAAGATTTTCAAAGAGAGACAAAACTGTATTTAAACCAACAAAAAAATGACAGCAAATCAAAGTCTCAATAGTACTGTTAAAGGAATCAACTGAGAAATTTACATTTAAGATCACTTGTTTTTTGCAATATATGCTATGCAGCATGAAATATTCTTGCTTGGGAATATGAATAAAAGAGGGGATAATTCATGGTGCCAGGTGTTAGGATGAGACTGACACAGCTGCAGGTGCAAAAAGGACAGTGATGCCACAAGGATCAACTGCAACTTGGTGCAGCTGCAGCTTCCTTGCAAAGGAAGAAAAAAGCATCTAGTGCTATTAATATGGCACAACTAAAGTACTAATAAATATGAAAATATGCATTTCAAGCAAGGATGAGCTAGGTGAAACTGTTGGGATCAAGATTGTTTTGAATAGTGTTACATAATAAAATAGTTAATATTTATTTTAATATCTACTATAGTTACCTTATTACCTTTGAGCATGCTGAACATGCTGAAGACGCAGCATGTTCAGCATGTGTAGGTGTCAATTATAGTTCACAACTACAACAAATTACATTTTCGAAGCTTATTTCATAAAAATCAGAAAATCAACTTACTCTTTAGGTAATAATAAGCCAATGACTAATTTATTACATTACTTTTTCTGAACAGTTTTTTTTGGGGCAAGAATTTTAAAGGAAAAAAGTGCCCTTGTTAACAATGATCAGCAGACCTCACTTGTTTCTTTGTAAAGATAGCCTTTTAGAGGCAGCTCTCCTTTTAAATGAAAATAGGGCAGCAGTTATGGTCACACTTTTTGTTAATTTAGGTGCCAGTCAGCCCCAAATCAAAAGAAAATAAGGCTGCAGAGTGTAATTAACATTCAGTTCAGTCGTTTTGTCCCTTGTCTAGCCCCCAAGCTTTGTTAAAATTGCCATCTGAATGCTGAAGGCTGTAGGGAAATCGATTTGATTCTAATCGCACCATGAAAAGAACATGATCTAACTGCTTTCAGCCCTCCGTAAATCTGTACTAGGTCTTTAGCACAATGCAACTTCCAATTTAAAAAGCACTGAATGTCTCGTCAATGACTTTGTGAAGAAAAAAGAACAAGGAGCAGACATAAAAATTCCAATAGTTGTTTAAGCATTAAAGTTCATTTGCATCACAGCGAACCTGAAAAGGGCTGACCTCTCAAACCGCCTCTCAGGTCTATGAAGTTGTAGCCTTGACAAGCTCACATTGACAGAGCTCATTGACTCTGAAAGGCTACTCTATCAATGGGGAAAAATGGCAATAGGTTCTACTCCGAGCAGGCATCTGCCTGCCCACCCGCTGCTAAACCAATGGTAAAACCGACTCAAAACCTGAATCTACCTTGTAATCTTCCTTTCTGGGACCTTTTAATAATAGATTAAGATTACTATACAATTTGAGGTTTTACTTTTACTGATGGTTGAGAAGGGGAAAATGGGGTAAGAAAGAACAAGGATGGACAAAACAAGATTTCCAAGGCTGTTGTTTTACATTAATGCATAAAATTAAGAGCTTAACATTACACTCTGCAAATACTCATTACTCAAAGAAAAAAGTGTAGTTGCCATCATTTCATCACAAATTTAAATCCATGCTATATTATAATAAGGGTGGATCTCATTATGAATGGATCCCATGATGTATATGATACATAAACACACACAATTTAGAAACTTAAAAATACTTACTTTAAATGACTTAACTACCAGTATTTTGAATAAAACATAATTATAAAGTGTGAACCTTAAACTCCAAAATATTTATGTAGGAATTCTGAATCTACTCTTTGCCTCTAATTAGGAGTTTAATGACAGGGTTTGATATAATTGTACTTACAATATTGAAGGTTTCTGAACCAAACCCTGGTAGGCCATATTCTGAATAAGCATCTAAATATAAAATATTTCTACACACTTGACAGTCTGGAGTAAAAGCTTTGAATTAGCACCCTCTAATCGTGTGGTTTAAGACTTCTTTCCTGCTTGACAGGTGAAAAAAAAGCACTTGCACGTGCAGCTTAATTAATCACTGCACTTGACATTTCAATGATTTACAGTGAGGAGCAGGTGAGAACATACAAAACCAGAAAGGAACCCTTGATCTAAGTGGAACATTTCTAGCACACTAAGGTGACAAGAATGTGGATTCTAGCAGTAATGAAAAATTTTTTTTAATTAAAGAAAGAAACTGTGCCACAAATTATTTGTTAGTAACAACAAAAGCTTAAATTAAATGGAAAAAAAACTTTAACTACTGGGAATGTTTAATACTCTGCAATTATTTTCAGTTAACAAAATCAAAATATATTTTCAAGATTAAATACAATACCAATTTGGCAGATACTGAAAAAAATATATGACATTTCAGCATTTATAAAAGCTATTTAAAAGTCTTTAAACATGAAAAGAAAGCACCTTATAATTGCAGTCATCTAGAAATAAGAGTTAAGAATTTAAGTCCACAGGGTTGTCAGATAGCTATTTCTAATAAAATGTAAAATTCAACTACCAAACTCTATAATTATCACTGGACAAGCAAACCTAACCATGTAAAAATGTCCCTGATTTTCTGAAGGTTATATTAAAGGCTACCAAATTCAATATAAATTAAAGGAAACTAATAGGCATCAGGAAAAAATATGTATAGGGTTTGTCAATATGAAATATACCCCCCCCGAAAAAAAGTCTTTCAGTATTCTAGGTCAGTAGACTTCTAAAAACAAGTATCGTAATTTTCTTAAAAGAATTTGGTGCTTGTGAAAAGCACCAGACTGACAGTCATGGGAACTAAAAATCTTCTATTTAACTGAAAGAACAGGGGAAAGGGCAGTACAGCCTTC
This sequence comes from Manis pentadactyla, assembly GCF_030020395.1. NCBI lineage: Eukaryota > Metazoa > Chordata > Mammalia > Pholidota > Manidae > Manis > Manis pentadactyla. The sequence goes on from NC_080023.1 coordinate 43,155,796, forward strand.
AGTGCAAGCTTCCCTACAGTGGGCCTTAATCCTTTTCAGTGCTCACACCCTGGGGGTGAGAGGACAGGTTAGTGGTTCTTTACCAAAGAATCCTCAGTCCTCCTGTCTAAGATGATCAACAAGAAACCTTATTTTATCATAGATTATTATCCTTAATTAAAAAAACTAAGGCTCCCAGCTCACAATATGAAGCAGAACAAGTTTTTGATGAAAATGATGTCACATCACTAGCCTGGTCTGTAAGAGGAGAGCTCCAATCATCTGGGCTGCCATCCATTCTCCCTCATCACACAGCTCACTTTTTCCCCCCACAAATATGTCACTTCACACCTTGCTAATTATATTTTTCTCACTGGTGAACTATTTCTAATATAGCCATTCAGCAATGTTTAAGTAAAAAATAACAGAAATTCAAAAACATCATTTCAATTCTTAAATAGACATATTTGTTGAACAGATTTAAGTTGAGTAATAACAAGTTACAATAACAGAAGGATAGAAATTCGGGCACCTATTTTTTTTGTATTAAAGTATCATTGATATACAATCTTATGAATGTTTCACATGAACAACATAGTGGTTCCAACATTCACCTGTATTATCAAGTCCTCAGTGCCCCCCCCACCCATTGCAGTCACTGTCTACCAGTGTAGTAAGATGCTACAGAGTCATTAGTTGTCTTCTCTGTGCTGTACTGTTGGGCATCTGTTTCTATTGCTTTGGTTCTTTTTAAATTTTTGGTAGGTTTGTGAAAATAAATCACAATATGAAAATTGCAAGGGAAGTAAAATAGCCTGAATAATTCACAAATGGCTAAACTATGATAATCAACAGTTAACTACAGTAGGCATGACATACTCCTATCACTGCTTGAAAAAGTGGTTTTTCAAAGTGGTTTTCTAGAAGTTGCTAATAAAAATCAGTGGAAATCTCATGAATTTTAAAGTTCTTAAAGCCAAAGAAAAAATGTTAAGTGTTAAAACTGTTAATAAAATTTCTCTGAACTGTTACCGAAGAAATAGCACTCAGTCTTTAGAACATAAAGATGCCAAGATATGTTAAAATGTATAAGCAGAATATCTCACAAATAGTTATTTATAGAAGTTCAGCTACTTTAATTTGAAATTAAAATTTGAATGGGATTTATTCATAACATCACAGAATGTCAAAGTGCAATTTCAAGTGTTTAACTTCTTGTTGAAAACAAGCTTAATTTTAAACTCCTAAGTTTATAATGCATTAACTAAGCTTTAACTGGAATAATGCTTTAAATATATTCATAATCTTTTTTTTAAGTATTTTTCAAAAAAGAACCATACTTATCTTCTGACATCTGTGCAAATTCAAATTGCTACAGTAAGTGAAACAAAAATGTTCTTAGTTATAAGTCATTAGAAGGAAACCATATAAAATGTTAATTGAATTATTTCAACTTCAGAGAAAATTATGTGATTCACTTGTTTGTTCTGGATTAATATAAATCTTTTATTACAGTGATATGCAAAAAATTAAAAGGCATACTCAGTATGATGATAAATGAAAAATCTGGATTCACCAAAAAGACAAATTAGAATCTGATCAGATTCCTCAAAAGGATTTTTAAACAAATGGCCTTCTTGTACTTAAAGGCTCCTTTAAAAATTTTTTATGTGAACATAACTTTTAAATAACCTAGATAAACTAAAACATCCACCAAAGTATCATTATAATAACCCTTTCTTTTACTAATGTTTATTAAATGTAATGTTCAAAATGAGGATAAGCTAAACAACTGCAAACATTTGGGTACGAAAAATAACCTCTTAATCCTGAGCAGTAACACATAGATACTAATCTTAAAAAAGGGATTCTTACATGCAATTTTCAATATTTGTGACCAAGGCTCGTGATTCTTAACTTTTTTAGGTTAAGAATCACTTACCTGACTACTTTGTGAATAATGGAAAAGGCACATATGCACAGATATTTAAATGCTGTACACAATTTTAAGGGGGTTATTCACTAACTTCTGGTAACATTTCAGAAAATACTAGTTAACACCTCAAAAAACTAAAACTGAGTTTCAATTGACAGTAGAAGATTACAAAAACTTGTTCATAACACAAATAGAGTTAACTAAGCCAATTAATCAAAAGTATTACTATCAGGGATTTGTAAAAAACACATAATTACACAAGAAAATCACTGGTTAGGACCAACTTAGGTAGAGTGGAAAAAAAGAAAAATCACCTGCTCATTGATTATAATGAATAACCAGAGAAACCAAAAGAGGTAAGGAATAGTATATGTTGATTCACACTTTGGATCTGACCCCATACCAGCTGTCTTCCCTTTGTTATTTTATTTAATCTACATGGCACCTTGTATTCCTTTCATTTTACAAATGAAAACTATGGCTTGGAGGAGTTAAGACACTTAAAGCTACACTAGGAAAGGATCGTGCTAGGATTCGAAACAAGGATTACATAGCCTTCCTTCAACATTATGCTCTTTCCATTATTCTACAGAGTTATGAATTTCTAAAGAACCCATAACTTGTCAAATAATATGCCTATGACATGGAGATATCTAAGCCACTAATCAGGCTGTCTGCCTTAAACAACCAACTTACTCTAAAACTAAACTTTTCCCAGCTCTAATTTTCTGTGGTTCTAAGGTCTGGGAAATAACCATTCTACTGTATTCTGCAGTCTCAAGGAGATTTATCCAAAGTGTCTTTTATCTGGTTTTAACACCTTTCCTCATGCAATAAAACATGACTTGAGGTATATTTCTATTTTATAGATTACACAACACAGGTTTATTTTTAAAATCGTATTTTTAAACCATCAGAAAATTCCAGAAGCCATATGCACTAGATGAAATAAAATCCAGAGAAGGAAAGAGCCCTTCCTAAATTATTTGATAATTATTGGCCATTTTCTTACTTTGTAGATTTCAGGAGTGGGCTGAGGATTAAGCCTGGCACAAGTGGGACATTACTGGGGGAAAGGGAAATCAAAAGAGCTTCTGCAGGTTGTGTGGGTTGGCTCAATGGACCGGAAATTAAATGTATCTTAAATGCAAAGCCAGTTTTCCCTAGAAATATTACTGAGTTCTGGGGCAGCATGGAAGGATGGCGGACCAAGCCAGAAAGGCAAAAAAAAATTATTCAGTCTCCCAGTGCTTAGGAGAGAAAGGAGGATCTGAAACATACACATGATTGGTCTACCCCTTCAAGACACTTGAACTTGAATGAGATGGAAGGCTAAAAAGCCAATCTCAAAATATCCTAAGGTATACAGCTTTTAGGGTGAGGAGACAAAGACCTGCCAGGCCTTAATCAAAAGTCTAGAATAGCCATACCAGAGAAACAGAGAAAACCAGAGGTGAACTGAATCTTACAAAACTTGCAAACCAGACTGACCAGCTCAGTCTCTGATTAATGATCATTCCCTTTTACCTTATCTGCCTAATAGAGGAAAGAAGGGATCCTTGATCGTGGAAGATCTCATTTGGAGCTTCTACTTCATTTTGTGTATAATATCTAATACAAAATAAAGAACTGTAAGAGGTAGGAAAATGTGACCAATCATCAAAAGGAAAGAACCCACAGAAACAGACCTACCGGTAATCCAGGTATTGGTGTTAGCTGACACTCAACAAAATAGACGGAAAAGACAGACAAAAATTTGGGTGAAAAGATGAAGAATTTAAAAAGAGAAGTGGACTCTATAAAAGCATCAGATGGACATTCTGGAACTGAAATATACAGTATCTTAAGAACTCACTGAATGGGTTAACAACAGCCTGGACACCAGTGAAGATAGGCAAATCTTTCTACAAACCACCAAACCAATACTATGTCCTAAATATTCAGAGAGAACTGAATGTCAGCCAACTTCTGGCAGATCACACTTTTGAAGGAGTTTAACACATCTTTAAAGTCCCAGTGCTAGCTCTGCACATTTAAGGCTCAAAGTTTATACTTTTTTGAGTATCCTCTTTTATAATAGTAACATATCTTTATTACAATTAAAAACAAATTGTCAGTGCTGTTCACACTAATGGCCATAATTTATTTAGCTTATATTAAGAATGAATTTTCTAAGTGTCAAGCCTAAGATATTCTTTAAAATTAAATAACAATATATTCCTCCTCAATTTTATAATATAGGAGATACTGAGGAAAGGGCAAGAAACTACAAACTGAGCACCTAGGGATTAACATAGAAAACCCAAATCTCCCTTCAGTGCGAGTCCCTGTCCCTCCTACACTGTTGCGTTAACTCATTTCACAGCATTCTCAATCTAAGAGTAAATACACAAGTTTCACGGAAGAATATAGTATTAGGAAAAAAAATACTTTATCGAAAATCACATGCATGATCCTTTCGTAGTGCATAAGAATGATGACTGGGTATTCATGCTCTCATGTGACATGTGCCTCCCTCAAACCTTGTTACAACACAGGCACATTATCCATACGATGTACAGGCAAAGAAAAAAAAATCATGTGCTATTATCTGCTAGGGAGTGAATAACTAATAAATATTTTTCAAAGACAGGTATGTTGGTTTCTATTTACTTTTGTAGAAGTAAAACAGAAGTAAAAGCAATATATCAACTGTTAGCTGTCCAACTGGAACTCTGTATAAAAAATATTTAAAATATACTTTTTGGACATTACATAATGATAAAGGGGTCAGTCCAACAAGAGGATATAACCATTCTAAATATATATGCACCCAACACAGGAGCACCAGCATATGTGAAACAAATACTAACAGAATTAAAGGGGGAAATACACTGCAATGCATTCATTCTAGGAGACTTCAACACACCACTCACCCCAAAGGATAGATCCACCAGACAGAAAGTAAGGACACAGAGGCACTGAACAATACACTAGAACAGATGGACCTAATAGACATCTATAGAACTCTACATCCAAAAGCAACAAGATACACATTCTTCTCAAGTCCACATGGAATATTCTCCAGAATAGACTACATACTAGGCCACAAAAAGAGCCTCAGTAAATTCCAAAAGATTGAAATTCTACCAACCAACTTTTCAGACCACAAAGGTATAAAACTAGAAATAAATTGTACAAAGAAAGCAAAAAGGCTCACAAACACATGGAGGGAGGCTTAACAACATGCTCCTAAATAATCAATGGCTTAACGACCAAATTAAAATAGAGATCAAGCAATATATGGAAACAAATGACAACAACAACACAAAGCCCCAACTTCTGTGGGACACAGCAAAAGCAGTCTTAAGAGGAAAGTATATAGCAATCCAGGCATATTTTTAAAAGTCTGAACAATCCCAAATGAATAGTCTAAAGTCACAATTACCAAAATTAGAAAAAGAAGAACAAATGAGGCCTAAAGTCAGCAGAAGTAGGGACATAATAAAGATCAGAGAAGAAATAAATAAAATTGAGAAGAATAAAACAATAGAAAAAAATCAATGAAACCAAGAGCTGGTTCTTTGAGAAAGTAAAATGTACTTTTCTACTGCATCCACTTTATCTACTTTATGGTCTCCTTCCTTTACAATGAGTTTGTATCGTCAAGAAACACAAATTTATTGAAGCATTAGAAAAATAACTAGCAGAAAGATAAATATGCTGAAAATCTAAATAAAGTATTGCGAAAGCTGATATAAAATGCTTGGACACTGTTATCATTTATAAATCAACTGGATAAACTCAGTTAAGTTCCAACAACATTCTATGAGCCTGAACTTCTTAACTTACAAAATAATGATCTTTTAAACTTCTTCCAAACCTCCAAAATCACCCACTTCTAGGTATAAAATCAAATTATGATAAAAAATAGCTTTTGTATCATTACTGGAAAGTGAAAAAACAGATGAGATTTGAGTTACAAGCCTAAGTCATGGCTTAGTTTTATAGGCTATGATACCTCAAACAAATCACTTAACTTCTAGGCCTCAGTTTTCTCACCCTTAAAATAGGAATAATATGAATAAAACCTATTAGCATTTCGTGAAGATTAAATTACATAGTACAAGCAAAATGATTAAATCAATCCCTAGCATATACTAAACACTCAGTAATTAGATGCTATCATGGTATTTATAACACAGGACTGTTGTCAAGATTAAAAGAGAAAATGTATGGGTTTTACAATATATGCGTGTACCAAATCATCATGTTGTACAATTTAAATTTGCACATTTTGCAACTGTATTTCAATAAATCTGGAAAAAAGGGGAGAATGTATAGGGTAGATCTTATGTTAAATGTTATTACAAACACAGAGGAGAGAGAGGGAAGGAGGAAATTATTAGAGGTGGTGGTTACATTTATGGCATTCTTTATAGTGACAATTTCATCATGGGTATATACTTATCTTCAAATTTATCAAGGAGTATACATTAAACATGCAGCTTTTTTGTATTGTCAGTCATATCTCAATTAAAAAAAGACAAAGAAATTCAAAAAGAGAATGCATATAAAACATCTTGCTAATATCAGGTATATACAACAGATTTCTTGTTCTCTGAAAGTAGAACATTCCTATAAAAGTTTTCTTAAGCCACAATGGAGTAAAGCAAAGAAACAATTACCTTTAATGAAATATTTTTTTACCATTTCCAGACCTAAAAAATAACCTCTCTTGGGTTTTTCTGATACCTTGGGCCACATCTTGCTAAAAGATTCACAAAGTAAATCAAGATAAAACACAGATGCTCACAAACACAGTTCAAAGCTGTGGCAGCTTGATGCGGAGACACTGAGTATATAGTTCCTGGGAAAGGAGTCTGGTGACACCACTCTCATTTCCTGGGGTCTGTGATGTCTCTGTAATGGCTCACTGCAAAACAAACCCTGAACACTATTTTTGCTTTTTGCTTTTTTGTGAAAGTGAAAATTCTCTTCAGATTTCTTTTGGTTAGTGGAAACAGGTACTAATGAAGGTCTTTCATAAAAGGGAAGTGGCATAACATCAACTTGTGAAAAACAGGGGACACTTATAATCATTATCCTTCTCTTCATTTTTTCCTTGGAGTCTATTATTCCATTAATACCACTACAATTTACATTTTATAGCAAAACGTCTTAAGTTGTACATACATCAGGAATTTAGCAATGTGGAGTGATCTGTATTATAAAGCAAACGTTAGTATCTTAAATTACACTAAAGCAGGTGTAAAGATCAAACATCTAATATTATGTGAAAAGTTTTCTTAAATATAAAATCAAAATGTTTCTTATTTAAATATGCAAATGTATAAGTTTCTTTCTTCTGGGTACATGATAGAAATTTCCATAAATCATATTTTATATTTCTATGTCTATTACTGTACATTAAAACAGCACATAAATCTTTCTCTATCACAAACATCAGGCTCCTAAAACCCCTCTGTAATAAGAGCATATGAAAGTGGAGAAAAAAGGAAACTGAAGAATATTATTGACCATATGGAAACCTCATAAGTATTTGTTATATTTACCAAAATAAAACAAACTGGTTAACATTTAAAAAATTAGCAGTGACTCTCTATATCTTCAATCAACAATAATGGCTATCATAAGAATACATTTCATTCATCATCCCTTGTTCACTAGAAACTTTTCAGGATTTTCCTTCACTAAAATTTCATTAAGATGCTTTTAAGTTTGTTTGCTTTGTTTCATTATCTACAATATATTACAGGAATTTTTCTTCAGAATATTCACCCAAAAGTTCAATGCCATTCTCATTTTATGATTCAGTTACTGAATATAAACGCTCAAACCCAAACCCAGAGTAAATTTAGAGTTTTGAAAGCTCTGGGTAACTTTTAGCCCTGTCAATATACCTGAGTAAGTATATTTCAAATTTCTCCCATATACAAATTTTTGTAGCATTCTTAATTATGACTCACGCAAGTTCACTTAGCCTTAAATCTCTTTAGGTCTTACAAGGCTGCATTCTCACTCAAAAACCCCTATTCCTGACCTCTCCCATTTGGCTTCCCAACCCCTAGTATACCCTAAACGAAGCAATTCATAATTACCAGATAACTAAACTTCAGCATGAAAGAAAGATATCCAGAAGTAAATCAAAGCACAATTTATCTTACAAGAAAAACAGACTGGATACAAACCCTTCAAAGTTTCAAAAACCAACTAGCAAATATCTAAAAAACAAGCCTCAGAGAAGAAAAAAAATGATAATAAAAAACTAAACAGTTAGCCAGAGACGGGTAAGATTCCTCAAGGGAGGAACAACCTAAGACAGGCACAGTCGCAGGGGGGCCATCAGGTGAGAAATTGGGGATCAACAGAGGTGAGGCTTAGAACCTCACCCCCCCGTTCTGAGAGAAATCTTCTGCATACGTGGATGTTTTATTGCCCTGGTCTAGCTTGGATTAACACATAGTCTACAGGCACACACCTGATCATCTACATGTGCTCTCTTACAACACTAAACTATGTTTTCTACCTTTATCTTGTATCTACCTACCACTTCAGCATTTTATTAAAAATAATAATAATAAAGAGAGATATGTGGTATCCACATATAAATCAAGTATAAAAACCAAATGAGTATTCATATTTGAACTGACTGTTTATAGTTCATAATGCATGAGCAAAACCGAAAGTTTCTGTGATGACTGCCCTTGTACTGTTCACTATGTAACTTATTCATTATGTAAGAATTTGTTCTACATGTAAAAACTTGTTTGTTATGCCTCAGAAGATTGGAGACTGACAAAAATTAGGCTTGGGGTGGATTAATGATTGTGCATTGAGCATTGACTCCCCTATACAGAATTTTATTGTCGTTAACAACCATTTGATCAATAAATATGAGAGATGCCCTCACAAAAAAAAAAAGGACAGACTTCCAATGGTAAAATAAATTAGTAACCGGGATGTGATGTATAGCATAAGGAATATAGTCAAGATATTGTAACAGCCTGGTAGGGTGATAGCTGGAACCTAGAATTATGTATACAAATGTTCTACCACTGTGTTGTACACTTGAAACTCATGTAATGTAATACTGTGTGTCAACTACCCTTCAATAAAAAATAATTATTAAAAAAAAAAAAAAAAAACTAAACAATCTACATGAAAATATTTTACTGAAATGTTACTATTTAGATCTGAAATAAACATCAACATTGAGAACTTCTTTACTGAAAGCTTGGAAGCAGAGATGTTTTGTAGACCTACACAGCTCAATTTTCAAAGGATTATCAATTTTCAGAGCTGAAAAGTATCTGAGAAATCAGTCAGCCTCTCCTTTCCTCAGACTGAAAGAAAAAGAAGCATAAGTTGGGGAGGGGGAGAGAAAAACTTTAGCCTCAGAGAGGTTTTTAAGTGACTCTTAAGGTCACCCAGCTTCAAACAGTAATTTACTAGGTTTACACTTTATCACACTGCCCCTGCAGAAAAAAAGTCTGTTATTTACTCTTAAAAAAAGATGCTTTTATTTACTTAGGAATCTTGTTTTTAATAATAAGGATCATATCTCCTAAAATGTTACAATCTGACTACTCTAGGATTTCAAAAGCCAGAGAGTACATTCATTCAACAAATACTTATTGAACACAAATAGATGCTAGGCACTGTGAGAGGCACAGGGGATACAGTAGTTAATTAGCAAGACTGACACTGGGAACAATAATAATAAAATGATCATAACAACAACTGCCATTAATTAAGCACCTACTACAGGCAAAATACTATACTAAGGATTCTACAGGCACTTGCTCTAATTCTTAAGATAACACTGCAAGGAAAAGATTAATAGCCCCATTTTAGTCAGGTAAAAACTGAGGTTCAGAGAGAATAAACTGATCATCCACTTAGAGTAAGTGCCATTTTCCAAACCAATTCTCTCTTAAACCAAAGTGCAGAACACATGTTGCAGCCTACTTTCCTATTCCTAAGTCTCTGATACAGGACTAAATACAAGTTAAGAATATAAAGGGGAATGGAAATACACACTATTTACAAGTCTATATAGAGAGCACTTTTAGAAAGCCATACAATTCTGGTCACCATATGTAAGAGAGAGATTAAAGCACTCAAAAACCAAAAAGAGGTTAAGACAACTAACAAGATTAAGAAGCTGGTGAGTGTACAAACTGTCTAAAACTTAGGGTTCTTCAGTCAGAAAAGATAATGGCTGAGAGCACATGTAAACAAAGCCTATAAAGTCACTGAAGTTAGGATATTACATGTGTGTGTGCGTGTGTGTGCATGGGCGCGCACATGTGTGCAAAAAATCTCAGAAGACTGAAACTAATACTTTAGGATGGAAACAAACCAAAACAAACAAGAAATACTACAATACAACATACAGTAAAATTATGAAACTTGTTTCCTCAAAAAATAAGCAGGCTGAAAGTACACACAAGTCATAGAGGGCTCACTAACCTGGACATCAATTTTCTCAACTATAATACTACGATTAAGGCACCATCAAGAAGCAAAATAGAAACAGAAATATAAACAAAAATAAGCTTTTACAAAGTAGACATCATAAAATCTAATGAAGCTGAAGCATTTAATTCACTTATATGCTCCTTGGACTCTTACAGAGAACCTACTAAAAGGCTGAGGCTTCCTTTTAAAAAAAAGCTGTTTTACTGTCTTCCAAGCACTTATCACTACTTGTAATGACCTCACTGCTTTTTGCCTATCTTTTAAGTCCACAAAAGGAACCAAATAACTTCTAAACAGTACCTAAATGCATCTAGAAAAGTACAAAGCCCACATTGTGGGTTCGGAAATATTAAGTAAAATATTAAGTAAGTAACTTCCAAAGAATGGCACAATAGCAGCATAAAGAAATACCAGCAAAAATGAGCAATTTCATTAAATATATATGCTTATCTTCCAAGAGTTATCAACTTTACAATGTTACAAATAAGTCATTTTAAACATTATTAAAACAAATATGTTATATAATAAAATGAAAAATTCAAATGAGTGTTTGAGATATAACACAAGACCTCAAATACATGTTGTCACTGTGATTGCAAGTGGCTACTTCATATTTCTAGACCCTTAGAACACATATTTATTGTCTTTGTGATATGCTACTTCATGAAAAATATGACAAGTAGTTACAAACTTAAACTGTGTATTTACCTAGCGCATATTCCAAACAGACTATATGCTCTTTGAGTAAAGCATTAATATGTATCTTTCTATCCCCAGCACCTTAATATGGTACTGTTATGTCAAGAACACTTCTATAAAAAGAGGACCTTCAGACATTCATTTCAGCAAAGACAAAGAAATAGGCACCATATGTACCCTCTGGCCTAGAACAACCAAAAAAAAAAAAGAGAGACAAAAATATACAAAACTGTTTTCAAGACAATGGACAACAGACAACAAATGACAGTGATTCCTTATAGACCAGAAACAAATGAGATAGCCCTATGAATTCCCACGCTATTGAAGTAGGTGAGATTCCAGGCCACAGCAAAGGAAGGGAGAGCCCAGAAAAAGCCTGGGACTCCCTGAGAAACAGAGCTGAGAATCTTGGAAGACCAGGGCAGCTCGAAGCCACAACACATAGTACCACAGAGGAGAGTGCTACACAAAGAATGAACATCAAAGATCAGCAGATAGTTCCTACTGAATATAGGTGAGTATTGAGCAGCAAATGCAGGTAAGAAAACTACCAGATTTAGAAAAAGGAACTACTGGGAAGGACTACAGGCAACAGTGCCCAAAGCTCACAAAGGTCCAGCTCAGGGCCACTTTCCATCAGACAGACTAGAAAGCATCAAAATTCCTAAGCCATTAGTCTAGTATCCAGGATCTTATCTCACTAGTGTGAAATAACTACTCCTAGACTAATACTGCTCTGATTCAAGAAGTTAAACACAGAATTACCTTATGACCCCACACTCTTTGGTATATACCTAAAAAAACTGACAAGTATCAAACACGTACATGTACACCCATGTTCCCACATAGCAGCACTAGTCACCTTTTGGATGGAAACAGTCTAAATATCCACCAGTGGATGAATAACTAAACAAACTGTGGTGTACATATACATACAATATGGTGGAATATTATTCAGCCATAAAAAAGAATAAAGTATCAATATATGCTACAATATGAATGAACTTTGAAAACATCAAGCCAAGTGAAAAAAGCAAGACACATTAAGGTCATATATTGTATAATTCCATTTATACAAAATATCCAGAATAGATAAATCCAAAGAGATAGAACACAAACTGGTGGTTGAAGGGTGGGAGGGATAGGGTAATAGGAAGAAACTAGTTAATGGGTAAGTGGTTTTACTTTGGAGTGATGGAAATGTTTTGGAACAAGACAGAGGTGATAGTTGCAAAACACTGTGAATGTACTAAATGCTACTGAATTGTTATCCACTTTATAATGGCTAATTTCCGCTATGTGAATTTCACCTCAATAAATTATTTTTAAAAATAAGAATGCAGAAAATGAAAATGGAAACTAAAAACTGGGAAGAAAAGAAAACAGCAAAACGGAAGACCTAAATTTAGCCATATCAATTATCACAATAAATGTAAATGCCTCAAAATCCCTAGTTAAAAGGCACAGATTATCCAACTGAATAAAAAAAGCAGGACCCAACATATTTTTATAAAAAATGAACTTTAAATAAAGGCACAAGTAAGTTGAAACTAAAATGATGGAAAAGCTGTGCCATGCTAATATTAACCAAAAGAAAGTTGGAATGACTATTATTATTAGACAAAGTAGATTTCAGAGAAAAAATATGATTAGAGATAAAGAGGTCAATCCATGGAGTAGACAAAAAACCTGTTAAATTTATACACCTAGAGTATCAAAATAAATGAAACAAAACTAAGAATAAATAGACAAACCCATAACTACACAAAGTCTAAGACTTTAATAGTCCTTTCTGGATAAATGCTAGAACTAGGAGACAGAAAATCAGTAAGAATATAGAAGATTTGAACAATGTTATCAAACAACTTTTATAAAACTGACATTTATAAAACACTCCATCCAATAACAGATGAATATACATCCTTTTCAAGGGCACAAGGATCAATTACCAAGACAGTTCATATTCTGGGCAATAAAACAAATCTTAATAAATTTAAAAGGATCCACAACATACCAAGTATTATCTAACTACAATGAAATTAAAAAATCAGTAACAGAAAGGTATCTATAAAATCCCCCAAATATTTGGAAGCTAAATAAAATTCTTCTAAATAATGCATTGGTCATAGAAGAAATCAAAAGAGAAATACAAAAGTAAAATTAATGAAAATTAAAATATAACATCAAAATGTGGGCAATACAATTAACAGCTCACAGGAAGGAAATTTATAACACTAAAACATCAGAAGAAAGGTCTCAAATCAATGACCTTTGTTTCCATCTTAAGAAACCAGAAAAGAAGGAGCAAGGTAAATCCAAAGTAATAAGAAATAAAATAATACAAGTCACACTGAAACCAATGAAATATTTAAAAAAAAAACAATCAATAGAAATAATCAATGAAACCAAAAGCTGCTCTCTAAGGTTAATAAAATTGATAAACCACTAACCAGACTGGTCAGGGGGAAAAAAAAAAAAAGAGAGAGAGACACACACACACACAAAGAATAATTTAACTTTAGGAATAAGTTAAGATGCCATCACTAGAGATTTCGCAGATAGTAAAGGAAAATTAATGAACATTATGAACTGTGTGTATATTATTCAACAACTTAGGTAAAATAGACAAATCCCTTGAAAAACAAGCTTGGAAGCTCAACCAAGATAAAACAGATGACCTGAAAAGTCCAACATCTATTAAAAAGACTGAATTTGTAGTTAAAAACTGCCAACAAAGAAAACTCCATGCCCAGACAGCTTCACTGGTGAAATCTTCCAAAATTTAAGAAAGAAAGAACACATATTTTGCACAAACTCTTTGGATAACCAAAGAGGAGAGAAAACTTCTCAATTCATTTTATGAGGCTATGATTACCCTGTGCCAAATTCAGATATTACAAGAAGAGAAGACTACAGAAAAACATCCCTTATGAACATAAATGTGAAATTAAACAAACCTAGTCAATCAAATCCAACAAAAATATAGAAAGAAAAAGAGACATGATTGAGTGGAGTTTATTCTGGAATTTAAGGTTGGTTTAACATCCAAAAATTTAATCAATGTAATTCGACACATTTCTAAACTAAAAAGAAAAACCATACAACCATCTCTAAAGAAGCAGGAAAGGCATTTGACAAAATCCATGATCTATTCCTGATAAATAGTAAAGAATAAACTATTGAAACACAAAACAAATAGATGAATCTCAAATGTAGTAGCTAAATGAAAGAACCCAGATTCAGAAGGTTATACATCATACTCTATAATTTCAATTTACAAAATATTCTAGAAAAAGCAAAACTGTAGGGATAGAGAAGAGATCAGTGGTTCCAGGGTTTAAAAGTCAAAGAGGTTATGACTACAACCACAAAGGGTATGACAACACAAGAAGTTTTTTGGAGTGAGAGAATTGTAGTGCATCTTGATTGTGGTGGTGTTCACACAACTCTATTTGTCAAAAATCACAGAACTATACACCAAGAGTGAGTTTCACAATATATTAAATAATTTTCAAAAATAGGCCAGTGCAATTTTTTTTAAAAAAGGAAAAAGCAATTTGGAAGTCTACAAATGATAATATGACAGATTAAAAACAAGGTCTCCAGAACAAGACCAGGTCATAAAAAGAGGCACTCAGTTGAGGATAGGTTTCAAAGGCAAGGCAGAAACGTAGTTATCGAAACTGTTGAATAATGTCAGAAAGGTGAAAATGCTGACTGCATATAGAGTGCGCCTCTGGTCCTCATTTATCTTACAGTCTGAGACAATCACAAATGAGGACAAAGGAAAAGTTCAGAGGCTGGCAATCAGGCAGAGTTTTAGCCTTTATTTATAATAGTATCTCTCAATCAAGGATTCTTAAAATGGAATACCTAGATAGAATTTCAAAGAGTTCATAAAAATGGATGGAACAAAAATACATCTTTATTTTCCACTAACCTCTAACTAAACTAGCATAATTTTTTCTTAGGTTATGAATGTATGCAACTAACTGTGGTAGACTAAACAGAACCTGTATCTTTATCACTCACAGAAATCAAAGCTTTTTCTATCACATCATATTACTTTGGATCTTCTGCTTATTTTGTATGTATTAATAAAGAAACATTTATAAATCATATAAGGGGTTTTAGTATTCTAACAACTATATAATTGGTTTCCTCTAAAATCCCATGTATTTTATTTTATATATTTGGAACATATTACATCTTTTAAAATACAAATAAAACATTATTCTAAGAAAGGGTTCATAGGCTTCCCCGAAGTACTAGGAGTCCATGATAAATAAAAGGTTAAAAATCTGAGCTCTAAACTAGTTATCCTGCCCTCATCTTACAAAGCAACCGTTTTTCAAGACCTCTAATACTTTGAATACATGCATGAAGGGTCACTTTCTTTATGGTTATACAATAGTTTACACCCACAACAGCAAAATGCACAGATTTTTGTCAAAGCAGTTCATATAAAACTAAATCATATTTATACAGAGAGACATTAGACTGAATACTACACTGTTAAAAGAAATGTACTTTCTGGTTTCTGTGATGACTGCCCTTGTACTGTTCACCATGTAACTTATTCACTATGTAAGAATTTGTTCTCCATGTAAGAACTTGTTCGTTATGCTTCAGAAGATTGGAGACTGACGAAAATTAGGCTTGGGGTGGATTAATGATTGTGCATTGAGCATTGACTCCCCTATACAGAATTTTATTGTTGTTAACAACCATTTGATCAATAAATATGCGAGATGCCCTCTCAAAAAAAAAAAAAAAAAAGTACACACTTTCAATTGTAAAATAAGTAAGTAACCAGGATGTAATGTATAGCATAAGGAATATAGTCAAAATATTGTAACAACTTTGTATGGTGATAGCTGGTAGCTAGAATTATCATGTATATAAATGTTGAATCACTGTGTTGTACACCTGAAACTAATGTAATACTGTGTGTCAACTACCCTTCAATAAAAAATAATTATCTACAAAAAAAAAAAAAAAAAAACCACTATAAATAAATAAAAATGGAATTCCTTAAAAAAAAGAAATGTACTTTCTGAAACTACATAAGGGAATAGTCTAAAAAACATTAATCTACCTTATGGCTCAAATAAAAAGGAACTTAACCAAAGCCTCTGAAAAATTACCTTAGGTTGCTGAGAATGTGTGGAGAAAGATAGTAAATTTAATTTTGTTTACTTTAGTTTTCTAAATCCTACACTGTGCACACACTGAAATACCTTGTTTAAAAAAGTAGAAAACAAAAGACCTCAAAACCTCAAAATCACACAGGTTTCTACAGTAATAAAACTCTATAATTCTTTGTGTTAAATAACAGCAAATTGCCAACCAATGAGATACAGCAGTCATTTAAACAATGGAAAGATCCAAACAGTAGGAGGGAGTGAAAGAATCTAAATTATAAAAGCTTCAAGTTAAACTATGCACCTCGGGAAAAGTAGAGATTTTTAAAAGTCTATGATCTGAAGATGATCTGGTGAGAACTATGGGGAAAAATATTCTTGTAGAAAAGCAAGTATTACAAATATTACAGTAAATATTACAAAAATTCTATTATCAAGACTATTTCCTTCCTATCACTAAAATATTATATAACAGAAATCAAGGGAAAAACAATTTGCTTTTCCATATTTCCTATTTTTCAACAATAAAATGAAATGGAGCCATAAAAAACCATTCAATTTCAACTTAACAGTACTTCATTTTCATACATGTAATTATCACAATTTTTTAAAACGTTAACAAAAATGCATTGCATTCAACCTAATTTGCCATATCTCTACCCACCTCTTGGAAATTTTTTACTAAAACCAGTCAAAATTATGACTCCTTAGATTATTTTTTTCTGATTACAGAATCACTATGTATTCATCTTGGGAAACTTGAAAAATACAAAACAGCAACAACAAAAAACGAAACAAAATTCCTCATAATTTTACCAAATAGAAAAAAGCATTTACATAAACTTTATTTCATCAAATGGGTATTGTTTTACATATTAGTAACAATGCTATTGACCAATATTTATTAGACACTTACTTTTAGCTGTTTATCTAAGAGCTTTACAAACAATCCTGCTCAAGTAGGTAGGTGAATACTGACATTTTACAGGTATGTCAAATAGAGTTTAAAGTTAGGAAACATGCCTGAGGTCACAGAGCTAAGTGTAGACCTGAACCCAGCATTCTTGATCACTATACCATACTACCATTAGTGTATGTATACAGAATGCTGCATTCTAGTCTACTATTAATTTCCTACGTCATAAAAATTATGATAGCTATGTAATATAACAGCATGTAGAGATCATTTATTTAATCACCCCTGTATTCAGGATAGTGTGACTCATTCAACACAAAAAATAAAACTAGATAAATGCAAGACTGATCTACTTCTAAATGTAAATTAAAATATATAATTGAACTTACTCTTTTACTGAGGCAAATAACTGGCCACATACTGCAACCTAACGTGCAGCAGCAACAAAGGCAGCCACAAAGCAGCCAACGTACATTAACGGGAAGGTTCTTCTTAAGACAACTGTTAACTCTGTTGATGCTGGCTTTAAACTCTTCAGGAGCTACCTAAAGAAAGATTTTAAGAAATAACAACACTGCAATATTAATGTCAATAAACATGTCTCAAGCATAAATTTTTTCTAATTTGTTAGGAAAACACTTCAGTGTTTGAGGCATATAAACAGCATCTAAATAACTGATAGACACTCACTTTTCCAGTTAATGAAGAAGGGAATTCTGATTCAAATTTGTTGCTCAGTCCAAATCTATTAAAAAAGAAGAAAAATATATTATTACATGTCATCACTGGGAAAAAAATTAAGACCATTTAACTTAACCGAAGGTCAAGTAAATAGAATGCAGAGTAAGAATGGAAGTTTGAGAGACAAAAACATTGTAATCAGCAATCTAGGAAATCTAACAAGCAATTTAAGGAGCTCAATCAAAACTTTTGTTTAAGAAGCTGAGAATACAAAAAGGACTGACTTCTTTGGGACTATCTTTGTGAGCCAAGTATTAATGAAACAGAAAACAACCCAATTGTCCAATTCTGTCAAAATACTAAGAGTCTCCCAACTAAGTAAGAGAAGCTAAAATCTCTGCTTTGAGTACTCTTAAGGTCAAGAGCATCTGTTAACTCAATAAAGCAGTAATGCGTAGGAATATAAATTGACAAGCTAGAACTTTCTGAGATCAATTAATGCATTCTATTACAGACAAAAAATGCTTTAAAAAAATCCATCTGGAACAATGAGATAGCTGGCCTGGCTACTTAAATTTTCAAGTACTAAGATATTTCCCATCATACCACCAAAGAAATGGAACCAAGGTAGTGAGTTTTAGTACCTTTAAGCTTTTAAATGTCTGCAAAGATCATAAGGATTGACTGGACACGTGATTATTTCTAGGAAATAATAATGACTAGGAAAGAATAATATCTTAATAGACACACTGGTAAAAGACTGCACCCTGGAAACAAAAATTAACAAACTTAAATATGACTTTTGTGGATCCTGGAGCCAAAATATTTTTCACAAAAGAAGAAAAAACAAAAACAAACAAAAGAAAAAAAAAAGGACAAAATATTTTTCAGTTTTACTGAGATATAATTGACATATAACACTGCATTAGTCTAAGGTATACAACATTATGATTTGATATATATATTATGATTACCACAATCATCTTAGTTATTAACATCCCTCACCTCACAGTTACAATTTTTTTTTCCTGTGATAAGAACGTTGAAGATTCACTCTTTTAGTGACCTTTAAATACACAATATTATACTTTACATAGCTGGCAGTGATTAAGAGGGATCTGCTGAGATATTCTGTATAAAACAGCTGGCCGGGTCAGGGGTTTCTAACTCAGTCATCAGTGGAGCTAGATAGAGAAATCAAGTAAGGTGGGCTGTTTGAAAGCAATAATGAGTGGTATAGACTGGCCAAATGGAGGGTACAGAATTTGTGTGTGTGTATAGCATCATGGGTCAGATCCAGCTGGTTACTATCACACTAGAATGTAAGCCACTTTTGGAAAACTGCATAATTTTTTTCTATGAGGAGCTGGAAAACTAGATTTCTGTGCACTATTTCCCACCTTTAAAATATTGTACAAATCAAACAAAACACTTCTGTGGGTCAGGCTGTGCTTTGCATCATGATCTAGATCCATACTATGGATGCCAGGTAATACACTAAGTTATAGGAAAATTTAAACCCTAATATCCTCTCTTTCCAGAGCCTCAGTAGTTTCTTACTGGCTGAGTGGCTGATGGTGATTCTCTGTCCAGGGAGCACTACCTACTAATTGCCCTGCTGTTCTGCAGGCTCCTTATATGTCAGGCTAGTAGTTACTTCTGAGTAAGAACTGGTAGTTCCAAGGACATTCTTTAGGCACTCAGTTCCTCTTCAGTTATACTTTTGGTTAAGTTGTTTCTTAGAAAGAGATAGTGATTCGTCCTCTTCCTTCAACTCATTCCCAAAAGAAATGTCCCAGGAAAAATGACCAGTGACAATTCGCACTAGATGGGTGTGCTTAGCTTTCCCACCAGCCATTAACTTGGGGCTGATTTTTCCATTCCTCTTTGCATTTGTTTCCCATCTGCTGAACAAGAACACCCAGAAGGAGTGTCAAGAAGATGCTGTTTGGATCTTGTTGACTGCTTTGGGGTCTTCCCAGACCATAGGAGTGAATCTCAACTGCAATTTGCTTTCCCTTTAGAAGTCTCTAAACAAAACATTTAATATTTAAATCAGTACTTCATGATTTTGGGCAGAATGAGCTATAATAATCAAGTACCCTTTCTTCATCTCCATTTGGAATATAGTACTCTGCTACAGGGGTGCTCACACATGTGGTGCCAGGATCTCTTTTTGCTCTCTCAAATCCTTGAGGACCTCAATGAGCTTATTAAGTTTATGCGGTTTATATTTGTCAATATATTAGATCAGACATTAGAACTAAGACCTAAAGCATTTAAAAATTTATTCATAAATGAGCCCATGAAATGCTTAAATAACATTTTTATGAAAAGTAACTGTTTCTTTTTTTTTGCATTTTTTTTTTAATTAAGGTATCACTGATATACACTCTTATGAAGATTTCGCATGAAAAACATTGTGGTTACTACATTCACCCATATTATCAAGTCCCCCCATACCCCACTGAAGTCACTGTCTATCAGTGTAATGAGATGTCAGTCTCTACTAGTCTTCTTTGTGCTACAGTCTTCCCCATGACCTCCCCTACATCATGTGTACCAATCATAATGCCCCTCAATCCCCTTCTCCTTCCCTCCTCACCCACCCTCCCTCACCTCTCCCCTTTGGCAACCACTAGTCCCTTCTTGGAGTCTGTGAGTCTGCTGCTGCAGTTTTGCTTCATTGCTATATCCCACAAATGAGGGAAATCATTTGGTACTTTTCTTTCTCCACCTGGCTTATTTCACTGAACATAATACCCTTTAGCTCCATCCATGTTGTTGCAAATGGTAGGATTTGTTTTCTTCTTATGGCTGAATGCCCACTGTGTATATGTATCACATCTTCTTTGTCTATTCATCTAACTGATGGACACTTAGATTGCTTCCATATCTTGGCTATTATAAATAGTGCTGTGATAAACATAGAGGTGCATATGTCTTTTTGAATCTGAGACCTTGTTTCCTTTGGATAAATTCCTAGGAGAGGAATTCCTAGGTCGAATGATATTTCTATTTTTAGTTTTTTGAGGAACCTCCATATTGCTTTCCACAATGGCTGAACTAGTTTACATTCCCACCAGCAGTATAGGAGGGTTCCCCTTTCTCCGCATCCTCACCAGCATTTGTTGTTCCTTGTCGAAAAGTAACTATTTTTCAAAAATAAAAACTTCTGTAATGGAAGTTGTTACATTTTCACATAACTCTTTAATGCCTGACAATGGAAGACAGCTAGATTGTCACATCTCTTTCTGAATTCAATCTATGGTGATATGCTCTTTTGGTTGATGTTTATAAAGAGAAGTGGACCTCACCAGATACATAGTTGGAATATTGTGTATATTGTGTGTACTCTTCTTTGATACTCCAGGCATACCTCATTTTATTGCGCTTTGTTCTATTGCATTCTGCAGATACTGTATTTTTTACAAACTGAAGGTTAGTAGCAGCCTTGCATCAAGTGATTCTATTGGCGCCATTTTCCCAACAGCATTTGCTCACTTCATGTCTATGTGCCATGCTTTAAACTTTTTCATTATTATAATATTTGTTATGATGACCCACCATTGGTGAACTTTGATGTTACTATTATAATTGTTTTGGGGTGCCATGAACCACACAAATATTAAGATGACAAACTTAATGTATGTGTTCTGACTGCCACCAAATGGCCACTCTCCCATCTTTCTCCCTCTTCTCAGGCCTCCATAGGCCCTGAAATACAATAATATTGAAATCAGTCCAATTAATAATCCTATAATGACCTCTAAGTATTCAAGTGAAAGGAAGAGCCCACATCTGTCACTTTAAATCAAAAGACAGATATGATTATGCTTAGAAGGAAGGCATGTCATAAGCTGAGACAGGCCAAAAGCTAGGGCTCTTGTGTCCAACAGCCAAGCTGTGAATGAATGCAAAAGAAAAGTTCTTGAAGGAAATTAAAAGTGCTACTCCAGTGGACATATGAATGATAAGAAAGTGAAACAGCCTTCCTGCTGATATGGAGAAAGTCTAAGTAGTCTAGATGGTAGATCAATCAAGCCACAACATTCCCTTCATCCAAAGTCTAATCCAGAACAAGGCCCTAACTCTCTTCACTTCTATAAAGGCTAAGAGGAGAGGAACCTGCAGATGAAAAGTTTTAAGCCAGAAAGGTTGGTTCATGCAGTTTAAGGAAAGAAGCTGTCTCCATAACATGGAAGTACAAGGTAAAACAGCTATAGATGCTGCAACAAATTATCCAGAAGATCTCAGATAATTAAAGTGACCACACTAAACAACAACAGGTTTTCAATGCAGACACAACAGCTGTATATTGGTAGAAGATGCCATCTAGGACTTTCATAGCTAGAGAGAAGTCAATGTCTGGCTATAAGCTTCAAAGGACAGGCTGACTCTCTCAATAGAGCCAATGCAGCTGATGACTTTAAGCTGAAGCCAATGCTCATTTACCATTCTGAGAATCCTAAGGTCCTTAAGAATTACGTTAAATCTACTCTGCCTATGCTCTATAAATAGAACAAAGCCCAGATGACAGCATATGTTTACGGCATGGTTTACCAATTATTTTAAGCCCACTGTTGAGACCTACTGCTCAGAAAAAAATGTCCCTTTCAAATATGATTGCTCATCAGCAATGCACCTGGTCACCCAATCACCCAAGAGCCTTGATGGAGATATACAATGGGTTTAATGTTTTTTTTTTTCATTCCTGCTGATAACACAACACCCATTCTGCAGCTATTGATCAAAGAGTCACTTTGACTTTCAAGTCTTATTATTTAAGAATTACATTTTGTATGCTATAGTTGCCATAAAGAGTGATTTCTCTGATGGTTCTTGGAAAAGTAAATTAAAAACCTTTTGAAAAGGATTCACCATTCCAGATGTCATTAAGAACATTAATGATTCATGGGAAGGAGTCAAAATTTCAACAATCACAGGAGTTTGGAAGATGACTACAATCCTCATGGATCACTTAGAAAGGTTCAAGACTTCAGTGGAGGAAGTAATGGCAGATGTAGTAGAATTAGCAAGAGAACCAGAATTAGAACTGGAGCCTGAAGATGTGAATGACCTGCTGCAATATAATGATAAAACTTGAACAAATGAGCAGTTGCTTCTTACGGATGAGCAAACAAAGTGGTTTCTTGAGATGGAGTCTACTCCTGGTGAAGATGCTGTGCAGACTGTTGAAATGACAACAAAGGATTTAGAGTAATACAGTATAAACATAGTTGATAAAAGCAGCAGCACGGTTTGAGAGGACTGTCTCCAACTTTGAAAGAAGTTCCACTGTGGGTAAAATGCTATCAAACAGCATCACATGATAGAGAGAAATTGTTCATGAAAGGAAGAATCAATTGATGGAGCAAACATCATTGTTGCCTTATTTTAAGAAAGTGCCTTAGCCACTCCAACCTTTGGCAATCACCACCCTGTCAGTCAGCAGCCATAAACACTGATACAAGACCGTCCACTGGCTAAAAGATTATGACTTGCTGAAAGCTCAAATGATGGTTAGCACTTTTTAACAAGAAAATATTCTTAAATTAAGGTATGTACATTTTTTTAGACATAATACTACTGCACACTGAAGAAACTACAGTATAGTGGAATATAACTTTTCTACACACTCAAAAAATTCACTTGACTCACTTCATTGCAGTGGTCTGGAACCAAACCCACAATGTCTCTGATGTATGTCTACCTATCAAAATTTGCCAAGTGATAGTTTCTTAAGGGATTTTTTTTTTGCAATTCGGAAACTGAAACTGTATCAATGAACTTTTAATACTGCTAAATTAAATCCTCTGTTATATTTTGCATTTTTATTTTTTACCCATACCTGATTTTGTAACTTCATGCATTTGTCCCTTGGAAAGTATTTATAGACTGAATTATACAGATCTTCCAAATGTTGGTACACTTCATTGTTTGATATCAATATCATAACATTTATTACTATGACCACTGATGTCATCAGAAAGGTTTTCAGGTAGTAGGAAGCTGACAAGATCAAGGTGGCAGATAGAAGTTTTCCAAAATTCTAATTTCCATCTGAAACTTTATTACTGGCAACAAATATTATCAGTTATTTTCCTTGAAGTGACAGCCTTGATTTATCTAAAAAAAAAGAGGCTGAATGTTAACTAACACTATATAAACAAAAGAAAATAGTTCATTTAATTTGCACTACCACCTATACCTTAAAAACTACTTCAAAGCTGTATTATAGTTGACCCTTAAGCAGTTACAACACGGGAGTTAGAGGAACCAGCCATCAGCACAGTCGAAGATCGATGCACAACTTCTGATTCTCCAAATCTTAACTACAAATAGCTTACTGTTGACCAGAAGTCTTACTGATAACATAAATAGATGACTAACATATTTTGCAAGTTACATGTATTATATACTGTAGCCTTACAATAAAGTTAAAGAAAATGGTTTTCCAAATTATCACTTATCTCCAAAAAATTTTCCAATACATTTATTTTAAAAAATCGACTTCTAAGTTGACCCATGCAGTTCAAATCCATGTTGCTTAAGGGTCAACTATATTTTAATGGATGACTTTTTTCAATGTTACTGGTGGAGATAAATGATGGCTGTGAATTTTAACAGGTGTCCTTGGTATACAGTGGCAATAAAAGTGGGAGAAGGAAAAAGTGAAGCAGAGGAAATAGAAGAGCAAGAGAAGAAATAAAAAGAAAATGGGGACTGGCAAAGTACTACCATCAACTGTCTTATTGTTCAATACCTATTAAATGTCAATTCACTAGGCACTATGAAAGTAAATCCATGCACTACAACTACATCTATTCCTAGCATTAAAAGACTTTTCTTGAATCATGGTTAAAATACTCACAGCTTTAGAACTGATAAAAGTTTTAAATTATAATGGCAAATATGACAAGAAGGTAAAATACATTCAACTCAATCTATTTCACCTATTACAAGTTCACAAGTCTACTAGTACTTGGAGAAAAGAGAATTAATTCAAATCACTACTGAGCACCTTTTATGTAATACTTCATGATCATAATGTCCTACAACAGAAGGCTTACATAGCTTTTCAAAAAATTGTTTAGAAAAAGAAGGCATGTATGTATAAGGCCAATTTTTACTTCTATGTAATTTAAGGTAACTTTGAAAGTTCCTCGTAAAGCTTTTGCAATTTTATATCTAAATCCAAATAGAATCTTAAAACAGGCTTGTTTTAGTCATATCCTACTTATTTCCATTTCACTGCCATTTGCTTCCTACAACCTATAGGCGTAACTCGAAGTGTAAACCAATCCGATCTGGTACCCTGTACTCTAATCTTCATCCAATTCAGAATCTCCGTTTCCTGAAAAATATTAAAAGGAGTTTGGAAGGGAAGGATCTAACTCTGAAATCCCTAATCAGTAACTCTAACCTAGATACCTCCTTATTATCTTCTCTTTGAAATAATTCTTTTCTTCTTCACTTTAACCACTCTTTATTTAGAAATCCTCAATTAGAGCTTACTCCCTGGAGTCCATCCTCCAGATTCCCATAATACTTGACTTACATTCTCTCTGGTACAGATTCCCTGAAACTATTCACAATAGAGAAAATAAACAAAATAACATGGAATGTTAAGTAAATTATAATATCTCAGTATAACAGAATATTAAACAACTATTAAAAATGAAGCTGCCAAACTAATAACAAGGAAAGTACATATATTAAGTAAAAAAGAAAATACAAAAATGTACACATCATAATCTCAAGTGTAAAGAAAACTTACAAGATGACAGAACCTTCAAGAGTATAATATGGTAGTATATAGTCTTAGAACATGTTCATACCCTTTGACTCAGTCATTCTACTTCTAGCAATGTACCAGAGAAATTACAGTGACAGAGATATATTAATGAATAAGCAAGTATCCTGCAGTGCCATTAGTGAGAGAATATTAAGAGACATTTTGTTTCATGTTTTTTTCTTAAAATAGGATCTATTTTTCAGTAGATGTAAAGTAATTGCTAAGTAATTACTTTAGAAGTATTTCACAGTATTTTTCTTCTATTTGAATTTTTTTTTTTGATATTAACTAGGTATTTTAGCATAAGTAAACAAGGAGTTGTGGGTTCCCTAATCAATAGTTTTCCTGAATGCATTTCAACGTTTCTATAGTTCAAGTCCATATAACCCCTAGGCCTTTTCATTTCCACTTTTAATTCTTCTACGTCTCTTGTATCTCCTCAGATTAATGTTTCTTACAACTCACTAACACATTATTATTTTGAATTAAAATGTATTTTTTACCCAGGGTGGATTTTCCCTTTAAATACTTAACTGCAAGAATCTGCTTCCACTTGTTTTGTTCTGTATTTATTTTGCCTGCTTTGGAGTTGCAGTGCTATTCTTTAAACAGTGTAAATTCTAAAACAAGATAAATGTCCTACAATTAAATTAATTATAATACATCAATATTAAAAGATACTACTAAGCTCAAAACTATATGTACTAGAGAGTAGTCTGTTAACTCTGAGTACCTGACTAGGAGCTCCCTATGCTCTGGACAGTTAGACCACAAAAGGGCATCTGTTTTAAGAACAGCTAATTACTGGACTGGTCAAAAGCATAAGGGAGGCAGGGCCCAATTTGAACACTAACTCAATCTGATCCTCTTTCTTGAGGTATCAGAATAAAAGACAATTTGAACATTAACTCAATCTGATCCTCTTTCTTGCGGTATCAGAATAAAAGACAATAGTTGGTAACATAAAGCTTTGAAGCCAAGATACAGTAAATCCATGAATAAGTAGAAGTCAATAATAAGTTGGGCCAATAGTAAACAGAAACTATGAGATAGAGGGAAAAAGCAGTCTGCCAGTTCCTGTTGCAACAGCAGAAGCCGAAACTCAACGTAGATTAGTCACTGTGACCGATCACTATACGAGGGAGCAAAGGACACATGCTGCTGAGAAAAATGACAGAATAACTTCATCAGAGCCGCACTGTATCTAAAATAACGTATTCCACTCTCCCTGAAGCCTGGCTGTACAATGGCAAAGATTCCTATCTTCCTTAGACTCCATGCATTCTTACAACTCCTACACTTTCACTGCTTAAGCTCCCCTTGGTGGTTCTATTCTTAAAATCTAATAGAGCCTAGTGGTTCATGCTTTTTAAGAACCCATAATGACAGTGACAAATGTTCCCAATATGTTATATATATTTTCATGATTTCTAACATTTCAGTGCTAATATATACTACTATTTTAAACTAATATTTCTAGAAAAAAATTTTAATAAAGAACAAATACATCAAAATATTAAATGGCCTTTGCCTCTTGGTGGTTATAGATGGCTTATTTTCTGCTTCACTTTACATCACTTTTGTGTTTTCATTCTAATTACAAAAAGGAGGACTAAACTTCAAGAAAAAAACATGATTTAAAGGATTTTGTTTTTATTTTTAAGTCAAACTAAGGAAATACATGACAATCGATGTCTAGATTTCAAGCTAATTTCTACTGGCTTTAGAGTATGTTTTTAAGAATTTTTAAAGTATGTTTAAATATGTTAAATATATTATAATGAATTAAGAAATTAAAGAGAAAAAGTAATTCCTAATTCTACATGAGTAGAATCTCAGAATCTGAGAGCTAAAAAGGACTACAACTATCATTTAGTCCAAACATTTCATTTTACAGATGAAGAAACTGATACAAGAGGCAAGCAACTTGGATCTTATGGATCTAATTAGCATGTAGGATCTAGGCTAGAGCCTTACTCTTCAGAACCTAAGCCAGGGGCAGTTTCTACTAAAGACAATGCCTCCAGTAACTTACTCTGTAAGCACAGAAAATATTTATCTCCTTGAACTAGCAACTTCTAAATTGAGAAAACATCTCAGAATTGGACAGAATTGGACATCTGGGAAAAAGATCTCTTTTCCCATCAAACAGAAATTATACAATTAAAACTAGTACATAACAAATGTTAACATTTTCATATGGATCTAGGGAAAAAAATGTTTTTGAGCTTTTCACATTTGTACTTAAAATCCCAAAATACATAGGATTTTATTATAAATGTTTGTGTTGATGAGTAATACAGATAACATATAATTTTGTTGCTTTTGGTTCAATAAAACAAAAGAAGTAGTTTAAGCAAACAGACTCTGGAGGCAGACTGAATTGTTATTTTGACACTGCCATTTACTAGATATATCACTTTGAGCAAGTTAGTTACCTTTTCTTAGTTAACTCATTAAATGAGTTCACATACATGAAGTACCAACAATGCATGACATAAACCCTATATAACTGCTTTTATTATTACAAAACAATGTGTCTGCTGTGTTTTTATTATCATTATCCTTCTAATAAAGTAGGCATTATCACTTACTATCTACTATGGATGACT
Source organism: Manis pentadactyla (assembly GCF_030020395.1). NCBI lineage: Eukaryota > Metazoa > Chordata > Mammalia > Pholidota > Manidae > Manis > Manis pentadactyla. The sequence continues at coordinate 43,184,045 of NC_080023.1, forward strand.
TGATAAATTAGAGAATGTCCAGATCTCAAGGACTTCACAAATATCCTCTTCAAACAGCTTAGCAAACAGAATAGCCAATGATCAAATTGCCTAATGTTACCTGTCAAACATTTTCTAACTTTTTGCCAGCCTCTTTGTTGGTCAGGGGGTGGTATGAATGAAAACAGGGTACACAGAAAGATGCTGGGTTCAGGAAAGCCAGGCAATATTAAAGCATTTGTAGCTCTTATCAATAGGAATTAGGCCAGAAATCCATAGAAGTGAGACTAAGGCTGAAAAGCACAATGAAGTTATCGTGGTGAAGATGAAGAGCAATAGAGTGACAGGAATGCCCAAATTCTAATCTTGGTTCAGATTTCAACTAGGTGTATTTTCTCAGGAAAGTAAATCTCCCTTCTGTTTTTATTTGCCTCAGGTAAGACAACTGGCCTCCAAGGGTCATATAGACAAAAATAGATGCTATCCAAAAGAAAAGGACAAAAACAATCACTATGGCAGATGTACTAAGAAGACCATAAAGGCTGAAAGGCAAAAGTGGAAGTAGGGAGAAGAAAAGTATCTAGGGTAAGTAAGGCAGAAAAGAAACAATGACAACTCACATCAGCAGTGGAGATGGTAAAAAGTGGTAAGATTTTGAAGCTAAAGCCAATGGGCCGATTTCTTAACAGACTGGATGCCATGAAAGAGAAAGAGGGACATCAAGCACATATCAAAGATTTCTTAGTCTAAGCAAATAGAACGTCAGAGCTGCCATCAAATGAGAATGGGAAGGCGGCAGTTAAAGCTGATTTGGGGGTAGATTATGAAATCAATTTTGGATATTTTGGATTCTCAGACATTCAACCTGTACAAATCTATAGGCTCACAATGTTTATCTCCCTATAGATATGACAAGACCTATGAATATATGAACTACAAACTTCAGGTTCTGAAACATTAATATATGGGTTATACAGATGGCAAGTAAAGACAGCACTTATTGTAAAGACAGCACTTATTTCCTAATGCTGAACTCCTGAGTTCAATGGAATCAGTTTTTTAGCTATTTTGGGAGAGAAAGTTGTAACTGTAGAAGAAATTAACAGATTTAATGCATAGAAATCATCCTTAAATTCATCTGACTGACTTACTATATGTCAGAATATTAACATGGTCCAAGGAGGGAGGGACAGAAATGAAAAGTGTACTGTTTACCCAGAAGATGCAGAACCACTGGAATTGAAGACTTGTATATAAACCTAGAATAAGTCTAAAACTTTTAACTGTGTGGCCAGTTCTGAGTATGTAGGTTCATCCAACTCTGTCAAAGTACAATCTTATTCATAAATCAAAGACTTAATTATTTAAATTGTCTAACATAAACCTCATCACTATACACAGTTCTGTAACATTCTAGCATTAGAATTTTACTGATTTTCAGTTAAGATTATATTTTCAAGTATTAACAGATAGATTATGTATGTTGTTAAACAGTGAAAGTTAGGTAAATGTATACTGATTAAACTTCATGATTTTAACTCTTAATGACACAAGGATTCAACTAATTAGCTCAATGGTTTTACATTATCTGTTCCAAAGGAAAAAATATTTTATATATTTTATATCTATTTTTTGAATACTCTTCATACTTACATAAATCTTATGAGTAACAATGATAATAAATTATGTTCACTTGAGAAACATATGGTTCAACTGGTTTATAGTACAGACCAGCAAAAATACCGTTTCAGGTAACATTTACAATTGAATAGTTTAGAAAGGGCAGAGAAAGAAGGCTGGCTGCATAAAAACTCCTTCACTGTACTAACCAAGGACTCCACTGTAACTACAATGCAGATAAAAGAGAATGAAACAAGGAGCTCTTACAAGAAGTAAACACACATTCACTTCTTAGTAATCAAAAAAAAGAAAAAGGGGAGGTCACCCCCAAAGTCCAACCAACCAACTCTAAGCTAAGTAAACTTCATTTACTAGATTGTTGAATGGAAAAGAGCTCATGAAGAAAAAATCATTTTTCTAGAAAGGCCTTTGTGAGAAAATTTCAGTCCCTGTGTACCCAATTCAGTTTTAAGTGTAAAGATATACAAAGCACTATCTTTTTCTCAAATCTAATGAACAGTTCACTGTCAAGTACCATACATCTTGTAGTTAAAGGATACCACTTTACAAAGATCTTCCCTTCAAATCTATGATCTTGTGGGAAAGCCCCTCTCCGCTTCCAGCATATGCTGTTCTCTTGGTGGCATATGAGCTGCCTTGTGGCAGTGGAACAGGAAATGCAGGTATGTCATCAAGACAGCCATGAATCAACAGTTAAGGGCAGCCACAGTTCTCTGACCTCACCCTCCACATAACAAAACAAAAAACAAAAAAAAAACTACAACTGGGGAATGAGATGGCAAAAGTGGCCACTGCTGTATTTTTCCATACCTCATAGGAAAGTTGTGAGATCTGATGACTTATAGCCAGAACTATAATATCTCCTTTATCCAAAAACCACACCCTAGATCAGGCCATTGTCATGTCTCATCTACACTGTTCAATAGACTCCTGACTTGTTAATAAAAAAACTCTCCCCAGTTTCACTCAAATCCCTGTACAATCCTTTCTGGCCCCTATTGAGCTCACCAACCTCATTTCAAGGCACTATTCCCTTTGTCCATTACATTCTAGCCATAAAGCAGAAGTATCCTCTCAGTCCCTCAAGCAGGCCAAGCTTATTTTGCTGTTCTCCAGACTTGGGGTGCTCTTCACAGGACTCTTTCATCCTTTTCAAATGTTAACTTTTCAGAGAGGTTTTCCCTAATCACATTATTTTCAATCACAGCACTCTACTGATGTCCTTCACAGTAATTTTGAGACATCATTTATCTACTGGCTGTAAGTTCCAAGAGGGCAGAGGAACTATGTTTCAGTTGTAACTATATAACCAGGGCCTCACTATACTTTACATGTCCAATGCTTTCCAGATGTGTCTGATATGAGAATCACCTACATTCTTTTTAAAAATAAAAATTCCTAGACTCCTCTCTCTTTTTTAACAAATCTGATTAAACATACCTGTCTACAGTAAGAACCTAAAATGTTTATTTTTAAAAATGCCCTTCGTGATTCTGATAATCAGGCAAGTTTAAGAAATCTTGCACTGGGGATTAAGCAAGACTGCATGAACATGGAAACACTGGTATAAAATCTGATTTTATAAATGGATTCAGACACAAATTATGAAAAGTCACAAAAAAAACCTTACACAGAAGATACTAGAGTAAGGATACCTAAAATATCTGTTGCTACATGCTATATTTAAAGCTTAATTTTATTGAGAATGAAATCTCAAGTAGCTTCATTGTAAATTAGAAAGAAGCCAGGCATACATACTGTAGAGACTTAAAAGATTCCCTTCTGAGTATATAGTTGGTCTAATATCCTGGGCCTTTAAATCTGTTAGGAATATAATAAACTCAAGCTGGATTCAAAAGCATCTCTTAAATTTAAAATAGTATCTTTCAGATAATATTACTGAGTAATGTTATTTAGAATTATAGCATTTGATTTACCATCATAAATAATTACATGTAATTTACTTTTTTACCACTTAGTCCCCCTATTCCACTTAGCTCATCACATAAAATTTGAAGTACTAGTCAATTTCACATTTGTTGGCAGGCAGCAATCCAACACTGAATTGTTTGGAACACCACATGAATTCCAGATTGAAATACAAATAAAATTTTGAAACTCAGTTTACTACCTTATTTCTCATTTCTCAAGCTTAAAAGAAAGTTCACCCATTAAGAAGTTTTAGTAGTTGGTCCAATTAGTATGTTTAGCATTTTTTTCCTCTGATCCATCAAAGATATGTTCAATGCTATATTCTAAATAAAACTAATTTCCTGTCAAATTATAGAATAAGAAAAATCTCTGGTAAAAAAGCATGTACCCTAATTTGATAATTTCCTCATAATTACCAAATTTTGTTTAAGAAAAAAAAAAAGAGGAGCCATTCAATCTTTCGAATATCATTTAACAAGAGTTCTATTGTAAAATAGTTTGCCTTCATTAGGAGGTAGAGAGGGAAGAAAACGATTATTCCACGGCAATGCTAACAAGATCCAAAGATGCAAGCAATTACCTCATTTATTTAGAGAACATTTCAGGACCTATAATATTATAGAAACTGCATTAAATGTTGGAGAAATAAAGAGCAATAAGCACAACCCCTGCACTCAAAAAACTTAACAGCCTTGTGGAGAAATATCAACAAGGTGTTCAAAAATCTCAAAACAAAAAGTTTAATCTTTAAAAATGAAATATGCCTTTTACATTATACTGGATGGAGAAAGGAGGTTGGAGTTACAAAATTTTTAAAAATGGTTCAATTGAAGTGCTTCCGTTATTTGGGCAAAATGTTCAGGTCTCTTGTTAACGATAGCATCTAGTAACAGTGTTGAAATACTGATACATTTCAAGACAATTTTATTAACTCTACCATTTGAAGGGTTAGTAAATATTACTGTGTTTTTGTGATGTCTCCTATGCAAAGGTCCTATTGTACCCCAAAGTAGTTTCCAAAATTTTTCACTTCAAGTCACATTTCTGCATCTTTCCATTTTCCACAGCATACCTGAGATGAAAACAAACAAAGATAGTAAGTCCCACAGCCACAGATAAAAACTGGTGCTGAAAGATGAGGAAGATGGTAGGAAGATTATTACCTCAAAAGAGACTACACAAAGACCCAGTAATTTAGTGAAATTATAAGAGAATACTATTAGAAACAAACCACATAAAATAACTTGGCTCTATGACAGGACTTAATGTTAGAAGTCAAAGGTTATACATGCCCTATGAAAGTTCCAAGTTTGATTATGTTATAGGAGGGCAGGAAGTGAGACAGGAGCAAATAATGTCAGTTACAATGATTGATTAGCTAGGAACTACTGGCCTAAAGCTAGCTTTAAATTCTAACTTTTATATTAACACATCCTTTAGTGCTATCATCATTGTGAAAAATCAAAGTCTTCAACAAATGATTATTATATTTTGTACAAACTTATTCTGAGAGATAAAGAACTCCATAACTGTAAAATATTAACCAACCTGGTGAATACTACCTAGTAAGTTAATCACTTTTTCCTCACATTCATTGCATAATGAGAAATCACACACACAAAAATAGGAAACTTACTTTTAACTGAAGTGTGAGTTCAAGACTTTTAAATTACATGTACAAAAATATTATGCAGTAATAGGAAGTTATCATTTCCCTGTCTTCTTTTAAACACCACTATTCCTCAAAATACGCTACGGCACAAGATTTCCTCCTGATGAAGCCGCCACCCTGTTCCACACTGCTACCTGTAAATCTAACAATGAAGGAAATTATTATTCTCACCCAGAAAAATGTCAAGAAAGAACATATATCATGATGGAAGTACAGTACAAGTCTGATTTAGAGTCAATATGAAAATATTTGTATTAAAAACTACATTAAAGCAGATTTTGTTGACAAATTATATATTTTGCACCCTATGTCCCAAAGATCTGATTATGCCCCAAAACTAAGCAAGAGCTGCCTGTATAGGAGAAAATGGAAGGTAATTTACTTTCTTACATCATTATAATGACAAGACAAACAGTGATTTTGAAAATAAGAGTAACACTGTAATATATTAAAGTAGGGAGTTAAAAAAGAGCAGAAATTTTCTATTATAAAGGCCAACCCAAAAGTGAAATCTGTGAAAAACACATATGGATGGATCTACATTTTTCAGATTGATCTAGATTACAGATGGTTTAGTTTATTTTACACCATCATTTACTTTCAAACTGGTAAGGAAAGACCAGAACAACTTCTTAAAGAAGGCATGGAGGAGAGTAGCAGCAGTGACAGACTTAGCCAGTTTTCCTGTAACTGTTCTAATAGCTCTTTCCATTTATCGTTAAAGGCAAAAATAATTCAACTTGGTACAGTATGCCTGTGAATTATGCATGACAGAGTCATGTAAAATAAAGCTTTGTATTACTATTACTGTACTTACCTATGTCACCACAAAACAGGTTTAGGTTTTCAATGCAGAAAGATGCTTATTAATTCCCATCACAATATATTTCACAAACTTAACCTCACATAAATTGTTTAGAAATGGAAAAGTAAGACTACAGTGAATCACCACTAGGTTTGAAAACGGCAGTTCAGATTTAAATATATTTCTCAAAGTAGAACACTATATGTGTGAAGGACAATCAGTAAAGGCTAATATTTACTGAGCACAGTACCACACAATGTTACGAATTCATGACGTGTTGTCTCACTTAATCCTTAATAATCTTACAGGTTAGGGATTATAACTATCCCCATTTTAACTGAAGAGACATAAATAATTTACCCAAGCAGCAGCAGAGAGTAGATTTGAACCCAGAGCCTAGAAACAAGGTAACCTAGAAGAGAGGGAAGTAGTTGAGGGAGATACAGAAATAGTAAGTCCCAATGTAGAAAGGCACACTGTTTACTGGTGGCATAGAGTTCCTCTTTATACTGTGGAATAATGGTTTTCAATCCTGGCTACACATTAGAATCACTTGTGGGACTTTTAAAAAAAAAAAACTGTCCATCCTGGGGACCTCATTCAGATACTTGGCCCGAAATTGGCCTGACCTGCAACAAAAGCAGGGATACTTTTTTTAAAGCCCCCAGTTTAACATATCTAAGTAGCCAACTACAATCAAATTTACTGATAACCTATTTGGTTCTGAGTACTTTGCCTACTGTATTTTCCATTTACCCAATAAAGTGCTTAGCTTTTCTTTTCCTTAGAGGAAACATTACAACCATAGCTACACCTTTTTAAATAACAAAACGTTGCTAGCTTTTCTTTGACATGAGGAATGCAGGGGAAAGGGTGGGGAGTTAGCACGAAAAGTCTGAAAAATGCTTCTTTAAGTACCTATGTACTCCTTAGGTTTAATACAATTTAAAAGAAGTCCTAAGGTTAAACTAAATGGCAGGCTCTGAGAGTAAAAATGTTCTGTGATAAATGTTAAAGAAAATATTTACCATCCATATTTGGTTGTATTTCTTAATTCTGCTGGTGATGACAGTTAAAACACTATGCAACTGTTATCGTGGTGATAAATCTCGTTGTCTTTTCACCATGCTGTGACAGCGATTATACAGTGTTTTACCCTAAGTCACCTGAATATAAACTAACAGGTGCTAAAGAAATCAAAGCATTACATAAGCATACCCAAATAACAACATGGCTGAGCACATTATGTACTGAGAAATACAAGGATTTTGCTGACAATCTTACATGAGAAGTCTGTTTCACTAAAAGTTATTCACTGCACATCCCACTCACCCTATACCAAAAATACAATGAAAACTGTTACAGATAGCCTCAGACTTACTGGCCCTTTTATTTTACTAAAAAGTTGAAGCGTGGAGATATTTGACAAGCATGCAAGTTTGGCCTATGATTGGAGCAAGAGATCCAAAATGAAAAAGAGTATAAATACTTCAAATTGTACAAAATTCTGTACTTCTCAGAGAAACATTACCAAACTTCCTGCTTCCGGACAGCTCATTATTTGGGTCTAGTCTTCACATTCCTCTATTAGTCATGACGTTTGGAAAGCACTCATTCCTCATTGTTTAAATAATACCAGACTTTTAAATGTTGCTAATCGGACTTACAGGAACTCTCATCAAATGAAGAAGTCAACCCAGAGTTCATGCCCAAAGGAAGGACTTAGATTACAGAGAATCCTCAGTGACCTTAACAGAGTGTAACCGTCACGTAGATTTTTTTTCAATTTTAACTGTAAACATGTACCCTTTTATCTTATACAATTACAGTAACTTACATTAGTTCCACAGAAATTGACTCTGCAAGAAACTGGGAAGACCTATTTCCCAGTGTGAAATACTGGATATGGGTGAAAGACGTTAAGACACGACAGTGAGCCTCTCAGTACCGACTGTCACTGGGGTCTCACACGGCCCAGATCTGGTCTCTGAGCCATATGTCACCACGCTCAAAGGCACAGACGAGGAGAGAGAAACCCAGGTAACTGGGTAAGAAAACAAGAAGTAGGCATCTCATAAATAAGTGTACTTCCACCCGGAAGCTGAAGAGGCGGCCCGACGTGCAGACCCTAAAGAAAAACCTTGTCTTGTGGGATCCGTCACCTTGCCCAGGCCTGTAAGGCCTGGTGAAAGGGGTGTGCGGGGAGGGAGGGCACGGTCTGTCCCCACTGCCGAAAGCGCCACAAATGAAAATAAAGCAAGTTTCCACTTCCCGGTCGCCCACTCTTCCTGAAGGCCGAGGGGGCTCCCGAGGAGTAGGGGACCACCCAAGCCCCGCGTCCCCCCCGCCCCGTCCTCGCCCTCCTCCGGGCCTTACACGGTGACGTGACCGGAGCCGCGGACCACCACCGGGTCCGGCGAGTACTTGAGCAGCTGCTCTTCCAGGGCCCGCTCCTCGTCCTCCTCTTCCTCATAGATCTCGTCGAAATCCGCCATCCTGTGCCTCCGAGGCCCCCTGCCCACCGGGACCTGACTCCAGGGCCTGGGGCCGGGATACGGGCTGGCGCGGCGGCGCAGACTGAGCGGAGTCGCTGCCGTGGGCTCGGAGGCCGCAGAGTCCCCTCTTGGCTGTCTCGGCTCCGGCTACACAGGAGATGCTGCTCCGGCTATCGCCGCCGCCGCCATTACCGTCAGCAATAACAGCACAATGTCAACATCCGCCCAAGGGCCGACACCTCTGCCGCCGCCGCCGCCGTAGCAGCAGCAACTCAGGCAACCACAGCAACAAGCCTAAGCCACCCGCAGCGGGAGCAGCCTGCTAAAGCATCGCGAGACTTCCCGGGAGTGCGGGCGGGTGCGTGGGCGCTTGGGTGCGTGGGCGCGTGGGCTGGCCGGCGGGCTGGGGGGCGGGAGCGCGCACGTGAGGCCTCGCGCGCTCCCGGGCCTCCTTCCCTCCTCCATTTCCACCCGTCGACGCTTCGGACGCGCCCTCCCGCCGGCGTGACCCCGCCCTCCAGCAACTGGGTCGTCGACCCAGAGGGTGGCCTTTGAAGGCAGGAGGTTGTGAGACCGACTCCAGAAACAGAACGTCGAGTGTCCACTGGGACGCTTAATTCCCCAAAGTAATTTCCAACCAAAACGACTAAAAATAAAAGCCCTGGTTGGAAGATAATTTATTTTGGCGTGGGATTGATTGCCAGTTTAACTAATAATCGAATCTCACTTTTTGTTGTTTTTTTAATATGTAATAAAGAGCAGAGTCTGTACTTTCCCAATTCGAAGAACCTAACAGACAAGCTGCAAATCTTTTTGTTCACTATAATACAGGTTTTTTCAAAACTTGTCCCAATTCAAACATCTTGTACCACCATCCCCTTAAACATAGTTCAATATGTGAGGCCAACAATGCTACTTTTTTTTTTCTTACAAGAAAAACTTCGTCATGCATGAAACAAAACTGATAAATTATCTGGATTCCAGACTGCAAGATGCAGTTTCCTGCCCCGGCTACCTCATCAAACATAACTTTTTCTTCTGGTTAAGACCTTCGGGAAGCCCTTTCTCTTCCTTACAGCTCCTCCCAGAAAAGGGAGGAGAGAGGAACTGAGGGGAAGAAGAGTTTAATGTATCCAGCTTACCTGCCCAGACAATTAGTAAATGCTAAGTGTCACTTCGGATACTTGATTTCATGGTCAAGAACCTGCCTGAGCATACATATCATGAGGGGCAGGAGCAGGCTCCTTAAAGAGTCCTGCATAATGAGCATATACTGTGCGAGCAGGAAAGGGTAGCATAGTGGACCCAAAGCTGGCCTATTACAGTGTTCATGTCCTGCAGTTCCCTTCTCCTTAGATGGGTCATTGTTGAAGTTGAGAAAGTGCAAAAGAGGACAAGGACAGAGAGAAATGCCAAAAATCTCCTCCTGGAATGGTTGAAGGAAATGAACATGGTTAGCTAATAAACGATGAAGGGAAAACACAGTAGATGTATCTACTGTATATTTCCCCAGAGTACGTTTATTCATCTATTCCTTCAACAAATATTTACTGACCTCCAAACATGTGGCAGGCACTGTGCATGTGCATGTGTGTGTGTGGGGGGGGGTGTATCTGTGTATATGGATGAGCTAACAGTCCCTGCCTCCAAGTGCGTTATTTATCACTAAGGCAAGCACTTGTTATTTTGTCAAGTGCTGCCAGAGTAATATACAGAGGGTCTAACATAGCACAGAAGGTAGCATAGTTTGGTGGTTAACAATGGGCTTGGAGCCTGACTGCTTGCCTTTGAATCTCAGTTCTTCCACTTACTGTGTGACCCTGCACAAGTCACATAACCTCTCTGTTCCTCATGTATAAAATGAGGATAATAATACCACCTAAGTCACTGGACTGCTCTACAGGTTCAATGGATTAATACATGTGAGATGCTTAGAAGAGGGCCTGGCACATGGTAAATATGGGGCAACAAAAGGGCATCTCTAGTTCCCATTCAGTTAATCAGTTCTATGAGGATCTGTACAATTTTTTTTGCATTATGTAATGTTTTACTATTTATGAAGCACATACATACATATCATTTAATATTCCCCAAGAACTCTGTGAGGTAGCCAAGGAGGATATAACTTATTCCCTACTTTCAGAAATGTTATGTGACCTTCTCATGGCCAAATGGCTATTTAATAAGGAAACTCAGAGTTTCGACTCCAGTACAATGGGTAGGCCAGGCCCCTGAATTTCCATCTTGGCAGGAAGCAGGAGACCAGTGGCTGTATTCAGTTAAAGGAGAGTCTGCAAATGGGAGGGTATGAAAAGGGACCTAGAAGAAGGAGGTCAGTATGTTTCAGGCATGGCCCACATCCAGAGTGCTGTGACTGAGAATTCACCTTTCTGTGGAAACAGTGGCCAAGATAAGGGGCTAGTGCCTCAAAGTATCTAGGTCATCACATAGCTGACAACTTTCCAAGGGCAGAGGATGTCACCCATACCTCCTTAAATCTCCAGCACTTTCCACAGTTTCTGCTTCAGAGAAGGAGCTCAATAAATGTCATGTGAATTGAGATATATTGTTACCAGCACTATTTCTAGAATATCATGAGTTAACTTAGCTTCTGATAAATGTGAGAACCTCTCCCTTAACACTGGTTCTTTGTGGTAAAATGTTCTTATTCTAAGATCTATTCAACAGAGATCTTTGTAACCCCCATTGCCTCAATGCAAAGTGGCGACTGCCTTATTTTTGCTCTTCCTATTTTGCTTTCCTTTTTCCAGCTCTGAAAAACCTGTCAGAGCTAGCAAAGGGGTGTGGGGCCTGGGAACAAGGCCAAGAGGGTGAGAAAGATGAGTCTCCCTGATGCTCATTGACATCATAGTCCCAAACTGCTCCCTCAACCCTCCAGGATCCTGTTGCACCCCTTCCCTTGTCTCTACTGAACCCCCTTCTCAGTACCTTGTCCCTCATGCTCAGGTGCTCTCCTGCTCTCTGCTGGATGGAGTCCTCCCTAGACACGTTCTGCTCCACACTCCTGCTTCACACACTCTCACATTTACCTTCAGACCAAATGGTTCCAAACCGAAGAGGATAATGCCTCAGGGCCCTCATGAGGCAACAAATATTCAGTTGTTTTTAAGGCAAATATTCCTAGATTTGTAAACTTCCAAGGTCTGTCACTACCTAGCTAAATGATCTTGGACTGACTCAACTTTCTAAGCTTCCTTTCCTTCACCCTGAAATGGAACTTATGTCATGGGGTTATCAAGAATGAAGTGAAGTAATGCACATGCAGTGGACTGTACTGTGTCCCCTCAAAATTCATACGTGGAAGCCCTAACCCCCAGTGTGATGGTATTTGGAGAGGTCTTTGGGAGGTAATTAGGTTGAGATGAAGTTGAGGGGGTGGGATCCTCAGATGGGATTAGTGTCCTTATAAGAAAAGACCAGAGAGCTTGCTATCTCCACAACCCTTCCCTCACTGTAAGGACACAGAAAAGAGATTACTACCTTCAGGTCAAGAAGCTGACTCGCACTAGGAACCAAATAGGGCAGCACTTTAACCTTGGATTTACAGTCTCCAGAACTGTGAGAAATAAATGTCTGTTGTTTAAGCTACCTAGTCTATGGTATTTTGGTATGGTAGGCCAAGCTAAGACAACATTTAATCCCTCATTTGTTGACTCATTCATTCATTAAACAAATATGCATTGAATTTTTCCCATGTGTCATACTCTGTGCCAGGAACTAGGAGTGGTAAACAAAAAACAGTCCCTGGCTTCATGGAGCATAAAGTCCATTATGGAGGGCTGACAGATAATTATAAAAATAATGAACTATTAGAACTGTGATCAGTCCTGTGGAGATGTACAGGGGACCATGAGTGTCGTGAACAGACCTACCTGTCTCTGAGAAATCAGAAATTCTTCTCTGGAGAAATGACATTTAAGTTGATGAGTTAAGCGAAAATATAAGGGTAGGGAAATAGAAGAAAGGAGAAAGTTCCATGAAGTGAGAACAGCATATTTGTCTTAGTTAGAATACCACTTAGAACACTGGGTGGCTTATAAACAACAGAAATGTATTCCTCTACCCTCATGACAGTCATCTACCAAAGCCCCAACCTCCTAATACCATCACATTGGAGGTGAAGATTTCAACATATGAATTGTGGGGGAACACAAACATTCACTCAGTAACAATGTTTAAAGATCCCAAGGCAAAAAAGAGCATGGACTGTAAGATAAATTCTAACAGGAATAAGCAGGCAAAGAGAGGCAACAAAGGGCCAGGTAATTTATTTAAATACCCCCAGGTGAGGTTCTGTGGTTTTCTTGCGAGAGGCCAGAGAAGTCACACCCAGTTAGGGAGGTGGGGGGCTTATAAAGGATTAGGAGGGGGAGGAGTGGGCAAGCTATCCTAGGGGGTGTGGAGAGGTGTGATTGGCTAAAGGTGACATAATAGACAACTAGAAACTTTTTAACTTCCAAGAGGGAGGAGGCTGACATCCAGGTCTTAGTAGGCACATCAGGATGGAATTCAGGGAGAGCTGTCCCCTTTCCACATACGGCATGGACTTTGGGGTCTGGTCTGTTCTCCCCCTATGGCATCTCTCTGTGCTGTTTGCATGTCCTTGTTTTTCCTTTCTCCAGCCTAACATGGACCAAATCAGGTACAAGCCAAAGCCAGTGTGGCTGGACCACAGTAAGGAAGGCCGAGCCAAACTGACATGGGATCAAAGTGGCTGTTAGAAACCTGAAGGCCTTGGTAAGGAGTCAAAGTTTACCCTAGAAGTAAAAAAGCTGCACTGAGGATGTGAAGCCAGACTGTGACATTATCAAATGTGCATTTTAAAATCCCCAAACAGGAGACCAAGAGCCCAACCTACCCAGCATGCATCCCCTACTTCTTCTGACAACAGCACATAACCCCTGTGTCCAGACGATTTGTGGTAAATCGTAACTCCCCCACTCTGAGTGCGTGTGACTGGGTTAAGCTGACCACATACTCAGTCCCAAGAGTGCACAAATGGCCTTGGGCTGGCAGATAAGACAGCATGAGTTGCCCTGGGGCACAGTAATTGGTTTGAATGGATACACAATTCAGATAGAGCCAATGAGATTCAATATCAGGACTTTCAATAGAGCTATTGGGGTGGCGGAGTCTCTTTTTCTATGAATCTACTAGAAGCCATAGTGCTCTTGCAATGGTAGAAACTTGCCTAAGAATGAGGAAAGCAGGGCCAAGGGATGAACCACGCGTGATGTTTAAGTCCCCGGAGTTCAACCACACCTCAAGATGTCCCAAATTTGTCAGAGAGGATAATAGATTCAGTCTGTGGAATGTGAGACACCTAGTAGAGATGTCAAGAAGCACATAGATAAAGGTAGACAAATGGATAGATGTGCAGATGGATGGATAGATAAGACAGAAAGGAAGAACAAGAATAAGGATGGAGGGAATGCTCAAAAGAGAAGTCTTGGCAGGAAATAAATATGTTTGGTATCCATCAGCTCATAGATGGTATCAGTAGCCATAGAAGTGACCAGGATGGCTCAAAAGCCAAGAGGAGAGGTGGTCTAGGGAGAGAGTGAGAAGATAAGAGGATTTAAGACAAGGCATTTCAGTGATTAGAGATGGAGAGAGGGAGAGTGAATGACAAAGGAGGCTGAGGGGAAGTAGCCAGAGTGGTGAGAGGTCAACTGCAAGTGTGGTGTTAAAGTATAGGGAGAGAAAAGTAGAAGGAGGTAGTAATCGTCCCTCTAAGTTGCAGAGCTGATCCAAACAGTGTCTACTGTGTTTAGCAGAACACCAAATCCAGGAGAAGGACTCAGCTTCCACAACCAGCAATTTGACAAACAGAGCCAACACAGAACCCCTTGATTCTACAAACACATAGACAACCTTGATCAGATATAGTCATTTTAAAAAGAGTAATAAAGGGGAGCATAACTCCCTACTCCTTAAGTGTGGACTATACATAGAGACCTCCTTCCAAATAGTGCATTATGAAAAGGGGGCAATTTTATTTTATTATAAATAAAATAAATCTGTGTAATAAATTTAGATAATAAAATTTATATTTTATTGTTAGTAAAATTTGCTGATTTTATAGTGGTGACACCTGATAAACACTACTGCAACCAGGTAATCAAGGTCAGCATCAACAGCCATGAATCACATTAACACACGTACCTTTGATTTGATATAATGAAAATGGCACTTAACCTTCCTGATCTTCCTCCAGAAGCCCACAGCCCCACTCTAAGTAAAAAAAAAATCATTAGATGAATTCCAATAATGAGGTATCCTACAAAATACCTCAAAAGTATTCCTGAAGACTATCAAGATCATCAAAAACAAGGAAAATCTGAGAGAATATCACAGCCAAGAGGAGCCCAAGGAGACATGACAACTGAATGTAATCTGGTACATTGGTTGTGATTCTGGAACAGAAAAAGGAAGTTAGGTAAAAACTAAGGAAATCACAATAAACCATGGGCTATAGTTAATAATATTGAATCAATTATTTGTTAATTTTAGCAAACATACTGTAAGGTGTTAATAATAGAAAAAATGGTGTGCAGGAGTATCTGTACTCTCCGTACTGTGCTCCCGATTTTTCTTAAAGTCTAAAACTGCTCTAAAAAATAAAGGCTATTAAGAAATAGTCATCCAGGAAATATTGAATTCAAAACTGAGGAGAAACTTTTTAGTACCAGAAGCAAAGATAAAGGTTAAAGTTTGAGTGATAGACTGATAGTTTGTCAGGTTATTAGTTGAGGAAGGGATCATATAGACTACACTGAGGAGCTAGGAGGAGGAAGAGTGGGGTGGAGAGGCTCAGGGGATTAGAGACCAGAAGTAAGCCCAAGCAGCTAGAGTCAAGATTTTGAACACTCTTGCTGTGATCAGAGACTTGGACATGGGCAGGTTCATGGCAGGACCACCATAGCCAACCAGCAAGAGCTGCCAGAGAAACCAGAAGAACTGTGCCCATGGGCCCACAAAAGCAGTGTGAAAACTTTTTCTCCTGGAATTCTGTGCTGGAGAAATAAAGGTCTCTGGTGAAAAATCAAAGCCCCAGGCCTATACCCTGCTTGACTGCCATATCTAAATTTACACCTAATTTGTGATAAAGAAGTGGCTGAAATAAAGAAATTAGTTGAGGAAGGGATCATATCTAGCATATGACTTCGAAAAAAGGCAAATGGGATGGGGTCTAGAATACAGTGCCTGGAACATAGTAACCATGCAGAGTATGTTAACTGAAAGGAAAGGAGTGACACACAGCAGCAATTCACCAGAGAATTCCGCTTTATTGGGGAAAGGTGCTGGGTTATATAGGAAGGGGCATGGGGTGATTGTGGTGTCATTTCTACGGGGTTGGTGGCTATTGGCTAGGTGCTGGGATTAGGGGGGCGAGGGGTGATTGGGCTTCAGGTGGTGCCGGCGGGAACTGAGGACCCGGAAGAGAAGCAGGAAGTTCGCCATCTTATGGGTGGGGGCCCTTCATTCCCCCCTTTCTCCTCTAAAGGGTTGTGGACGTTGCCTTCTCTCTGACTGCTTGCTGCTGAACGGGGGCGGAGAAGGGAGTGAGGGCTTGAGGACTGGGAAGAAAGGGTTGATAGGACTCCCCACAGTAAGGACGAGTAGATGTGGACTTCTTCAGGTTGGAGATCAATGAAGGTTCCCTGTAACCATAGGTCGAGGACTTGTTGATTCTAATGGTGCCAAGAGGATATGGGTGCCAGAAGCCAGGCATCTGCAGCCATTGTTTCCAGGAACAGTTTCCAGCGGAGGGAGGGGTCCATCTCAGCGTGTGATGAGGAGGTTACGTGAGGGTGAGGGATCTTCTGTGGCTAAAAGCTGGTAGTTCCAGAGTAAAAGCTGGTTGAAAGTTTGATTAGAGATTTTACCAACTTGGGATTTGATAAACTTTACAAGGCAAGAAGAGACAGGCGAGGAGAATGATTATTATAGGGCCTGCAATGGGCCAAAGCCAGGTAAGGAAGGGGTTTGTTAGTATTGAAGAGAATGGGTTGGAGGAGAAATACTGTGGGTACCGGGAGTTACCCATGTAGTGAATGGCGCAAGACCAGTAGGGACATCCCCCGTAGGTGTCTGGCCATCACCTGCAACAGGCTTGTTTTTGGTCATAGAGGAAGCAGAGGTAGGGAGAATAAAGGTAGCTGCTAGTGAACACTTGGTGGAGGGAGGAAAGTGGAGGTATTAAGGCTCGGAGCAGCCTTTCAGAGGGCAGTCTGATGTGGCAATGAGGGCAGTAATTTTTGTTTGATGCTGTGTGTAAGTCTGTCTGACTTTGAATCACCATACAAAGGAGGCTGGGGTGGCGAGGAAGACAATAGGAATGAGGAAAAAAAGCGAGAGAGAGCGAGGGAGCAGTAAAGGAGGAAAAAGTCATGATTCGGGTATGGATGGCAAAGTGGGTGAATGGGATTTTGGAGGAAAGAGGACAGTAAGGTCAGGAGTCTGGAGGGAGGGAGAGTCTGTAAACTTTTGTAGGTTAAGAGATCGTTTAGGTGATGTGGGGACAGAATGGTAAGGGGTGCCCCGAATGTCCGTTTATGAGCTTCCTTCTGCAAGAGCTGTCCAGCGGCTAATGCCCGTAGGCAGGGGACCCATCCCCAAACTGTGGGGTCTAACTGCTTGGAAAGATAAGCTACTGGGGCAAAGGATGGGCCATAATGTTGGCCTAGGACTCCTAGAGCTTGACTGGACCTCTCATGAATGTATAATGAGAAGGGCTTCGACAAATCAGGAAGATGGAGAGCTGGGGCTTCCACAAGGGATTGACGGAGCTTAGTGAAGGAGTGTTGGGGTGAGGAGGATAATTGTTCTTCAGGGGGGCCCTTGCTGATGTAGTATAGGGGTCTTGCCAACAGGGAGAAGTTAAGGATCCACGCTCTAAAATACCCAGCCAGTCCTAGAAAGGAAAGGATGTCTGTCTTGGTTTTGGGAACGGGCAGGTCAGAGAGGAGCCGTTTTCTGTAAAAAATCTTGGGAGGAGGGGTCCAGAAGGATAGAGGGAAAAAAAATGTGTCCTTGAGATCTAGGACTGAGAAGTGGGAGGCTGAGGCAGGGATCCGCGATAAAAGGGTGTATGGATTTGGGACTAAGGGATGGATAGGGGCGATGGCCATGTTGATGAGGCGAAGGTCTTGGACGAGGCAGAAAGATCCGTTGGTTTTTTTAACAGCTAATATGGGGTTATTAAACGGGGAGTGAGTGGGTCTGAGGTAATTTTTGTTTAAAAGATCTTGGATGATGGGTTGAAGGCCTATGAGGGCTGAAGTGGTTAGGGTGTATTGGGCCTGACAGATATACTGAGAGGGGTCGTAATTTGATAGAGGCAGGAGGACATAGAGCCACGGAGGGGCTTGTAATGTCCCAAACTTTGGGATTTACAGGGTTTATGAGGGCGGAACTGGAGCTTTCATTGGGTAGAGGGGGGTCGTCGGCTATGAGGGCCATCAGAAAGGGAGTACTGGGGGCTATGGGAGTGGTTATAGTTATGGAAACATGGAGGAGAGAAAGGATGTCCCGTCCTAGTAAAGGGATGGGACACTGTGGCATAACCAGGAAGGAGTGGGAGAAAGGTATGGGATTGTCTTGGATTGTGCATTAAAGGGGGGGGGTTTAATGGGAAAATCTGTTTACCTCCTAGCCCGACTATAGGAGTAATGACAGGCGTGGTAGGGCCCCGGTATTCTTGCAAGACTGAGAAAGTGGCTCCTGTATCTAGGAGGAAGGAGATGGGGCGACTGTCTACTATTAAAGTAACCCTGGGCTCCTGTTTGGTGATGGAAATGGTCAGACGAGAAGCCCCCAGACCCCATCAATCTTCTTCTGCCAGCCCCACTATGGTGGGCTTAGGATGGGGGTTGTTCGTCCAGCCTCCCCTTCGGGTGGTTGGGCAATCAGACCCCCAGTGGCCCTTTTTGTGGCATCTTGGGCATGGGGTGGTAGGAGATCTTGGGGAGGGGCACGCCCTTGACCAATGTCCCTCTTTTCCGCATTTGAAACAAGCTCCTGGGGGGGGGGCTTGTTTGTAAAGGGGCGTCCAGGTTGTCGTTTTATCAGCTGGGCCAACATTTGGAAATTGGCCTGATCAGCCTTTTGTTTACGGCGTTCTTTCTCCTCCTCCCAGTTATGGAAGACTTTAAAGGCCACTGTTAGGATCTCAGTCTTTGGGGTAGCGGGGCCCTGTTCTAACTTTTTGAGTTTAGCTTTAATGTCGGGGTAGCTTTGAGCTAGGAAGTATGTCATAAGGTCATGTCTCCCGTCAGGCGTTTCTGGGTCCAGGCTGGTAACTGTAATAGGGCTGGAGTGAATCTGTCTAAGAACTCGGAGGGAGTTTCCTCCCTCCTTTGAATTATGTCTTGGAGCTTTTGAAAATTGACTACTTTACAAGCTGCCTTTTTCAGACCTGCTATTAAGCAGGAGGTGAAAATATCTCGAGAGCGGCGACCCACGGCAGTGGGGGACTGAAGGGTTCTGGCTCAGTCTGTTGGGGAGAAACAGGTGATGGGGGCAAAGATGGAGGAGGCACCTGGGACTTAGTTAGAGGGGGACTGAAAGGCTCAGGCTTGATCTGCAGGGGGGTGAGGTGGGGGAGGAGATGGTGGTGGAGGAAGGGGGAGGGGCTGTTGTAGGAGAGGAGGGGGAAGGGAGTGAACGGGAGGCTTTTGCGGGAGAGACGGCTTGCAGGCTAGGAGAACTTGGGGGGCGGTGGGGGGAGGAGGAGATGGCGGCAGCGAGGGAGCCGGGAGGAGGAGGCGGAAAGCTTCGGTATAGGGAATCTCCTTCCATTTTTTCAGGCGCTGGCAGTAGTTAAAGAGATCGCGAGTGATGTTAGGATCAAGAGTTCCCCCTGCGGGCCATTGGTTGTTATTGTCTAGGGGGTATGTCGGTCAATCTTGGGAGCAGTATTTAAGGAGAAGTTTTGGTTTTATATCAGGCGTCAGGGAGCGGGTGGCTAGATACTTGAGCAGGAATTCAAGAGGTGAACTTTCAGGGAGGGATGACGAGGCTCCCATGGCTAAAGGACAGAGAAGGAGACAAACAGGGGAAGACGAACGGAGATCCTTGGACTGGGAGCAGACGGCAAGGAGACAAAGGGCATCCCCGATGATCCTTGGTGGTCTGCGGAAACTCATATATGAGTCGGTTTCTTAGGAAGTGTGGGTCGTCACCCAGACTTCTCTAAGAAGGCAAAGTGCCGGAGTCACGAGGTACCTAGTACTAGGAATTTTCGGCGGAAGGAATTTTCGGCGGAAGGAACGAAAGGGGGGAGTAGGGAGCATTCTCATCCGCAAAGGAGTCACCTCGTTTATGGCTGTTGGAGGAGGGGCCTGAGGGTCCGCCGCAGCCATGAAGGCCTAAGGCGGGGATAGCAAAGGAGTCACCTCATTTATGGCTGTTGTAGGAGGGGCCTGAGGGTCCGCCGCAGCCATGAAGGCCTAAGGTGGGAGAGTTCTCTCCTCGTCCCGGAGCATCAGGGCCTTGCCAGACGATCACGGTCAATGGCACTGCGATAGCTCAGGGAAGAGCAGCCCACTCCAGGGGAAAACTTACCCAAAGGCCAAAGAGAAGTTGTGAGTGTGAGGAGCCAGCGCCAGAAAAAGAGGACGAGGGCAAGCTGCTGCTAGTGTCGGGGGAAGACGGGGCCCAGTTGGGGTGTCCCGTCTCCTGGGTTTCGGCACCAATGAAAGGAAAGGAGCGACACACAGCAGCAATTCACCGGAGAATTCCACTTTATTAGGGAAAGGTGCTGGGTTATATAGGAAGGGGCATGAGCTGATTGATGTGTCACTTCTACGGGGCTGGTGGCTATTGGCTAGGTGCTGGGATTAGATGGGTGAGGGGTGATTGGGCTTCAGGTGGCGCCAGCGGGAACCGAGGACCCGGAAGAGAAGCAGGAAGTTCACCATCTTATGGTTGAGGGCCCTTCATTAACGATTTTACTTCTTAGTATTCTATGGCTATTCATATCTAATTATAGTGATAGGGACTGTAATAGTAATAATAATGTATGATGTTTTCTGTTCTTGAACCTTATTTATTTGGACAGAGTAGATGTGATATTAGGAAATGTGGTTCAGGAACAGAAATATTCAGTTCCAGAGGAAGAATTTTAAATTGCATCAGGAGAGCTGTCTTGAGAATTGTCTT
This sequence comes from Manis pentadactyla, assembly GCF_030020395.1. Classification (NCBI taxonomy): domain Eukaryota; kingdom Metazoa; phylum Chordata; class Mammalia; order Pholidota; family Manidae; genus Manis; species Manis pentadactyla. Next base: position 43,204,755 of record NC_080023.1, read on the forward strand.
GAGAAATTCAAACTTCTCAGTCCTCTGGGAAAGTGATTGAGGTATTTTACTTGGTCTTTACTCATAGTATAATTCAAAAAAGGAAATGAATCCCCTCAACCCACACCGATCATTTCAAAAATTCTTTTTGGCATAAAATTGGCATGATGTATCCCAAGGTTAGAGTTTATGGTTCTCAGAGTATAAGCAGTAGAAAATAGCTCTGTTGCTCCAGTGTGCAAGGGTTAAGAAGGGTGCATACAGTACAGCTATGTGCGAAGCCTTTGGAGAGCAACAGAGATTCCGTATGCTTTCCTAGTCATCTCCCCAACTGCAGTGACTGAGGGAGAGGGGGAGAAGGTAACTAGTGTTGACTGGGAGCTTCCTGAGGACAGATCTATTTTTTTTAGGAAAGGAAACAAACGTGTATATATAGTGTACATAGTATTGCAGGCACTGTTCTAAGCGCTTCGCACATATCAACCTATTTAGCCTCACCAACATCCCTATAATGTAGGTAGAATTTTCATCCCTATTTTACATATATACAAAGTGAAGCAAAAGGACATTAGATAACTTGGTCTAAGGCCACACAAGAAAGTGATAGAACCAGGATTTTGAACCTAAACACTATGTTTCTTCATCCCATGTTCTTACCACTATGCTGTATCATCTTAAACACCAGCAGAGAAATATTCAGGTTATTTCTCTCTGTCTTCCCAATTCCTGCAGCAGAGCCTGGCATATAGTTAGTGATTTGTAAATATTAACTAGATGGCTGCATGTATGAAATCATCCTGTTTTCATTTTTTCCTTGATCATTTCACACTGTATATACATATTTAGTTCAATGTCTGCCTCCAAAGATTTTTATAATAAATCTGTAAAATCCATGTCAATTCTCTTAGATTACACTAGAATAATATCTATGGCTACTCACATGATTTAAATTGATGCTATAAATGTGACATACAAGTTGTGCTGGGTTTTCTTCAATGCTATCTTTTAAATTCACAAACTTCTGAAGACTATTCCCAACATCATAAAACTAAAGTAGAGCCCAGAGGCCATCTCATCCTCACTGTTCTCTAAAACCATGCTTTAGTCTAAATTATCACCAATAATTATATTAAATATCTATATCATATTAAGCACATACAAAAGTATTATGTTTTTCCACAGCTCTTAAATACTGGGTTCTTCAGGGTGTAAGACTGTGTCTTAGCTATTTTTTTAGCCCAATTTCCTTGAAGGCTGCCTGGAATCCAAGTCATTCAATACATCTTCATCTGTTAATTCCATTCCAGTCTCTGGGGAGACAAAACAGTTTACCCTTTCTTCTATGTTATAGTCCTTCAAATAATTGACAATATCTTCACCTGAAATCTTTTTTGAGCTAACCATGCCCATTTAGTTCAACCATATTTTCTCCAAGAAGGTAATTTCCGGTTCCTGACTCTTGGTAGAGGCAGAATTTGACTCCTGTCAGCTTTGTTTGGTCAACAGCCTTTTTAACTATTTGCGGCTCAGAAGAGCCAGGCATAGTGTGAACTGACCAGTGTGATAGGCAGCCCCCAGGACCGTCCCTGATGGGTCTCATCACATGGTGTTCACACCCTTCTGCAGTCCCCTCCCACACATACCAGAGCTGACCTGTGTGATCAAAAGGACTTATGAAAGTGACAGCACATGACTTCTGAGGCTAGGTTACAGAAGGCATGGCAGTATCTGTTGGGACCTTTTGCCTCTTTTAGGCCTGTGACGGCTGCTGACTGGAGGATTCCATCCTCTCTCATTACTTCCGCGTTCATGGCCTAACTAGCTTCCTGCGCGCGTGCTCTTGGCCCTAACTCTGCCTCTCCACCTAACCCGAAACCTGCCTAAAGAACCTAGTGACAGATGAGATAATCAATTCCCATTGGTTTCTGTTACTTCCTTATCTTCCCCTATATAACTAAGCCTCTGATGGAATAAAGCTGAGTTTTGCTGCGCCCTTGAGGCTGACACATCTCCCGGCTTGGTGTGGTTTTGTTTTTCCCCGGATCTCAGGGGAGGGTGTCCAAGCCGCCAACACTTGCCATCTCACTCAGCCCCGGGGATAACAGGCTGGTCCTGCTTGTCCCCCCGCCTTCTTGTTGCTGAAGAGCAACAACTGGAGCCCCGTGTGAGGAACAAGGAACTTCGCTGACGAGCTAATCGGACTGCGGGTAAGTGTAATCCCATAAAATATGGGACATTCTTCTTCCAAGCCCGATCCCTCTCTTGAATCCCTTAGGGTCCTCCTTCGAAGCAGAGGCCTAGAGCTCTCTGACAGCCAAGCTATCAAAACCTGGGAGACCTTAGTTAAGGTCGCCCCGTGGCTGCCTGCAAGTAATTTGTTTGACTGGGAAACTTGGGACAGGGTGGAGCAACTCGTATGCAAAGCCCAAGTTAATCGGGGTGATATCCCCCCTCTGGGGACCTTCCCCACTTTAGCAGCCCTTAAGAGTTGCTTCCCTCCTTGGCCATTGAAGCCAGCTGCCAAGAACTTAATAGACAGGGAAACCACCGGGTCGGGAGCCTCTTCTTGGGGAGATTCTGATCCCCTTCCTCAGGCTGAGTCCATGCTGGCAGGACAAGAAAGCCATAAAGAGCCGGATGAGAATTGTGGCAATGGCGCCCTCGACCCTTTTGATGCCACCCCCTGGCCTCCCAAATCCATGGCTCCTTTGTACCCACCACTTCCTGGTACTAGTTCCTCTTCTAACCCTTTCAAATCATCATCAGCCCCCACTCCTCCATACCAAGGAGCAGGGGTTTCGGCTCCTCTCCCATATGAGGACTCATGCTCTCCTATTGGCTGCGAACGGGCAGAGGTTCCAGCTCCTTTCCCATATAAGGACTCATGCTCTCCCATTGACTGCCAACCCCAAGAGAATCCATTGTTCCACCCACAACCCAACCCAGGGCCATGTCAGCTATTTCCGGTCAATGTTAATCCTGGAGGTAACCGCCCTGCCCCCTGGTACCCTTGGGAGCCAGGTGACCTTAAGAAATCAAAGAAGGCCGTTCTTGAGGACGGCCCCAATGCTCCTTGGACTGAGACCATCCTCCAAGGACTTGCTCACCATCCATGCACCACCGCAGATTGGAGAGCTCTTGCCTGGGCGGTTCTCCCTGGCCCCCTTTATATTAAGTGGTGTGCTTTGTATAAAGAGGAATGCCAGCAACAAGCTGAGAAGAATCTGACATACTCTTTTACATATATATGGATGATACTATCTTGGGGGCCACTTGTTCCTGCAAATTAGATGACCTCTTTAAAAGGTGCCTTTCCCTGCTCAAAAACTATAAGTTTCAGATTGCCCCAGATAAAGTTCAACAGGTAGCTCCTTTTAAATTTTGGGGACTACTTTGACATTAGATGTTGTCTCTCCTGTTAAGCCCCAGTTATGTATTCAGGAAGTGTATACACTACCACAGCTCCAGAAACTGCTGGGGGAAATCAGTTGGATAAGGCCCTGGATTCCTATAACCACAGCTGATCTTATCACTCTTTTCGACCTATTAAAAGGCCTTAACCTAGCCTCAACAGTGACTTTAACCCCTATACATAGAGACACATTGACAAAAGTTCAACATGCCATTAATAACGCTGCCTTAAAAAGATATAATCCAAACTTGCCACTAATCCTCTATATTATGGTGGGAGAGACCCTCCTCACTGCCCTTTTGGCTCAGGAGGGAGATCCCGTACATTGGATACATCTATCTGTGGGAGGAGCACCCTGGGTGTACTCTATGGTGGATCAAATGGCTGACTGTATTGTCAAGGGATGAGATCTTTCTGTCCATCTTTTTGGAAGTGAACCCCACTCTTTGATCATCCCTTTTCGGGTCAGTGATTTCTCGTAGCTACAGAGAAATAATTCCAGATTGGCAATAGCCATGGAGGGCTTTCGAGGGATAGTAGACTGTCACTATGGTCCCTATAAGTGGATGAGTTCCTTTAGCCAATTGGTGTGGCAGCCGCCTAAAATGTTCCTCACTGAGGCAGACCCCTCTTTCCCCTCTGTTTTTACCGATGGGGGCTAATGGGGGGCCTCTATAGTAATGTTCCCCCAAGGCACGAGTGAATGCTCTCCAGCAGTAACCCTCTTTCATGAGGTACAGGGCTCTGCCCAGTTTAAAGAGCTTTATGCTGTTGTTTTAGCTCTATCTGAGATCCAAGGCCCTCTTAATCTGTTTTCAGATAGCCTTTACATTGTCAATCTACTGCCCAACCTTGTGGGCACTCACATCAGACTTGACAATAATCCCATCACTCCTTTAATGATTCAAGCCCGCAATTTGTTAAAACAGAGACTAGTTCCCCTTTTTGTACAACATCTAAGGGGACATCAAGATTTGCCAAGCTTTTTGTCGAGAGGCAATGTTCTTGCCGACTGACTAGCTTCAGCCTACACAGTACAGGAGGCCACCTCTTTTCATCAACTTACACATGCTAATTGGAGGGGACTACACCATTGGTTCCCTCAGGTCCCCATCAGAGACTTAAAAAAAAGATCATTAGGACATGTAAGTCATGCCAGCCTTTTCTACAAGTTCCTCCGCTTCAAAAGGGCGGAGTGAACCCTCGAGGCCTGAGGCCCAATAACCTTTGGCAGACTGACGTCACACATTTTGCCCCTTTTGGGAAGCTTAAATACATATTTCTAACAGTTGATACCTTCTCCCATGCTTGTTGGGCTACAGCCCATATGGGAGAAAAATCTAAACATGCCATAAGCCATTTTCTCCAGTGCTTTGCTGTTCTTGGCCTGCCAGATCAAATCAAAACCAATAATGGTCCCTGCTTTATTAGTAAATCTTTCACTGAATTCTTGAGTAAATGGCAAATTTCCCATACCACTGGAATTCCTCATAACCCTAAAGGACAAGCAATCGTGGAAAAACACAATCATACCCTCAAATGTCAAATAATAAAACAAAAAGGGGGAACACTCCCCCCCCATGATCAACTAAAGATGGCATTATTTACTCTAAATATTTTAAATTTTGCCAAAGGTGAACACTTCTCGCCCTTCCAAAAGCACTGGACAACAACTGTTAACTTATCGGATGATTAGAGCCTGATGGAAGGACCCCCTTACTGGAGAATGGAGGGGCCCAGACCCCCTCATTACAGCTGGAAGGGGATTCGGCTGTTCTTTCCGACCAATGAAAAAAGGCCGTTATGGGTCCCTGCAAGGGATCTCAAGTATTACCCCCCTATGGAGGGGGAGTTCACTAATGTCAATGATGACCCAGACAGCCCCTCGCCTCCTAAGGATATCTCTCTTCTTTCTCTCTTTCAGGGTCTGCAATGAACCCAATGATGCTGGTCTTCCTGTTAATGGCAATAAATCTCCCATTAGCTAGGACAGGATTTGGAGATCCCGGTCAAGCAAGAGCCATACTACGAAAAACCATCGGAGACGCCTGCACAGCCTGCGCTCACTCCAAGGCCCCTCCCCCCGCACACTGTTATACTTCTACCAAAACCTGCCCTAATGGGCAACAGGCAGTTACACTTATGCAAGGGACAGAAAATGGATGCCCTGGGAGAGTTCTCTCTCACTATTGTTGGCCAGGCCCCAAAATATCTTCACCTGCCCAAGGGAAATCCCCCTCTGAGTGTCCTTGCACCACTTTTCTTGCCTCTGTTCATGCTCAATGCTATCAGTAGGTTATCCCCTGCACTCACCGGAACAAAACATACTGGTATGCAACTCTGATAAAAGGCAAGGATGAATATGCTGACTGTTGAAAGAATAGGGGAGAGAACGTCTGCTGGAATAAATTTGACCCTATAGGTGCCTCTGATGGGGGCGGAGTCCAAGATCAGGCTCGACAGTACCAAAATTTAAAAACTGGTAGACAGGCTGATTGAAGACCAAAATCCCCCAATTTACCACCCTCTTAGCCTCCCGGAGATCAGGGGAGAATTGCTTCTTGATCCTGAGACACAATCAATCATACAGGCTGCTTTTACCTTACTCAATAGAACCAATCCCGATTTAGCTAAGGATTGCTGGCTGTGCCTGAAGCCAGGACCATTACGAGTCAATGCTCTTCTTGTTAACCTGTCATAGACCAAGCCCCAGTGCCAGCTGTTACCCCCAAGTTCTAGAGTCTATCTAGACCCTCTTTCCCCTAAAGGCCTATGCTTCAAAGCTGAACCCTGTATTGATAATACTAGTAGGATAGATGTAGGTCGAATCCACTATTCTTTTTGCCAACAAAATATTACTGTGAACAATACCTTTCTCTGTCCCCCTAATGGAACAGTCTTCATTTGTGGGGAAGACGCATTTGGCTTTCTCCTGACAGACTGGATGGGGCTTTGTGCTCCAGCTGTAATTTTCCCTGACATTGGAGTGGTCCCTAATAATCAGAGCCTCCCTATTCCTGCTTTAGACCAAATTGGAGGTAGATCAAAAAGGGCCATCCAAGTTATCCCCCTTGTCCCGTCCAGCGGGACCTAGTTATTTGTGGGGACGAGGGAGATCCGACCTGAAAGAAAATGGGGGCGAGAGAAGAGCGAAGGCAAGACAGTATTCTGATCAAGCCTTCAAATTTTATTGTAAGACGGGGGTACATATATACTAATGTTCAGGGGCAGAGTGGGCCATAGGATACTTGTAAGCAGGGGATTGGCTGCACAGCAGGGATGACGCAGCGAGTTACATTCTGATTGGCATATGATAATGGGGAAGGAGGGGGAGAAGAGTATCTCTTGGCGCGCGCGGGCTTTCTTGTTGGCGCGCGCGGGCTCGCAGCTAATCTCCAGGAAGTGAAGCAGGAACCTCATGAACTGTGGCCATCTTGTTGTCTTTGTGTGGCTCCCAACATCTCCTCCCTTTCTATTTATTTCAGAAAGGTGGGCCTTAATCGAGTGAGGGAATAGAGGCCTGGCTCCTCCAGTAAGGTAACATCTTGCGAATGTCTACCTATATGCTCTCGGTATCTTTTAGGGAGGAGAGGCAGAGCTGAAAGCCAAATTGCTAGCTGATATTAAGGCTTTATGTACATATGGATACCAACCTCTATGCAAGCCAGGCATATTCTCAGGGAGGACCAGAGAGGTTCTAGGAAGAACCCTCCCTTGCGGTACTTTGTCTCGCACTCATCTCGATGCCTATACCCTCATAAATGGTAATGGGGTATGTCTGGTTCTGGCCGACCAGCATATGGGCCACATTAATTACGGTGCCAGAATCGATGGTACCATGGTTGAGGTGCCTGTAAAGTTGAGAACTGGAGACCGGGAGCGTTGGTTGGCTCGGTATTAGACTCTTCATCACAGGCTGTAAGTCTGTGATAATGAACAGCAACTGCTGGCTTGACGAGCTGGTCAACCTGCTCTCGAATAAAGGCTGTTAGTTTTCTTAAGGCCCAAGGGCCAAAAGACACTAAAAGGAGGAGTCCTGCTAAGGGTCCAAGGATGGTGGGGATCAGAGTTGTGAGCCATGGGGACTTAGTGAACCAGGACTCAAAGGGACTTTGGCTAGCTTCTCGCTCTCTCTTTCTCTGGTCTAGCCTTTCTCTAAGCTTTGACATTGAATCTCTTATTATTCCGGAGTGGTCTGCATAAAAACAGCATTCTTCTCTTAAAGCTGCACACAGACCTCCATCTTTTAGGAGCAGTAGATCTAGCCTCCGTCTATTCTGCAAGACGACTTCAGAAAGGGAAGTCAGAGATTCTTCAAGTTTGGTAATAGATTGTTCTATGGTTTTTAGATCGTCGTCAATGGCGATTCTCAGCCCTTCATAGTTTTGGTTCCCCTGGATGATGGCAGCTGTCCCTGTTCCCACTCCTGCTGCAATTCCTACTCCCACTAATGTGGCTAGGGTCAACGAGACTAGTTCTCTCTTGTACCTATTTTTAGGGTCGAACTCAGTGACAAATGAGGAATCATCATGATATATAAGCCTTGGTACTAGTTGAACCATAACACAGAAATCATGGGAGGAATTGAAAACAGAGGTGGAAACACACGGTGTTAGTCCAGTGTTACAAGCCCACCATCCTTGACGGGGAGGGACTAGATACCTGTTCTCGCCTGAGGAAACTATAGGTAGGGTGTGATTACACAGACTTTTATGGGTTGAGGGAATTGTTCCTAAACATGTAGCTTTTCCAGTTACCTCAGTCAGGGTTAACTTTTGCGAGCCCCAGCTACAGGCTTCGTGGCTGGTCGTATTATTAAAATTGCCTAACAATCCTAGTCCTTCATAGTAAGGAGGTGAAGAGGAAAAGCATAACCAACAGGATTCGGTAGAATTTGGGTTGGTGGTATTTAGAACTCGGAAAGCTCCTTCAAGGAGGTTGAGAAAGCGCCATCCGGTGCTAGGAAGGAAGGTGGGTCGGTTAAGAGTGGAGGCGAAGGAAGGGGTGGCAGCGTCTGCAGGTGGGGCTAGGGTTGGCGCGGGCGGGGCTGGGAGACGCGGCTGGTCTCGCAAGACAGCGTTGGGTCCTACTGGGACAGCTGGAAGAGGCTCTGCTTTAAGCTTGATTGTAAACGAGACTCCATTATCATAGCCACTCTGGTAGAGTCTCAGTCCCCATGTGGCCCCCGTTGTCCAACTAGTACTCCGTTTCCCAGGATTGGTGAATTCGATACGCAACGGGTGACACCATGTATTGCACGTGCCATCGTTGCCCCGATTTGAGTGGGTGTAATTAGCAGTGACTTTAATAAGGTCCCATGAGGAGGAGGGCCGCCAGTAGGTGTCACCTGAGGTCTCACAACTCCAGCTTGCACAGTAAAAATCTGATAATCCTTGACACTTCCAATTAAGGGCCTGGCTACGATGGTAACCAGGGCAGACATAGAAAGTGAGGGTTTTCAACTCTCTCCTCTTGCTGGGTTCTCCGCATCCTCCCCAAGGGGGCGATCCTAGGCTCCCAGGGGAGGAGGGGGGTTTTTGGAAGTCTGTGTGTCCTTCCAAACCCCAATTGGCTGCATCTATTGCTAATGTACACAGGTCGGGGTACAGGTCTGGCCACCAGGAATAGGGGTGTGCTATTTTTGACACACTCCAAACTACGTTCCCTGTCCCACTGATCACCTCCCAGGTCAAGTTGTGAGACTGCTGTGGGCTGGAACATCTGCCTGGGGGAAGGGAGCACAGTACCAGTACAATGGCACACAGTTCGAAGGCGATCATCTTAGGGGCATTCTGCTGATCTTAAGCCGGAGAGGGTTCTTGGTGGATCGGGCTCTCCACGCGGGATGATCATCAGTTGTTTCGGTTGGGACAACAGGTTTCACATGAGATGTGTGGATCTACTTCCTGCCTTCTGAAATTAAACAGAAAGGGAAGGCTTCTCAGGGGTTAACATGCCCTGGACTAGAGTTATTGTTTTTGCTTTTATTTGTGTCTAGAAGTTTAATGAGCCTATCTGGGAGCCATCGGGCATTTTGTGCCTTAGCATCATATATACAAGCATGTCCTTTCCCCCATATGAGCACAGGGTCAGGCCCGTGCCATGTGTTGGTCATCGGATCTCTCCACATAGCCTGTGCATAATTATCTGCCGTGGAGGGATGCCAAAGGCGATCAGCAGCGGTTTTACCCGCGAAGTCATAAGTAAGGAAATTAAGAACAAACAGTGCATGATTTAGGAGTGTCTTTGCATTACCTGTTTTCGGATAGAGTACTTCTCCCCCCGACTGAAGTTTGAATAACATGTTTTTAAGGGTTAAGTGGGCTCTTTCAACAATGCCTTGGCCTTGGGGATTATAGGGGATTCCTGTTATGTGCTTAATACTTAACTGCGCACAGAACTGTTTAAAGCTAGAGCTGGTGTATCCAGGCCCATTGTCAGTTTTTAAGATTTTAGGTGGTGGTAGATATGCCAGGCATGAGAGAACATGGGTAATAACATTTTTAGTTGCCTCTCCCGTTTGCAAGGATGCACATAGGAAACCACTACATGTGTCAATAGACACATGGATATATTTTAATTTACCAAAAGAAGGGTAATGAGTGACATCCATTTGCCATATCTCTCCTGGAACTAACCCCCGGGGGTTGATTCCGTTATGAGGCTCTGGGAGGAGAGTTAGACATCCTTGACATTGCCGAACTATTTGGCGGGCTTGTTCTCGGGTGATTGAAAATTTGAGTCTAAGAGTGTGAGCATTGAGATGATGTAGTTCATGAGCCCGTTGGGCTGCAGCCAAGGGTGAGTCTGACGTGACAGAGGCTACTAATTGAGTCGCCAGATCAACTCTGTCATTGCCTTTGGCAAGCGGCCCTGGAAGGCCAGTGTGAGCGCGTATGTGCCCGATGAAAAAAGGGGCATCGCGGTTTAGAATTAATTTTTGCAATTTTGCGAATAGGGGGGAAGCATTTGTAGAAGGACGTATATAAGGCACTGTCTCTAATAGGGGAACAGAGGTTGCTACATAGGCACTGTCAGTGTAAAGGTTAAAGGGGGCATCTATTAAAAGCTCAAAAACTTTGATTATTGCAGTTAGTTCAACAAGTTGTGCAGAAGAGAGGTCTGTCTGTATTCGAGTAACTTGCCCATTAATACTGAAAGCGGCTATACCGGAGGAGGACCCATCAGAGAACACTATCACGGCCCCAGCAATTGGCGTGGTTTTAGTCCTTTTGGGAAAGACAACCGGGGTCTTTTGAAGGAACTGGACTAATCTGTCTGCAGGGTAATGATTATCTATTGTCCCATGGAAGGAGGTGCAGCTAATTGCCCAATCATCATCATGTTGAATAAGCCATTGTAATTGAGATGTATTGTATGGGAGGGTTATAACTTCAGGGTCTCTCCCAAACAACTTGAGAGCTGCTTCTCGGCCTAAACGTAAAAGGGCAGCAACTAATTGAGGATAGGTAGCTAAGACTCTAGGGGGGGAGGCTGGCAAATGAACCCAAAATAGTGGATGGTTTTGCCAAAGGACTCCTGTAGGGGAGAAGGGGGTAGGGAAAATGAGCAGCCACAAACTTAGATGTGGAGAGAAGTAGCTAATGGTCTGTTCAGAAATAGCCTGCTCTACAATGGTTAATGCCCTTTGTGCTTCTGATGAAAGCGAGCGGGGGGAGGAAGGATCAGGGTCTCCACGTAGGACATCAAACAAGGGCTTTAACTCTCCGGTGGTCAGCTTTAAATAAGGCCTGAGCCAGTTGATGTCTCCTAGCAGACGCTGAAAATCATTAAGAGTGTTTAAGGAGCTTCTCTTTAACTGAATTTTTTGAGTGAGGATTTTATTAGAAAATAATTCAAAGCCTAAAAATAGTTGGGGGGGGTGGACCTGGACTTTTTCTGGGGAAATTTGTAGTCCTCGATCTCGGAGGGCAGTGACTAGCTGTTGACTGGCTGCATAGAGCTGTTGCTGGTCAGGACCGGCAAGAAGAATATCATCCATATAATGGATAATATACAAAGTGGGGAAGAGCAACCTAAAGGGGTCTATAGTCTGGGCTACAAACTTTTGGCAAAGAGTGGGGCTGTTGGCCATTCCTTGTGGGAGAACTCTCCACTGAAACCGGGGAGAAGGCCCTACACAATTGGTAATGGGTATACTAAAGGCAAAACGTTTGCAATCATCAGGATGCAAAGGTATGGAGAAAAAACAATCTTTTAGATCAATTACTAATTTGACATGCCCTTTAGGGATGGCTATTGGAGAGGGAATTCCCGGTTGTAATGCGCCCATAGAGACCATAGTCTTATTAACCGCCCTGAGGTCTTGTAGGAGCCTCCACTTGCCTGATTTCTTTTGGATTACAAAGATTGGGGTGTTCCAAGGGGATGTAGAAGGTTCAATATGTCCAGCAGCCAGCTGTTCCTGCACTAACTCTATGGCTGCATTTAATTTTGTAGTGGTAAGGGGCCATTGATCGATCCAGACAGGAACATCACTTTTCCAAGTAATCTTGTCTGCCTGGAGTGCAGGAGGAGCAACGGCCCTTACGAAAAATGTTTTTCAAACCCTAAACCTGAGCGGTCTATCTTAGGCGTGGCCAGTATCGGGTTGGGATCTCCCTGTTTTAGTTTGCCCAACCCCTGACCAGGGAGGTAACCCTGTGAAAGCATCTGCTGTGTTACAACTTCATTAGGGCTACACATGATGACCTTCATTTGAGAAAGGATATCTCTTCCCCAAAGATTTACCGGCAACCCAGGAACTACGAAGGGTTGAATGAATCCGGTATTTCCTTCTTCATCTTCCCAGTTTAATAACTGTGAGCTCTGTAAGGTGTTTCTTGACTGCCCAATTCCTTGTAGATGGGTCAAGGAAGCGTGTAAGGGCCAGCTGGAGGGCCATGAAGCCTGAGATATGACCGTAGAGTCGGCCCCCGAATCTAAAATTCCTTCAAATACTTTTCCTTGGATCTTAAGTTTAAGAGTGGGGCGTTCTTTAGTAATAGCTTGGATCCAATATAAGTCTGAAGAACCTGGGGTAGAGGAGCCTCGCTGCTTATGAATAGCAGGGTGAGATGTACTTAAAGGGAGGGGGAGCGCCTGCGCAAGGCGCTGACCTTTCATAATGCTGACAGGGCACTGGGGGGCACTAGCAAGAATTTTTATTTCTCCAGTATAGTCATTGTCAACTAAGGAAGGGTGGACAATAAGGCCGTTTATTGTGGTGGAAGCTCGCCCTAAAATTAGAAAATAAGTATCTTTGGGAGGTGGGCCATAAATTCCTGTGGAAATAATTGTAATTCCCTCCTCAGGCGTTAATATTGTTGAGGAGGAGGCACAGAGGTCAAGTCCTGCACTCCCGGGTGTGGCCCGATAGAGGGCGGGAGTGCTACAGCTAGGCTGTTCCCCGAGGCCGGCTGAAATGGAATTGGCTGGGGGGCCCGGGGCTGGCCCCTCAGCCCGTTTCCCTGAAAAGGGGGGGTGAAAGGATTTGTGGTACTGTAAAAAGGATTTGTTGGATTGTTACGGCACTCTTTGGCCCAGTGCCGCCCCTTATGGCAGCGAGGGCAAATACCGGGGACTGACCCAACTCTAGGAGGAGGAGCTGTGGTAGGGCATTGGCGAGCGAAATGGCCTGGCTGTCCACATTTAAAGCAGTTACGCATAGGCGGTGCGCCCCTGGGGAAGGAAGGAGGATAAGAAACCGGGGGAGTTTGAACAGCGGCACCTACAGCTAAAAGGGCTTGGACTTTGGATGTAAAAGGATCGACATCTCTACACATTCTCAGCATTTCATCAAGAGTTTTGTCTCGAGTCTTACCGCGGAGGACGGCTCGACATGCCGAATTGGCGTTTTCATAGGCTAGCTGTTTTACAATCTTATCATTGGCAGCCGCGGAACCAAGGGTTCTTTCGGCGGCCTCTAACAGTCTGCTAACAAATTCGCTATAGTCTTCTTGCGAGCTTTGAGTGATCTTAGTTAGAGGAGTGTTAGCAGTCCCGGAAGCAGGAAGTGATATCCAAGCGCCCAAAGCGGCATCTTTCACTTGAGATAAAAGACCAAGGGGAAGGCGCTGCTGCCTGGTTTCAGAGATATATCTGCCCTGTCCTGTAAGCTTATCAAAAGTCCAGGACGCTGTTGGGGAATGAGGGTCTTTTACATTGGCAGCAGCGATGGTCTGACAACGGTCAGCAAAATCTGCCTTCCAAGTTAAAAACTGACCACGGGTAAGCACAGCCTGGACTATACGCAGCCATTCACCTGGGAGTAAATGTCCTCCTCGAGACAGCGAATCAAGAACAGAAAGGGTAAAAGGGGCATTGGGGCCATAAGCTTTAACGGCCGCGTTCAGCTCTTTTAAGCTTTTGAAATGGATTTTGTGAAATTCTCTAGGGCCATCAGCAGGCTCGGCCGGCTCTGGCTCAGCCTGCTCCTCTCCCTCACTTTCTATTTCCTGAGCAGCAGGGGCGTCTTCGCCGTCGCTTTTAAGATCGCCCTCTTCCGGACTATGTGTTGTGGAGGTGGGGCCAGAGCGGGCGGAGGCTCGAGTAAGAACAGGAAAGAGCAGTTTTTTAGGTTGTTTATTAGGTTTTGTGGCTGTAAGCGGTTTCTTAGAGAGGCCCCTTTGCGAATATAACGCGGGACGAACTGGTTGGGAGACAACTAATTTTTGGAGATGGCAAGTTATTCTTTGTTCTACTATCTGTGCTATTAGGTCTTCAGTGCTGGTAGGGGGGCTAACAGGACCGGGAGCTGGAGGGGGTAGCGGAGGGGCCGACGGGGGCAAAAAGGCCGGGGCGCAAACATTGGGAGGCCGAATAGGGGGAGTGTAAGAGGCTCCTTTCAAAACTGGGGGTGTGTAAGAAGGGAGGTTAAGCGACGGGGCGGCAAGGGGCCAATCTGGGTTGTTATACTTGGCCGCTTCGTCTTCTAGTTCAGCCGCGTCTCCCGGATCTAAAGGCTCGCCATTTTGGCTCTTAGTCACGACTGGAAAAACTTTTTGTGTATCGACAAAGTCCGAATCTCGAGGGAGAGGCGGATAAGTGCAACATTTGGGAGGGGTATCATGGAGGGCACCGAGCAAAGATGGTGTCGGGCTAGGGGAGGGGGATTTAGCCGATTTTGGAGCAGGGGGATCACTCGAAAGAGACAATTTTGAGGCCGCCCGAGATAGGGGGCGGAGGCAATATTCTGCTACTGACAAGAGTTGACGTTTATCAGGGTCAGTATTTTCAACAATATCTCTGATAAGACCCCAATAGGAAAATACTGAAACAGGAACAGAGTCAGGGCCGTTTTTGATAAGATAATCATTTAAATCTCTACCTACTTTCTGCCATTTTTTAGGATGAATTTCGGGGCCATTAATGATAAACCACGGACAGACTTCATCAACAAAAATAAAAAACTTTACCAAGTCTTTCTTTTTAACTCGAACTCCTCTCTCCCTAAGTGAACTTTTTAGGTCTCTTATGAAGACCGCTTCTTTACTTAATTTAGTTCCCATTTTCTTGTAAGGCGGCCGGTACTCACCAGGGACGACGACCTCCGTGAGCGGCGAAAGGCGTCTCCTATTGTTTCATCAAGAAGGGGTCTGCGCAGACGATATCTCACTCGGGGGTCCGCCTGTGAAGGATCTGCACCTCTGGCCCCACGTTGAGCGCCACTTGTCCCGTCCAGCGGGACCTAGTTATTTGTGGGGACGAGGGAGATCCGACCTGAAAGAAAATGGGGGCGAGAGAAGAGCGAAGGCAAGACAGTATTCTGATCAAGCCTTCAAATTTTATTGTAAGACGGGGGTACATATATACTAATGTTCAGGGGCAGAGTGGGCCATAGGATACTTGTAAGCAGGGGATTGGCTGCACAGCAGGGATGACGCAGCGAGTTACATTCTGATTGGCATATGATAATGGGGAAGGAGGGGGAGAAGAGTATCTCTTGGCGCGCGCGGGCTTTCTTGTTGGCGCGCGCGGGCTCGCAGCTAATCTCCAGGAAGTGAAGCAGGAACCTCATGAACTGTGGCCATCTTGTTGTCTTTGTGTGGCTCCCAACACCCCCTGCTTATAGGCCTTGAGGTGGCCACTGGAGCTGCCACTGAGGCAGCAGGATTGGGGACCTCTCTGCATTATTATAAAGCCCTTTCTCAACAAATGATCGATGATATACAAGCTGTAGCCAGCACAATTCTTCACCTCCAAGCACAATTGGATTCCCTTGCGACAGTAGTCCTACATAACCATAGGGGGCTTGATCTCCTCACAACTGAAAAGGGAGGCTTATGTCTCTTTTTACAGGAAGAGTGATGCTTTTATGCGAACCACTCCCGCATAGTCCAAAATAAGGTCAAGCAACTTCAAGAAGACCTCGAGAGATGCCGAAAAGAATTACAAGCCAATTTTCTTTGGACTGGGTTACATGGGTGGTTGCCCTATATTCTGCCCTTCCTTGGTCCTATCCTTCTTTTGCTCCTACTTTTCACTTTTGGGCCCTGCATTATTAACAAGATTATCCAGTTTGTCCAAAAAAGAATTGAATCAATTCAGTTGATGTGCATGCAGGTACATTACCAGAGAGTTGCCACGGAAGCCAGTGACCCCTACGATCGCTGTGAACCTTATAATGAGGCCGTGTCCATTAATTCCCCCTAACTATCTCCCTGCGCACCCATGATGGGTAAGATCTCCAAGGTGGAGACAACCTAAGACAGGCCACGGAGGATGAGTAAGCTTGGGACAACTGAAGAGCAGCAAGGTACCCAGTGACGGGTAAGATCCCCAGAGGGAGACAACCTAAGACATGGTCCTTGCCTGCCAGGACGTCCCAGAGCATTTATAAAACAAAAAGGGGGAATTGTTGGGACCTTTTGCCTCTTTTAGGCCTGTGACGGCCGCAGACTGGAGGTTTCCATCCTCTCTCATTACTTCCGTGTTCGTGGCCTAACTAGCTTCCCGCGCGCGAACTCTTGGCCCTAACTCTGCCTCCCCACCTAACCCGAAACCTGCCCAAAGACCCTAGTGACAGATGAGATAATCAATTCCCATTGGTTTCTGTTACTTCCTTATCTTCCCCTATATAACTAAGCCTCTGATGGAATAAAGCTGAGTTTTGCTGCGCCCTTGAGGCTGACACATCTCCCGGCTTGGTGTGGTTTTGTTTTTCCCCGGATCTCAGGGGAGGGTGTCCAAGCCGCCAACACTTGCCATCTCACTCAGCCCCGGGGATAACAGGCTGGTCCTGCTTGTCCCCCCGCCTTCTTGTTGCTGAAGAGCAACAGTATCCACCTTATTCTCTTGTCACTTTGGGGTAGTCAGCTGCCGTGTCACTAGGACGATCGAATATCTCCATAGGGAGGCTCACCTGGAGAGGAACTGAGGCCTCCTGCCACTCATGTGAGTGAGCCTTCCTAAAGGCAGCTTCTCCAGCCCAAGTCTCCAGATGGCTGCAGCCCCAGCTAACATGTTGACTGTAATGGTATGAGAGACCCTGTACCAGACCACCCAGCTAAGCAATTTACCAATTCCTAACCCACAGAAACTGTCAGAAATAACAAATGTTTATTGTTGTCTCATGCCGCTACGTTTTGGGTTAGTAGGTTGCATAGCAATAGATGACTATTACAGTCAAGTCAGAAGAAAGAGACTAGAACTTCCTTCATGACCCTGGATATCATAAGAAAGAGTAAAAAAAGAAAAATTGCATAGATTGATCAAACTATCCATTTTTCAAGTTTTGGGGTGGTGTGTGTGTATGTCTATGTGTAGAAGTTTCTTTGGTATCTTTTTTAGTTGTTTTATTTCATGCCTCTATAGCATTGCCATAGTGCCATACTTAGTTTTCATAAATATGCAATGCATAACTTTTGAAATACTGGGTTTCACTTTTAAGGCTTGAAGGCACAACCAATTTTTGTTCCTCAATGAGTGTGGTTAAACGCTATTCTCTACTCTTTTGGAACTCTCACTTGGAACCAATGGCATTCTTACCCACTGATATTCAGATTTTTCTACACTTCTTTGAATGTGGTACAGGGAAGAGTTGGATATAATAGCTATAATCATGCTAGATTTATCCTGTGATTGAGTTTAGGCAGCATACAGCTTCATTATGGGACCTTGGAAGAGAACTTGCCTCTGTGTTCCCTCTCTCACTGCTCACCCTCATCCCCAGTACATGGCCTTGCTGTGGTGATGTTTTCTTATAATGTTTTCTCATATCATTTTGTTTCTGAATGGCTGCTTTTTACATTGATACTTCTGAGATTTCTTTCTTTTCTACTTTCAATGGCTAGTATGCTTCAAACTCTTCTTAAAACCTGAGTTATTTGATACAGAACTAAAATTCTAACAAAGAAACTCTTTCAAGTAAGTTAACTTTAGGGTTTCAATATCCAATGTGTTATGTTGCTACTAGTGACATTAAGCACTTAAGGAAATGCAGGAATATTTTTAGTCTTTAGGAGATTATCTAGTAATTTAGCATTTGATGTATTTAAAGATACCAATGTGTCTTTTGAAGATGTAATGCACTGTGAAATAATCTGAAAGGTTACATGAAAATAACCTAGACCTGGAGGGACAAAATAGTTCTAAGTAAATGTCTTCAGAAATCTTGCTATTATCTTTTTTGTATTTCATTGAACCACTGGAAGACATTTGGATATGAACATGTACAAGAACAAAAAAGTCTTTATTCAGAAAATAAGAGAAAAAGTGAGGCAAAGAAAAAAGACAATTAATAAGTGGAAATAACATTTATATCAGTGTTTACACAGTGCTTATTAATATTTTACAAAACATTTTCATTTACAATGTCTCATGTAACCTTCACCAGTTCAGTGAAATAAACAGAGGGATATTATTCCCAATTTATAAATTATGACTTCTCAAGCTCAAATGGCTCCTAAAAGGCTGAGATATAATGAAGATCAAAGACTCCTTTTGTCTGTGGGTAAGTTTCTACTACAAGAAAAGGAAGATAAACAAAAAGAAAAAAATATAAACTTAATAAGAAAATGAAGCCGTTTTTATACAATATAATGAAGAATAGCTGAGTTGTTATAAAAGAGATCATTTACCTCCCTACACAGCAATCCCAGGATGATATTTAAGAAATAGGAAACTGGATTGACTCAATACTTGTTATTCTCAACTGTGCAGTGGATCTAATTATAGTACTCATCACACAGAGGTGTTGGGAAGATTAAATGAGATAATAAATGTAAAGAATAACAAGTACTCAAGCATTGGTTACTACTGATAATGATGTTGTTTCACATCATGGTGGATAGAACACTAGAATGAATAGTATTCATAGAGGACACATTCTAGTAAATAGAATACTAGAATGAAAAGTAGTAGACAACGCATTTTCATTCTGCATTGTAATCAGCCTACTCTAAAATATCTTCTTTCAATTCTCTTATCTAGAGCATGAATACAATATTCCTTTCTAGCTGCCTTTTTCACAGGAACAATTCACGATGCTGGATCACATCCTGAGCACCACAAAGTCCTATAGAAATACAACATAATGCAACCATTTAACCATTTCTCTCTTCTGGTCTTTCTCTCTCTCTACCACTCTGAGCAAAGCCACACTGTGGGGCAGTGGAAAGGGTTTATGAGCAGTCATTCCTTCAGACCTACACAGTTGTCCGGCAACTTAATAATTCAGTGGCTGAACTGGAAAGGAGAGTCAACTTGACTTTGCTTTCCAAGATCCAAATGAGTAGCTCGCGTTATCTACAAGAGGTTCTCTGAGGCGGCAATGTATGCATCAGCTAAGAAATGGACAGATTATTTTGCTGCTGGTTAGCATAGTGTGTGGTTTATGAGAGGTTTGTCCACCAGAAAATACTTCCTTCAGAAAGTGGAAGTGGTCCACTTTGGCCCAGAGATCCCATTCTGCCCACAGTGTGAGGTCTTTGTAACTTCCTTCCCACAGCAGCCCTCCTGTCACCCCACCACGAACCACAAGGACCTGTTGTTTAAGGGCATGTCACGTGGGCAGGGATCCTTCCTGTGTCACAGAGCAGCTGATCATTCATGATTAGAGCATGAATGTTGACTAAATCAGAGCCCATTGGACGGAGCTACACCCTGTGGCATCAGCATGTGGTTCTACCATGTCCTGCATGATTTGAGATGCTTCAGGAATTACGTAATTTAGCAAATGAATACAGAATCAATGCTCTGTAGATGTTAATCTCAGATCATCTCCAAGTGTTGCCAAACCACCCAGGAATGGAATGCTTTTCACATGTTGATTCTATAATTAGTGCCCAATAATGGAGTTCTTTTCAGATTACTGAAAGGAGTTTACAAACTTCAGGTAGCTGAAGATGATACCATCACATATGTGTCACATGTTATTTTGATAAATGCCATTGCCAAAGGGTCAGACACTATTTTCCTTTCTCATTCCTAAGATAATCAAAAACAACATTTTCATGGCTATTTAATTGAGTTAGGTTAGGCTCATAGGACCATAGGGAATAGTCCTACAATCCTTTTTAATTCCCCTTTTGTTTCTGGATCATAATTAAAATAACATACAAACAACTTTAGTAATATAATTTGAATTATATTTGTCTATATTGAGCCTTCTTTTCATTTTCCTGTCCATCCAACTTTAAGAGACCTTCTTGTGATTTATTAACTATTATCTTAGCACTTTTCCTACATATTAAATTATACAATCTTAGAAATCTTACTGTAAACTTTCTCTTCCAGGTTAGTATTAAAACTTCCCTTTCCAGAAAACTGATTTTTATCCTTGTCTTTTGTTTTCCTTCATCTTTTCTGTATTTTCTTTTTCCTAAGATATATTATTTCTTTCTTTTGATCATAATCATAGTGACCTTTTTTTTTCTCTCCTCTTCCTCAACTAATATCTCAAAGTTGTTTTAATCACTCACTGAAAAAACAGGTTAAAAATGTAAACCACATGCCATTTTTCAAAATTAATATTTAGGAAGATTCCTTTGTACTTAGACTACATATCAGGAGATATAAAAAATACTGCTAAAAATAGGAAAGATCTTTGTCAATGGAATGCATATTTTATGCTCTCTAGGACACTGGCTAACTGCCATCAAATATCAAAATCTGCATTTCCCAATATGAATGTATTCTGAGGAAATCTAGTCTAGTCTAGAAAATATTCTAGAAAGTCTTCTAGAAAATATAAAGGAAGAGTGTTTTGTCTTTTAGTTTTTCCTTTTTTTTTTAGCATCAGCTCCTATGCTCTAAGTTGCAATTAACAAAACTGAATTCACACTGTCTCAATAAATAAAGATATTTATTTGTTTTACTGATGGTTAAAGTGGAGTAAGCAAGGTGCAATTTGATCAGGCCTTCAGTTCCATTTCTGAACTGTTTATATCTGTATATTGGATTCTTCCTCTTCTCTGCAAAATGACTGCAGCACTTCCAGCCCTCATATTCACACACCACACACTCTCCAGAGCATGAAAGTAGATCAGTGTTCTTAAAATCCCCTCAAAAGTTCTGAGACTTGCTTTTATTGGACTTTCTCAGGCCACATGCTATTTACCAAGCCAATCATGGCAGAAGGGATAACATGCTGATTGGTTTAGCCTAGATCACATGTTCTTCTTTGAAGCTAAATTTAGTGTCAACATCCCCAGAATTCCAAGGCTAAAACATTGTGATGCTGTAGAAGCAACTAACAGGTGTCCACTGTAAATAAATTTGTGATATATTGGCTTAAACTTACTTCTTAATTCAAGCACAATTGTGAAAACAGGAAAACTTCAAACTTGGAAAATAAGCATTAAGACGAGACTAGCCCCATGGGAGCTGTTATTATAAAACTTAATATAAGAAACTGTTAGAACATAAGCCCCATTAGGAGAAAACTTGTTATATTCACCTCTTTCCCTGAGCAGCTTAAAGACTGCTTGACATATGGTAAGCACTCGATAAATATTTGTTGAAATAGTGAAAGAACTGGTTTCTAATAAAGGCCCTTTGATCTGAACATTAGCAAACTTTGTTCTCAAAAGAACGGAGAATCCATTAAGCTCTAAGAAAACCCCTTCTGAGGAAATGGGCACGAGGAGGAGCGGTTTTTCCAAATTCTCCATGAGGTCTGGCTTTGCATTTGCTGAGGCAGATCCTAGTTTCCTTTACTTCCCTGTCTGTCCTCACCAGAACTACACAATCTTCTGAAGGAAATTGAGTGTCCATATGTTCCTGGAACTTAAAAGAGCTCATTTAATTACAGCCCTCAATACACAATCAGGTAAGAGGAGGAATGGAAAGTGATCAAGAAAATACCAGAAAACTGCATTTGTCCTCTAAAAAATAAACTTGAAAAATATGGTGCACTGGCAAGATTATGAACTGCAGAGTCTCAAAGACAAGGTTTTGAATCCAGGTTCTGCTCTCTACTAATTATATGACCCCAGGCAAACTGCTTAACCTCTTTGAACCTCATCTGTAAAAAATGGGGATGACAAAACCTCTTCACTTTTTACTGTCCCAATCAAATGCAATAACATGGCAAAAAGCTTAGTACAATGTCTGGCACAGCAGACGATGAGTGATAGTTATTGTCATTATTATTCTCATTATCTAAGAAATTTCAAATTGACTTAGAATAGTCCATTCAACTCAATCATCTCTCCAGGTGATGCTGAGGGCTAGTCTCTAAGATATTGCTCTGGAAAGATTAAGGGTATACATAAATAAGTCCTAAGAAATCATGCCCCAGGATACAGTATGTAGAGATAAAATTTATACTTACCATGTATATAAATATGGAGGAATTTGGAATGATTTGTTTTCATGATTAGAAAGAAAAAGATCTATGAAGAAGCTCTAGTTTTTAGGAACATTTAAAGATTAAACATGGATGACTGAGAAAATGTTGAACAGTTTAAGTGGGGAAAGGTGTGGGTAGGAAGCCTCAGCTACAGGGTTATGTGTGCATGGATCACAAACAGGCCTGCCTGGTAGAAGCAGAGAGACTGATCCAGAATGTAGTGGGATGAGGGCACTTAGATAGGTAATGAGGTGACTGATGGAAAATTAACAGGACCAATAAAAAGTTATAGCTGGTGATAAATGGTGATGCTGTACATGATTATGTGCATTGATTTACCATTTTCCCCTCCTCTTTCTACCAACATAGGATCTCAAAGATGAGCAGCCATCTCTCTGGGAGTGGATATGACAGGCCATTTTGCAAGCACTTGAAGTTCTTCAGAAAACAAATGTCTTGTGACCTGGAGCAGTCACTTGGGATACTGACAGCCACTGGGAATCTGAGCAATGTGGTGGCAATAAGCCAGGACCAGTCCATAAACATCTGGCTGCCCTACTTGATGCCCTTGGCATGCTGTCAACAGGCTCTGTGGAGATAAGGTTGAGTCAGTCAGAAAATGTCTAAGGTCTATATAGAAAAGGAAGTCTTTCAGAAAGAAAACAAGGCAGGGTACCTGAGTACAACATCAGGATTTCCCTACTTCACTCCATTTCTTTTACATGGGAAGGGCTGAGGAAAGAGGCTGGGGCGACTTTCTAAGGCACCTTGTTGGCTGTAGGGTATTTTTCTCTCTACTCCCATATTCACACCAAGCTGTCTTACAACCTTGATTTGGTGTTCAAATCCATTGTATTCCAGTCAAATGGTAAATACTTGCTTACCCCTAGATAGATTAACCAAAAGATTACACAATTTCTGAGAGCAGGAATTGAGACTCTGGAAGAGTCAGCATTCAACAAATACATTAAATACTATGTGCCAATTACTCTGATAGGTATACCAAAACAATGACCTTGAGGGCTTTCTGGCCACCTGCTAACCATCACCTCAACCCTCAGTAATTTCATCTTATTTTAATGCCCCACTGACTATACATAGTTAAAGTACTATAGACTGACATCATTTATACTTCCAGGCCCAATTTCTCCTAAGTTCAGATCCATATTTCCAGCTCCTACTATATATCAAAAATGTCCCCTCAGATACTCTGACAGTACTTACAACTCAAAATGTTCAAAACTAAATACTTTATCTTCTCCTCCTTTACCCTCTCTAGCCGCAACAAAACAAAACAAAACAAAATCCTTATCTTCCACTTGTAACCACTGTATCTGTCCACACCATCATCATTAATACAGACACCTGGGCTAGAAATCCAACTCCCCACTGACTCGTTTCTCTTTCTCTGCCTACATCCCATCTAATTAGAAACCAAGGGCCATTGGTGCTCCTTTTCAAGTGACTCTTGAATTGATCCTCTCCTGTCCTTTCCGATTACCTCTCATCAGTTTGACCCTCCTCATCTTGAGTCTGGATATGAAGACTTTAACTGCCTCTGGTTTCTCTCTCTTCCAATCCATCCTTTACAATGACTACAATATAATCATTTCAGCTTTCCACTTATCGTCCTTCAAAGATTCTCCCCCTAATATGGAAATCTCATACTCTTTACCTGCCACTCAGACCCTTCGCCCTCCACCGCTAAGCAGCCCTTGCTGTTTCTCCTTTTGCACGCAGCTGTTCCACCTCCACACAATACACACCCATCTTCTAGGCCTACGCTCACTAATGGTCTTCGGCCTCGAAGGCTCTTCTTCCTAGGGTTATTGTTGGTGGTGTGGTGCTTTTCATCTTATAAACAGGTCAAGGCACAATCCCAGAGTCCCTGGTGCCGGCTGAAAAAAAGAATGGCTCTCTCCTCTGTAGTTTCAGATTGTTGCATTCTATTGTCACACACCCATGAGAATTCAGTGAGAGCTGTGGTTAGGGTCCAGTCATCTTTGTAGCCCCAGCCTTGCAGAAGTAGGCACTCAGTAAATAATGGTGAAGTAAACTGAACTGAATTTATAGCAACAATACCTCTATTTCCAGAAGTTCGTCTAATAGTATGACCCAGGACTTATATTTAAAAGTAGTCATTCTTGTGATATGTTTTGTCTTTTATTGACAACCAAGTAAGAGTCCTGGTTGGGTAGGGCTTTCCCAAATCATTCTCTGTCCAATATAAATGATATTGTGAACATGATTGGGTACATTGTTTGGAACTCCACTAACCCACTTGATCTAAACAAAGAAAGCACAGGTAAAAATCCCCCTCCAGAACAGCAATGATGTGGTTAACTTTGGCTGTCACTGCTCCTTGCTGAACTATGTCTTCTGCATTCATGATAAACATCTCTATTGCTTTAGAGTATGTGGAACAGAAAAAATAGCGTATAACTGAAACATGTATTAAATTCTAAATGGCAATGGCATGGAGATAATCTGTGAATGACCAAACATTGAATTAATATTTCAATAAACAAATTATTCTTTTCCTTTCCTTGTCTCAAATGTTTAAAGTTTTCCCATTCACTTAAAAAAGTAACAATTTATACTTTTTGAGGGATAACAAAGAAATAACCTTCAGTTATTTTACTACATGTGAATATTCTTGAGGAGAAAGTATTGTCTTTAAAACTTTTTCAGAATGGATAATTTTATATTTACATCTATTTTGTAAATCCTATTACCTTTTCTTTTTTTTTTTCCTACTTTTGGAGTTCAGTTCATTAAGTTGTTGCTCTAACAACAAGTAGATTAACTGACTAATGGTTATTGAGCTACAACCACTCTCACGGGGATGTCAATTAGCACTAGTATCTATGGAAGACAATGGTGCTGTGTGTGCTAGAGAATGAGGGACACTGTCTTGCTCAATCAGTTTGCAGTCAATGAGCTCATCCGCTAAATCTGATGGAGTGACAGAGAACCCAAACATGAGGTAGGACTGTACTGCACTGACTAACACAGTATGCTGGTTTGCCCAGAGCAGTCAGAGGAGGCAGGGCATCCATCCAAGGCAGAGATTCAGGCCAGACTCCAAATGAGCTCAAGCTAGCAGACACTATCTCCTGTTTTCAACCCCATGCAAATTATAAAAACAAGAGGGTGTGGCCATTGTGGTTTATTTCCCCAAGTGCCACTCAGTAGAGGGAGGACCCCAGCTCTCATCCCAGGACCAGGATTTAGAAGGATCCGCAGTGAATCCGGTAACCTATTCGTTTTCCTCATTTAACCAAGGGGTCTAGAATAGAGAACTTGTCTCCAACAAAATGACACACTCTGATTTATACCCTAGTCCTGGATCTGATTTGGGAAAGTCCTTTAACCTCTGAATACCTCATTGTGGAAATGAGAGTTTGAGAAAAAGAGTGCTATCTAGCTCATATAATTGTGCAGGTCCAATGACATAGCATACTTAAGAGTCTATGTAAACTCTAATGTACTGTGCAGAAGGAAGATAGAGCTGCGATTAGGCACCTGTCTAGAGTACGGGCTTTCTGCTTTCAATTCCTCCTCAAATACTGTTGGAGCACCTACCACTCCAGGCACTGTTGTTAGTGACCCCAATGGACATAAATATCCTCCAGGAGCTTTCCCTCTAGCAGGGAGATTCAGACAGTAGACACATAAACTCAGTATGTTACATAGCATGTTGAAAGTGACAAGTGCTTTGGAAGAACAAGTGTGGGGAGTGCACAGGGCACAATAGGTGCTTTGGTATTTTCAAAACTGTGAGAAAGTGACATTTGAGGGAAGACTTGGAGGTGAGGAAGTGGCTTGTAGGGAAAAGTTCTTGGCAGAGGGAAAGGCCAATGCAGGAGAGGATCCTTCTGATTGCTGAGTTGAGAACAAATTGTGGAGGCAAATGGAAAAGGAGCCCAGCCAGGAGGCTATGCAGGAGACTACAGTGTGGTTTGGACCAGTGTGACAGTGGTAGGAGTGTCAAAACGGGGTCAGTTTCTGGATATGTTTAAAGGTAGAGCCATCAGAACTTCCCAACAGATTAAATGTACAAAGAGAAAGAGAGTAGTCAAGGAAGATGCTAAGGGTTTGGGTTTGAGCCACCAGAAGACAGAGTTGCCAGCAACAGAGATGTGCCCATATGGAAAGAAGATGAACTCCTCCCCCCTTTTTCCTCCTACTTGCTAGGGAATCTTCCTACTACAAAGGTAAAACTGTAAAACTGAGACAGTCCTACTTGATGACTGCTAGAAGGGACCGACCGCTTATACTACTTCATTTCTCTGGCTCATAACATGAGATGGGCCAGCTGGATTATGGCAAAATTCCTTTTCAGCTGCTAAATTCAAGACCCTAGGTACTGCAACTAATTCTTACACTTTTCAAGATTTCTTTTTGATCCACTTTTTTTTTTAAAGAAGTCTCAGTAAGGAAACTCAAACTTTGAAGATTTAATTTGGTTTAAGATAAAATTATTTTGTGATCCTAAAAACAAACACCTAACATAAAAAAAAAAATCTTAGTGAGACAGTAAAAGAAAAAAAAAAGTATGTCCTGCAATTGTTTACACAATACCTTGTTCCAGAGAGGTACATAGCTAACCAGGAAACATAGTTCCTATGTCATATTTAATCAGAAGTTTTGTTTGCAAGGTTAAGTTACAGCACAAATTTTGTGTCTCTGAAAATATTCCTTTCACTTTAATGGAACATGAGTGGCCTGGAAATGCTTCTAAGGCTGCCAGAACATTTGGCTCCTCTGGGTTCTTGCTGTCTCCCCCAATACTTTCTCATTTCCACTTGACAACAAACACTATTGATAACTAGAGAGGGATAAAGACCAAGCATGTGATACTCAGCCTGGTGCTAGAAAAGAGTGTAACATAATTATACACAAATTAATTTAAATCCAGGGATAATCTCTTAAATTTTGTAGCCTACAAACACATCTCCCCTTCTCCACAACATCCTATCAGGCCAGGACACCATCACCACAACCATCAATCTAGTTTGCATATATTGACTGTCAACCATGTACCAGGCATTGCGTGAAGGGCTTGTCATGACAACTCATTAAAATCTCATAGTCACCCTGTGAAAAGAGTGCCATTATAATTTTCATTGTCGCCAGAGTGGTATCACATCCAGGACCACCCAACCCCAAGCCCAGGCTCAGCAGTGCAGTGAAAGAAATGAAGATGGAATTCATTTGCAGTTATTTCAATGCATTATCTTATTGCTATCATTGTCTGTCTCGTATCTCCCTGTCCCTCTATCTGCCAGCAGAGGCCAAACTTTGTATCACCTACATTTTGCAAAGCAGTTACCCATGAACAGAAAGCCCTGTAGAAGCTCCACAATGAGTGAGACGTACACTATCTGGCTCTCCTGGTTCCCCAGCACCTAAGCAGATCCTGGCATAGTGTACACACTCCATAAATGCTCATTGAGTAAATGGATGGAAAAATGATTCCGGGGTGAGTGAAGAAATCTGGGGCTAGGTGAAAGAGCAGGCGGTGATCCCAGAGTTCCTCCCGCTCCCGCAGTCCAGGTTTCTGTGAAGTTCCCTCCCCACCCCCACCTCCGTGAGAACGAAGCAGTTTCAAGGCCCTTAAACACCTACACTCTTCACTTTTACACTTACAAACACGGGCTACTACTCACACTCTTACACTCTTCACCTCGTCACACAATTGCAGACGTATACGTTCACTTCACACGCACACCCGCTTCACACTCACGCACGCTCACCACCACTCACCCGCTCGCACTCTTCCCTCGCGCGTGCGCACACACAGGGTTCACGCGAGTCCTCCCTCCCTGCGCCCCCGCTTGCGCACGCGCAGCTGTGTGGCGAGGTGCAATGTGGATAAGGGGGCGTTTGGGGTTTGGCGGTTGCTGATCGCGGTGTTCTTGGGCCGTGGATTCGGTGCAACCGCTTAGAGTCGCTTCGCTTTCCAGTGAGCAGTAAGTTAGCCAGGGAGAGGGAGACACCGAGCCCCAGAGAACCACACAGACACCAGGAAGGAGTAGGTTGCGTTCTTGCGCTGTGAGGAGTCAACCGCAGGGGAGGGACGCCCTGGGAGTGCCCCGCACCTTCTCAGAGCCTATTTACCCTGCGCTAGGGAGCAGCCTCTCCGGCGGCTTACAGTTGCTGCCTCCCTGGCTTCACCTCCAGGTAGGGTGGTGGGTGAACGAGGACGGACTTCGGACTGGTCCGTGGCCGCGTGCTCACTCCCTGTGGCCCAGGGGACACAGTACAGGAGGCTATGGACTAGGGTGAAAAGGGGAGCAGGGTCTCAGCGGTAGAAACACCTTGGTTCGAATCCTTTCTCTGACACTTGCAAGTTGTGTGGCCTTGGACGTTCCATTTGTCTTTCTGAGCCTCAGTCTACCCATCTGTAAAATGAAGAATCAGTCATTCAACATATATTTATCGCGCTCGTAATACATGCCTGTTCTGGTCTCAGCGTTTGATAAGCACTGTTGAATAAACAAAACAGACCCAGTTTTTGCCCAGGTGCAGTTTGCAGCCTCCTCCTGGAGATGAAATAAATACACGTATGTATTGATATGATGGAGTCTTTGGAAGTAAAAGAATAAGATGTTACTTTCACTTTGTCCAACTGTCTTTTAGCACTTACTATGTTCTGGGCTCAGGTGAATAAAAACAATCATTTTTCCTATTCTCATTCCAGTTCCAGTCTGTGCCCTTTCTGTCATATGGGCCACATTAAACTGGTCTTTGTAATCTTTAAAATATAGGAAAACCACTCTAACAAAAAGTAGACAATAAATCAATGAGTAAATAATAAAAGGTACTACCTTATAGGGACATTGTGAGAAATAAATGACTCATTAAAGGCTTAACTCCTAGCCTGGTACATCGTATGTGTCTAATACATGCTAGTATTTTTAGCCCTACTGACTAGTGATTAAAACTCCAGGCCCCTAAATTAGGCAGAGTCTGAGTCCTGCCTCTGCTATCTCGAGTTCTGTGACCTAAAGCAAGTCTTTGAACTCTGTAAAGGCTTAGGATTCTCGTCCAAGAAACAGCCATGATAATGGCATTTTATCTGGCATGGTAGTTGTGCAGAATAAATGAGGTGATGCAGCAAGGCTCCTGATTCAGAGGCAGGCACACAACAAGGGGTCGGAAAACGGTGGGTATGAAGATTGCCATACTCAAATGGCACCTGTTTTCTCCTCTACAAAACAGGTCAGCAAAGCTAAAAGGTTTCTCCAGGCCAAAGGAGTCTTGAACTTTAGGGCACAATCCCAAATGGGAACAGACAGGATGCAGGGTGCTTAATGGGGGTGGAGAGTGGGAGGTAGTGAAGTTCCCTTGGCAGGCCAGGTTAAGGCTGCAGAATGGAGACAGTAAGCCCAGAAACCAAGGGCTGATACTTCACTCCCAAGCCTGAAGGGTACATGGTCCTGTAACAACCAGAGACACCAGGAGCTCTTACCAGGCACCAAGTCCGGGGCTAAGCAGTTCTTAATTCTTCGCAAGGATTCCAAGGCAGCAGGCATTTTTCCTACTTCACAGATGCAGAAACCAAGATTCTCCCACCAATCTCCCTCTGGCGTCCTTTCAGTTCTTGCATTAGCCAAGAGAAACTCTTCCCAGCTTTCGTGCACCCTTCAGTGGCCAGAAACGCATTCCCCATCCCACTTTCCTAGGCCACCACCTTATCATCTGAAGGTCACTTCAGATTTCAGGTTTATCTACTCCAAAGCCCAGTGGGCTTTTCTTTCATATTCACTCGACCTTTTGTTATTCACCAGCTCTAAGTTGATTTGTTGATTTATTGAACTTACTGGAAATCCCCAGGGGACGGGTCTTGAATAGCAAAATTTCCTGGCCCAGAGCCTGACAAATAGTAGTTGCTCAATATGTACTTTACAACTATCAGTTGCTGACTGAGGCTCCGAGAGGTTGTTACTCTGTTCAGGTTCTAGGATAAGTGGGGGTAGGTATTATCTGTTATTTCTCTACCCTCACCTGCATCAGAACCACGGGAAGTTTTTTTTTTTTGTAACTCCAGTGTTCTGGCTCCATAGCATTAAGTCAAAATCTCAAAGGCATCCGTACTTTTATAATTCTGTCCAAGTGACTTTTGTAGACGGCCAAAATTGAACACTAGAAAGACCAGATAACTAATTATTATAAAGGATCACCCTCTTTTCAGTAATTTTTTAAAAAGTGTCTTAAGTCATATTACTAAGCAGTATTTTGGCCCAGAATT
This sequence comes from Manis pentadactyla, assembly GCF_030020395.1. Classification (NCBI taxonomy): domain Eukaryota; kingdom Metazoa; phylum Chordata; class Mammalia; order Pholidota; family Manidae; genus Manis; species Manis pentadactyla. Next base: position 43,235,196 of record NC_080023.1, read on the forward strand.
TTCAGTAAACTTCAGGCCAAGGGAAGTGAGGAATTGGTATGTGTGTGAATAACTCGGTCTTCCCGTTACACTCCCAGCTCCCTCCACTCCCAAACAAAATCCACCAAGTCTGAAAAAGGTAGTTTTTTAAAAATGGTAAGCATCAAGGAAACTGGAGCGTGAGGAAGGGAGATGGAGCATTTGCTTCAATTATCTGGATAATTGTTCCCTACCTTAGGCCATTGTTACTGAAATGAAACAATGTTCTATTGGATACAGTCTCAGCTTTTTCAGGCGTGCTCCCCGCAGTGCTGAGCACTAGCTGGGCACTGAGTAGAAGCTCAATAAATTTCATTATAATGACAGAGGAGAGCTTTAAGGGTGGGGGAGGGATTCCTTGTTAGGCTTAAGGGTTTGGGGGTAGGCGAATATTAATTAAGGGGAACTGAGGAGCAGAGAGGAGGGTGGCAGGGACAGGGCGCCATCAAAACTCTGGAGGCTCCGGACATTGGGCTCTTACTGAAATTCTGAGCCAAATCCCTCACTCTTCTCAGAAGCCTCCTCCCACCCCCTTCTTCTGCAAGAGCCAAACTGAACTTTTGTGCCTGTGGTGAGCACAAAGACGAATTCAGGTTTCCCAAAGGCCCATCCACCCTGAGTGAAGGCTCTGCTAGGGAGAAGCAAGGTCATGTTTGGGTGGTGGGTGAGCACAAGGCTCAGCCTGTCCTCTCTGCAGCGCGACCTTGCATTAAAAGTAACAGTATTGGGGCAGCTGAAGGGACAGCTGGGTGCCCAGGCCTCTCATCGCTCAGCCAGCATAGGAATGTGGGGACTGACTCCTAACTGTCCCTCTTTCCACCCATCTCCTGGCTTTTCAAGAGGGGCTAAGCGTTCTCTAGGAGTATTTGCTAATTGCAGTTTTGGCTTTAATGATTCTTTTAACTCCCCCAAGCTGGCTTGCTGGTTACAGCCTTATCTGGGACCCTCGTTTTCCACCCTGGCTATACATCTTGTGAACAATCGTCCTCCGGTTCCTGAAAGGAGAGCAAGCGCCCCATTTCTGCTTAATGCGCGTCTCAGTTCATCCAAGGCCGGCGGGCTTTTGATGGCTACAAAGCAAGTTACGCCCGAAGAGTGTCTCTTTGGTCAGATTGACAACGCTCGGCTTCACGTTTGCAAGTGAAACGGGCAGAAACCCGGCTGAAACTCCCACGCCAGACGCCAGAGACAATTCACTCTGCCCTGCTCTGCGCAGAGCTGGGGAATGGGTCTGCGGTGAGGGAGGAGGGAGAGGAGTTGGTAGGAGAGGGTATGGGAAAAGTGTCCTGATTCTCAGCCACCATATAGAAGAAGGGGGAGCAGGACTATTTTCTCTAGTGTTTCCCTCTTATTTTCATTTTTTCATTTCGCTTTATTGGCAGATTTACCCAAACAAAAAAATAAAACGAGAGCGTTTTCTCCTCATCTTCAGCTAGGTAGCTGCTTTCCTCCAGCCCCTGAAAATGTGACTCCTTCATAAAATCCAAATTTATGATTATTCAAATGTTGGGGACTGTGAAAAGAGAGGAAGAAAGAGAGAAAATTAATATTGCAGCTGTTCTTCTGATTAATGAGAGATAATTGCTCATGAAAAGTCACCCCTGTGGCATTTTGTTGTCTCCTGGATCTTTGTTCTTTTCCACTATTATTGAGGACTTTCTTGAAGACTAAGCGGTTCTTTTCAATTTTTGGGTATTCAGAAAGGGTTGCCTGGTTACAGAGAATGGGGAAATCTCGGGCTATATCGGGTAAGATGTGCCACAGACAGCAATATCACAATGCCACTTGGAGAAAAGGATGGATACAAGTTAACGATGCGCTTTCAATAAAACATTCATAGACTTGTTCACGCTTTGATAATGACCTCATTAAAGGGAGCTGGGGGCAAGTAAGTCCTGTCTCCTGTTTGTGTTCAGCTAACAAAACCCAGCTTTGAGATCATTCATTGCTTTGGAAACTAATATGAAATCAATGTAAGAGGAGCAAATAAATCCGAGGCAGCCCCGCCAACTCCTGAGCTGTCCCGCCCTGTTCTTGGCCTCTGTTTGGAGCTGGAGAACCATGTGGGCAAACGCTGAAACTGAGAGAAAAAAGGACTAGCAAAGGTGGGGGGAGCCTTGGGGACGAGGGTGCAGAGGGAGGAACAAAGTGGGAGTTAGAGCCAAAAAATGGCTAAGCACATCCGTGGGTTAGAACTCTAGGGCCTAGGATGAATAAGCAACACTAAGTCCATACCCTTTGTTTTTCCTGATTTGCCCAAGAAATTGGAAGAGAGAAAGAAGAGGGGAGTGTGGCTCAGGTCAGGTGTAATCCAAGATTGGGGGGAAAGTACTGGAAGAAGTTCAAGAATCAAAGCTACAACCAAGAATTCAAATGTCAAGTTTCAACTGGGAGGAAACTGCTCCTCCAGGCTCAAGTTAGAGAGTCCAGAGGCAAGAAGGTGGTGACTCTACTTTGATTTTCTTTTCCTCAGTTGAGGGTAAAAGTGGGGTATCCTGACCCCAGTGTGGGTGGAGAATGGAGAGGGACAATTTTGTTACCTTCTCATTTGTGACATTGTTTTGCACTCAAGGAAGACAAGCCATCTTCTCTCATCCTGAGCAAATGGGAGGAAATCAAAGGATGCCCCCCACCTAAAAATACTAATTTTCTCCTTGAATTATGAAAGCAATGGCTTAGGTAACAGCCTGTACTGTGTGCCTGGCTGCTTAATACCGAATAAATCCTTCCACGTGTCTCCCTGAGTTGTGGCAATTAGAGCTCATTATAAGCTCATAAGAGCTCTCGTTTCAGGGATTTCTTAATGGACGATGAAATTTTATCGGACAGAATCACTGAGAAATAAAATTGTGCAGCAGTGGGGGCATCATGGGTGCACACTGACAGTCTGCTAAGGATCCCCTTCTTCTCTGAGCAGATTTGAGGGTCAGTTGTCCTGGGGAAGGGTCTGGCAATGCTGCTCAGGGCCGTGGAGGCGAGGCTTCCTTTGGGGAGGTGGGTGCCAAGGCACAGTGGAGATGGCTTCTCAAAATGGGGCTGAGAGATGCAAAGAGAACTAAAGAGAAGAGTCTGAGAAGAGAGACTCCAGTGTGGAACATGACTGCCTTCGGCGAGCTCAAGCAATTAACTAAGTCCCCTAACGGGCAAGTTTCTCAGAAGTGGTCTGCTTTCCTTTGCCACTGCTCCTCTTGCAGCCCTAAGCAACCACAGGTGCCTCTCACTTTCCTCAAAATTCCTTAGCACTCCAACTGGATGATTCCAGTGTCAGACAGAAATTGAAATAGATGCTCAAGCTTTGTAACTGAGATTCTCTAAAATAAAATGGCCCTGCCTCCTCACAGAAGGGCATCTTCCAGCTCATTAGCATAGGAGTTCTTCCCCGAGAGCATGACTGGAAACATTGGGAACATCGTGACCCAAACTACCAGCCAAAAACAGATCTTGGAGAGCCCTTTACCTCACCCAGAGAGAAAAAAGGAGAGAGAAAACTATTACTCACAAAGAGGCATATGTGTGTGTGTGTGTGTATATATATATATATATACACGCTTGCAGAGTGAATAAATACATAAAATATGTATTGTATCAATTTCCTAAAATGAAAAATATAGATATACTTGCAAAGTGAATGGGAAAATCATGTCATCTATTTGGACAATTTAGAAAGAACACCCTGACATTAAGCATGTCTCAATGGTTTGGCTCCCAGTCTTCTTTCTGGAGCTGGAGTGACTCTGGGGACTGCCTGGATTCCCCTGACAAGAGCAAGGGTGGGCTGGGCCGGGCAGGTTGGGCCGAGGCATCTGAACACTGGCAAACTGTGTGCCACAAAAGTAGTTACAGTTGAGCCGCCCCGAGTTCAGCCCTGAGACTCCTTAATTGTTGTCACAAGATGTTGGATTAGCACATTTCTGGAATAGCTGTCTGTTTACACTCGGGAGACCCACCGTCCACTAACCGCTTTCTAATTGAATTCTAATCACATTCAAATAGCTCAATAACCAGCCTCAGCTGCAATTCATAAAACTTTAATTGCCATCCATAAATCCTGGGCTCCCCAGAGTGGGGCATCCCTACAACCCAATTACACTTCTCTAGTAGGCGAGAGAGACGGTCATGGAAATGGAAAGGGGAAATGAGAGACAGAGGAGAGAGAGACAGTCATGCCTCCTACCGAGAAGCTGCTGCTCCCCTAGGATACGGGCACTTGGTTCTCACAGGTGGCGGGAGTCCTATCCCCAAGTTTCCTAGCACCCTTGTGAACTCAGACCTTAAGTTAGCTGTTTTGGGAAAAGGGTCAGACTTGTAGCTATTTTCATACTCCCTACTCCAGCCAGATTTTCTACTGGGGGAAAGAAGAGAAAGCTTTCCCTTAGCTGCCATGCCTTCCCGAAAGATCAATTGCCCCTATCTTGGCAGCCCCCCTTTCTCACTTAGCCACTGGTGTACAAGTTCTCCACCGAATCCTGTGCCACTCCTAGAAATTTCCCTTACCAAGCCACTTCTCCTGACCCTTGAGTGGCAAGATTCCTCAAATGGCTCAATTGCCTTCAACCTTTCTGAGCTTTTAAAGAGATGTGGAGGGGAGAGTGCTTTGTGGATAGCTGGCCAGCTGCCCAAGATCTGCAAAATACAAAGGAGCAAGAGATGGAGGCATCCCAGGCAAAAGCCTCCCTCACCCCCTGCCTAGTCTCCAGGAAACTTGGGTCCTCTCCCCAAAATCCTTGGAATGGAGGTTGTAGGGTTGGTTTGGAAATGTAGGGAGAACGGAAAGAGTGCCTCTTCAATGTCTTTTCCCAAGTGAGAGCTTCCGACTAGAAAGGGACCCAAGGAAAGGTCGTTGATCCGAGTGGCCCCAGGAAAGACCCAAGTACAAAGACATTTTAGAGCCTCTCAAGCAGGAGAATGAATTGTTCCGCAGCTTTTAAGCTGGGAGGTCTCACGGTGCTCGGAGTAGGTCATGAACTAACCACCTGAATGATGACCTTGGCCAAGTTAAAAAGCTGGAGGACAGTTTTGCGTGCGTGTGTGCGTGTGTGCGTGTGTGTGTGTGTGTGTGTGTGTGCACGGCTCAAACCGCGCTCCGGGACGTTACGAGGCCGGCCGCAGCCCGCACTACACTGCTCCAAACCGCCGGCCTCATACTTTACCGCAGCTCTGCCATAGTTGGCACAGAGGAGCAGGGAGCATTGAGCATCCCTGTTAAAAATGCCTCATAGTTCCCCACCTGGTGCGCTTTGCAGCCGGGCGCAGGGAGGAGTTGGGCTGGGGCCCAGGCTAGGGAGAGGGGTGAGATGCAGGATGCAACTCTGTGATTTCTCGAGAAAGAAGCGTGGAGAAAGGGGGAGGAGGCCGGCCTCCCCGCGAAATTAACAAAACCTACACTTTGCAAAGTCTTCCCCATCCCCCTTCTCCGAGTTCTTCCCTGCCGTGCTCCCGCCCCTCCTCGCCGCTTCTGTTGTGACTCCGGCAGCCTATCCCGAGGGTGGGGAGCTGCCGAGGAGCCAGAGCCGAGCGGTACTCCGCAGCATCACGTGCCAGAGTGGGGGCTATAAAATCCCGGAGCCGGGGCGCCGGGCGGGGGACGTGAGGACCAACCCTCTCCAGGGACCCCTTTGTTCGCAGCCCAGACGCCGACACCTCCACGTCCCCAAGGACTTGACTGCCCGCATCCGCGTCGCGCCCGGGACGAGCTCAGAACAGGAGAGGGGAGGGGGTGCCACGGCCGGCCGCACCCTCCAGCGACCCACCACTCCCGACATGTCGCGCTCCTTCTATGTCGACTCGCTCATCATCAAGGACTCTTCACGGCCCGCGCCCTCGCTGCCTGAGCCTCACCCCGGGCCAGACTTCTTCATCCCGCTGGGCATGCCGTCTCCGTTGGTGATGTCCGTGTCCGGGCCAGGCTGCCCGTCCCGCAAAAGCGGCGCGTTCTGCGTTTGCCCGCTCTGCGTCACTTCGCACCTGCACTCCTCGCGCGGGCCTGCCGGCTCCGGCAGCGGCAGCCCAGGCGCGGGCAGTGCGGGGGTCGGGGCCGGCGGGGCGGCGGGGGCAGCCGGGGCCCTGCCCCTGCTCAAGAGTCAGTTCTCTTCGGGTTCTGGCGACGCTCAGTTTTGCCCGCGCGTGAGCCATGCGCACCATCACCATCACCCGCCACAGCACCACCATCACCACCATCAGCCCCCGCAGCCCGGCTCGGCCGCCGCCGCAGCAGCGGCTGCGGCTGCGGCTGCGGCGGCCGCGGCGGCCTTGGGGCACCCGCAGCACCACGCACCTGTCTGCACCGCCACCACCTACAACGTGGCAGACCCGCGGAGATTCCACTGTCTCACTATGGGTAGGGCGGGGTCCCTGGGCACCTGCGTGCCGCGCCTTCCCGGCCGCAGGAGTAAACTTTACGTCTCCTGTGGAGGAAGTGGGAGCCAGGGGCAGGGTGGGGAATAAGGAAGGGCTTTTATGTAACTGTGGAATTGTCCCCAGACATTCCAGGAAGGTGAAAGTTAGCTTGCCAACCTCTCCAAGCAGCCTGGCGCGCTTCACTCCTGGTACCTGGTGCCTGAGTCTTACGTAATATGGGGGCGTTTGGGATCTCGAACTTGAAGGCTGAGTCTAGAATTTGAAAGGCTGAGGTCTGGGGTGGGTGTGTTTGAACTTAAGCTTGGCATTGCAGGGTCAAGGCTGGCTAAACTATTTTAATACTTTCGGCTAAGCTGCCTGCCTTCTCTTCAGGCTTGAAGGAAAACGACCTGAAAAAGAAAAGATCCCACCCCTCTTTTAATCCTCGGACTTTACGTCCTGCACATCAAAGGCCTTCACTCACTTTGGGCATTTGTTGTCTTTTCCGGCTTAATAATGATGTGCCCTGAAATGCCAAAGGGTTTGGTGTTTGGTTGAGCCTCTCACGCAGGTCCTTGGAAGGTGCACTGGAGGTGGGGGCGCGTCACCCGAGAATTACCTCTCTACCTTCTCTTGACCCATCTGCAGGGGGCTCGGACACCAACCAGGTACCCAGTGGCAAGAGGATGAGGACGGCGTTCACCAGCACGCAGCTGCTGGAGCTGGAGCGGGAATTCTCTTCCAACATGTACCTGTCTCGACTCCGGAGGATCGAAATCGCCACGTACTTGAACCTGTCGGAGAAGCAGGTGAAAATCTGGTTTCAGAACCGCCGGGTGAAGCATAAGAAAGAAGGGAAGGGCACGCAGAGGAACAGTCACACGAGCTGCAAGTGCGTTGGCAGCCAGGCGCACTATGCGCGCTCAGAGGATGAGGACTCCTTGTCGCCTGCCTCGCCCAACGAGGACAAGGAGATTTCTCCCTTATGAGAGACGGCCACCCACCTCTCACCGTAAGCTCCCGCCAGACTCCACAACGCCAACGCGGTGGGCACCCGGGGCCAAAACCCTTGCCAGTTCCACGGCCCCTATCTGGATAAAGACCTAGACTAGCATTCCTGGGAGCGTCTGTGAGCTGTAATTGACGCTTCACGTCTCCTCCTCGACCTACTTGTTTGGAGCTCCACTTGCAGTTATAGATCGTTTTTAAGAAATGTAAATAATCTAGATTCAACTCAGACTTGTCATAACAGAAAAAACAGGGTTGGTTTAATACTGTATGGGGGTTTTTGAAAGCGCCTGTCATTTCCCCTTTCCTCCTGTCTTTCAGAACCTGATAAGAACACGGGGTTTCTTTTCTGTTCTTTTTCTAAAGGAAAGCATTGAATTGCAAATAATTTAGAAAATTAAGCCCTGTAGATCTTGATTTCTGAAAATTTGGGGAGAATTTAAAATCCAAGTCGCTGGAAGTCCCTTTTATGTGAATAGTTTTATATAAAATTTATATTTATATTTATTTAAATAAATGAAACAAAATCAAGGTTTTAAATTCATGGTGTTTGGGCTTGCCACCTTCCCCTGTCTCCATCTTCCCCATTTCTAGAGGAAAGCATGGATAGGGGGAAAAAGTAAGAATTTAGAGGAAAGGGTTGACTAAAACTTGGTAATGTGAGTGAGTCTCTTGGTTGAGGAAGTTTGTGTCTCTACAGGATTTCTGTGTAACAGAAACTTCTGCCAAAAAGACACTTTCAATCATGATGCTGCCTACCAAGCAGTACTCCCCATTCTCAAAATAACCCTCAAGTTGACAGGGCAAGTCACTCCACTAAGAGTGACACTGACAACAACAGGAAAATCTTTTAATTTATTTAGCAGGAAAAGGTAAAAGTCCTTAGCTAGTTTTTATTTTCTATGGCAGCCACCCCCCACCCTGCTTTAATTTTTTTCTCTTCCTCAACTCTCAGTTCTAAAACCTGAATTTGGAGGAATTTGAATAGTCAGAATAGTTTTAGGAAATGCAAACATCCATCTGACGGGGTGGAAGCAAACACATGGAAACTTACAAATGATGCTGCCATGACTAGAAACATGTGTTCCCGGTTATTTGTCTAGCTAAGAAAGTGGCTGGCTTCCATCAATGCCAAGAAAACAAAAGGACAGAGAAATATTCTGTCTAAAGAGTTAACAGTCTCACTTTTCAAAAAGAGCTCAGAGGTGCCTTTGGGCTCTTGGCTGTTGTTTTCTGGCTTCCCTAACTTGGACCTGAATCAGCCCTCTTCTAGTTCCTCTCTTCCCATCACTTTGCAGAGTGATTCCTGAAGCTGGGTCCTGCAGACGACTTACTCTGGTTCTGACCTCAACAGGGCAGCCTGGCCTGGCTTCTCAAGGTCGCCAGGGCCTGTCACCTCAGGGAGAGAAATGAAGCTAGAAACATGGAAACTAGGAGATCTCAATCCCTGCAAGCTTAGTCCCAGTAACACCCACTGGTGTTATTTCTGATTATTTTCTGCAAAGATGCCAAACAAGAGGTTCAAGCCACAGGAATTGCTTACAACACACACACACACACACACACACACACACACACACACACACACACGCCTTGAGGTCTGAAGGAACTGCAGCCTCACCAGGTGGGGCTCTAAAACTGAGGTCAGGAAACTATTTTAGGAAGGAGGGGAAAGGAGGAATAGGACCATTCTTTCCCCTGCTTCTCTCTCTCTCTCTCTCTCTCTCTCTCTCTCTCTCTCTCTCTCTCTCTCTCTCTCTCTCTCCTTCCCCCCTTTCTCTCTCTGTCTGGCTCATTTCGCACTCCCAAGGCCCATGGTCAATTCCCATTAGGGTACCGGCGGGCCGGCAGGAGGGGGCAGGGACTGCACTGTGCCGCACTGAATAGGGAGCTGTCCCGGCTTTGTGCAGAGTCCCGGGCTTGGTGCTGCGCAGCGGTGGCAGGCTCCAGCTTAGGCCTGGGAGGCTCAGTCCCTGAATCTCTCTGTCACATGCAGAGCCTAAGCCCTTTGCCCCACTGTGATGGAAAGAGGATGTGATGGAAAAGAGGAGCCTGCCCCAGCTGGCTTTCCTGAAGATCCTGTGTCCCTCCTTTCCAAAAAACAGGCCTCTCCTGTCATGAGAATAGGGGTGGGAGAGAGTTCCAAAGCACAAAGAACTGGGCTTTTAAGGAGGAGAATCCCTTTTCAAGGAATAATAAGGACAGAGCTTCTGGCCAAAGTGAAGCCTCAACTGGGAGGTGGGATAGCCCACCCAGCACCTCTGTCGCCGGTGGTTGGGCCTGGCCCTCTCTGGGTCCATGCTCAGTGCCGCCCTGTGCCTCTGCCATCCACTTGCCACACTCCTTGCTGTGTGACAGGTCCAGCTGCATCACCTGGAGAAGGAGACATGGTGCCCACCCTTTTTGCTTGGTTTGGGCTGCTTGGATAGTCTTGGCCCCTCTCCTTACTGTCTTCCAGGAGATAGCTTACCGTAGAAAGAATAAACAATGGATTCCCTACCAGAGGCACAGGATTTGGACAAAGATACTTATCTAGACATTGGAATTTCTCCAGAGAAAACTATTCCAGGGCTCCCAGGGAGATCCTTCTAGTTTTAAGACATTCAGTGCCCATGGACCTTCTTGTCACCTTCAGAGGGGGCCATGAGGTCTCTTTGTCTACTAGGGCAGATTTTTATTTCCCTCCACATCACTACCCCCCACCACATCCCCAGTAATCACTTGATTTTTTTGGAGTTTGCAAATCAGAGTATATAGCTTTGGGAATCTGCTTTGAAAGGTTAAAGTTTCACCTTAGGTTAAGAACAACTAAGCCAATACTCAAACACACAAATACTCTGCTAAATAATCTTGATATCAAACACTCCAAGTGAAGTGTCCTCAGATTTATTAAATGGGAATGTTTAAGATGTATGGGATCCCCTTTAACAATTTTTCTATCTGGGAAGCACTAGATGCTAGCTTTTCAATATGCCTCCCTTGAACACAGAACTCTGTTCCCCCACAACATTGCTTCTTATTGCCTATAAACACATAACGGAGAGAAAGAGAATGAAAATGAAAATGAAAATACAAATTACAAATTAGGATCTTGCACCACTAAGAGAAAAGAAGTGAGCAGCAGTAGCCATTAGTGGGGTTGAACCCACCTCTTTGAGAGCAAATCCCGTGGTGACTTTAAACAGGAAAATAGCCTGGTGAGGGGACAGAAAGCAGGAGGATGACCTCCTGCCCTTGTGCCCTGACCCAGTCCAGACATTCTGAGCAAGCCCAGAAGAGCAAAAGAGACCTTTCCCCTTTCCCCTCCTACTCAGCAACCAGTCCCAAGCCCAAGGCCAAGGGCCTAACACAGCAAGTAGCACTCAGCAAGGCTTCTTGGCTGCAAACTGCCCAGGGCAGGAAGGACCCAGCAGCCCATGCCTGGGCTGTCCATGGGCCCAGATGATAGATACACTGATGATGGTAGGACCCCTCCCCTTATTCTGAAATGGTCACCATAGCTTAGTGCCGCCCCCCACCCTGCAATCCCTCAAAGCTATCCAAGGATATTGTAGGAGAAACAAAAACTTGGGGATGTGAAATCTTTGATTTCTGGCTTTCTCCTCCTTCCCCTCACCCCTATTCCCCACCAATTCTGCCCAATTTTATCTAAGCAGGATAAGAAAATGCAGTTGGCTTGTTTCACCTTGACTGTGGTCAGAGTACTTCCAGAAAGGTGACTGTGGTAACTAAAAGTGTCTCAGAGGGGCAACAGGGTCTGTGTGTGTATGTGTGTGCATGGGCATGCATGGGGTGGGTGGGGAGGTGAGGGGGAGAGAATTCCATTTGTGGTGGTCATGTATGTGGACAGAGTAGAGTCAGTGTCACCAGATTTTTGTTTTGTTGTTCTTCCCACCTCTACCCTCTACCTTCCTGCAAGCTCCACTTAATTTTCACGGCACTCCTTAGGAGATTTCTTTGAGGTGGGAAGGGTGCTCAGAGTTGGCCTGGAGAGTGGAGGAAAAAAAAGCTGAACAAGGAGGGAACCTGGAGAGAGCTCTGGATAGAATTCACAAGGGGCCTGAGAGTGTGAGAGAGGGTTGGAGAACTTTATTTCCAATAGAACCTGTTTGCTAGAGGAAACTGGAATTAAAGGAGCAATCACTGCTTTAAAAGGAGCTCCTCCCATCCTCTCCAAACACAGCCTAAAGCTGCCCTAGACACTGAATGCAGCTCAGTGCATCAAAGCAATTGTTCCTGTTTTCATTATTCACAGTGTATCTTTGAATGTACCTGTTAAGGTGACAGACCTCTTAAAAGGGAACATTTTTTTCCATGCAATTAAATGGTGCATTTACTAGGCTTCTATTAACATAATTTAATATAAATCTATTTTATACATCTTTAGGCTCACATTACTGAAAATTGAGCTTCTCTGAAAAAAAATGCCCACGTCTCTTCCCTAAATTAGATGGAATAGAATCCAAAAACTTGTTCTTTTCAACCAGCTGGAAATATTAAAAGTAGAGAAATCTTTTGTATTGTCTTTTGTTAATGGTGGAGATGTGAAGAAAAGAGGCAGCTTGTCTCTCAGAAGATGAGAAATTCTAGAGGGACACAGAGCTCCCATACCCAAGGCCCTGTCACTGGGAGTGGGTAACAGGCTGTAACTGGGGAGAGCAAAAACGGAAACTTAGAGATCTTAGTAACAGAAAAAACAAAAGCTAACCTGGACTCATTTTTGGAAGCAACTTTCTTCAGTTTGGGGAAAGAAAAGCCAAAGCCTAAGACTTCAGTCCCAAAAGCTACTCCATGTGCAGGTAGATATGCTTGTCTGTTTGCATAGCTGGGCTTCTTTTTCTCAAGTGCACCCTCCAAAATTCTGGGCATCCCATTGTCTGAAAATATAGTAATGTCCATGCCTGACCATCTGCATGGGGCATTGCTTTTCTTCAGGCTGAGCCCAGCGGTTCCTGAACCCTTGTCCTACCTTTGTTGAGCCTTCCCAATCCCAAACCCAGGAAGGCTGCAGGGCTCCTCTGAGCGAATCCCCACAGATCGGAAGTGTGTGCTGTGTGCTCAGGAAAGTAACTAGTTTCAGATTAATGAAGCAGTGACAATTTCAATCTGCTTAAAGGCGGAGGTTGGCACTGCCCAGGCCTGAGCGTGGGGAGCTCGCCAGGCTGGGCTTTATATTGTCCGCTTTTCTGAAGAGCAGACAAAGATGGATAGAGAGACATTGAAAAGCAGGGGGCGTATTTCAAACAGCCCCATAAAGGGGGCTGTCACTTTAAGACAAGAACCAGAGTGCTTTGATGACTTTGTATTAGCTGCGCCATTTCAAATAAGGGACTCAAATCTCTAAAGACAGGGAGGGAAAGGGAGACTGAGAGGGAAGGGAGAGGGGAGGGAGAGAGGGAGAGAGGGAGAGACGGAGAGGGAGATTGGGGCAGAGAGCGGAGGCAGAGGAATGGAGAATGTAGCAATATTTAGAATGTGTCAGCACTTGCAGTGGGACTAATTCTTAAGCAACTACTTGATTTCTGAAGTTCAAGGAAAAATAACCCACAGCAGGTGCAGAGAAAAAAGGCAGGTGGGAGCTGCTCCCGGTGGGAAAGAGCTCCCTTGCTCGTGGACCACAGCCGGCCCCGAGGAACTGAAGAGAGCTTGGCCTCAGTTTCCTGGGAAGGGCTCGAGAGGGACTCGCGGCTCTGCCCGCCTGGGACTGCTGAGGATTATAATGGAAATTTTTGAGCGTGAAAGAGAAAGAATAGGAAGGAGGGGGAGGGCAGGCTTTTGGAGTCCACCTTCACAAAGACTAATTTAAATTGTTTGGGGTCAGGCAGCAGCAAGCCACCTCCCCCCTTTCCTTCTTAATTAATTAATGACCACGATTAATTATTAGGGTCTTGTTTCTTTAGACTTCAAAACGCCTTTGCCCAGGGGCTGATGAGTTCCTTGAGCCAGACACGTGGTTTTAACCAGAGAGAAGGGAGTTGAGTGTTGGCAGTGTTTGTGGTCTGTCTCTGTATCAGCATCTCTTGGTCTCTCTGGCTGCTTTTCTGTCTCTGTCTCTTTCTGCCTTGGAGTCTCCCTTTCATTTGTTCTCCTGGACGACGTCTCCATCCTCCTCCAGTCTATCCTGGTCCTGGATCAGTCATCCCAACTCCTGGATCCCAGCTGCGCGGCAGAGGGGAGTACCCCGAGGCTACGGCCTTATCCCCACTCCCTCCCGGGGCCAGAATCTCGGAATCCCATAGTACTGTCGGTCACGAGTGGGCAGCAGAGTTATTTCACCTAGATCAAGAGTTACTGACAGTTTAATTTTTTTTTCCTGCCAAAGAACTTTTTTTGAAGACACGGTAACAGGGTTGGGTAGATCATCTCGCTTTGAAGGCGGGCGAAAGGGCTCCCCCGACGGTGGCGCTGGAGGGAGAAGCGTTTAGTCACTGTTTCATTAGGCACTATTTGAACCTTGCAACATGTGGTAATTTCTGGGGCAAGCTGAAAAAGGGGGATTATGTAGGAGGGACACAAGGAAATTAGCGAACGGTTAATTTAACTCGTTTTCTGCTAGACTTTTCGATACATTCCTAATTGACTGAGGGGCAGGTGAAGCTCCCGCCCCATGCAGGCTCATTCACGGTGGGAATAAATGGTTCTTTTTCAACTCACACGGCTCACAATATATCATCAGGGAAAAGACATGCGATGAATACGTTGATTTTTTTTTATTAATGGAATTACACCCTGCCACGCAGGTGTGAGGGTAAAACCTATACCGCAATGAAATAAGATTAACAATGAAATTAGAATTTTATTAGCTTTATATGTCACACAGACCTGGATTTGAACTGTCAAAACAAGCAACAAGAAAAGATATTCTGAAGGCAGCCCTGCCAATCAACCAGGAGAAATGGAACAGCCTCGTATCCAAATCATAATCAGCTTCCAGTTCCTTCAGCACCTTACTTGGGCTTTATGCGGAGGCAAGTGGGCGGAGGGCCTTGCGTGGGTAGCGCCTGGTCTCTGGGCCCTCAGCGGGTAGCTGGAAGCACCGCTCGGGCTCAGGATGCCTCGCCTAGAGCAGGCCCCAGCAGGGGATACAGGGGCCTGTATGGCCGAGGCCTCGGAGAGGTCAGCCGGAGGGGCCGGGCCACCGCGGCCTGTGGGCCTCAGGCTTCGCATCCCCTAAAGCAGCAGCCCTGGCTGGCCGTGACCCTAGGGGATGCAGAGAAAAGTGGAGATGCGCGGCTGGAGGCGGAGTAGGGTACCCCTCGGAAACCGCGCAGAGTTTTGTTACACTGGGCCCCCGGGACCTGCGCGCTGCTACCTGGGTCTGGCAGGCGCAGAGGTGCCCTATGCAAATGGCTTACTAGTAGGAGAAAAAGAACTACTTCAAATGGCCCTTTGTAACCTTCTATAGAAAATCGAGGTACTCTGCATGACAAAGCACAATTAAGCTTTCTATTCAGGAGTTCTGCAGCTGGTAGCCCATTGGGAAAGTGGGAGGAAACGCGAATATATTAATAGCGTGGCAAAAGTTTTTGTGTGCGTGTCCTTTTCTGGGTCGGGGTGAGGAGGGGCGGTAGGTGGGCCCAGAGGGGAAGAAGGCTCCGCCTTGGGTTCTTGCCACCTGAACAACAGCGCCTCTGCCCACGTGGAAAGGCCAGCTTGTCTGGCAGCCAAGCTTCTGAATGGTCGCGGTGACCCCGGTGCACAGAACAGGGCTGGGCGGACCCTGCGGGCGCCAGCGCCCGGGCGGGCAGGGCGCGTGCCCCAGCCTAGCCTCCTGCTGGGCCGAGACTCAGCGCTAGGCTCTTTTTGGTTCCTGCGCAGGAGCGAGGCTCCTCAGCCGCGGTGCTCGCGACAGGCGCGGTGCAGGGGGTGCGCATGGGGCGCACCGGCGGGTGGGGGGGATTTTCCGTTCATTTTTTTCCCACCACTCCTCGTCCTTAGCTGAGGTTATCACTTCCTAATTGTTCATTTCTGTAGTCCCCAGAGAAGTTTTTTGCTTCTTAGTAAAGGAGGGCCCCCAGTCAACTGTGCTGGTTGCTGTCCGTCTGCGCCTCTAGAACCAGCTCCACTCTCCTCTGTCCTGAGAGATACCTGCAGACACTGACCTCTGTGGATTCTATTATTTCCTCTGTTAGCGACAGCACCTACAGTCTTTCGTCTCTAGCTTCCGTTTAGGTTTGGTGAATGAGTGAGGCTGCAAATAACAGAATCGCCCGAGCAGAGAGCAGAGGTATATTGTCTCCTGGATGCTGCGCTGTCCCAGTTCTGACAGTTGCTCCTACTCTCTGGAAATTCCCTTTTTGGAAAGCCTCTTTTGCAAGCCTTTAGCCCTTAATCAGAATAGCTCCCCTGCTTTCATGGAGAAGAGTGGAAATGCAGTCTGGCTTCTACTAGTCCCTTGTTGCATCAGAATTCTTGTTAGTTCCCTCAGCCCTACCGACATCTCTGTGCATAGTAATTTTGTTGAAAATTTTCCTCAAAAACTCCCAGTTCAAAGTGGTTGCCTGGTGGCTGACCAGCCATGTTATGCTTGAGTCGGTCTCTTGTAGAACAGCCAGGTCAGTTGTCTCCTCATTTTTGCTGGGACAGCTGTGAGAGAAGTTGTCTCAGCCTATTCCATTTTCAGACAGCTTTGATCATTAGAACAATTCCTTGCGATGATTCTTTTGTAATTTCTATCCCTGGCTCCTATCTAGTTCTTTCTCCATGGGGCTTCCAGGTGTCTTTTTCCCTATTGCCAGCTTCCAGGTCCTTGATGGCAGCAACTGCATCTTTCATCTCTACATCTTCAGCATTCAGCACAATGCCTAACACATAGTGGATGCCCAATAAGCCCTAGCTGGATTAATGTCATTCTGTTTGCAAGTTTCCACCAGTTGCCTCTAATATGGAGGTTAGAAACAGCTATATGTCATCATAGCTGTATATACACATATACGATAAATGTGATATAGAGGATAAATATATACATATATAGGATAAATATAGATAGGGTATAGAGAAGGTTCTGGTATCAGTCTGCATGCTCTGTCATTTATGAGTAGTAGTATGACCCTGGGCAATTTGCTTAACCTCTCTAACTTCCATTTTCTTCATTTACAAAATGGAGATAGTTAATAGTTTCTGCCTCATAAGGATGTTGAAGATTAAATAAGGAAATATTTGTGAAGACGTATAGATACTTAGGTAAGTTAGAGAAGGTCTAACTGGAAAAGCAACTTTTGAAAAAGACCTGAAGGGAGTGTGGAAAACTGACATTATGGCTTGCTGGGGCAAGAGAATTCCAAACCAAGGTAGCAATGCATGCAAAGGTCTGGTGGGACCATGCCTGAAGTAGCTGAGGGGCCATGAGAGGCACAGGACCTAGAGTAGAGTGAGTGTGTGTCTGTGGGGGTGGGGAGAGGAAGACAGAGTGGTGATGGTGTGGGTCCTGTATGTCAGAGTAAGAACTTGGGCTTTATTTTTAGTTCACTAGAAGCTTTTGGAGGATTTTGAGCAGAGGTGTGATAGTCTATAAGGTCTGACTAATCAGGATCAATTTTGTTGCTGTTTTGAAAGATGCTGTTAAATTAAGCCAGGTAAGAGGATGGTGGGGAGCAGGGTGAAGGTAAACAGGCATGGCAGAAGTGCTGAATTCTTGGGTTTGGTTTGGCAGAGTGGCCAGGATTTGATGACAATCTGAATCTGAGGAGCAAGAGAAAGAAAAGGGTCAAGGATGACATCAAGGTGTTTACCCCACACATTTAGAAGAAAAAAGTTGTCCTTAAGAAGAATACAGGAGGATAAATTTAAGGATATTTCAAGTTTGAGATGACAATTAGACATCACAGTGAGAATATCATGAAGACAATTGGAAAAATAAGTCTAGAGTTCTGAAATAAGATCCAGAAAGGAGATGTGAATAAAGAGTCATGACTATAATGACAGAGCTAAAGGCATGTGACAAGATGAGCTTGTAAGGGCATAAGTGTAGAGTAAAAGGGAAGAAGCCAAGGACTGAACACTGGAGAATGCTAAGACTTTACAACATGGAGAAAAAGTCATGGAGATGAGAAAGAACTAGCAGAGAGAGAAACAATGAGGTAACTTGTATGACTGACCCAGCTTACTGCCTGGAGAGGATTTCCTGCCATCAGGGTAGGTAACCCAAAGGAGTGCCTGCAGTCTCCCTGAGTTGAAGAGACAGAATTCAGAAGTAGAGAGACTAAGGTGGTTAGAATTCTTAGGACATAGTATCTATGGAGTAGCAAACTGTTCAGAAAGAAAGTTCTAGAAATCTACAGAAACTTCTCCTTGTTTTCAGCTAAGTAATTATCGTACTTGCCCTTGAAGGATCTACCTGAGGCCAGAGAAAGAACACCAATTTATCAATTTACACATGCCTGTAATAATTTGTATTACCTCTGGCCAGAATGGAAAGACTTCTTAACATACAGGGTCCTTTCAATCAGATAGAGTACTCAGAAAGGTATTGCCTCAGTAGGAAGGCAAAATTAGCCTTAGACTAAAAGGCTACTCAGGTGCCACCTAACAAAGCTTCAAAGGATCAAACTATTTCCCCCCAGAGATCAACGTATTTAAAAAAAAAGCCCTGACATCCTAGAAGGTATAATTCATAATAATAAATTATGAGGAATGCAATCAAACATACCAGGCATTATCATACTCCCTGATTTCAAACTGTACTATGAAGTTATGGTAATCAAAATAGTATGGTAGTGGCATAAAAATAGATACATAGGTCAATGGAGTAGAATAGAGAGCAGAAATAAACCCACACTTACATGGTGAATTAATCTATGACCAAGGAGGCAAGAATATACAATGGGGATACAGTCTCTTTAATAAATGGTGTTGGGAAAACTGGACAGCCACATGCAAAAGAATGGAACTGGACCACTTTCTTACATAAAAATAAACTTAAAATGCATTAAAGATCTAAATGTAATAAAACTCTTAAAAGAATACATAGGCAGTAAGCTCTTGGAAATCAGCCTTAGCAAAAAAAAAATTTTTTTCTGGATATTTCTCCCCAGACAAGAAAAACAAAAGCAAAAATAAATAAGTGGGACTACTTCAAACTAAAAGTTTCTGCACAGTGAAAAACATCAACAAAATGAAAAGGCAACCTACTGAATGGGAGAATGTATTTGCAAATAATATATCTGATAATTTACAAATATCAACATAAAATTAAAAAATTCAACAATTCAACACAAAACAACTCAATTCAACACAAAAACAAAAATAAGTAATCCAATTAAAAAAGGAGCAGAGGAACTGAATAACATTTTCCTAAAGAAGACATACATATGGCAAACAGACATGTGAAAAGATGCTCAACATCACTAATCATCAGGGAAATGTAAATCAAAACCACAATGAGATACCACCTCACACTTGTTAGAAAGGCTAGTATAAACAAGACAAAGGATAACAAGGGTTGGCAAGGATGTGGAGCAAAGGGAATCCTTGTGCACTGTTGGGAATGCAAACTGATGCAACTGCTATGAAAAACAGTATGGAGGTTCCTGAAAAAATTAAAAATAGGAATACCACATGATCCAGCAATCCTACTTCTGGGTATTTATCTGAGGAAAATGAAAACACTAATTAAAAAGATATATGCACCCCATGTTCATTGCAGCTTTATTTACAATAGCCACAGTGTAAAAACAATCTAAGGGTCCAGTGATGGATGAATGGATGAAGATGTGGTAATATATAGGATGGACTATTAGTCAGCCATAAAAAAGAAAAATATCTGCCACTGGTGATGGCATGGATGGACCTAGAGGGTATTATGCTAAGTGAAGTAAGTCAGACAGAGAAAGACAAATACCATATGATTTCACTTACATGTGGAATCTAAACAACAAAATGAGTGAACAAATATACAAGCAAAAACCAGACATAGACTCATAAATACAGAGAATAAACTTGTGGTTACCAGAGGGGAAGGATGTAGGGAAATAGATTAAAAAATGAAGGGACTTAAGAGGTACAAATTTCCAGTTATCAAATAAATAAGTCATGGTGATGAAAAGTACAGCATAGGGAATATAGTCAATAATATTGTAGTAACTTTGTATAGTAACAGATGGTAACTGCACTCATTATGGTGAGCATTTTATAATGTATATAAATGTTGCACCTGAAGCTAATACAATATTATGAAAACTATACTTCAACTAAAAAAAATCAGACATAAAAGGAAATAGCAAAATATGAGGAGAAAAATCAAACAACAGACACAGGTACATTAATGACACATATGCTAAAATTAGTAGACAAAGACATTAAAACAATTATCATATTTTAAAATTCCCTCTATATATTCAAGAAGGTAGAGGAAAACATGAACATGATAAGGAGTGATCTGGAATAATAATAAAAAAAAAAAACCCAGAAATCAGAATTATGGAATCAAAAAGTCTGAGATGAAAAACACACCAGATATGATTAATGACAGACACTGCAAATAAAAGATTGGTGACTTCAAAGACTTAGCCATAGAAACTATCCTAACCAAAAAATAGTAGATAAAAGACTGAAAAGAAAGGACAGAGCTTTAGTGAACTGTGACACAACCTCAGGTGACCTATACATGTAACTGGAGTTCTAAGAGAAGAAAGAGAGAGGAAGGGACAGAACAAATATTTAGAGAAATCATAGCCAAAAATTTTCCAAATCTGATGAAACCTCTAAATCCACATTTCCAAATTTAACAAACTCCAAGCAGAAGACACATGAACTTGCCCCAAGCACATCATAATCACAATGATAAAAAGAAAAATCTTAAAAACAGCTACAGAAAGAAGGACATGACATATAAAGGGACAAAAATAAGGATGATAGTAGATTTGTCATCAGAAAAAATGCAAGCCAGAGGACAGTGGCTTCTGTTTTTAAGTGACAGAAAGAATAAAATGATCAACCAGAATTCTAAACTCAGGAAAAGTATTATTTCAAAAATAAGTGTTAAATGAAGACCTCTTCAGACATACAATGCTGAAAGACTTCATTGTCAGCACACCATCACTACAAGACTTCTAGGCAAAAGGAGAATTTCATCTGTATGAAATCTGCATCTACCCAAAGGAATGAAGAGCACTGCAAATGGTAAATACGTGGGGTAAATAAAAAAAAAGTTTTTAAAAACCTTCTTTAAAAGAAAATTGTTTAGAGCAAAATAACGTACAGTTGTCATTCTGTTCCTCAAGGTGGTCACTAATAATGAATTTGTAAATATTAAACATTGCCCACAAGATCATTGAGTTTAGTTTCCTGTGAGCCTCTGATCACATTTTCATCAACCTGTTAATATACAGTCTTGTTTTCCATACATTTCTGTTTAAAGACAGTTTATGTGACATATATTGCTGATACATAGCTCATCACCATTTAGTTCACAGGCAAAGCACACTGTAACTCATGTGTCTTACTACCATCAGGCTGCCATAACAAAAACCGTAGACTGTGTGGCTTTTAAACAACAGAAATGTGTTTCTCAACTCTGGAAGTTGGAAAATCCAAGATGGAGGTGCTGGCAGATGCTGTGTCTGCTGAGAGCCTGCTTCCTAGTTCATAAATTATCATGCTCTTGCTGTGTCCTTGCATGATGGAGGGGTTAAGGGAGCTCTCTGCAGTGTCATTTACAAGGGCACGAATCCCATTGCTGATGGGGATGGAGCCCTCATGACCTCCAAAAGATCCCACCTTTTAATACCACCACATTGGGGGTTAGAATTTCAACATATGAATTTTGGGGTATGCAAACATTCAGTCTATAGTGTCATGCCTGAACAAAGCTTATTTCACACATGGCACAAAGTAATCTTCTCACACTAGGAACAGGTATACAGCACTTCAGTACTATGCTTGAGGTCTATGCTTTTTATTATGGCAAAATACACATGACATAAAATTTACCTTTTATTTTTAAGTGTACAGTTCAGTGACATAAAGTACATTCAAATCATTGTGCAATCATCACCACCACCATACAGTTCCAGAACTTTTTCATCTTTCCAAATAGAAGCTCCATACCCATTAACAATAATTGCCCCTTCCCCTCCCCTCAGTCCTGCCAACCATCATTCTACTTACTGTCCCTATGAATTTGGCTACTCTAGGGGCCTCATATAAGTGGAATCATACAATATGTGTCCTTTTGTGATTGACTTGTTTCACTTAGGGTAACGTTTCCAAGATTCCTCTAGTAGCATGTGCAAGAATTTCATCCCTTTTTGAAGCTGAATAATATTCCATTGTATGTATATCCTACATTTTGCTTATGCATTTATCCATTGATGTTGAGTTGCTTCCACCTTTTGGCTCTTGAGAATAGCGCTGCCATGAATGTGTACAAACAGTTGCTTTCACTTTTTGCATAACTCAAAGTGGAATTACTGGATCATATGCTAATTCTTTCTCTAATTTTTTAAGGAATTGCCATACTGTTTTCCATAGCAGCTACACCATTTTGCATTCCCATCAGCAATGCACAAAAAAATTCCAATTTCTCCATATCTTTGCCATTACTTTGGCTTTTGCCTTGTTTTTTGTATGTTTTATAGCAGCCATCCTAATGGACGTGAAGTGGTGTCTCATTGTAGTTATGATTTGCATTTCCCTAATGATTACTGATGTTGAGCATCTTTTCATGTGCTTATTGGCCATTTGTATATCTTCTTTGAAAAAATGTCTGTTCACCTTCCATCACCTATTTTCTCATCATAACATTCCCTTAATCTAAAAAACAGAAAAGGTGAAGTCTTATTTCTTCAGATGGGCACCTGGCTAACTACTCTGTGCTTACAGAGTATTTCCAAAACCATAAGAAGGGTAGGTGGCATTTGAATGTAGCCTCAAAATAAAAGTCAGCATGAATATCTCGAGGGAAGTCTGAAGAAAATGAAATGGAACAAAAGTTCATTCTTTGAGGCACATATGGACTGAAGGTATTGAATGGCAGGTCTGGATGCCCTCGGAAATTCTCAGAAGAGAATGGCTCATGACAAGAGGAGTGGGGAGGTGATGCCTGGTTAGGAAATTGCTCCGGAATGCACAAAGTAAGATTGATGTTTGGAACTCCAATTTCCATACTTTCTATTGTTTCTCTTTTCTCATAATAATGAGTCTGTCTTTCTATCTCCCTTTATTCAATCAAGGAAGACACAGTGAGTTTAATGAGTTTTTATTTTTCCCCATCAGGAAGACCTGTCAATATTTCATAGTCAAAGCAGAAAGAGGTACTAAAAGAGCCCTATCAAAATATTTTAGTCACTCCTGAAGGTCCAAAGACAGTTCTTTTTTGCAAAGCTTTATTCTCTTGTTTTGAATTCCTCTCTTTGCTAATTTGTCTTTTGTGATAACGCAAATACCAAGAGGCTCAGACAATGTATGAGAGTCCGTGTTACGGATCCATCAGGGTAGCCTGATGTGGTCTTGCCTTCGTAGCTGTCAAGCTGCAATTAAGTTGTCAATAGTTTTCAGCTTTGCTAACTGTTTACAATGTAAACAAGTGGTTGCTGGTATAAAATTATTTGTGGGTGCAAGATTTTTGCACTTTTCTTTGTCTAAAATGGCATCCTCGAAAAAGGAAACTTCCAAAATAGTTGAGGTTTTTATCAGAGACATGAAGATTTGAGTTGTGACTCTTAGCATAATAGAGAATAAAGCAAAGTTTTTGAGCCATCTGAGCTATTTCATTGTGTTAATCAACAGATATGGATATGATTATAATAATGAAAGTGTCCGCATGGGTGTGGCTTCACTAAATGTGAAAAAATTTCATTTACTCTATATAATTGGAAGTTTGCTGTTCTGAGTGCTTCTTTAGAATTTTTTTTTACTTTTTCAAAAACTTTTTTCCAGCTTTATTGAGGTGTAATTGACAAATAAAATTGTGAATATTTGAAGTATACAATGTAATGATTTGCTTTTTCTTTCACTTACTCATACTCAGACGTACTGGGGAGAAGCTTTCCTCCAAATGCAGTGGGGTATGTATGACTTGCTCTGTGACACCTGGGTGTGTGGATTGTTACCTTATCTGTATGTTCT
This sequence comes from Manis pentadactyla, assembly GCF_030020395.1. Classification (NCBI taxonomy): domain Eukaryota; kingdom Metazoa; phylum Chordata; class Mammalia; order Pholidota; family Manidae; genus Manis; species Manis pentadactyla. The sequence continues at coordinate 43,258,623 of NC_080023.1, forward strand.
CAGTTGAACAACTATAGTTCCTCATCCTCACTAGTCAAAGTGGTGACAGAATCCATTTCAGTTATGTTTTGGAAAATGTCCCTCTCTTGTTAGGGTCTCCTAGAAATCCAGGTGGGTGGGAGCTTTGCCCTGTCTAGCACATGGGGAAAGGCCCAGGTTTAGTTGGAAGCACTGGGCTTTGCTGCTATAGCTCTTCTGCCCCAGGACTGTTATGCAGACCATTTCTCCTCATGTGTCACCCAGTGACGCTCAGGGTCAGCATTCCTGAGGGCCTCTCCACCTGCCATCGCCTTAGCTGTATAGACCCTCACTGCTGTTCTCCAAGTTGGGTGGTCAGGGAACACATCACTGAGATGTCAATTTGAGTAGGACCTGAAGGAGGTAAAGGGTCAACATATGGGTATTGGAGAGAAAAGCATCCCAGGCAGAGGGTGGAGTTCTTGGAAAGGCCCAGAGACAGGAGCTTGCCTGGACAGTTTGAGGTGCAGCAAGGAGGCCAGTGTGGCTACTGCACAGGAAGTGTGGGGGAGGGTAGTAAAGGCGAGATTGGAGCAGTGTAGGGCCCTGGAGGCTGCAGTAAGGACTTCTGTGCTATGCTGAGTAAAACCGTGACCTACTGAAATGTTTTGAGGACCAGCCTGGCTGTGAACAGATTGTTCAGCTTCCTAATACCCACTTCCAGTCTTGCTCCACAGTCCTGTCTGAGGATTCTATCACTTGTACTGTGCACAGAGGAGTGTTTCAGTGGGGTCCTACTTCTGTTACAGTTCTTGTAACTATACCTCAAGTAATGTGCCACTTGGAAAGTGAGTGAAGATGGCATTACTAATTCACTCACTGACCAGTCAAACAAACATAGTTACAAATTTCGAAAAGTGCTATCAAGAAAAAGCTTATGACCGAAAGCCAAGGATTGCCAGCAACCATCAGGAGCTGAATGGGGCAAGGAAGAACCTTTGGAGGGGGCATGTCCCTGTCAATATGCTGATGCTAGACTTCTAGCCTCCAGAAATGTGATTATTACACAGCACACACACACACACACACACACACAGAGTACACAATACTTTGATGGTGTATGATGAGAAAAGAGTTAACGCCTTGAGGAGGTACGTTTAAACAAAAGCCAAGGATGAGTACAGTTTAGGAGGTGAGAATGAGGGCAGGAGAGTATTTTTTTGCAGGTAGAATAGTATGTACAAAGACTCTAGAACAGACAGAAGCAGGGAGTATTCCTGTAAATGAAGGAAGGCCAGGGTGAGGCTGAAGCACCAGGATGAGGAGAATGACACGGGCTGAACATGGGTTGGTATAGAAGTAAGCAATTTTGTTTTTAGGACTTCTTTATATGAATCTGTTCAGGCTGCTCTAACAAAAACACCACAGATCACCTTATATACAGCAGAAATTTATTTCTCACAGTTTTGGAAACCAGAAGTCTGAAATCATGGTATTAGCATGCTCCAGTGAGGGCCCTCTTCTGGGTTGCAGACTTCTTGTTAAATCATCACATGCTGGATGGGGTCAAATGGAAAGGCAGATCTGAATAGAACATCCTCAGATAGTCTTTACAAAATTGCCAATGAGTTGAGATGAGCCATCTTTCTAGGAGTAGAGAGAGGCTAGAGTTACATCAATTGAAGCAATATCAGGAGTGGGAAACAATGCTATCTCATCCCTTAGTGACTGTTTCAGAGATGGATAGTCATCCAGGCCTCAGCCAATCAGCCCATAGAAATTCCCTAGCTCCCAATGGCATTTTTTCACAGAAATAGGACCAATAGTTATAATTTTGTATGGAACCACAAGGGGCCCTGAGTAGGCAGAGCCAATATTGAGGATGAGGAACAAAGCTGTAGGTATCACACTCCCTGATTTCAAACCATATTACCAAGCTATAGTAATCAAAACAGTATAATATTGACATGAAAGGAGACACATAGGTCAGTTTAACAAAATAGAGAGCCCAGAAATAAACCTGTGAATTTATAGTCAATTAATGTATGACATAGGAGTCAAGCAAATGGGGAAAGGACAGTCTCTTCAATGAATGATGTTGGGAAAACAGAACAGCCACAATGCAAAGGAATGAAACTGGACCCCTATCTTACACCATAAACAAGAATACTAACTCAAAATGGATTAAAGACCTAAATGTAAGGCCTGAAACCATAAAACTCCTAGAAGAAAACATAAATGGCAAACTCCCTGACATTGGTCTTGGAGAAGACTTTTTGGATTTCACCCTAAAAGCAAAGTTAACAGAAGCAAAAATAAACAAATGAGACCACATCAGACTAAAAAGCTTCTGTACAGAAAAGGACACCATCAACAAAATGAAAAGGCACCTACCAAATGGGAGAAAAATTTACAAATCATTTATCTAATAAGGGGTTAATATCCAAAGTATATAAAGAACTCACAAAACAACAAGAAAAAAATTTTGTAAGTATGTATGGTGACAGATGTTAACTAGACTTATTGTGGTGATCATTTTGCAATATATACAAATAACAAATCATTATGTTGTATACGTGAAACTAATAATGTTATATGTCAATTGCACTTCAATTAAAAAAGAAAGGTAAAAGAAATTCCCCAGACTCAGAGATTGGTCAAGAATGCACCAATCAGAGTGAAGTGCAAGGACTTCATAATGGGAAGGCCACTTTCAAGCAATGACCTTTTGTAATTTTTTTAGCTTCCATGAAGCAGGTGAGCTTGAGAATGAAACTAAAATCAGAGACAGCAGAGCTGTGAAAATCAGGGAAATAGAGGTAATTTAAACAAATGAAGTCATCCAGATGGGGACTATTGTGATCTGGTGGGCAGGGGAGACACAAAACAGCTCTATCCTATGTATACCGTGCAAGCAAGGATTTGAGTCCAGATTGCCAGCTTCTCTTTTTCTTTTTCTTTTACATAAAAGGATATTGAAATTCAGATCCTTCTGTAAAATTTCCCAGTATTTCATGTTGCAAATATTCTAATTCTTTTAAAGCATAGCTCAGCTCTAAGGAAACATTTGTTACCTAAATTCAGTCCATGGGCTGCCAGTTCCTACTCTCCAATGTGGTCCACCTTTCTCATATGAGATAAAAGAAATAAGGCACAAAAGTACTTAACTTTAGCTCAGCAAAGAGGTCTTTCTGAAGTTAAACAAAAATTTAGTCCTTGGAAGTTAAAAAATTTTTAATTTGGTTCCCATTTATTGTAAGGCTTTTTCATTAGAGACTTTGCAAAGTTAGAAAATATAGAAACCGTTCATGCAACTGCACTTGGCATGGTGCATTAGCTTAGGAGGAGAATTCTGTTTAAGTGTAGATTTTTCACTGTGAAAACAGGTGTATTACTAGTAGTTCCAAACAGTTAAGGAAATAGACAGAAAATTTCAGACATAGTGTTTATCCTATAGCCATATACCAATTTTATCCTGTATTCCCTGAGAAACGCAACAATTTCCCCCTACAGCTGACTTCTGTTGGCATGGGATCTGCCAGAGAATAAGATGAGCGTATTCCCAGAAAAATTTGCTGTATTTCAAATTGAGTATTTTTTTTCTTTCATCTCTTCATACCAAAGTCTTTTTTGCTTTTTATAGAGACAGATTTGTTTCAGCTGCTAACCTAGTTGGAATGACAAACCATTTTAATTTTCCTGTTTCTCTAGATAGTTTCCCTAAATAAATATGATTATAGGTACTGGGCTGCTATATTTTGAAATTAAAGCCTAAAAATCACTCCTTGCCTTGTATTCTTTGTCACGTACATACACATACATATACTCATTCCTTTCTACATCCCACATGCACAGAACCACAATTCTGCATCTGACTGAAATGAATATATTTTCTGATGTATTTATTTTCTCCAAGCTCTGAAAGAAAAACTGGTTAGAAGCCAGTGAGCAGCAAGAACTCATTTCTTGCCAAAAAGCTACCCTTATTTGTTCAAAACATATTCATAGAGTTGTCACTGTAACAACTCGGACAGTAGATTAAAATCATTATCCTCCTTTCCAGTCCCAGTAACTTTATATTTCACTGCCTCACCGAACATCTCAGGAATAATCCAGAGTAGTCAGGTTTTTCTCTTTTAAGTTGTGGGCTAGAAGTTTGAATGATAGGACTGTAAAGTCTGGGAACATTTGCCTGAGCTCCTTTTTCTCCTCCTGCCCCTAAAGGAAGGCATTTCCGAAGATTCTGTCCTTTTTTTTTTGTTCTTCACTCTCTTCCTCAGAGCTCTTGCTTCTCCTTTGGGATTAATAATCCCTTTTATGAAGACATTTGCAGATCTAAAATCTCTTTTTTTGTGTATGATGAAATATATACAACATAAAATTTACCATGTTAACTATTTTTAAGTGTACAATTCCGTGGCATTAACTGTAAACTTAATGTACAGTTGTGCAACCGTCAGCAGCATCCATCTCTAGAGCTTTTTCATCTTCCCAAATTGAAACTTTTTACCCATTAAATAGTAAGTCTCCATTCTTCCCCCCACACAGCTCCTGGCAACCACCATTCTACTTTCCATCTCTATGATTTTAACGACTCTAAGGCCCTCATGGAAGTAGAATCATACAGTATTTGCCCTTTTGTGACTCATTTATTTCACTTAGCATAACATCTTTATGGTTCATCTATGTTGTAGTATCTGTCAGAATTTCACTCCTTTTAAAGGCTGAATAATAGTCCACTGTAGTATACACTACCTTTCATTTATCTGCCTGTCTATTGATGGATATTTGGGTTGTTTCCACCTTTCGGCTATTGTGAATAATGCTGCTATAAACATGGGGGTACAAATATCTATCCTAACATCTCTTCTAGCAACCTTTGTCCTGAGTATCATGTCCACATTTCCAGCTGTTGCTGGATACTTTCACCTAGCTGTGCTATGGCTGACCACTTCTTCTGAATGAAACCGCCATTCCTCCAGCAATTTGGGTTTAAGAAATAGAAGGCATCTTTTACTTTGATCCATTTTCATTGTCACTGCCAGAACTTAGGCCCTTAATATTTCTACCTTTCAATACCCTTAATTAAATACTCATCTTACTCCATCAAACTTGCTGTGTTTTCCTGCCCCAACATCTTAGCTGGAGAGCCATTCTTTATATACCCAGAGAGCCCTTGTTTCCCTCTGCATCTCTCACCATCTTTAGACATCTTCTTGTGCAGCCCAGCACACACTAACTTCTCCTTATCCTGGATCTTTTTAGCAATTATTACAAATCTCTCTTTTAGTCCTCAGTAAATAAGTGTCTTGGAATTATTTGTCCACTTTCTTGCATCTTAGTTCCCCAACTAGATTGTACATCCTGTAGGGCAAGGACTGCATCATTTACTTATTCACTGCACAGTGACTGAGTATCTACTAGCACATTATCTATGCCAGGGTTACAAGCTGACATGTGGCATGCTCTCTGCTTTTAAAGATGCTCTATTTTAATGAGATGTAGCACAGAAGCAAATCATTATAATTAAATGTGAAAATGGCTTTAGAAGAGCCATGGACAGGTCTAACTTTACTGAGGGGAGCTGAAGAGGGCTTATATTTCTTGGCATTTCCACATTGAAAATCACAGAAGTTCCTTGTAGGTGATAATTCATGATTTCACAATTGATTTTTCTGTCTCCCTGGAGAAGCAATTAGCCCTTCATGCATTTGCCTTCAGGATCTACATGTATGTTTCAAACTACTAATTTTGGGGAGAAATAGTGGGGGTCTAAGAAATTGGAATGATGACCCTCACTCACAACTCCACTTCATGATGGACACAGATAACTGTCCCTCTGTTGAGGACAGTGCTCCAGGGGCAGGGAAGTGTCAGGGCCCATAGGTTACATCCCAGAAACCTGGCTGATTGGGAAGGGGGTGACTTAGAGAGTATGGGTGGCACACTCAGGTGACACTCAATTCTCAAGAGAAGGCATGGTAAAAATGTGACAGACTATGTCATTTTTGATGAGAGTGGGAGACTGAAAAAGAGCTATCTTCATTTCCCTTCTCTTCTCATGAGGCCCATACCCAAAAGCCGGCTCAACAGAACTGATTTCATGCCTTAATGAAGGTAAAACCTTTTCCCATCTCTGAGGGTAAATTTGCCCCTGCTGGGATGCCATTCCAGCTCATTAATGCTATGGCTACTGATGTTCCTCACCTGTAAGTTCAATTAAATGTGAGGGCATTCATTTCTTCATCCATCCACCCATCCAACCACCCATACACACATACATACATACATACAATAATCATTTTGTCTATGTTATTATTGCCTATGTGCTTATCAAGGCTCAAGATAAATCACCTTAATGGAGCTGATAATCAAATAAAGGACACAAACAATGTCACAAACAAGAAAAAATTAGATTTGTGATAAGTTCTTTGAAGGAAGCATAGTTGCCAGCCATAAAGAGAAATGAAAAAGGATCCTTTGAGTTTGCTCAGGGAAGGCTTTCCAAGGTGGTGACATTTAAGTTGACAGAAAGATGAGAAGGGGCCAGGCACTTTTAGAAGAGGAAAGTATCCTAGGGAAGATAGAGCAGAGTGTGTGAAGGTTCTGGAAGTGCAGGGGCAGGTAGAAAGGGGAACTAGAGAGCACAGACCCCATCTAAAGGAAGCATTATGATGTGGTAGTCAAAAAGCACAGACATGCTACAAGATTCCCTGGTTCAAGTCCCAATTCTGCCTCTTACCCACACTATAACCTCATGTAAGTTGCAAGTTACATGCCTCAGTTTTCTCATCTATAAAATAGGGATTCAAAATAATACCTATCTTGCAGAGTTTCAAGAATAGCCATAAACCCAGATTTTTATATAAAATTTCCCAATTTCCAAAATTCGGCCACTAATTTTAAAATAATTGTTTTAAAAACTGCACAAGTTAAGCCTGTCTATGAGCTCATTATGGCTTACAGGCCACCAGTGTGCAGCCTCTTGTTCCGGACCTCATGTACCATGCTATACAGTTTGGGTTTTTCCCCAAGTGTTGTGGGATTGCACTGAGATGACATAGTTTGATCTATGTTTTAAAGATGTGGCTGCCCACTAGAAAATGGACAAGAGAGGCAACAGTAAAGCAGTAAGACCTGGTGGGACTTCAATGCAGTTTCTGCAAGGACTCAGAACACTTTAATGGTCCGCAGATCAGTTACTTCCTTTTCCATTCCACCCAACCATACTCCAATTAGTTCAGTCATTTTAACATTGTCAGGCACACCTTTCTTGGCAAGGTGAAATGCAGCCCAGTGGTCACCCTAAGCCTCACAGGTTGTATTCAGCAGTGTAGAGTACCCATTGCCTGGCTCTTTCAGCAAAAGTTGTGGGATTGGCTAAGAGTTGGTCTGATTGAGTGTGGTGTCATCTTTGAAGGAGCGACAGTGGCTGTGGTGGGGGAGTGCAGGTGCAAGTATGTTCTGATTGGCCAGTAGATAAAGGTTAATGCAAGGAGCTGAGAGTGCAGTCAGCCCCATCCATCTCAGCGGCAGGGGCTGAGAGCACTGGGCAGGGGATAATGCTAACAAAGAGGAAGGAGGGACACCATCACCCCAGAAAGGTGAATGAAGTCTGGGCAGGCTGAGAGGACAGATACTCACATTATCTCACAATATGAACCTCTTCATTCAGAATAAGTAAAGGGAGACTGGGCAGGTGGAGGAAGGAACTGGGGAGATGGGGAGATCAACCAGGCATATGTTGGATACTCGACCACCCCAGGATTGTCTTGTTCTAAGGACTGATTGGACCAAGTACTAAATTTTCTGTCTACTTCTCTGGTTATCTTCACTGTATCACAAGTTAGAATTCTTACAGATCCTTCGGAAAGCTGCTCCTTACAATGAGTACACAGAGTTTTAGTACATTATTGTCCAAATGTTGAAAAGGGTTTCTTTTTTTCCTCCCTCATTGCATTTTGGCTTTTCATAGTGTGCAATTTTGTGGCATTTATAATCATTATGTACTTTGTTTTAGGAGAATGCATTTCGTCATAAAAGCTTTTCACACAACTAAAGGAACGATCAGCTTTGCTATCAATATTCCAGCACAACTTGCTTCCTCTCCCCTGACAATATTTAAAATAGGCTGCAAAACTCAGATGTATAGCAATTGAAAAACTAAAACAATTTGATTCTCTTAATTGAGAAATATTTAATTTGTGCATAACAATATTAGTGTACTATTAGAAAGATCCCATGTATTCCTTCGCTTTCTCTTTCACAAAGTTTCCATTTAAATCAAGCTTTGTGTGTGATGTATAATAATGTAGAGCTTGTGCACAAAGTAACACTGAACTAGTGCAAAGAGTTTTTGTATGAATAGTAAAAATGAATATTTTTTTAATTTAAAGGAAACTGTCCTTAAAATGCAATTTTTGAAAAATATAATAAAGCAAAATATAAATATTGTGAACAGATGTTTCTTAAGATTCTGAAATGAATAGTCACCATCTGGAACCATTTACACTGAGAAGAAGGTAAGCATGCACCTGTTCCTTTCTTTAAAAAGATGTAATCTCTGTACCAAATTATAAACAAGTATGCAGTTTCTATAAAAATGCAATATTCAATTTGCCAAACTGTTTAGAAAAATATTGATAAAAATGTGATGGTTTAGAAAAGTGTGCATCTAAAAGGCTTACTCTGTTGTCAGATTTCTTTGTTTTACTTGTAATTTTCTAGAGATAAAACTCTTCAGTGTGGGTGCATGTTCTACATCTTTAAAGCCATGCAGAAAATCTGAAAGGGCACTACCACTGCCATTGCACCGCTATCACCCAAGGTGTCTGTCTGCCCACATTTTAGATAACCCGTGATATGAGTTGAGCCTATAATCATTGCAGGCTTGATAAACTGATGGCATTGTTGGCTCCACTTCATGGTTTCCTGTATCCATCCTCTTTGTCATGTGGTGTTGCAGTAATTTGCATTGAGAGGTGAAGTCTTTTTTCCCTATTCTTTGAATCAGAGCTGAACTCATGACCGGCTTTGGCCAACAGAATGCAGGATAACGGCCAGCACACCAGTTCCAATTCCGGACTTCCAGAGGTTTATCATCCTGTCATTCTCTCTCTCTCTCAGAAGCCACAGCCATGTATGCTTGGGCTGGCCCACTGAAGGAGGAGAGGCCACTGGTCATGCCTGTGGGGGCTTCTCGAGCAGCTTGCAGCACCATCGCCCCAGCATATGAGAGCCAGCCAAGATCAGCAGAGCAGCCTGTGTCACTGACAGCACCGCAGCCTTTTGCCTGCAGCAGGAGGATTTCAATATTTTGATGACTAATGACCAAAAGAGGGTGATGCCAGAGGCTAAAGAATTTTGAAAACTTTGGGCTGTTGTCCTTTTAGGTCCTTGAGTTATAGGGAGGAAGGTACAGTTGCAGGGATATAGCTCAAAAGACAAGATGCTGGGATTTATCGGTAGATCCATGTTCACTTTGGAGGTTCTAAATTAACAAAATAGGAAAAACACATTGGATGTAGGAATATGTTTAATTGACTGAAGAGGATAATCTATTTTTAATAATTTCAGCCTATTTTTGAACATAACTGACCAATGGGGTTAATTTCTTTATTTCTAGAGATAAAACTCTTCAGTGTGGGTGCATGTAATTAGCTTATGTCCCATGGACACTTGTGTTGGTTCTCGGGTGAAGCACAATATAATCAAAGCCAACAAGATGCCAAGAGATGTTTCTCGGACTTCTGATAGGGAGAAGCTCGGCTGTTTCCCTGCAGGATGTGAGATCTAGGATTACATGAGTCATTTTCCCATGAAGAAAGGAGATTCTAAAGTTTCCTGGGGCCACAAAATGAGGCTTAAGGGTGAAGCTATTTCATAAAAAGCAGAAAAGAGAGAGAGAAAAAAATGGTTTATTGGAAACATTGTTTGAACTGCTAGATCCTGCAAGTCCTCTGGAGTTTTCAGTGGTGTGATTAATAAATCCTTCTTATTATTTAAGCCAAATTGTGTTGTTTTCTTCACTTGAAGCTGACAGACCACTAACTAATGCAATCTCTGTCTCTTACTTTCTAGCTTTGCTTCCAGCACCCTCATTCAGCTTTCTTTGTCTTGCTTGGACTATGGCAGTAGTGTACCCTACTTCAGTCTGTACCCCAGTGATCTTTTCCTATTGGCTTAATATCTTTTAAGCACAGCTATAATCAGACCCCTTCCTCAAAAGCCTTCAGTGTTTCCCCAGTGTCTACTGCACTGAAAACAAACATCTTCTTTTGACATTCCTGGCTTGCCTCCGTGAGCCCCAGCTGTTGTCCTTCAGGCTTCCTATGACCACCATTCCACCTTGGTAAGTACCAACGATACCTTTGTTCTTTTTCTTATTTGACGGCACAGTAGTGTTTGCTGACTGCTCTCTCCTCAGGTACACTCTTCCCTGTTCCTGTGACACTTTCCTCTTCTGGTCAGGTCCTTCCCCTCTACCCAATCATTAAATGTTGGACTTTGCAAGTTGTATTCCATGGCTGTTGCTCTTCTCAGTCCATACACTGAGTATGTCAGTCCATTTGCTAGGTATCACATCAATTCCCATTACTTAACATTCCTTTTCAATGCCAGTGACTCCTAAATCTGCTTCCAATAGACTTTGCTACATTTCAGACCGCAATATCCACTTGCCCATCAGACATCTTTGTCTCAGACTTGTCCTCTTACCCTCAAACCTGCCCTTCCTACAGGCTCCCCTCACTCTATGGATAGTTATCATGGTGCTCACACCAGAAATCTGGGAAGTGATGCTTGGCTCTTGCATCTCTCTAGTCTTCTAAATCAAATCAAATGCCAAATTCTGTCAATTCTACCTGCTAAACATCTTTTGCCTTTGTCACCTCTCTCAGTTCCCTATGGTGACCCTTTAGTACAATCCCAAATCACCTATCTCCTGGGCTGCTACAGTAGTCTCCTGACTGGTTTTCTGCTTCTACTCTGACCTTTTTTTTTTCCCTTTCTCTATTCAAGTACTATTTTAAAAAAATAAAGCCTATAATTGCACCCCTCTCTTGCATACAGCCTCTTGATGAAGCCTCAATGCCTTGAGAGTCAAGTCCAAATTCTTACCATGGCCCCTGAGGCCCTGACAAACCAGCCTCAGCTTACCTCACCAATCTCATCTTGAGGCCATTCTCCCTTAACTCTGCCACCAGGTTTTCACCTCAGGTAGCAGCTAGGCTGCTTTTTGTACCAGCAATATTTGTGTCCTTCTTTCTGTTCCCCAAACCCAAGGGTCCCTACCCAGGTTGCCTGTCCTGATGCCCCCAGATTGTCAGCAAGCCTCTCCCCACTCTGAGTCATGCTGCAGTTCCCTTTTTCTAAGGCTTATCACAATTGTGATGACCTGTTCAAGGTCTGGCTCTTCTCCTGGACCTTAACCTTAATGTCCATGAGGGTGGGGACTGTGTTTTGTAACCTTTGCCTTTACATTTCATTTTCCATTAAAACAAATACTCTGGAGAAAGAAAGTTAAATTCGAAGTACACCATTTTTTGGGGGGGAAAGGGGGTGCTTACCTAAAAAGAAATAAGAACCACTTCTTTAAAAAAAATTCAAGTTTACATAAACATAAAGAATTGGAAATAAGCTTAAAAGGAAGGTGTTTCACATAAAATAAATTTCTTAAAATACATTCCTAGCTTATAAAGAAGCGTCTACAGATGCCCTTTTTAAAAGAATATTTAAAACCCATTATTTAATAAGTCTCTTACAAGGCAATCAATTTGGGAAAGCAAAGAAGTAAAAACCCTCAAACTTCTCAAACATATTTCTATATTTGTGCCTATTTTGTTACATTGGAGGGAATTGCTAACAAAAAAGAAGTTAGATAGGTGATGTAAATAGAGAGGCAATTGCTAACTATAAAGTTGCAAGTCAGAAATTTGAATTATGAATGTTGACTAATTGTCATTACATTCAATTTCTTTTGATAAGAGCCTTTTAAAGAAAACCTAAATTTCAGTTTAATGCACTTAAACATAAAATTTATGCCACCTATCAAAAGAAAATGTGGGCTGATTGTTAGTTCAACCTTTGTATTTGGGGTAGATGAGTCAGACCCTCTGCACCTAAGCTTTTCTTAGGTGGCAAACTAAAATTCTTGGAAATCTTCATTAACTCTTCTAGTCACATGAGCATTGTTCAAAAAGCTACAGTTGAAAGCTGTGCTAATAAAGATGAGAGAGCACAGAACACAAACTGATTTTACTCTCCTGATCCATTCAATAAGCAGTTATTCCCCAGGTCAATCAGTTATCAGAGCTTTAGGATCTATGCCAAATATATATGATCAGCTTTTTAAAATTAGCATATTGTAACAACATTTATGGCCCAAAGTATACTAATCATTTGTGATCCTAATGATAAAAATTGATACTATTCATAGCAGTATGGTATGCCCTGCACACATTATTTGTTTAATCCTCGCAACAACCCTATGTAATAAATAATAATATTCTTTCTTCTCTTTATACAGAGGAAGCCACTGGAGCTCAGGGAAGTTAAGTAACTTGCCCAGAGGCACATGGCTAAGGGGAGCCAGAATTACAAGCCAGTTTTCTGATCCCAAAGCCAGTAGATTTAGCCACAGTGGTGTTCTACCACTCGTCAGATTATGAATTTGAATATTACTGTTCAGGTAAAGCATGACGATGATACCAATTTCTCTGATTATGTAATAATGAAAAGTTTAATTTGATATTACATTTGATTTTTCTAATTTCCCACAGGAAATACTTTTCCTCACAAAGAAAGAGTTTTAGCAATTGAAAACATTTTTTCTTCCAGGAAATGAGAGGTTTTCTCTTATCTCAGAACAACTGATAGCTATGTATCAGTTTGATTTTTAAACACAATTGTCTGAAAATAATTTAAATTCTATTTATGTAGCTAAGCCCTGCCCACCTCCCTATCAGTCACAAGACAGGAGATCTTGGAAGGCCCTCTGATGGGAAGAGCTGGAGAGAGAACAGGGACATCTGCCCTTGCGAAGATGAGCTAGACAGACACCTCAAATATGAGAAGTTCTTCCAGAAATTTCTTAAACATAGGATTGGGAAACCTACAGTCCAACTTACAGCAACAATTGTTGTGCACCTATCATGTGCCAGGCACTGTGCTCCCTACTTTTACCTGGTTTTTCATCTTCTTGCTGCTCTCTCCTCACCAAACCTCTTGTATTGGTTGGGGTCTGGGGCTCTGAAATATATGCTAATCTGGTTTTTTCCTACCTGTGCCCAAAGACATACCATTAAGCTCCCAATAGCAGAGGAAAGGGAAGCAGACAGGCCAGTCCCTAAGCTCAGCAGGACCATTAAATAAGTAGCAGGGTCATTGAATGGGTTTACATGACCCCACCCCACCTCTCTGCCTGGTCCTAGGCCTGTTTTCACCCCAGTTATGCCTCAGGACAGAAGCGGCTGGGGTGAAGAGGTATTCATAGGCTACAGAGGCTCAGTGAGGAAATTCCTAGGCAGCAGACAGGAGGAATCACAAAAGCAGTGAATGCTTGGCAATTTACAACCTCTCAGTACTCTACCTTTATAACCACCGGCCCATGCAAGGTCCCGTGGCTGCATTTCACAGATGCGGAAACTGAGACTCAGAGTTCTGTCATGCATGGTCATGAAAGTAGTGCAGAACTGGGATTTGAGGCTAAAGTGTCTGATTTTAGTCCAACACTCCAATGCAGAATTGTGTAGGTGTGTCCAAGGGCTGGAATCCAGGAACCCATTGCCTGCTGGGGTCCCAGGATTAGGCATTTCCATCCAGGTCCATGAGGACCGTGACAAGCATGGGACATTGCCCTCTCCTTTTCAGGAGATTACAGTCTCACCTTCTCTGGGTTCTTGCTCTTGATTGCATTTTTCAATCTTTCTCCTCAATTATTAACAGGCTTAAGTGTTATCTTGAAAAACAAAATCAGAAACCTTTCTTTGACCTTGCTTCACCTTCAAGCATCCAGCTTATCTTTCTGCTATTTGTAGCACAGCCTCTTAATAGTGGGCTACACCAGGGAGGGAGGAATGGGGAGTGATTGTTTAATGGGTACAGAGTTATAGTTTTACAATATGAAGAGTTACAGAGATGCATGGTGGTGATGGTTGACATTATGGATTTATTTAATCCCTGACCTGTATTCTTAAAAATGGTTAAGATGATAACTTTTATGTTATGTATATTTTGTCACGATTTTCTTTTAATGGGGAGAAAACTGGTCTATACCACCCATCACTGCTAGAATGCACAAGTAGGGTGTCCTGGGAGACGGGCCTTTCAGTGCCCAAACCAGGAGAGTCATAGGCAAACTAGGACAGCTGGGGACCACAGTGCCACTCACATTTAACCTGAGCAATCTGCATTTCTCCTTCAGCATCCAGTGAGACGGACTTGACAGCTAAGTTCACTGGTCTACTTTTAGCTCAATAGCCTTTGACTCGTGAATTTCTCCTTGAGATTCCTTTGTTTTTCTTTCTTTACCCTCAGTAGCCCACACCTTTATGAGTTCCTTTCTCCTAACAGCTCCTTCACTGTTTCCTTCATTGAGTCCTCCTACTACCAAATTCTGGCCTTGGACCTCACGAAGTCAGGTGGGTCTCTGGGTTCAGGTTCCAGTCATTTGTGAGCTCTGTGAACATGATAAATTATTCAGTACACTTGAATCTTAGCTTTCTGGTCATAATCCAGAGTTAATAATACCTACTTAGAGCATACCATAAGGATTTGAAAAGGAATATTTAGAATGTTTTGGCAGAAAGGAAGCCCCCAGTAAAGGAAAATTATAACTTCATTGTCTCTTAGAGTATCAGATTTTATTTCTATGCCTCTTCCTGAATTACATCAAATACTCTTTCTAGTTCCATGCCTATATTCCAACTGCCATCTTTACCAGGCTGTTTCCCAGCCCTATCAATTCAAAATATTTAAGACCAAAGCCATCATCTTCCCCTCACACTAACTTAAGATACAGTGTCTCTTCCTGTTTCTAAGATTCCCAGGGATTCAGGTTCAAGGTCTCCTGGCTGCCTTTGACTCTCCCTCCTCTCTTCATCCACATCTAGTCAGTTCCAGATCTGATGTATTTATTAAAGCCACATTTCTGAAGTGTCCCTCTTCTCCTTTTGATTCCCAGTGTCACTGCTGGGCCCCCTGCCTCTCATCTTAGTACCCCATTATTTCATACACCCCATTATTTCATACCTGGATCATTTTAGTAAACTCTTAACTGACTACTCAACCCACCAAGATCTTTTGTGCCTTTTTCTGCCTGAAAATTTTACCTAATGTAAAACTCAAAATCAAATGAAGTATAAACTCATTAGTCTGACTTCCAAGGCTCAAGTTTCAAGTGTTCCCAAAATGGCTCCATAGACTGATCAGCTTACAACATTTGCTTATAAATGCTTTTTGACTATTCAGATTCTAGCAAATTCCAGAAGAAATATGGGCATTTCCTCAGCGTCTGTTAATCAGGCTTTTGTCCATAGCCTCAGAATACGTTGCTCTTTTCAAGGTCAGCTGATGATCCTACACTATGAAATCCTATAATCACTTTTCTGTGCATTCATGTTACCTCTTGCTATAGGGTTTTATCCTTCTTTACACACTTTCTCTCCTTTGCCACAAGGAATGGAATCAAAGATGATTCCAAGATTTTTGGCCTGAGCAACTGTAAGAATGGAGGTCTGCATATGGGAAAGAATGAGCTGGAAATATAGAAATGGTGGCTGGATTGACTAGACTGTGGAAAGGGTGAGTAATAAAAGATGACAGGATGAGAAAATCTATAGATGGCAATGGGAGTGAGTGAATGAGTTAGGTTAGAGACAAAATATATTAGAGATAAAGAGGTTAAGAAAATGAGAGGCCAAGATATTGGAAGGATTATTGCAGATAGTGAAATCAGCAAGTAATATAAATATTAAATTAAGTCAATACTACACAAAATCTTCAAAAGATGTACAGTCAATTAAATTAGGGAGAAAAGATTTTGTAGAGATATCTTGAGAGGAATGCTCAGACTACAGCATTACTCTTAGAATATATTCCATGTCACATAGACAAGATTAGAGGTCAGCAACCTTTTGCTGTAAAGGGTCAGATGGTAAATATTCAGCTTTGCAATTTATACAGTTTTTGTTGCAACTGCTCAACTCTGCCATTGCAGCATGAAACAGCCATAGATAATACACATATGAGTGAGCCTAGCTGTCTTCTAATAAAACTTTTATAACCACAAGTGGAAGGCCAGATTTGGTCCATAAGCCATAGTTCCCTGACTACTGGTCTAGATCAGTATTGTCCAAGATAAATATATTTCCAGCCACAAATGCAAGCCAATGTGTAATTTAATATTTTCTGGTAGCTACACAAAAAATTTTAAGAATCATGCAAGGTTAGTTTCAATAATATAATTTATTTAACCCCTTATGTCCAAGATATTATTACTTTTGCATGTATTCTTTTATATTCTTTTTTTCAAACTGAGCCTTCTAAATCTCATATATTTTCAGCATATCTCTATTTACATTAGCCACATTTCAAATATTTCATAGTCACATTTGGCCAGTGGCTACTGTATTGGACAATGCAGACCTGGACTTTTTCTAGCTTACTAAAGATAGTGAGCTAGAAGAAAAATAGGGAGAAATTTACTAAATTTGTATTGAACTGCTTCCAGTCTCTAAAACCTGCTTTCTTTTGGTAGTAAGATACTTGTTTTTTGGCAAAGTTGAATTCGTTTAAGAGGGTATCAGATTAAGGCAGGCTACATCATGCTACAGTAACAAGCAGCCCCAAGGGCTTAACAATAAGCAAGCACAATATATTGTAACACAATTGAATAAAACCAACCACTTAAGCAATGTGTCCAATAGGGGTCAGGCAATCCCATGTGTCAGGTTAATGGAGGTTCCATCTTGACACATGATTCAAGGTCTTGAGGGCAGAAAAAGGGCTGTGACTCCTCAATGCATCTATTTGGAAGTGTAACAAGTTACCTTTGCTCACATTTCATTGGCCAAAACAGGTCACGTGGTACTCCTAACTACAAGTCCCGGCTGGAAAGGGATATTGCTCTCTGTGCTTAGAAGACCAGAAATTTGTGTGATGAGTCCTAATGTTTATCACAGGTTGGCAACCTGCAGACTTGCCCAAATACCAAGAATTGAAAAAAAGTCTTCACATAATGGGTGACTGCTCTATGCCAGGCACCACTGCTTTGGTATTCATGACTTGGGAAGTGGAGTGAGGGGTCATTTGTCTAAACAACACATTGATTTGATGAAAATGTGGAAATTCCGTGTTGTATTGCCAGAGTCATGTTCCATTAGGATGGAGCAATCTGAGATCTATTTCCTTTAACTGTAGCACTGGGAGCTAGTAAGATGGCCATGGAATCCTAAACAGAAGGCAATTTAATACTTTTCCACACTTGATATGTAAAATACACACATTGGAAAACTAGGGTCAGGAACCTTTTAATAAATAATGCTGGGATAATTGGTTAACCAAATGGGCAGAGGAGGGGAAGTAGATTGCTAGGTCACACCATATTCAAATGCCAGTTCTGGGTGGATTAAAGACAAAAGCAAAACTTTAAAACTTTCAGGGCAAAAAGAAGAAATATCTTATGAGTCCAGGGTTGGGAGAGATTTATTAAGATACAAAATGCACAAACCATTCATCCATTAATTAATTTTTCCATTCACTTACAAGTATTTATTAAGAATATATTAGCTGCCAAGCACTGCTCTGGGCACTGGAGATAAGCAGGGGCTAAGTTAACCACAGTTCCTGACCCCAGAGAACTTATAGTCAGCTCAGTGGAATCATAGAGGCAAGCAGTGATACATTTAATTATATGAAAATGAAAAAGACTCCAACGAACAAAAGATTTCACCAACAACATGATAACACAGGCCACAGGCCGGGAGAAGATATTTGCAATGTACATAACCAAAAAGGATTAGTACCTGGAATATACAGGAATTCTTCTGATTCAAACGCAAAGACAACCCAACAGAAAAATGAGCAAAAGCTATAGAAAAGGAAGCCTAATGATGAATGAACATGAAGAGATGTTCAGCATCATTTATAATGAGGGAAATGCAAATCACACAATCACAAGATACCATTCAGTAAGTGAGTGACCTGAGCTGTCTGCATCCAAATGGATGAATTCAAAATCAGTTTTGAGTAAAAAAGCCCAAACTGAAAACAAAAGCAAACCCCATGATACTATGGTTTAAGATGATGCCATGTGATAAAGTTGTAAAACTTGCAAAACAATAGTATATCTTGTTTATGAAAATAAACCCAGATTACAAAAGAATAAAAACATACATGTGAATGAATAGATTAAATATTGGAGGGAGGGGAAACAAAGGAAATGGGAAAGGAGAGGAATCTACAATTAAGATTATTATTACATTCCACTCCTAGGAATTTACCTGAAGGAAACAAGATCCCTGATTCAAAAAGACACATGCACCCCTATTTTTATTGCAGCACTACTTACAATAGCCAAGACATAGAAGCAACCTAAGTGTCCATCAGTAGATGAATGGATAAAGAAGAGGTGGTGCATATACACAATGGAATATTATTCAGCCATAAGAAGAAAACAGATCCTACCATTTGCAACAACATGGATGGAGCTAGAGTGTATTATGCTCAGTGAAATAAGCCAGGCGGAGAAAGACAAGTACCAGATGATTTCACTCATTTGTGGAGTATAACAACAAAGCAAAACTGAAGGAACAAAACAGCAGCAGACTCACAGAACCCAAGAATGGATTAACAGTTACCAAAGGGAAAGGGACTGGGGAGGATGGATGGGGATGGAGGGAGAAGGGAATTAAGGGCATTATAATCAGCACACACTATATAGGTGGTAGGTCACAGGGAATGCAGTACAGCATGGAGAAGACAGTAATGACTCCACAGCATCTTACTATGCTGATGGACATTGACTGCAATGGGGTTGTGGGGGGGGGGACTTGATAATATGGGTGAATGCTGAAACCACAATGTTGCTCATATGAAACCTTCATAAGATTGTATATCAATGATACTTTAATTTAAAAAAACATTTCACTGTTTTAAAAAATGTTTTGCTGCAGAATATCAGAATGGAATATTATTTTTTTAGCAACCTTTTTTTGGTACTGCATATGTGATTTTTTTCCCCAACTAGATAAGCTGTTTGAGGATCTAGTATAATATTGAGCATAAGATCTAGTATAAGGTCTAGCACAATGTTGCACAAATATTTAACAAAACATAAATTATTATTATGTGTCTGATATGAAGCACATACTAGAAAGGGCTTTGGGTTATGAGGACAAGCCTTACTGATGAAGAGGCTCAACACAGTTAAGATAAATAATAAGGAGTTGACAGAAATTTCAAGGGAAATTTCTTTCCCCTGACCGAAATATTACAAGATCCCTGATTGGGCACTGAAGATGAGGTAGTAGTAATGAACATCCATAGATGAGTGAAATCCATAGAAAGAAAACAAATCCTACCATTTGCAACAATATGGATGGAGCTAGAGGGTATTATGCTCAGTGAAATAGGCCAGGCAGAGAAAGACAAGTACCAAATGATTTCACTCATCTATGGAGTATAACAACAAAGCAAAACTGAAGGAAGAAAACAGCAGCAGACTCACAGACTCCAAGAAGGGACTAGCAGTTACTAAGGAAAGGGGCCGGGGTGGTCGGGTGGGGAGGAAGGGAGAAGGGGATTAAGGGGCAGTACAATTATCACATATAGGTAGGTCACGGGGAAGGCAGTACAGCACAGAGAAGGCAAGTAATGATTCTATAGCATCTTACTATGCTGATGGACAGTAACTGCAGTTGGGTCAGGGGGTGAGGACTTGATAATATGGGTGAATGTTGAATCCACAATGTTGTTCATGTGAAACCTTCATAAGATTGTATATCAATGATACTTTAATAAAAAAAGAGTACTATTACAAAACAATCAGAATGTTACAGAAAAAACTGAAAATTTTTTGATACTCTTTTTAATTTGAGTCATTTAAGAATAGTGCTTGATGACTTAATGCCCATCAGACTCAAATATGTCAGTGTTTGAACAAGAATATTTTTCTGCATAATCACAATCCAATCATCAAAAGGACAAAATACTGACATTACTACCTCATCTTCAGTGCCCAATCAGGTTTTACCACATACCAAAAGGGTTTGATTCAGAGTCAAGCACTGCATTCAGTTGTCATGTCTCTGTACTCCACTGTGGAGTTTTTTCTCAGCCTTTTGTTGGTTTTTATGTCCCTGTTACTTTTGAAGATTACAGGTCAATTATTTTGCAGAATATCCTTCAGTTTGGGATTTTTCTGATGTCTTGTGTGACTAGAAGCATGTTGTACATCCTGGCAGGCATATCACGGAAGCAATGCTGTGTTCTTCTCATTGCATGGTGACAGTTTCAGTCTGTCACATTGTTAATGATGCTTGTTTTGATCACGGGGTTGCCGTGGTGTCTTGTCAGGCTTCCCTGCTGTAAAGGTCCTATTTTCTCCTTTATAATCAATAACTATGTAAATAATCCCATTTCTCTTCAAACTCTCAATTTACTGATCTATTTATTTACATCTGTGTGGGCTCATGATTCTTATTTTTTAAAGTAAATTATCATGTATTAGTATTATTATTTAATTTTTTTTTCAAATCATGTCTGTATTGACCACTGGGAGCCTATTCAAGCCCACCTCTGGGTCCTTTGATGGATCCTCATTACTGTTTGAGCATTTTCTGTTTCTGGCATAGGATGTTCTGGGCTTGTCTTGTGCTTTCTTAGTCCTAGCTCTAGAATCAGCCAGTTCTCCAAGGAGCCCCCAACCCTTTAAGTGGAGAATAGTGTATATAAGTCAAAATCTGATATGCTTATTTTTATTGGGATGTCACTGCTCCCAGCAGACAGAGCTAGGAAATTTACATATATACATGTATATATACATATTTACATCTGTATGTATTTTTATATCTATATATACATGGAAAACCATATATTTTCGTCAATGCATCTAATTCCAGTCCAACATCACAGAATTAATTCTAGTTTTCTCTCTTTCCATAGAAACCTGGCTCCTACTATTATACTTATTCATTTGATCAACTCTATGGAATACAGCTCACCTCCACCTCTTCCATGACCCTTTCCCCCATGTGGAAGTCTTCTTCCTGTTTGCTCTGACTGCGCCTTTGCTCGGACACCCTCCTCACTCCTCCTGGGCTCTGATGCTCCACTGCCTCCCCTTCGAGTGCTCAGGCTTTGCGCCCCCACGCTGGTCCACTGTGGCGCTCTCTCTCCGCAGTTGTGGAGGCCTTCCTGCTCTGTCCACCCAAGACAAGGAGGAGGAGCAGGGGAAGGGAGGGCGAGGGAAGAAGAGGGGAGGAAAGATGGAGAAGGGGAATAGGGGGAAGAAAAAGAAGGGAAGGGAAGGAAAAAAGAAGAGCAATGTGCAACATTTTACCTTTAAAAAAAAGGCAAAGGCAAATGTGGTGAAATGTTTCATTTTGACAAAGCTTGGGCAATTAATGGGCATATGAGTGTTTTCTCCAGTATCCTCTGTGGTTTGCTTTTCAAACTATATGTGGCAAAGTTTTTTCTTTTAACTTTCCAATCCATTTAAACCTAATATCTTTATAAATAAAATAAAAATGAGTATCTAGAACAATGAAATAAAAAACTAACACTGTATAAAATATAGTCCCCCCCAATTTTTGTTAGTAGATTCAACAGACATAAGGTGACTCTGTGAAATTGCTACGAAAGTTTCTAAATGCGTTCTCAGTTTCTGCACTCTTCTCTCAGCTGAGAACAGTCGTGTGAACCCTCAGCCCTTCCTGGCCCACAGTTTGAGTACCACTGTGGTCCAGGCTTTTTTATGCTTGATACATGACATTAAAAAATCAGGTTAAAAAGTATAATAAAACCAAAGGCCCAGCTTCTACTTTGAGAAGTCACAGGTGTGCTCCTGCATTTGTGGGTGTCCAGGTGAGGACTCCAGAGTATCTTTTGAAGGCCACTGCCAAAATCCCTTTGCCAAAATAATGGTGTTAAGGGAATGTTAAGGCTGTTCTGACTGTGACATCCTGGAATCTAGGGAGGAAAGGCGGGAAGGAGAGAGAAGACCAGGAGGAGGAAATGGCAAGATGGTGGCACACAGAGCTATTAGCAAGCTTTCTACCAAACCTGCGAAGTGCCTGAGGAGAAAGTGGGCAAGCCCTTCTGCAGGGATGACATCAGGAAAACTGCCTCTGTGTTTGTGGTGCTTCCCCCAACCAGGCCGGCTCCTTTCCCTCCAAGCTCCTAGTTCCTGAGCCAGAGTGACTTGGTGAGTGTTGGCAGCTACTCTGACGACTCCACCTTTCCACCTTTGGCTCTGAGGTTTGCAGACATGCCAAAAACCTGGGAAGCTTGCCTCCTGTCATCTGTGTGAGACTCGACAGTCCCTGTAGGTTCTAGGACCCTTGTAAACAAAGTCACTGTAGAAGAGGAAAGATAAGGAACAGATGTGACCAACAATCTCAAAAACCAGCCAAACCAGGGTTTGCACAGCTGCCTCGACTGGCCATCCTGGACAGGGTTCCAGTCCACCTTCCACCCAGTTTGACATCCTGGTGGCATGCGCTCTCTGAGCGGGCAGTGAGTGCCCTCAGCACAGAGAGACGGGGCTCTCTCCACTCCTTCCCTGAGGTATGTTTTTAGAGCAGCCATTTTGGTTTGAAAATAGGTCAGGTTTATGCCCTCTCCCCAGAAGCCTCAAAGACCATTTCTTTAAGTGTGATTTTCCATCAAAATATTTACCAGATTAAAAAAAAATACATTTAACTTGGAATTTTCCATAATAGTTGCAAATTTTTTTTAAACAAACTCTTTACTACAGCCATGTGGAAAATATTATTCTTCATATTTCCTTTGATAAAAGGCATCAGATTGTATTTTCCTTCAGGCTAATGGCTGAACAGCCACCTTGAGAGGTGGCCCTAAGGATTTTCTGGAGGCCAGGATGAAGCCTGGACACGACTCCCAGGTGGTCTGAGGACTGGGTGTTCAGAAGCCAGCTCTTAGCATTCAGCTTCAGGAATCTCTTCTCAGCCCTCAGAGCAGTGCTGCTTGTTCTACAAGACTGCTTTACTTTCAGGGTATGAACTGTGATTTTTTGGCTGTATGTGCTCATTAAGAAAACCCATGTCACTTGTTGCGAGTATAAAAAGAATGCTTCAAATGTTCCTGGAAAACTTTCAGCTGGTGCATGTCCATGCTTAGGTCCTCCCTACAATTTTTCCTATTCATCCCCTACTAAGATGTCGAGTGGAGTTATTTCTGATGCAGAATGATTGCAAAGTTTTAGCCAGGCAGACTGGTTGTGTGTAGGTAATGGATGAAGTCACCGATGTGGATGACTAACTGATGTTATAAAGCTCTTTAGGGATGGGGTGTGGTGGGCTCCTGGGCTGGGTTTCTGTTCATGTGACCAAGAAATAAGATTTTTAACAACTTATCAGGGATTTAATACCCTTTTGCAGATGTGATCCCAACGGAGCTTATTAAATACAGAGGCTTATTCTAAAGCAAAGAAACTTGACGAGTATGAAAGTAGAGGGAGAAAAAATCTAGCCTTTATTTTTAAATGTGTATTCAGGACAGGATTTTTCCTAATAAAACTCCATGCAAATGTAACTTTTCTAATACTGTTTGAGCCTATTTATTCTAATTTCTAACTACAACAGAAACTGGTAATTTCTTTCTGCCTTTGTAGATAATGTGACTGCAAACACCACCAGCTGAGCACTTTGAAACTGCTCTGTGATTCTTAGGATATTTTTATGTGTTTTTGTCTCTTCCTTCTACATTTATTTTATGAAAGAAGCTGGTACCAAAGCAGTGACACAATGGAATGCCAACCCTAGGGGATCAAGGAGTATTAACTTACTTTCAAAATAATATGACTCAAGAGAATGAAAAGACAAGCCACAGACTGAAATAAATGCTTCCCAAAATACATATCTGATAAGGGATTTGTATCTAAAATATACAAATAAATCGCAAAATTCAGCAAGTAAAAAAACAAACAATCCAATTAAAAAAGGGCAAAAGATCTGACTAGACATCTACCAAAGAAGATAAGCAGTGGAATAAGCATATGAAAAGGTGCTCAACATCTATCCCCTTAGAGAATTGCAAATCAAAACAACTGAGATACTATACACATCTTAGAATGGTGAAAACCAAAACACTGGCAGTACTAATGCTAGTGAGGCTACAGAGCAACAGGGGCTCTCCTGCATCCTGCTGAGGTACAAATGGGACAGACACTTTGGAAGACCATTTGGCAGCTTCTTACAAAGCTAAACATCATCTTTCTATATGACCCAGCAATCAGGTTCCTAGGTATTTATCCAAATGCAAACTTACATCCACACAAAAACCTGCACATGAATTATAAACATATATAGTGGCTTTATTCATAATTGCCTCGAACTGGAAACAATCAGATATCTTTTGATAGGTGAAAGGATGAACAAACTGTGCTGCATCACACACAATGGAGTATTATTCAGTTATAACAAGAAATGAGCTATCAATCCATGAAAAGAAGTGGAAGAACCTTAAGTGTATATTTCTGTGTGAAAGTAGCCAGTCTATAAAGACTACAGTATAATTTCAATTATATGACATTCTGGAAAAGGCAAAACTATAGAGACAGTAAAAATATCAGGTTGGGGCAGGGAAAGAGAGAGGTGAATAGGTGAAGTATAGAAGAGTTTTAGGATGACAAAACTATTCTGTATGATACTCTAATGGTGGATAGATGACAGTGTGCATTTGTCAAAACCTATAGAACTGCACAACACAAAGAGTGAGTCCTAATATAAACTGTGGTCTTTATTAGTAACAATGTCTCAATATTGGTTCATCAATTTTAACAAATTTAACACTTTAATACAAAATGTTAATGATAGGGGAAGCTGGGTATGTGTGGGAGGGGTAATGGGAACTCTGTATTTTTTGGCCAATCTTTCTGTAAACATAAAACTTATACAAAGCAAAAGTCTATTCACCTAAAATAACAACAATCTGACTCAAAACAGTCAGTTTTCATCATAAAGAAAGACTCTGAGACACATCTCATTTCTGTGCTTACTCCTTGAGGGCCCTTGTCTATCTTGTTTACCACTGTATCTCCATGGCACATAGTAGGTGCTCAATAAAGACTGCTGAATGAATACACTCACAAAGTTTCAGGCAATAAAACTGCTCTTAGGTCTTTACACTCTATTTGAACAGATAGACCTTGACCAAATGCAAACCACTGGAATAAGAGTTAACATGTATGTCATTCAATGGATATTAGGCATTTTCTAGACCCTTAACATATAATTTATTTATTACTCATAACAACCCTGTGAAATAAGTACTTGTTTTACAGATGAAGAAACTGGCTACAGAGAGTTTAACTAATTTGTTTAAGGTTAAGGACAATAAATGATAGAGCTGGGATTTGAGCCCCAAAAGTCTAGCTCCAGAGGCCATACTGTTTTGACAACTCTGCTGAAATAGGAGCTGTGGGAATAAGAAATAAGAATTAAGGAAATGTGTCAACAGCTGTGAAAAAAAGATGGTGGAGGAGGAAGGCCTGGAGGAAACCTCCTCCCCCACATACCCTTTAGAAGCAACTATGGCAAATACAACTAAACCTGAAAACTACCTGGAAATTGTAAGACCACTTACACTTGGGGAAGAAGAGAAGACTTTAGAAAAATAAAAGTGGCAAATCTGTGGTTGAGAGCAGGACCCAAGCCCTTCCCCCGTCCCATCTCACAGGCAGGAGGAAGAGAAACAGAGCGTGAAGGGGATAGGCACTCAGGAACTCTGCACACCTGGTCCTGGAAATCTACTCTGGGAATACAAGTCCACATTGCACTGGGTTCTTGTGATTAGCAGGGCTGAACACCAGGGACAGTTTGGAGCACTCTGGGGGGCTGAGACTCCAGCCATTTGTGAAGGACAGGCATGCTCCACCAGTCCTGAGACCCAAAGCAGAGGTGGCAGTTTGAAATATTTACCAGCTGTGGGAGGGTTGCCAGAGGGGTGAGGATCAGACTGAGGACTCTCCGCAGGAGAAAAGGCAGGGACAGACCTCCCCAACCCTCCCTCAGTCTGACAGTTTGGCCACTCTTGGGAGCCCCAGACACTCCATCCCCCTCACTGGTAGCTCAGCTCAGAGGGACTTCCCTGCATGTAGGTAGAGTACCAGCATACTCAGCCCAGCAGCATCAGACTTTGCTCCTAGCAGGCAGACGGAGGCGTTCTCAGCTTTCTTGGTCCCAGCCCAATTAGAGAGGCACTTACAGGAGCCAGCTCTGAGAGCTCCTTCCTCCCATTGGGCAGCTGAGCCTTGTGCTACCATGCAACTGCCTGCCCACCTGTCAGCCCAGCAACCCTGACATTGCTGCAGGGCTGAGTATGCTGCAGAGGTCTGCCCCATCCACAACGATTCCAGCAGAAGCCACTGCTTTGACCACAAAGGGTTGGCTGAAGCAAACTGCCCTCCACAGTGGGCTGAGATGGAGCAGACAGACAGAAAGGCAGCCCTGCCCATAGCCCATGAACAATAACTGGGGCTCCATCAAGACATATAATAATTAAAATGACAAAGATTAAGGATAAGGAGAAAGTATTGAAAGCAGCCAGCGAGAGAAAAAAGAATATTTATAAAGGAAGCCCCACCAGGCTACCAGCAGACTTCTCAGCAGAAATTTTAAAGGCCAGAAAGGAGTGGCATGAAATATTAAATGTATTGATACAGAAGGACTTCAAGCAAGAATCCTCTACCCAGCAAGATCAGAGGAGAGATTAAACGTTTCCCAGGTAAATGAAGGCTGAAGGAATTTATACCCACTAAAATGGTATTACAGTATATGTTAAAGGAACTTTCATAGATGGGAAAGTTCTTAAGTCTAAATAGTTTTCATCAGTGAAAATAAACCCACAGAAAAGGTAGTGGATCAATTACTTACCAAGCAAGTATAAAATCAAAATGAAACAAAAATAATAAAAAGGACTATATGCAAAATCATTCAAGGGATACACCAAAAAATGTAGATTATGACATCTAATACATAAAGTGTGCAGAAGGAAAGGGAAAAAAGTGCCTTTGGATTGCATATGAAATAGAGCTGTCATCAACAATATAGACTGTTATATAGTCAGGAAGCTATCTTTGAACCTTACGGTAACCACAGACCTAAAACCTATAATTGATAGACAAAAAGTTGAAAAAGAGAAATCCAATCAACACATTAAAGAAAACCATCAAATAACAAGAGAAGAGTATAACAGAGGAAGGAAGGAACAGAGAGGAGCTATAAAGCAACCAGAAAACAATTAATAAAATGGTAATAAGTACATAGATATCAATAATACCTTAAATGTAAATGGACTGAATACACCAATCAAAGACACAGAGTGGCAGAATGGATAAAGAAAAAAGACCCATCTATATGCTGCCTACAAGAGACCCATTTCAGAACCAAAGACATACATAGACTGAAAGTGAATGGATGGAAAAGATATTTCATGCAAATAATAGGGAGAAAAAAGCAGTAATAGCAGTGATTGTATCAGATAAAATAGATTTCAAAACAAAGAAAGTAACAAGAGACAAAGAAAGTTATTAGATAATGATACAGGGGTTAGTCCAACAAGAGGATATAACCATTATAAATATCTTTGCACCCGAATAGGAGCACTTAAATATGAAAAACATGTACTAACAGAATTAAAGAGGGAAATAGATGGCAACTCATTCATTTTAAGAGATGTTAACACACCACTCACATCAATAGAAAGACCAACCAGAGAGACAATAAATAAGGAAAGAGAGGGACTGAACAATACATTCTATCATATGGACATAGATATCAATAGAACATTCCACCCAAAAGCAGCAGGATACACATTTTTCTCAAGTGTGCATTGAACATTCTCCAGAAAGGATCACATAGTAGGTCATAAAAAGAACTACAATAAAATAAGAAAGATTGGAATTGTATTAAGCAAGTTCTCAGCCACAATGGTATGAAACTGGAAATAAATTACACAAATAAAACAAAAAAAATCTACAAACACTTGGAGGTTAAACAACATGCTCTTAAATACAATGGATCAATAAACACATGAAAACAGAAATCAAGTAAGATATGGAGACAAATGAAAACAAAAATACAACATTCCAAAATTTGTGGGAGGCAGCAAAGGAAGTATTAAGAGGAAAATACATAGAAAACTATAGGCTTACCTCAAGAAACAAGAACATTCCCAAATAAATAGGCTAAGCTCACAACTAAAGAAACTAGAAAATGATGAACAAATAAAACCCAAAGTTAGTAGAAGGAGGGACATAATAAAGATCATAGCAGAAATAAATAAAATAGAGAAGAATAAAACAATAGAAAAAAATCAATGAAACCAGAAGCTGGTTCTTTGAGAAAACAAAATAGATAAACTCCTAGCCAGAATTAACAAGAAAAAAAGAGAATGTACACACATAAACTGAATCAGAAATGAAGATGAAATAGTCACAATGGACACCACAGAAATATAAAGAACTATTAGAGAACTCTATGAAAACTTATATGCCAATAAACCGGACAAGCTAGGAGAAATGGACAAATTCCTAGAAATATACAACCTTCCAAGACTGACCCAGGAAGAAACAGAAAATCTTAAAAGACCAATTACCAGCAATGAAATTGAATTGGTAATCAAAAACCTCCCAACAAAACAAAATTTGAGAACCAGATGGCTTCACAGCTGAATTCTGCCACACATTTAAAGAGGAGCTAATACTAGTCCTTCTTAAAGTATTCCAAAAAGTAGAAGAGGAAGGAATACTTCTAACATTATTCTATGAGGTCAGCATCACTCTAATAGCAAAATTAGGCAGAGACACTACAAGAAAAGAAAATTATAAACCCAAATCCTGAGGAACATAGATGCAAAAATTATCAACAAAATATTAGCAAACCAAATCCAAAAATACATCAAAAGGATCATCTATTATGACTAAGTGGAATTTATTCCAGGGATGCAAAGATGGTATAATATTAATAAATCAATCAACGTCATATACCACATTAACAAAAAGAAGGGTAAAAACCATATAATAATTTCAATAGATGTTGAAAAAGCATTTGACAAAATTCAACATGCATTCATAATAAAAACTCTTGACAAAATAGGCATAGAGGGTATATGCCTCTACATAATAAAGGCCCTATACAAAAAACCCACAGCTAATATCATACTCAATGGCAAAAAGCTGAAAGTTTTTTCTCTGAGACTGGGAGCAAGACAAGGATGTTCACTCTCATCACTTTTATTCAACATAGTACTGGAGGTCCTACCGTGACAATCAAATGAGATACAGAGATAAAGATATCCAAATTGGTAAGGAAGAAGCTAAACTGTCACTATTTGCAGATGACATGATATTATACAAAACCCTAAAGACTCCATCAAAAAACTATTAAAACTAATAACTGGATTCATCAAAGTTACAGGAAACAAAATTAATACACAGAAATGGGTTGCATTCCTATCCACTAATAACAAACTAGCAGAAAAAGAAATCAGGAAAGCAATTCCATTGATAGTTGTATCAAGAAGAATAAAATACCTAGGAAAAAACCTAACCAAAGAGGTGAAAGACCTGGTCTCTGAAAATTATAAGACACTTATGAGAGAAATTAAAGAAGACAGATAAATGGAAATCTACCCCATGCTCATGGATAGGAAGAATTAATATTGTCAAAATGACCTTCCTGCCCAAAGCAATTTACAGATTCAATGCAATCCCTATTAAAATACCAACAGTATTCTTCAGCGAACTAGAACAAATAGTTCTAAAATTCATATGGAACCACAAAAGACCATGAATAGCCAGAGCAATCCCGAGAAAGAAGAACAAAACGGGGGGTATTACACTCCCTGACTTCAAGTTCTACTACAAAGCTACAGTAATCAAAACAATATGGTACTGGCACAAGAACAGACCCATAGGTCAATGTAACAGAATAGAGAGCCCAGATATAAACCCACACATATAATTGACACATATGGCTAATTAATATATAATAAATAATAAAGGAGCCATGAATATACAATTGGGGAAAGGCAGCCTCTTCAATAACTGGTGTTGGGAAAACTGGACAGCTATGTAAGAGAATGGAGCTAGATTATTGTCTAACTCCATACACAAAAGTAAACTAGAAATGGATCAAAGATCTAAATGTAAGAAATAACACCATAAAGCTCTTACAGGAAAACAGACAAAAATCTCTTGAACATAAGCATGAGCAATTTTTTCCTGGACACATCTCCTTGGGCCAGGGAAACAAAATAAAAAATGAACAAGTGGGACTATCCCAAACAAAAGCTTCTGTACAGCAAAGGACACCATCAACAAAACAAAAAGGCAACCTATAGTATGGAGAATATATTTTTAAATGGTTTAACATCCAAAATATATAAAGAACTCATATGGCTCAACACCAAAAAACAATCAACCCAATTAATAAGTGGGTGAAGGACCTAAGCAGACATATCTCCAAAGAAGAAATACAGATTGTCAACAGGCACATGAAAAGATGCTCCACATTACTTATCAAATCAAATCAAATCAAATATAAATCAAAACCACAATGAAATATCACTTCACACCAGTCAGAATAGCCACTATCCAGAAGACAAGCAATAACAAGTGTTGGGAGGCTATGAAGAAAAGGGAAAACTCCTACACTGTTGGTGGGAATGTAAATTGGTGCAACCACTGTGGAAATCAATATGGAGTTTCCTCAGAAAGATAAAAATAAAAATTCCCTACAATCCAGTAATTCCATGTGTCGGAATTTATTAAAAAAAAACAAAATCCCTGATTCAAAAAGATATATGCAGTGCTATGTTTAGCACCAAATTATATACAATAATCAAGTTATGGAAACAACCAAAGTGTTTATCAATAGATGAATAGATAAAGAAGATGTGGTACACGTAGACAATGGAATATTTTTCAGCCTTAAAAAAAAAAAAGATATCCTGCCATTTGTAACAACATGGATGAACCTAGAGGGTATTATGCTAAGTGAAATGAGCCAGGGAGAGAAAGACAAATACCATAAGATTTCATTTATTTGTGGAATCTAAAAACAAAATGAACAAACCATCAGGAGGCTCATAGACACTGAGAAGTGACTGGTAGTTACCATGGGGAGGGAGAGTGGGGTAAAGGGTCACAAAAATTCTCAATCATAATATAAGTTGGTCACCAGGATAGTAGTACAGCATCGGGACTACAGTCAATGATTCTGTCACATCTTTCTATGTTGACAGATAATAACTGCACTGGTGGGAGTGAGCATTTAATAATGTGGGTGACTGTTGAATCACTGTGTTGTATACTTGAAACCAATATAAGATTGTATATCAATGATACTTCAATTTAAAAAAGAAGAAAACAAATGTGTCAACAAATCATCTCCTCCTGAAGGAGTTTTCAATCCATTAGGACAGGGAGGTGTGAAGGCTATAATAATGGCAGAGGGCTGCCCTCTTTCTTTTGGATTGCTCCCTTAGGCCCCACCGTAACTGGCATATGTCAGGCTCATGGTTTGCTCATCTACATCCTGGGCTCAGGTGTCCCATTACACAGTATCACAGTCAACATTCAAGGGCTATTGACATTACTAATTGTTTCCTTTGTGTTTGTCTCCCCCCAGTTAGGCTCAAACTCCTTGAGGTCTGGAATAAATTCTTACTATTCACTCTTTTCTACCTGCATGGTAGGTGGTTAATAAATACTTTTGGATTGATTAACTATTGAGAGAATGCTTAGTGAGAGAACAAATGTAAGTCCAAGTTTCAATAAAAAAGGCTCAAAAGGAAGGCAAGTAATGACTCTATAGCATCTTACTATGCTGATGGACAGTGATTGCAATGGGGCTGGGGGAGCTTGATAATATGGGTGAATGTTGAAACCACAATGTGGCTCATGTGAAACCTTCATAAAATTGTATATCAATGATACCTTAATTTTAAAAAATAGGCTCAGAAGTTATTGTGTGTGTTTGCTTGTTTTTCTAGATTTTTGGTAGCAAATTTCCACTTCAGTTATGTTTGATTAATTGTGATAATCATATTATTTGATATTAGCCATATCTTTGATGGCCTATTAGGGGGCAAAGTGCTTGCATAAACCATTAACATACAGATAGAGTTCACCTTTGAATCCTAGAGTTCAGAGGTCAAGGGTCAGGAATCAACAGACCTAGGAAGAGGGGGTCAGTCTTTGGGAAATTAGAGACCTGCATTTTAGTCTGATAATGTCACCGACTGTGTCTGGGGCAGACTGTTTAACTTCTCTGAGTCTCAGTTTTCCCATCCATTCCATGAAGCTGATTCACCTGCCCAGCCTATTTCACAGTGTTAAAAACTCAGGCTTTCATGAGTGAAAGATCAGGATATTGTATAACTTAAAAGACAGATGGTGGTGGGAAGAATAGTAATGAAATATTTTGTGATTCATCTTATATTCTGCACCAGAGCCTTATTGTTTGAAACAGGCAGCATAAAAACACTTTGTTTGCTCTTTTAGAATATTTAAGAGCTTCTAGAAGTGTTTCATCATCTGGGTCAAGGGCTGCTGAAGGTCAACAAGTGATTGTTGCCCTCTTTTCTCTCTTAATGAATTTCCTTTTTATGGACTTGATATTCACAATCATTCAACTGTCGTGGAATTGTACCATTGTAGTGAGAACTGAGTGCATACTTGCTACTAATGGCAATGATTTTAACAGTATGTTTCCTTCAGGGAAAAAGTTTAAATATTGATTGAACCATCGTTCTACAACTTTCCTACCAATTACTAAGTGGCCAAATAAAGACCAACAGCAAAAAAGTGTTGACAAATCATCCACATGCCATCAGAGCAATAAACAGTCATTGGTAGATGGCAAAAACGATGACCAGATTACCATTACCAAGAAAGGGTTTTTTCCAAGGAGGCTCCAAGCATCTCTTACAGAATTGTAAAGATACATATGATAGCATCCTGACTGCCCTTACCTTTGGAACCAGAAATCAGCATATAAGGGAATGCTTTGAGAGCTAGATCTCGGGTATATTAGGAGGTGTGAGAATGGTTAAAGCAAGGTTGTGAACCCCTTGCCACCCCATGTCCTCCAGTACCTCCATGGATGCACCCTGCTATGGATCCTGTCTGACAGCATGATGGCAATGGGGCAGAGAGCTCATTCATCAAGCCTTCTTCCCATCCCCAGGGAATAGGGAAGCTGAGCAGCTCTGGCAGAAGCCCATACACAAGATCCATCAGCATGTAGGTTGCTGAGAACTGAGAGGCCCAAGGGACACTTGACCAGTCCTTTCCTCTCTGCCTCCTCAAAAAGGAGCTGTGGTGCCAAAGGTCACCTGAGAAGAAAGCGTCATAGCAACCATTCCATTGTTTAAATACATAGTTGATGTTTGAACAACATGGGTTTGAACTGTGCAGGACCATGTCTAAGTGAATGTTTTCAATAAATATATTGGAAAAACTTTTTGGAGATTTGTGACAATTTGAGAAAATGTTCTTTTCTCTAGCTTACTTTATTGTAAGAATACATTGTATAATACATGTAACATACAAAATACATGTTAATTGACTGTTTATGTTATTGATAAGGCTTTTGGTCAACAGTAAGATAGTAGTAGTTGTTAAGTTCTGGTGAGTCAACACAGTTTCTGACTGTGAGGGTTGGTATCCCTAAGCCCAGAGTTGCTCAAGCATCAGCTGTAGTCCCTGTTGTGAACTACTTTGGAGCAGAAGCCAGGTAAAGATTAGGCTTGTGTGTGTGTGTGTGTTTCCAGCAAGGGAAGGGGCTTCAGAAAACCACTTTGCAGTGTGGGGACACTTTAGCCCTGAGAAGACAGTTTGTCAGAGACAGTTAAATTGTCTGAGAAGGTGGACTCAAAGTCACATGGTTGGGTGTAGGAGGGAGAAGAAAATGTGTTTGGGGAAGGATGCATTTCTGTGAGGTTGCAACTGCCTGAGTCCACAGTGACCCCAAAGCTCTGGGATCATTCTCTAGGCAGGATGGTAGAGAGAAGAAAGAGCTGTAGTCGGGGGGACAGTGCCCTGGACAGTAGCTGGAAGAGGGGACCTGTCCAGGACCAAGTTCTGGGCCTCTCACCCAGGCAAGGTTCTATTTCAGACTGGGCCCCCATCCATGTTTTGAGCCTTGGGCTAGCTTCTCCAAAAGCAGCCCACAAAAGCTCCTGGACAACTTACAGCCTCAGAGGGCATTTAATGGGGTGGGGAGGAGGGGGAGGCTGTATGAGACTAGGTTACCTAATCTTTCCGGGCCCTATTTTCATCATTTGTAAAATGGAATAATGATAATTTCTAATAATCTGTGGGTGGAAAGGTCAAATAAAATGTGGAAAGCATCTAGCACAGTGTCCCACATGTATAAGGGTTCCACAAATATTGGTTATTGTTTCACATGATATTTACATTAGAATTATTTGCTTATATGCAAGTTACTCCCATTTGATTGTAAATCCCTTGGGGGCAGACTGAGCACATTTGTCTTTGTACTGAGAGCTCCTTGAAGACAGGGAATGTTTCTCATTTTCCTAGATATTTCTAACAAAGGGCCTGACAATGGTAAACAATGTAGAAACTATGTTGAGTGGGTGAATGAATGAATGATACCCACACTAAAGCGAAGAGAAGGGAAATCTGAGGATAGAGTGTGATTCCCTGTGCCTGTTATTTTTGCTTGAAATTAATTCTCAGATCTTCTCTACTGGGATCTTGGCTGACATAGATTTGCTGGGGTTGACTGGATTATATAATTGCTGTTTTCTGTCTCTAACTACTGTGATTATGACTCAAGTAGTGGCTACATTTACAGTGCTATGTAAATAATAATTATTTTAATTATGGTTTGACCTGTATATATTCTAACAATGTAGCTGACTGCATTTGTGTATTACATTCTCAAGAGTGGTAGAGAAATCTCCTATTATGAAGGTACAAAGGAATCTACCCTCTATGCACATGGTAATTTTAAAATTATAACATGGAAAAGCACAATACCACTGTAATTATAGCAAGTTTGAAGAAAGAAATGGCTTTGAAATGTATATAATCTAAGTATATTGTATTTAGATAATACAACATTTAATTTTATTGACAGTATGTTACTTTTGGTGCCAGGAAAATTGTGTAATGGCAATTTTTCAGTTTTCCTATAAGAGTAGGAGAGTGCCTTCCAGATTTAAGTATGATTTATGCAATATTATTAGTATGACATACTTAGCCATGTGCCTAGCATGTAGTAAGTACTCAGGAAGTATTAGGTATCATAATTTGGCAACAGCATATATCTAAGTAAGTACTCAGTGTAAACGATGCACTATGTGGGGGTAAATGTACTGCAAAATGATCTCCACAAGGAATTCAAATTTCATTGAAGTGATTTCCTGATAGGCCCTTATCCATTATGAAAAATGTTATTTTTTGTACTTGAAATTTACAAGGGACGATTTTATACACTGGAGGGGGTGGAGAATAGGTGGGGCCTATGGGTAGGACACAAAGATGAATACCTTAATACTTGCTTCTAAGGATTTACAGTGAAATGAGAGAGAAGACACTCATGGAACAATAAAAGAACTCTAACTGATCTCATATGATGTGCCAGGCACTGTTCTAAGTGCTTTACTCAGACTAAGTCATTAAGTCGTCACCCAGAAGAGGACACCGAGGCACAGGAAAGTTAAATAAGGTGTCCCAGACAGCAAGCAGCAGAAGGGAGTTCAATCTGGCTGTGCAATGCCACAGCCCATGCTCCTGACCCCTACATTAAATTGCCCCTACTAAGGTGTGCAAATAGCCATCATATCTTCAGAGAGAGGTAAGAAAACTGCTGTGCAAACATTCCAGCAGAGTGATGGGAAGGCTTCTCCAAGGACTGGCATTTGAGCTGAGTTATGAAAGACTTGGGGAAAGGTATGTCAAGTAGGAGAGAACAGCTTCCTAGAACCTTTGACAGCCTTCCTCTCTACCCTAATTCTGGGGCAAATTCCTTCTTCGGACTCCTACATCAACTACAGTACCCAGTTGTAACTCTTACGAATTTTACTGCAACCTCCTGTTTTCTCTGTCCCTTCCCCTGTTAAACAAAAGCATTTTGAGGACAGAGAGCTGCCTGGAAATCTCTGTATCCTGAGCACCTAGGACATCCTCAAGGGCTTACTAATATGACCAGTTTTCAAAAATCAGATATTTTATATAACAAAATGACTACATTCAATTTAAAATACCATATGTCCAACATAAACACACATTTATATAGTGCTAGGATATGTTGAACATGCAGCTCATTATTTAAAACATTTTGTGGCTAAATCAGTAGGATTATTGGAGCCAAAGTAAACCTTTCAATGCCTGTCATGAAGGATGAATGCCTTCCAATTATCTGGAAAGTTCATATAGCATTTTAAATGAAAATGAGAATAAATCTTGCTCTTGTTCTCACTTGAATACTCTGCAGTTTTCTATTCTACTCACACACAGAAGATGCTTAACCCCTCTAGTCCAGTAAGAAATATATAGTAGTAGTTGTCAGACAGGTGCTATTTAATAGAGTAGACAATAGAGGGAAATCAAGTTAGCACAAGAGAAGATGAACATATTTAAGAAATGCACAAAATTATCAACTCATAATAATATACTCTCAAAACTCTAGCCAGGAACACTGTTTTTCACATTATCAGATTCTGTCCCCATTGTTATTGAAATGTTAGAACATTTGAAACATATTCTTTCTTACACTAAAGTTACTGGCTTTAGGATCTGAGCCAGCTGATCCCTGGCACTGGCTCTGCTCCCTAGGAACCATTTAAGCCCTTAGAAAAGGGCATTCCCTCTTGGAAGACATTGGGGTGCTTCCTAGAGATATGGGGGGGCTATTTGATTTTTAAAAAATTCAATTCCTAGAATACCCACACTTTCCCACAGGTTCTAGGTCATTTCCCTTTCTTTAGGAAACCTCTTTGGATTAGCTCCAACTCTGTTTTTTTTTCTGGAGTTCGTTGCTCATGGACAAGCTCTGCGCTGTTGGTCTAAGTGTGGCTGGTTCACCCGGAGGCCCTCTCCAAGTCCATTTCTGGCCGTGTTTTTATTCCATGCACCCAGGCAAAGACTGGATGCCAAAAACGCCACACTCAGGGATGACATTCAATGTTACTTTATTCATTGTCAGGAGTAGACTGGATTCATTCATTCATTCCTTGAATAAACATGTGCTGAGTGTCCAGTATATGCCAAGCACTGTCTGCCAGGCACAGGGGCTAGAGTGTTTTTTCAAACAGACAGGCTATCAGCCTTTGTGGGCTTTACAGTCTAATGGGAATCACACACACACACACACACACACACACACACACACACACATACACACACACAAAGAAAGAATGAAAGAAAAAAGGAAACATAAATATGTAACAACAAATCGGTGATAAGTGCTATGTGATTAGCTCTATGACAGGAAGAACGGGATGAAGTGGTCAGGGGCTTCCTCAGGACAGACCTTAAAGCTGAGGTATGAAGGGTGGGAAGGAA
Source organism: Manis pentadactyla (assembly GCF_030020395.1). Classification (NCBI taxonomy): domain Eukaryota; kingdom Metazoa; phylum Chordata; class Mammalia; order Pholidota; family Manidae; genus Manis; species Manis pentadactyla. Next base: position 43,296,361 of record NC_080023.1, read on the forward strand.
GGCTGTGGAGAGGGTGGGACCGAGTGAAGTTTTCCAGGGTGAGGGAGAGCTGTGTGCAGGTCCAGAGGTGGGAAGGAGCTTGACAGATTTTAAGAAAGAAAAGACTAGTGTAGAAACAGTGATATGGGATGACATTGGCATGCAGGGTATCTCACCTGAGGGTTTTAGCCCCGGGGAAGCTCACTCTGGATTCAGTGATACCGAATAATGACAATGGAATGCTGGGGGTAAAAAGGGGCTCATATGAAGCTTTATTCTCACAGCGGTAGGTTGAGAGCTAGAATCCCGACCACCTCTGTCTCTGCCTCCAGCTCAGCCTCTGCCCAAGACTCTGCCCTCACTTCCAGCCTCTGCTCTACTCTCTCCTGCTCTCTTGATCTCTTCTCTAAGCTCCACTCTTACACTGGGGGAGCTCTTTTTACAGCAATACTGGCAGTAATGGCTTATTGCTAACAGGTATGCAATTATGTGCCTGTGCAGTTGGCTAAGTATTACCTCATTGCATGGATACAATGGGTAGATGAGATTAGGGTCAAGTGAGGATCCTGGCCATGGAACTTCTGTTTTCCCTACACATGGCCACATTTAGGAGTCTGGATTTTGTTCCGAATTTAATGAGAAGCCATTTAAGGCTATTTAGTAGGAAATGACATTGATCAGATTTATGAACAAGCACACTGCCATGAAAATGGCTAATATTAAAAAGATAGACAAACATCTAAAGTTGACAAGGATACAAAGTGAACGGAACACTCATACACTGTTCGTGAGAGCATAAGTTGGTACAGCTAATTGGGAAATTGGCAGTATCTACCAAATGTATACACAGCTCATGACCCAGCAGTTCCATTACTAAGTAATTCCCAATGGAAATGCATGCATAGGCTCTTCCACACAGGCATGAGAATGTTCATAGCAGTATTATTCTTGATAGCTAAAAACTGGAAACCACTCAAGTGCCCAACAACAGTAGGATGCGTAAATAAATTGTGGTGGATTCATAAAGTGGAATTCTTCCCAGAAACGGGAATAAACAAACTACAACTGTAAGCAACAACATGAGTGGTGTTCATTAGCAAAATGTTCAGTGAAAGCAGCCAGACACAGTAGAGTACACACTGTATGATTCTATTTTTATTAAGTTTTAAAGCAGGCAAAACTAATCTATGGAGTTGGAAGTTAGGAGGGTGGGTACCCTTGGAAGGGGTGTTGTTTGGAAAGGGCAGGAAGGGACTTCTGGGATACTGGTCATGAGTGTGTTCATTTCATGTAAAATCAATGTTATACATTTTATATAAATCACCGAGTCATACACTATAGTTTGTGTTGTTTTGGTATATATGTTATATTTCAAGAGAGCATATTTGATTTGCAGAAAAAATAAGAGTTTACATGTTGAAAAAAGCACCCTGACTGCTATAGGCAAGAGTAGGTAGAGAGCAGGAATTGGAAAGTGATTCCTTGTGAGAGGATTCTCTTGGGACTAGATGGATACAGTGGAGATAGAGAGGAATGGAAAGGTTTTAGATACTTTTAGAAGGTAAAGTCAATAATACTCCCCAGTGGCCTGAATATAGGAAGTAAAGCAGAAGGAAGAAAAAGGTAAATGCCCTGATTTGGGGCTTGGGCAACTGAGAAGATGGTGGTGTCTTTGCTGAGATGGGAAAGGCTAGAGAAGATTCAAGGTTGGGTGAAAATCTTTAAGTTGTGAATCGAGACCTCCTACCACCTCTATTGGTACCAGGCTGATCACAGGGAAGGAGGAGGAGGCCAAAATGATTCCAAACACCTATAGACTTGCCATCCCTGAAATGGACTCTGGACAGTAAAAGGGGGGACATTCCCATTCAGAACAAGATATTTTCTTAGGATTTTATAGTCTCTCCTCCAATTCCTCCCCACTCCCTTATCTCTGGATCTAACAAGCAAACTCCTCTCACCAGGAGGGTGGCCAAGATATCCTTACATTTCTCTCTTGGCCAGGAAGTAGAAAATTCCCATCTCTTCCCATAGGTCAAGAGAGTGGCAATTAATGAAAAGACTTTTACTAGGAAAAGAAAGGAAAGCAACCCAAATACCAACTAAAGAACACAAAGGGTGAGGAAAAACAAGGTTGTTTTGGAGCTGTCTGGGTTCTCATGCAAACCACAGGATGCTGGGAAGGCCGCAGTGCTGGGGCTGCTGGGTGCTGGCAGCTCGGACCCTTTAGGGTGGGCTTTGGAGGCTGTGCCGAGGATTCTGGAACTTGACCTTACCATCACTTGGGGACTACTGGAGAGTCCTGAGTGGCATTTTAGATGGATCTCCCTGGCAGTGTGGTGAGGAGGGATAAGAGAGGGTGGAGATTGGAGCTGGGAAAAGCAGTTCAGAGGTTGTGATCAGTCTGGAGGAGACATGCTGAGGACTTGAAATGGGGCTCTGGAGGCGAGAAGGAAGGAAAGGAAGAGACGGTGTTAAGAAAGATTTGGGTGGTAAATCTGGAGGTCTTGGGGCCTGATAGATTCATATAGAAAGGAGGAAGGTAATGTAAAGGATAACACCCAGGTTGGAGGGACCTTTGGAATTGTGGTATCAACAAATGAGGGGATACAGGTCAAGGAGCAGGTTTGGAGGAGTGGCTTGAATTGGATCAGTTGAATCCTGACCTGGAGAGAGCCTAAATCCTGCTTCCTGCAAAATTTCTCATTGTTTAGATCTATCCCCAGGCACCTAAGGACTGACTGCCCATATGTTAACGGTTTGTTTCTTAATGACTAGATTGTTAATTTATGGGAAATAGCCTTCTATTTCTTGGTAATTTCCCTGGTGGCTCTTCCTGTGCATCTAACACCTAGCCTTGTACATAGAAGGTATTCAAACTGTCTTCTGAATTTGTGGCATTTATAGCATGTGAATCATATACTATAAAAAAAGCACATGGACACGAAAGTTTATCTTGCTCAGATCGGAGGATAGAAAGTAATTTTACTTCTGAGTTTCTTCTTGATTAGCAGCTCTATTCTCATTATGTCTACATAAACTATTTCTAACTGCAAAGAGCATGACAGTGGCAGTGGGGAGACCATTGCAGGAAGCCAGGAGGGTGCCCATTCTTCCCTTGCCTGAGAAGGATGGCTTGGATAAGTCAGTAACCTCTCCTGCTCAGTTCTCGGATCACCAAGTGGTGATGAATAGTTGTGAGGAGCATCAGATAAACTAGTAAATTCAGAAATGCTTTTGGAAGGTATAAAATGGCATGGGCATAATGGGGTCACGTACAGTGGAATAGCAAAACTGAAGTTGCATAAAAGTGACGTGTACTTCCAGTGCTTTGTCCCAATTTGAAATCAGGATAATGAAGTATTTATTTTCATCCATCCTTCATGTAATATGTAGGTGCAGTTGGCATTTATCCTCCGGATGGTATGTGTGATTGTGATGTAAGGATGAGCTATTTGTCACATGGCTTGCAGTGAGACTTGTTATGATCATGGGGAGGGCTGTGCATTTTAACCAACCATCTTGGCAAGTCACTGTGCTCAAGAGTATTAAGCAGCACCCATCGGAGAAGCTCTTCCTCTGTCATCCAGGTGGGGTGGGGGTAGGGAACCCTTGAGGGGCCAATTCCACCTTCTTAGGTTTTAGTGGTGGCTGGAGGGAAGCCAAACAGCACTCAGACAGGCAGATAAGATAACCAGTATCTGAAGTGTGAGCCTGCAGTTTTCAATTGTCTTTCACTTGGAAATACATTCAACCTCATTGTAAGGCCAGGGCAAAACTTAGGTAGTTAAGCACACAGCTGTAGACAGTTAATTTATTAAATGTGCAGAATAAATATGTAATATGAACTTCTACTTACAACCATAAACTAGTTTAGTTGGCTAGGTATTTGGTTAAACAATATGAATTGCTGATGTGCAACTGGTTTTGGACCTACAGAAACAACAGTTACTTATGTCAGAGTTGTCAAATCTAATCCAGATCCTGTCAAAGGCAAATTCAGGTGACCCACAGGCATTTTTGACACAATTTATTTTAATCATTCCTTACTCTTTGCATGTGTGATAGTCTGGGTTGTCTCTAATTACCTCAAGGATTAAATTTAAATCATATTTACTTTCATGTGTTTTTATAAGTCAAATCATGCCATTGTACCCTTATTTCATAGAAGATAGGTTACTGGTAGGGAATTAAACACGAAGACTGGAGGTCATTATAATCATGACTGAATTCCACCAGAATGGAAGTAGGTATTATATCTGAATTATTCAGATTATTTTTAAAGATGTGTGCATGTGTCCGTCAAGTATTATTTGTGTCGGTAGTAAAGTGACTTAACCACAAAAACATGAGTCTTTTAGATAAGTCACTTTGGTTCAATTGGCCTTAATGTTCCCAAGTAGACATAATGGGGCCCACCACAGTGAAATACCAGGTTGTTCACAGGGCTGCCACACAAAATTATTTGATAAGAAATATTTTGTATGATGCCTTCTGATTTCATAGTGTTATTTCCATGGAAAAACATCAGAAAGTTAAATCTTTCAGCTCCATAATACAGGAGTCTGTCAAAACACTGTTTTTGTGGTAATAAAGGCGAAACTTGCTATGATATTCCTTATCAGCAGCCAAGGTTTTAGTTCTAATATTTGAGAATTCCATCAATCAGTGCAGACTGAACATTATGAGACACTGATATTTGTTACAGGAGCCAATTTTGGACATTTAATTTGAGTTGAACTTCAGTTCAGGTCCCGAATCATCTCTTTGAAGTCCCTGGAGGCCTGTTGGATTTCAGATCTGCTTTTGAGGTGCCTCTGATGGAGCGACTCCCCTCTCCCTGCTCTGGCTTCTGTGCCTTTGCTCCAGCAAACCCCCTGCAAGGAACACACCCATCTCTCACCTTTCGTCCCAGTCCCTGTCCCTGCCTGTTTCTACTTATTCTTTAAGTCTTAGCTCAGACACAACCCCAGGAATACTTCCCCAACCTCTGAGGTTTGGTAAGGCACTCTGCTTCTGAGCTTTTGTGGCTTTATGTTTGTACTTTTTTTTGTTGAAATAACCTGTCTATCTAGCCCAGAGTCAGACAATTGGCAGGGGTTGGAAACTTGCTGTAGTTTGACTTGCATCCTTTGCCCTGCTCCCCTCCCCCTTGCACGGACACACAGACCTTAGTGTCCTCAGGATGACTCCATCAGCCCTTCAAGTGGAACCTCAGGCTTGTTGGAGACTGGACTGGAACTTAACCAGTTTCTAGGGGTGACTGGGGAGTCTTAAAGAAGGGAGAGGCCCTGACCTGGTTTCTCTCCAGAACATTTGGGAACGCCTGGCTTTGTTTCAGGCACCAATTACGGACTCACCCATAGTGGACTTGGATTCTGAGTTGGCCTCTCGCGCCCTCTAGTGGTATAAATCACATTCGGGCAGAGCTAGAACTCAACAGACAAGTCCCGTTTTCTCCAAGCAAGAGTGGGCAATAATGATTTACAATTCTACCACAATCGCTCGGTCATTGGGTCATTGACAGCCTGTGAAACATTAGCTCAGGGGGATGACAGCACATGTTCCTCATATCTCCGCAAGACAGCTCCACTCCCAGGATGACAGAAGAAGCTGATTTGGGATGTCACGAGTCTGTTTCATGCAAATTTCATGATAGTCCCAAAGGAACGGAATTGTCTCTTTCGAACAAGGACAGTTTCTTAGTTGAATGTGTTCAGTCATTTTGTGATTCAATATTGGAAAATTACAGTTCCTTTGAGGCACTAAAAACTGTCATTTCCAGAAACCAGAGAGTATGTTTTGCTATTGTAACTGCCCAAAACATACGTTTCTTGTGGGACCTAACCTTCTGCATGACTTAAAAATAATAGCAGAATATGGCTACTTTTGTCAGATTTGCCTGCAGCTTTAAATATCCCCTTCTCAGAGAAGATTCCCGAGGCCCCCAAGCAGCCCTGGCTTCTCCTGATCACCTCCCACAGCACCAGATGACAGCAGAGCACTTGTCACGCCTGGTTTGTTTACCCTGTGTTTCCCCCACCAGAAGCTGAGCCCCTGAGTGCAGAGGTCTGGTTTGTTTGTCTACCATAGCATCCCAGAGTCCAGCACAATGCCTGGCATGAGGGTGCTGAATAAACATTTATCAGCTGACTGACACAATCCAGTGGGGTAAATGCTGAGGAGGCTGGCCACAGAGGAAAGCTGATTTTGATTCCTACTTAGGGCTATGAGGGATCCCTTCACTCAAATTATGAGTAGAAAGGATATGTTCTTAATGCTCATTGATAGCTGGGTTGGAGAGTTGAGATTAGTGCCCAGATGCCAGTGCTCATGTATAGGTACATTAGCACAGGGAGGGGAGAAATTCATTCTCTCATTAAATTCCTGAATCAATCAGAAATCATCAGCTCCTTGCCTCATGCGGCTGCATTTCTCTGCCAAGGGCCTGGTGAGAGTTGGCCTAAACTCTGTGAGTGGTTAACTGCAGGATCATTTTACTACCTCAAAATATGGGTGTGAAGTTTACCTTTCCGAAGGTATATTTTCAAAGCACTAGATATCAAGTGAGAAAGTAAATATTGTTGCGGATCTGGAGGCGGCAAAGAGAGAAGGGCAGAAGTGTGCACACTACAAGAACATAATCAAGGGTAAGAACAAGAATATAATGAAGGCTGAAAATATGAGACCAAGAGAAAGGATACGGAAAAGAAAACTAACATGTACTTTCTTTTGTCTCGTTCAAATTTCCTTTTGTGTCACTGACTATCCAAAGAGAAATTAAGTTGAACAAGCAGCATGTCTGAATTGAAGGTTGTAAAAAACACACGCGTGTGTGTACACACACACACACACACACACTTAGAATTCCACAGGCACATCATAAATGTGAGTACACCAGCAGGGAGACATTCAAGTTTCAGTAGGCTTAATGAGGATGTCACACAGCTGCATATGTGTTTTTATCCCTCTATCCCCAGACAGTTTTCATTTTTGAGTGAGGGTGGTTGCATTTATAGGTAGAATGAGTAAACCCTTTCTGACTATTAGTTAGGATCAGGTTTGTCTGCAAGGAACAGAAAAATTCAAATAAGAGGCTCAACAAGATAGGATTTTATTTCTCCTACATTTCCAAGAAGACAGTAGGTAGTTCATCAGTTTGTTTAAATCTTCACAGAGGGCAGGCATCTTCCATTTCATTGCACCACAGGGCGTGCTTTCCATTTTCAAAGTTGCCTCATAGTCTAAGATGGCTGTTGAAGCTCCAGTCATACACCTGCTTTCCATCCAGCAAAAGACTGAATTGAAAAGCATGTGCCTTTTACTATTAAGGACACGTCTTGGCAACTGCACCCACAATTTCTGCTTACATCACATTGGCCAGAATTTATTCTTCATGATGATGTCTAGCTGCAAGAGAGACTATGAAAGGAAGATTTTGTTCCAGGAAGTGAAAGAAAAAAAAACAACAAAACCAATCAGAAGTTCAGTTACTGAGATGGAGGGGAGAATGATTACTGGAGGGACAACATGGAGCCTTTGTCACTGAAATCATACGTATTTTTTTGTCCTTGAAAGTGAGCCCTGCCTCAGTCTCTCTAGTGCCTGACAAGGACTGGGAGTCAGGGATAGAGAGTTAAAACTGAGTACCCTTAGGGCAAGGATCTGGCTTCACCCCACTTGAGTCTTTAGTTGAGAGGAAATCCAAATGTGGATACACATGTATATTCAAGAGTATAAATGAAGGAAAAAATAACCTAGTATTGCCAGTCATATAATAATTAAAGCTCTCATGTTTTCATAGAATGTTCATAATCACTCATTAATAAAAAATCACCTCATCTGTCTGGCTACAATTTATAGTGTTGAACTTAGAGGGTACATGCAGTCAACTCTTTAAGTTCAACCAACTCCCATTGTTTGGATTCCTGGCTGTTCTTTCTCAGCATTTTCTCTGCCCACTGAAAATGCTGGAGTTACTCAAGATTCTGTCCTGAATTTTCTTCTCATTTTAATCCTTTCCTTCCTGAACTTCTTCACATGTATCGTGTTTAAGAGTGGACTTACTATTTGCCTTCTCACACTTGTGATCCTTTTCCCTGACTGAGTAACCATCTACGCCAGGGACTCCACTCTCCCTCACGGCTCACATTCAATCTTGAGCGCTGTGCATTCTACTTCCCTCTCTCTGATTCACCTTCCGCAAACCCCCTTCCATCAGCCTGGAGCCAGGGAAGCATCCACACCTTTAGATTTCAGCAGTAAGCCTCCCTGCTTCCTGGCATCATCCAGGCTGATCTTGCTTAAAATTCAACTGGTTTCAGTCTCTCCCCTCCTTAAATCAATTCTGGTGCTTCCATAGAGTTTAGCCCAGACTTTTAACATGGCTTTGAAGGCCTCTATGATCTGACCTCCTTCTTATTCCTCCACATCTGCCATTCCAAATTTCTTTTACTTCTGCTGACCTCATGCTTTCTCTCACCTGCAAGCCCAGGTACTTGAGATTCCTCCCCAGCTAGATTCTTATTCCTCTTAGGTTCCCAGATATGTTTTTCCCTCCTAAGAAGTCCTCTCTGACCCTTAAGTTGGGATTAGGCTCCTCTTGTGTGCTCTGACATCGCTGTCCTACTCTAACATTTGCTTAGAGAGTCATATTGCAATTGTACAGTTAATTGTCTATGAATGTGTTTATAAACCCTGTGCAGGTAAGGACTGTATCCTTAGCACTTGGTACAGAATCTTGGGCATCTTTGCAGTAAGCATTTATTGAACGGAATTGGGTTAAGAGAAGCTCCTCCCAGTCTTGGATGGAGCTCCTAGTAGTACATATTGTGGAGAGTTTGGGGAGGATCTGAGACCCATGATTCAAGACTTCTTAGTCTGCCTTCTCTAGCCTTCTTGACAACAGTCTCACAAAGAATGAGTGTTATCCCAATGGGTGCTCTCTCCATACTCAGCAGTAATACTGCAATGGGGGAAATCCTGGGGACTGGAGCAGAGTATTCTGCCAAATGCGCTGAAGGTAAGGACCGTACCCATTCTGCTTACTACTGTATCCCTAATGCCTAGTACAGAGCCAGCACAAGGCACATACTCAATGGATATTTATTGATCGGCACATGCTACACGTTTTTGATGAATCAAATAAATGGAAAAGAAACTCTTCCAAAACTGGGGTTAGGGGGAGGTCTGTGTGTGAGATGTGTGAACAGGATAACTTCCTCTTGAAGTCAGGGTATTTGGTGCCAACCCCACAGGACACCCACAGGGCTCCCTCACGGTCTGTACTCTAGATTTCGAGACTGAGGCCTCAGTGTTCTCCTTCCTGGCTTCCTTACAAACCCTTTGTTGGTGATGCCAGACTCGTCCTCTCATTTTCAGTTGCTTTTTCTGATCCTTCCTGGATCCACCTCCACCTGCCTTCCTGCCCAGGGACTGGTTTTTGAGCAGGCCTCAGACATTCAGGAGTAATAGCTGGGAACCAAGGTACTCCCCACCCCACCCTTAATTGGGAAAATGAAATAGAGAACTAGATTAGCCTCCACCTAGCTCTTGGGGTCAATCCAAGTGAACTGGGGATGAGGTAACAGTGCCTAACCTTGCCTGCGGAAAAGCCTGAAGGAGAAAGAGAATGGTAAAATTTATTTTGCTCCTTTCTGGGCTTCATATGCATCAACTCATTTAGTTGTCACAATAATCCAGGGACGTAATGCAGACATTATATTCATTCATACAGATGAGGAAACTGAGGCTAAGGACACAACTTGTCTTGACCATAGCATGCAGTAACGGGAAGCGGGACACGGTTAAGCAGATCCTGGCACTGCTGTATGCAAATTGCTTAACCCTTCTGACTTTGTTTGCTCATCTATTAAATGGGGGTAATCATGTATAACCCACAGGGTTGTCTTGGAGATTAAATAATACTCTAATGTAGCTCATATTCAAACTTATATACTATAATTAATGTAATTATGGAACCCAGGTTCCATTGGCTTTCCACTTTATACCGCCTCTGCTGGAAGTTTTTTTCTTTTTTTTTAAAAACATCACAGGGCCTTGCTGTACTCCTGAGACTTCCAGAGGACAAGGCCCTTTCTTCAGTCAGGCTGACCTAAACAGAGCCAGCCCTCCTTCCCCTCCCAAACCACAGCTGTGTGTTGGAAAGCTGGACTCTGAGGCCCCTAATAAAGAGCAGACCTCCCAATCATTCCCTCCCTCTCCCCTCACTTGGGTTTTCAAATTAAAAGTAACTAAAAGCTAAGGTCTAAAGAGGAGGTGGGGGAGTCGGAGGCACAAAAGTAGATTGAGGAAGTGGGGCTCTCTCCCTAAAATAAGGGTATCAAAAAAATCCGGCTCCAGAGGGGGTCCAGTCCTACCACGTTTCCCAACTTTGGGCCATAGGCCCACCTGGGCTGTGTGGGCCACAGACCCTGGTCCGCAGGTCAGTAGGCAGGCTGTGGCCTTAGGAGCCCTAGGAGGGGGGCAGCTGTCACTGGCCATCAGCCAAAGAGAACTGTTTTCTACTTCTCTCTGGAGACAAATCTCTGGAGAGAGCGCCCCAAGGAAGCCAGAAGACACCCGGCACACTTAGCCAGCCAGCCACCAGGGAAGGAGTGTGCCAGAAGTCCGGAGAGAAAACCGTCAGGCCCATTACACTCGCCAGTCCGGACCCCGTTAGAGAACCCTTCCTGCTGCTTTTCCAAGACTCGGGTCTCTGCATTCTGAGCGTAAGCTTCCAAGCCTCAGCTGGGGCAGATCCGAGGCAAGGGCGGAGTCCTCGCCCCTCTCCCGCGAGTCCCCACATCTGGGCACCACATCCGCACGCCTCCTCCCTCCCCCGAGCCTTTGCGACCACGGTGCCTTCGACGGGCCCAGAGAGGCGGCTCCCCCTGGCGTAGTCAAGAATTGAAGGAGTGGGGGAAGGGGCAGTTGGCGCCGTTTTCTTTTGCAAACCACAAACCGGCCCGTCGTTTTCAAATCCTGAAGCTAGAAATGGGCCTCCACCCTATCCACTTCATTTGGAGAAAAAAAAAATCACAAGTTTGTTTAAATGTGATTTTCATCACTAACGGCTTTGATAACTGCTACAACCGTAAAGTCTTCTACAGCAAAAGGACCTTCTGAATTCTCCAAGGACAGAATTGTGGGGGCGTGGAGCTGGAGAGCAAAGAGGCAGGGGAGAAGCAAAGAGCCAGCTAAGCCGGACACGCCCTCCAAAACCGAAGGTGTGAGGCCCAGGGCTGCCGCCGCGGGGGAGAGCGGGCCCGGAGGGCAGGGCCGGGCAGATTGGGGTTTGCTCACAGGGAACATTTTGATTTGGTTGTAGTAAGTTTGAGGGCCTCTTTCTGATGGCTGGTTGTATTTTATCTCTATGCCTTGCACCCAACTTCCTGTCGCCTGCGGGCCTAGATGTGCGAGGCCGTGCCCCAAACACCGCGCGGCAAACCGCTTTCACCGAACTTGCACTTCCAGCTCAGCTCCGCAGTTGGGCCTCTTTCCTGAGGGTCAGAGCTGCCTGGACTCCGGTTTGGGGAGAAAATCCTCATTCCTAACCCCGATGATCACTCAAAGGAAAAGCACAAAAGGTTGAAAATCAAAGTTCGGGTTCGGCCTGGGACCCTCGCACAGCGGCCGAGGCCGGCAAAATCCACTCCCGCAGCGCATAGGGTGGCCTGACTCCCCGCGGTGCCCCAGGCAGAAGCCAAGGAAGAGAAAAGACCCCGCAGTCTGCCTTGGCCAGGCAGCGCTTCCAGCCTGCTGAGGTTCTAGGACCACCCAGGACCCCGGGCGTCGGGGGAGCAATCTGGAGAGATCTTAGAACAACACGGGAGAAGCGCTGCTGGGCAGGCCTCCGCCCCACACGCCGGCAGGCCGATTCGCGCCGACCAGACCTCTCCCTCAGCTTCAGCGGGGTGGTAGTGGGCGGGCAGCTAGATTCAAACCCGCCTAGGGGAGTGGGCGGGGCGGTGTGGCGGGGGGCTGCGCGGGCAGGGCTTCTTTTAAGGAACCAACCGCCTCTTTCCGAGGGCCTGCAGCCCCGAGGTTGCTCCGGACCACAGGGTTTATTTTGCTTTTGCAAGGGAGGCAGATGTTGACCTCTCTCCATTTTTGTTCGGCCCAACCATTTGCTTCCCTGCGCCACCCCCCACCGGTGCGCTATCCAGGGAGTCAGTTCCCCAGTCCTTTAAACCTTCTGGAATGTCACACATGGAAACCTTTAGCAAATGTTTGTTAATGATCATAACAAAGGCATCTTTCAAATTAGGCAGGTAATTACTACCAGAAGGACAACTGGGCACTCACTTGCTCATCCATTCTCACTGCTTTAAACCTGCGAGAAGTTACGGCCCGAAGACACTCAGCGCAGCCTGCCTTTCGAGTCCCTTTATGCGTCACTGAAATGAACTGTTAAGTTACCATTTGTGGGCGGGGAGCGCTGGGGCCTTGCTTTCACGAGACCCCGGCGCGACTGGGCTGGCAGTTCCCTGGAAGCAGAGCAAGCCTTCCTGGGTAGGTCCTTGCTTCACCTCCTACCCTCCTGGGTACTTGGTATAAAAACCTAGATCTCAACTTGTTTTCATTAGTTACAAGACAGCTAGCACCCGCTTTTTCCTATTATTCCGCACAGATTTTTTTGAGGGTCGTCAGGCCCCGTTCATAATCTACAAACATTACGGTATCCTGTTAGTATTTCGAACAAGGGGCTGTTCATAGATTTGCCTTCAGTGATTTCCTGAAGGAACATGTGGAAGTAATAGTGAGCAGCGCAGTCACCCAAGCTGAAGATGCACGAGAGGCGGGCGCGCAGAAGGGCTGGGGGAATGGGGCCCCCAGCTCAGCCCCAGGAGTCTTCCCGAGGCTGACACTCCCGGAGCCCGTTCCAGTTAAGTACAGCACCCCTTGGAGCACTTTTCTGTGACCTTTCCCTGCCAGCCCTCCCGCCGCCACCCTCCTGAGGAGAGGGAGAAGGTGATGGCTGTCTGACGTTGTTGTCTGACGTTCCAGGCTCATCTTGGCCGTCCGAGCCATTCTGAGTGTGGGGAGATGCGTGTGGGGATAATGAACCCCTCCACCTTGAAAGCGAAATCAAACTTAGAGAAGGCGCGGAACGGGACGCGTTCCCCTCCCCCGCTCTAGCTCGCCGGCCCCTCTCCGCGCAGGTCTGGTTCCTGGAGCGTCAGCGCCCCCTTTCCTTCGCGAGCAAGATCGTTCTCCCCGGGCACTCGCCTCACGCATTGGGCATAGGGTTTGGGGCCCCGCTGTCAACCGCAGGGCATTGGGAAGGTCGGACCCACGCGGCTGCGGGGAACGCGGGAAAGTGAAGTAACGTGGGGGTGGCATGCTTGTTGTGTGGACAATTCCCCAAACGCCCAAGTGTGGGCCTTCTGTGTGCGTGATAGAAACCAGGACAGCCTCGCCCAGATAACCCCGAAAACAAAGGCACGACAAGATTAAGTGGCTGCAAAGGAGTAAAGGTCGTTCTGTCGGAGAACGTCTACGCAGACCCTCGATTCTCTGTACCCTCTTACAAACCCTTTTTTAAAGAAAAAATTCCATTATTTTCATATTGGACTCAACAGTTTACTTTGTCTCATAAAAGGATTAGCAACCACACGACACTTTCCCTGAAAAGAGCCCAGGTTCAAAACAGCGCAACCGCTTGGAGATTTCTATTTGGCCCCATTTCTATTTGGGTTAGAAATTTGTACAGAAAGGGACCGTCTTGATTCCAGATTTATATCTCTCTGGGGGTGAACAGCAATTTTACGTGTTCTTTTCTTTCTTTCAAAGGGTATTCAAAGTAATACAGTAGTGTAGTTAAATATCCCCCAAATCAGGAGGCAAACTCAGTCTGGAAATGATGGGCAGTTTGTATTTTCACGAACCTCTTCCCGGCAGACCATCAACACCTCCCCCTTCCATCACTCCCACCCCATCTGGTCTGCTTCTCTCCTCCCCCTAGTTGTTGTCGAAATCTGGGGGTTGGGGCTGGACCCCCTGATTGAGTAAGAGCGAAAAGCGACGGCGCAATCTGGAGGCTGAGAGATTCAGAGCGCACGGAGTTGTAGAGAAACTTTTATTTTGAAGAGGCCGCGGGGTGGGGGTGTCATTTCCTGACAGCTATTTACTTAGAGCAAATGATTAGTTTTAGAAGGATGGACTATAACATTGAATCAATTACAAAAAGCGGTTTTTGAGCGCATTACAGTTGGAGCTAGAGGGAGAGGAACAGAAGAAAGACTACAGAGAGGACTGGAGGCTGTGGATATACTTTTTGCTCCATATGTAGGATTTTTATTGTGAATTGACATAGGAGGAGAAGGTAAGGGAGGAGGAAAAAATGATTTCTTGTTTCTAAGAGAGGTCCTTGATCTGGCCCTTTGGGCCAGAAGAAGTGAAGTAACTTTACTCAAACTTTGGGCGATGAGAAAAAAAAAATTGCAGTTGAATTCCAGTTGTGTCCATAGAGTAATCTATTTTGAATAAACTTAACTTGGAGGAAAGATAACCATAGAGTTCCAAAGTCTAGGGATAAAAAAAAAACAAAAAACATTTTCCAGGCCTATTTTTAAAAGCGGTGTTTTTCTAACAACTCTATGGCCTCCCAAAGAAATTGTTTAGGCTTACATATTTGAGGTTTCTTTTGGGGTTGGGGGTGGTATTCGAGCACACTGGGACAAGCACCAAGTAATGCTGGAAGCGGGGGCGGAGGTGTTTGCCCTCTCTTGGCAGTGGGTCCTGGAAGGCGACAGGTTTCTAATGAGTATTTTCATTCCTCGCCCGCGGTCTGGCGGGACAGCGCTGCAGCCAGTAGAGTGGAGCGCGGCAGGAGGACCGGGGGAGGTGGGGAGAGAGGAGCGCCGAGTCGGCGGCAGGAGTAGGAGGAGGGGAGGCGTGAAGGGCTCGGCTGGAGAAGGCTGGACTTTGCGTGCCCGCCGGGTGCACATGGCTCCGACCGAGGGCTTGTAATTACTGGCGTTTGGAAGGGCGAGTCTCAACACTACGGTAGCGGCTGCAAGACCAGTAGAGCGGGCGCAGAGGGACGAGGGTTTAGGGAGTTCCCCAGCGGTCTGTGGGATCAGTGACGTGCGAGGGACAGCGGGCACCGGCCCCGCAGTGCGCTCGGATTGCGCTCCCCAGCGCAGGGGCGAAGCGGCGCAGGCAGACGGGCAGGCGGTCTGTAGTAATGACACACCCATTTGGTCCCGAGTGAAGAAGTCGTCGTCGCCTCGCATTCCAACAACTGGGATTTGAGTAATTTCGAACTGTGCTCCAAGGGGCCCACTTTGTGCCTGTGTACCCCCCACCCCGACCCCTCCCTGCGCGCTCCCTTCCTCGGTGGACTTGTTTCTGCAAAGGCGGGGCACTCTGCTGCTGACTAGCCCCGGAGGCAGGAAGGAAAGAAGGAAGGTCGCCAAAAAAGCGGTGAACTTCTCGTGGGGAAGTTAGGGAAAACTCGAAACGGAGAAACTCGGTTCCCAGGTAAGATGCAACGGAGGGAGGCGAACTGCCTCACTAGCTCCCTCCGGTACCCGAGCCCCGAACATTTCCTCCTGTGTCCCTTTCTGCGTTGGGATGTGTGGCACTCGCCGCCTGCACTCGTGCTGCGCTGCTTCAACCTCTCCAGTGGCCTCTGTCTTTATTCCACTCTCTGCCCCGTTCTCCCTGCCCATTTCGGAGTGGTCTCCTCTCGCCCCTCCTTCCTCCACCGTCTATCCCCGTGGAAATCGGCTTTTACAAGTGAGATTAACTTCTCCCGGCAGCGCCACTTGGCTCAGTTACTGCTGGGACCAGGGGTTCCGTTCGGACAGGGTCGCGTGGCCCGGCCGCAGTACGGCTGCCCGAGCGGGCCAGGAGCCTGGGTCGCCTGACCAGGTGTGCGAGAGCTGCCAGTGGCCTGACCCAGCCTCTCAGCCGGAAAGGAAGTGCTAGGCTGTCTGTATATCCTCCGTCAGTCTCTCAGCCAGCAGCGCCCGCCCCACACTTTGCTCCCAAAGCCTTGCTAAGACCGCAGAAGGTGCAGAAGGAATGCCAGGGAGAACTTGCCACCCACTCCATCTCGGTGAGAGGCAAACCGGAGTGGGAGAGGGAGCGTGGACAGCCCTTATCACGTCCGGATGCTCCGCTGCCGGCCAAGCCGCCTGGAAAAGCCCCGGGCTGCGCTGTGTGGGAAATGGCTTTTTGGCTCCGCAGCCGAATTGCTCAAGGTTTTGGACCTACTCGCCTCGCCGCGGTCGCTCCCGACCAGAACTAGGCAGCTTTTTAGAGCAAACGCGGCGAGACCATCAGCCGCACAGCTCTCTGGATTAACACCCCAGAGTCCAGCAAGCCTGGGGGCCTCTGGAGAGAAGGACGGGAAGCTCCCGGCGTGCGCACCTCCTCCGCTGCCTCGTTGGCTCTGGTTTTAACACCCCCCGACCCGCCCCATCCCCATATGACCCACCCGGACCCTGGTGCTGCTTCATGCATTCCTTTCCCCTTGGCTTCCTTCTTTCCATAGTCCTCAAGATAAAGGTGTTCTTCCCCACTTCCCAACAGGCCAGGGCCCGACCATCCTCTTTGCTACCCTGGGCAGTCCTTGCTTCGGGCTCTTGAACAGTCCTGCTTTTTGTTTGAACCAAGTGTAGCTGGACTACGGGATTAGAGTACCGAGAACGCTGTTGTGTGCAGGGAGGACGAAGAGTGGCACCGGGGAAGGTAGCTGCCCCTCAGCCCTTGCGTAGATCGAGATGGACCCGAGGCAGAGGCAGAGCTCTCGGCCCCAAGTCGGCTTTCCTTCCCGGGCGCAGACTGAGGAGGGGTGCAAGGGGAGGAGCATTGGGCTGGGCTTTCCAGCTGCAAACGCGTCTGGCGCCGAGGCGGGCCCGTTTTGTGCCTCCTGGGGACCGGCCGTGGGCGGTGCGCAGCTCCAGGACGCGACCTGGGGACGTGGTGGCCAGCGCCTTGCTGCAGACCCCTGAGCTTGGGGCGCTCTGTGGCCTCCGGGACCCGCAACAGGGTTACTTATTGCTGATGGAAAAGCGGCGGTTCTGAGGGGAAAGTTAATAGCTTGCTTCGGTGACCAAAAGGTGCGACTCTCAGCGTCCCTTCCTCCGGTCTCGCGGGGTCTGCGCGCAGTATCTGCTGTCGGGGTGTGAGGATGGGGAGGTCCTGAGGGCTTGCCCTTAGCGCGGTATGCAGCGCCGGGGCGACCTGCTTTTCCCCACTGCGCAGTAGCCCGCTCTCTGCCGGTGCTTGTCTTTTGCTGAAGTGGCACAGCGGCATTCCCTTTTGTTTAAAACTGAACAGTGAGACAGGGATCGGTTGGAAACGAGAATTGGAGGGGATAAAGAGGACCTCGGACTTGGGGCACTTCCTTCCCTGCGTACAGTAATCTTCCCCTTCCCCGCAAAAGGGAGGCGCAGGCGGGCGCTTGCGGGTGCTGGGCAGCCGCGGCCGAGGCGAGTGTCTGGCTAGTGGGGCGCAGGGGTGGCCGGGTTTTTAGAGCCGAGGGGGCGCAGTCTCGGCGAGCTCGGCCTTCTGGCAGGCAGCTATCCCCGGCCGTGTCGGTTTCGGGCCCACAGGAGGCGCTGGCGCGCCACTGTAACCCTAAACCCCTCGGTCCCTCTCCCTCCACCCCTCCGGGCCCCTCTCCCTCCACCCCGTCCAGCCCCCTTTCAGGTCTCAGGCGAAAACAATGCAAACGCCAAACGTCGAGCCTGGGGCACAGCGTCCGCTGCAGCTCTGAGGCCAGGAGAGCGGCGGAGAGGGGCGCTAAACACCGGAGCGGGTGGTCGCCGCCGCCAATCCTGTGGTGACCGAGCAGCCCAGGGCGTGGAGTCGGCGGGAGGGGGAGAGGCCCGCGCCGGTGTCTGTGTGGGTGTGGCGGGTGCGGCGGGGCTGGAGGCCGGGCGGTGCCGGCGCGGAGCCTCCCCGGCGAAGTGGTCGAGCCGCCGTCCTGGTGAGCTGTCGGGGACCCGGAGCTTGAGCGGCCGGCGGGCAGCTGCCAGGGAACCGTGCGGGTAAGATTTGCGGGGTTGCTGCGCCCTCTAGCGAGCTTCCCGAGCGCGGTGTCGCTCGCCGCCAGCCTCGGGCGCTCGGCGTCGCAGCCGCGTCGGAGCTCCGTGCGGAGACCCAGGCGGCCCCAGGGAGACTAACCTCGGCCACCTCTCCTCCTTCTGGAGGCTCAGAGAGGCGACCCGCAGGCATTGTGTGGACCCGGCAGGCGCCGGGTGGGCGAGAGGGGGAGGAGGGCACTAGGTTTGGGAATAGAGTGGGGGCCTCGTTAGAATTAAATGTGGGAGAAACTGAGGACGTAGGCGCTCTCAGGCACTGGTGGGGGTTTGTTATTTTCAAGCGCTTCTCACGGTCTCCGGCCGCGCAGGCGGCCTGTGGCTGTTTGTGTTACTCTCCTGCTTTGTTGTGCCGCGGGAACAGTCGTTCCCGTTCAGCACTCGGCCCCCGGGCCGAGTGGCCGTCGCGGTCCCCGCTGCGTGGGTTTACGAGGGGTGACAGCAGAACAGATTGGGCAGCGCGGGCCGGACAACGGCGTCGCGGCCCCCGCCCCGGTGGCCCAAGTGGTCTGCCTGCAGCTAGTGAGTGGACTCCGAGGTGGGGAGCGCGCTGGCTAACAAAACCCCGAACCACCCAACCTCTTCTCGAGGAGCCTTTCGTGCCGTGCCTACTGAACCTCTGCGGCCGGGCTGGCAGCGCCGCTCCTGGCGCGCGAGACCCCACTGCTGCCGCGGACCTCGCTGGGCCCTGTGCGTCAGGGCATTCCTCTGGGGCCCAGCGGGGAGTTAACGCATTTTCGGCAGCAGTTTCCCGGCTCCTGCTTCTGCTCTGTGGGCTTCGAATTGAGGTCACCACGAAACCTGAAAGTATAATTCAAGAAAGGAAGATATTGGAAGTTAAGATCTGGGACATTTTAGTACAGAACTTAATGTACAGTAGCAGCATCTGCGTTCGCGCGAACCCCGAATGCAGGTCCTTGGATCAACACTTCCATCTGCTGGCCATACTTGAGAACTGCAGCGATGGCCTGCGGCAGTGGGCTCCGCGGGAGATTCTAAGCAAGTCTTGACATCAGAGGATGCATTTTTTTGTTTGGTAGGACTAAGTGGAAGATGGTGATTGGGCTTCTTTTCTTGTAAAGCTGCAAGAATCAATGGCCTGACTACATATACTTTGTAGGACTTTAGGTAGTTTTGCACCTTAATCATCTGCATTTATGTAATGAGCAAAGGGCTGACCTACCATATCTGATTATCAGAGCAGACCCGTGAAGAAGATAGGTTGGGTGTTCGAATTTCCCTTTATGAGTGAAGCTCTAGTGTTGGGGACTTGGTGATCTTGATCTCAAGTGTACCACAAGCTGCCACACCTAAGGCTGTCTCATTAGGAGTCACACCAGTTTAGTGACAATCAAAAGGAAGTGCCATCTTAGTCTAACGTGACTAAATATCTGGTACACAGGGAGAACAGAAAGGTTGAAGAGCTCAAAATGTCCCATAAAATACTCCTATGTAAAACTTCTCCAACCCCGCCCATCACTGGAATGTCTAATGGAGCTCAGAGAGATCAAAACAACAAAACAGGATCTGGTGGGGTGCAGATTCTGGTAAAACACCCTCTGTGAAGTTGCCGCCAGTGTGGACCATCCTTTAGATTGCCTGGGCTGCAGTTACAAGTCTGAGTAGAACATCTGTCACAGGGAAAAAGCAGGGTATGTAATTTTCATAGTTAGAATTAACTTAGGAGAGCTGAAATTAACTGAACCTCAGACATCTGAATCTTGAAGTTGTCAGTGGCTCTTGGGATTGTGAGAGAATCTCCTGTGGCCTTTAATCATGCCAGGGTGGAGTGAAATACAATATTCAGTGGCTCTGCAGTAGGATGCATTGTGCAGTTGGTGATGGGCAAGCTGGCTGGCTGCTGTATGAGAAGAATGCTGTGCTCTTCGTTCTGGAAACAGTGGCCCTGCATTGCTTGCTGTCCATTTCCTCTCCAGTTTAGCATGTTGTCTTTGCTGATAGTCACACTTAATGGCTCTTCGCATCTGTTGCAGATACAGAGATGGTAACCTGTTAAAGAATAGAGGCTGCAAACGGATGTTTCTCTGCTTATGTGACTGTATATATTGACTCAGTCGTCTTGATAGCTACACCAGGCCTTTGCTAAATTTGAGTTCAGATCCGCTTGTCTATGCAGGTGATGTAGGGCAAGTCAGATAGCCTCTGGGGTCTGACTTTCTCAGTAAGTAGAAGTTGAAGTAGCCACTCTGATGTCTCTCTCATCTAAAATATCATAGGAGTTCACAACAAAAGAGTCATTATGAAAACCAATAGCTGCAGTTCCCAAAGCACTTTAGATTAAACTATATAATTTAATCTTTATAAGTAATGCAGTTAGGCAAGTCAGCAAGCCAGGTGTTATTAGTCTCAGTTTACAGAAAAAGAGACTGATTTCGAGAGATGGACTAAGTGTCAGATATAGGATCACAGCCTAGTCCACTGTGATTGCCACCATCTCTTCTGAGAGGAGAAATGAGGACAAGAGAATGGGGATTGGGGGGACAACAAGTCACTGGCGTGGGTGTGACTATGGCAGAAATCTCTTTTCCCCATTTGTTTCAGTATCTTATGACAATGCATTTTAAGTTATGATCATAAAGGACTGAGACTGAAGTCCAACTTACAGTTGGCATGAGAGAAATTATTGTTTTAAAACAAAAATTTGGATTAAGTCCATTGTTCTTCCTTGCAAAGTGATTTGTTTTTTGCTGACTCGTAATGTGCCATGTTTCTCTGAATTTGTAACCTCAGTTACTTACATTTGCACATCTGACTTTTGGATAAGCTCCAGGATAGGGGTTACTGATTAAGGATGAGCATTAACTCCCAGAGTAGAAAAGCACCTGAAACAGCAAGTAGGACTCCTAGAGAGTCTCACTACCCAGCCAACAGGGAGGGAGGCCTCCATCCTCTCCCCTTGTCTTCCATTAACTCCCTGTTGGGCAAACACTACGATTATTCACAAGTAAATTGTCTGAGTTATAGATGAGTAATGACATGACATTTCACAAATATGCCTGCATTTCAGGGAACCACTCTTACTAGAGAAGAGAGTTTGAAATCTTAAGCAACACATGTTGATTTCCAGTGTTCATAGCATTATTGCTTGCTCCGAGGCCCTGTTTTCATTGCCCACTTTGTATGTCAGTAAATAATCCTTTCTGGCAGCCGGTCCAGTGTGTCTGGGCTCACAGAAGGAAATCTGGGGTGAGGGGCTGGGTCCAGGCAAAACGCTCTTCAGAGTCTGCCCTGTAAAAGCAGCGAGCCTTTCCCTTAAGCTTGGAAATGCTTTAAAGATGCATCATTGGCAAGCCCTGCTGAAGAAATACAGGATATAAATGTGATAAAAACCCAAGACATCAAGCTGCCTCTGGAGTGCTGCTTTGAAGTTTGCTAAGTGGATTATCAGTGGGAGGCTGATATTTATATGTGCAAACACACAGGCCTTTACTGCTAATTGTGGTAAATCAGGCTGGCCAGCCTGACTCTGGGGCCCGCTGTGCCCATCACCGCAGCAGCAAGGAAACCCTGCTTCCCCAGGCACATTTCAGGACCCTCAGAAGCCATCAGCCAGCCAGCATTGTGCAAATTGCATTTGGGTTCACAGCACTGCAATTGTGCTTCCCTCACTGTGGTGAGCAGAGAAGGAAAGCAGGGCCCCAATTTGCATTAGGAAATAGTTTCTGGGAGTTGGGGGGAGGATACACAAGGCTGAAACACCAGTCTTCCCTTGAAAGACACCATATGGTGGGTTGGAGAGAGCATGGCTTTTGCGTCACACAGTCCTTGTGTTAGAATCCTGGTTTTACCACCAACTGTGTGACTTAGAGCCCTTTGCTAAACCTCTCTGAGTCCCAACTGGCTTCTTAAATCAAATATGTCACAGGGTTATTATTAATAAACATGGTATACACATGAAAACTTCGGTCTAGTAAATATTGGTTTCTCATTCCTGCCTTGGAGAAAACACTCATCATTTTTTCCCGTCCAGCCCATCCCCGCTCCCTGTTTCGAGCATTCTGTATTTCATGCTGTCTTCCTCGTCCATTTTGCTGGTAGAATTCAATGAAGCAGAAATCTGATTTCTGCAAGTAGGCCTCCTTGTCACCTTAAAGCAAAAAGGGGAGGAAAGCCAAGGGGTAAACACAGGCATGCATTTAATTCCTCATTTTTTGTTGTTTTGTTTTTTAGACAGTTTGCTTAGCAATCATGTATATGCACCTTAGTTTCCAAAGTCAGTGGTGGAACAGATTAATTCCCTAGAGCTTGTGCCATTGCACGAGTTAGGATTTTGAGCAGTCCCTGCAGGTGACCTCAGAGGGCCTTTTCAGTTGAATCTTGGATGCTCAGTGACCCCAGCACCTGCAAGCCCGTGGTTCCTTTTCACTGACTTCAGTGAGATCACTTTATCAGACTTCATATGGGAAGTGGAGTCAGAGATAAAGTGAGTGGGGGTGTGCATGACAAGAAGAAGATTAAAATAGGGTTTTTTCTCAGAGGGCTGATGAGAACAGAACTTCAGTGATTTTACCTCAGGGCAACTTGGGTCCCTCTTTACTTTTTCCCTCCCTCAATTTTCTTTGATCACCTTTCTTCATGCCCACACTGCTTTCCCCACTCATGTTTTATGGTCATTCAATTTCAATCTCTACTTCTATTCTATACATGATTGCTAAGCAAACAGGTTTTGTTGCAGGAAATCAGAGTCAAGAACTTGGTTTCCATGGGTCATGTTACCTCACTGTGAAAACGAATCATTGGTGTTTACTAAATTTTATCTAATGTCTTACTGCATCCCCTGAAACACAGGAGTTAGCTACACTTTTCTCTACCATCTCCTCTCTCTTCTCCACTTCTCCTTCATGCCCACGCCCTAGGCTCCTTGCCCCTCCTTCCGTGCCCACGCTCCGGACTCCTTGTGCCTTGTTTAGCCGGACCATGAGTGCAGCAGGTCCAAGGAGAGCACCTGCAGGGAACCCAGCCTGAACGTGGCACGGGCCTGTGTATCACATAGTGACATCCTCTAAATGACATTGGTTAGTGGGACTTTCAAAACTCTAGATCAGAAAGGCTTTTAAATATTAAGATATTTGTTGCAGCCCACACGTCTTTTCTAAAGGTCTTAGAGGATGTGACCTTCATGTACTTTCTGTAGTGAAACATTGAGCAAATGAACCTATTTTGAGAGAAAACAGTTCCATTTTGGAAGTTGAGTAAATACATATGTTTATTTGTTTTTCACATTCTTAATTTAAATGGTTTAAAAGGAACAGTTCTCCTGTACTGTTGGACACATTCCAAGACACTAGAGTAAGACTTTTTGGAATTTGAAAGCTGCATGCAATCCAAAAGGATTCCAGCTTCAGATGGCTCCTGTCATGATTGGGGGCCCCATCAGGCTTTCTGATTCTTTTGTCTTTGGCATCTTACTGCTTGGACTGTGAAGCTTAAACTGGGATGTTTTTTGTTTAGAATAAGGCTGTTAACATTTTCCATAGCACAAAGCAAACAAAAACGAGGCTCCTGGGTTGTTTTTTGGCTAACACTCTGTCTGTTTGCCTTTTGCCTTTAACAGTTTTCCAGAGCCATGGGGACTTCCCATCGGGCCCTCCTGGTCTCAGGCTGTCTTCTCACAGGTATGGAGTCAAGTCCTCTCTGAGTTCCTTGTCCTGGGGGAAGCCTTGTTTTCTGAGTTCTGTGCTCTGAGAGTGCATTACCTGTACTCTGCACACACAGTCCAAGAGAGTCAAAGGCATGGAAAATTCTAGGACACTATCTGGAATGACCACAGACCTTCAGTTCCCTTGGCTGTATTGCACTACTTTCAATTCAGAAAGAATGCCCTCCAGTGGTGATTTAGTGTATCTTAATCCTGGCATTGAATTGTTAGGAATAATGGCACACATTTACCCACTGACATCTTTCTTTTCCTGGGACATGGATTTCCAGTAGAGGTGGATCAGAGAAACTCAAGGATATTCAAAGGAAATAAATGATAGAAAATTCTTGTGCAGGAAATCATACCTGCCTTAGGTCAGACCTTTCTTAAGTGGAAGATGCTTAAACTGCCTGGAAAATCTGAGAGCCACCTTTTCTCTTGGAATCTAATTGATAGAATATATGACTCTTGGGGAAGCTGACTAATTCTTTTCCACCAAAAGGATACCATCGGTGCCATTTGTTGAAATATTTCTTGGACTTTCTTAGTTTTCATCCAGACACTTCGTATTGCCGATGTTTACCATGAAACCAAGGTTTTTTTAGTCTGAGGAGTTAATTAAAGACTATCAGTGTCTTTAGGTCTGATTTCTATGGCTATGGTAAAATTGAGCAAGATCAGTGATTGTGTAGTTCTAAACTCCACCAAGTACACCCAGTCTACAGAATTATAGGTGACCCGGATGTACTTAACGTCTGTCTGAACAAGCTGCAGGAAACATAGTGGGCATACACTGAAGTTGGGTGGGATCCCCACATGGGCCTCAGAGGAAGATTAGAGACCATTAATCATTAATTAAGTCATAGTACCTCTTCTATCAGTTTTATAGACAGGGGAAGCTAGGCTAGAATTTTAAGTTATAAGATGAACATAGACTTTTCACTCTTGGGCTTTACTTATTCATATTTTTTAATTAAAATGCACATTGCCCTGCTTTGGTTTCTGGAAGTCATTAGGGAGAAGGTATGCCAGGGTGTCATAAGAAATGGAAGATGCATAATTCCTAAGTGCAGATCTGCTTTGTGCTTTGTTCAGCCTCCCCACCCCTGTTCGCATCCCATTTCTTACTAAGGGAAACCTCTGCAGGGAATGTGGACAATAAAGAAACCATATGTGCTTGAGCCTATGCCATCCTGGGATATTTTATGGTCACACATAAGAGTCTAAAATATGGAATTGGAATCAGACGTCCTCAATCCATTTGAGTGTTTGGAGGGGTGAGTCTGGGGGGCTTGGTGGGCCTCTTGAGGCCTCCGGAGCATTTGCTGCTCTCAGCAGATGTGTAGGCTGTTATCACCGGGGGCCTTTCATGAGCATCCAGGCTAACGGGATTTTGTAGAGAAATGGTTCTTGTTCATATAAGCTGCTACTGTTGCTTTTCTTAGTTCTCTGGGTGAGACTGTCCTTTCTGGCTGCATCCTATTCAGAGCATGTTTCCTGTTACAGGGCTGAGCCTAATCCTCTGCCAGCTTTCATTGCCCTCTATCCTTCCAAATGAAAATGAAAAGGTTGTGCGGCTGAATTCATCCTTTTCTCTGAGCTGCTTTGGGGAGAGTGAAGTGAGCTGGCAGTACCCCATGTCTGAAGAAGAGAACCCCAATGTGGAAATCAGAAATGAGGAGAACAACAGTGGCCTTTTTGTGACAGTGCTGGCAGTGGTCAATGCCTCTGCAGCCCACACGGGATTATACACTTGCTATTACAACCACACTCAGACAGAGGAAAATGAGATTGAAGGCAGACGCATCTACATCTACGTACCAGGTGAGCTGTACGGGTGCCTGGGACCAAGCTCCTTATTGTCCTTCTCACCTGTTAACTGTATTTGAGTTTAAAAAATAGAAAAATAATAAATGTTTATTGGAGAAAATTTGAAAAATACAGAATGCAAATCAAGATCATTTGTAATGTCACTGTCAAGAAATAGTCATTGTTAACATTTTGTAACTGCATTAAGTTTTGAAAATAACGTTCATTATAGCATGTCTTTCATTGGCATTGTGCAAAAAATCTCAAATGTACCATTTCTATTCAATTCAGTCAAGTTCAGCAAATATTTTCTGTGTGTTTACTGTGTTTCAGAAACTGAAACAAAAGTTAATTAGGTAGGCCCTTTCTTGGGAGTTGCATATAGTTCATTAAAATAGCTTCCAGACAACAGCTCTATTTTTCAGGTTCAATAAAACATGTTATTTACTCTTGACGAGTTAGAAGGAGTTTTTTCTTTCTAATTAAAATTTAAGGGCAAATGGCACACTAGTCCTCTGAGAAGCAGATGTGGATAAGAGTGAGATGGGATTAAGCATGCAAGCAATTTAGTAGGGGGAGGCCAATGAGAGGGTTCTGGGAGGGACCAGCAGAGGCTGGGAGAGCCACTGCCTGCACTGGAAGTGAGGTGAGAAGGAAGGAGGGTGGGGTAGTCTAAACCTCTGTGTAAAGGAGGCCCTGGGTCCTCCTGCCAAAGGAACCCTAGTTCCACACAGTCATTGGCTGGAAGCATCTCTGGGGGGCGCAGCCTTGGGTTGTGATGGATTTTAGAGCCAGCCCCTGTAGTGGGGAATGTGTTTTGCTTTCTCACAGTGGCCACCCTAATCAACCGCTCTTAGCCATGAGCTTGATAGGCATTTGGTCTCCCACCCAGCTGGCTTTTCTGTGCACTTCCTTATAATAATCTAGATCTATATCTGTACCTATATTTATATCTGTACATGTATCTGTATCTACTTACAACTGTTTCTATATCTGTATTGGTGTTTATATCCTTATCTGTACCTGTCTCTCTATCTGTTCCTCTGTCTGTATCTGAATCTCTATCTATACCTATATCTATATTTATACTCATATCTGCATCTGTATCTATATATATTCACTTGTACTGAGGGCAAGCTGTTAAAAGGACCATGATGTTATTTAAACAATGCACAGACGGTACATAATGGCAGGAAAACCTGCATTTTACAGGAAGTCCTGGCTGATGTGTTATGGATACCAAGCTGTACATATTAACCTGAAATTTATTTGCAGCTTTGTTTGCTGGAATCTTTGCTAACAGTTTGGATTCAACAATTTGGAACTCTAAATGCAAATTCAAGTAATGACAATTTTAAAATGTAAATTCAAGGGGGCTATGGCTGGAGTGCTTAGTTTAAAACAAACAAACACATACAAACCACTTACAACTCTTGCCATCCTCGTTGTTTTGCAGAGGTAAGGTAAGGGGGCTTCTGAAGTATAGGTTCCCACCTTACTGCCTTTTCTTTTTAAGTTTTTTAAATTGACTCCTCTTCCTGCCTCAGTTACTGTGGGCACCCCATAGATCTAGACCATCTTCACTTCTTTCATGATCTTGTTATCTATATGAACCTTCCTTCCTAACAATAAAAAAATGTTTCAATAAAAGTAGGTGTTTAGAATGTCACTCCAACTTCATTCACACATAAATGTCCCCTGCTATGAAAGAATGGTAGGAACTTGGGTTTGCTAAACGTATATAAATCTTGGAGTTCTGATCACCTAAGATCATCCAAAAATTCTTGTTCCTGCCTCCCTTCAGCACAAACATCACCCAAGTGGGCCCTGCCTTATTGTCAATTAGAGATATTTTTATTTTCAGTTATGGAGAGTACAGAACCCTTTCTGAAACTGATGCTTGAGAGTCTCAGTATTTCTTACCACAGTAGTTTAAGCAGCTGTTTTTCTTTCTTTTTTTTTATTAAGGTATTAATATATACTCTTAGGAAAGTTTCACATGAAAAACATTGTAGTTACTACATTCGCCCATATTTTCAAGTCCCCTCCCATACCCCATTGCAGTCATTGTCCATCAGTGTAGTAAGATGCTACAGAGTCACTACTTGTCTTCTCTGTGCTACACTGTCTTCCCCGTAACGCCCCCTACACCATGTGTACTAATCATAATGCCCCTCAATCCCCTTCTCCCTCCCTCCCCACCTGCCCTCCCTCACCCCTCCCCTTTGGTAACTGCTAGTCCCTTCTTGGAGACTGTGAATCTGCTAAGCAGCTGGTTTTCTTTTGAAGAGGAAATTCTCAGACTATGAAATTATAAATTGTACTTATTATTTGACAGGTTATTTTTTAATAGATAGGCTTCTATACTACTTTTCAATGATACTGTCTGTGGGCTGTAGGAATTTTAAAAAACATTTCAATATTTGAAAAGGATGAAAATTTTTTCTTATTTGGAATAGAGTCGATTATTGTCCATTTCTTGTTTTGAATGGCTGTTTAAATTTTGATTTCAATTCCTGGATAATATTTATATTATAATCAGTAATTTTTATTAGGGTTTAGGCAATTTGGTATTGCTCATCCTTTAAAATCACCTTCTAGCTGTTAGCATGATCACTGTCAATGGGGTGACACTTTTGGTTACATGTGTGAAGGCATAATTCGTACCTAATATGGCTAATGCCAGTGGGATAATTTTTCTGCATATAGGTGTAAAGGTGAAATCAGTACCTAATATGTTTTTCTTCCTTTTTTTAAATCACAGACCCAGATGTAGCCTTTGTACCCCTAGGAATGACAGATTACTTAGTCATTGTGGAGGATGATGATTCTGCCATCATACCTTGTCGCACAACTGATCCTGAGACCCCGGTGACCTTACTCAGCAGTGATGGGGTAGTAATGGCCTCCTATGACAGCAGACAGGGCTTTAACGGAACCTTCGGTGTCGGGCCCTATATCTGTGAGGCTACTGTCAGGGGGAAGAAGTTCCAGACCATCCCATTTAATGTGTATGCTTTAAAAGGTACTTGTGCTCTCTCCCTCCTTCTTTAAATAAGAGTTACAGACAAAACAATCAGATGCATGTAGGATTAAAAAAAAAATCACAGTCCCTGCTGATGGAGACCATGAATCTTTGGGATTTTAGGACCTCACCTTTACCATACAATGTTAAGCTGACCTCTGTGGTTATAATAATACTAAGCTTAGCATTACTAAAGGCAAAAGCTTTTTTACCCCTGTAAGATTTCATGTTTCATCAGTTGATTTAAAAAACTGTAAGGAATTCTTTTCTTTCATAAGCCTCTTACTCACATTCCTGACTACAGAGGCCCTAAAAACAAACACACACCTGCGGGGGTTAGATTAGATTAATTTTAGTAACTTAAGAAAAAGTGATTTCAATTTTGAGAAAAGCTTGTAGTTGTAGTCATCCCTTTGATGTGAGTGATTCATGTGAATGGGAAAGTGTAATACATAGTTGAGTCAACAGACTTATTGAACACTCACATGTAGGTATGGCAGCGGTTGAGTTTGCTATTTAACTCTTACAAGGGACTTCATTTAAGCCATGAACTGTGCTAGGTTCTAGAAAAGTGCAAAGAATAACTGCGTAGCAGAGTGGCAGAGAATAGGAGAGTAAATGATGGGGATGGAGGCAAAGTGCCTTGAGGCTTGCTGCTCACAAAGGGTTGGTTGCTTAAGTGGGTAAACACATCAGGAAAGGTGATTGTGGAGGAGGACAGCCCTAATTAACCCAAATGCTCAGGAATGAGGTGTTCTTTTTGATTGAAATTTATTTTTACTATTGTTATTTTGTGTGTATGTATTACTTTGTATTCTAGGTAAATGCCAGATCACATATGCCAACACAAAATGAAAGCTTCTGAGATTTTCAAAATTTTTCTTGATCAAAGTGGTTTTGCAAATTATTTCAGGGTTTTCTTAAAAATAAAAAAACAAAAAACAAACTTTATAAGAACCTAACTATACTGTGGATATTTGGGTCATCATGTTTGTTCTTTTTTTTTAAAACAGCAACATCAGAACTTGATCTAGAAATGGAAGCTCTTAAAACTGTATATAAGTCGGGGGACACGATTGTGGTCACCTGTGCCGTCTTTAACAACGAGGTGGTTGACCTTCAGTGGACTTACCCTGGAGAAGTGGTAGGTACTTTCACGGCTCCTGGTGGCATGAGTGGGGCACAGCAGGGCTCAAAAGACCTGTCAGCGACAGGGCATGACACCAGGCTTTTAGAGAGCTCAGCTTCCATCTGTACCATGAGCACATTTGACTAGATGACTTTCTAGTTTTTTGAGCCGCGGGAGAGTTTGAGATGACAGTAGCTGGACTAGGACCTTCAACATGCCTGGAGATTGTACACTGAGCCTTCTTTTTCTTAAGTCAGAAAGAAATAGGAAGATTCTATGGCTACAAGATAACAGCCAAAAAATTAGAAAAGCAAAAAAACAAATGGATTTTTAAAATATGGTGATTCCTGAGTCATTAATTCTCATTTTCTTGGCTTCCATGTTTTGAGCTTGAGGCATTTGATAATGTTGATTGCCTGGTCCCTTCCATTTATGTTTTGTTGTCACCCAGGACTCTGTTCTGCCTCCAACCTTCTGGATCTTTCTGGGCATGGCTTATCTTCAATGAATAGGCATCACTTGAATCATTCAGCAGAGATTTAGTGATGTTTGCTAAATCCCAAGCACTTTGCTAGAAGCTGGCCCATGCACAGAGCTGGGAGAAGGGAGGAATGGAGATGGAATTGGGGAAGGGAAGCCGTATGCCATCTCTAGGTCACTGTTGATGTGTGCACAGGGTCTCGTTCATGCTAACGCAGTGTGGTGAGTGTACAGGAAAGGCTGTGATGGTCCAATGCAGAAATGATGAACTGTTTAATACAGCAGCCTTATGGAAAACAAAAACCAACACACATATATTTTTTTTCTTTCATTTTCTGATTTTTGAATTTCTGTTCCCTGCTCTTGGTAACCTCTGTCCTTTTATGCATTTCTCTCTCCATGCTTTTGCTATCTCTCTTCCTTTCTCTCCAGAGCAGCTGATTGGCAGTTGGGCTTTTTTGCATATTGCCTTATAAACCTCTTGCTTTGAAGAAACATTCATAGTCCAGTATGTGTGACTCTTCCTTGAAATATGAAACCATTTGATTTTTCTGTTCATACTTGATTGCCTTTAATCCCTAAAACATAAACATTTCATTTATTGCAAGTAGACATTTTTTCCCCCAAATCAAAGTACATGCTATTTGACCAAAAAATATATAATTAAAGTATTGTTTTATAAAACATGTTTTTGTCATATAATAAAAATTCAGGTTTATTGTTGAAATTTTATTAACTGTAGAGAAACAGAAGGAAAGCCCCTTCCCAGAATATCACTGTTAATATTCTAGGGAGTTAAGTCCTTTAAATACTTTGTATACATAGATAAAAGTAATAATTAATAGGTGTTATACTTTAAATAGTACTCTGTTCTATACTTTTTCCTTTGGCAGTATATCACAAACACCCAAGTATTTCATTAAATGTTCTTTAAAAACATGACCTTCTAAGGAGCCAGCTTTAAAAAAATTTATTAGACTTTATTTTTTTGAGTTCACAACACAACTGAGTGGAAGGTACAGAATTTCCCATATACCTCCTGTTCCCACACATGCACAGCCTCCCCCATTATTGCCATCCCCATGTGGTGGTACATTCATTACGATGGAGGAATCTTCTCTGGCGCATGATTATCACCCACAGTCCATAGTGTGCACAGGGGCTTACTCTTTGGAGTAGCTTTCTACAGTCGTTTTTCCTCCCCTTTTGCTGTAGAAAGGCAAAGGCCGGACAACGCTGGAGGAAATCAAGGTCCCATCCATCAAACTGGTGTACACTCTGACGGTCCCTGAGGCCACGGTGAAAGACAGCGGAGATTACGAATGTGCTGCACGCCAGGCCACCAAGGAGGTCAAAGAAATGAAGAAAGTCACCATCTCTGTCCATGGTACATTCTGCTTTCTAAAATGTCAGTCATCCATGCTGCTTGGGGTCCACTATGTGGGAATCCTTATTTAATGGAAATTCTTCCCTGTACAGAGAAAGGGTTCATTGAAATCAAACCCAACTTTAGCCAGTTGGAAGCTGTGGACCTGCATGAAGTCAAACATTTTGTGGTGGACGTGGAGGCCTACCCGCCTCCCAGGATATCCTGGCTGAAGGACAACCTGACTCTGATTGAAAATCTCACTGAGATCACCACTGACATAGAAAAGATTCAGGAAATAAGGTAAAGAAATGCCCTTCCCAAGGATGCCATTTCTTTTCCTTGTCTATCCCCAGGTAGACTGAGGGTTGTACATGTCTTACAACCCCAACCAAGAGTCAAACTAGAAGACTCAGCAATCTGAGACAGGAGGTACTTGAAATCAGCTACCTTCATTTAATGAGGGTACTGGTATGCTGGTAAGTGTCTAATGGCAAAATGAGAAGAGAGAACTGAAAAGCTCTGCTCCCAGTGAAGGAGAGGTTCCTGGGTGCAGCCAGGGGTGGTGGAAAGAAAGTAAAATTGGCCCCTCTTGGATTGAATATATTCCTTGATATCCATTATCTGTACTGCAAGTAGACGTGTATGGTGTTTCTAGTTGCGAGGCAATTACTACATAAACCACATGAAACAAAACATTATTGGTTTAATTTGAAACGCATTTGCCCCAGTGAGGCCACCACAAGAAATGTAGCATCTGGTTAAATTTGATTAGGAGAAAACGTACAATGAATATTTTGGAACCCTGCCCTCATGAGACGGTAGAATGCTATCATTTCTTAACTAGTGGTGAAGCGTTGGGTAAGTCATCCCTCAGCTTCAGTTTCCTCATGTGTAACATATGATCAGTAGTAACTATGTCCTTCAAGGCAAGGAAATGGATCACATGACATTTTGAGGTGTCTTGCAGTTTTGAGCTCTGATTAGAATCCATGAGCAGAAGCTGCATCTTGAAGGGCCCCGCCAGTCAAGCCTTGTGCCCTTGTCAGAAACCATCAGAGGCTAACAACAACCCTCTATTTCAAGCCTTCAGGGAAGAAGAGACGGAGTCACTCGCCTCAGTTCGCTTAACCTCAGGATTTGCTGTCCTCTTTCTGAACTAGATGCCATGTGTAATTGAGAAGTGGCATCTGAGAAAATGGAATGTTACAAGCTCTGAATAGTGATGGTGAAAGAAGTGGCGCGCTGAGTCAGGGAGGCTTTCTGATGATGTGAAGTGGAGGTGTGGGAGGAGGTGGGCTGTGCCAAACTTCCCACCAGGCTGTGAGGCTGGAGTGGAGTGAGGTGACCCTGCACGGCCAGCAGGCATGGAGAAGTCCAGGAACACCCCAGGTCTCCCACTCAGTGGCCAGTCCTGTTCTCTGTTCCAGTTGCTTTTCCACACTGTGATGTTTTATAAAGAAGGACCACCAAATGGGCAAACACTTTATTGATGCACATACACACACTGACACATACACACATATGCCCAGATGTCAGTTATAATACATGTAAGAAATGATTTTGGGGAAGCTTCCCTTTAATAAAGTGTGAAACAATATACTTTTCTTACTTTTTAAATCGATGAAGGAATCCTGTTTTTGAAAAATATTCAGATATAAAGAAGTTGCACTTTAAGAAGCCTCCCTCCACTCCTGTCCCCATCTGCCCAGGGCCTTCCTCCTCCCTACTCACAGGGAAATATTTTTATTAGTTTCATTAGGTTCTCTTGAAACCTCCCAGAGTTTCCTTAAACAAATGTAAGCATGTGGGAATGTTATCCTGGTGACCTCAGTACATACGCAATGTCCTCCAGTGGTCTGGTGTTTGGCTGAACTACCTAAATGATGGATATTTAGGGAAAGCAAGTATTTTTTTAAAAGGTAAAAATCAAGGGCTTCAGGAAAAAAAAGGCAAGTTGGTGGGATGTGTTTATTTTCATTCAGAAGTCAAACCTTACCAGAGCCAATTTCTCTTGTAGCCACATAAGCCATTGCTTATCTCAAAATGTCTGGTCCTCTTTTTAAGAATTAAGTGTCTACAACTCAGAACTTCAATATATAGAAAGTGTATTGAAAATCCTAGGAAGTAATGATAAGAACAAGAAAAAAAGATGTTTTTACTTCTTACAAAAATAAAATTTGCCTTGGACATGGTAATCACTTAAGCAATTGTAATTTATTTGACTGCTACTTACTAAAACAAAGTCCTTTTCTTTTAAGGTATCGAAGCAAATTAAAGCTGATCCGTGCTAAGGAAGAAGACAGTGGCCATTACACTATTGTAGTGCAAAATGAAGATGACATGAAGAGCTATACTTTTGAACTGTTAACTCAGGGTATGTAAGGGCAGTCTGAAGATAATGCTAGCTCAGTGAATGAGTGCCTCCCAGGGAGAGCCTGGGACTTTCTCCCAGGTCATGGAGATAAAAGTCACACTTTTAGGGGAAAAGTTGGCTCTGTAGACACTGCAGTCAGGGATGGCTTTGTTGGATTTATGAACTCACACAATTCTTCTAGGAGGTTCCAGGCTACTCTGGAAGTTTGATTGGGGAGTCCTAGCCTCCAGCAGCTTCCTTACCACCTGCTTGTCAATCTGGTACCTCTAGTTTTAGAAAGAATGAAGTGATGCTTTTTGGTCCAGATGACCTTAGATTGTTCCAGAGAGTTTTGTCTTTTTGCTTAGCTTCTCTTGTAGACATTGGACAGTGACCCTTGCCAGAAGGGAGTGCCCAGGTCTGTTCCCATTCAGGCCTAGCACCTATTTGCTGAGTACCTACCATATGCCAGGTACTGCCTTAAGTGGGTTCATTTGGCCCTCATAGTAAATCTGTGATACAGATATTATTAGCATGTTTCTAACTTATTTGATCATAGATTTAAAAAAATGTTGAAAACCTAATCATATCCCACAAATGCACTTTGGTAAATACTGCTTTAGATTATTCTTTAGCTGAATCCGGTAGTTGAATCCCAAGGTATAATATACTTTTAAGAACCTCCTTGCCCTTCAAGTCAGATAACCACAGGGCCTTTTTGCTTTCTTCACTCCAGATTTAAAACACCTCAGTGCACAAATTCAAAAACTCTGAAACTGGAAATGCTCTTAACCAAGTAGGTCTGTCTAAACTAGAGAGTTATTATGCACACAACTGGTTTCTGCCCCCTCTCAGTTGTTACTTGATTTGTTCAAATGCCATGAGAATTCCTGGGACATGAACCATTCAATTCTGATTTCTTTCCACATCTTGCAGTTCCCTCATCTATTCTGGACTTGGTGGATGACCACCATGGTTCTACTGGGGGACAGACCGTGAGATGCACAGCTGAAGGGACACCTCTACCTGATATTGAGTGGATGATTTGCAAGGATATTAAGAAGTATGGACACCAGATGTTCCTATTTCATTTGTGGTCAGAATGTATTCTCCTTTAATGCAAAGGACCTCAAATGCATTTTATTTCTTTTGCTGGCCCTTTTTTGTATTTGTGATTCTTACTTGGCCTAAGTCTCATAAACTATTAGACAGGGTTCTGAACATGGACCTCTGTGAGTGTGTGTGTGCACATATGCATGCATGCACTTGTGTGTTTGTGAACATCCACTTGCTTTTATCAGATTCTCAAAGTGTTGCTAATCTGAAAAGATGAATGTAAAGAAATTGTACTTAAGATGATTTTTACCACTCTTGTCCACATTTTCACTTCACATTTCTTATATGGTGAACTTCATTTGGGAGCTGGAGGGGCATGTGAACATAAATGAAATACTGCCCATGTGACCACTCACAACCTTGTTCGCCTCCTGCTGTTTGGTGGGAATTAACTCACCAGCTCCTTCTTCATCCCCCATTCCTCAGCTCCTCAAATGGGCACAGGAGTGCCATGTCTGCACTTCCATCCATGGAGACTGGCTGTGTTCAGAAGCCTTGATTGCTTCTCCTGAAGGCTGAGGCTCTTAGACTCATCCCCTATTAGTCTTGGATCTTGACTGGAGCTGGAATCCAGGTTTCCTAACTCAGCCAGGGGCTTGCTCCAACCCTAGTGACCCTTAGGGGCTCTTCACAGTGTGGGTGAAGGGGTGGGAGGGCACCAGGCCTTTCTGAAGGGCTGGGAAATTGGGATGTTTAAACATTCTTTAAGTCAGACTGTTCTTAATGAGTTCAAGACTTTGGATTGGTAGTTATGTTTGTTGAACTTCCTTCTATCTGCCGTGTTTTCATAAATAGTTTACTTTCAACTACCCATATGTAGGTTATTCTCTCTCGGGGGCATTTTAACATGCACGTAAGATAAGAAAACCAACCTGTAACAGCCCCAAGTGCAGGCAGTCAGACTGCTGCCGTCTAGGTGATTCTCACTGCTCCATTCACCTCCTTGACTCCTGATAGTTGGCTCTATATCTGTGTCCTTTTTCTCTCTAGATGTAATAATGAAACCTCGTGGATGATTTTGGCCAACAACATCTCAAACATCATCACAGAGGTCCACCCGCAAGACAGGAGTACGGTGGAGGGCAGAGTGACTTTCGCCAAAGTGGAGGAGACCATTGCGGTTCGATGTCTGGCAAAGAATCTCCTTGGGACTGAGAACCGAGAACTGAAGCTGGTGGCTCCCAGTGAGTTGCTCGTCAGTCAGGACAGCGCTAAGTGGTCAGCCAAGCCCTTTGTCCCTCAGGTGGAACTTCAAATCCCAGATGGGATCCTGTAGGAGTGAAGGTCCCACAGTAGAAATTCAGCTCCAAATGCTCTTGAAAGGCCTTCTCTGGGCATCTGTGTGGGAGCCTTTCTTTCAGATTCAGATCTGGCAAGACAGCCTCAGCACTCGGCTTGTCTCACCAGATAGCTACCCACTGTCTGCAGTCTGAGTGTGAGAGTGGCGGATGAAGAAGGAGGATCTTCTACCTTGTTGTTGCTCCTTACAACAGCCGAGACAGGTTGAAGTCTTTAAAAAATCATTAATGAAGCTAAAAGCAATATAAACAAAATGAAACCTTTCAAAATTAAGTTTCTGAACTTACAGTAGCTCTCAATCTCATTTATCAGTTTTTACATTCTGATTCATGTTCTG
The DNA here is from genome assembly GCF_030020395.1 of Manis pentadactyla. Lineage (NCBI taxonomy): Eukaryota > Metazoa > Chordata > Mammalia > Pholidota > Manidae > Manis > Manis pentadactyla. The sequence goes on from NC_080023.1 coordinate 43,332,972, forward strand.
CCCAGAAAGTTAACATTGGAGCAACTTTGGAGAAAATTATTGCATTCTCCTGATTGAATTTTGTCCCTCTCTCTTCCAAGGGAAGAGGTGGAGAAGTTTCGTGTGTGTAGATGTTTGAGAGACAGCATTGCCCATCCCTAAAGCGAGCCAGGCAGCCCTCATGCTTGTCCACCAGCAGTGGGAGATTTCTGGCCCAGACGCAGCCACACCACTGTCCTGCCCTTCTGCATGTTCACACATTGTTCCTTGCCCCTCTCCCTCCTCTAGCTCTGCATTCTGAACTCACGGTGGCGGCCGCAGTCCTGGTGCTGTTGGTGATTGTCATCATCTCACTTATTGTTCTGGTTGTCATTTGGAAACAGGTAAGTATTTTTCTCAAAGATCTTAAAATCTTGTAAGCCAATAAGAACAAGAAGAAGAGTAACTGAGTTCAGTGCTTGGTGCAGAGAAGGAGCTCAGTAATTATGTGCTGACTGCAGGTGTCAAATCGCACAGTGTGTGGCCGCTTTGATGCTGCGGTTAAGCTTTGGTGCATTCGGACTTTGGTAACTCACCAGCTTCCTGTCCTGGTCATTTATAGAAACCGAGGTATGAAATTCGTTGGAGGGTCATTGAATCAATCAGCCCTGATGGACACGAATATATTTATGTGGATCCGATGCAGCTGCCTTATGACTCAAGATGGGAGTTTCCAAGAGATGGACTAGTGCTTGGTAAGCTCCTACCAGGATGGTCTCCTGAGACTCCCCTTTGAATTGCACATAACTCTACTCCTTGCAGATCTATGGAGGAGTAAGGCATCTGAGCTTGTGCTTAGTAAAAGCCAGGCAGTAGAAATTGGCTTTCAGAAATATTTTTCTGTCTTGAAAATGAGTTCATTGGATCACTGAAATGATTTTTTAAATCTTCTTCCATAACAAATTATGGTTAAAGAAAATTTTACAAAAGGGAAGTGAATATGAGGAGGCATGCCAAAGATACCCACTGAAGGGGCTTTGCTTGGAAATGACACAAATTTTTGAAAATGGGATTAATTTATGTGACTAAAAAGGAAAAGATGAGACATGAACGAAGACAACCACAAAATATATTTTGATCCAGTACATTCTGAGGATGTATTGGACACTTCTTTAGAATGTATATTTAGAACACAGAATATAAAAATACAGGTACATTTTAAAGCAAAACATGTAAAAATAATCAAGCTAACTTATCACAAATTTCAAATATTTCAATCTTGGGCCGAGACCAAGTACATGAAGCTTAGTCCAAAGGAATTTTTTTTTTTTATCACATTCTGAATGAATGAAAACAGGACAAAGACAAATGAAAGTTAGAGCTAGAGGTTGTGTCACCATGGATATTCAAATGGTATGTACTTTGGAGCATGCCAAAGTCGGTTTTGATTACCCAGTTGCCTTATTTTAAAATAGAGCAAGGAAAGAGAGTTACTTTCCTTTGAGTTAGTTAACCTGAAATCAAACAAGACACCCTAGCTACTCCCAATTTCAAAGACTTACCATTGGGGAAATAAGCTTTCTTTATTATATTCCTTCCCCCCACCCCCTATTTTACCCTTTTACAAAAAGGGATAAGGAGCTTAGGGAAGGTTAAAAAGTAATAAAGTATGTGGGAAAAAGACAATGTCCCTAATATGCTAAGAGGCATTTCTGTGTCTCTCTGCTCCTGTATAAGCCCATGTTGCTGAGGAAGCAATCCCTTTCCAGGTACAGTTTCCACAGTGCAAACACAGTCAGAGTCAAGGCCAGCTGGTAGTGCCCTCTGTGAGTTGAGTCTTCCCCTGGCTTTGCTGCACATGGTGAGACTGGCCACTCCAGCAAGGTCCCTTGTAGTCTGAGCTCTTTGAGACAGGGCTGACTGCTCCCGCTTCATTGTGTATCTCTCATACGGTGTTGTGCTCCAGGAGCATGATTACCTCTGCTGTTCCCATCTCCTGACACACAGGCAGCAAGGAGACCAGCCTGAAGTTTCCTTCATCCCTCCTTGGAATCAGGGGCATCTTGAATACTGAAGTATTTCCAATGGATAAGGACTTACTGATGCAAAAGATGCCTGTTTTCTGATACATGCAAAAACAGAAGGGAAGAGAACCAGGGGGTTTGAGTGAGAGCCACAGAAGACAAGTGCAGTGGAGTCCACGGTCTGGCCTAGCTCTGAGCTGGTGGACAGAGTGCTCATGCCAGGGAGGGCTGCACCCTCCTTTCTCCCGGCTGTGTTTTCCTTTCCCTTGCAAATGGTATTTGGCAAAAGCAGTTATACTAATCTCCTTCCCTGTGGGCTCCATTCTGTTTTGATATGATGAGTTGGAGGAATCATTATGCTTACTCCATACAGGAAAAACACAACCCAGCTGTGCACCCACGAGTGCTGGCCATGGTAAATACAGCAGAGGGGACGCTGCCTGACGGCTGCATGTGCTCATGGTTCTGGTTGCCCGTAGGTCGTATCCTGGGATCTGGTGCATTTGGGAAAGTGGTTGAAGGAACTGCCTATGGATTAAGCCGGTCCCAGCCTGTCATGAAAGTAGCAGTGAAGATGCTAAAACGTAAGTGCTCCTTCCTGGGTGGGATTTTTTGAACATGGAGCTATTAAGTGAATTGCTCACACATAGCCAGGAAATGCCAAATTTAGGGGACTAGATCTTGAGTCTTTCAACTCTAGGTATTTTGTATATTTAGACTCCTTTGTCATAGGTCTAGACTGTTCTTGTTGCCTGTATGTTGGAAAATCAAGAGTTGTTATTTTTAGTGACTTCTTTTTACCCCGAAGACTAGGAATTAATTAATAGAGCCTAGACCAAGGCACTGTTTCTCTTTTAGTAAATAAATGATTTCCAATCACAGGATTAGCCATGTTATTGGCTTTTTCTGGGAAGAAGGTATAGCTCAGTTGAACTGATACGTGATTTATTTTTTCAACAGCCACAGCCAGATCTAGTGAAAAACAAGCTCTCATGTCTGAACTGAAGATAATGACTCACCTGGGGCCACATTTAAATATTGTAAACTTGCTGGGAGCCTGTACCAAGTCAGGTAGGCTTACTGACCTGGGAGTGAGGATTTTCACAGAACACCTGTGGTGGTGAGGACTGCCCAGGGTTTTTAAACCCGCACTCTCTACCTCCACACATACCAGCAAATGTAAGTCCCTTGAATGGAATTGACTATTTCATTTACTTGATGGAAGTTTGTTGTTTTTGAGCAACATCTCTTGGCAGTGCCACCATAGCAATTCATGGCTTTTCTGTTTTTCATATTTATAACCCATCTTTGGTTTTGGACCCCACAGGCCCCATTTACATCATCACCGAGTACTGCTTCTATGGGGATTTGGTCAACTATTTGCATAAGAATAGGGACAGCTTCCTGAGCCGCCACCCAGAGAAGCCAAAGAAAGGGCTGGACATCTTTGGATTGAACCCTGCTGATGAGAGCACACGGAGGTGAGAGAGACGTTGCTGGGAATCATTGTCTTACAAGCCTCACCCATGGGGAGACCAGTGTATCCTGATAGTCCATGCCTGCAGACTGTGTCCAGCAACCTGTGAGAGTTGGAATCATTCTGGGAGCCATTTTTCTGTTCAAATGTGGCCAACTGAAGATCCATAAGTTGCTGTGCTGGCCAGGGATGCCTCAGGGCTGGTACCTCATGAGAAACTGTTAAAGATCTCCAAGTTTGAGATACTGGTCTTTCTTGAACCTGGGCCTATAAATTAAGCCAGTGATAGTGATCCCCATTGCAGGAATCTACAAATAGCTGTAAAGATCTCTGTAGATTTGAAGTTCTGTAAGATCAGAAAGTGCAATGAGTTTACTTTGTATTAAGATATTCAATGGACACCAAATTGGTGCTAAATTTATTGAATAGCAGGAGACACCTGCCCATACGACATGGTCATGTGACCCAGGTTGGTGGCCTGTGAGTTGAAAAACAGAAAGAGTAGAGTCAGGTACATGAGCTGAAAGGACCCATGCATTTGTGTGGTCACTGATTAATGCATACCCCCTGCCTAGAGCACCCATGTGAAGGGTGCAGACTGGTCTTGCTCTTGCTCACTCCTCTCTGCCACCCCCGTGCCCACCACACTGCCGTGCACACTGCTGGCACCTGCTCATCACCTTTGGAGTATTGAATGACCACTTCTGGGGGCACCCTGGCTAAAGTTTCTTTTTCTGTTTCTACAGTTACGTTATTTTATCTTTTGAAAACAATGGTGACTACATGGACATGAAGCAAGCTGATACCACACAATATGTCCCAATGCTGGAAAGGAAAGAGGTTTCTAAATATTCAGACATCCAGAGATCACTGTATGATCGCCCAGCCTCGTATAAGAAAAAATCCATGTTAGGTAAAAATGTCTGTGCTTACTCTTTGGGTGTTGTGATCATCCGGTGGCTTAACATGATACAGATTTCCCCTGCGCTCTGGAAGTTCACTTTCCACCACTTCACTTTTATGAAAGACCTATATTAGTACTTATTTTCGGTAATGCAAAGAAATATAGAGGATCTTTGCTTTTACGAAATGGTGATTGCTTCTTTGCTTTATACCATTTTGGTGCATGGAAGAGTTCACAGGGGCACTCTACTTCCAGCTAGTGGGGGGCCCACACTTAAAGTACTCAGAGGATGCTAAGCAGGCATGGTGAGTAGACTTGCGAGGATGTGGTCCCTAAATACAGGAACACACAACTTGGTCTGTGACATGTTTTCAGAAGTTGAAATGAAATTGAAATGAAGAAGAAGAATAAAGACAGATTTAATGTGATAGATTTTTCAGACTTTAAGTGTAACCATTTAAAAGAATTGTTTATTCTGATAAAGCTGTCTTCCTTTTTTGGTGTTATTGTATCTTTTTTTTTTTTTAATGAAAGCATGGTGATGATTGATGTTTTTTCTCAGTGCCCTTACTTGGCAAAATTAAAAGTTGGCATCTTATATTGGTTCCTAATATTATTTTTTTTAAAGTAATCATATAAGTCTGTCTATGAGTTGTCTATGAGTTCAATAACTCTTGCTTTTAGTTTTGCTAATACCCAGTCTGTGATAGAAACTGGAAAGTGGACAATATAAGGCTATGTTTTCTGACAAGGGTGTTGTATGTTGTACTGAATGTTATTTGAAGGAAGATCCATCTGTTTTCAAAGCAGATAAGCATGTGGCAAGGCTGAATTGACTCGTTGACTCCAAGGAGCCTAGCCAAGGCCCATACCAGATGGGCCACCCCACAGCTGCTGGGAGGTGGCCCAGCAGCGTCCTAGTTTAATCACAGGCTTGGAGTGGGGATGAGGTTACTCGATGGGTCCAACATTGACTTCTTCCATGATCGTGTGTTATTGGGTCTAAGCCCTCCCATTGGTCAATGCAAAAAAGTGTTGAGCTACCATGGAAACTGTTTTGAAAATCACTAATATGCTCTGAATGCTTTCAGGGTTCTTGAGTGAAAGGTATAATCCATTAAAAAAAGAATGTGCTTGTTTTGCGAAGCTCAGTACACAAGAATATTTTCCATTGCTGCAGTTCCAAGTTCATTCACTTCTCATTGCCAAATGGGTAAACTTCCAAGCCCTTTTTAAAGACTAGCCAATGAGAGTTGTCAGAATCAGTGCTTCCTTTCCCCTCCCGTAGTGTTAAAAATAGTTTACATTGCTTCCCAGGCTGGACCTGGCTCCAGATGTCAGGGGAACCTGATTCATGCTCAGCCCAGGCCCTGCTGGCAGGCAGACCACTGCTTTCTGGCCTTCTCGTAGCTACCTGGTAAAATGTGAATGGCTCTAGTTACTCTCAAAATCAGCTACTTGCCCGAAAATTTTCAAAAAGTACTGAGAACTGCTGACCTAAAGTGCCTCCTTCCTCGAAAACTTTGGGACCTTTCCAGATGGGACTAATTGGGGAAAGTGGACAAGTTATAAACAAAGGGAACTAAATGCAAAGTCATTGGCACTGAGGTTTAAGATTGTTACCACGAGTCTGACTGGTGGTTGATTTTATTTGTAGAGTAATCCAAATACTATGAAAATGACTTTAAAAAGAAAAAAAAAGCAATTCCTAGTAGCTGCTTTTTCTAAGGGCCCTCTTGCATATTTATCATGGATGGTTTGTGTGTGTGTGTGTGTTTTAAAGGTGCTGAGGTGATTTGCTAACTACGGTTGAAGAAAGAAATTTGAGAGGCAAACAACAAAGTATGTGTGAGAACCCATAAGACTGGTCCTTAAGGAGATAGATCTATATATCTATAAGCCATACATATGTTCCTAGGGATACTTCTTTTTAATGATAGAACCTTTGCATAGTTTATATACCCACCTGTAAGGTCTAGAAACTCTTCAAGAAAATAATTTTAGATAAGCTCTTTGGACAAACCTCTGCAGCCTGAGAAGTGGCCCAGCCCTGTGGGAGTGTCACAGTGAGTGATGTGTCATGCTGTCTGCCAGCACCAATGCTTAATTCCTTGTCTGCAGACTCAGAGATCAAAAACCTCCTTTCGGATGATAACTCAGAAGGCCTTACTTTGTTGGATTTGTTAAGCTTTACCTACCAAGTTGCCCGAGGCATGGAGTTTTTGGCTTCAAAAAATGTAAGTATGTTTAAGGAACAGAGACCTCTTTAGACCCGGTCACAGATGGGAGTGGGCTGAGCCTGGAGGAGAGACCATGGAGAAGGCAGTAGCACAGCTGCTTCTCTCTTCCTCCTCTTCCCCAAAGCAGAGTAGGGAGTCTGGCATCATCAAGGGTCTACTTTTCTGCATCCAGAGCTTGCTCCCTCTTGGAGTGGGTGGGAGGAGAGACTGGGGGAGGTGAGCTCTTTATGCCAGGACAGCTTCCCCGAGGTGCACCTGCAGCTCCAAGAGCCACCATCAAGTGGCCAGTCTTGCAGGGGTCGTGCTGTCTGGCAGCAGATGGATTGACCCTGATATGGTTTCTTCCCTGTCTCTACAGTGTGTCCACCGGGACCTGGCTGCTCGCAACGTCCTCCTGGCACAAGGGAAAATTGTGAAGATCTGTGACTTTGGCCTGGCCAGAGACATCATGCACGACTCGAACTACGTGTCAAAAGGCAGTGTATGTGCTCTTTCCCCTCACCTGGCATGCTCATCCTCCCTCACTTGCATCTCTGAAATCAGGTCTTTCTTCTAGCCCTGTGGTCCCATACTATTAATGTGGAGTCATGGGGCTCATGAAGGGGCTCTAGGGGGTCAGTATGAAAAGCACAGACTCTGCAGCCAGGCTGCATGCATGCAAGTCTGGTTCCAGCACTTAACAGTGTTGGGGTTTGGGGCAAGTGACTGGAACATGGTGCACCTCGGTTTCCTTATCTGTATCAGGAAAGTGGTAATAATAGTACTTATCTCCTGGGTTGCTATGGGGGACTAAATTGGTGAATTCATGTAAATGCTTCAGATAGTACCTGGCACATACAAGCACCCAGTGAGTGTTAGCTTTTACTATGTAAACAGCACAGACGTGTGTACATACCTGCATCTCCAAGGAGCACATCTCTAACTTTTAGCAAATTTTCACATGGTGTCTATGATACGTAAAATGTTAAAACCATTTGAGTTAATATAGCTTAGAGGAACAATTTCTTTCATTCTGTCTTACACTTGAACCTTTCTCCCTACCCCTTCCACCTTGAAGTAGATGAAGTAGCTTGGGGTACATCTGCCCCCTGTAGGTACAATTTCAGATCACCCCACTGTGCTCGTTGTTAGGCAGCCCCGGGGTTGCTGCATCACCTGCAGAGGGACATTCGTGGGCTGTGTCCATGCTCGAGGTGCTCACGTACTGTGTGGTCACGACCAAATCAATGGACTTTGGTGGAAACAGTTTCTCACCTGTTCAGAAAAGTTATGAATCTCTGTTATCTCCCTGGCAACCTTAAAGGGCTAAAGGATGCTAATGTGGTTCCTTTATGTGTTTGCTTCAGCTTAGCATTTCCACTGAAGTTTGGACCATCCTCACAAGAGAGGCTGCAAAATTATCTTAATATTCTACTCTTTGTAGCAGTAGGAAATAACTCTTTATTTTTTAAAGTGCAGAAATGTAACTGGTTTTCAGATCACTGGATCTATTTTTAATTTTGTTCCTAGGAGCACCTGAAAATAGAGGACTGGTCCATTCAAAGCTCACCCTTTTTGAGCAAAATTTCAGGATTAAGTAATTTTGGATATTACTCCTTGAGAGGACATAAGAGGTGACACTGACCATCCACCATTCATCAAATATTTGTTGTGCACCACTAGGTGCTAGCACTCTTCAGGGTGCTGAGACTATAGCTGTGAACAGAGCACACAAGAGACACATCCGCATGGGGCAAGGTTTATTCATGAAAGTTATTTTTAATCCAAAGAGAACCCTTTCTATTTCTGCTGCTGTAGCTCATAGGTGCACATGCTGGGTTTAACTGCCCCCCTCCTTCCCTGCAGACTTTTCTCCCAGTGAAGTGGATGGCTCCGGAGAGCATCTTTGACAACCTGTACACTACACTGAGCGACGTCTGGTCTTACGGCATTCTCCTCTGGGAGATCTTTTCCCTCGGTATGGGCCTGACATCTCCGCTTGTTTGGGTTGTTGGGAAACAGCACTGGAAGTGCTATGTTTTTCCAAGATCCAGGATGTAAACAATATTAAGATACGTGGTGTGAGTCAAGCGTGCTGCCACTGATTTACATCGTGCACTGTGCATCTCAACTTGATGTTGTCTGGTGGGATGGGGTTCTGAGGGGCTGGCCCTCACCTCTGGCCTTTGCCCCTCCTCTCCCTTGGGCTATGCTAGAGTGACTTTCTCCAAAGGAAATGTTCTGCTGACATCCATTCACCAGCTGCTTTTTTACCTTGGATTTTGGGTTAAGTGGTTTCATGAGTGGAGAGTTGACCTTGGGGATTGAAGCTCAGATGAAAAGTAGCATGCTGAGGAAAAGGGAATGACTTCTCTCACTGGTCATCATTCTGGAAGAGAGAAACCCAGTCATTTAGCCAGTCAGTCACCAGGTACTGAACAACACAGGTGCCCTGTGCTTCCAGGTGAGGACCCTGAAGAGAGGGGTGATTCACCACCTGGACCTCTGGACAGTTCATCTGGGGAGATGAGGTTTACACGCTAATGGTAAACTGTGTGGTGATGATTTGATATTGTAATGGAAGTCTAGAGAAAGGAGAAAGGAGTCCTGGAGTGGTTTGGAAGGCTTCAGAGAGGAAACAAAACTTGATCTGGCCTTGGCCATAAAAATGTAAAAGGGTTCATGAATGTATGGTCACCCTGAAGTGATGATAAAGGTGTCTTCCCTGCCTGTTCTTTTCCTATCCTAGTCCTCCCTGCTTGGATGTCACTATGGATCATCCCAGTGTGCAGCTTAACCAAGTCTTGTACTTTGTTAAAAACAGGATTATCTAGCTATTTCAAGGCCCAACTTTGATTTCTGCTCTAATTATTTGAACATTTCTGGTGAAAATGACCTTTTTGGCTTCGATGATTCAGGATTTCTCTTGCTTTTCTATTTTGTTTTGTATATATAGATCCAGTAGTCAGAAAACATTGAAAAACCACTTTTGCACTTTTTCTAAAGATGTAGAATTTTTGCTTAAGGTATCTGAGCTTGACCAACCTAGAAGTCCTGGTTAAATGTAAGATTTGAACAGGCCTGTGAAGTCAAGGAGATGATACCACTCAATTTCCTTGAAGGAACCAGTACTTCAAGTTGGGGATCCCTAGATATTTTCTAAAGGTGCTCTATCATGCCAAGCATTTCAACACTGTACCCCACACTGTTAATCTTGGCATTTTCCTCTTTGGTTCTAAGGTGGCACCCCCTACCCTGGCATGATGGTGGATTCTACCTTCTACAATAAGATCAAGAGTGGGTACCGGATGGCCAAGCCTGACCATGCCACCAGTGAAGTGTGAGCCCCTCGCCCATCCTATGGGCCTTGTGTTCATGCCCTGAGGGTCTGTGGGGTGGGAGGTGCCCTGAAATGCCTCCCTGAGCCCACTCTGAGTCCTGTACCTCTCCAGCTATGAGATCATGGTGAAGTGCTGGAACAGTGAGCCAGAGAAGAGACCCTCCTTTTACCACCTGAGTGAGATTGTGGAGAATCTTCTGCCTGGACAATACAAAAAGGTCTGTCTGCACCTCTGAAGAAGAGTAGAAAGGAATGGGCAAAGAGAGAAGACAATAGCTGGTAGTTGTGCAAGTGAGTGAAAGGAACATTTTCAAAGGAGGAAAGGAACATTTTCAAAGGAGGAAAAAGATGGTATGATCCAGTAGCCAGGGCTTCATGGAGTGCTCCCGGGGCCCCTGGCAGAAATGAGGAATGAAAACCCTTCCCTTCCCGCAGAGCTTCCCTTTCATCTCAAGTGTGCAACACCTGTGAGCACTTTATTCTCCAGATGTTTGAGTATCTGAAGCTACTGTGCAGTTAGAAGTCTCAGGGCATCCAGAGCCATTAAATCGCTAATTTGAATGCACTTAAATCCACGTGAAATTGGCTTTTACAGCTGACTGATGGAACAACTTCAGCTGTTATCTGTGGCTCCAGCTGGTTTTTGTGGAGTGGGAAGCATTGTTCAAAGGAACAAATGTAATTTCATGGAACCAAGCAGGATATGTTAATGAATGAAACAGCTTTCTGCGAGAGGCTGAGAAGGAAACCCTGACACACTTGTATAATAAACTCAATTTCTTGAAGTCAGATGAGTCACTGTATAGATGCTTTAAACTTGCTGCTTCCCTACCTTCTAAGAGGGAGCAGACTTTGGAGAATGCCTGCTTGGGAGTTAACTACTTTTGTCTATTGATTATCTCACTGCTCATTACAACCCCCGTAAGTGAGTCAGTGAGGAGGCAGAAGGAAATCAGATCAGTCAACCCGCTCTGGTTGGTGAAGATGTGTTGGTGGGAAGAGGTTGGAGCTATTATTAAAAACGAGGTCTTTTTATTAGAGCAAAGGTTTGTTAGTTTTGAGTTTGGTTTCTCCAATGTTTAGGATCAGGAAGGCTTTGGGTGTGGCGCTCCCGGTGGAAGTCCTCATCACCTCTTACTGGGACCCATCCAAGCTCTGGACAGATTATGTGATGGGGGCCATAAGGTCCATGCTAGTCCCAGAGAAGGGAGTGTGTGTGTGTGTGTGTGTGCTGGGGGTTGGGTGGGGCGCACAGTGATAGCTACTGACGCCGAGAAGGGGTTCTTGGTATTTTAAGATCGATCAGCAGATCTCTGCCATCCATGGCTCTTTCTTCATGTTCCACCTCTCCGGGGACAGCTGACATCTGACTCTCAGTCTCTGTGAAGAGACTTATAACACAGTTAAATAATAGCAAGTTCTGAGCATCTGTACTCCTTTGTGCAGTTTGGTCAAAAACACTTGGTTAACCTGAGAAATGGTATTTGCAGAGCTATGAAAAGATTCACCTGGACTTCCTGAAGAGCGACCACCCCGCCGTGGCACGCATGCGCGTGGACTCGGACAACGCCTACATTGGCGTCACCTACAAGAACGAGGAAGACAAGCTGAAGGAGTGGGAGGGCAGCCTGGACGAGCAGAGGCTGAGTGCGGACAGCGGCTACATCATCCCTCTGCCTGACATCGACCCTGTACCGGAGGAGGAAGACCTGGGCAAGAGGAACAGACACAGGTAGCCGTGGGCACGACCCGTTGCCCTGCAGAGCTCGGCGCTCCCAGTGCCCTGGATGGGAGGCCCTCTGTTCCAGGGGAGCGGCTTGCAGAATCCCCATGGGCCCTGTTCAGTTTTGGAAACACTTCCCTATAATCCCAATATGTGCCCCCCTGGGACTGGGGAGGTGCTTCCCTGGTGGAGAATCCTTGACTTAAGTCATCAGGTAATTTGATCAAACTAACAGCAACTGTGATTATTGAGATAATATAAGTCTCTCTTGCTGTTTTCTTAATCCCTGAACGGAGGATAACGTGTGAAAGAGGCAGGCCTGGCCTATTTGATGCTACATCAGCATTTCTTGCTGCTGCTAGCTGCAAGTTGGGTTCACCTGGGGAGACCCAGAACAACAGATGAGACCCTCTGGGAGTGGGGCCCAGGTGCTTCCTGGCTGATTGAGTTCTTTCTCTTTAACTTTGTATTGTGGCAGATTTCTAACGTGAAGGCTGACAAGCAGCAAGGGTGATCAGGTGCTGCATCTGCATGGAAGTTACTCCCTGTGCCCACACCCTTGCCTTCCGTCTGTGTGCTGGACTATGCCAGGGCCAGGCTGGGGGGACTGACTCCACTGTGGCACTCAGCTGTAGAACTTTCCCCCAAAGAGGGGCCAACAGTCCACATCACAGCATCTGAGGAAGTGTCATAAATGCAGATCCTAGCTGGGTTGGGGTCAGTATCCAAGGGCTGTCTCAGGCCTCCAGCCATAGGCCAGGGCCCCAGGGAGAGGGGCTCTCAGGGATTACATGCTTATCAAGCCCAGCCAAGTGGACTGGGGTTCACAGTGAGGCTCTTGGAGCAGGGTAATTTGAGGGAGGAGGTGGAGTACAAATCAGGAAGTGAGGCCAAAGCTCAGTCATGGAAGGGCCCAGTCCACAGGGTTGTGAAGAAAAACCTCATTCCATAGCCCCATAGGTTCTGAGAACTCTCTTGGGCACCTTGGCATAGTTGGCAGGAAGCTGTTTCCTAGGCTACTCCTTGGCCAGGAGTAGTTCTCTGCTTGGACACTGATACGGAGAGGAGGGGAGAGAGGCTGAGGAGTCAGGCCTGACCTGATAGGCAGGGAACTGTTGGAAGGGTCCCTGTGGGGTGCCTGTCTGTGAGACCCCTTCTTCTGGCTGGCCAGCCAACAGCACGGGTTTATGCTCCATATAAGCACAGTGTCACAGCCTCGGGGGCAGGAGAAGGGACCACGGTTCTGCCTGTCAGTAGATGATAACCTTCTTGGAGCACAAAGATACACATGAAAATTGAGCAATACAAGGCAGGATAATAACACATTAAGAGTTCAGAGAAGGGAGGACAGATGGAGAATATTGACAGGCCAGAGACTTTAGGAGGGATAATGTTCCCAGAATTTTTTGTGAAACATTTTAAATGTCCAGAAGAATTGAAAGAATACATTTACTACTTAGATTTATTAGTTAACGTTTTGACACACTTGCTTTTTTAGCTATATGTATGTAATAGGTGTTGTGTGTATCTCACTCATCCACAGACTCTTTTTTAAATTAAAACGTTTTAAACTAAATCATTTGAAACTCCACCACACATCTCCTAAGAATAAATAAGGATGGTTTCCTACATAAGCACAGTAGCATGATCACATATAAGAAAACAAGTATTCCTTCATATCATCTAACATCCAGGCCTCATTCAGGTAAAAGCTTGAGTAATAACAGTAATAATAACAGCTAACCGATATTTAAGTGCTGGCTATGTTCAGGGTGCTATCCTCAGTGCTTTATGGTTGGGGTTAGGGTTAATCACCCTGACAAACAGGAATATTGTCTGGCACTATGTAATCCCACTTTACGTGCAAGGGAACTCATTGTGGATATGTGACTTGTGTCCCACTGCCACTAAGTGGTAGACCATACTAGACCTGAGGCTTTCTGGCCCTTGAATGCCCTTCCTCAGCCACTACTCTGGTAAGTAAAGAGCGTTCACGACTCAGGGAGGAGTAGAGGTAAAGAGACAGAGGAGAGAGGCACTCCAGCAGAGGGGGGTGACATCCTGAGAACATAGTCTGGACACTCAGGAGGTGTCAGGAGGAGCAGGTGACTGGCCTGGCTGCAGTATGCCACTGATTCCGTCCCTCTGCTTTTTCTTCCCCTGCTTTTTGTTCAGGCATTGCCCGTTTTCTCTTCCCCTGGGATCAAGTAGGGAAAGTAGAAATTTGTAACTTGTTAGCAACTCTGATGAAAGATTTGACAGAAGAGAAGGAAAGCTGAAGTGTAAAGCTGACCTGTGGATCTTGTTTTCCCCCTGGCCCACTGCAGGGTGATGCATGATGAGCAGCTGTCTGGCTTGCTGGCAGAATCTTGCCAAACTGGGTAGCCCAAATTTGAATGCCAAAGAATCTTGCAGGAAGAGCTCCTTTGCCTTTGGGGGGCCACCCTGGAAATTCAACCACGATGTGTAGTTGGTCTGTATGTGGGCTGTAAGCTTTCCTGTTCTTGCCCTCTTGCAGCTCACAGACCTCTGAAGAGAGTGCCATCGAGACAGGTTCCAGCAGTTCTACGTTCATCAAGAGAGAGGATGAGACCATTGAGGACATTGACATGATGGACGACATTGGCATAGACTCCTCAGACCTGGTAGAGGACAGCTTCCTGTAACTGGTGGATTCAGGGGGTACCTTCTACTCCTGGAGCCACCTGGGATCTCTTTAAGAAAACCACTTTATTGCAGTGCCAAGTTTGGGAGGAGGACCCGGAGGATTGTAAAGAGAAGTTCTCAGCCAAGGGCCTCAGGGAGCCCTCTGACTATGACTGACTGGGATATTTTGAAGTGAACGTGCTCAGTGTTGCCTCTTACAGTGCTGCAGTAGCATCTCTGGTGTGTGAAGTTTGGAGGTGGACAAGGAAATAATAGGCTACGGAAGGTGAACTTTGTGTTTCAAGGGCATTGGTGAGTTTCCAACATAGATGATTCTGAATGCAAGAAAGCTCCAGCATTGTAATTATGTAAATAACTCTAGTCAAGGATATGTTTAGATCTGTGTGAACTATCTCCTCTGGACTTCGGAAGAGACCACTCAACCCATCGTGTACTTCCCGCTTGAAACCAGGTATCAGCTGCTGTTGAACTTTCCTATGAAGTACATGCAAAACCACTTTTGAACCTTAAAAGGTACTGGTACTATAGCATTTTACTTTTTTTTATTTTTAGTGTTAAAGAGATAAAAGATAATAATTAACCAATCTTGTTTAATAGATCTGGGTCACTTAGAAGCCTAGCCACTCATTTTCATATTGTAACCTATGTTTATAATACTACTACTGTTTGTCATAAAGCTCAGTGTGTAATATGTAACACATTTTCCCTACAGAGAAAGCACAATTTTTAAAAAGTCCTTACTAAGTAGGTGACAAGTTTGACAGTTTTTGACATTTATATCAAATAACATATGACTCCCTATAAAATATGGTCATAGCTTTAGTAGTTTAAATTTAGTTGAATATAGAGAACAAAGTAAAAGTAGTGTCTTCCAGGAAGTCAGTGTTTTTAACTGTGTACTGAATAGGTTCCTTAATCTGTTGTACTAAAAACAATTACCTGCCCTCTGAAGTAATGGGATTCAAAACAAACAAAACCCCTAAATCCTAATATAAAAGCATAAGCCTATGCCTAGCACGACTTCTCATGTTATTAACCAGTGGGAAGTATAATCTTCATCAAAGATGAAGAGTTTGTTTGCAGAGGTTTTTAAATTGTTTTTCATGCCTGGTGATTACTTTGGTGGATCCCAACATATACATTTTTAAAATTCTACAAACCCTAAAAGAATCAGAAGGATGCCCTGTACATCAAGCCCCCTTGCTTCGTCTCTTACCACAAGGACAAATAGTATTAAACTGAGAACATAAAGGCATTGTTTAGTGAAAGCTGTGTGTGCGTTAGCCTGGACCCGTGGATTACAAATGTAATTGGTAACCAGGATCCACATTGTAGGTCTTCACCCCAGAGTTTCTGAATTAAGCCCGGGGTGGGTTGGGGGGAGGAGCAGGAACCTGTATTTTTATAAACTCCCTGGCTGTTCTGATCAGCGAAGTCTGGGAAACAACAACTTAGTTTACAGGAAGTTGCCACGGGGGGGAAAATAACTTGAAATTTGGAAGCTGGGCTACAAGTCAATCACGCAGGAAGCCCACTATTTAAGTCCTTGGTTTTGGGTCTGTGACATTTAATGATATATATCTAGTGATTGCTACCCTTAATTTAAATTTCTGGTCTTAGATGAGGCTGAGAAAACTAAATCTTGGTTTGGCAGGTCTTCCAAAAGTGAAGACACTGGCTCTCCTTGCATGGGGGAACTGAGCTGGCCACTATCCCCATCCCCAAAGGGGAACTGAACCCCCCTCTCCCTCCCCCAAAAGGCATGTACAAAAATGATACGATTCAGTGTGCCAAGTTGCTATATAACCAGGTCAATATTTTGGTGAAAAAAACTTAAAAAAACTTTTACTGAAATTTTAGGGTTAGATGGCAGGACAGATTGTCGTATCTGTTCAAACTGTCAAACTGATTGGTGTGGGTTCCTTGGCATTCTTTGCAACACCTTTAAATGCTACCAGGCTATGCATGAAACATGGGCTGTGATGACTGCAATCACTGTGTGCTCTTGCCAGGTGATGCTGTGGCAGATGCAGGAGCAATAACAAGGTACTTGACTACCTACTGGAATTATCTCAGTGCAGGCCTCGACTTCCTTAGCCATCCTTTGCACCGTAAGTGTGAAGACTGAGCCAGATTGGCCAATTAGAAAAGAAAACCTGATTAAGTTCTGTAGAGCCAATTAGACTTGAAATACATTTGTGTTTCTAGAATCACAGCTCAAACATTCTGTTTATTGCTCACTCTCCCTTGTACAGCCTTTTCTTGTCAGCGCTTTGCATTTTGGTCTTCCTTTGAGTCTTGCATGACATCATGAGGCTGGATGAAAATTCTCGGACAAGCAGGTTCCAGTCGTAACTAATGTTCCCACCTGAGTTCGTGTGTGGCTGCATTTTTCTTTTTTTGTAAACAGTGTATCAGATTTGTTTCCTTTTTGGCCTCCTGCAGAGTCCCCAAATGAAAATTTGCCAATCTTTCCTGCTTTCTATTTTTATGAAGACAATCAAAGCTGGCCAGAGAAACACAATTTGTGATTTTTAAAAATGATCAGTGGTATCCTTAAAATGTGGTCTGCCAATCTGTACAAATGGTCCTATTTTTGTGAAGAGGGACATAAGATAAAATGATGTTATACATCAATATGTATATATGTATTTCTATGTAGACTTGGAGAAACAGTCAAAACGTATATGACAAGCTGTATCACTGCCTTTGTTTATATTTTTTTAACTGTGATATTCCCCACAGGCACATTAACTGTTGCACTTTTGAATGTCCAAAATTTATATTTTAGAAATAATAAAGAGAAAAATACATAAGTATTCCCAAAACAGTGGTGTGGTGTGTGAGAACTAACTCAATAGGAAGGGTCTCCTGAAACAAAACGTATTACAAAATGCCCCTATTCATGTTTTTGTTTTAAAACGTGTAAATGAAGATCTTTATATTTCAATAAATGATATATATAATTTAAAGTTATGCTAAGGTTCCAGCATTTTTGTTTTTAGTTTAATCATATGAATCAGTCCTTTTCATTTACTTTCTTAGCAACATTTAAGTAGGACTTTATTATGCTTTATATGAAACTAATGGCAATTTTAAGATTTAAACATTATTTCAGCTGTTAGTTCTCAGAGCATTTGACTTAAAGATGACTGGAAGATGGCTCATCTTTGGTCCTATTGTTTGTTTATTGTAATAGCATTTTATAGCGTGATGTCTTTCTCCCCTACATAAGGAGTACAGGACTGCATTTTACCATGTACAATATTCAAACATCACAGAACTGTGTAATATACAAGGTTAAACTCTTTTTTCACTGTATCTTCTTCCCTGTTCCTGGCTTGTTTCCCAGAGGCAGAATTGCATCTTTATATTTTCAGTCCCATTTCTGTGCAGCTGCTGATACATATATATGTCTCTATTTTGCTTCATATTTACCTAAATGGGATTTACTTTATGTAAGCTTTATAGTGTGCATTTCTTCTTGTTAATAATAGACTTTGTTTCTTGAAGCAGTTTTAGGTTCACAGAAAAATTGAGGGGAAGGTACAGTGATTTCCCATATACCCATGTCATGCACAGCCTCCCCCATTATCACCATCCCCCACAGAGCAGTACATTTGTTACAGTTGATGAACCTATATCCCAACACATCATTATCACCCCGAGTTAAAAGGCTTTTTTCTTTTAATGCTATGTTTTAGAGATTTCTGTGAGAAGTTGTATAGATAGACCTGCCTCACTTTTTATCAACTATATAGTTTCCCATTATGTAGATGTACCATAATTTATGCTATCATGTTCCTTTAGTTTTATTGTAGTTTCCAATTCTTTGCTATTAAAATTACTTTAGGAACATCCTTGCACGTACAGTCTTGTGCACACATAGTAGTGTTACGACAGGCTCCTAGAAATAAAATTGCTAGGCCAAAGGGTGTGCAGAAATAAATTGATGTTGGGCCCAAATCTTCAGATATGATTCTTACAGGAAGTTTTTGAATGTGAATCACCTGCTTTGCAGATTATTTGCAGTTTTCAGGGTTTCCTCTGCCTCACATTACTCACTAATGTGACGTGTGTGAGGATGTGGTATGTTCTGAAGCATGCTGAATCAAATGACTTTAGGAATTTTTAAGAAATAACTCATCTTATTTTCAACTCATAAATAACGGAAATTGATTAATAACTGGAATGTAACTCCTATTTCAACATAACTCCTTATTAACCAAATTCAAATAGCCTGCAGATCAAAGTACCTGCTTGGAGGTAAAGCTGGAAGGAGCTGCCTCTAGTTTGGGTAAAGGCTCTGCCTCTGTTCCAGCTCCAGGAAGGAAACAGATCATTGGGGACAATCAATAGCAGCCTAAGCCAGCAGCAACACAATTCTCCAAGCCTGTGCAGAGATCATTCTGTTCTTTTTAATGTGTAATTCTACCTCTTAATATAATGCAGACGATTCTGCCTTCTTTATAATAAAAAAATGACTTTTACTATTGGAAGGTTTTAAAACTTATTCAAAGATCCTTTTCACATTTTCTCCTTTTTGATTCCTACAATTGCACTTTGAGGCAAGGAAGACATTTCATAGATGCGGAAAGCAAGTGATTTCTAAAAATCATACAATCAAGTAATGAGAATCCTGGGATTAGAAATTCCAACTACACCAATTCATGTTGTTTACACTGCAACAACCCATGGGAAAGCAAGAGATACTGAGAAATGTCAGTTCAAAAGTAGGCTGCTTTGCCTTTTGAGGTTCTTCAAAAGGCAAGTGATGGACTACAGCTATTTTACACATTTGTAGTAAGAACAATATCTTTTCAGGCTATACTGTAACAGTTCTAAAAATGGATATTATGATTTTTTAAATTATGTGTTTCACAAAATGCAGCTTAGGAAAATGGCTTAGAGTATCTGCATCCATCATGAACCAGGCAGTTTTCCCTGGGATAACATGGGAATAGAAATGTTTCATTATCTTTGACTTCAAATATATGTAAGGATTAAACCCAACCACATCATTACAGCCAAATTAATATACTATGTTTGTAATAGACACAATTGTTTACCCCTGCAATTAAAATATGTGTGGCCTTAATTAGGTTACAACATTCTGTTCCACACAGTTACATAAATAGTACCCATGTCCTAAAGAAAATGAATGCATCCTCCAAGATGTATTCATATATGGGTGATGTTCCCATCACCCACATTTTAGTCTATACATAAAGCGATGGAGACATTAAGGACACAGGGTCTCGCATGGCAGGGGGAGCATATTGCTCCCTGTTTCTGGTTTACAGGCTAATCGGAATTTTAAAAAGATTTGCCACATTATTGTGACAGATGGCATTTTGCTTTATCATTATTCATGGGTATTAATGACTTCCCTCTGGAGCATGTGTATCCTGTCTATTTTGAATTTCATTACATTTCTTGCTGAGTGTTCCAAACAGAATCGGATCCAGTATTTTCTGTGTGGTGCTTAAGATGCAGATCATTTGGTTGGTCAAAGTTTTAGACTTGTTTAGGAATTAAGTAACTCTTTGAAGAAAACCTTTTTCTTCTCTGTCCTGAGTATTTCATTACATTTCTATTTTACTGAGCTTGCTAAAGGAGTTGCGTGTAGTATCTGGTGTATAAGAAGACAGTTCCAGGGTGAATGCATCTTTCATTAACCTGAGATTCCTAGACATCCTTTCTTCCTAGAAAGGTTGGTGTTTGGTTTTCTAAATGGAAAAATGCACGAGAACATAATGCAGTGAACTGGCCACAGAAAGTCATTTTAAAATTAATTCCTTTAACAAATATTTATTAGAGAACAGCCTCTTCTTTGTTTAGTTGATCTCTAGAATGCTTAAGCCTAAACGAGGCAGCTGGCAGAGTTGATTCCAACCGGCTAATTACCTGAGGGGAGCATTACATCACAGCAGAGCAGCACAGAGCAGAAAATCATGGGAGGTGGAGGCCACAGTCCTTACCAGGGAGTAACAAAAAGCCAGAGGAGTAGGGAGGGTATAGAGTATAGCTTATTGGAGTTTTCTGATAAAATGAAAGCTTTTCTGTAGCCAGAGGACACGGTGTTGGAACACTAAGAATGGGGAGCTAAGCCTGGGGCAGCCAGACCCAGTGGCCCCCATTTGCATCCATCCAAGGCCACCTTTGTATCCATCCTTCCAAACTTCCATCCCTATAATTTTCAGTGTTACTGAGCTAGGTATTTTGTTAAGCCCTGGGATTCAGAAATTAATACAACAGACAAGATCTCTTTATCATGGAAGATAGAGATAGCCTCTCTCTCTAGAGCAGATTTGTTTGATGGTCAGTATAATAAAGACAATGTCTTTTTCTGGGACAAAGGTAGGTCGGATTTGCTTGAAGCCCATTATGAAAGATAGATTTCCTAAGTTTAGGGTTCTTTAGCTGTGACACAAACTCACTGCTTGGGTAGCATCTACCCAAGTCACTTTGCATTGCCCCCAAAGGGCTTGGGAGACAGGGAAAACTGACGTACAGTTCATGCTGTGAGCAGTAAAGTCCTTTGTTTCTGACCCAGGAGTCTTGTGTCTTCTGGCACCACCTATGAAACTGCACAGGCTAACTTGTTCACTGGCAATAGGATAAAATCTCAGACCCTTTACAATTCTTGATACTAACTCAACATAGTACCAGCCAATTAATATCTCTCTGATCTTCTTACTTCTCCGAGATGATACCCCCTTAACCACAGAGGAACTGGGAGCAACACAGTGAATAGGGAAGGAATAAAAAATCTCTAGTTGGGGAAAATTGAGAAAAAATTGACCATATTCATCTCTTCATCATTGCAGCCTTTCCTTCTTCAGAAGGTCCAAGGTGGGGAAATTCAGAGTTTATGGTTACTATACTAGAGGAAGTAAAGAACATTTTATTATCCAAGTATGACAAGAAATGTCTATGGGTTGATTTTTAAATTCATCCTAAGGGACAGGAAGAATATGTGTTTATGTGAAGTTACAGGGTAATAATCAATCAAGGTTATTATCTTATATGTGTTCAACACAACCATTACACCTCAACTCTATAGAAAACAGAAAGAAAAAATGGCAGTTTCTCACTCTTAGAAAGAATACTGTGAGTATTTTGGCAGTGACATTCAGCTTCTATAATAATTCCTTTTGCAACTACAGTGAGACTATAGTGATGTAGATAGACTCTAAGAGATGTGGGTGGTGAGGGTAAGGTTGGACACTGTAGTTATGATTCTGGAAATAAGGATCTTTTCAAATTGAAAAAGTGGTATTCTAGCATACTTTTCTAAAAAGACATTTAGTTAGTCAACACAATAGCAACCATCTCCCATGTATTATGTTAAGTCCTAGGGAGATGAATATCAATAATGTCCAGTGAACACTGTGGTAAATTGAATCATGCTTTAGAACTGTATTTCTCCCCTCCATCTTCATAGGAGTAGTAGATATTCTCACTTCATTGATATTGGACTTGGCCATACAACTCTTTTTGACTAACAAGATACAAGCAGGCATGATACAGTAGATACCTCAAGTTGTGTTGAAGGGCTTATGCACTTGACATCTTAACAATATTGACTTTTCCAATACATGAACATGGTATATCTCTCTATTTACTTTGGCCTTCTTTATTTTATGTCAGTAATGTTTTGTAGTTTTTTGAGTATTTACATATATTTTGTTAATTTATTTCTAAATATTTCATTTTTTGCTGTTATTGTAAATGGCAATTTTTCTATTTCTATTTGTCGCTAGTACATAGAGGTGCAATTGACCTTATATTTTGCAACCCTGTAAATTTCTAAGGATTTTTTTTTTTACACAGATGATATTAACTGTAAGTAAAGATGATTTTACTTCTTCCTTCCCAATTTGGATGTCTTTTGTTTATTTTATCTGCCTTATTGCACTGGCTAGAAATTCTAGTACAAAGTTGAATGGGAATTTTGAAAAATGATCAGAAGGTTTTTTTCTGCATCCCTTAAGATTATGATACAGTTTTTCTTTTCCCACTTGTTGATATGGTGAGTTATATTGACTGATTTCCCAAAGCTAAGCAATCTTGCATTCTTGGATTAACATCCTCTTAATTATGATTTATTATCTATTTTATAATTGCTGGATTCAACTTAAAAGTATTTTGTTATGAATTTAAAAATCTATGTTTATGATGGATATTCACCTGTAGTTTTCTATTCTTGTTATGTCTTTGTCTTGGTTTGGTACCCAGGTAAAAATGGCCTCATATAATAAGTTGTAATATTTTCTTCCTCCTCTATATTCCGAAAGAGTTAGTGTAGAAATATTTTTTCCTGAATGTTTGATGTAATTTGTTCCTGAAGCCATCTGGGCCTGAAAATTTCTCTGTTGGAAGGTTGTAAATTATGAATTAATTTTCCTTAATAGATATAAGGTTATTCAGGTTGTCTATTTATTCTTGAGCAAAGATTAAGTAACTTTATGTTTTTGGAGGAATTTGTCCATATCAATTATGAATTTATTAGCATAAAATTACTACCATGAAGTTGTTGATAATATTATTATTCTTTAGTTCTATAAGATTTGTGGTGTTGTCTCATTACTCATGATATTGATAATCTGTGTTCTCTCT
This sequence comes from Manis pentadactyla, assembly GCF_030020395.1. Classification (NCBI taxonomy): domain Eukaryota; kingdom Metazoa; phylum Chordata; class Mammalia; order Pholidota; family Manidae; genus Manis; species Manis pentadactyla. The sequence continues at coordinate 43,355,906 of NC_080023.1, forward strand.
TTTTTTATTGATGATATTGACTAGATACCTATCCATTTTAGTGATAGTTTCAAAGAATCAAGTTTTGGTGTCATCTTTTGTTTATACTCTATTGTTTATCCCATCTCTTTTTAATTGATTTCTATTCTTATCTTTATTACCTCTTTCCTTCTACCTATTAAGGTTCAACTTGTTTATTTTCTAGTTTTTTAAGGTAGAAACTTAGATAATTTATTTGAGACCATAATACATCCTAATTTAAGGATGTAATGCTATAAGTTTCCCTCTAAGCATTATTTCAGATGTGTCCTACAAATTTTGATAAAGTGCAGTATGACATATAATTCAAAGTATTATCAGAATACAGAGAAAAAAGCCTTTACCAAAGCTAGAGGATGCAGCAGAGAAGCATTTGAGCTGGTCTTTGAAGGTTTTTGTTTCAATTTTTTCTAGGCAAAGAGGAAGGTAGGAATATTTTAAGCCAAAAGAACAATAAGCCAGATTCATGAATTGACCTTTCCTTTATATAGTATGCTCATGTATATTTAATAACTATAGCTAGAGCATTTCTTTGAAATGCAGAAATGGAGCCAGTCTTTCCCATAAACAGAAGTGATGATGGGTCTCAAAGTTGGTTTGGCTCTTGAAGTCATCGTCTGAGCTGATACCATTTCAAATGAGATTGGTATTGGTTGAGTAGAGTAAAAAAAAAAGGACTTTTATGTGTTAAATTCTTGGGTATTGATCAGAATAAAGTCAAAATGAAGTACAAATGGAAGCAATAGGGTAGCGGTCTGGTTACAACTCTTAGATATGACTACAAAGTCATTAAGATACAGTCAGTTACATTGAGATATTACTTGGAATCTCCAACTTCTCATCTACTTCTATAACCACACAATCTTCAACTCTGAATAATTTCTTAACCCTCTGCAGAAGATATAATAGCTTGACTCACTCAATATCCTTTCTGTATGATGCTTTTATTGCTTTATTCTAATACATATGTTGGAAAGAAAAATACCCAAGTTCCTTTGCAGCTAGAATTTGATCATGTGACATGAGTCTAGCCAATAAGATGTAAGTGTAATTTCTGGGGAGGACCTCCCTATTACATTAAAAAGGCAAAGACTTGAGAAAAAGTTTTTGTATTTCTCACTTTGTCCTTCCCATTTCTTCCTGCCTGGAACTTGAAGACACTGCCTGGAGGTGCAGCAGCCATCTTTTCACCATGAAATTAAAAACCACACACTAAACACAGTAGTTCAGGAGACAAAGACTCCTTGATGAAATTCTTGCACAGGTGCATTGACCTTAACCTACCTACATCTAGATCCTCTTTTCACATGAAAAAATACTTTAAGTGACTATTTTCACATTTTTCATCACTTGCAAGAAATACATTCAGAAGTGATACAACCTTTTTTGTAACAAATGAAAAAGTTGTATGTGGATGTCTGTAATTCCAATTTTAATATGCTTTCTTCACTGGGCTTGCAAGACACCAACTGTTCTTGGTTTTCCTCCTGCACTACTGGTTGCTTTTTCTCAGAAGACCCAGATCCTTCTCTTCTCCTGGTCTCTATTTATGTTGAAGTGCCCCAGGGTAAGTCTTTGAACCTCATCTTCTTTTGGTCTCTCTAACTTCATGGCTTCAAATACCATCTATATGCTGGCAACTCCTCAGTGTATATTTCCAAACCAGGCCTCTTTCCTCAACTGCAGATTCATGTGTCCAATTGCCTACTCAGTATATTCATTTGAATGTCAAATAGTTGACTTCTTAACTTCAAAACTTGACTCCTACTTCTTCCTTCAAGCTTGATCCATCCTCAGTCTCCCTCATCTCAGTTGATGGCCACTCTAATCTTCCAATTGCTTATGCCCCCAAGTCTTGAACTCATCCTTAAAAATTCACTTTCTCTTTCTCACACAGTGCATCAATCTGTCAAAATTTTGGTTCTACCTCAAGTGTATCCAAAATGTATTCAGAATTTGACTACTTCTCACTACCTCCATTGCTACAACCCTGGACCATGTCACTATCACCTTTCAACCTGTATTACTGTAGTAGCTTCCTAAGAAGTCTACCTTGCTTTGCTCTTTCCCCTCCCACAACAGACTATTTTTAGTGTAGAAGCTAGAGTGATACTTTTAAAATGAAGTCAGATCGCAGTCACACCTTTGCTCAAAAGCCTGCAGTGACTCTCCATTGTATTCAGGGTAAACACAAAGTGTTTAAAATAACTTTCAAGGCTCATTAAGAGCTGACCTTTACTACTTCTCCAACTTCTTCTCTCATTCTCCCCTTTGCTCACTCCCTTCTGACCTCACTGGCCTCATTGCTATTTCTAGAACACAAGGACACACCTATGTTATGGCCTTTGAACTTGGCTGTTCCCTTTGCCTGGTATGTTCTTCCCCTAGCTTGTTTGGTTAATTCCCTCATTCCCTTCACATGTCTGCTCAATTTCACCTTTCCTGAATTCACCTGCCTGACTGCCCTATTTAATATTGATATCAGTGCCATCTGCCACCCTGCACCCACACTACCTCTTGTCCCCAGCACTTCCTTTCCCACTTACCCTGCTCTATTTTCTCTTCCAGGCTTCCACTTATAACCTAATTTACTGTATAGTTTATCAATGTGCTCATTGTTATTTTCTGTCTCCTCTGCTAGAAATGTAAGCTACACGATGACAGGAGTTCTATGTGTTTTCTTCTGATATATCCCTGGTTCCTAGAACAGTGCCTGGTCCAGAGTAAGTGCTTAGTGCTCTGAGGACTAAATGAATCGCCCATCCACAGAAGGAAGAGTTACAGGAGACTTCAGGGCAGCAGGGTAATTAAGAAAGCAACATTCAAGTGTCTGGAACTCTGGAGGCCAAATACAGTGTTGACCCCAAAGCTCCTGCCCATGAACACCAACCCAAAATGTCTACCACATAATGGTTGTATTCTTCTCTAGTGAAAAAAAAGGACAATTATGATAGGGAATGTATGGATGTTTTTAACATGGACACATCTGAAAAGTACTGAGAAGTGTTAAATAGAGCTGCTTTTGAATGCAAAAAAATCAAACCCTCCATTGCATGCTCTCATTGGCCATCATAACATCTCTTTCAGATTTACCGGGAGGGTTGTATTCCTTATTTTAAATAAAACCCAGAATTTTTAAAATTTTTAATTGAAGTACTGCTGACCCTTGAGCAATGCAGGAGGTAGGGTGGCTGACCACCCCTGCAATAGAAAATCTGTGTATAACTTTTCACTCTACAAAAACTTAGCTATTATCCTACTATTGATTGGAAGCCTTACCAATAACATTGTCAATTAACATATATTTTGTGTATGTATTCTATATTGTATTCTTACAGTAAAGTAAGCTAGAGGAAATGTTTTTTCATATTATTGCACATCTCCAAAATTTTTCCCAATGTATTTATTGAAAAAAATCCATACATAAGTAGACCCATTTAATTTAAACCCATGTTGTTCAAGGGTCAACTGTATAATTGACATAATACTTTCAAGTGTACAATATAGTGATTCAACCTTTGTATACATTGTGCAATTATCACCTCAGTAAGTTTGATTACCATCTATCACCTTACAAAATTAATATTATTGACTACATTCACCATGCTATACATTATATCCCCATGACTTATTTATTTTATAACTGGAGGTTTTTATTTCTTGATCCCCTTCACCCATTTTGTCTACCACCAACCCCCCTCCCCTCTGGTAACCACCAATGTTTTCTGTTTCTATGAGTCTGGGGTTTCTTTTGTTTGTCTTGTTTTTTAGATTCTATGTATAAGCGAAATCATTTGGTATTTGTCTTTCTCTGTCTGACTTACTTTAGTTAGCATAATATTCTCAGGGTCCATCCATGTTGTTGCAAATGGCAAAATTTTTATTCTTTTTTATGGCTGAGTAGTATTCCATCATATATATATATCACATCTTTATCAATTCATCCATCAATTTATTTCATCCATCAGTAGACACTTAGGTTGTTTCCATATCTAAGCTATTGTAAATCATGTTGCAATGAACATAAGGGTGCATATATTTTTCAAATTAGTGTTTTCATTTTCTTTGGATAGGTACCCAGAAGTGGAATTGCTGGATCATATGGCAGTTCCATTTTTAATTTTTTGAGTAACTTCCATGTTGTTTTCCATAGTGGCTGCACCAACTTACATTCCTACTAACAATGCATGAGGGTTCCCTTATCTCTGCATCTTTACTAACATTTGTTCTTCCTTTCTTTTTGGTAATAGTATTTCTGACAGGTGTAATATTATATACATGGTTTTGATTTGCATTTCCCTGATGATCAGTGATGTTGAGCATCTTTTCATGTGCCTGTTGGCCATCTGAAAGTCTTCTTTGGAAAAAATGTCTTTTCAGATCCCCTGCCCATTTTTAAATCATATTTTGTTATTGTTGTTATTGAGTTGTATAAATTCTTTATATATTTTGGGTACTAACTCCTTATTGGATATATGATGTGCAAATATTTTCTCCCATTCAGTAGTTTACCTTTTCATTTTGTTGGTGGTGTCCTTTGCTGCACAGAAGCTTTTAGTTTGATGTCATCCCATTTGTTTATATTTGCTTTTGTTGCCCTTGCCTTTGGAATAAAATGAAAAATCACTAATAATGACGTCAAGGAGCTTAGCACCTGTATTTTCTTTTTTTCAAGCCTGGAGTGAGGCAAAAGGGAGAAGAGCCAGAGGCAGGGGAACTTCTGATCCTAAGCACTATTGGAATTAAGTTCATGATTTGGTCTTGGGTGGTGACTGTTTTTGTAAGAAATACACAAGTGTATTTGTAGAACTTGAGGTGCATTTCTCAGAAACACTGGCTTTTACCTCACTAAAATGGAAAATTTGTTCCACTTTTGGTATGAATAAGCAAACACAGTTTAGTCTCAATTCCTCTTCAAATTTAGGACTCTGGTTAGGTTTTGATGGGGGCTACTTGGCAAAGAACCCAGTCTATCCATAGAGGCATGCTTCAGCATGGAGTACGATGCACAATAGTCCGCATTATGATTATGCTACAGCTGAGGGTTAGACACTTGATAGAGCTCCTCTATGCTCATGAATGGAAAATTCTTTGTCTTTGTAGCTGTACTGTAGGGTGGGAACCAGCTGCAGAGTCTGGAATCACAAGTGCGTCCTTAAATTTTGCAACCTAAGCATCTTATTTGCCTCACTTTGGTCATGGTCCTGCTGTAATCTCTTCTCATTTTGAACGAAGTGGAGTTAGCATTAAATACTCCAGGAAATCTAGAATTTCCTTGCCGAATTCCTTTAAATAGAGTCACTATCTTGATTCTGATACTCTCTGATTCATCTTGGACAAGCCTTTCCTTGTTAGCATCTTGAAACTATGGGGGGGCTTTGTGTGGAAATTTTGTTGGAATAACAATAATACTATTTCACTTCTGGAAAATTCTTGGAATAACAATAATACCATTTTGCTTCTGGAGAAGGTCATTTTCCTTTTATTTCCCTCCTTTCCTGGACAGATTTTCCTCCTTTCCCCAAATATCATTTATTCCATTTTTGTTACCAGATCAATGTGTTTAGAACAATAATAATTAAGAATATGGTGGGAAGCTTTTATAAAACTAGCAATTGGGTTTAAACAAAAGCTTAATGGGCAAGTTCTATTTACTTAGACTCCTGAAAAGTTCTAACTAGAATGGTCATAAGTCCAGCCATTTTTTATACACTAGGGGAGTCCTTTTTATTGATTTTTCTTTTTTAAATGCAGACCTTTGTATATGATCCTTCATTATTAAAGACAAACCAATCCAACTCCTTGTAGCTCTCTGTCTGGTCAGATCACATGAATTTACCTGGGTTATGATAAGATATGTTGCACCTGGATGTGGATGGCACTTCATGAATATAATTCTCTGAGTATCTTGTCAGGAAAAAAAGTCAGAACTGGTTTTTGCTTGGAAAAGACACTAGCAGATTAGACTCTTGAGGGCTAATTATAATACTGAGCATGTTTATAATGTGCAAAGATTGCCATCATATCTTAAATAAGCCTCATGACAATCACATGAAATAACTCTTGTTATTATCCCTATATTTCAGATGAGCAAAAGAAAGTTTGAGAAAGTAGTAACATGTCTAGAATTACAGAGAAAGAGGTATTTGTGTTCAGGTCTTAACTTATAAAGGAGACTAAGTGATGACGTGCAGAGGTTTAATCGAAAGATTTTTTGACTTACATTTCTTGAGAGGAGGGGACACATACCACACCATGCAGGGCCACGAGGGGGAGCACCAGTGTCAGTCAGGAGGCAGAAAGAAAAGGGAAAAATGTAGTATAGGTATAGCCTTATTAGGGTTTTTTCCGGAAAGGCAAGACAGGGCAGGGTAAGCATCATAGGCCTGGCTAGTTTGAATAATTCAAATAGGCTTTGGGGCTTAGAGGCTTTGGGGCTTGCCTGGTGTCTGGCCCTGGGTCGATTCAGGACAGAGAAAATACTGATGTGGTGTGTGTGAGTTAGATAAAGGAAGGGCTGGGGGCATGGACTTGGGAGTGGCTGGAGGGCTTAAACTGTGATTTTTGTGTACCTCTGAAAGCTGGATTGCAGGGGAGAAGTAAGCAACTTGGCCATTAGTTTGGCCCTGTGATTAATGAATGCCAAATAGACAAATACAGTGCAGGAAAATACAGTTAGAACAAAGTGGCGTCAGGGCAGGAGTCAGTGATTCCAGATGCAAAGCTCTTTTCATGAAACTGCTCATCAAATTCTCCTTCATCCTGTCTCTACATCCTGTACCCTACTCCAAACCTCCTAAATTTGCAACATCAGTTAATGACTAGCAGCAACTTGGTTGCTTCAATTAGAAAGTTGAGCCATCTTCTATGGCCTTCAATTCTAGTCTCTGTATCTCTTCAACTTGGCCTCTTCTTTCCTTATACCTACTATTCTTGCCTTGGGTCAGACTGTTTTGACTTCTTAATCTCCTAACCCATTGTTTTCCCCTATATCCACACTTAACCCAGCTTCACCCTTTTCTAGAATGAGCATTTGTAAGTGACAGATTCGATTGCATCACTGCCGTACTTACATCGTACTCTTTCACATTTCACCCTATCTCTTTCACGTTTCTTAGCAGAATATAGAGGGTCTTCCATGATTTGACCCTTGTCCATCTCCTAGTCATCTATCTTACAAAACTATGATATTTTGTTCATCTATTTACCAAACCACAAGCTTAGGGTTGGTACACAGTAGGATCTTATTTAATGTTAAAGAATGTAGAGAGATGATAGAGATAGAGAAAGAGATGGAGAGATTCTTAATTGAATCGGTTCTCTTACAGAATTGAGTTTCCCTGGTATGCAGTCAATAAACTTGTTGCTAGTTTTATTCTGGTTACTGTTAACTTCTTCCTCCAAGATCTGTAAGATTCTTGTGACTTCGACAGTGATTCTAATGCATTCAAGTATTGGTTTCTCAGTTGCGCAGAGAGGGGCTTGGACCAGAGGCACTGAACTGCACATTGTTTTAAGGACCACAAGGGGTTGCTAGAGAGCAACAAAAGTTCTAAAGAAACTTGAAAAAAATTTCCCCTTTTGGCCACATCCTCATTACCTTAGTCTCAGTAGGAAGTAAGATGTTTTCTTCCTTTTGGGCTTGTGTTCATTTAGCGGATATGGCTCTGCTGTGGGTTACCCCTATTTGTCTGCTTGTAATTACCAGTTCTCTTATGACTGTCTCTCCAAGTGCTTCATCTGTCTTCCCTGCTGTTTGGAAGGACTGCTAAATGCTTTCCTATTTCTCAACTGCTTGAATGCCATCTAAACGGATGGTATTTTCAGAGGAAAGGGATAAGGGGGGCCCAGGGAACCAGCTAGCACATCAAGCCTCTTTATGTCATTTTTTAAAGGAAGTCTCTTAAGGGGTAAGCAAATTGCAGGAAGTGCCACTGCTTCCAGGATTGCCTGGCCTGACCCCAGGACAGTCCTTGGAAACTAAGTTCAGGCTGGATTTCAACTCTCACTCACTTCCTTGGTCAGGCAAACTGGAGACAGAATTCCAGAAGAGTTAGTGGTAATTGAGAATTAAAATTAGTGGAAAGAATTAGGAGGCTGAGAAGTCAAAGACAGTCTGACCCAAGAAGAATTAGTAGAAAAGGAACTGAGAACAACATGAAGTTTATATGCATATTTAAAAAAATTCTTTTCCAGAAATTTCATTAGGGAACTTTGTACAGAATGGGTGTATTCCCCATGCAACCAAGATACTTGCACTTTCTAAGTTTTCTGAAATATTTTAAACTTTGCTATTACTCAGTTACAGTTGTTAGATCTTAATTACAAAGAATACTATTTTTGTATTTCTTTTCAGTATGTGTAATTAATATTCCCTTGTGATTTAAAGATGTTCAATGTAATAGACTCCCAAGGGGAGGTATTTCAGATGATCTACTTTGGCTGTTGCACTGCCAGTTCAAGCCACTGCAAGAAACGTGGAAATTTTCCCTGGTGATATATGAAACAGCATTTTGTTCCTTCAAGCACCAGCCTAACCGCTGGATTTTTCCTTCACATTCCTCCGTGATCCCATTGTTAAATTCACTGTGTTGTAAGATTATCACATGGATGATCTATCAGGTAGATTACAACTGACTGCATAAACCACAAAGTCCAAATATCAGTAGCTTATATAATAGAGAGGTTCATTTTTTTGTTTCACATTAAAGAAACCTGGAATTCACCCAGTCTCCACAGTCATCAGAGACCCAGAAACTATCTTTCTATCCATTCCCCCACCCTTTGTGTGTGGATTCTAGCTTCAAGATTACCTCATGGTCTAAGATGGTCACTGCAGCCCCAGCCATCAGACCCAAGATCCAGGAAGAAAATAAAGGAAGCTAGAAGAGCAAAAGGATGCTTGCTTCTTTGCTGAGCCAGCCCCCGTAGTCAGTTTTCTAGAACTCTTATTCAACAACTTCCATTTGTTTTTCTGTTTTTTTTTTGTTTGTTTGTTTACAAGCAAAGAGTAGTTTAGTAAAGCAAAGTACATGCTCAAGGAGGGACTGCAGGTGCTCCAGAGGTGAGAAACCAACTTCCATTTGTATTTCATTAGCCACCCCTATCTGCAAAAGGGTACTGGGAAATTTGGTTTTCTAGCTGGGCACACTGAGACTCTTGACAATACAGAAGCCTGTTATTAAGGCAGAAGGGAGGATGGATATGGAGTAGGCAATTAACATCTTCTACCACATAGGAGAATTCAATTCTCTGATGCCCAGGAGAATACAGAGATTAGAAAACAAAATGAAAGAGGAGTCACCACACAGAGTTGTTGCACTGTCTTCATACAGTTATTGAATGCCTATATATTGAGTGGCTATCAGGTGGAGTCCCTTGGCCTCCCTTACCTTGAACTCACCCAGCTTCATTTACTATCAATATGCCCTTTATTTCCAGTGCTGTCCTCTCTCCTGGGCTGCAGACTCACATAGTTACTGACTTGATAGCTTCTCATGTGTGGCACACGGGACTCTGAAATTCAAGAGGTCCCCAAATGAGCCCAGAGACCAGCTCCTCGCCTAGTGTCCATGCACCAGCTGCTCATGACCCTGACCTTTCTCCTGGTTCCTTACACTTGTTCTGCTTCCTAAGTCACTCCCGAGTCCTTCCCATGGTCCATCTCCACGAACACCACCGACGTTAAGCCCACATCACCTCTCACTTGGAAAGCCACCACAGCCTCTTGACTGATCCCTGGCCTCTCATCCCTCCCTCCGATCCATGCTCCACACAGCAGCCAGAGAAAGTGTTACTTAAAAAAACCCAGAAACCCAATTATGTCATTCCAAAGCTCCCTATATCAATCAATGGCTTCCCATTGTCCTGAGGGAAAAGTCCAGCTCAATAACAAGGACTAAAGCACCCCAAGTGTCCTGGCCCTGCCCATGTCACTTTATGGGACTGTCCCCTTCACTCTGTCCCAGGCACCATGGTCTCACTAAGGAGCCAAGTCCTTGGTCTTGGCACACCCTGTTCTTGCTGTCCGGAATGCTCTTCTCAGATCCCCACCTCTTTGTTTAGCAAATTGTCATATATTCAGATACATGCACCCCCAAACCGTGCCAGATTGCTATTGCCTCCCATAGCTCACTGCACTTGTGCTTTGAAGCACTCATCTGCCTTCTAAGTAGTTGGCCAACTGCAAGTTCCTTGAAGGCAGGCCCTCTGTCTCATGCCTTTCTGTGTCCGCTATGCTTGGCACAGCACTGAGCACATAGTCATTCAGTGACACCATTCATTTACTCATTAACTCAAAAACATTTGTTAACACCATGTATGGTTTAGTGGTGGAGAAAAACTTAAGTATCCAAATAGTTGCTTCATAAGAGTTCTGATCAGGGCTATAAGTAGAAAGGGTATGATTACATATGAGGGGCTCCGACTTTGTCTTGAGGGATGAGGAGAAGAATGGACAGTGGGTTTTTCAATCAAGGACACAAATAAAAATGCTTTTGCCATTTCAACTCTGACCCTCCACTGCATCCCCACCCTTAGCCTTACACTAGACAACAAATGTGTGAGACACTTGTTAATCTGTTAGTTACCACAGTGCTGTCTTCTTGGAGCTTCTGATTTCAGAAAAATATTCCAGAAAAATTTGTCTGCCGCTGATTCCTCTGCCTTGCCTTCCACCATTTTTCTCCCCTCTGCCCTCAGGCTCTTTCTGCCTTCTTACACTGGCTCTGCTCTTGTTGGAATTGTGTAGCACAAGCCTCCGTATACCAAACTAAGCATCCCCTGGGGTCCTGAACTGGGTCAACACGGATCAGTGATGCTGTGGCCCGCATGAGCGTGCAGCCTGTGATGGCCCGAGAATAACGCACACGAGGGGCTTAGAGGCAGCAAGGGAGCTGAAAGGAGGTCCTAGGGGACTGATCTTAAAGCTCTCCTTAAAAGTAAAAACAGAAGTTTCTAAAACTGCTTTTATTTAAGTTTATATAAAATTGAAGGGATATATACATAATGAAAGAAGACAAACACCAAGGAGGGCTTATGGGCAGCTCTGATGAAGATGAGGGAGTGGTTAACCCGCTAGCTGTCCTCCAGAATTCCTTTGCCAACAGCCATTGCTTACAACCTACCGACATCTTCAGTATGCGCTGAGCATTTGTTGACAGCCAAGCACTCCATGTGTTAGAGAGCCAGCCCATGAGCAACCCTGGCTGGAATTTGGAGCTCAGAGACTCCATTGTGTGCACCTTAATCTTCAGGCACAGATTTTTTTGTGAGCAAACCTCCACCTCCCTTACCCATAGGGTAAGGATGTCATGTGAGATCTATGAACTGGGGGCCTGGGGCGGGGGAGGAGAGGGGAGGGGTCCCCAGGGGAGGAGAGGGGAGGGGTCCCCACCCAGACCCAGCACAAGCTTCTTACCAAAGAAGCGGGATCATTCTCAGCAAGAAAGACCTTTGGAGAATTCTTTACTTCTGTCCAAAGCAGCAAGCTGGCCACAAGGGGGAGGCATCATACAGAGAGAGTGTTCTGGCTGGACCTGCTCTTTGTTCTGGCTGTCCTATTGTCATCCACAAAAGGCAGGCAGGTGAGGCCCACCGCAGGCAGCTGTTGTTCAGCTGGGACCATGGCCTCCTGTGGTCTTGAACAGCCATGCAGCAGAGTGGACACAATGAATAGTAATTGACATCAGTGAATATTCAGGGTTTAATTTATTAATGAAATTATGCAAGTCACTGAAAAGGTAAATATAGGTAGCAAATTCTTAGATTCTGATTCATCATATGCTGAAAACTAGGAATCAGAATATTTGGTTCCCGTGCTGGCCCTGCAGCGCACTCCCTACGCACGTGCTTTTAGGCAAGTCTCAGCCGCATCTCTTGTAGGCGCCCCCAGGCTCCTCCTGTCTATATTGCAGGGCTGGTGTGAGGATGAAGCAAGAGAATATGGGTGAAAGTGCTTAGAAAATGGTAAAACAGGATATGGGAAATTTATTAGTGCTACACTTTAGGAGAGCAAAGAAAATTCAACTTGTTATTTCTCTATACTGATGTGATACTTTAAAGAGATATTTTTTGTGTATGATTCAACTGGGTGTAACTTAGCTTAAATCTTAGCTCATTTTAATAATTTAAACCATCATCTCCTTAGACTAGGGTGCCAACCATCTTTGTTCACCTGCACTTTTCCAGTTTTAAAACTCAAAGTCCTGTGCCCAGGAATCCCTCTCAATCTCCTTAGGACCATTGCTCAGGCTTTCCAACTCCCCCTGCTCCCCTCTCTTCCCCTGGGAAGACACTGGTGTAATGGTTCACCTGACTAACAGCAGTGAAGAGGAGCCCAGGTCTTTGGAATCCCTGGTCTGTGGAATTCTCTGAACACCACCTGCTTCTCTTGAGAGTAGCTTCAGAGACTGGGCAGGGAGAGCTGGGCAGCTCTGGAGTTAGCTGGGCTCCTGCTCTGGGGCCCACTGCTGGAGCCTCTGGCTCTTACTTGAGGCCTTTGATCTCAGAGTCTTCACCTACTCCACCCCCTTGGTTTTGCCCTCAGGCCAGGTCACCAGACCTTGATGCCCTTGCAGGATGTTGCTCTAGGTCTGGACACTTCTGAGTTATCAACTCACTGTGATGAGGGCTTGGGGAATCAGAAGGGCAGTCTTAGGCTTGTCTGATTATCCACTTCTAGCTCGATGTCCATCACTGCCCTTGTCTTATTAGAAATGGCAGCATCAAGCATGGACTTTTCCCAGAGGCTTGACACCTGCTCCCAGGGTGCCAGGGAAGCATACACCAGCTCAGATGTTTTCCATCTTTCTCATCATATCTGGGTGTTGATGGATGCCTGTGGTCAGCAGAACTCAAAGACAGCCCTAGGATCCCCAGCCTTGGTGTACTCACACCTTCCAGTACTTAATAAAATACGAATCAAGACACTGCTGTGAAGGGATTTTGCAGATCAGTTGACAGTAAGAGAGGGAGATTACCCCTGTCTTGGGCAAGACCTGATTACATGAGCCCTTTTGTCAGGTCTGGGGATCTTTGAGAGAGAAGTCAGAGACATGGAAGTGTGAGACAGTCTGACGAGGAAGATATGCGGCAAGGAGCTGAATGTGGTCTTAAGGAGCTGAGAGCCATCCCTGGGGGACAGACAGCAAGACAATGGGACCCAGTCCTACAGTTTCAAGGAAAGGAATTCTGCCAACAATGAGAATTAGCTTGGAAGCCAATCTTTCCCTGGTTAATGCTCCAGACAGAAATACAGGCAGCCAACATCTTGACTTCTGCCTTCTGAGACTCTGAGCTGAGGACTCAGATAAAACATACTGGGCTTCTGACCCATGACAACTCTAAGATAATAAACCTGTATTGTTTTAAGCCACTAAGTTTGTGGCAATTTGTTATATGGCATGGAAAACAGCGTCGATGTCCCTCCATAGGATGAGATCCCCACAGTGGGTAGGGGAAGCACCATCATGTCTTCGTTCCTTCTTAAACCTTTCTCCGTTCTCCTCCCTACAATTCTTCTAATTGGAAGGAGCAGACTTTCCTCCTGAGAGCAGTTAGCCCTGTGGTTCTGAGAAAATCTATGGTTCAAAATCTCCAGACATGAAGTGACTTGCTCTAGACAATTTGGAACCGAAGAGAGCCAAGGATTAATGTGGCTGTTTACCATTCCCCACACATTATCCCTTTTACATGCTACAAAGATGCAAATGTTAACATGGATAGACCTAGATGGTATTATGCTAAGTGAAATAAGTCAGACAGAGAAAGACAAATGCCATATGATTTCACTCGTATGTGGACTCTAAAAAATAAAGCAAACAAAACAGAAATAGACTCATATATACAGAGAACAAACTCGTGTTTGCTAAGGGGAGGGGAATGGGGAAACAGGTGAAATAGATAAAGAAGATAAAGAAGTATAAAATTCCAATTATGAAATAAATAAATCACAGGGATAAAAAGCACAGTAGGGAACATAGGCAATAATATTGTAATACTTTGGTATCAAATTACATTACATTTATTATGGTGAGCATTTTGCAATGTAGATAATCATAGAATCACTATGTTGTACACCTGAAGGCAACACAATATTATATATCAAGTAAACTTCATTTAAAAAGATGCAAACATTATGTATAACTACAGTAAATGCTGAAAAGCTGGTGGTTTTTCTAAACAATGAGAAACACAACTTTTACTCTTTACCTTTTTCTGAAGAGGTCTTAAACTCTCTTCAAAGTGGCTGGTTCTTTATTTTCTCTTCCAAATTAATTTATTTCACAAATATTACCTCAACTCCCCAATTTGGTCAGTGTTATTGTGGCTTGAAATACCTGGTGGCATTTAGTATTGACAAATAATCTATCCATATTTTTGAAATTTGTGCCCATTACTAGGGTGCACTTGGCAATGGGTTTAGGGTTTATTAGAGGTCACAGAATCAAAGTAGTGCTTTATATGGGAGGGTCAGTTTTATTCAGAGATTGGGAGAATAAGCTAAGTACCTTTGATAATACAATTCAAACTTATTTGTAATATTTGAAAGAATAATCATCAGTTTTGAAGGATAATAAAGTATATACATACATCTTCAAGATGAACACAGTGAATTCTGAGTGTAGGCTTAATTTAGGCTGTGATGCTGACCTCAGGGGCATGTGATCATTCTCTTCTACCATTGGCAACCAATTGGGAGATGCTTTTAGAAGACTGTAGCCCAACCTATGGAGAAAGTGGAAAGGGGTGAGGGAAGGAAGGAGGAGGAGGTGTCATCTAGGAGTTTAAAGGAAAAATGAAGGATTAGTGGTTGTATGGTCTGTTGCCATGGGAGAAGAACTGAAGATCCAGGGCTGGTTGGGTTAAAGTCATAGAATCATAGAATGTTTGAATAGAAAGCTCTAGTTATCATCTAGTTTCTAGGTGCATAAATGGTACGATGCTTTTTTTGGTGTTCATTATTTCCAAATATTCAGCTGGGGGCACATTATCTCAGGGAGGCCTAGGATTCTTTTAGTTGGAAAGCAAGGAGAAATAAAGAGTCAAAGTCGAGGTATCGATAGCCAAAGTGGACTCTTGATGCCCATTTCAGCAATAGTAGCTGTGAAGCTCTACATTGAATTGCAAGAGCCAAGCACTTGAGAAAAAAACCAAAACATTTTTATTTCCAAATTCCAAAGGCTTTTCTTTAAATATCCAGTACCAGAGCTTGGGGGAGGACCAAGCATAAATTTTTTCCTATAAACTATAGAGTTAGAAGAATGTCGGCCGTGACAAATTTATCTTCTTGCCATTCAGGAAGGCAATCTCAAACTTTATGAACTAGGAGGAAGAGTTTGGGGGCGGGGGGACAGGAGAGAAGAGAGACAAAGGAGAGGGCCTTGGGGGTGGGTGGGCAATGGGCACTCCGTAAGCAGACCTGGGGTTGAGGCAGCAGGGGAAAGTTTTACCCTGTATGCTGTGGGAAGGGAGCTCATCAAACATCCTGTGCCTAAACAGTGATAGGATTCAAGTAAATCTTTAAATTCTGTAAGGTCTTCCAGGTCTGAAATTCTGTGATTCTAAATCTCCCTATTGTGTTGGGTGAATATTTTAAAAATCCAGATAATCATCTTTGCTGGAGTTTTCTGAGTTTCTTCTGATGGTGAAATGTTTGTCATATTGGGGTTATAGGAATGACAGAGAGGTGTGAGGTAGGGATCAGGATTCCTCTGCTCACAGCTCCCCTTTCTAGCTAGAGTTGAGGTTTGTGTCATCAGCTTCAGAAGATAACTTCTGTGGATCTCTATGAGAACTCAGAGTCTCTTGAGCCTTTGAATTTTCTCTTCTGACCTCAGAGAGTAGTTACAGGAAGCAAATAGTGATGAGTGGAAAAAATCCTGGATAGGTGACTCACAGGAACTGTTGATCAACTCATCTTCATTTTTCAAAAGAGCTTCATTGACATACAGTTTACATACCATACAATTCACCCATTTAAAGTGTACAATTCAGTGGTTGTTAGTATATTCACAGATATGTGCAGCCTTCACCACAGTCAACTTTATGGCATTTTTTTTCTTCCCCAAAAGATGCCCCATAGGCTTTAGCTCTCATCTCTGCCCACCCCAGAACATTCCTCCCTCAGTCCTCTGACCACTACTCTGTTTTCTGCCTCTATAGATTTCCCTGTTCTAGGCATTTCAAATCTTTGGAACCTGGCTTATTCCATATTTATAGAATATGTGGTCTTTTGTAACTGACTTCTTATCATAACCTTTTCAAATTTTATCCATATTGTAGCATGTATTAGAGCTCCATTCCTTTTATGACCTTGTAATATTCCATTTATCAATATGCCACATCTTGCTTATCCACTTGTCAGATGATGGACATTTGGACTTTTTCCACCTATACTTCATCTATACTTCATTTTGTGTGTCCTATGGTATCTGGGCACCTAACAATGAGACCTGCTTCCCTTTCCTGAAAATATAGTGGGCTAAGAAAACCTTGTCTATCTGAGATTCAGACCAATCAACTTATATGTGTTGAGGTGACATGAAAGAGAGGCCAGTGTCTTGGACACAACCTTGTAGTGGTGTGTCAAAGTGTAATCCAGGACAGAACTTCAGAAAAGAAGCCAGTTATATTCCCTCAGAGGTGATCAGTATCAGAACACTGGAGTCACATTTACCCAACTTACCAGAAACCCTTACCCAAACCAACCAACTGCCTGATAAGCCAGGAAACTAATTTATGAATTTACAATGTCTCCCAGTAGGCCTTCAGTCAGGAGTTGGCTCATTTATACATGATGTCCCTGTAGGACAATCTGCAAGAGAAGTAGATTACTACAGAAGATGCCATGTGAGTACCATTGCAGGCATAGGGGACTGTATAACTTTAAGGAATTGACAAAAGAGCCATAAAAACTGGACATACTTGGGTATGTGTCTGACAAGCATTCTTACAGTCAGGACACCCTGTTTCTCAGTAGTGCTGGATAAATACTGAGCAACTCTTGTTATTTTCACCATCTCCTTCTCATTACAAGTTGGCCACTGGCTTTCTATGTACATGAGATTTTATAGCATAATTACTTAGAATAGCAATATCCAAAGATTTTTTTATTGTACATCTCTATGATTAAAATGTTTGGAGCAGTAACCCCACATATATTTACTTATTTATAAATTATGTATATATACTATCAATTTGTATATTAAAATAATTTATTTCTATTAATTAAATTGAATCAAACTTGAAATGTTATTTTTTCCTATACCCCAAATTGCCTTTTCCTCCCCACTTATTGGAAAGAGATTTGGAAAGAGAATAAGAAAAGGCTGGGGTTTCTATAGTGCCTCAAAGAGGTGACCAGGGACCTGGGCATGGACCCTTCAGCTTGGAGGCTGCCCTTAGTCTTGGTCACAACAGTAGCTGTGACTCAGTATGTCTCTTGCAACATAGTGCAGGAAGCAGAGAAGGTGCTCATAAATGGCATCTCTCATTGGATTCTTCTCCTTCTCATTCCCCTCTGCACAGGGTATCCTCCAGCCTAACATCTTATTTCAAGTCTGCTATTTTCAAGGCATGGGAAGGAAGGCCAGGGCAAGGCTTCTGACCAGGAACTATCTGGAGAGCCTGCTAAGTGGTCTGCAGGTAGACATGAGAGCAAATATTCTGGGGCTGCATTATCTAATGTGTTCTTAGACGCTGGTGCCTCCGGATGTTCTTCTCTGTGTCCATGCTACTTGGGAAAAGCAAACAGCGAACTTCAGTGCCCTCGCTGCCCACTGCCCGTTAGTAAATGCTCTGGGATCTCCCACAGAAAGAAACCTGTTTGTTTTTCTTTAATCCTTGCATCCCCACCCATTCAGTCATGGAATGGCCTTTTCTGCTTAGCACATTAACATCTTGCCTCTTTCTCATGACACACTTTTGGGAAACTGCCCCAGAAACTACAATCAGTAGTTTCATTCACCAAGGACAAAAAGGCAGCTGCATACTGCACCCATGAACCAGGGCAAGAACCCCAGTTGGGCTCTGGCCTCTCACTGCAGTCGTGAGCTTCTCCCCCACCCCCACCAGCCCCCTGCCGTTGCCATGGCAATGCCCTAAGTCAGGGGCAGGCCTTCTATTTATTTCCTACACCACCCTCCCCATCCCCCTTTGTGTCTAGAAGATCCCCGAACACGCAGTAGGTGATGCTTTGAAACACTGATTAATTGAGAGTTTCAGGGGGTTCATCTGGGCCTCTGCAGGTGGGCTGGGCAGGAGGAGCAGGCGTCCCATGAGGAGCTCTGTATATCTGGCAGGAGTGCCAGGCGAGAGGGTGGGAGAGTGCGAGTCTGCGAGCTCACACAGCCTTGGCAGGGCCTGTGGGTTTGTTTTGTTTTAAATGCTAGGATCACAAATATTTCACAACTTAGCAGTGGTGAAGGGCACACAGAAGAGAGAAACATGTTGATTTCTTGGTATGTTTGATTCAGGGGTGAATTTTTCTTTCAGTAAAATTTCTGGTCGTGTTATTTGCTATGATGCTGTTTTTGTAATAAATAATTTTCTTTTAAGTTTGAGAAAAAAAGGATGTCCTACTTTCTCCTCTGTCTTTAACTGGTGGCCATATTTTTCAAAGCCCCAAACCAGGGCACATAGCCTGATACATGGCTTCATGGAATATTTGAAATAGGAGGTCTCTTGGGACAGGGTATTTGAAATGAACTTGCCCATCCAGGAAAACCCAGCCTTGCTGCTGCTGTGCCCAGGGGCCTCATGAATAGCATCATTTCTAAATTATAGAGACAGTGAAGCCAATTTTGGTATCTATTGGTGAAACCTGAGTACCTATATATTTTCTAAATTGATAGCCACACTAAAAAAATCAATTTCTGTAAAGTCAAGAGCAGCCTTCCCAGGGAAAAAAGCACAGGAATTCTATTCAGTGTTTAAGTGCATGAAAGATCTGGTTATTTCCAGTCTGCCCTGCTATGGCAGCCCAGGCTCAGGCCCTTGATGAATGAAAGGTTTGTGGGCATCTGCTTGATGCAAACCAAGTGCCTGGGAAAGCCTCACACTGCGGTTCTGTCTCCCAGCTGGCTGAGAAGCCTTCCCAATGGCTGAAAGTACCAATTCTTAAGGTGTGAGCACCAGTGGAAGATTATAATTTAAATCAGCTGGCTCTTATTTTCTTAAGTGTGAAAAAAGGGTGATTAGGAGTGTGTGCATGAATGTGTGATGGGCTAACATTGTGGAGTACCTGCTATGTGCTGAGAACTTATCTATTTACCTATATTTGTAGAATATATATATATATATACATATATATATATATATCAATCTGACATAGATCTAGAGTTATGTATCTGGTATATATAAAATGGCTATGTAAAAACTGGTATGTATCTATATATAGAAATGGATTTATATATTCTATATATATATAGAAATGGCTGTCTACCTATATACAGAGAGAGCACATTGAAAAAGGTGTGTGCCTTTGAGGTAGGTCACAAAGTGTGATGCAGCTTCCAGCTGTGGGAGTTCTGTAGTGGGGGTGACCTTGGGAGCCCACACACATAGCAAGGTCCCAGGTGCTCAGCCCAGCGGCTGAGCTGACAGCCACTGATTACCAGCCATGAGAAGGAAAAGGAGCCGTGAAGTGCAAAGGCCGGGAGGTGTGTGGGCTTGGTGGTGGAAGAGGGTGCTGTTGCTCTTGGATAGCATCTGTTTTCTCTGAGAAGTGTGCAGCAAAGTTATTAACCCGGGGTGGGAGGAACTGGAGAGATGGGGAGATCAGGTGCTGGTGGTGTGGGAGAAAATAAGCAGATTAGAATGCCACAGTAAGATTACCGGGGAATGCTGAGATTCTTGAGTGTTACTGGAATGAACATATTTAAAATGATACCAGTCTATAAGATTTTTCTCCTGAATCCCTGACATTTTGGGAGCAGACAAAGGGAAAGCAGGTGGTCAGGCTGGGTTTTTCCAGAATTGTGACACAAGAAAGACAGAGGGGTAGCAGAAGCAGTTGGTATATTTGCAAGAGAAGAGCTGTAAAGATGGGTTGAGGAAAAACACAAGAAATCTGATGGGACAGGAAAGGGGTTGGTGGGTTGGAGGGCACAGCTGGGGTCAAAGAATAGCTTGAATGCACAAGGTCTAAAAAAAATCGGCAGAAGGATAGGAAGTCATGGCGGGAAAGTGGGATTTTAAATGAAGAATTTCAAGGGGGATTGGGCTTGCTGCATTATCCACTGGCCCAGGTGAGAAGCCTCATTCTGCCCTAATCCATACATTTCTGGTAATTTTAAAGGGTAATATGGTAGAAAACGTGCAATGGAAAAGAACACCTTGGAGTCAGACAGACCTGAGCTGGGAATAGGGCCCCACTGGTCACCCACTGTGTGACCCCAGGCAAGCTTTTTTATTTATCTCCTTTCAACTTCCATTTCCTTTTCTCCTTATCAGTATTAAAGCAAAAGCTGTAAAAATAAATAAAATGATATATATAGATATCCATGTATTGATATATAGTGATACATATTGATATAGATTCAGGTATGTGTATATACTGATGTATATTCTGATAAATATCTGAAATAGATGTATAGCTATATATCTGGTATATTTAAAATGAATATATATGTATATATATACATATGTATATATTATTAATAGTAGATAGATATGTGCTCTAAATGAATATTTTGCAAATGGATATTTTCCAAACAATAGGTATTTTCCCGTGTGCTCTATTGGTTAAGGCAGTCACAGAGACCCACCCAGGGGCAAAGAGAGGGGATATGGACTCCACCCCTTGATCAAGGAGTGGCAGGTTTTGGAAGAGCTTGTGGAGCAGATGTACTGCCCGGACCATTTAGGAAAATACAATCTACCGCAATTTGGTCTTTTTCTTACTAGTTATTGTTTAGGGTCTGGCTTAAATTTCCCCCACCTCCCTAGATTAGGTGCCCCAGGTAAAAGTCAAAGTACCATCTCTCCTTCTTTGTGGCTCTTACCATAATTTTTCATCATACAGTGATCTCTGTGGCATCTTTGTTTACCATCTATTGTTTACTGCCTGTCTCCAGCTTTAGACTGAAAGCTTCTTGAGGACAGGATGATATTTTCCTCATTTGTCACTGACCTGTAGGACCAGTCTCAGGACCTGGCATGTAACGAGTACTAAAAAACACCAAATGAATAATTTAGTGAAAAATATCTGCCTCCACCCCATCTCTCATAAAAAAATATCAATTCAAATGATAGTTGGTCACGAGATCATCTTTAACTCATACACTATGTGACTGTCAATGGAAAGGAATGGTACACAGACTTCAGTTATGATTTTGTAAATAGCCTAGAACTTCTTGGCATTGATTACATCTGTTGGTAGGTGTTCAACAAAGAAAACCACAGGAACAAGTAGGCATTTCTCCAGAGAAGGCACTTTTGAAACCAGAGGGAAATTACATTTGAGAAGCTGTCAGCCCAAACTGCCTGGCATTGCTCAGAGGACTGAGGTAGTCATCTTCAGCAGTGGGGATCTGGCAATGTCACAGAAAGGAGAGTACTTTGCCCTGATTTTTTAAACTGTCCACATATCAGAGACTTTGGGAATCAAATCAAACTGAAGAAGTGTAAGTAATTAATTTAAACAGAATTGTAAACTGTTAGGGAACCAATTGGTGCAGTTGGGGAGGATGCCATGAAGGCAGTGGTGGGGTGGGGCATTTGCAGAAGAGAAATCTGGCATGGTGGCAGGTGGTAGACTAGTGTTGATGAAGGACAAGCAAGCTTTTTGCTAGGTGCTTTGCAAATTATTTCAAAATATTCTATTTAGATTTCATCTAAATTTGCAATCTTGCCACAGTCCTGTGAGGTGGCTAGTGACATCCCCATGTGACAGATGAGGAGGCCAAGAGGTAAAATACTTGAGCAAGGTGACATAGCTCACAAGTGGAAGAGATAGGATTCCTTCCCCTGCTCACAGTGGACCCCAAGCCTCCACATTTTCTACTATACCCAGTAGGCAGGGTCACTCAGGAGGTGTCAATAAGCTTTATTGTGGGGTCTCAAGTACCCTAAGCACTAAGTGAATGGGGGCCCAGAGGAGCCACCTTTCTTCCTCCACTTGTTATTGTGATTGTGATATGGGCCCAACTCTTCCAAATCTTGAAACTACCATACAAGAATCCAAGGATGCCAATGGTGGAATAAATTAATATGATATTTCTGAATGTCAGTTTTCCAAAATGTTGCAAAAGCTTCAACAATCTTCTTATGACTCCACAATTCTCCAAGGAAATCAAAGATGTCTAGAATTATTCATGAGGCTGGTCATTGTAATGATATCTACAAAGAAAGGAAGGAAGGAAGAGAAAGAAAAAGAAAAAGGAAAGAAAACCCAGTAAAAGACATGTAAGACTGCACTGTTTTTGTACAATTGAATATTATGTAGTCATTACAAATCACTCGTTAGAAAAATATGTAATAACAGGGAAATGCAAAAGGTATATTTGTAAAGTAAGAAAAAAAAAACCCCAGCAAATACTATCATCCTTCCCTTGCTACCCTGCAATAGAGCTAAGATACAGCTATAGGATTTGACTGGACCTTATTGCAGATATAGGAAAAATAAGACAAAAATTTAGAGAGTGATATGAGCCAGATAGGCCAGCCTGTGAATTGCAGCTTATCATATTCAGCTGTGACTCCTGATGAGCTGCCTCCTTCTTTAACCTTGGTCCTGGGCAGGGCGCATGCTCAGGCCTCTGATAAGAGAAATATGTCTTCATAAGTGAGAAATAAGAATTTCCCTGCCTGCCTGCCTACCTCTACCTTCATGAGCAATACAGGAAGCACCCACTCTTCAGAGAAGACCACAGGACTGTAGACTGCAGATGCCAACAGGACAAACAGTATCTGAATAAGCACATACAGTGCCACGGCTACTTTAATATAATGCATAATGACATAAAAATTCTTATTTCCCTAAGATAATTGGGAGGAAGCATCAGATCAAACAAATTAAAATGCATATGAAAGACTAGAAGCCTTGGATTGTGTTGATTTATGATAGAATGGCAGTTAGCTCAGTGATAAATGGTCAATGACATTTCAGTGTCATCCCTCAAAAGTCTGGACTAGCACTGTCCACTTGAAATATAATGAGAGCCAGAAATATGAGTCACATATGTAATTTTATATTTTTTGGTACCCACTGAAAAAAATAAAAAGGTGAAATTAATTTTAACAACATAGGCTATTTAACCCAATGTATTTAAACTATTATCATTTTAAATATAATAAATTATTAATGAGATATTTTACATTTTTTTGTATCTTGTCTCAGAAATACAGTGTTATATTACACTTACAGCATATCTCAATTCTGACTAGCCACATTTCAAGTGCTTAGTAGCTGCATGTGGCTAGTGGCTACACAGTAGAGATCATGTTCCAACTCTTAAAGAAACTTAACTAGTATCATCAGGGTGAATAAAGGGGAAGCCGTTGAAGTATTTGACAATGCTGAATTGGTTAAGTAAGCAATAGTCCATCTATACAATGGAATTTCATTTTGTAAAGGAATATTAATTGCTATAAAATGATATTAAGATGCATATTAGTGAAAAGAGTGGATTATCAGTATTTTGGGTACTATTTTTCTAAATTATGTAGTTTTGTAGTAGACCCCATCTCTCCCTCATCATTCTTTATTCCCTTACCTGCTTTATTTTTCTTCATAGCTTATATCAGTTCTATGAATGATTTAACTTGCATAACTTGTTTTATTGCACTCTGCATTATTGTGCTTCACAGAATTTTTTTTTTTTTATAAATAGAAAGTTTGTGGCAATCCTGCTTTGAGTAAGTCTATCAGAACCATTTTTCCAACAGCATTCGCTCACTTCATGTCTCTGTGTCACATTTAGGTAATTCTTGCAATAATGCAAACTTTTTCATTGTTATTATATTTGTTATGGTGATCTGTGATCAGCAAACTTTGATATTATTATTAGAATTGTTTAGGGGCGCGCCACAAACCATAGCCATGTAAAATGGCAGACTTAATCAGTAAAAGTTGCGGGTGTTCTGATTTCTCCACTGACCTACTGTTTCACCATCTCTCTCCCTCTCCTCAAGCCTCCCCATTCCCTGAGACACAACAATATTGACATTAGGCCAATTAATAACCCTACAATGGCCTCTAAGTTTTCAAGTAATGGAGGAGTTGCATGTTTTTCACTTTAAATCAAAAGCTAGAAATGATTAGATATAGTGAGGAAAGCATGCCAAAATCCAAGACAGGCCGACCCCTAGGCCTCTTGTGCCAGCCAAGTTGTACATGCAAAGGAGACATTCTTGAAGGGAATTAAAAGTACTACTCCAGTGAGCACACAAATGATCAGAAAGCAAAACAGTCCTAATGCTGAGAGGGAGAAAGTCTGAGTGGTCTGGATAGAAGATCAAACCAGCCACAACATTCCCTTCAGCCAAAGCCTAAGCCAGAGCAAGGCCCCAGCTCTCTTCAATTCTGTGAAGGCTGAGAGAGGTGAGGAAGCTGCAGAAGAAGTTGGGAAGTGAGCAGAGGCTGGTTCATGAGGTTGAAGGGAAGAAGCCATCTGCTTAACGCAGAAGTGCAGGTGAAGCAGCAAGTGCTAATGTGGAAGTGGCAGCAACTTATCCAGAAGACTGAACTAAGATAATTCATCAATGTGGCTGCACTAAACAACAGATTCTCGGTGTAGATGAAACAGCCTTATACTGGAAGAAGATGCCGTCTAGTACTTTTATAGCTAGAGAGATGTCAAAGCTTCGAAGGATGGGAGGGGCTAATGCAGCTGGTGACATTAAGTTGAAGCCAGTGCTCACTGACCATTCCCCAAATCCTAGGGCCCTTAAAAATTATGCTAATTTCAATCTGCCTGTGCTCCAGAAATGGACAACAAAGCATGGATGATAGTACATCTGTTTACAATGTGGTTTACTGAATTTAATCCCACTGCTCAGAAAAAAAGATTTCTTTCAAATTATTACTATTCATTGACAATGTACCTAGTCACCCAAGAGTTCTTGGGTGGAGATGTACCAGGAGATCGACGTTGTTTTCATGCCTGCCAACACAACATACCTTCTGCAGCCCCTTGGGTCAAGGAATTATTTTGACTTTCAAGTCTTTAATGAAGAAACACATTTTGTAGGGTATAGCTGCCATAGACAGTGTTTCCTCTGATGGGTCTTGGCAAAGTAAATTGAAAGCCTTCTGGAAAGGATTCACCATTCTAGAGGCCATTAAGAATATCTATGATTTATGGGAAGAGGCCAAGATAACAACATTCACAAGAGTTTGGAAGAAGTGGATTCCAACTCTCATGGAAGACTTTGAGGGGTTCAAGACTTCAGTGGAGGAAGTAATGGCAGGTGTGGTGGAAACAGCGAGGAAACTACAATGAGAAGTGGAGCCTGAAGATGTGACTGAATTGCTGTGTCTCCCGATCAGACTTGAATGGATGAGAAGTTGCTTCCGGTGGATGAGCAAAGAAGATGTTTTCTTGAGATGGAATCTACTCCTCATGAAGATGCCTGTAAGATTGTTGAAGTGACAACAAAGGATTTAGAATATGGTATAAAGTTAGTTGATAAAGCAGTGGCAGGGTTTGAGAGGACTGACTCCAGTTTTGAAAGATGTTCTACTGCAGGTAAAATGCTATCAGACAACATCATGTACTGCAGAGAAATCTCACATGAAAGGAAGAGTCAAACAATGTGGCGAACTTCATTGTTGTCTTATTTTAGAAAATTTGTCTTATATTAAGAAATTGCCACAGCTACCCCAGACTTCAGCAACCACCACCAGTCAGCAGCCATCAACACCAAGGCAAGACCCTCCACCAGCAAAAAGACTGTGACTCACTGAAAACTCAGATGATGGTTAGCATTTGTTAAGAAAATTAAGTATTTTTAAATTAAGGTCTGTACGTTTGTTTAGATAAAATGCTATTGCATACTTAACAGACTACAGTATAGTGTAAACATAACTTTTCTATGCACTGGGGAACCAAAAAACTCTTTTGACTCACTTTATTGTGATATTTAGTTCATTGTAGTGGTCTGGAAGTGAACTCACAATATCTCTCAGGTTTGCCTGTATGCATGAAAAATTTATCTACTCATTTGTTGAATTCTGTTTCCCCAGAAGATGGGAAGTCTATCGTGTATAAAACATTATTCTTGGCCTTGGATATAAAGCACTGAATCAAAATTTAAACTATGTCCCATAGTTGTCTTTTCATTTTATAATCCTCTAGACTGACAATGAAATGTTCAAATGCCAAGAAACACAAAAGCAGTTCGGAATTATACTTGAGAAAGAGTTATGTGACTCCACTGCCTGTAGCTTAATTTTTGATAGAGAGAGACTGAAAATAAACAAGTGAATGAGCAGATCTGCTATTTCATATATCGCATCCCTCCATAGTCTATCATTCTCATAAATCATTTAACTAGAAGAGCAATGCAGGAAAACCAAAGCGGTAAAGGAGTAAAACACAATGGAGAGAGGCGGGGTCTCCTGTTACGTAGAGTGCTGATGGAGGTTTTCACTGCTGTTGCTTGAACAGACACAAGAATTAAGTGAAGGAGCAAACCATAGAGGTATCTGGGGAGGAGAATTCCAGGCAGAGAGGATAGTTTAAGTCTGAGGGCAGTTTCTGAGATGCAGAAGTACTTGGAGAGGACCAAATAGTGGACAGGTGGGAATCAAGATTTCAGTTTGTCCGTTTAAAAGTTGAGATGTCTCCATAGTAAGGATGATATAAAAAGGATCAGTGGGTATCCAACAGACACTGGCCAATCAGAAAGTAGTCTCAAATATGCAGAGCTGATGTCACTTATAAACAAATGGGAAGACCACAGTGGAGATGCCAGTGAGTGTCAGCCTGCCTGATGGATGTCCATGTGGAGAATGTGATCACGGAGCTCAGGAGAGGGTTAGGGCTGGACATGAGAGTTGTAATTATCCACATACAGACTGTACTTTAGGGTTGTGGGATTGATGAGATCACCAAGTGAGTGGGTGTAGAGATAGACAAGTGATAAAGTTGAGAACTGAGAGGATGAAACTGCAAAGGTGAGAAGTGGCCACTGAGGAAGGAGTGAACCAAGAGGGGGTGGGCGCCCTAGAGGCCAAGGAAGGTGCTTCAGGGAAAGAGCAAGCTATGGTGGCAAATACTGCTGCAGGGTTGAGAAGAGCACTGAGGGCTGATCAGTGGACTGGAAATGTGGAGGTCTTTGGCCTTGGCAAGAACAGTTTTAGTCAGGTAGCAGTGATGCAAGCCTCTTTGGAAATGTGCTCAAGAGACAATGGGAGTCAGAGGGTCTAAGTAACTCTTTGAAGATGAGCAGAAAAATGGGGCTGGAGTGTGAGGAGGATGTGGGGGCAACCATGATGTATTCATTCTTTCTTTCTTTGCTCCAGATGGGTCAAATGGCAGTGTTGGCTTACTGATGGAAATGGTAGGGAGAATTGATAAGAAGTTAATTGCAGAGCAAATCTCCTACTTGGTGAAAGAATATTGGGTGTAGTGCAGAATAGAAGCAGTGGTGGTAGGAAGATAGACAGTCCATCCCTTGCCCCAGGGAAGACAGAGCATGCGGGCTCAGATGTGGGATCAGCAGACTTGGTCGGGGAGAATGCACAAGTTCTCTTACTGTTTCAACTTACTCAGTGGATTACAAAGCAAGGTCATTACATTTGGAAGGAGATACTCCAAGATGCTACCAGGTTTCTCTCCGATAAGTGGAATTATGGGCATTTTAAATTATCTTGCTTTTACTTTTGTAGTTTTGATTTCTCTCCAAGTGTGTAATATAAATGTTTTCTTAGATATAGGTGTCATCTCCCAATGCCCTGCTTTCTTGCTGCTCAAAAAGGGACCAGTCCTGCTACTCACCAGTCCTATGTCCTCGAACTGCTTACATTTTTTGTGTATCTTGGTTTCTTTATTAGTAAAATGGGAATGATAATGTCTACGTTATTTAATCCACTAGGTTGGAAGAGTATTGAATGAGAAAATGTATGCAAAAATCATTTGAAAAGAATCAGCATGGCATGGATATAAAATGTCCTTATTGTGGTTATTTCTGGTCTTGGTAAGGAAGTACGAGGCAGGGATGGCATCTAAGGATAGGCTGGAATGATCAATTCACCTCTCACAAGCTACTAAATAGTCTTAAGAGCAAAAACGACTTTTCTGATTTAAGCAGTGCAGCATCCTTTTGTTAAGCTTCTGTTTAAGATTAAGATTAAAAGCTGTGTGTTCAACTCTACAAAACAAAATACAAAACATGTTTCTTTTGCTGTAACATTAAGTTAACTTTATTTTTTGACACTCTCAGTTAAGATGTTTCCTCCTGAGCCAGGTCTTTCTTACTGGCTTCAGATACATTAATTGTGACATTTACCAAAAATTTTACATTTATATTCAAAACCACACAGAGAATATATAGCCATGATTATGCTTTTGTAATTTTTTCAAATTACTGTGATTACATTGTTAGATATTCTTCAGCACATGGGCCCTGCTGGCTTGTCATCATTAGACACATTCATAGAAATCTATAAATAAAAAAAAAAATCACAAGATGAAGATAAAACCACTTATTTAAGGCACTTTGGATGAATTAAGTAAATGATAGTGGAGTCACATAACTCTTTCTCAAGTATAATTCCAAAATGCTTTTGTGTTTCTTGGCATTTGAACATTTCATTGTCAGTCTAGAGGATTATAAAATGAAAAGACAAGACTGAATTTTTGTTGTTGTACAATGTGTACACTATTGAAGATAAATGCTCAATAATCTTTGCTTTCAACTTATTTGCATCCCCTCCTCTCTTATTGTAAGACAGTATAACCCCAGCATTAAGGACCATTTTGAAAAATAAGAAGAACACAACCATCTCACCATCAGAGTAAAACTATTCTCCCTTTTGTGTATTCTTGGTCCACCTTTGTCCTTTCATATCCACAGCTTTCCATGGCTTCTAACAGTATGCATGCAATTTTGAATATGAATTTTGGAGTTGCATGTAAAAGAGGGTGTTTTTCAGGTACAGAATAATTGCCCACATTATGTTTCTATTTTTTGTCAAAACTTGATTGTGTTAGAAAACCCTGTGATCAGAGACTCATGGGGAGAAAACCTCTCTTGGTAGGGGGACAGGAGCAAGATCTGATATGGTGGTGGCTGATGTCTTCTCAGATGGTCCTTGGTTAGCATTTTGAGGATTTTTGGCTTCTGTTTTGATGAAAATTCTATGATTTACACTGTCTCAGAACAATTTTCAATCATGAAAAAAATAGATTTCACAATTGCTGCTGCTAATTGCACATGCCATCATGTTTCAAGTTTGGGGTAGGTTGGTTGCAAATGTGGTCCCAGTTTTTCACCCCTCCTTGTATCCACACCCTTTGCAACAGGACTTTGCATCTGTCCCCACCAATAGGTCAAATCTCTTTCCCCATCGCTGAACTCTAGGATGGGCTTCTATTTCACTTCAGCAGATGGAAGGCAGTGCAAGCAATAGAGTATCATTTCTGAGCTTAGGACTCAGAGATTGTGTGCACATCCACACTAGCTTGCTGACTGTGAATTAGGGCCAACTCAGGCCAATGGAGACTCAGTCCCCAGCCAACCACCAGTTGACCACAGATGCATGGATGAACCTAGTCAAGGTGAGCTGAGTGGTCCAGGTGAACGGAACCACCCAGCTGATCATACATGGTTGCTATTTCAAGCTACTAAACTGTGGGTGACTTATTGCACAGCATTCTTTTGGTAATATGTAACTGATAGAAAGTTCTATCACATTTTGACACTTTGGACAATTCCAATTTTTCCCATAGTATTTCTATTGTAACACTGAGTTGCAGAATTGGAGTGGGGAGAATATATGCCTTGTTTCCATTGCTATCACCCATTTTCCAGGAAAGGCCAAAGGTTTGCAGAGACTATAGATGGACTGAGCAGTCCTTCTATTGTATGCTTGAGCTTAGACAATCTACCTTAGGACTTTCATGCTGCTTTCTTCTATGGGGTAAATTTGAGGAAGAACTATGTTTATTTTATTTTTTCCCTTTTTTATTCAATTTATCAAGCCTATCATCTCTTCTCAATGGATTTTCAAGTGATCAGGAAACAGGAAAAGATAAATGAAAGTCCGAGCGGTATTGTTAAAGGAGAAATCGTCTCTCTAGCAGTAAGATAACATCTAATTAACCATGGATGCAGGCCAGGGCCCTGATAATAGACATGCCCAGTTCACAAGGAACTAACAAAACCCCCTGAAATTTAAACAATCCACCCTTTCATAGGGGAGGTGCTACTGATGTTATTTATTTACATTCTAATTTTAAATGATTTAGGAGATGCAGGTACCTTCAGTCGGGTGTAGTATTTCTCAGTAGAGCATGTGTATAACAAATTCCTCAGGTGAAATTATGTTGTTGCCTGGACTCAGGTATTTCACAGGTCAGGTGAGCTCCCAGTCAGAGCAGCAGCCCTTCAGCAAACGGCGAGAATGGCACCTGCCGGTCTTGTCCTCCTTGTGCTACTGAGAGCCTCATTTCTTGTCAATGTGCTCTGAGGAGGAGGTTGATGAAATTAGTTGAGGAAGAAGGAGAAAGGAATAATTCTTTCTCCATTTTTAAACATTCATTTTATATGTTCCATTGTACTACACAATTATTTTTAGAAAATTGCAAAATACAGAAAAATGGAAGAAAAGTAGATCCTCATAATCCCTTAACAGTTTTCGACTATTTATTTCCAGTCTTCAGAAATTTTTTCTATACATAATTGGAAATGCAAATAAATAAATAGACAGGATACACTCACATAAAACCTAAATAAGAGTAAGAGCAAAGTCAGAAATTTAAGTGGGTTTGGAAGACAAGTCCATGACCATTCCCTCCTCTAATGAGTGCAGGCAATCCTGTGTCATAACGGAGGCGGTGGTGAGAACTGCGTGAAGCTGTGGACAGACAAGCTTAGGTCAGGGCTTGGCAGAGAGCAAAATTCTCTATTAGTAACAATCAATGGAGCAAACATCGATCTGGGGCTCCATAAGTGCCAGGCACCGTTCTAATCACTTTCTGTATAATAACTTATTTCACCTTCCCCACTATCCCACAGCTGAGGAGCTACTATGACCCTCATGTACACAGGAGGACATGTGAAAGTAACTTATCCAAGGATGGAACTGGGATCCAGACTCGGGCAGGCTGTTGATGGTGTCCTTGCTCATAAATGCTCTGTGATTATTTTATTATTTTCTTTTTTATAATTATCAATCTGGACTTCCCACAGGATCCCAACAGGCCCCTTGGCCATTTAAGAGAAGCCCATTAAGCACAGTTGTGGAGAGTTTCACCTCATCATTGCAATAATTTTTTTGGCTTAAAAGCATGTTCCTTTGAAACTGAAACTTGAAACTTGAGTGTCATCAGTCACCATTCATTTGTGTTACAGCCTGTCAGGTCCTTTTCTTCTTTTCATTTTCTTTCAGAACAATAAATTATATTCAAATGGCAGTCATGGAGAAAACTTTCCTTTCCTTCCTCGTCAACAAAGCTGATCGATGGGCGCTAAAGCCCCGGGGAGGCAGCATCTGTTGTAACTCAAGGATCCCTGCTTGAGCTGAGGATGAAATTAACAGACACAGAGCAGTTTGCAGCTCAACACTTGTTCAAGTCTGGCACATGCACACATCATTAGCAACTATATTTGAGAAGCAAGCTCAAGGAGGTGAGGAGGAGAGTGGATCTGATCAAAGAGATATTCAAGAAAGAAGAAATTTGGAGAATTTAGGTTGAGTTTTATAGCTAAAGCAAATGAACTAGAGAGCCAAGCAAATAGCCAGGTACATTTGGGAGGTGTTGACAGACAATTTGGATAATTTTGCCTCTGCAACTTCCAAAACACAGTCATTTCATGCAGTGAATTCCTGAGAGTGGCTGCCTCTTTTATTAACCTCCTTGGCCTGTCTCTCTGTTAAAAATGAAGCCTTCATGAGGGCAAATATTTTGCTGTCCTATTCACTACTGTAATCTGGGCTCACAGTGAATAAAGTTAAATATTCATGGAATATGTTAATGTGTACTTGCTCAAGACAAATAAGGTTTGAGATGTGCAGCAGGAATCAAAAGCAGCATGCATACCAGCAAGAATGGTATCTTCTAATGAAAATGAGTTAATTAAAGTGCAATGGAGTCAGTGGTAAAATATGATTGGAATGCCTCTCATTTGCCTACCATTCCTCTAAACAATAGACGAGACACAATGGAGGCACAACCACAAGGAACAGTGAACATTTGCTGAAGGCTTGCTATTGGACAAGCACATTCTAAGCTGTTTACTCACATTGGTGTGTTCAATTCCCTCAACCCCACCTACAGGGTAGGTAGGTGTGTACGAGAGTGATCATCTCCACTTAGCATACCAGGCAACTGGTGTCATGTCATTTCAGTAGCTTGCTTGGAGTCCTACAGCTAGTACATGGTAGAGCTGGGATTCCTTCTGCCATGCTCTTAACTGCTAATCTCTTGGTCCTGACCTTCTAGGAATTTGCCCTAATTAGAGGACACAAAAAAACACATGTGAAGCAGAGCACAATTAATAATGCTGTGGCTCTGACAACAAAAGGCAGAGGAGCAAGTGTAGACAGAGCTCCTGGGAGGAGGCTATACTGCATCTGACTTGAATTTCATCAGTGGGTGGTTGAATATTCATCTCTCCAAACTTCTCCACTTACTTATCTTCCTGTTTACTTAGCAACAAACATGTATTGAGCTCCAACGGTGTGCCAGGCCCTGAGCACTGCAGTGGTGGATTTTGTGCTGAAGCAGTCTTAGTTTCTCTGCCTGAGAGGGCTAATATTAAACCACACCCCCCCCTCAAACAAAGAGCCTTCCCTAAGAAGGATGGTTTGGTGCTGTCTATCAAAACGGAATGCTCATACCCTTCATACAGCTGTTATGCCTCCTGGGGTTACCCATGGTGAATGACCTGTGCCAAAGTTATTCTCAGCAGTACTGGTTTTAACAAAAAGTATAGAAATAGCCACATATTCATCAACAGGGAACTGCTTAGATAAAACATGATAGTACATCGAAAGAGATTACTTGGCACATATAAAAAGGAATGAAGAAGCCGGGATGAGGATACCGTTATGACGTTTAAATGAAGAAAGCAAAATACTTATGTACACTATGCTAACACTGGGTAAAATGTGGGAAATATAAACATACTTGGTAGGATATCTATAAAATATCTCTGGGATGGTCCAGCAGACACTGATGACATTGGCGGCCTTTACTGGGGGGAGTAGGTAGTTGAATGGCAAGAGGGGCAGGAAGAATTTCTATGAAATACCCTTTTGTATGTTTTGAATTTTGAACCTTGTATATGTATTATCTATAATCCCCTCCATTTTTAAAAAATTCGTGTGCTCAGACCCAAGTATCAGTGGCATCTCTATGAGTGCTGGGGTTTTAATTTCAGTCCCCCAAATCTCTCAAGACACTTAGAGGGGAGTCCCCTGTGCCAGCATGGGTATACAGAACGAACAGCTGCCTGACTTTCCCCTAAAGTGCTGTGATATTTTGGTTTCCATCCTTATCTTCCCCAGTGTTCTCCTCCTTAGCCAGGGAGCTTCTCTGCAGAATCTGTGCTTGCAATTTGGAAGAAGATGGTCAAGGTGGCTTCACTGAGAAGGTGACACTGTGCTCCTTGAAGCAGGTGAGGAAGAGAGCCTGAGCATATCCAGGGGCAGGGAATATCAGAGAGATGGATTAGCAAGTTCAGAGAATCTGAGGCAGAGTGTGCCTGGCCAGATGGCAGATATGCTTAGAATGGTGGAGAAAGAAGAAACAAGTCGTCAGCAGTTTGTATGGGGCTGAGGGTGAGCAGTGTGGACTGTGGAGGGCCTTCCACCCCTTCCCTGGAGATCCCATGTCTAGACGCCCTGCCCCCTTTGTTGACTCTGATCTCACATCGCAGTTCTACTAACAGGCCCGCTGCTTGGCTCCTGAGACCCAGTCACCACCTGGCACTCAGATCTGGTATCAGTGCCCTGGCCTCATGCCCTGTCTTGGTAACCAGCCTAGTGACGTGTTGGTTCCCGGCTGCTGCCAGAGAATAGAGACCTGAATTCCAGTCTGGGCAGGGAAGTACCGCCACGTCAGTCCCTGCAGGGACTATAGGCACCATGAGGAAGAGAGACAGGAGCAGGGAGTCCCGAAACTCATCCTTCAACCTTCCTTCTTCACTGGTCTTCCTGCTGGTTCTTAAGAGCACACCTGTATCAGGTGTCCCTGTCCTTGCGATTTCTCATCCTCAAGCACTCCTCCCCACTTTTCGGCTCCCTCCATCCCTCAGTCCATCCTCAGATGAAACATCCTCAAGGGTCCTCCTCTGGGAGGCCTTCCCCGACCTCCCGATGTAGGAGAGCCACCTCCTATCCTGGCTCTGTCCCCTCTCCCATGTGCCATGTCTTCATTGCATATGTGCATGTGTTTACTGTCTGTCTCTTTTTGACTTGAATACGAGCTTGAAGAGAGTAAGGACTTGATCTAGAACCCAACACCCGTGGGCATGTTTGCCTCCTGGAACTTGTCTGGGTGAGTGAGTTTGGTTGCAGATTTTGGCCCTTCCAAATCAATCCTGGTCCCCTGGAGAACCAGACCCTACCAGTGGTGGAATGGAGAGTCCTAGGAATTAGGAGCTGTGGGGTGGGATAGAATGGCATCATGGGCAGGCACTCAAGAAACACTGTGTCCTAAGGTGGCTTCCCCTTTGAAGCAGAGGAATGCAGAGATGAGGTGGGCAGTGTACACCAACATTTCACAAGAAGAAAATACATGGTCCTTTTGCCTGTTTAGAACTGTGATTCTCTTGGTCTTATCAGAGCTCTAAGATGAGTGTAAAATGCTCATACTTTTAAGGGTCATGATTGCTGTGAGGTGACAATCTACTTTTATTCTTATTGATTCTTCATTTTTTAGAAGTAGCTTTGACACCAGTGGACTAGGGTTCAAATTCTAGCTCTGATCCTTGGGGATTTCAGGCAAATCAAGCCTTTTTAAGCCTCTTTCATTATCTGAGATACAGTGGGGGGAGTAGAAATGGAAGATAACATTTGCTTCCCACCATTGGCAGGATGGAAAGTGTGGAGTACAGTCTTTGGTGTGCAGTAAATGCTGAATTAAGGTTCAACCCTTTCTTCCTCCCTCAGCCCTTCACATCTCCCACCATGAAAAATTTTTCCATGTACTTAGTGATCCAAGAAATTCATACTTGCCTATAAGCTGTGTTGAGTGTGAAAATGAAGCCCATGCTCTTTGAAGCTCCTCACCACTTATTATGCCCTTTGATGTTCAGTGTCCCGGTCACAGGCCTAATAACTGATTAGAGCTGATCAATTACAATTTTTTTGATGGTAGAGTCATAGTACATTTCAGTCAGTATTTTCACAAGCGCACATGTGTTTTAGGGTACAGGCTTAGCTGCTATAACAAAAGTACTCCCAAGTACAGTAGCTTAAATATGATAGGAGCTTGTATCTTTCTTACATAATAATATGGAAATAGGTGGTGATAGGACTAGATCAATGGCTCTAAGCAAAGACCCAGCCTCCTTCTAGTTTGTTATTCTGCTGTCCCCTAGGGTGGTGTCCTATACATATAACCAGGGCTAGAGCAATACCAGTGTAAATTCACATTCCAGTCAGAGAGGAGGAGAGGAGGCGGAAGTCCATGGCTAGTCATTTCCTTTTGGGGAAATTGTGCCCCAATTCCTTAGGCACAAACTTAGTCATATGACCATGCCTGGCTGCAAGCATTCCTGGGAATTTTATTTCTACCTCTGTGGCCATAGGCACTGCTAAAACTTGGTCACCGGGGGTCTATTACTAAGAGGGAAGAAGAAGAGAGTAGATAAAGGAGGGGCGATAATCTCCTTCCCGCCCCTGGTGTGAGGGGAGCCAGGTGAGAGTGTGGCTGACTGGCCTGGGGGAAGCTCGTACCCACTGCAGGAAGGCAACTGCCAACAGGA
Organism: Manis pentadactyla; assembly: GCF_030020395.1. NCBI lineage: Eukaryota > Metazoa > Chordata > Mammalia > Pholidota > Manidae > Manis > Manis pentadactyla. Next base: position 43,392,026 of record NC_080023.1, read on the forward strand.
GCTGAAGCCTCCTTTTTACTGCACATAATGGGTTTTAAGGTATAGTGAGTGCCCATCTTTGCCTCTCTCCTTTAAAAAAATAGATGTTATCCAACAAAACTAAAAGTAAAAAATTTCATGTCCATCCTATATTTTTAATGGTTTCAAACCATTCTGATCAGTCCAGATTGTTTTAGAATTTTTCTGTAGTATTTTGGAACTCAGAACCAGGGTTTTACCTCAACTCATAAGGGTTTGGGACCCTTGATCATCATTAGGGTCAGTGCAGAAGCTGAAAGCTGGCGTGACCCCTGTGCGCCTCTGACGATGTCTGTGGCTGTGCTGGCAGCTGTGTGGTCACAGGCAAACCATCTTGCCTGGAAAAGCGGGGCTGGTAACCCCTGAAGCATCTGTGCCTTGGTTTCCATTTCTGTTAGCAAGGGCCAGAGGATTCAGAATGCCAGTGTTTTGGGGGAGAGAATCACTCTTAACAATGACTCAGTTCTCTGCCAACGTCAGCTGCAGCTGCATGGTGATGGATTTACCCCCAGGACCCACAGACTGAGCTGAAACACACAGCGGGTGGTAAAATTAGCTTGCATTGATATTATCCTTGTAGAGTTGAAAGAACAATTCTGTTTCCATTCTCTCCTTTGGTCTTCTCATTTGAGGTGGATTATTATTTTATTATTGCTATTATTACCAGCTTACAGAGGAAGAAACTGAGGTGCAAAGAGATTATGGGTATTCTTCAAGGACAGGTAGCTGGTATGTGATTCTCTTGCCTCTATATCCTGTGGTATTAAATGAGTTTGATTTTTGAAATGACTTCAGTACATGTTTGTTAAAGGAATGGCTAAGTATTGGTAAAAAGAATCATCATGTCAGAAAACTTTGGACTCTGCATAATAAAGGGAATCTAGTGGGCAGTTCAGTGAGGTTTCCGCCCACCCTTGCTTTGTACATTAGGCCAGTGATGGCATTGGCTCTATGGAATGTGTTCTTTGGGTGACTTTTTACATTTATTGACCACTCTCTAATTTTTAAAGAAGGCTCACACATATAAACAAGGCTGTAAGCTAACCAAGGAGAGGGTCCATTTCCCTTTGTTGTTACTGCAGGGCCTTGCATATAATAGGTGCCTTCTGAACATCTGTGGGAGAAATGCTCTTGCCTAGTGCTCAGGACAGCTCAGGAGAGTTGGTAGGACAGATGATCTCCCCATGGAACAGGCCTGGAGACTGAGGTTCAGGGAGGCTTTGCAACAGGCTGCCTGTCACAGAGCTAAGCATCAGTGCTCTACGGAGCAGGTCATCTGCTTCTGGGAGCAGAATGAGGGTTTCCAGGCTTCCTACCTCTGGGTTTCTTACAGTGTCCCACACCCTGCTCAGCCCTTTAACTACCTTATCTCTGAATTCAAAGCTCTCACTCACAGGCACTCCAGGGTCCAGGTAAGAATCATTTTTCTCTCTGAAGAAGCCTAAGTCTTTTCTTCTGGGAATAAACTCAGAACTTGAGACAATTGGTCTGGTTCTTGCTCTCTTTCAGTAAACGTGGGAACGCATCCTTTAAGACATGCAGTTCCTGCTCTTGAAAATACAAGTGTGTTTTCTCCCCTGGCATTTTTGCTACAGAGAATTGGTCACAGGTCTATTTTACTACTAGACTTTTCTGAAAAATGAACAGGACCAGAAAACTTCCTTCAGAGTCCCCATGTGTGACCTTGTCCTTTGTCCCTGACACCCAAGTCTCTCCTAAACATCTCAGGAGATGACCTCCTGTTCTGATTCCAACAGACCCTAAGATTTGCTACCTCACTCTTTCCCTCAAACCTCATCCTCTGATTCTTCAATTCTCTCTTTAGATAAATGGCACCACTTATAAGTAAAAGTCCCTGGAATCACACACACAACCCCTCCCACAACCTTGGCAGGCAGGCTGTAAATGGCAAGGATCCTTACTTCCTGATAGTCACACTCTGGTATAATCCCTCCCTTGAGTGTGGGCATCATCCGTCTATAGGATTTTCTTCTGATAGAATATGGCAAAGGTGATAGGACATCACTGCTGTGATCAGTGTACGTAAGACTGTGATTTCTGTCTTGCTGAAATATTCTTTCTCACTGACTTCCATAAGCAGTCCGCTTTGTTGGGGAGGCCCACGTGGGGAGGAGCTGGGGTCAGCCTCCAACCAATAGCTGGCAAGGAATTGAGGTACTCAGTCCAACTGAGTTCTGCCAATAACTGTGTGAGCTTGGAAGTGGATCCTTCTTTAGTCAAGCCTTCAGATGAGATCCCAGCCCTAGCTGATAGCCCAAGCCTGAGAGCTGTTGAATCTCTGTTCTTCTGTACTCCTACTGCCTCTGCTTGCTGTCAGTCCTCATCAGACCTTGTTTGGGTAAAACAATTAACCATCAGTCAGGGTCCCAGCAGGAGCCAGAAGGCATTCTCAAAGGGTTTACTGAAGAGCAATGTGACAGAGTTAAAGGCACTGGTAACAGCAGGAAGCCATTACCATCCCAGACCTAAAGGGAGAGCAGAATGAATGGTGATACCAGAGTTTGCTGGAAGCATTAATGGAAAAGCAGTTGTCTGGCCAGGGTTGTGGCCTTAGGTAGAGAAACAACACAGTTGCTGCCAGAACTGTGGGAGGGCAAGGGGGAATAGGTAAGTGCTCAACCCCTCCCTCTTTCCTCCAATCTCTTTCTGTGTCTCCTATTGGACAAACTCATTCAGAAACCAGATTGGTCTTTTCTTGCCCTTAGACTGGCATTTACACCATGGGCTACCATGGTTCTCAGACCTTCCAGTGTGGACTGGAATTATATCACTGGCTTTCTTGTATCTCCAGCTTGCAGATGGCGACAGATCCTGGGACTTCTCAGCCTCCATAATTGCATAAGCCAATTGCTCATAATAAATCTCTCTTTCTCTCTCTCTCTTTCTGGGAAACCTATATCTATATATCTATATCTTTCTGGGAGACCTAGCTCTGGTGACTTGGTCTCAGTATGTCTGTTTGCTTTGGCCACCTCCTTTTTCTCTCAAGAGCAGGGACTTTGGTTTATTTACCTTTTTACCTGTAGGGTTCAGCACAAATAGAGCCTCAGTAAACATAGATTTGACTGAGGTTTCCTTTGCTACCCAGTGTCTTAGCTTGTATTCTTCTCAAAGCTGACCCTGAGACAAGACTTGGGTACAGGTATTTTATGTGGCAGGTGGTCCCAAGAAGCAGTGAGGCAGTAGATCAAGCAATAGAGGGCAGAGAGAAAAGCCAACAAGTTACTGCTGTGGGCAAGTGGGCTCAATCCCACGGAGGGTTCCTGAGAAAGCACATGGAGCCGCCACAGGCCATCCACCTGGACACCAGGAGGCGGGGAGTAATCCACCAATTCCTGTTTCCTGTTGGTTGAAAGTTGCCCCCACAGGGGAGTTAATATACCCACACTTCTGGGCTGTTCCATCAGAGCAAGCCCCGTGGTATGAGAGCCCTCAGGTGGAGCAGCAGGCAGTGGCAGCACCTGAGTGGGAAGCTGTCAGCAGGCTGAAGCTATCTACCCAGCTGCAGGTGAATTCAGGTGGTGTGGGGTGTGGTGAGGGCGGGCCAGCCATAGGGGCTGCTGCATCCCGCCTCCTAGGTTGGGAGAGGAAGGGAACATGGAATCACTGTTTCCCATTTCTATACACCTGCTCCTGGGGTCAGTGTGCTTCTTTGAGGCAGACTCAGCAAATATTTCTGGAAGATTACAAAGGAGAGTCAGTTCTCAGTCATCAGCTTTAGTAATTATTAATGACAGCTCCTCTTTAAAAAGAAGCCTGCTTTGGACGATATGTTAATTGGTTGGAGTTAACCAGTTACCGTTGGAAAATAGCTGTGACTGCACCCATGCTCGACCACCATCATTAAGAGCACATGGGCTCTGTGTTCACCTCCATTCTGAGCCAACTTCTAGTACTGTGGTATGTGGGGAGCTACCTTCTTCCCCATTGGCTGGGTACCCAGAGGCCTGGAGAGGGGCACCCTCCTCCCACTTAACAATCTACAGTCTGCCTCCCTCCCTGACTCTGAAGTGCATTTGATTTGTCCACTTGTCTAGCCTTCAGTCCATCCTTACTTCCCAGGTTCTGTACCAAATTCCTCTGGGACTAGAGGCTGCCCCAGATCCCCAGTCAGCCGGGACCTTGACTTCCTTTTTTTTTCCAGCTCTTTTTCCTAGGGTTGGACCCAGCTTTCTGATTCTTCTCTGGCCTATGCAGGTATAACACACTCAAATATTGCCAAGAGGCCAACTCCATGCCCCACACACTTGGCTCCGACTCTATGAGTCCCAGTACGATAGCACACTTGAGCTCACCATGACTCTGGCCTTGGGGCTGGGCTGCTGAACCTTCTCTGGAAAGGTTTGTCTTCTACTGTCCCCACTGCTCTTCTTTCATTTCCATTTTAAGCAGGCTCTGGAATTCCCAATGTACTCTGTGACCAAGATTATCAGGATTATAACAGGATTGGGCACAGAGTGTGCTGAAATAAATAAGAAAAAACTGAAGGGATACAAATGATGAGTTCCATAAGATTCATTCATTCCATAAAGTTCATTCATTCATAAACTTACTCAAATATTACTGAAATATCTAGCTACACAGTTCCAGACTCATAACAGGCATTTAGTACTTGTGGGATTCTACAGATAGGGGATAGGTACAGGAGTATGTCCCTCAAGGCTTCTGACAATCATGTTGGGGAAAAGTGGTGGTCCATGAATCCTAATTCCTCTCCCACTCAACTCAGGGTGTAGAGTCTCCTCATGGCTCAGCACACAGGAATAGAGTTTGGTCAGGAAAAGTACACATTGTATTTAGTGTACCACCTACACAACCCTAGGGATAATAACAATATTGAAATCTTTTTCACTCTTGCTTCAAGTTTCCATGAAGTAGATAATCCTGGCCTCTTTCTGCTCCCCATAACTCCTCCCCACACCTGCTCCATATCTGGCTGTTCACAGAAAGGACAAGTACAGTTCTGCTCTAAGTTTTATGGGGACAGATTCCTGGAGGTGATTCTGTGATGATCTGGCACTGCTTGGAACTGGGTGGTGGGTTTAATCCAGGGTGCAGCACTAGGAAGCTAAGCCCTAAGCCATGCTCTCCCTTATCAGCTGTAGTATAACAAAGCACATTTTGGTCTCTGTTTTCCAGATACCCATGTCTATCAGTTCTCCATTCCAGTGGGAAGCAGGGATGTAGGTTATCAGGCCTCCCCAAAACCCACCACACAGCTCCAATTTCATTCGGTTGGTATAAGGGTGAAGTGACTCTTTAGGATAGGACCTGGCACTTAGTTGAGAGCTCAAAAATGTTGGCTATTGTTATTAGTAACCTGATTCCTTAGTACACCTAGTTGAAGATAAAAAAGAATGCTATTAAGTATGTATTTCAAGCATTGGCAAGTAATGTTCTGGATAAGGGAAGGAGAAATGGGCAGAAAAGCGTGCAGTGAAGTGGGAATTGGGGAAGAGAAGCGTGCCCTGTGGGATCAGCAACACCTAAATCTCGAGAGGTCCAGACAGACTCCCTCCCTCAGAACTGGCCTCGGGGGAGTGCTTTTGGCTCCTCCACTAGCAAATCTGAAAAAAATCATTCGACTATCACTACAGGTAGAAGTGCCACCCTCAGTGTAGTCCAAGGACGTGGGGCAGGGACAGTTTGGTTTCTTGCTCTTTTACTATTTCTTGATTCTGGAGGGAAAATGGAAGGAAAAGCCCCTAAGTAGGGGCTGCCTGAGTCTGAGGGGAGGGCCCTGCATGCAAGTTTCTTCATTTGCACAAAGTCCCATTGATGAGCAGGGGAATTTATTCTCATTAATTACATTTAAATTATTGACTGAGTAGTTAATGTATCCACCTCTGCTCACTCTCTTTAATCTGGGTGATAACTTGCCAAGCAAATACCTCTGAGGAAGTGGGTGGTGCGTTTAATTCAGGGTGCAGCATTAGGAAGTAACTCCTTAGCAGTTTATATCGGATCCTGTTTCTTTTCTTCCAAGTAATTTAAAATGCAACAGTTGGGAGAGTTATCTAACATTTTAAGTTTAAGTTCTTACTGGGTGTTTGTTATAACTTGCCTGGGGGTGGCAACATTTATGGGGACCTTCCTAATTTCCCAATGCCTCCTCAAATGCATACTAGGACTATTATTTTCATTTTGAAAGAACTCAAAGACATAAAATTATCCCAAAGGGGGTGCAAATGGTGAAGAGATTATTATGAAAATTATGGAAATATAAGTGTCCTGTTTTACATTATTAATGAAGACAGCTAAAGAGCCGTGCTGGCAGCAAACACACCTTTTAGAGTGTCTTGAGCCTGTCTATGCCCAAAGCAGTGGGTGAAGGAGAGAGCGGCAACTCCTCCCCTTCAGTTGTCCATTGCCAGTGTATTCTAACCTCAGACCTGGTCCCTAGTGATGCAAGATGGAACAGTAACAAGGGGGATCCTCTTCTCCATTCCTCTTAGTTTCTCTGATCACCTAACTTTCTCCTCCCCTGAGCAAGGTTGAGGCAGGGTCGGTGGTTGACTCCAAAGCCAATTGACTTAAGTTTGGGGACTAGGGTGCTTAGTTCATGGTGGGGTGGTCTTGGATCAGGAAGACTCTTGACGAACCTGATAAAGCCCCTGAGCATGTCAGCACTGCCTTGTTATGGGGACCCTGCCACAGAGCTAAACTAGCCTCTTCTGTTATGATGAAGCTCCCAGGTTCTGTTGCCATTGACCTCTTTCATGAGATGATTTATTCAAAGTAGGTGTTAACTTTCTCGAATGCCAAACCTTTAAAGCTCCTATAATTTCTTAACAGATTTCCATTGGGGCCATCATAAACATATCATCTTAAGTGTATTTTAAGCCTTAAATATTTGACCCAGTATTTCTACCTCAAGAAAATAAGTAAGGATTGGGGAAAAGATTATAACAAGGGTATTTATCTTAATATTGACAGAGAAAAAAATCAGAATCAACTCTAGTTAGCCATTAATAGGGGCTTGGTTAAATAACTCATGACATATCCGTATGATGGAATATTGTGGAGCCATTAAAAATATAAAAAATTTATGGACAAATTTTTGGACACACAAATATGTTCAGAAATACTGAGAAAAACAGAGCAAGATTCAAGATAGCACACACAGTATGATAATAATAAAAGCTATTGTTTATCGAATTGTCTTGCCAGTGGGTTGCAGCCCCAGGCAAGTTTGCTATGGATTCAGTGTGACCAAAGAAATTGACAGCAAAATGTTCTTGGAGTGAAAGGGTAATACCCAACTTTATTTCCAGGTGGCAGGTCAGTCACTAAAATCCCATTCACTCAGAGCAAGTCTGCATGCAGCAAGCTGGTCTCTCCCCTTGCCTCTGGGCCCCTCTGTCTGCACAGCCATCCTCTGGGCCTCTCTGCACAGTCATCCCGCACAGCTGTCCTCTGGGCCTCTCTGCCTGCACAGCTATCCCACAGAGCCATCCTCTGGGCCTCTGTCCTCAGCACTGCCACCACTCCAGCCTCTGCTCTGCTCCCCTGCAGCCTTGCAGCCCTGCCACTGTATCGTGCCCAGAGCACTGTGTGGAGCTCTTTTTATAGAGTCATTAGCCATGTATTGCCCACAGGTGTGCAGTGTGCTAGTCAACCACAGCCAGGTGAGAATCCTGGCCACAGGAATTCTTATTTTATCCACATGAGTGCTTACCATTTGCTGGCATTTTGCTATGCACTTTCCTGCAGTATCCTAAATAGTCCTTAAATGCTCCAGTGAAGTAAGGGGTATATTTCCCATTTCTGAATGAAAAAAAACTGAGGCTTGAGGAAATTAAATTACTTGCTGCTAGGGACTGAATGTTTTTGTCCCCCAGAATTCATATGTTCAGATATCCCTAAAATGATGGTATTTGGAGGTGGGGCCTCTGACTGGTGATTAGATTATGAAGGCAGAGCTAGAAAGTAGTTCTTAAAAGAGATCCCAGTGAACTCCCTTGTCCCTTCCACCATATGAGGGCATAGCAAAAAAGACATCTATGAACCAGAAAGGGGGTTCTCATTGACACTGAATCTGATAAAGCTTTGATCTTAGACTTCCCAGGCTCCAGAATTGTGAGAAATACACTTCTGTTGGTCAAGCCACCCAGGCCATGGTGTTCTGTTATAGCAGCTAGAATGGACTAAGATGCTTGCTCCATGTCATATGCAAAGCTAGGAACCCAAGCTCTGATTCTCACAGCCTGTGCTCTTTGGCTTAACATACAGGCATGCTCAGAGAGACAAAGAGACGTTGGAAAAGGTATGTAACACAATGCTTATGGGAGTTAACGCCCAATGATGAGATCACAGGTGATTTTAATTTTTTTCTTCTTGCCTATTTGTATAATTTATTTTCAGTGAACAGGTATTCTTCATTTCTGTCTCTTCCTCCTTTCTCCCTCCCTGCCTTCAACAAATATTTATAGAAGGCTTTCTGCATTGCAGGTACTCTTCTAGCAGAAAGAGAACAAAACAAATGAAAATCCTTGCTGTCATGGAGCTTCCATTTTAATGTGAGAGAGGCAGACAATTAACCAAATAAATAAAAAAATTCATAGCAAATTTGAATGTGATAAGTGCAGTAGGAAAACTAAAACCGGGAAGGGACATAGAGAGTGCCAGGCAGGGGGTTGTGCTTATGATTTTGAATGAGTGCTGTGGATAAAGTGAAGGTTCCTGTGGCCAGGATTCTCACCTGGCCCTGGTTGGCTGGCTCACTACACACGTGTGGGCAATGCATCATTATTGAGTCTATATAAAGAGCTCCGCCCAGTGTGGGCAACACGGTGGTACGGCTGCAAGGCTACAGGAGAGCAGAGCAGAGGTTGTAGTGGTAGCAGTGCTGAGGACAGAGGCCCAGAGGCAAAGACCAGCTTGCTGCATGCAGACTCGTTCTGAGTGGATTGGATTCTAGTGACTGGCCTGCCACTGTGGGAATAAGGTTGGATATAAACCCTTTCACCCCAAGAATGTTCTACTGTCATTTCTTTGGTCGCATTGAATTCACAGTGAACTTGTCCGGGACTGAAAACCATTGGCAAGACAAGTGTATGTAACATTTGAGCAAATAGTTGAGAGAAGCAAAGGAGTCGGCTAGGTAGAGAAATGGAGAGAAAGTAGTTGGAGGAGGTCAGGGAGAAGACGTGACCGCTGGCTGACCCAGGAGCTGCATCCTGGCAACTGGAGGCTCCTTCCCCTTCCCCTCGGCCCACCGTTCCCACAGTGGGGGCCAACTCAAGATCATAGCCTTGAGAAAGCAGGGCGTTGTTGAGACCATCTGGACTGATGACTGAACTTGTTAAAGCCTCTCTACAACTTCCAAGATTCTGGTGGGCGCGTGCAGACATACGCCTGTCGTCCAGCCACTGTGGACAAGCCTGGTAAGTTCCCTTATTAAGTCCTGCTAATCTGAAGTGTTTGCCTTTCTTTGGTCTCTCCTGGTCCTCCATGTAAGGGGCCAGTTTCAAAAATCACTCAGGAAGCTCTTAAGTTTGTGAACCGACAAAAGTGTTCTAGACAGAGGGAAGGAGAGCAGAGGCTTAGAGAGGAGAATACATACCTGGGGGACCCAAGGGCTCCCACAGCCAGGGTGGCTGGTGTGGAGGAGATGTGGGGAGAGTGGGAGGAGATGGGGTCAGAGATGTACCAGAGGGCCCCAAGGACTTTACAGGCTTTGTGAAGACCAGGATTTTTCTGAGCAAGGTGGGAAACAGCGTTGAGTGTTTTTTTGGCAGAGAGGTGACATAATCTGACTTAGTCTAACAGGGTAGCTCTGGATGCTGTGTGGGGAATAGGTTTGGAGGAGGAGGCAAGAATAGAGTTAGGGAGAGCAGTTAGGAGGTAATAATAATAATCTTGGTAAGAGAGATTCTGGCTTGGGCGAGGGCAGGGCTGCTCCATCTCGGCACCATTGATGTTTTAGGACTGACAGGTCTTTTGTGAGGAGGGCTGCACTGCGGGCTGCACAGCGGCATCTCTGGCTTTACCCACCAGCGGCCAGTAGCACCATCTCGGGAATGACAGTCAAAGTGCCTTCAGATGTTGCCAAACGTCCACTGGGAGGTGAAATGGGTGAATGTGGTTGAGGACCCCTTGAATTAGGCTGATAGCAGTGGAGATGGGATAAGTGATCACTTTGAGGATTTCTGGAGTTTATATGTGGCGAATGAGAGAGGAGTCAAGGCCGACTCCAATGTTTTTGGCCTGAGCAGCTGGAAGGGTGGAGTTGCTGTTGACTGAGATGGGGAAGACCATCGTTGAAACAAGTTTGAGGGAGGGACTGTCTAGAGTTCACATGAGAGGTCTGGACTGGAGAGAAGTATTTATATTACCAATTGCTTTGCGTAGTTTTAGAAGAGGCAGAAAGGAGTTAATGTCTAAGACCATTGAGGTATTAATGGAGTTAAAAGGACCAAACAGAAAGGAAGTGCTGCCAGGAGGTCTGAGGACCTTGAGATCATAGGAGATCTAGGAGGTCATGTGTTCTCAAGTTTGAGACTTGGGGTCAAGCATATGTCATCTCAGTGAGGGCTAGTGGTTCTCCATGCTTTGGATTCTTGCAGTTAGAAGAGGCCACCAGAATATCCTGGACCTTTAGAACTAAAGCAATTGGCTAGAACCAAGCCTCTGATCTCTACAGCCTTGAGTCAATATTGAATTATTTACTATTTTATGTTGGCTCTAATTATTCAATGTTTGTTTTACCCTACCAAAAAGGACTGCATGGTTTAGAGAAGAGCCTGGCACCTGAATACCTTGCATATCTGACTTATCAAACTGAAAAAACATTCTCTCCAATTGCAAAAATTCCATTGTGCTTTACCTGTAATTCTTGAGCCTGAGCTGAAAAATATTTTGCTACAGCATGGCTATATATAGAAACCTCTCATCTGTCTGAAGATATAAACAACCGCAGGAAGTTTGGAATATGTTGTTCAGACTGTTCTCTTGGTTTCCTTGTCACAGATTCTCTTGCCATTCTGCAGGGGAAGTGTTGCTTTCTGTTTGGTGTGTGGTTTCCATTCCTCTTCTCTTCCTAAACTTTCAGCAGAAGCTCTTACTTTATTCACTGTTACAGAAATTGCCTAAAAGAAAATGGCACCATGCTTTCCAATTGAGGGAACAGATCTTTCAATGCCTAGGAAGACAGTAAAATCTTGAATTCAGCAAGGAGGTGGGTGAGGGGTCAAGGGAGAAGCCCTGACTTTAAATTAATGAAAATTCTCAGCTAAAGAATTTTGTTTCTATCTTTTTCCTTTTAAGTAAATACAAAAATGAGAACTAAGTCAATAAAAATACTTTAAGCAGAAGTCCTGCTGGAATACACTTTAATAAGTGTAAGTGTAAAAATTATGTGTGCACAATATTGCTGAAGTACTCTTTAAAAATAGCCTGAAAATAAACTTTCCTTAAGAGTTTTCATATTATTAACTAAACTGAGGTGTTTTAAAAAATGCCATTTGCCCAAGTCTAAATTAATGAAGTATAATCAATGTGATGTTACAGAGCTTGCTCACCTGCCTAGCTGATGTGGCCCCCGTGGCAGGGTGATAAGGTTTAAACATAAGGTAGGGTTAAGAATAATAAAAATAGTTCATCATAAAGGGGGTTTTTTTGGTTACATTTTTTTCAAATTTATGCTGCAAGTCTATGAAACCATAAGATTAGGTTAACTTCTTAAATTCAGATGACTAGCATCTCTCTGTTTTTGTTTCTTCATCTGACCCTCTCAAAGAAACGCAAGTAGAATTGCCTATGTTATACTCAAGTCTAAGAACTGGAGCCTTCACTTTCTTACTGTAGTAAAACCACCACCAAATGTCTCCCTATTCTCCCCAAATAAAATGTTTATGGACATTTTTAGGACAATTTAGGATGCTTCTAGAATCTGTCCAATAGAAACCTTCAGCAATGATAGGCATGTCCTTTATTTGTTTTGTCCAATAGGGTAGCCAATAACTACATGTGGCTTTTGAGCAGTTGAAATATGCCAAGGGCTGATAAACTGAATTTGAAATTTCAGTTAGTATTAACTTTAATAGCCATGTTGATAGCAGCTACCCTATTGGACAGCTCAGCTTCTGGATAGTGCACTAAAGAAATAGAACCCTATGTAAACTTAAGACCTCCTCTCTCTTTCTCCTCTTCATCTGTCTCATCATTCCACCCTTCCTTCCTAAAACATGCTCTGAGTACCTACCACATACACGCTCTATGCTTGTACCAGAGAGTAGAGATTAAAGACATCACTGCCTTCAAGGTATTAACAAAGGTTGGAGTGACAGTGACAGGTTGTAGAAAGAGTGGGTGTATAGTCAGGGCCCAGTGAGCATGCAGGTATGCCATATCACAGGGATACCCATTTTGCGAAATCTCTTTCTTTAATGTTCAATACTTATAAAAATATTCATCAAAAGTTGCCCATTGAGTTTTGAGAAAATAAAAATGAAACATGTATGACTTTGGGATCCCAGGGATGTAGAGTGAGAGAAGTCACAGAGAAACAAAGAAATAGGAACAAGAGCAACTGGAGGGTAGTCAGGGAGAGAAGGGGAAGGGGAGTGTCTGGCAAGAGGCATGATGTGGTAGTTTTAAATGAGGAAGGACAGTGAGAACCCCTGGGAAGAGCTGGTGCAGGAAGGCTTCAGAGCATGAGGATAGGGGTCTCTGGAGGGAGGCATGAGTGTCTGGGTCACAGTTTGTCTTGGCCTAGGAACTATGCCTGGAAAACTAGCCTAGGCTCTTTTGTATATACAGTTGCCAAGAGAAGGTGCTGGTCTAACTTGGAATAGCTGGGAAATAAAGTAGAGACTAACAACATGTTGGCCAGTCAGGCAGAATAAAGCATGGGTCATGTTTGTGATTGCCCCTGGAATGTACTTTGGGCTCCAACTATGATTAGCTATATATAGTACCTGCCTCAGGACTTCTAGTGCTGTGCGTGTTCCTTATACCCTAAGGCCTGTCTGAGTGTGATGATTCCAATGAGTCATCTCTGAAAATGAGAAGTGAACTCTTCTGTTCTGGACACACATTTGTGGAATGAAAGAAGAAAAAGAAAATACCTGGATTCCATTCCTAAGTTAAAGATACTCTTCAGTACTTGAGCAATGACTGAACAAAGAGTTGGAAGGTCTAAGGCAGTAGATGTCATGTTGAAGGTTTGCTGCGCACCTACGGTTCTAGTCACCATTCAATCATTCTATTCCTGCATTTATTCATTCATCAACTGATACCTGTTTAAGACCTTTAATATACTGGTAATGGGGACACAGTAGGGAAGACGTGATGAACTAGGGAAAATAGATGTAAAGCAAATAATCACAAAAACATAAAATAATTTATTTAAATTTTTTATCTAATTCTGGAGAGAAGTTATAGGTGCATTATAGAGGAATTTGACCTAATCTGGGAATCATGGAATAATTCTCTGAGGAGGTGACATATTAGTTGAATAGTTGATCAGGCCAGAGTGGAGAAGAATACTTTTTAAGCAGAGGAAACACTGCTCAGTACTCTTCCTTCCTGGCCCCTTTAACAGCTGGCATCAGATAGCCATTTTATTTATTTAGATTAAAGTATCATTGATGTAAAAACTTATGAAAATTTCACATGAGTAACATTGTGGTTTGAACATTCACCCATATTATTAAGTCCCCCTCTCCACATTGCAATCACTGTCCATCAGTGTAGTAAGATGCTATAGAGTCATTACTTGTCTCTCCTGTGCTATACTGCCTTCCCTGTGACCTACCTATATTGTGTGTACTAATTATAATGTCCCTCAATCCCCTTCTCCCTCCTTTCCTGCCCACCATCCCCAAACCTTTCGCTTTGGTAACCACTAGTCCTTTCTTTGAGTCTGTGAGTTTGCTGCTGTTTTGTTCCTTCAGTTTGTCTTTGTTATTATACTCCACAAATGAGTGAAATCATTTGGTACTTGTCTTTCTCTGCCTGGCTTCACTGAGTATAATACCCTCTAGATCCATCCATGTTGTTGCAAATGGTAGGATTTGTTTTCTTTTTATGACTGAATAATGTTCCATTGTGTATATGTACCACCTCTTCTTTATCCATTCATCTACTGATGGACACTTAGGTTGCTCCCATATCTTGGCTATTGTAAATAGTGAGTGCTGCAATAAACATAGGGGTGCAGATGTCTTTTTGAATCAGTGGTATTGTTTTCTTTGGGTAAACTCCTAGGAGTGGAATTCCTGGGTCAAATGGTATTTCTATCTTTAGTTTTTTGAGGAACCTCTATATTGCTTTGCACAATGGTTGAACTAATTTACATTCCAACCAGCAGTGTAGGAGGGTTCCCCTTTCTAGGCATCCTCACCAGCATTTGTTGTTCCTAATCTTTTCTATGTTGGCCATCCTAACTAGCATGAGGTGGTATCTCATTGTGGATGTAATTTGCATTTCCCTGATAATTAGTGATGTGGAGCATCTTTTCATGTGCCTGTTGGCCATCTGAATTTCTTCTTTGGAGAAGTGTCTGTTTAGATCCCCCATCCATTTTTTAATCTGGTTATTTGGGTGTTGAGGTATGTGAACTCTGTATTTTGGATGTTAACCCCATATCTGATAAATCATTAAAAAATATATACTCCCATACTGTAGGATGCCTTTTTGTTCTGATGATGGTGTTCTTTGCTGTACAGAAGCTTTTTAGTTTGCTGTAGTCCCATTTGTACGTTTTTGCTTTTGTTTCCCTTGCCCAAGGATATGTGTTCAGGAAAAAGTTGCTCATATTTATTTTCTAGAGATTTTTATCTGTTTTCTTCTATGAGTTTTATGGACTAATGACTTTCATTCAGGTCTTTGATCCATTTCAAGTTTACTTTTGTGTATGGAGTTAAACAATAATCCAGTTTCATTCTCTTACATATAACTGTCCAGTTTTGCCAACACCAGGTTGTTAAGAGGCTGTCATTTCCAATTTGTATATCCATGGCTCGTTTGTTGTATATTAATTGGCCGTATCAGTTTGGGTTTATATCTGGGCTCTCTATTTTGCTCCATTGATCTATGGGTCTGTTCTTGTGCCAGTACCAAATTGTTTTGATTACTATGGCTTTATAGTAGAGCTTGAAGTCAGGGAGCATAATCTCCCCAGCTTTATTCTTCCTTCTCAGGATTGCTTTGGCTATGCAGGGTCTTTTGTGGTTCCATATGAATTTTAGGACTATTTGTTCTAGTTCATTCAAGGGTGCTGCTGATATTTTGATAGGGATTGCATTGAATCTGTATTTTGCTTTAGGCATGATGGCCATTTTGACAATATTAATTCTTCCTATCCATGAGCATGGGATGTATTTCCATTTATTGGTGTCTTCTTTAATTTTTCTCATGAGTGTCTTGTACTTTTCAAGGTATAGGTCTTTCAACTCCTTGGTTAGGATTATTCCTAGGTATTTTATTCTTTTTGATGCAGTTGTGAATGGAATTGTTTTCCTGATTTATCTTTCTGTTAGTTCTTCATTAGTATATAGGAATACCACAGATTTCTGTGTATTAATTTTGTATCCTACAACTTTGCTGAATTCAGTTATTAGTTCTAGTAGTTTTGGGTGGATTCTTTAGGGATTTTTATGTACAATATCATGTCATCTGCAAACAGTGACAGTTTAAGTTCTTCCATACCAATCTGGATGCCCTTTATTTCTTTGTGTTGTCTGATTGCCATGGTGAAGACTTCCAGAATTATGTTGAATAAAATTGGGGAGAGTGGGCATCCTTGTCTTGTCCCCAATATTAGAGTTTTCTCTAATATTATGAACTTTCAGTTTCTCTCTGTTAAGTATGATGTTGGCTATGGGGTTTGTTGCATATGGCCTTTGTTATTTCGAGGTACTTGCCCTCTATACCCATTTTGTTGAGAGTTTTTACTATGACAGGGTGTTTATTTTGTCAAATGCTTTTTCAGCATCTATGGGGATGATCATGTGATTTTGGTCCTTTTTGTTGATGTGGTGTATGATGTTGATGGATTTTCGAATATTGTACCATCCCTACATCCCTTATGTCCCAAGGAAAAAATCCTACTTGATCATGATGGATTATCTTTTTGATGTATTTTTGAATTC
This sequence comes from Manis pentadactyla, assembly GCF_030020395.1. Classification (NCBI taxonomy): domain Eukaryota; kingdom Metazoa; phylum Chordata; class Mammalia; order Pholidota; family Manidae; genus Manis; species Manis pentadactyla. The sequence goes on from NC_080023.1 coordinate 43,408,162, forward strand.
GATTTATAGTATTTTGTTGAGTATTTTTGCATCTATGTTCATCAGGGATATTGGTCTGTAATTTTCTTTTTTTTTTATGTCTTTGCCTGGTTTTGGTATTAGAGTGATTCTGGCCTCATAGAATGAGTTTTGAAGTATTCCCTCTTCTTCTAATTTTTGGAAAACTTTAAGGAGGATGGATATTAGGTCTTCTCTAAATGTTTGATAAAATTCAGTGTTGAAGCCATCTGGTCCAGAGGTTTTGTTCTTTTGAAATCTTTATCAAGAAGATTGTTAATTTCAGTTTCACTTAGTCCTCTTTCTGGTGTTTGAGGGATTTTGGTTTGTACAAGATTGTTTTGCCATTTCATATTTCTAGGGATTACTATGGAATAATAACTTTGTGTAGGTGGTGCCCTCTAGTGCCCAGAAGCTCTACTCTCTGGAGCTGCCCAGCCCCTGGAGAGATGGTGTGGGGTTGCAGATGAGTGGTGCCAGTACTTTCTGGGAGGAAATAGCTCTTTCCTGCTTCCTGGCTGCAGTGCTTGCCTCCACTGCCAGGGCCAGTGGGCCTAGCACACAGAGGGAGCCTCTGCATTTACACCCTTGTAGCTGCCTAAAATGAGTGCATTGCATTCTATTTCTCCCTTTAATTCTGTCAGTATTTATTTCACATAGTTAGGTGTTCCTATATTGGGTGTGTAGATATTTATAATGGTTCTATCCTTTTGTTGGAGTATATAACTGACCCCTTTTATCATTATGTAATGTCATTCTTTGTCTCTTATTACTTTCTTTGTTTTGAAGTCTATTTTGTCTAATATAAGCCCTGCTACTCCTGGTTTTTTCTCCCTATTATTTACATGAAATATATTTTTCCATCCCTCCACTTTTAGTCTGTGTATGTCTTTGGGTTTGAAGTGAGTCTCTTGTAGGCAGCATATAAATTGGCCTTGTTTTTTAATCCATTCTGTAACTCTATGCCTTTGATTGGTGCACTCAGTCCATTTACATTTAGGGTGATTATCGATAGATATGTACTTATTGCCATTGCAGGCTTTAGATTTGTGGGTACCAAAGGTTCAAGAGCAGCTTCCTTACTATCTAACAATCTAACTTAACTTGCTTATTAAGCTATTTGAAACACAATCTAAAGGTTCTTTTTTTCTCTCTTATTCTTCCTCCATTCTTTATTTATTAGGTATCATATTCTGTACTCTTTGGTGTATCCTTTGACTGACTTTGTGGGTAGTTGATTTAAATTTGCATTTGCTTAGTAATTAATTGGTCTACTTCCTTTACTGTGATTTTATTTTCTCTGGTGACAGCTATTTAGCCTTAGGAGCACTTCCATCTATAGCAGTCCCTCTAAAATACACTGTAAAGATGGTTTGTGGGAGGTAAATTCCCTCAACTTTTGCTTATCTGAAAATTGTTTAATCCCTGCTTCAAATTTAAATGATAATCTTTCCAGATAGAGTATTCTTGGTTGGAGGCCCTTCTGTTTCCTTGCATTAAATATATAGTGCCACTCCCTTCTGGTCTGTAAGGTTTCTGCTGAGAAGTCTGCTGATAGCCAGATGGGCTTTTCTTTACACATGATCTTTTTTCTCTCTCTGGCTGCTTTTAATACTCTGTCCTTATCCTTTTTTGATCTTTGCCATTTTAATTATTAAATGTCTTGGTGTTGTCTTCCTAGGGTCCCTTGTGTTGGGAGATCTCTGCACTTCCATGACCTGAGGGACTAGTTCCTTCACCAGATTGGGGAAGTTTTCAGCGATTACTTCCTTAAAGAGACTTTTCATCCCCTTTGCTCTCTTTTCATTTTCTGGTATATCTATAATGCGAAAACTGTTCCATTTTGATTGGTCCCAGTTCTCTTATTATTTTTTCATCCCTAGAGATCCTTTTTTCTCTCTGTGCCTCAGCTTCTTTGTATTCCCTTTATCTAAATTCTATTTCATTTACCTTCTCCTTTACCTCATCTAATCTACTTTGAAATTCCTCCATTGTATGTTTCATTTTGGATACTGTATTTTTCAATGTTTCTATCTCTTGATGTCCTCCCTGAGATCTTGAATATTTTTCTGTAGTTCCAAGAGCATGTTTGTGATTTTTATTTTGAAATCTTTTTTTGTTTTTATTATATTTATGTTTATTTTGGTATCATTAATGCACAATTATTTGAACAACATTATGGTTACTAGACTCCCCATATTATCAGGTCCCCCCGCACATACCCCATTACAGTCACTGTCCATCAGCCTAGTAAGATGCTATAGAATCATTACTTGTCTTTTCTGTGTTATATTGCCTTTCCCATGTCCCCCACCCCAACATTATGTGTGCTAATCGTAATGCCCCTTTTTCTCCCTTATCCCTCCCTTCCCACCCATCCACCCCAGTCCCTTTCCCTTTGGTAACTGTTAGTACATTCTTGGGTTCTGAGTGTCTGCTGCTGTTTTGTTCCTTCAGTTTTTACTTTGTTCTTATACTCCACAGATGAGTGAAATCATTTGGTACTTGTCTTTCTCTGTCTGGTTTATTTCACTGAGCATAATACCCTCTAGCTCCATCCATGTTGTTGCAAATGGTAGGATTTGTTTTCTTCTTATGGCTGAATAATATTCCATTGTGTATATGTACCACCTCTTCTTTATCCATTCATCTACTGATGGACCCTTAGGTTGTTTCCATTTCTTGGCTGTTATAAATAGTGCTGCAATAAACATAGTGGTGCATATGTCTTGATTACTGTGGCTCTGTAGCAGAGCTTGAAGTCAGGGAGCCTAATTCCCCCCTGCTTTATTCTTCCTTCTCAGGATTGCTTTGGGTATTCAGGGTCTTTCATGGTTCCATATGAATTTTAGAACTATTTGCTCTAGTTCATTGAAGAATGCTGTTGGTATTTTGATAGGGATTGCATTGAATCTTTAGATAGCTTTAGGCAGGATGACCATTTTGACAATATTAATTCTTCCTATCCATGAGCATGGGATGTGTTTCCATTTATTGGTTTTGTCTTTAATTTATATCATGAGTGTCTTGTACTTTCCATAGTATAAGTCTTTCACTTCTTTGGTTCAGTTTATTCCTAGGTATTTTATTATTTTTGAGGCAATTGTGAATGGAATTGTTTTCCTGATTTCTCTTTCTGCTAGTTCATCAGTGGTGTATAGGAATGCAACAGATTTCTGTGTATTAATTTTGTATCCTGCAATTTTGCTAATTCAGATATTAGATCTACTGGTTTTGGAGTGGATTCTTTAGGGATTTTTATGTACAATATCATGTCATCTGCAAACAGGGACAGTTGAACTTCTTCCTTGCCAATCTGGATGCCTTTTATTTCTTTGTATTGTCTGATTGCCATGGCTAGGACCTCCAGTACTATGTTGAATAAAAGTGGGGAGAGTGGACATCCTTGTCTTGTTCCCGATCTTAAAGGAAAAGCTCTCAGCTTCTCGCTGTTAAGTATAATGTTGGCTGTGGGTTTACCATATATGGCCTTTATTATGCTGAGGTACTTGCCCTCTATACCCATTTTGTTGAGAGTTTTTATCATGAATGGATGTTGAATTTTGTCAAATGCTTTTTCAGCATCTATGGAGATGATCATGTGGTTTTTGTCCTTCTTTTTGTTGATGTAGTGGATGATGTTGATGGATTTTCCAATGTTGTACCATCCTTGCATCCCTGGGATGAATCCCACTTGATCATGATGAATGATCTTTTTGATGTATTTTTGAATTTGGTTTGCTAATATTTTGTTGAGTTTTTGCATCTATGTTCATCAGGGATATTGGTCTGTAATTTTCTTTTTTTGTGTTGTCTTTGCCTGGTTTTGTAATTAGAGTGATGTTGGCCTCATACAAAGAGTTTGGGAGTATTCCCTCCTCTTCTACTTTTTGGAAAACTTTAAGGAGGATGGGTATTAGGTCTTCACTAAATGTTTGATAAAATTTAGCAATGAAACCATCTGGTGAGGGGTTTTGTTCTTGGGTAGTTTTTTGGTTACCAATTCAATTTCTTTGCTGGTAATTGTCTATTCAGATTTTCTGTTTGTTTCCTAGGTCAGCCTTGGAAGGTTGTATTTTTCTAGAAAGTTGTCCATTTCTTCTAGGTTATCCAGTTTGTTAGCATATAATTTTTCATAGTATTCTCTAATAATTCTTTGTATTTCTGTGGTGTCTGTAGTGATTTTTCCTTTCTCATTTTTTATTGTATGTTGACTCTCTTTGTTTTTTGATAAGTCTAGCTAGGGGTTTATCTATTTTGTTTATTTTCTTGAATAACTAGCTTCTGCTTTCATTGATTCTTTCTATTGTTTTAGTCTTCTCAATTTTATTTATTTCTGCTTTAATCTTTATTATGTCCCTCCTTGTACTGACTTTGGGCCTCATTTGTTCTTCCTTTTCTAGTTTCATTAATTGTGAGTTTAGACTGTTCATTTGGGATTGTTCTTCTTTCCTGAGGTAGGCCTGTATTGCAATATATTTCCCTCTTGGCATGGCCTTCGCTGCATCTCACAGATTATGTGGTGTTGAATTATTGTTGTCATTTGACTCCATTTATTGCTTGATCTCTGTTTGTGTTTGGTCATTGATCCATTGATTATTTAGGAGCATGTTATTAAGCCTCCCTGTGTTTGTGGGCTTTTTCATTTTCTTTGTGTAATTTTTTTCTAGTTTCATTCCTTTGTGCTTTGAGAAGCTGGTTGGTACAATTTTAATCTTTTAAAATTTACTGAGCTTCTTTTTGTGGCCTAGTATATGATCTATTCTTGAAAATGTTGCATGTGCACTTGAGAAGAATGTGTATCCTGTTGTGGCTGGAGTGTTCTGTAGATGTCCGTTGGGTCCATCTGTTCTAATACGTTGTTCAGTGCCTCTGTCTCTTTACTTATTTTCTGTCTGATTGACCTGTCCTTTAGAGTGAGTGGTGTGTTGAAGTCTCCTAAAATGAATGCATTGCATTCTATTTACCCCTTTAATTCTGTTACTATTTGTTTCACATATATAGGTGCTCCTGTGTTGGGTGCATAGATATTTATGATAGTTATATCCTCTTGTTGGACTAATCCCTGTATCATTATGTAATGTCCTTCTTTGTCTCTTGTGACTTTCTTTGTTTTGAAGTCTATTTTGTCTGATACAAGTACTGGAACTCATGCTTTTTTCTCCCTATTAGTTGCATTAAATATCTTTCTACATCCCTTTACTTTCAGTCTGTGTATGTCTTTGGGTTTGAAGTGAGTCTCTTGTAGGCACCATATAGGTGGGTCTTGTTTTTTTATCCATTCAGTGACTCTGGATCTTTTGTTTGGGGCTTTCAGACCATTTACATTTAGGGTGATTATCGATAGGTATGTACTTACTGCCATTGCAGGCTTTAGATTCATGGTTACCAAAGGTTCAAGGGCAATTCCCTTACTCTCTAACAGTCTAATTTAACTCACTTCATATGCAATTACAAACACAACCTAAAGGTTCTTTTTTCTCCTCCTTTTTCTTCCTCCCCCATTCTTTGTATGTTATGAATCATATTCTGTACTCCTTGTCTATCCCTTGGGTGACATCTATTTAGCCTTAGAAATACTTCCATTTATAGGAGTCACTCCAAAATGCACTGTAGTGGTGGTTTGTGGGAGGTAAATTCTCTCAGCTTTTGCTTATCTGAAAATTGTTTAATCCCTCCTTCAAATTTAAATGATAACCTTGCTGGGTAGAGTATTCTTGGTTCAAGGCCCTTGTGCTTCATTGCATTAAATAAATCATGCCACTCCCTTGTGGACTGTAAGGTTTCTGTTGAGAAATCTGATGATAGCCTGATGGGTTTTCCTTTGTATGTGATTTTTTTTCTTTCTCTTGCTACTTCTAAAAGTCTGTCTTTTTCCTTGATCTTTGCCATTTTAATTATTAAATGTCTTGGTGTTGTCTTCCTTGGGTTCCTTGTGTTGGGAGATCTGCGCACATCCATGGCTTGAGAGACTATCTCCTTCCCCAGATTGGGGAAGTTTTCAGTGATTACCTCCTCAATAACACTTTTTATCCCTTTTTCTCTCTCTTCTTCTGGTACCCCTATAATGCAAATATTGTTCTGCTTGGGTCGGTCACACAGTTCTCCCAATATTTTTTCATTCTTACAGATTCATTTTTCTCTCTGTGCCTCAGCTTCTTTGTATTCCTCTTCTCTAATTTCTATTCCATTTACTGTCTCTTCTACTACATCTAATCTGCTTTTAAATCCTCCATTGTATGTTTCATTTCAGATATGGAATTTCTTCATGATTGAATCTTTGTCTTAAATTTGTTCCTGAGTTCTTGAATATTTTTCTGTACCTCCATTAGCATGTTTATGATTTTTATTTTGAACTTTTTTTCAGGAAGATTGGTGAGTTCAGTTTCATTTGGCCCTTTTTCTGGGGTTTGTGGGATTTTGGTCTGAACCATGTTCTTTTGACATTTCATATTTCTATGTGGTGTCCTCTAGTGCCCATAAGCTCCAATCTCTGGAGCTGCTCAGCCTCTAGAGTGAGGTTGGGGGTCATAGGGTATTGGAGCTGGTGCCTGGCAGGAGGAAAGATCTGTTTCCTGATTCCCGTCTGCAGTGCTTGTCTCCTGATCAGAGCCAGTAGGCCAAGCACACAGTTGTAAGCCTCTGTGCTTTGCATCTCTAGCTATTGCAGGTGGGGCCTCCCTTTGGCTGGCCTGATGCCAGTGCAGTGACTGCTGGTTTGCAAGCCAGAGCTGTCAGGCCAGGAGGAAGGCTGGGTAGGCTGTGTGTCACAGTGGGGGGGCCTCGGAGCTGAGTAGCCAGCCAGAGGGATGGAGCACCTGAAGCTCCTCAAAGTTCCCAGCCTGCTCGGCAGGGCGTGCCCAGACAACCTTGACCAGCTCTCCCTTATCCCACGCAGCAAGCTCTGGGCAAACCCTGCCCCTTCAGCAGCCCTCTCACTGCTAGGAAGCCTGTCCAACCACCTGCCTTTCCTTTGTCCCAGAGCAGCCAGATGTGGATCCCGTCCTCCACAAATGGCTGGAATCTCAGTCCCCCAAGCACTCTGCCTGTCCTGGCTCCTCACCTCCAGAGCACCACACAGTGTAGGTTTCCACTCACAAAGCAAATCTCCAGGGCTAGGTGTTTAGCAGTCTCAGGCTTCCACCCCCTCCCTGCTCCTTTTCTTTTCCTCTTGCCAGTGAGCTGGGGTGGGGGAAGGGCCTGGGTCCCGCCAATGAAGGCTTTGGTACGTTACCCTTTTTTGTGAGGTCTGCTCTGTTCTTGAGGTCTGTATGCAGTCTGGTTTAGCTGCCTTTCCTGTTGCTGTTTTAGGGTTAGTTGTATTAACTATATTTTCATACTATTTATGGTTTTGGGAGGAGTTCTCTGTCTCACCTCTCATGCTGCCATCTTGAATCTCTGGAATTCTTCACCTCCTCTATTTTGAAATCTTTATCAAGAAGATTGGTGATTTCATTTTCACTTAGCTCTCTTTCTGGTGTCTGCTAAATTTTTGTTTGTACAAAATTTTTTGCCATTTCATTTTTCTAGTGACTCCTATGGAATAATAATTGTCTAGGTAGCACCCTCTAGTGCTCAGAAGCTCTACTCTCTGGAGCTGCTGAGCACCTGGAACAATAGTGGAGGTTTCAGGCAAGTGACACTGGTGCCTTCCAGGAGGAATGAAGTCTTTATGCTTCCCGGCTACAGTGCCTGTGTGCACTGCCAGGTCCAGTGGGCCAAGTGCACAGGGAGGAGCTTCTATGCTATGCCCCTGTAGCTGCAATAAGCAGGGTCACCCTTGGGCTGGCCTGGTGTGATGGCATGGGCAGCAGGTGTGCAGACTGTTGCCTTCCAGGAGAAAGGAGTCATAGGCTGTGTATCGCAGTGGGGTCCTTGGAGCTGCATTGCCATGCAAGGGGATGGAGCATCGGAAGCTCCTGAAAGTTCCCAACCTGCTGGGCTGAGTGTGCCGGGATGATTTTGCCCCTTTAGTATACCCCTCTCGCTGTTGGGAAGCCTTTCAAGAAGCTTGCCTTTCTTTTGTCCCGGAGTGGCCGGTTGTGGATAACTATTCACAAGTGGCTGGAATCTCAGTCTCTCTGAGTATTCTTCCTGTCTTTGCTTTCCAACCACTAATCTCCAGAGCACCATGTAATGTAGGTTCGTGCTCCTGGAGCAGATCTCCAGGGCTGGGTGTTCTGCAGTCTTGGGCTTCTTCTCCCTCCCTGCTCTGTTTCTCTTCCTCCCACTGGTGAGCTGGGGTGCAGGGAGGGCTTGGGTCCTGCCAGATCATGGCTTTGCTACTTTACCCATTTCTGTGAGATTTTCTCTTTTCCCCAGATGTTGGCACTCTGTTCTCCAGTCTTTGGCTCATTCTTTAAGGATTCATTGTATTTATTGTATTTTTGTGTTATATGTGGTTTTGGGAGGAGGTTTCTGCCTCACTTCTCATGCTGCCATCTTTTCCCCTATGTAGCCATTTATTTAATTGCATATTTACAACTCTGTCTTCCTATCTACTCTGTCTCAAGAGATCAGGAGTTGTATTGGTCTTGTTCACCACAGCATATTCAGTGTCCAGCCAAGTGCCTGTCACATATCAGGTGCTCAGTAAAAACATACTGGATGTATAAAAGCAAAAATTAACACTTGAGATTGTATCAAACTAAAAAAGCTTCTGCACAGCAAAGAAAGCCATCAACAAAACAAAAAACCTACTGAAAAGGAGAATATATTTTCAAATGATATATCTGATAAGGTCCTAATAGACAAAGTATATAAAGAACTCATACAATCCAACACCAGAAAAAACAATCTGATTAAAACATGGGCAGAGGATCTAAATAGACATTTTTCCAAAGGAGATTTACAGATGGTCAACAGACACATGAAAAGGTGCTCAACATCACTAATCATTAGGGAAATGCAAATCAAAACCACAATGAGATATCACCTCACACCAGTCAGAATGGTTAATATCAACAAGGTAAGAAACAAGTATTGGTGAGGCTGTGGAGAAAAGAGAACCCTCATTACCCTGCTGGTGGGAATGCAAATCGGTGCAGGTACTACAGAAAGCACTATGGAGCTTCCTCAGACAACTAAAAATAGAAATAGCAGTTGACCCAGTAATTCCACTTCTGGGAATTTAATCGCTAATTCAAAAAGGTACATGTATTCCTATGTTTACCACAGCAGTATTTATAATAGCCAAAATATGGAAACCACCTAAATGCCCATTTATAGATGAATTGATAAATTAGTTGTGCTACATATACACAATGGAATGTTACTCAGTCACAGAAAAGAACCAAATCTTGCCTTTGCAACATCATGGTTGGACCTTGAGGACATTGCACTATGTGAAATGAGTCAGACAGAGAAAAATAAACAATGTGATTTCACTTATTTGTAGAATCTAAAAATAGAATCTAAAAAAAAAACACAAATGAATAAATAAATAAAACTGAAATAGACTCATAAATACAGAGAACAGACTGGTGGTTACCATAGTGGGGGTGAAATGGTGAAGGGAACAGTCAGAATGTTTGGTATCCTGATCTGGGTGATGGTTACATGAGTGCACACACATGTCAACATTCATCAGGCTGTACACTAAGATTTGTGCTTTTTATTGTATGTACCTCAAAAAAAAATGAAAAACGACATTTTATAAAGCTAAAAATTAATGTAAGGGGGTAGGTCTCATGTTAAGTGTTCTTACTACCAGAAATAACTAAACAATAAGTAAATAAATATGAATGCTTTGAAAGTTTGTCTCTAAAAGCCCCAGCAAAGTGGTTCCCCACATGGAGCCTCCAGTTTGGACACAGAAGGTCAAGGTTGTGAGGAAATCCCCTTAATAGATACAGCTTGGTTATTTAAACTACCATCCACTGAGGGGAGCAGTAATCCTGAGCTTTCCTGGAAGCACTTCAACTTTAAAGACCCTCTTATCTGCTGTGTCATTAGGGGATCAGCATGGCAGCCATTAGATTAATTTCATAGACTTTCATATGGCATTTATCAACATTCACATAGCAGAGATACTGTACAGAAATGCCAGCAGGGGATGTCCAAAGCATATAACTAGTGAGAATGAGATCAGTGGGAAGCATCAAAGAGTTGAAGACTCATGATATGCGTTATAGTAATAGTTTCTCCAGGGTCCCAATGACATGGCAGATGAGAGGGTCTTTAAAGTTTAAATGCCCCTACTGGAGAGCCAGACAGCTTCATCCTGAGGGTGAACAATCAGAAAAGGGACAAAGCAGTTTTAGGCAGGCTCATGGATTAAAGGGAAATGTCTTTCCGTAAGTAGCACTTGTGATGAGTCTGTTTTGGTTAATCCTTTTTCTGTCCTGAAGCCTGGGGACACACTGTGATAGTTCCATGACTTGAGAGATGGACTGGGGAAGAGTTAGAGGCTCTCAGAGTGGCGCAGCAGAAATTGAGATTGCTGGGACTTAAACTTAAGGGGAGACCAGGTCCAAGGGTGCAGAGCTGTCCACAGGAACCAATAGAGGATGAAAGAAAAAAAGCCAGGAGTCAGCAAAAGATAAGGTGAGTGAAACTAACAGGTTGGAATGGACCCCAGCAGGAATTAGAGGTGGAAAATGTGAAACTTTGTGATGGAAAACCAGTTAGATAGGGCCCTTCAGAGCTTCAGAACCTGCCTGGCAAGAAGTTGAGACTGGAAAACAGTTCAGGCATGGAGAGCAAAGCAGAAGAGGTCTATTCGCTCAGCAGCCACATAATCACTGTTTCCTGAAGATACCTGGGAGAGCTTCTGGTTAAACCTGAGGTCCAGGGAGGTCACATGTCCCAGAACTATCAGTGGCAGGAATCCTGGGTCTAGGCCCCAGTTCTGGTTGTACTATCTCCTAGGAAAGGGGAGGCTATGGCTGTCCAAGTCAGCCCGTGTCTGGATGAGTAAGTGTCAGACTCAAGGATGAGTGAAAAGCAGGCCCACTTGGCTGTAGACCCAGGTCACATTCGCCAACAGCTTTGTTGGTGATAAGGGTGATATTCTGGTCACTATCTGCTCTACTGAGGCAATTATCTGAATATGGGTATTATTTCTTGGGCTCCCTAAAGCCCTAATCTATTGTATGGGTTCAGAACCATGAGATATTGACAGGGATGAGCATTTGGAGACCAAACAAAATAAATGAGGTGGAAAGTGAGGCCCCATAAAGTAGTCTTGGTTTCTGGCAGTTTTAAGCCTTTGGCTCAATAAGTGAGGGGCAGGAGGGATTTCTGTGTGGGCAGTGCATTGCTCCTCTGGAAACTTTTCACAGGGAGTGGCTGGTTTTGTCCAGCGTCGGCTCAGGGAACACTTGGTTCTTCCGTCGCAGGATGCTGAGTGCTGCCACTTGACTTGAAGCTTCACAGGCACTACTTGGCACAGGCACTGGTTTTCGGGCAAGCCTGTGTCAGAGATCAGATCACTTTAGGCATGAGCAGGCAGAACAATATCTGCTGCCTTTATTGTGTTTCTCAGCTGTGTCTGCAGGCAGAAACTTCAAGTTGGAAAAAAAAGAAAGAAAGAAAATAAAAAGCTAAATTTCATGCATGCTACAGAACACTAATAAATGAGATTATATCTTAAATTGTTAGTGTCAGACCTAGGGGACAATGTGACATAAGGCATCCCCAAATCTTAACTGCCTTCCAGGTCCCAGGAGGGAACTGGAGATGTTACCCATAATTATCTGGCTTGTCCGTTGGCTCCTAATGCATGGTTTCATATTGACTTTGGATTTATTGATTATATAAGCTCTGACCATGGCTTTAGGCAGTTTTACCCACACAAGCATGGTGGGTTTTGTTGATAAACAAACAGGCAAAAAAAAGAAATAAGAAAACTTATATAGAGAATGTGTTATTGTGCTGAGAATGAAGCAGAGAAACAATTAAATGGCACTCTTGTATACTCGGATTACAAGAGGACAATTACAAGGGCCCATGTTTGGGATTTACTGTCTCTAGAAATCAGATTGTTTGGAAATCAAGGAGGAACTAGAGAGGCATGAATTTTTCATGATTCATTCTTAACTTCCAGAGCAGGAATACAGGAAATATAATAATGAAATACAGGAGAACAGGCTGATAAGGCTTGGGGAAGAGAAAGTCTTTCTTAGGAGAAAGGTTGATAGGTTTCCAGATTTTCTTTCTTTCCTGAAAGGTAAGATAGAGAAATGGGCGAAGGAGGTGCATGTGGGACTAATGACTAATAACAAAGGCATTAGGGAAGGGGAGATGTTTTGGTTGTCATAAGATCTGAAAACATGGATTGGGGATCAATGAAAACTAACAGGTGAAGAGAGGCAAGAATGACTTCCCCAGAAGGAGCTAAGGTCCAGAAAACAGGGAGAAGCAGCCTCTTAGAGATGTGGATAGGGTCCTCAGAAAGAGCAATTAGGGAGCTACCCTTGAAGACTGAGCAACCGTCCAAAGCCATTATAATGTGGGGATAGATGGGAAGGACTCCCTAGGAAAGTCAACAAAAGTACTTAGTGTTACTGGGGGTGCATCAGTGACTAACATAAGGAAGCAAGCAGGTTTTGCCTGCTACTTGGGATTCCTGACCAATACACTTAGAGAATTAGGACATTAAAGGAAGACCTAGCAAAGATGCGACCTACCAGAGGCAGGCAGGCCTGGCTTAGATGTTAGTCTGATGGGAGATAATCTCCTCGGGACATCACCCTTCTCAGAGAGTGACAATGAACATGACTTGAACAATAATTGTTTTTGCTGGTCTTGCAACTCATTGACTTTATATCTCTCACTGTGGAAGAACAAATGTGATGAACATGCTAGAAAACACAACACAGGCCATGGGAAAGAGAAAGTAAGGGAGGAGGACTTGAATCCTGCAACTGTGTTAGGTCCGTGCAGGAGAGAGGAGAGGTGATCAGCTGCGAAGTGGGTTCAACTGTTAGAAGCTCACGTTTCTGAGAGGAACAAGGGAATGGCATGGTGCCTGTCCATCCCCTAGAAGTAAAGCCGCAGCAGAGCAACAGTCCTTGCATCCTGGAAGCATCGGAGCTGAGGAGGCCTGCATCCCAAGAAGCATGGGGCAGAGCTCTGGGCCCTCACTGGCCACCTCCGGGCGCAGGTTCTGCACCAGCAGCACGTTCAGTTCAGGGACTTGCTGGGGCTGGGTCTCCACTGGAAGCAAACGTCAGGCCAGAGGGGACAGTTCCACAAGAAGCAGGCTTTAGTGGCCAACCAATTCTGAGTGTCTTTGAGACCCTTGAAGCACCCCTGTAGCCCTAACTGCCTATTCACAGTTCCAGGAGAATCTGGGGCCCAGGCCCTAACAGCCTGTACTGCATCCTAACTCAGCTGTCAGACTCATGGGAATCAAAGAAATGGACACTCAGAGGTCTTGCAGACACTAGAAGGAAAAAGTGCCAGAGACTTCCACCACAGAACAAGTAGGCTTGGCACAGAGTGGTGACGTTTTCCTCCTAGACCCTGTAAATAAACTGGACACAGTTGAGCCCTGTGGGGACGTGTCTTCCAGCTGAGCTTCAGTTCCAGCTCTCTGGGTCTGGGAAGGCTCCTGCAAAGACAGATTCCACAATATTCCATTTTCTCTTAGATAACAAGGCTCTGCTGTGCTCTTAGGCAACATCACACACACTAATCTAGGAACCTAATTTTTTTCTGGAATAACCGAGAGTGCTTTTGTTTCTTAAATTTTGTGAGTATAAAGCTAGTGCTATATTATATGTATCATATTAAATTTTCAGATTTTCAAAAATGATGACATTCATGAGAGACTCTGAGGCTTGAAGAAACTATATCCATCCTAAAGAGAGGAAGAGAAGAATAGCTAAGAAAACTGAATCCCATTTTCTTTTTTGTTTTTTGGCACCAAGAACCCTTGACTTTAACTTAAGAATTTTGGATTTTGGGCTCACAAGAGCAACACATTTTCTTTTAGAAGTTTGATTCCTTCAGACTTTAATTTGCAAGAGGATTTAGTACTTGGACTTAAATTTCTCCCAAGAATTTGATAATAAAGAGGCATTTTTATTATTGGAATATCTTTATGTCATCAATTCATCTAATTTTAGAACCTCTGATAAGCTACACTGAATGACATATTTGGCATGGGAAATAGAAGAAAGAGTGAATTTTCAGCCTTGTTTTAATGTATTTAATTCTTGATTAATGTATTGGTTAGATCCATTTGTGAACATTCTGGTGGCTAAATCTACTCTTATTTCTATAGACCCAGGGGGGTCCATAAAGGAACAGTGGTGGGTGCTCTTAGGGGAAGCCTCATGAGAGTGGGAACAGGACTTCCTCCTCCCACGTGTCTGTACTGAACTTCCACTAGAGTAATGTTCCTAGTTCCTCTCTTCCCTATGTGAGTGGTTTCTGGAGCAGAATCAGCTCCCTCCAGATTCTCTCTCTGGGGCTCCACTGGCCTGCAGAGAAGGCACATCGTGGGATGGATGCCCAGCCACAAACTTGGTGTAGCCAGCAGGGCAGGCCCTGTCCATGCAGGGAATGCCATATGGTCCAGCACGACCTATGGCTGGTGGTAAGTTGACTTCAAGGAAGCAGAATTAGCTGGCCCGTGTGGCTAGACACTGGGGCCACATCCTCCCACGTACCTTTTGATCAGTCATCTCCATGTGCCTGACTCGTGTGTCTAACCCTTCATTCTCTTTTCTACAGAAGAATCATAGTGTATACTTGCATGAGTGACTCTCCTGGGCTTGTTGCTGATTGCCTATAAGGAGAGGAACATGGAGATCAGGGAGAAGGAGACATTCCCAGGGATGTAGGCAGCACAGTGCCAGTGGTCCTGGTCCTTGGTGGCAGTAGAGACAACCCTGATGACTACAAGAAATCCAAGGCTCTCATTCCAGAACCTGTAAGCATAAGGCTTGTGTGATGTTGTGAGTTATAATAAGAAATATGTATTTGCTCTTCATTTCTGGCACAGAGCTCCTAAAACCCTTGGAATTTGCTGTGGTGAATGTGATAAAGGTGTCTTTTGTTATATTAGTGAGATGACTTTTGGAAAATACCTAAGGCTGGAAAACCAACCATGTGATTAGAGGGTTGGAAGTTTCTGCCCATCCCTCTGACCTCCAGGAAGGGGAGAAGGGCTGAAGGTTGAATTAGTTTGCCAATGGCTGATGAGTTAATCAATCATGCTCACATAATGAAGCCTCCATAAAAAAATCCAAAAGGTTTAGAGAGCTTTCGGGTTAGTGAAAATGTGGAGATTTGGAGAGAGTGGCACTTACATGGAGCCTCTACACCCTTTCCCCATACCCTGTGCTTTGCATCTCTCCCATCTGGCTGTTCCTGTGTTCTATTCTTTTATAATAAACTGGCAACCTAGTAAGGAAAATATTTCTCAAGAGTTCTGTGAGCCTCTATGACAAATTAATTGAACCCCAGAAAGAGGTCTTTGGAGCCTCCAATTTATGGCTAGTGGGTCAGAAGCACGAGTACAACCTGAATTTATGATTGGCATCTGAACCTGGGGGCGGGGCTAGTCTTGTGGGGCTGAGCCTTTGCTCCGTGGGATCTGCTGCAACCTCTAGGTAGATGGTGTCAGAATTGAATTGAGTTGTAGGACATCCAGCTGGTGTAGGAGAATTGCCTGGTGGTGTGGGAAATCCACGCTCTCCACATTGGAAACTGCAGAACATCAGAGCATATATCACAGGAAAGCCATGAACTGCTCGAGTCCCCCATGGTCCACACTTGTTCTTTAACCCCAGAATGACTTGGATCATTTATGCCACACATTCCCCTGTCACTGTATTTAGAAGTTGGTGAGGAACCCCCCCTTCTTTATTTTCCTATTATATTACCCTCCCCATCTTCGCATAATTCTTACAAATTCTTCTTTGCCCATCCCTGTCTCATTATACTTCTCTATTTTTTTCACCTTATGTATTTTCTCTAAGCATCATCCTCAGGTTCCTCACTGAGCTATGGCTTAAACATGGACATCATCTAGATTTACTTCCTTATGTTTCAACATAAGCAAATACATTCTAGGGTTAATAAGACAACTTTTAACAAAGTGTAGAATAGTCTCTTTAATATTCTATTTCCACAGGTGAAAGTGTGAAAAGCCAGTCATTTCCATTTCATCAAAAATTGATGTGAATGCCTACTGTGTACATTTCAGTGTCTCTGGCACTGTGCTAGGGGTCAGGAATACCGAAATGAGAGTCACAAGTCCTGCTGTTGATGAACCTGGGGGAAAAGAGTAAGTTAAAAAGTCTTACAGAATAGTGTAAGTGGTAGAATGGAGGTATAAACAGATTATCATTTGTGTACATCAAGTTTAGGGGAGATAGAATGGACCCTAACTGGTCCAGTTGGTTAGTTGAATTGCATACAAATAACCAAGCTTCATCTGCATCTTTAATTTACCTTTTACTTACCACATCACCATTTCATAGTTACTGCAGTGTTCAGGACCCTGTATCTTACAGTTGAATTTGCTTAGGTTATGACAAAGAACCTACGTAGAAGAGATGTTCTTGGAACAGTTGCCCTGGCCTCCCTGATCCCTTTCCTCAGACACGCAGTGGCCTGTGACTGCAGGTTTAAGGGACCCCCTCAGTTCCACGACAGGTCCTCTTCAGTTTCCTCCCATAAACCCCTTCCAGAGTGGTAGTTCAAGTGCTTTTTATCAATATAAGCGGCAACATCTACGTCAGTGCTTCTTAAACTTTAACTTGCAAACAAATGACCTGGGGACTTGTTAAAAGGCAAATTCTGGTGCTGTGAGACTGAAATTCAGCCTTTCTGACAAGCTTTCACGTGATGCTGAGGCTGCTGGTCTTGGGAACACACTTTGTATAGCAAGATTTAAACGTTTAAACTAACAGAATACACACATATGATTTATCTATGTCCTTGGATAACTGCCTTTATCGAACTTTGTGGTCTAGCTATCAACACTCTCCTCTGCACCCCAGAAGGCTTCCTGGAGTAGGTGACATGCACTGAGACTTTATAAAGAGTAACTAAGGACCGCTTGTCCGCCATCCTTCCCTTCCCCTGAGACACCACTTTCCTCACATCGCCCATGGAGTGCCTACAGGAACTCTCATGTTCTACAATACCACTAGTGTTATCTCTCACACAGATGAGGAACCTGAGGTACAGAGTGAAAGCTGTTTACCCAGTAAGGCACAATGCCAGGGTCTGAACCCAGACAGACTAGCTCAAGAGCCAAGAATGGTTCTTTTCTGTCTTTCTGCTGTAATGCTCTGGTCACAGATGACTGTCCCAAGCATTCACCTCTATTTTAAGAAAAGGAGAAGAATTCAGGTGAGCCCTGTGGAAAGGTTATGTACTTTGTCTGAGACCTGAGTTCTTTTTCTTTTCTTCTTTTCTTCTTTTTTCAAAATCTGGAACTAAACCAGAATTAAAATAAGAATTCTCCCAGAAATGAAGTCAATTCAATATTACATTTATTTTCTTCCACTCCCAAAGAACTCTTTAATTCTACAAAAAGAAGGGAGGGTGAAAAAAGGAGAAAAAAATACTGCATTAGTTAGCTTGGGCTGCCACAACAAAATACCACAGACCAGAGAGCAGAAAACAGCAGAAAGGCATTTGCTTACAGGTGTGGAGGCTGGAAGTTGGGGATGGGAGTGCCAGCCTGGTTGGGTTCTGGTGAGAGCTCTCTTCCTGGTTCATAGATGGCAGGAGAGAAAATGACCTCTGGTGTCTCTCCTTGTAAGGACACTAATCCCATCACAAGGGCCCCACCCTCATGACTTCGCCTAAACCTAATTGTCTCCCAAAGACTCCAGTCTCCAGGTGCCATCACATTGTGGGCTACAGCTTCAACATATGAGTCTCAGGGGACGCATTCAGTCCATAGAAACAAATCACTGCTGGTGGATCTTCTGTATGTACTGGGTCCAGAAAAGCCATTCTTAGAGCAATCACACTGTTACAAAGCAGGATAGAAAGATATACGGTGTAGACTGTGGCATTTGTGACTAAGGGCATCTTTTCAGCAGTACCTGACTAAAATGTTCCACCTACTCTAAAACTGACTGAGGGGCTGGGGTGGAGTGGGAGGTGTGTGGGTAGCATGTGTGTATGTTGGGGGAGAGAATATACTTTCTCCTAGTTTTACAAGTGAGGAACAATTACTTGGAGTGGGCACCCGGAGGTATACTGTCCTTCTTCCCAGATTCCAATCTTCCCAGTTTAGTCAAAATTAAAATAACTTAGCCTGAGGAAACATACATTCTGCAGGACAGTCTACCCAAGAAATGAATGTTCTCTTAATCAGTTTGCAAAAAAGAAGAATGGAGATTGGCACAAAAGTTGGACTTTGTAAAATAATTTAAAAATGAGACAGCTACATGTAAGAGAATGAAACTGGATTACTGTCTAATTCCATACACAAAAGTAAACTCAAAATGGATCAAAGACCTGACTGTAAGTCATGAAACCATAAAACTCTTAGAAGAAAACAGACAAAAGTCTCTTGAATGTAAACATGAGCAACTTTTCCCTGAACACATCTCCTCGGGCAAGGGAAAAAAAGCAAAAATGAACATCAAACTAAAAAGGTTCTGTACAGCAAAGGACACTATCAACAGAACAAAAAGGCATGCTACAGTATGGGGGAATGTATTTGTAAATGACATATCCAACAAGGGGTTAACATCCAAAATAAAGAACTCACACACCTCAACACCCAAAAAGCAACTAACCCGATTAAAAAATGGGTGGAGGATATGAACAGACAATTCTCCAAAGAAATTCAGATGGCCAACAGGCACATGAAAAGATGCTCCACATCACTAATTATCAGGGAAATGCAAATTACATCCACAATGAGATACCACCTCATGCCAGTTAGGATGGCCAACATAGAAAAGACTAGGAACAACAAATGCTGGTGAGGATATGGAGAAAGGGGAACCCTCCTACACTGCTGGTGGGATTGTCAATTAGTTCAACCATTGTGGAAAGCAATATGGAGGTTCCTCAAAAACTAAAAATAGAAATACCACTTGATCCAGGAATTCCACTGCTAGGAGTTTACCCAAAGAAAACAAGACCACTGATTCAAAAAGACATCTTCACCCCTATGTTTATAGCAGCACTATTTACAATAGCCAAGAAATGGAAGCAACCTAAGTGTCCATCAGTAGATGAATGGATAAAGAAGAGGTGGTACATATACACAATGGAATATTATTCAACAATAAAAAGAAAACAAATCCTACCATTTGCAACAGCATGGATGGAGCTAGAGGGTATTATGCTCAGTGAAATAAGTCCAGGCCCAGAAAGACAAGTACAAAATGATTTTACTTATTTGTGGAGTGTAACAACGAAACAAAACTGAAGAAACAGAACAGCGGCAGACCCAGAAACTCCAAGAAGGGACTAGCAGTTTGAAAGGGGAGGGGTGGGGGAGGGTGGGTGAAGAGAGAGGAAGAAGGGGATTGAGGGGTATTATGATTGGTACACATGGTGTGGGAGGGTCACGGGGAAGACAGTGTAGCACAGAGAAGACAAGTAGTAACTCTATAGCATCTTACTACGCTGATGAGTGACTTCAATGAGGTGTGGGGGGGCTTTGATAATATGGGTGAATGTAGTAACCACAATGTTTTTCATGTGAAAACTTCATAAGAGTGTATATCAATGATACCTTAATAAAAAATTTATCTTAGAACATTTCCCTATGGAAATAAAATGCTTGCTTCGAAAAAAATTTGAGGAATTTTTTTTTCATGTGATTTATGCATAAAATTGGAGAGTGGGAGTGGGAGTCATTCTATTGTGTTCCCCTGGAAACTTGGAGTCTGGAGAGGCCACCGTGAGAAAACTCTGACCTCACATGGGCCAAAAGATCTCTTCTCCAGGACTTTCTGGCTCAGGGATGGGGAAGCAGGGATAATCTTTCTAATCACTGCAGCCATAAGATGGGCCAGGGTTTTTGTCTGCCATGTTATGTGCAAAGGGATAGAGTTGAATGGAGAAGCAGGGGTTAGAGATGGAGGGTCAGGCTGGGCTGAATTGTATCTCCCAAATTCATATGGGAAATCCTAACCCCCCCTACCTCAGAATGAGACTGCCTTTGGAGATGGGGCCTTTAGAAATGTAATGAAGGTTAAATGAGGGCATTGGGGTGGGCCCTTGTCCAGTAAGACTGGTGTCCTTAGAAGAATATATTAGGGCACAGACGCCCACAGAGGGAGGCCCAGGTGAGGATGCAGGGAGAGGATGGCATCTACAAACCCCAAGGAGTAAGGCTCTCAGAAGAAACCAGCAGCATGTTTGGATCTCATACTTCCAGCCTCTAGAGCTATAAGAAAATAAGTTTCTGTTGTTTGATCCACCAGGTCTGTGGCATCTTGCTATGGCAGCTCTAGAAAATGAATAGTCTCTCATCCAAGTACTTCTGAAGCCCAAGCACATTCCTGCTCTTGGGGGTCATGAGACAACACAGTATCCTGATGATAAATTCTGGTTTTATTCCAAGCTATTTTGATATAGGTTTTTATTCCTTAAGACCAAAGGAGTCCTGACTAATACATTGATTAACAATAGGAGTCAGCCAGTGAAGGGAGGTGGGGAAACCCATTCAGTGACTGCAGAGGCGTGGAACCCCAGGAGTGGCTGGGGCACCGGGTTGGGGAGCAGGCCAGCCTGGGGGTCTCTCTTGCTCCAGCATGAAAGCTCTGGGGCAGGGGGGTGTTGACGTAATTTAAGCAGGGAAATGACACAATCAGATTCGAATTTTTGAAAAATAACTGACCACAGGAAGTTGTGGACTGGGAAGAATTTAAATTAGAATGCCAGTGCAGAATTCTACAGGAGATATCATGATGCCTGAATCAAGGGTCTGGCCATGGGGAGATGGCCAGGTGTAAGGGCACTTTTTAGAAGGTAAAGTTGACATATCTTGGTGACCAAAGGTGAAGGAGGGAGAAATTGAGGGTGCCTCCCAGATGTCTTGTTTAGGTGACTAAACAAACAGTGCTGCCTGTTGTAGGGAAAGAAGATGCAGGTGGAGGGCAGGTTTGAGAGGTAGACAGGATGGGCTCAGTTTTGCATGTATACATTTAGGAGGGCTTTGGGGGCATTTGTTGAAAAGGAGTCTGGTGTGAAATAGGAGGCTGCAGTTGTGGGGAGAAGTCTAGACTGGAGAGGAAATGTGGGTGCAGATGCAGCTGTCCAGAGGGAGGAGGGAGGAGAACCCGAGTGAGAAAGAGGAGCCCTGGATGAGACAGAAGGAGTGGTCGGGGGAGGAGGAAAGCAAGGATGAGAGGTCACTGGGGGGTGTTGTTCAGAAGTGCCACGGGCAGCAAGAGCGCAAAACAAGTAAGGGTGGGAGAGTTTCCACTGGTGACCTTGAACCATGTGTGACCTTGGAGAGAGAGACCCCTTTCAAGGAGTACAAAAGGGTGAGACAGTGGGAGGCCAGGTTGTCGTGAGTTGAGGAATAAACAGGGGGGGGGGGGTTCCGGGGCAAGGCAGTGGCAAAAATGAATGTGGACAGCTCCTGTATGACAATCGGTTGTCAAGGGAAGGGAAGAGAAGGAGGCTGGATGGGTGTCCCTAGGCTGAAAGAAAGTGTGCTTTCGTAATACAAAGGATTTCAGCATATTTTTGTGCCAAGGTAGTAAAATTGTATGGAAACTGAGGATGCCTGAGAAAGAATGTTTGATATGTTAATTTATATGTAATTATCGAGCACTTACGGAGTGCCAGGCACTTAGTGAACACAGCAGACAGGGTCTTGAGGCTCCTGGGTTCCAGCCGCTCAGTGTCCGGAGCTGGAGGAGCAGGTGGCAGGGGACACAGAAAGACAGATGAGGGGACAAGGGGAGGAGTCCCAAGTTCACTGAGGCAAAAGGGAAGAAGGAAAGGCTGGGTGGGGACACAGGTAGTTTTGTCGGGACCAGAGTGGGAAGTGGGGGCTGCCTCTGCTCTTCTATAAGCGGGTGCACAGAGGGGACAAATGTAGCTTGGAAGGTGAGAAAGGCAGAGTTTGGAATTCTTGGGGGGTGTGGGCTAAAAAGCTGACTAAAGAGATGCAGGTGGCTACAGGGACACACAGCATTGAGGGCCTGGCTGAAACCAAAGGAAATGCATCAACTCCAAATCTTGCAGAGGCGTGATTTCTGCATTGGAGCCCCGTTGCCTCGGGCAGGCTTGGGGGGCCAGTGACCTGTTCATGCTTGTATTCCTCAGGTCACTCTCTTGATTCACCACCTTTGATGGCTCAGTGGTAGAGGCCTAGAACCAGGCTTTAAGAATTTGGGGACCAAGATGAGGCTCCAGGGAAAAGAGTGCTAGAATGGCGCAGCAAAGCCTCCAGACGTGCTGGATTATGAATTAGAGGCATGAGTGTCACGTTCTTGCTGACTCTGTCCAGTGACCCCACAGCCCACCCAGCTGAAACACTACAGCGTGTGTGTTGGGACCACTGAAGACCGATGCCTTGTGAGGTTTCTATCACCATGTGACTTGGATAATATTTGTAGTATTAATTCATGGGTTTGTTCTTTTCACGCTGCTGTCCCCTTTTTCCTTCTCCCTGTTCGAGCAGGTAGTGGTCCCTGTGTTTACTGCCCTGGGGGCCAGGTGTGTTCCAGGAGGAGACAGACAACCAGCAGGTCCTTCTGGCTTTGTTTCCCAAGAGCCTAAATTCTCAAGGGAAATGGATGAGGCTGTAGAGACAAAGTGTTTTGAAGAAAGAGAAAAACAGGATTTATTAGTTTCCTAGGACTGCTGGAACAAAGTTCCCAAACCTGAGTGGCTTAAAGCAGCAGACATTTATTGTCTCACAGTCCTGGAGGCTAGAAGTCCCAAATCAAGGTGTCAGCAGGGTCGTGCTCTGTCTGGTGGCTCTAGTGGAGAGTGCTTCCCGCCTCTTCCGGCTTCTGGTGTTGCTGGCTGTCCCTCATGTTCTTGGCTTGTAGATGCATCATCCCAGCCAATGGCTATCTTTTCCCTGTGTCTCCACATAGTCTCCTGCTGTGCGTGTATCTCTGTGTCCAAATTCCCCTTCATATAAGAATACCAGTCATACTGGATTAGGGTCCACCCTAATGACCTAATTTTAACTTGATTACCTCTCTAAAGGCCCTATTTCCAAATAAGGCTACATTCTGAGGTACTAGGAGTTAGGACTTTCACATATCTTTTTTGGTGGGTCACAGTTCAACCCATAATACTGGACTTTCTCTGTACTGACTGGCTTTGTGACATTGATGAAGAGATGAGAGTGAGATTCAAGAGAGAAAGGCCTAGACGATGGAGCCTCCAGTTTGAAAGACCATGGGCTATGGAGGGTCTGAGTGGCTGTGTCAACAGGACCACCTTCGTGCCAGTCTGTGTGGACTGCGGTGTCTTCTCCATGCACCCCCAGATGCCCTGATACCATGGAGCTTTAGGACAGTGGCACAAGCTTGGTATGTGTGGGGCACTTCCCTCACAAAGAAACTAGGTTTATCATTAGAAAATATGGGAGATAATTTAAAAAATTACGTTGCTTGTATACTTAAGCTTGTGAACCAAGATTTATGCCGGCTGCACTTGTCTTTGACCCACCCTGCGCCCCCCAGCAGAGCTGTCATTACTGTCAGTGCCTCTTTTTGCCCGGCTTTCAACAAGCCAGATGCTGATCGTGCCAGCAGTTATGTTTTCTAACACATATTAATCACCAGCTACTTGCTTTTCTCTCCCCTACAGATTTTTCTGTCCAATAGGACCAGAATCAATATTTGTAAATGTTGTATGGAAAAAAACCCTATTGCATGTTTTAATGGAACAGATGATGAACCTTGGAAAATATTCTGCCTGGTCACTTTATCTTTTCCTTTTAATTTCTCTTCTTGCACTTAAAAAAATTTATTTTTTCATTTGATACATACCATAGATGGAAGCAAAGGAGAAAAATGACATATGGAAAAGAATATGATTTCATAATTGGAGAAGGAATTATGTTCAGAGATGGAAAACATGCAATAATTTTCTATAGTGAAAGCAATTTCCTTCAAACCTAAGTCATAACTTTTTATCCTGTTCACAATTTTGCAGTTTCCACGTTTCCTCAGGAAAAAAAAAAAACAAAAAACACCCAATTTCCTGACCTTGCTTAAAAAATTCAGTTTGGGAAGCCTGCCACTTAGCTTGCCCAAAGCCATGGATTTGTGGGAGGCGGCCTCATCCTGCAACACAGCAGCAGCTGGAGGGGCCCCAGGCCAGGCCTCCACCCCTTTTGTGTCTAAGTGGCTGTGTGATCTCAGAGGCAAAATAAACTCAGGGCCTCAGTGGTGCTTATCTCATCAGAAAATGTGAATTCTTTCAAAAACCAAGTATGCATTCTTTATCAAATACTGAGCACCCACTATGGGATGGGCCCAGGAGGCTAGGTGCTGGGGACATGATGGAGAGGATGGAAGGATGGAGTTGCCCAGACTCTTGGAGTTCAACATCCTAGGACGTTAACTTAAAGCCCAAATAAATGCTCTGTAAGAAGATACCAGTGTGACATAAATGCAGAACAGGGAAGTCTGAGCTCATCTGGGATTCAGGGGAGGCTTCTGAGGAGGACCCTTCAAGCTGTGATTAGAAAGATGGGTAGGAGTTACCCAGGCAAAGGCACTGGGCGTGGGCCTCTTGGACAGAGGATCTGGCACCAGCAGGACTGTGAACGGGAAGGGGGCGCAGTGTATACAAACGGCAGAAAGATGGGCGAGACGGCTGTGACGAGGTGGTAGGGAGACCAAGCCACATGCACATCCCGGGCCAGCTGGGCCAAGCAATGCATGGAAATTGTGTGTGTGTGTGTGTGTGTGTGTGTGTGTGTGTGTGTGGTCATCCATCCATCCACAACAGTCCTCTGGCAACAGATGTCACGATAAAAAGCAAGTCTCTGAAAGTCTTTGAGATTCTGATTTTAAGGACAGATTTTGGGTTTATGAGATCCTTGGGCGTGTCACTTAGTTCACAATCAGTCAGCTGAGAAGCAAGACTGAACAGTAATTAGTATTTGAGCCCTCTGCAGCTCCAAGATTGCCTCTACAGGATGATACAGTTTTTATTAAAAATATAGACAGGTAGACGGCTATGTAGATCATCTGGAAAGATGCACATCAAAAATGTGATTTCTGGCTTATGGGATTTGTCAGGGACTTCAGATTTTCCTTTTCGGTACATTTTACATTTTCCAACTTTTGGTGAGACATTTTTTAAAGAGCTCTCTAAAAATACAACTGAGGGCACGTGAGTGGCAGAGTCCTGTGCAAGTCACCAGGCATGTAGGGCCTTCTAATTGGGAATTGAGTAGGATGGGGTCAGGATACCGTGAATGCTGGGGCCTCAAAGGGGGTTACACAGAGGAAGGACGCTGTGGACTGAACTGTGCCCGTCCCCCTCCAAATTTGCAAGAGGAAACCCTACCCTCCAATGTGACTGTATTTAGAGTAAGGAAGTAATTAAGGTTAATTGAGGACCCAAGGGTGGGTCCTTGGTCTCACGGGATCCCCAGATCAACCTGTAAGCACCAGAGAGCTTACCCCACTCCTCTATGTGAGGAGACAGCAAAAACATGGCCATCCGCAGGCCTCCATCTACAAGAAGGCTGGCTCGCAGTGGAAAAGAATTTGCCAGCACCTTGACCATACATTCCAGCCTCCAGAACTGTGAGATTAAGTGTGTGTTGTTTAAGTGCCCAGACTGTGGTATTTTATGGCAGCCCATGCTGACTCCAGGGGTTAAGCTCCCTGGTGGCAGCCTCCTGGGAAGACTTCACAAAGTAGAAATGTAACTTGCACCTTGTTCAATTTCATTACATTTCAAGTTATCTATGTTCCATTCATGAAGGAAAATCATATGGTATCATGTAACAGCTACATCCAAATCAATAGGTCCTAATAAGTACTGAAAGCATGTACATGTGAACATATGTACATCCATGTGCATGTAGTACATGGAGGGGCAAGAACACTGGTCCCCAAATAAAATTTGAGCCAAATGCTATCCAGTGGGACTGAAACAAACAGGATCTTGTACTGCACTCTGTGCGGCCAGCATCTTGGCACCTAGACTTCTGGGAGGCAGAGAACTTCAGTCTGTGAAGAGGGCAACAGTACAGAGGTGCTGCAGACATAGGGGTGAGCTCTTCCCTATGGAAGAGGCACAAGTGGAGGGTATCGGAGGCAGTGCTGTTAAATTGTGAAGAATGGATAGGAGTTCCCTGAGCACAGAAGGAGAGGAAGAGAGAGAGCCCAGGCTCACGGGCAGGAACTGTGTCTTGTTCTCTGTGCCTAGTACCTAGCTGTTGCTCAAAAGCAGTTTGTGGAGTGGATGGATAGAGGGACACAGAGGGCAGAGGAAACAGCATGTGCAAAGGCCCTGGGGCCAGGAGCAGCATGAGATGTTTGAAAAATTACACTCTGATACTTTTGGAGCCAATAGTGTATGTGTGGGGGTGAGGTAGTATGGAAGGGCAGGAGGGTGCCAGGGTGGAGGCGAGAGAGCACAAAGGAGATGAGGTTGGAGAGATAGACTGGAGCTGGGTCTTGCAGGGCCTTGTACCCTGCACTTGGAGGTCTTGGTTCTGTTGGTAGTAGCCTCATAGATTCATTGGCAAGTGGCAGAATCAGGGTGGTAACCCAGGTCTTGGGGTCTTGGGCCACATTTTCTCCATTTCCATCCCACACTCACCTCTTTATGCATCTTCACCTATGGCTTTGCAGAGAGGGGCCTGGCCCAGAGGCCTGGGGGCAGGGCCAGGCATGGAGATGTATCTGGGCACTTATATGCCCAGGCTTCCAGGGCCTGGTCCTCAGGCAGCGCTGTAAAGGGCAAGCTGTCTTCTCTTCCCTTTTTCCTCTGATGCGCTTGCTCATAGTCAGTGTCCTGAGGCTCACTGCTCATGCACCATGCAGCTGCTCTCTGAGCGGCACATACCAGTTTCGGACTTGATTGGTAGGAAACCGGAGAAGCTCTGAGGAAGGTCTAGAGCAGGGAGGTGAGCTCTGAGAGGTACCTTCCCGAGACTGTGGGGAGGTTGTGGGGAGCTACAGCCAGGAAAGGAGCTGACATGCCTGTCTCCTGGAGCCAGCAGTGGACACTGAAGAACAACAGTGTGGATGCCTAATGGAGAATGTTGGGGGCCACGAGAGACTATGAGTTCCACAGAGAAACACAGAACAGGGGCTTTTGGATGTTGGACAAGGAGGACTGTGGGCAGGGACTAGACAGCTATTCTGAAGGAGGGAAGTACTGCCCAGACTTGTCAGTCCATGGTGTGTGCAGAGAAGTCTTACCTGTGGGCTTGCGGACCATCCTTCCCACCCCATGCACCTGCCATTATCCATAGCCAGCCTCTGCCTTCACCTTCTGATCGCAGACTGGTAGAAACAGTCATCAGAGGCTTCCCACCATAAATGTTCCATAGAGTGTGAAAACCCCAGTCCCATGGCTCACCAAATGGTTGGTGCCTTGTGCAAACTGGATAAAGACACCCCTTCTCTAACCCCCTACAACCACCTGCTGCAAACAGCCTTCGCCACCATGTTTGCACATCCCCAGCACTCCCCAGTAGCATCAGTCTTCTCACTTTATAAGGCCCCCTTCCAAAAGAGAGACTCTCAGAAGATCCTGCATCAGGGACGCCTGAGTTGAAGATGTGGACGGATGCATTTTCAAAGTGCATTGTCAAGTATGCATGGGGAGAAATGGCACGTGAAACAGAAAGCAGCCACTCCCAGGTGCTGCTGCCTCTCTTTCTCCATCTCTGTGGTGAGGCTCCTGGGTATCCCAGCCTCAGGATGAGACCCCAGATGCTTCAGTGAGACTCACTCTCTGCCTGCTACAGATGGTTCTTGCTTCATACATATTTCATCTGTTTAGTGTATGTGGTTTGGGGCAAATAAAAGCAAAGTGATTTTTGTGTCTCCAGCTTTACCATCAATATTTAGAGATTGTATTTCCACCAAGCCTCCAAGACGTAACTAATGCAAACAGTCCCTGTTGAGGGGCACTTGAGCCCTCCACAGAGATGGGGCTCAAGGTTGTAGACTCCCATTAGCAAACTGGCATCTCCTCCTCTCTTCTCCCCAGGGCACCCTTGCATGAAGCTGCAATGCCAAGTTATTTCCCCAGAGAAATGTTTCCCTCACATAGTACGTTTTGATCAAGCATGTCACACATCCCCAACTGTAACCAACCATCTTTCCACCAGCCTCTGCGTGATAACTGACATCGATGAGCTCAGCACATGCAGAGTGCTGGGGCCAGAAATCTTTCAAAAGATTAGACAGAGGCATGAATCTGGCACCAAAGCAGGGATTAGAAAATATGGTGAATAACAAACACAGAGGCTGTTCAGATTCCCCGTAAGATTACAAACTATCAGAAACGGCCAGAAGTCCTGTAATCGGTCTTGGCCTATCTCATTCAGATCTTCTGACAGCACTTATCAGTCCCTTTTGGTCTCCCAAGGAGATTAAAAAACAGGTAGTCAAATAGAAATAGTCATTTGAATATCTTTGTTTCCACATATGTCTCCTTCAAAGAAGTCAGATCTGATCATGTCACCATACTGCTTAAAATCTGATGCTCAAAGGAAAAAGCACAAATTTCTTAGCATGCAAGTCTCTTTCCCCTGGTATCATTGGACTCTCCCGGTCTCCTTGCCTGTGCTCACGTGTGCTTGAATTATATTTAACTACTTGGGGCTCCCGTGCACTGTAACACCACATGTCTTTGCTAATGCAGTTTATCAGCCGGAATGCCGTTCCACACATTACATGCTTGGTCTCCTCCAGCTCATCTTTCACATCTGGCAGAGGACACTCCTACTGCAGGAACATTGTGCTTGCATATCTATGTTACAAAAGTCTTTATAAATTCCTTTTTTCTAACATTGTCAAATACATTCTCACTGTTTGCTCACACATCTGTTCCTTTGCTGCAGTCTGAGCTCCCATCTTCACAGAAGAGCTTATTCTTTTTTGAAACCCTGGTGCATAGTAAGTGTTCAATGAACACTTGATGAATGACACAGAATGGGATTCCATTTTAAAGAAGAGAGAGAATATTAAATCCATGTGATTGGTGAGAACCAGTCGTATGTTCTCACAGGGTTTAGAATAGGTTTACACAGTTATAAGTAACTGTAAAAAAGAAACTAACTGTAGAATTCTAATGGAAGCAAAACTACAGTATTTTATTTGAATATTTACTTGCATTATTCATTAATTCAATAATTAATTATTTAAGTCTATTAAATGTTCTAAATACCAGGGATTCAGCAGCAAACAAAAATAGAAAAAAATTCCTGGCTTCATGGAACATGCATTTTAGGACTCAGAACATAGTGGTTAGGGTGGGCTCTGGGTTCAGCTCCAGGCTTCATCATTTACTAGCTGTGTGACTTGCGGAAATTACTTAACTTTTTGGTACCTCAGTTTTCTCATCTGTAAAATGGGGATAAATAATAGTGCCTACATCATAGGGCTGTTGTGAAGATAGTCAATACATGTGAAACGCTGAGAAGACTGCCTCACACAGAGTATGCACTCAACAAACATTAGTTATTACTGTCTAATAGTTCATTGTAGAGCTGAGCAAACAGAAGTATGGACTCCACCTTGTGCTGTTGCTCTCATCTCTCACTCAGGTGTCCCCAGAGCAAATTAGCCTGTGAATACCTGTGCGTGGTCTGCTCTGCCACTTCCCTTGTGTATGTCTTCCAGCTGGAGCTCTATCCTCAATCCCACTCCTGCCCCTTACCCTTTGTCTCAGCCTTTTCCTTTATGAACACTTGCTTGTCCTTAAGGTCTTAGCTTAGAGTTGTTCTGTCTGGGGAGCCTGCTAGTATAGAAATCAGAACTATTAGAGTGAAATGAAGTCAGGGCTCACTGCAGATTGTCCACCTAGATAAAAAATTGACATTATATTTATAAGTGAATAATTCAGGTGAGCTCTTATCTTACATTAATCTCACTGCTCAGCTTTATGTTTTCCAGATATAGGCAGAGGGAAATTGTGGGCAGTTTTTGTAGGAATGGAAATCATCTCTCTTGAGTACTCAGCGCAGGGTCCTGGTGCTTATGAACTCTGTGCCCTGGAAAAAGTTATTCAGTTTCTCCCCATCTTAGTGTTATCGTCTGCAGAATGGAAGCTGGTTGCAGAAATGACTGCCTCATAAGTCAAAATGAGAATTAAATGGGACAATTATACAGTCTTTACTACAGTGCCTGGAGTAGAGTAAGCATTCAATAAACGACAATTCTTACTTATTATTTTTTGATGAGTCCAGCTTGTTACCTTGTGTAATCCCTTGACCCATGCTATGGTATTTTAATGCCAAGTCTGGAAAGGAGTGAACATTGCAGTAAATATCCTCCTTACTATAAATTGCTTCCTTTTCTATCATAAGACTCCACAAAACAAACAAATCTACTGCATTCTACCCCAAATTCCTTTCTTCTTCCCTTCAATAAATACTTTTTGAGGATATTGGTAGAGGTCAATCTGGTTTTCTACAATAACAATCTCTAAATTTCAGTAGTTTAAAATACCAAAGGCTTATTTATTGTTCATGTTATGTACCATTGAGGCTTGGCAAGAGGGCTCTGCTCACTGATTACACTCAGTGACCTGGGGACAGGGCAGCCATTGTCTGAAATGTTTTTGTTGCCCATGGCCAGAGGAAAGAGAGCTGTAGATGGTTTCTAGCCAGAAAACAAGTGCTTCAGCCTAGAAGGGGCACCCATTGCTATACCCACCACCCACCAAGCTCTGCAGGCCCCTGCCCCTCCCGTGCCCAAGGGAGCCAGGAGGGAGAGAACTACTCCAAAAGGGAAGAGAACTCCAGGAAGGCCATATTTGAGCAGGATACCAACTATATGCAAAGCACTGTGCTAGTCTGGTAGAAGATAGGATGACACATAAGCTATGACCTTGGTCCTCGGGTGACCTACAATGTTGCAGGAGAGATAAGAGACATCAGAAGGCAGAACAAAACAGACACTACTGCTGAGCTTCCAGCAGCATTCCGCAGGGCCCGAAGGGTGAGCAGGCTAAATAATTCCCACAGCACTGCTTTGGACACTGAAGAAGTTCATTAGCAGGGTCCTGGCAGGGACTGTAAGATGTTATGTGGGAGATAGAACCAGGATTGTAATAGCTCATCATTTTGAAAGTTCTAGTGTAAAAGGCTGTCATCCTCAGCACCATCATTATTTAAACGTCTGTCTGTCTGCCTGAGGGACCAAGCAAGTAGCAGACGTGGTTCTGCCCTTATGGAGAGCTTGGGAACTGGGGAGCCACAGGCAGATCGAGCCCAGCAGGGAGGTGAGTGAGACACACACACAACATGCCTCACACTCGGCAGGAATCATGCATATGCTGAATCTCATGCACAATTTAGCTTTCCAATGACAGACAGTTACTGCGTACTAATTCAGGGCAGGAAGATAGGGAGGGCAATGTGGGGAAGCGGAGATACATGGATGTGAAAGCCTGGGCCCTGCTGTCAAGGTGCTTGTCATATATTTAGAGAGGGGACACAGAGATACAGGGAAAATATCACAATCAAAATATAGTAGAGATTAGTGTCTAAATGGGTGATTCAGGCCTGTTCCATAGCATTTGAGCAGAGAGCGAAACATCCCTGCTGGGAGAAGGCCCGGGGCACAGACAAAGGAGGCCTGCCTTTGCCCTGATGTGGGTGAAGTTTTGGCTGTTGGGGAAAAGGGATGGAGTGGGAAGTGGCATGTGCGAAGGTGATTAGGAAGGACAGTGAAAAGATCCAAGTGGAGTTCAGCCAGCAGAGGGACTTCGAGTAGGTGAGCTGCAGCCAGAGGGGAAGGGGCTGGGGAACATTGCAGTTTCCAGGGTTGGAGTTACCCACAGGCCACTGGGGACTCTTTGAAGCACCAAGCATTTAAGGTCAAGGCCTATGTTAAATGTTTTACAGGTGTTAGGGTATTTTGTCTTCACACCAATTCTCAAAGGTTAGCAGGTGTATAGATGAGAAAACTGAGGCTCAGAGGTCCCCTGGTGATTCCCCTGGTGATCTGCGGATCACACCCAGGCCTTTCTGCCCTTAAACCTCACAGTTTCTTTCACATGACACTCACTGTCCGTGAAGGCTGGGGGGTAGGAACATGACCTAGTTACATGACACGTGAAAAAGATCAAGTGAATGTGGCACAGAAGATGGATGGGGGAAGAGAGACTGGTGGCAGGCAGATTTATGAGAAGATAGAAAAATCAAAATTTTGGTAAGGGCCTGAACTGAGAGAATGATGAAGGAAATGGATGGTACCACAAACTGTAGGGAAGTCACAAGGAATTGCCAAATTGGGAGAAAAGATGATGACTTTGATTGTAGACACACTGAACCGTTGTTACTTAGTATTACAGGACCAGATTCATGAAATGTTAATGGTTAGAAGCACAAACACTGTTTAATCTCCCAAAGCCTCAATTTCCGCCTCTGTCAGGACTGCTGTAATGATTGGATGAGGAAATGCATGCAAAATATTGAACACAGTGTCTGAGAAACATCCAGAACACCTGATTGGTGGTAGCTGAGATTTTATGAGAGAGAAGGGTCAGAGCCTAGGAACATGTCTTCTCCGAGGGTTACCTTTCTTGGCTGGGAATTGTGGCAGTGAGTCGCCTGGAAACTCTGCCTGCAGCTTCCATGGTGACAGTTTGATTGATCTTGGGTTTGCCCATTTGGATACCTGCCCTTCGGCATCCCCACCTCCATGGTGGAGGCTGGCCTGCCCTGTGATGTGCTGAGCGTGAGATCTCTGGGTTTCCTAAAAGGGGAAGACATGGCACCCAGCTTCCTGTCCACTGTGATTCTGGAGCAGATAAAGCTCGTCTGTGTCCCACCCAACTCCACTCTCTTCATGCGGAGTCACTGCGTGTTCTGTGCCAGGTGAGCGTTTGAGAGAAGAGACCCCAAAACCCGACTACCATCACCACGAGGCCACAGAAACACTCCCTGCTCTTATACCAGTGTTACCTGCTGCCAGAGAACCTCATAAACAAACTCGGGTGGGTAGTAAAAAGAAGTCCCACACTAGGCCTGCAGTTGAATTAACATCTCAAAAGCCCCAGTGAATTACATACATAATAACTAGGTTTGTCCTCAAAAAGGTCATTCTGCCAGCCTCAAGCACATCACAAAAAAAATCTATATTAAAAATCAGCATCCCATAAAAAATTGAAGTGAAAAAATGCAATGTTGAGTCTGATTTTCACAGGGACTAAGGCAACCCTGACATGAAGCAGGGATCCCCAAATCTCAGAGTGACCGCAGGTCCCGGCCAGCCGTCTGTGTAATAAAGCCGAGGGATCCCGGAAGCCATGCGCTTGTGTGTAGCTTCTTGGACACTGAAGAATGGCCGAAGGGTGCAGCTGAAGGTCTGGCTTCCGGCTCGCACTCTCTTCACCTGCCCCCAAAGCCCAAACAGGGCTTGCCGGATCTAAGGGTTACCAGCCTTGATAATTTACTTTATTCACATATGCCTGCATCAATTCTTCGAAATCAGACATGAGTTGCCTGTAACGTTTCCTGTCGTCACGAGCACCTGGCTTCCTCTCTTTATCCGCTTGTTCCCTGCACTACAGTCCGAGCTTCTGTCCCTGGGCCTGAGAGAGGCCTTGTAATTTGGTAAATCCACATCGAGCAAGTTGGTAGCTTTCCTCCCGGAAGTTACCTGTGACCTGGGAATAGGCCCCCCTTGAGAAGAGGCCCCAGGGAGCCCACTGTGGGGCCCACCTGCCACTGGCAAAGGCAGATGGCCTGGCGTCGCTGATGTCGTTTGAAGAGCTGCACAAACGAGTGTGGTGGAAATGATGGCGTGATGTGGCCCTTGAAAGGCTCAGCCTCTCTCGTGGGATATGAAAACTTGAACATACTGGGGACCTGCTGAGTGACAGAGGAAGAAATTGGGGTTTAGAAGGCCAAGATTGACCTGTCAAACATCAAAGCTCCCCTTCTGAGAGCCTCAGTTCCCTAACCTGCCAATGGGGGCTACAAAATAAGGATGAAACTAGACTGTCGTAAATTACAAAAAAGAGAAAAGGACTTCGCTTCCCCTTGGAGCGCCACTCTTCCCCGTGGACCTGCCTGCCTGCCTTGGGGCGGGGGCACAGACACATTGTGGGCCCAGCCCCTGCCTCCCGGTGTGGACCATCCAGGGCTGCTGGCCGCCTCTCCTGCGCCTCCCTGCCCTTCTCCCCATGACGGAGAGAGGACGTCGGGCTGGTAGAGTTTGGGTACATGACCCACAGGTCCCCATGGGAGCCCCTCTGTAGTCATGGGAAGCTGGACCTACCGCCCTCAGAAGACAGCATGGTGGAGGCGCCTGGCAGTGCCCCAGGGTTGCTCTCCGAGCTGTGCCTGGAGGGAAGGCCTCCTCCACGCCACCCTCCCACTGCCACCTCTGCTGCACATGCTCTCCTAAAACCTAAAGGCCCCCTCTTCCCTCGTTCAGCCAAGGGAGCGGGCGTGGCCAGGGCCTGGTGAGGCTGTGAGTTGGGGAGGCTCAGGGCTACACAGGGAGGGCCAGCCTTTCACTCCTTCGATGTTGGGGGCTGTTTCAGGAAAAGGAGACCTGTACCTCAGAGCCACGGGGAAGGTCATTTAGGCAAACTTCAGTTTGTGGAGTAGCTGTGTGCCGTAGATCAGATCCCGCCTCCTAGGTCACATGGGACAGTGAGGGAGGCCCCTCTCTTACACTCTCTCTTAGTTTGTGGACATTACCCAGACCAAGAGGGAGAAAGAGACACCGGTCCCTTCATCCCTACCTAGCACAGGGAGCCACCAGCGGTAGTGTCCCGTGGTCGTGTCCCAGGCACTCCCCTCTGACTGCAGCCCCTCATCCCCATCCCAGGTGCATGGGTGCTCGTAGTTCAGTGTGAACTGGAAGCCCCTCCCCTCCGAACATTCCTGTCAAGTGTTGCCATCACCCCTCAGACAGGGGAATGGTAGAGGGTGACTCTTTGCCTTCTGACCTGCTTGTAGGGCCACGGGAAACTCAATTATGTTTGTAAAACTTCTGGGTTACAGTGAGTGAAGTAAGACAAAATATTTGAATTTGCAAATACCATAGAAAATCTATGACCTGGAGCTGCCAGATCTTTTCTCCTAACTTGACTGCTTTCTCAGGGGGTCTTTCTGAATTATCAGCGGGTCCTGGGCTTCCAGAACTAGGACCAGGGAGCTCATATTTATTCCTCGTCATTTTTTCCCATAGTTATTGTCACCCTAGTCAGACAGGAATGAGGAGAGAAGCCAAGGTAAGGGGAGAAAATTAACCTGGGCCATGAGGCAGGGGCCACTCTCCTTTGGGCATTAAAAGGGACAGTCAACCTCTCCTCTCTCCAGATGCTCTCTACCCATTTATCTCCACCCTCTCTGACTTCTGACTGCTGCAACCTTCCAAGACACACTTTAAAGGTAGGAAAATGAGGGAAGATTTGCAACAACATGGATGGAGCTGGAGGACATTATGCTCAGTGAAATAAACCAGGTGGAGAAGGACAAGTACCAAATGATTTCCCTCATTTGTGGAGTATAACAACGAAGCAAAACTGAAGGAACAAAACAGCAGCAGACTCACAGACTCCAAGAAGGGACTAGTGGTTACCAAAGGGGAGGGGTGGGGGAGGGTGGGTGGGGAGGGAGGGAGATGGGGATTGAGGGGTATTATGATTGGCACACATGGTGTGGGGGCGGATCTTGGGGAAGACAGTGTAGCACAGAGAAGGTAGATAGTTACTCTGTGGCATCTTACTACACTTATGGACAGTGACTGCAGTGGGGTGGGGGGTGACTCGATAATATGGGTGAATGTAGTAAACACTGTTTTTCATGTGAAACCTTCATAAGAGTGTATATCAATAATACTTTAATAATAAAAAGTAAAAGTGGGAAGGAGAGAAGGAAAGAATACTTTATAACGACCTTGAAAGAACTGTAATTCTAAGATTGAAAGAGAGTGTGCTAAAATGCCCCCAAATCAACTAATTTTAACTGGCATTTATATATACCTTATCTTCTTTCTAACGTGGTGTGAGGAGCCTCCAACAAAAGAGGCAGACATAAGAGAGGAAAAATTCAATCATTTAATCAGAATTCACTGAGACTCTATTATGTGCCAGGTACTGGAGGTGAGGGAGTTCAGTCCGCAGAGAGCAGGGGTATCAGCATAATTTATCGCTGTGTAACCCGGGCAAGGCGTTTGATATCTTTGAACATCAGTTTTCTGCTCTGTAAAACAAGTTAATATCATCCTACCTGCTTGTTGTATGGATTTAAGTGTATGTACAGTGTTTACTACAGGCTCTGGCAATCACATGAGCACTTGATACATAGTAACTTTGGCCGTGATTATCTATTCTGTGCTCAGAAAGGCAGTGAAGGTGGGGACATTGTCTTTGCTCTGTAGGAGACACAGAGGTGGGAAGGACTCAGAGTGTTTGGGGAAGAGCGTACAGGTGCTGAGTAAGTGGGATATGAGCAATGGCAGGAAGGAAGCTGGGCTGCACAAGGCCTGGCTCCGCATTTGTCCAATCAGCAGTGGAAAGCCACTGAAGCCCCAGCCACATGGCTGTTTAGATAGAGCCTTCTTTCAAAGTGTGATCACTGTTTCACAGTAATGTGGAAGATGGATGAAATGAGGCAGAGATTAAATAACCCTCATTTGGACGTCGGCAATGGAGAGGGATGGCTGGCAACAGATGCCAAGGCTTGTGAATTGTGTTACCTGGAATGCTCCACTAGAATTAGAACGTCAGCTCCATGAGCACAGTGGTCTTGGTTTTATACATCCATGTACCTCAGACACCTAGAACAGGGCCTGGTGCATAGTAGGTGCTCGGTAAGTATTTGTTGAATGAATGAGTGGATGGTGTTGATATAAACTGAGGAAGGAAATATGGGCGGAAGAGCAAGTTTGGGGATGAAGGTAATGAGCTTATCATGATGTGCTGATTCTGAGCAGCCTGTTGGACGTTCGGGGTAAATGTCTCACGTAGAAAATGGCAATTTGGTCCTGATGCTCAGGAGAGAAAGCTGGCCTGGGATAGAATTTTAGAAATGTTGACCTATAAGAGATGGTTGAAATCATGGACTGGTTCAGACCAACCTGGGGAAATCTATAGAACAAGAAGATAAAAGGGTGAAAAATGGAAACATGGGTGAAGACTCACACTTGAGAGGGGAAGGAGAGATACAGGAAAAAGGGCCAAGGGGTGGAGAAAGAAAGTCCAAAAGAAAGTAGGAGAGAGTAGAGGGCACTGTGCCCTAGCCTCTGGGAAGTAGCTTCAAGAAGGCAGTAGGCGTCCCAGCGGCTACAGAGCTTTGGGCATAAAGAGGATGGCAGAGTGCTGCGGGACCTGGCAGTTGGGATGCCACCTGATGATGACATGCTGATGAGCAGTAGGGATAGAAGCCAGACCACAGCCCCCACCCCTCTCCGGGTGACCGACTGAGGGGTTTCCTGACTTTCCATTTCCTTTTCCCAAATGATTAGCAGGTGATTCCAAATAATTTTGATTAAATGCAAAACTACATAGGCACACTCACATAATACTTAGGAGTGACTTTTTCCCCAATTTACAATGTCCTTGCTCAACAATAATGTCACCAATTTAAAAATCGGATTAAAAAAATAGAAATGTTCAAGTTCTAACAATATTGTTCACTTTCCCACTTGGCTTCCATGCGATATTTTAGGTTATTCCTGTAGCTATTAAGAGTGCTCTAATCCACACAATGTGGGAGGAAGTTGTCACCTCAGAGAACTTTAAATTGGGTGTGTTCTTGCCTCTGTGTCTATGAAAACTGCATGTTTCCTAAATGTCATGTTCTGAACTTTAGATATGCAAACTTAGAGTGAAACTCCAGCACAATGATTTCTTTTTACAACCGTGATTAGGTTTGTCTAAATCATTTGGTCAGCTCAGACAGCTGTGTTAAAATCTTTTAAAAAATGACAGAAGCCAGAACATGCTCTCTAAAGTATACATCCTTTCCTGTTGTTTTGGAAAGCCAATGGCACATACTTCATATGCAAGACCCTCATTGGCAGGACTGTTACATATGGATAATCAAGAGCTAGTTATGCATTTTTATGTAAACTTGGCCTTCCATAGCTCAGCTGCTAGGCTGAGGCTCAGCCTGGAGGAAGGGTGCCCAGATTTGCAGCCTTGCCTAGCATTTGATTGATAGAGCACAGTATTCCTGTTCATATAAATATTTTAAGTTGGAAAAAGCCCTTTTGTTATTTTTCTCCTTGCCTAAGAAATACCTCCGTGAACTCTTCCCATAACAGAGCTGTTCTCTGACTTAAGTAACTCTGCCCTGGGTGACAAGGAAATAGCTTCTTGGCACTGTTGGTTTTCCACAACTCTTTTAAAATTGGTGAGAGAATATGCAGAGCCACACCACTTTTAGGCAAATAGTAAACTCCTCATTTCCTATAAACGGTTTATTCTTTCTCCTTGCCAGTTCTGATGTGGGAAAAATTAACAATAGCATTAATAAGGAAGCAAGTATACCCATCAAAATATTAACCTTAGAGAATCCAACTTCCTTCCCATTGTGGTCCGGTGCAACCTGTAATCTGGATTTTTGTCTGAAAATTACTTTTTCTAGGGAGACTTCTGTGACCAATTCCAGCCCACAAGGTCTCTTCCTTCCTATAGAGTGTGTGTGTGTAAGACTTACCCTTTTTCTCCTTCTGTATAATTTTCTGTTTGCTTGTTCAGATATTTGCCTTCCCCATCCCCCTCATTAATTGATAAAATCCTCCAGAACAAGGATTATATCTTTTTTTTCTTTTGTTTTCCATTTCAAAGTATCTAGCCAGAGATTAGGCATCAAAGGAGTGTTTAATTAGCATTCAGGGGTGAAATGATGTTAGGACAGAAAACTAGATGCCAGCATCTGGGGTTGGACACCTTCTTCCTGACTAATAAGTTTATTCTGCGACTCTTTCTCTGGCTTCAGTGGGGATTCATGAACCCTCTGAAATGGTACCAAAACTTTAGTGAAATCGCGGTTGTGTGCACGTGCACTTTTGTGGAGACAAAGTCTTTAGCCATCCTCAATTTCAGTGGGGTCCCAGATCCTCAAAGTTTGAGGAATGAGCCCCACCCTACTTGACTTTGCTTTTCCAGAACCAGTCAAGGGTCTTCCAGACATGAGGAATTTTGCCATTAAAAGATTTAGGGATGGGATAGAATCAGAGAAGCAGTGTTCTGAGTTGGAGAAGAAGAGTTCTGAGTTAGCTAGAGATCAAAGGCCAATTAGAGGTCAAAGTCTCCAGTTGGATACACTCTGGGGTCCTCGTATGCATGGACCCCCCCTCCATGGCTGTCAAACATAATCTGGACATCCAGTGTGTTTGGCATTGGCCTTCTCCCTTTCTCCACCCACAAGATCTTGCCTCTATCAGCTTTTTCAGGCTGTATCCCAGTTATGAATCTTGATAACAATGATTTCCTTAATATATTCTGGATATTAACTGCTGACATGGAAGCAAACCCTTGGGAAGAAGGGGAATTGGAAGAAGGGGAAAAGAAAGAGAAAGCTACAAGGATCTGAAATTGGCTCCCAGATACATAACACATTATGACAATGGCATGGAGAGCTTCCTATGTCGCTTAAAGGGAAAATAGTTCACTAGCCTGGAAACAGAAAGAATGATGTTTAAGTGCATGTGTCAAATAAATTATCTTAGTTCATTAGTACCAATATTTCTAATGAACACTTAGGGCTGGTATGAATCACTTCTCTGCTGACTCCATTAGGAAGCCAATTGAGTGTGCAGTTGGAGTGGAATTACGAGAGAGAAGTTGAGAGATCTGTGATTTAGCAGGTGGGCAACTCTTCTCTGGCAGGTTTGAGGGTCCTCTGACTTCATGGAAACGGCTTCACAAGCTCAGCTGCAGAGGTAGCCTCTGGTTAAGAGATGCTGAGTGGGGTCCTTCACCGAGTGGCTGGCTCATAGGAAATCTACACTGGTGGTTCACTCATTGCCATGGCAACCACTTGAATGCAGAGGAGTACATTTGTTCATTTTTACATTTATTCTATTATTTATACTGAGGTATCTTTGAGAGGATGATTCATTTCTGGGGAGGAGCCAGAAAAGCTATTCCTGAGACAAAAAAGACAATTAACCACACATGCCCCAAATTGGAAATACATGTTTGCTAATCACTAGTGGCTCCATCTCTTTCCACCTAGCCTTGAGGGAAATCTTCAATACCCAGTTGGATTTTATGCTATTCACCAAAGAGAGAAATTGGCACAGCACGTCTCCCTTATCAAACCCAGGTCTCAGCAATCTACAGACATTTCATTCTATTTGCCAGATCTTTTTTTTTTCTGATTCACGGTTTTCTCACAGTGCATGGTTCATTATACTTAATTACCTAGAATATGTCACTACGTGCAAAAGTAAGGTGGCTTTTTAAAAACTCACCTGAGAAAACTTCTTATTTGACTCTGAAAACATAATGCAAAAATCTAGGCTTAAAATGTGATAAATTTTCTTTTTCACAAATCTGGCATAATAAATGAATGAATACTATACATAAGCAAGCAAATGAACAAATCCTTTAATATTTTGTGTGAATAATTTAATATGCTTTTAATATTTGCTGGTTTCATTCCAGGGATTTAGAGTAAAAGATGCAGGAATGGGAACAGTTCCCATGGAGAAAAAGAGTTCAAGAAAGTTCCTGTCTAGTGAGGAGAGATATATGGTGAAAAGTATTTCTTTAAAAGCATTGATTATTACATAATTGTATGAGATATATATATAGCTCCAAATGTAATAATTTAATATATATAAAAATGTATTATAGATGTAGTATGTACATACTAAAACTAACTTATAATTCCAAGAATGGGAAATTGGTTTATTGTGATTTACACAAACAATGTAATTCCTTCAGCCATTAGACAATAAGAATGATAATGTAGGGAAAACTTGTTGATGTGGAATAATGTGCCTATGATGTATTATGGTTTTAAAAAGTAAGAAAGGATGAAAAAAGCAGATTAAAAACAATTATATTTTATAACAAATTTTGCTTTAAGAATTTATTTCTTTATGTATCTATATGTCTATATTTCTATTTCAGAGAAAACATTAGAATTTGAGTAGCTGGAGGTTTAATAGTCATTATTTCTGTAATGGGATTATGCACAATTATTTTTTCCTTCATAGAACTGTGAGCAGAATAGTGATATGACTGTAGTTGTATTGTATGATTTATTAATTACCTATCAGATGTCAGGCACCGTAGTCTGTGGTGGGGATCTAATGGCAAACGACAGACCTGCCCCTATTCTCATGGAACTTGTGTTCGGTGACTGGGTTTATCAGAGTTCTTAGTTGCAAAGAACAGAAACCATTGTGCCTAGTTTTAGTGGAAATATGACTTATGAAAGGTTATTGATCACTGCCCAGAACTGTTAGGAGATCTGGAGGAACAGATTCAAGGCTAAACTCTCACGAACAATACCCCAACCCATATCACAGACTGCCCTGATAAGGTCGCCACCATCCCGTCACTGCTGCTGCTGAGCAAGAAATGGAAGGCACTTGACTTTACTGCAGCTGCCACTCCTCTCGCACCAAAGCCGCTTCTGCACTGAGAACTGGTACAGGCTGTGTGAGAGCCGGGCACATGGCTGCTCCTGTGCCGGAGGAGATGGAAACTCGTGCACACGTGGGATCCTGTGTGTGGATAGACAGCCCATTGCCACAGCCCGGGTCACATGCTTGCATCCTAGCTGATGGGGAGGCTGGGAACTTGGATTCTGAATTCACCTGAGGGACAATGGAGGAAATCTGCACATTGACAAAGTTGAATTGATCATGTGGGAATTTCCCCCATTGGACAAAGTCCCTCTAAATGATGATGGCAGCCAGAAATCTGACAAAGGTGTTTGTAGGCCGTTCACAGTGGTCAGAACTAGGTTAAGCAAAAGAGGAAATTAATTGACTCACAATACTAAAAAGTCCAGGTTCGTACTGGCTTCTAGGCTTCTATTATAGCCAGCTGAAGGATCTCAATTGATGTCATCAAGTGCAAATCTGTTTCTTGTGAGATTCTTTTATGTGGGGAACACAATGGTCCCTAGGACTCACACACACTACCTTGGCATCATCAGCAGAAATAAAACATTTCCCCAGGCCTGAAAGACTTTGGCCCAGTTTGGATCACATGCCCATCCAAAACCCAGTCATGTGCCAGGCATTGGCATCTTACCCTATGGAGTGGGTGTGTGATGATGTCATTTCCACTCCCAAACATGGATTAGGTTCCCCACAGGTAAAAGGTGTATCTGGACTCTTTTATCACTTACTAGTTATATGATCTGGGCCTGTCTCTCATTTTCCCTGATTCTCAGTTTTCTCATTGGTAAAATGGGAATAATAATAATAAGATTGTCTACTACATAGGGTTCTTATAAGGTTTGAAAGAATTCCTATTTGTAAAGCACAAGAAAAACGTCTGTCACATAATTAGTGGTATGTCATTATTTGCTCTTATTATTCTATTCTGTTAGTTAGCATAAGGGAGAAGAAAGGATAGGCAGGGGAAATGGCATTTCTGCTGCACCCTACATCAGGCAATCCCTATCAAAATACTGACAGTTGAAGATGTGAATCTGGAATTTATAAAAAGGTCTTATTTAGAGTCTGCTAAATGCAGAAGTTCCCTCAATTACAGTGTGCAAAGAAGAAAGAGGAGCATATGACCTCTTGAGGGAGAAAGGGTGCAGGGGGAGAAAGATGTGAAGGGGTAATGTAGCTCCATAAGTGGATTAAACTTACAACACTGATGATTTTCACATCATACCCCATGCTCTCAGAAATGCAATCTGCCAGTTTTATTAAACATGCTCTTTTCCTTAAGTGTCATATTTCTACCTTGTGTCTAAGTCTTTTCTTGAGATTCTTCTGAACTCTGCACACTGTAAGGATTTTAAAAAGATAATGATCATTTGACCACATGAAAATGAAAGATTTTAGCTCAAATAAAGCAAACTATAAAGTTAACAAATGGGTAACAGACTGGAAATAAATGTCTGAAACTGACAGGGATTAGTATTCAGAATAATGAGGAACTCCTAAAAAAAAAAAAGTAGAGGATTTGAATAGAAAGCTAGAGTTAACTTATTCCAGAGATACCCACAAAGAGATCTATAATGTAATCTGTATGAGAATATTCCCAGAAGTGATATTATAATAGCATGAATTTGCAGATAACCTAGATTTTCATCAGTAGGGTTATAGATATTGTAGAATACTATACAATAAACAAAAGCTATGAACTAGATGTATAAACAGCAACATGAATAGGTCCTAAAAACATAGTGTTGAGTAAAAAAATAAGAAACAAAATGAGATCTTTAAATCAATACCTTTCTGTCAATAGAAATTCAAATACACTCAAAATAATGCTGTGAATGTAGCACGGTATAAGCATGTTT
Organism: Manis pentadactyla; assembly: GCF_030020395.1. NCBI lineage: Eukaryota > Metazoa > Chordata > Mammalia > Pholidota > Manidae > Manis > Manis pentadactyla. The sequence goes on from NC_080023.1 coordinate 43,451,690, forward strand.
GAAGACACAAATATATTAAATGTGTATGGCTTCTGGGGAGGGGAATGGGAGAGAGGAGAGAATTGAAGAGAAAAATAAGTGAAAAAAAGTCTACCTTTCCATTATATTCTCAAAGAGAAAGTGTATATATGAAGAATTTGTCAAATTTCAACCAATTCAAAAGCTGAAAACCTGAGCAAAGTAATATTTTTGGGGGTACACAATAGTTTTGTGTGTGTGGAACCTGGAAATTGTCTCACATCTTATATCCAATAATTAATATATTCCTTCATCTCTTCCTTCAAATCATACCTGGAATCTACCTACTTCTTTCTTTCCCCACTGCTACCACCTTGTTCTAATTTGTCTTTTCTTGCCATGATGAATGCAATGGTCTCCAAATAAGTCTCCCTGCCTTGCCACACCCCACCCCTGTTCTCCCACCTCCATTCACATCTCCAAAGAGAAGCCAGGGTGATCTTTTAAATGCCTTGTTCAGATCCTATCACTGTTCACCTGCAAACCTGGCAATGGTTTCTCACCTTACAGGATAAAGGCCTGTATACATCAGCAGGGCTGTACATGACTTGGCACTGCTGCCTCCCCACCAGCACACCTACGACCTCCAGTCCTATCTTAGAGCCTTTACCCTTGCCACTTGCTTGGCCTGGAACACTAACTGCTCAAGGGCATCTAAGAGGCCTTCCCTCGCCATCCTCACTAAAATAGTAAATACCCTTTCTTCCTTCCAGTTTTGCCCCTGTTTTATTTTTCTTTATGCCATTTATCACCACCCAACAGAATTTATTTGTTGCCAGATGCCCCTAACCCACCAGAAAATAAATGCCTTGAGGATAGGAATGTCATTTGATGTCCTCCATTTTCAGTGCACTTAATAATACTGGTTGAACCCTGAAAACTACAAGACACTCCTAAGAGAAATTAAAGAGGATACTAATAAATGGAAATTCATCCCATGCTCTTGGGTAGGAAGAATTAATATTGTTAAAATGGCCATCCTGCCTAAAGCAATCTACAGATTCGATGCAATCCCTATCAAAATACTGACAGCATTCTTCAACGAACTAGAACAAATAGATCTAAAATTCATATGGAACCACAAAAGACCCCGAATAGCCAAAGCAATCCTGAGGAGGAAGAATAAAGCAGGGGGGATCTTCCTTCCCAACTTCAAGCTCTGCTACAAAGCCACAATAATCAAGACAATTTGGTACTGGCACAAGAACAGACACATAGACCAGTGGAACTGAATAGAGTCCAGATATTAACCCAAGCATATATGGTCAATTAATATACAATAAAGGAGCCATGAATATACAATGGGGAAATGACAGCCTCTTCAACAGCTGGTGTTGGCAAAACTGGACAGCTACATGTAAGAGAATGAAACTGGATTACTGTCTAACTTCATACATGAAAGTAAAATAGAAATGGCTCAAAGATCTGAATGTAAGTCATGAAACCATAAAACAGAAGAAAATACAGGCAAAACTCTCTTGAGTATAAACATAAGAAACTTCTTCATGAACATATCTCCCCAGGCAAGGGAAACAAAAGCAAAAATGAACTGGGACTATATCAAACTAAAAACCTTCTGTACAGCAAAGGACACCATCAATAGAACAAAAAGACATCCTACAGTATGGGAGAATATATTCATCAACGACATATCTGATAAAGGGTTGACATCCAAAATATACAAAGAGCTCATGCACCTCAACAAACAAAAAGCAAATAATCCAATTAAAAAATGGGCAGAGGAGCTGAACAGGCAGTTCTCCAAAGAAGAAATTCACATGAAGAAATTCAACAGGCATATTAAAAGATGCTCCGTGTCGCTAATCATCAGAGAAATGCAAGTTAAAACCACAATGAGATATCACTTCACACCAGTCAGTATGGCCAACATCCAAAAGACAGACAACAACAAATGTTGGTGAAGATATGGAGAAAGGGGAACCCTCCTACACTGCTGGTGGGAATGTAAATTAGTTCAACCATTGTGGAAAGCAGTATGGAGGTTCCTCAAAAAACTAAAAATAGAAATACCATTTGATCCAGAAATTCCACTACTAGGAATTTACCCTAAGAATGCAGGAGCCCAGTTTGAAAAAGACATATGCACCCCTATGTTTATTACAGCACTATTTACAATAGCCAAGAAATGGAAGCAACCTAAGTGTCCATCAGTAGATGAATGGGTAAAGAAGATGTGGTACATATACACAATGGAATATTATTCAGCCATAAGAAGAAAACAAATCCTACCATTTGCAACAACATGGATGGAGCTAGAGGGTATTATGCTCAGTGAAATAAGCCCAGTGGAGAAAGACAAGTATCAAATGATTTCACTTATCTGTGGAGTATAAGAACAAAGAAAAAACTGCAGGAACAGAAGAGCAGCAGACTCACAGAACCCAAGAATGGACTAACAGTTACCAAAGGGAAAGGGACTGGGGAGGATGGGTGGGAAGGGAGGGATAAGGAGAAAAATGGGCATTATGATTAGCACACACAATGTAGGGGGTGGGCATGGGGAAGTCAGTATAGCACAGAGAAGACAAGTAGTGATTCTACAGCATCTTACTATGCTGATGGAAAGGGACTGTAATGGGGTATGTGGGGGAGACTTGATAATGGGGGGATTCTAGTAACCACAATGTTGTTCATGTAAGTGTATGTTAATGATACCAAAAACAAATAAATAAATAAATAAATCTCTAGAAAATGAAAATTAATCTGTAGTAACAGAAAGCAGAACAGTGTTTGGGGGCTGTGGGTGAAGAGGGAGGAAGAAACTCTTCGTGTTGCTGGATGTACTCACTATTTTGATTGTGGATGATGGTTCATAGTTGTATATATATGACAAAACTTATCAAATTGTATTCTTTGAATGTTTGTTGATTATTGTATGTGTTATATCTCAGTAAAGTTTTAAAAAATAAATAGGTAAGTAAGTAAATAAATAAATACTGGTTGAGAGAATAAACCAATAAATGAATGAAAGAAACAGGAAGAAGAAAGAGAGAGACAGAGATATGCAGACAGAGAAGGGAGGAGAGAGAACCCCAGTCTCTGTTGGAGCCACCGTGCCTGAAGAGTGGTTCTTTTGGACTAATGCCCCACCCTTCTCCTTCCCCTGCAGACTTCCTCCCCGGCTCTCTTTCCGGTGTGGGGACTGACTGAGAAGCAGCTGCAGAGGGAGGCTTATTCCGACGGCTCAGGAAGGACCGCAGCCCTGTGACGTGGGATATCTACAAATACGCACTTACTTTTACCAACTCTGGTAAGAACTTGTACATCTCCAGAAGTTAAACACTTTCAGATAGGTGTAGACAGCTCCAAAAACAGATGTTACATGGTTTTTCCCTAAGTTAAAAGTACATGTCCACTGCAGAACAGTTAGAAAACATAGATAAGCAAAAACTAGACAATCGCGTAACTTTATCTGGAGATAACTTCTGAAAATATTTTGATTTAGTCCTTTGCAATTTATTTTTCTGCACATATTCACTGTTCACATGCACCTTAAAAAAGAAAAATGGAATCTCAAAAAACAGCATTTTATGAGAATGGTATTTTATGTCTGTGACTTGACTTCCAAAAGAGCATAACATTAATCTAATCATGATAGAATCATCAGGTTGTTGTTTTTTTGTGAGGGACAGTCTGCAAAATACCTGATTAATAATCCTGAAAACTTTCAAGATCATGAAAAAGAAGGAAAGTTTGATAAAGTATCACATGTGAGAACAGCTAAGGGCTAAGGAGACATGATAACTTAATGATATGGGGGAACCTGGATGGGATCCTTCAACAGAAAAAAGGACATCAGGGGAAAACTGAAAAAAATCTGAATAAAACATGAATTGTTAATAATAATGTATTAATATTAGTTCATTAATTGTGACAAATGTACCACAGAAATATAAGAAATATAAGAAAAATAATAAGGTAATCTGTGTATGTGCGAGTATGAAAGAGATGGGTGTGGGGGGGTATATACAGGAATTCTCTCTATACTCACAGTCTTTCTATAAATATAATACTTATAAAATTAAAAGCTAATTGAAAAAGTGGCACTTGAAACACTGAGCCTCAAATACATGAGTGCTCTACATAAGGAAAGGAAAAAGGATTGCTTCAGGAGATATCTCACATTTAATAGAATTTTTCATTGCAATTCAGCATCGCTGCCACCCCCTTGCCAATCGCTGGGGCAGGTAGATAGAGCCCAGTGCTCTGGTGCAGGAAAGCCCTGATTAGCCCTCTATCAGATACAGCCCGAGGATTTACATATTTTGCTATGTTTAGGTTTCAGCTTGGAGCTCAGTTGTGTTATTTTAAGATCCTTGGCCTTTACAGGAAAAGGGAAGCATGGAAAAACACATCAATTTTTATAAAATTTCATGTCTAACAAAAATGATTTACATGGAAGTGAGCAATCAGACAAGACTTGGAAGTTAGCAGCCCTGTTCAGAGAACTGTCTGCATGGAATTTTCTTGTTTTAAGAAAATCTTTTTATATAGCCTATGAAAAGAAGGATATTTTCCCCTTATTTCCTCCTCTAAAAAGGGCAGAAGGGTGAAAAATTGGATCCATTTTGCAACCAATCCACCCCAGCAAGATATAATAAATAATGCCTGTGTATTTATTCTATATGTAAACATTATATATCTTTTATAAGTGTAATATATATAATATTATAGCAAGATCTAACAATATGATCTAAGGTATAGCACGTATATAGAACATATTCGCATACAGTATGTATTCATTTTAGATCATATTATGTGTTAGATCTCTCTTTTTCTCTCTCCCAAGCATAAAACAAATACCCATTAAAAAAACACTGCCTCACTCATCACACAATTTGAGATAGAGAATGTTTTAAAATTTCAATTTTCCTTCCTAATCACATCACTCACCTTTCCCTGGACATAACCACTGTCCAGAATTTTATATTTATTATTCTCTTTTCCTTATTACCAAAAACATATTTCTGAACAATATCTTTTTAGTTTTGCATATTTTTTGAATTTATATAAATGTAATTAGATTGAATGAATACTTCTGTGACTTTCTTTCACTCAACTGTATAGACATTTTTGGTAATGTTTATTTGTTGCTTATGTTTCCTCTTCTGTAAAATACTTTTGCATAGCATATCTATTTTTCTGTTGGGTTGCCTATCATTTTCCTATCAAATTTTAGGAGTTTTAAAATATTTAAATTCTGGATAGTAATCACTTGTTGATTATATATATGGCAAGGATTTTGTCCTAGTTTGTAACTTATGTTTAAACCCTCTTTGTGGTCTTTTGAATAAAGAGATTTTAATTGTAATTTTGTTAAATATATCAGAAATTTTCTTTATAGTTTGTGCTTCTGGTGTCTTAAGAAAGTCTTCCCTATTTTGAAGTCCTTATGATAGTCTCTATCATTTTCTTTTAAAAGTTTAAAAAATTTTTTGATTCACAGAGAGTCAAATAGTCCTACTCCATTTAAAAAAAATATTTCTCTGTTTTCTTACAATTTTCAGTGCTGCTGTTGAGAAGTCAATTTTCAGTCTAACCATTCTTTTCAACATAATGTATCGTTTCTCTCTTAAAGGATCTCTTCTTTGTTGTTACGATCTGTAGTTTCATCACAGTGTATCAGGCTTGGTTTACTTTGCTTGTGATTTGCTGTGCTTCCTGAATGTGAGCTTTTGTGTCTTTTAATTTTGAAGAATTCCTGGTTACCATCTCTTTAATATTACATCCTCCTCATTTTCTTTATTATTTCCCCTCTGATATCTTACTAGATGTATTTTAACCTTCTGAGTCTACTTTCCAAGTATTTCAAACCATCATGTAGTTCATATAGTCTCTCCACTGCATTCTTGGCAAGTACATCAGATCTACCTTCTGGTTCACTAATACTCTTGTCAGCTGTATCTAACATAATATATGATATGTCTACTGAGTCTCTAGTTTTATTTACTATACTTTTTTATTTTTAGAAGTTCTATTTGGCTTTCCTTCGTACTTGCCTCCTCATTAAAAAATGTTTTCATATGAAAAACTGCAAATATATCAAAGTAAAAGAATAGTATAGCAAGCCCCTGGGTACCAGTTATCTGACTTCAACAATGAGCAATTCATAACTAATTTTGTTTCCTCTAGATCTTGTCTACTTCCTCTCCCACTCCAGATAATTCTGAAGCAAATCCCAGACATTATACCATTTTACCTGTATAATTCAATAGGTATCTCTAATAGACAAGGATTATCTTTTAAAAACAATGACATTTTCTTACCCCCTTAAAAACCCATTGAATTCCTTAATATAAAACATTCCTAGTCTTTTAAAAAATACTTTCTGGCTCCTTGGTTATACTTTAAATATCCTCTTTAATTTCTTTGAACGTATTAAATACATTTAAATTTTACATCTAATTTTTCCAGTCTGTGTATTCCTGTGGGTCTGATAGTGTTATTTCTGCTCCCTTTTGCTCATGGTGGTTAGCTTCCTCAAGTGTCTGTGTTTGTTTTTTGTTTATTTATTTTATTTTATTTTGACTTTATGGTCATTGAAACTTGTGTGGGAATTCTTTGAGACTTGGGTGAAGGTTCATTTCCCAGAGATTTATGATTGCTTCTTCCAGGCATCCTGGGTCATCACCAACCTGTAATCATTACATTTGGTTCTCAGGTTGGGTGTTTTGGGCCACTCAGGTCATGTGAATGTTGATGCTAAACCTATGTGATGGTCACCTTGTAGTTAGTAATTCTCAGAGGATGGTTTATTTTCATTCTTCACCCAGAGCTACAGCACACAGAGGCTCAAGTTCTTACTGTGCTCTTGCTGTGACACCGCCTCTCCAGTTTTCCTTCACTGAGGCTGACTTTCATAGGACTCTGTGCAAGGGTCTCACTTTGCCTTCCTAGCTTGCATAAGCCTCAGGCATTATCTTCTGTCCCCAGAACATGCTCACACCCTCTTAAAATGAAAAAAGTTTTCACATCTATGTATTGGCAGATTTCCTGAAGATAAGATCTAGTGTTAATGCCCAATTACTGCTTTGGATTCATGCATTTTTGCTATTTTTTACCCTAAAAGTATTTCTTCCATTTCTTAACTCAGCTGCATTAAAAGGGTCTTGTTAACTATTTTATCCACCATGTTAAGGTATTCTATACTAGATGATTTCTCAGGATATCTAATACATCACCATACTTCCAGAAAGAGGCATCCAAATTAAGCCTTAAGCCCATCCGGTTGCCTGCCAGAAAGTAGCCTTCTTCAAAGTGTTTCCCAGCTGCCCCTGAGACCTTCCTATTAAAGGGGCTGTTTGAGGGGCTCCTACGTTAGGTCCTTTACACTCTACACTCTCCTCCCTCCTCATCTGAACATCACATTTCTGCTGTGGACAATGCTCATGAGTTCCTCAATCTTCTCAGTGAAGCTGAGCTGTTCTTCACTATTGACCACCATTGTTACTACTATTTTGGTCTTGGCATGAGACCTTTTCCCTTTCTTCTCCTTCCCTTTCTTATTTTATTCCAAACATTGTATTGACATCTTGTTCTCAATTCTCTAGAGCACAGAAGATATGAGAGAAAGTAGATCTGCTTATAAGAACTGCCCAGTGCCAGACCCGTCCTCGGAACCTCTAGTTCACCTACCTCTCCATCTCTCCTTCCTTGTTGCCAGGTGACAATAACTAATTTACCTTACAACACCCAGGGTCCTGGATGGGGTTTGGATTCCAGGCTAAAATCTATAGAGGCCTGGAGAGAGGAATTTTTATCCTCTTCTTCCTAGGCCAGACCCCATCTTCCCAGGCTCTATTTTCTTTTCCAGGAATGACTGCCTCCCATAGTCATTGGAAGGAGGAAATTTTTTTCCCCCAGAAAATCCTAGGGAGATAGGGCCTTATTTTATGATCTCCCCACTTCCAAGACACTGCAACACAAATCTGATATTAATGCATTTTTTAACATCTGGATCTTGTAGTCTCATAAAACACCATGTCAGCAGCCTTCTTTAGTTTAGACTGCATTGAGTAGTCCATTTCTTTTTCTGATGCCCTGTGGACAATGACTTAGATGAGACATATGCAAATTTCTCCAAAGACACATAATACTAAAGAGGTTCCAAGCAGTCTAAAGTTGTATTTGGAAGAATAACTGCTCTCTAAGGGATAAACAGTCTGCCGAGATGGGACTTTCTTTACAATAACTTCCAAACTTACCTGACTGAAGGGAAAATTACATTTTAAAATTCAGGTTATACTCCCCTGCATTTGGGCTTTCCCATGAACAATGGGTGGAATATGCCTTATTTTGCATAACTACTATTCCCCAAAGTGGTGGTTGCTCCAGAAAAAAACAGCAAACAAGTAAATGAACAAAAACATTCTGTCTCAAAAGAAAATTCAAATTTCCACCTGGGTCCTCCTTCCCCCATACACACACTTAAAATGTAAAAGCTGCTACTTTTTAAATTGCAGCTTTTCCATCTGCTGCACCCAGATATTTTCTACTAAGAATCAGTGTTTCATCAAGGATATCTCCTTATATGTCTTTCTTAATATGCTACAAAGCAATGTCTTACTCTTAGTCCTTATTAAATGTATGTTTGTGTCACACATTAGTGTGAATTATTGTTAGTGCAAATAATTTGACTCAAATTTCTCTCTTCGTGTTGCACCATGGAAATGGAGACTTTGGTGGAATATAGACACTTGAGATGTTTAAATTCCTGCTCTGTGAACTATTGTGTGGCCTTGGCTAACTTCCTTTCTTGAAGCTTCAATTTCCTTGTGAAAATATTGTTGTAGTAAAGAAATTACCAAGTGTCTCAATGGATGTTAAGACTCTCCTTTCTTTCCTTCTGCCATCTTTCAGCCTCTAGATGCTGGAGGTCACCTGGCTCTGGGGATGGCCAGGTGAAGCTAGGTGCCTGAGTACTCATGCCCACACTTGAGTTTCACGGCCATTTGTAGTTGTATTGTAACATTCCTAATTCAGATATTCTATTTGGCTTCTCTGGCCCTTCTAGACATTTCTGGGCTCTTCTGGAAAACATGAATGGGATCAAGGAAGGTGAAAGGCCTATACATCAGTATTTTCAAACTGCTGTTTGTGACTCATTAGAGAATCTTGAAATTAACTTGGTGGATAAGTAACAGTTTGAAAAATTAAATAGTATAATAGAAAGAATGTTTATGGCAAGAGGAAACAATATTTTGTGAAACTTTTGTATGAAATGAGTCACATTGTGTATACAATGTATTCCTTACTGTGAATTGCAGTCAAAAAAGCTTGAGACATACGGCTTAAAAGGTTGTCATATAATCAAAATTCCTTTTTAAGTCTTTAAAAAGAAAGTAACATAGATGAATACTACCGAGTAGACAAATAGAGCATATCTTATGTAGTAGATAGATTGTCTTATTGGCCCCAATTCTTCATTCTTCTGTATTTACATTCTTTGCCATGAAACTTGCTATGCATGCCCATTCTGACCCTGCACTTAGTCATGTGACTTGATGTGGCCAGTGAGATATTAGCATATAAAATCAGCAAGATTAGCAAATGCAAGCAGAGGCATGAAAAGAGCTTGGGAAACTAGGCTTTCTTTTGCTCTTGCAGTTTACTGTCACCATGAGAACAAGTCCAGGCTAGTCAGTTGGAGGATGAGAATCACTTGGAGAACAGTAGGATTGCCCCAGTCTCCCAGCCAAGGCCACCGAGACCTGGTGACAGCCAACCAACCACTGCACTATGAGTGAGCCCAGAGAGGACCAGATCTGCCCAGCCAATCTCAGCCTGAATTGGTCAACACATCTAAGGATGAATTAAATACCTGTTTATTTTTGTATTCAATGGGGGTTTTGTAGTTGTTTGTTTTGGAACATTATAGTAGCAGCAGATAATTGATACCTATTAGGAAAGCATAGTCATGAATACTACATCTACTAATAATAATTGTTACAATAAAATATATACCAAATTTTCAAATGCCATCTCACTTAGTAATCTCTAGAAACGCTTTTCATCTGTATATTTTACACTGCTCTGGGTTCTACAAAAGGCATTTTATTTATGAAAGGGCTTATTGCTTTAGTAGAAGATGAGATGGCCGTGGAAATAATCCTGACCAAGATTACTCAGCCAGGTTCTCTTACCAGGAGAGTTTGATTCAGCCACTCAAAAATTGTCTTTATCAGAACAATGTACAGGTTGCTGACCCCTTCAATTTTCCAAAATGAAAACCCTGGTTCCTGCCCATTCTTCTGGATCTACCTTAATTTTCATAAAAGGTCCTGTGGGATGTCAGCTTGAATAATTAGAATTGACATTCTGCTTGCAAGCAAAGTAGAGGCCCTGTCCTCAGGAAACCACAATGACATGAATATCCTCTGAGTGCATATTGTCCTCCAAATAACCCGATTTGTTTTCCCTAAATTTGCATTTTCATTTGATCATTAAAGGTGAGTTTGTTTTTGTAACAGGAAACTTGTGATTGTCTTGACTAGCCTAGTTTGTTCTGTTGGTTATCACAGCAAGATCCTGGGGCCATGTGCTCATTGATCTTTCCGTTTCCAGGGGCTCCCAGTTATTTAACAAGAGACCATCCCTAAAAATGAGTGCTCACCCCAGCCAGTAGTGAAGAGAGAGTGACAAAGTGGTACTGAGGGTGGCAGTGTGAGCCTTGTTCTTTTACAGAGGCTCTATCAATAAGTAGATAAAATATTGATTGTCCATGTTCAAGAATTGTGTGTATCTATGTCGAAGGGAAGAGAATGGAACACAGGGCAAAGTTCTTCAGAGCCACCCCTTGGCACCAGCAAATCTCTATCAGTTAGACAGACTGATAATTTTGAATTAAAACAACCCCAAATATCCTGTGTCCTATTGATAACAGGGTTGGTAAGCAGTGATTTCACATATGTCTCAAATATATTTAATTGTTCTACTGTGGCTTATGACCCTGAAAGAAGGCAAATTTATCTGGGTACCTTCTGTGTGCTGGGCAGGATGCTGAGTGCTGGAGAGCCATAGACAAATAAGACCCACTCTCTGTTATCAAGGAGGACCTATTCTGCAATCGTTTGATGTGTTTCTCTGTACCCCAGGGGAAGGATTCAATATTTTGGCTCTTTGATGACTTATTTGCAGTAGCACAATTGGGCTTTACCCGCTTCTTACAGATTTCTCTCTCCGATTCCTTAATAGCTTGGTTTTCATTTGTGTCTCCTGATGCTTTACTTTGAGTTGCCTTGGGATTTGCATTTGTTACAGATAGGTATCCAATAAGAAATATCACTAAAAGACTAGAAAAAATCATATTTTTTTAAATGCCTCAGAATAAGTGGTCATTTGGTTTATCAGAATTCACAGGAGAGATGTACATGTGTTTGTATGCATACCAAAATGCTTACTAGAATCTAATCTAGTATGTATTTTTAAGACCATAAGTACTTTTTCAGCTAAGGATCTTAGGTTGACTTGAATCAAAATTTGACTTACATTTTCTCTAGTGCTTAAAGTTTGATTTGAAGCTTAAATACTTGGGTTCGAAGTATTTGAGCTTTTAATGAAAATCCTTCAGATTCCATTAAAATAGTAGATAGAACGTGCTTCTCCAATCCTTTGCCTCACAAAATGGTCCTGCAAAGGTATTTTAATGAATGCATAAGCCCTTTCTTGAGAAATGGTTAGTAGGTAAGTTTAAGATAATCTGTTATAGCTAAAAAAACAAAACATTTCTGAATGCATTTAAAATAAGATTTGAATCATTAAGGGTATTTTTCATTAATCTGAAATTGTGTAAACTGTAGAGAGATCAAATTTTTTAAAAAGTGGTTTTGCTGTACTGGTGCATTTAAGTGTTTTTTTTTTCTTTCACATGTTATCACATGTCTTTATGTATTATTAATTTATTTATATGAAAAAAGTGAATACCTATAACAAGAAAACTCACTATTTAGTGATACATAGTTACATTATCACCAATATTTATAATCACAGAATGGCATACACATGCATCATTCAAATTTTGTTTAGGGTTAGATTCTTTTTATAATCTAAGTGACTATAATCTGTTCAATCTAAAAGAATTCATAAAGGCTTTTTAAAGATAATTTGTATCAATATGCCCTAAAAACAGACATAATGTCATCATGTATTCTAAGACTGTCTTCTACTTTTGGGAAGACCAGTGGGTTGGGTGGTGATGTAGAATTATACAAGTATAGTTATTGTAGGTCTGGAAAGAACTCAACATAATCCAAGTCCTTCATTTTACACAGGTTATGACTTGGCTCATAAAAGTTAAGTGATTTGTTCACCTTTCTAACCTTATATACAAAGAAAATTTCAGAATTGTTGAGCCTTAGATGGCACTTGGCATATCTTATACATAATTATCCCCAGTGAGTCTTTTCCTAGCCCCTTATCCTCTTTCCAGAATACAGTATAAAGGCAAAATATCAGGCTGCCTACAGGAGCTATGGATGGGGAGTATGGGTGATGTGAAGCTATGGTGTATTCTCCACTGTTCATGTAACATGTGATGCTGAGAGCTTCACCAGAAACCAAACCAATGGGAAGGAGATGAGCAGAGGGGAATAATGAACAACTCCGCAGGTAGATAGATAACATGCTGATTTTATTGCAAACATTGACTTAGTGCTATGAACTGAATGTTTGTGTCCCCATGAAATTCATATTTTTTATTCAGGTACATAAAATGCACAACCTTAGTAAAATTCATATGTTGAATCCTAATCTCAAAAGTGATGGTATGTGTGGAAGTGGGGCTTTGAGGGGTGATTAGGTCATGAGGGTGGAGCCCTCATGAATGGGATTAGTGACCCCAAAGAGATCCTTCTCTTCTTCTGCCCTGTGAAGACACAGCAAGAAGAGGTCATCTGAACTAGGAAGCAGGCCCTCACCAGACACTGAATCTGCTGGTCCTTTAATCTTGGACTTTCATTCTCCAGAACAATGAGAAATAAATATTTGTTATTTAAGTCACAGTCTGTGTTACTTTTGTTATAGCAGCCTGAGCAGACTAAGATACTTAGGAAGCAACTTTTTGCTAGAATTGACAGGTGATGGTTTCTCAGACCCAAACAGCTTCACAACCTGTGCCACCCAAGACCAGATGTATAGAATGACCCGAACAAGTCTTAGGCTTGCGGGTCTCAATACAAAGATGTTGATGCATGGGCAGATAGGGTCCCTGGCTCACAATCAGTTATGATAACATTGCAGTTTTTTCTTTCAAGGGGTTGGCAGCTAGGAAAAGCTCTTGAAGAGGAAATTCCCTATTAAAAATTACCAATGTTTCAGTAACTAGTTGAATCTGTTTCTTGGGTTTGAGGAGGCAGTGGAGGATAGCAGAAAGGACCCAAGCTTTAAAGGGAAACAAACCTGGATTTGAAACCTCCCCCGTGTGGTAGCTGTGGGGCTCATCTGTAAAATGAGGGTAATGAAACTGCTTTTGCAACATGGTTTTAAGAATTAGATGCCTATAAAGAAGAATTGAATTGGTGCTCAATGAGTGGTAGTTGTTACTAGTTTTCATACATGTGAAGGACAATAATGGCATAATATGGTTTCTATTCCTTATTAGGTACCAGGCAAAAACTTTATGAACACTTTTTAAAATATCTTCCTAAAACCCCTATAATCCAGGTATTACTGATACCATTTCTCATAAACAGAAACAGGCTTGGTAAGGTTAAGTGACATACCAAGGTCCTTTGGGAAGTAAGATGCAGAGGCAGGTTCGAACCCAGTTGTGTCCAGCTTCTCACCACCACCCTACACTCTCTCCCTACATCCTTTGGAATCAGGAGGCTGATTCCACTCCATAGATAGTCCTTCTTTCCAAGTCTATTTAAGCTGAAAGAGAAGTCACGATTAACTAATGAGGATGATTGAAGATCTCAGAACTAACTCTTCAAAATGCATGCAAGGATGAAAACTCCAAATTTCTGCAGTTTAAGTTGCAACTGTCAGGAATCAAGGTGAAACGAGAAGACAGGGGCACAAATGTTTGACTTTTAGCTTAAACAGTGGAATTTTTAGTGCTCTGTGTTTATTTTAGAACATATTTTATAGTGGTTGCCATTGAAATAATGGGGAGATAGAAATCTCTTTTAGCTCTTGGAAGTAACTTTTATTTTTTTGGCATTTTCATTTGAATGGCAATGTTACGGCTGGCTTCACAAGATGAAGTTTTTAAGACATTTATGCTAACTTCCGATGTGAGCTGATTTCCTCTAGCTCTGCTGTAGTAAAATTCAGGTAAACACAATTTGACTCCATGCCTGCCATTAACAATGTCAAAAGATGAAAACATTCAAGGCCATGTTCCTTTCAGTCTAACAAACCATTTAGCTGGGATTACACTTAACTGCCTTGGGGTTTTTCTTGCTTCTTAAAGACTGTTCTGATCTCCTTGGTTCAGGCTGTCTAGTGACTCTCTGGGGGGGACTTGTAGCTGGAAATGGTGGCTGAAGGGGAGCCTAAAGGCTCTCCCTAAAGGCTGGGCTTCTGGGGGTCCTGGGATGCTAAAACTTGGGAAATGGCAAGTTTTATGGCCAAAATGTTATAGCCTAACTTGTAGAACAGAATGCCAGTTTGTCCTTTGATCAATATTACTGTATCTGGAAAGACAAATAATCCATTAATCCATCAGTAAGTATTTGAGGAACAGTGAGAGGGGACTGGCCGTGCTCCTGACCCCAGGCAGGTGCGACTTACTGGAATGTGCGAGAGTTCCTAGGGAAGAACGCTCCAGTTTCATGACGACGGGGATGGTGATGATGGCAGGAATGGAGTGGTGACAACGGAGATGGTGGTGCTATCAGCTACTGAGCATCTTTTATTTATGAGAACCAAGGGTCTGTTTATAACTCCCCCACTCTCTCTGATGGGCCCCCACTTCCTTGTAACTGCCACAGTGCTGCAGCACGGTAGATGTTCTGTGGGTGGCTCACTTTCATGTCCCATTGCTAGGAAGTAACAGGGTCAGGGACACTAGAAACGTGATGTCATATATGTAAATTAATCCCTTCATCTCTCCAAGCTTCATTTTCCTGGGAGTAATCATATTTATGAGGTATCAAAGGGTAGTTATAAGAGGCTTATGTAAAGTACCAGGTACATGGAAGGTGTTTCATAATTGGCAGTAATTATTAATATTATTACTATTATTAGACATAGCCTTGCCCTCTGAGAAGTCTCAGTGACACGGGAGGGAATTTTAAGAAGAATACGGTCAACAGGGGTAAGTGCCAGAGAGAAAAGTTAAGGAGAGTAAGACTGAGTAGTATGTATTCCTTTGCTACCACGGAGTTATTGGAAAAGGAACTCAAGTAGGTCATGAGGCTGGGTGTGAGGAACTAACTGGAAATTCATACACTTCTGCCCTGTGCATGCAATGCACTAGCCAAGATCTTGCATCGTATCCTGTTTTTCACCAGTATGACCTTGGGGCCACGCTAACACTGATTTCCCAAGCTTCACCTCCCTATGGCTACCTCCCTGTGGTCCTGTGTCTACTTGTATGTTGCTGGGGTAGACCCGGATCCATTGCTCCCTTCATGTGGTTCTGTGGAAGCTGCCCGCCATGGTCTCTTCTGCCCAGGGAAGCTGATTCTGTTCCCAGGAAATCTATCTCCAACTGTAGCCTTGGGATTCAAGAGTGAGTAGAAGACACTAAAAAGTTAAGGTGTCCTGAAGGCTATACAAAGAGACTGAACTGATGAGAACCGTCTCCTCTGTCACTTGATCAACTGTAGTTGTCATTAGCTTCATTTTTTAGCTTGTTAACAGTAGATAGACAATAAAATGCTGCTCCATTTTGCAGAGACAATTGCTCCAGCAAATTTCAGTACTTGTTTTGGTCTTTGTTATTTTGAGGTGAATTTAAATTCCATAAACAAAATCTTCCTTCTCCTGAATATTTCAACTCTTATGTTTTTCCAGGTACATGGAAGGTGTTTCATAATTGGCAGTAATTATTAATATTATTACTATTATTAGATATAGCCTTGCCTTCTGAGAAGTCTCAGTGACACGGGAGGGAATTTTAAGAAGAATACGGTCAATAGGGGTAAGTGCTAGAGAGAAAAGTTAAGGAGAGTAAGACTGAGTAGTATGTATTCCTTACTACTGTTGATCATTCTAAATCTGAATGAGAGCAGCCCTGGACCTCAGACACCCTTTCATGGAGACATCACAATGAACCTTTAGTGAAAAAACACTTCAGAGGAGATTTTTATTAATTAATTATTATATAGAATTTAAAAAATAGGTAATACATGTTTATGGTAAAGTTTTCAAATGGAGCAAAAGAGTAAATAATGAAAAGTGCATCTTCTTTCCTGATTCACGTTCCCATTTTGTACAGCAAGTTGGTGACATGATACAATCCAGTGTTAACAGATGAAATTTAAGGCTTCATATTATGAGAAATGAATGTTTCCTACTCTATCGATGCTGTAAATTTGCAAACTATGAATATATTGAATTTTCTGACAAGGAGTGACACCTGCAATAATATGTGATCAACAGTAACAAAAGCAAAAGCAATAGAAAAGGATTGCAGAGAGAAAAAAAGAGAGCATTAAAGGTGGAGGAAGCACAGCACCCAAACTCCGACATGGCTCCTTGAGATCCTCTTTATTGTTTCTAAGTTATTCTGTGACCAGTTCATGGAAGGACTGACCAGGGAACTCTGAGATGAAATGGAACATGAGGTCGGACTCTTCCTCCGTGCACCTCCTCAGAAAATCCCCCTCTTGTGACCACCCCATTGGGATAGTTCATAAGGGCAGCCAACATCCTCTGCTCTAGCTTTGATAAATAATTTCCAAAATTATGTAGAGGAAAACATAAAATCTACATACTCATCTAGAATTTCAAGAAACAGCTCACATTTCCACGGCCATCCCCACATTCTTATGTGTCCAGGCATGAAACTAAGAACAGAAGGATCTGTTTATAATGCCTACCCTTAGGCATTTCTTCTAAATACCTGTGCCCATTCAATAAAACAAAAACAAACAAACAAAAGTGCCAGAAGCCCAAAGAAAGCCTCTGTGCCCCCAGACTGTTGTCAGTTTTCTTTGTAAGCCTGATTTCCCTGGGCCTGCAGGATTTGGACTAGTGTAAGTACACATCAGGATCTTCTCATGGCTTTTGTTGTTCTCTCACCTACCTGAGAGTATTATGAGCAAGAGGGTGACTGGAAGTTCAGTTAAGTACCTCTATAAAAGATACCAAGTCAAAATATTGGTAAAAAATGGTAAATTCACCTCCATCCCACCCTAAACTCCTTTCATCCTCCTTCTATTCTCCAGGCTTTCAAGTTTTCCTCCAGTAGAGCTAATAGACCTGCACATTAGGAGTGGATTTAATCTCAAGCCAACCAGAACCAGGATTTAATCACTATTAATTAACCAGTTAATAATGGAATTGAATACTGCTATTTCAATGACTCTTCTATAATGGTAAATCAACTATACAGTATGTATTTGTGAATCAGTAGCTTCTTCAGTTCTCTACTCTTTACTTTTTCATTATTACCTAGTTCTCCTTTTCCCCCTATATAATTTCTAAGTGTACTTGAAATTATGTGTACCTCTCAACTTACATACAGCAAGTGACTTATGCTGGGAGAACCTGTCTCTCTAGCAATATGTAATTCCTGGCATATAAATTTTATTTAAGGATTGATTCTAAGTTTCTTGAGGCCAAGGCCTGCGTCTTACATGACATTATATTTCTAGTCCTTAAGGTGTTATGAGTTAAGGACAACTGAGTGAGTAAATGGGTAAGTGGATAGAACCAGGGATGGATGAGAAGGATGCATGAGAGTTAAACTTGACATATATAAAAAGCTCAAAAATTTAAGAAGCTCAAAGGAGCATGAGGGACCTCAAAGATAATCACTATAGATTAAAACAGCAGCTGAGACAGAATGTATGCAGATTCCTTAGGAAAGTGAAGACATAACAAACCATTAAATGTTGCCAACACTTTCTTTTTTAAGTTATAGGACTAACACCATATATTGCTTCTTTCTGAAGTTTTCAGTTGTGAAAACTAGTCTACCTCCCAAACATGTTTGGAATATATGAGTTGTACATCTGCCTCCTATGCTATTTGCTGAGCAAGATGATCCTCAAAGTCATTAGAAAAGTAATTCTCTCTTGATTTTCCAAGAACATCCCAGATGTGACCTGCACATTGATAACAGAGAATTTAGTTTGCTGGCAACAGCTGAGTTGGATCTTGGTTGTATTTTTTAAGTAGAGTTGCTATACTTTTCTCTTTTTTCAAGGACAGATGCAAATATCTTCTTTCCTCCTGTCCATGACTGTTACTCTGATGGGAAACTCCACCAGAATAGAAATATATTTTAGGGAGCAAAATATCCAATTGACAAATATTTTTTTAAAAATCCACCTGTGAGATCAAAGTATCAAAAATCTACTCGGAAACCCTATATCTAGGAAAACAGGATCAATTCCCTCATCTCTCTCTCAATAATACTACCTGAGAGGGGCTGAGTAATTATGCAAATCAGATGCTGTAAATTACTTTGTTTAAAATGACCAATTCTGTAGTGGAATTTAATCACTTGAACCCTGGCATTATTTAAACATCAGACAGTATGATCCAGTGGTACAAACTGTCAGTCATGGACCACACTGCATCTATTAATGTTGCCTGGATGATGCTTTGCCCTGAAGTAATGATAATAAATTTCAATTAGTTAATACAAATGATGGGCCTTATTTGTTAAAGTAATTTGGGAGTGAGAGAAGGAAATTGTTATGAAATATATGTTGTCACATAAATTTGCATTTGACCAAACACTGGGTTCTGTGTGGCAGCCAAGGACAATATTAATAGGTTCTCTTTAACTTGACTACAACTTGTAAAGCAAAAAAATTTTGCCCAGGAGATAATTCCAAAAGTAATTATAAATTGACCATCACAGAAACAAGAATGCGATGATATTTAAATGTAAACTTTTCTTCTGGAATATTTGATGGAATTCAAAGAAAATAACTACATCTAGGGAATTTAGGGAAAATATGCATGTTAAGAAAAAATAAAGGAGAATTTACAAACATGAAAATAGTCACATTGGGCTGATAGGATTATGGATGGGTTTTATTTTATTTTATTTCCCCCAATTTTATGAATTGTTGTAATAAAAAGAAAATGGCTCAGTTGTGCTCTTAGGTCCAGGGTTTGATTGATTGAGTCAAAGTGCTCTTGGCATCTGTTTTTTGTAGAAGCTGTTTTTGGGTTTTTATTAAGACCCAGAGGAGAAGAGGGGATGTGTGTGTATAGTTCTTTCTTACAATGTTGTCCTTTTTTGCTCCATGGAAGAAGATATTTTCTTTGTACATGTTCTTTTTCTTTCCTTTGATACCTACTCTCTAGGACAACCTGCTGAAAAAAATCTCTAGTCAATAAAAAATACCCTTGGTTATGAGTAATTATATTTCCTGCCCTATGTCAATTATAAAAAAAAAAGCACTATATTCTTCAGAAATACGTGATTGTGCCCTCTTTCAGCAAACATTCTAAAGCATATTGGTAGGTTAAGATAATTTCCCAATCACTTGCAAAATGCAATAAAAAGATAGCACTTTGTGTTTGTAGAATCAGTCCTCTATAGATAGTCACTCTAAGACAATAAGTTAGGACCTTAAATTGAAAGATAAAATTGAGAGAGAAGATAGTATTGAATAGGGAATGAAGTAGGGAAATATGTATTCAAGGTCTGACTTGACTTTAGTCTCCAATAGGTTTTAGACCCAATTTTCCCAGCTGTGCAATGGCCAAAATATTTTTACCTTGTCTGTCTCAGAGGACTGATGTGAAATGCTCTAAAAGGACTGGCTGTATCCATAGTTTTATGCAGGGTTGTTAATTTGCTTTTGTCCCTCCACAAACCACAAAGAAGAATTTTCAGCTCTTTTTTTCCAAGAACAGGTCCTGCTCACCATAACTCACTCTAGCACATATAACCTAGAAAACAAAATGGCTCATCCTACTTTTGTGGCATTCACAGATGCGGACCTACATGCAACCAGAGACTCTAAGCTGCCGAGAGAATTATTTTCAGTGAATTATGATGCTCACTGAAGCCGAAGAGACCATCCAAAGCTATGGTCTTAGGCACTAAGTCTTTCCAACAAGAGCTCTTTGCTGCCTTGGGATGAATCACTCTCTAGCAATAATATTCCATTCACCAAAATGTCTCTGAAGAACCTTTAGTTTATTGTCAACTGTGGAAAATGGGAAGCCTGCACAAAGCTTTGTAAATTCTTAATTCACCTGGCAGGATCTCCAAGTCATAGCTAAGGGCAGAGGGAGTGGAAAATGAACCCCAAGTTGATTTAGGAAATATGTGAGCCTGCAGTTGCCTTGGCATCAAGCTTCCCTATAGTCTGTCTTTTTGATTTGCCAGTATTTTCCCCTAAGCATTTTGATGTGATTTTACAGTTGTTGTTCACAATAAAAGGTAGGAATTTCAGAGTATGGCTTCTTTCCCTTCCAGGATTCGGAACAGAAACACAGAGAGTTCTCAGTCTATCCACAGCACAGAGAACACATTCTAAAGGCCTCTGGGAAGAGCTGGGAGGCAGGGATTTAGCAGCAGAGGGCCTGAGCGCTGGGGGAGGAGAAGGGAACTGGGTGCAGAGGGAGCAATGCAGGGGGCCGGGCACATTCAGGCAGGGTTTGTAAACAGGAGCCGAAGAAAAGTCTGTGTTTAAAGGCAAAATGAAGCAAGGAGAAGCAAAATACTGAATGAAGATTTGTGGAGGGGTAAGACTGAGTTAACCTACCCTTGGGGCAGTATTAAATTCTTAATGACCCTGTACAGTTAGTTGTTGGGTTACTAGCAGTGGGGGTTAACACTCCATATTTTCTCCATTAAAAGTGGGGACAAAACGGATCCATTTCTGCCAACATGAAACATATGGGGGGAATAGATAGTAATCTTACAATCACCCAGAATTGATAATTATAAAATAGGAGAAGCACCATGAGTGAGAGAAAACTGCAGGAAGCCAAAAGAATGTGCATGTATCTCATGCACCACTGTTGTAGCTGTGGGCCAGTAAAATATTTCCTCAAGATGGAGACCTCTGGGTACATCTCCTGAGATACGGCAGAATGAAAAATGTCTCTGAGCTGTAGAGGTAGTAGAGCCCTCGGGAGACAGCTGTAGACAGATGATCTGTGACGAGAGTGACAACGGAAGGTTTTGTCATGGGCAGTGGCTTCCCAAGGACTGGGTGGGAACTTTTGGAAGGGAAGGAAATCAGGGGAGGCTGGATCAAGGCCTCCATTCTCTCCCTGCCCCCTTCCCTTACAAGCAATGGGCAAGCAACCATTCTCTATACTCGCTGAGTTGTTCCAAAGTTGGGCTGGGATTTTCAGCTCTTGAACCTTAGTCATCCTGACCTTTTGTCAGGAAGAAGTAGAAACCCTCAAAAGTAGCTCTGAAAGATCGGAGGAGCCTTAACATTGAACTCCTTGGGAACTTTGCAAATGGGAAGTGCCTTGCTAATGGGTTTCAGCCCTGGGCAAGTTCATTATGGATTCAATGTGACCAAAGAAATGACAGTAGAACGTTCTTGGGGTGAAAGGGTTATACCCAGCTTTATTTCCACGGTGGCAGGTCAGTCACTAGAATCCCATCCACTCAGAGCGAGTGTGCGTGCAGCAAGCTGGTCTCTGCCTCTGGGCCTTTCTACCCAAGCAGCCGTCCTCTGGGCCTCACTGCCCACACAGCCATCTCAGTCTCTGTGCTCTGCTCTCCTGCAGCCATGCCACCGTGTTGCCCAGAGCACTGGGCAGGGCTCTTTATATAGAGTCAGTAACGATGCATTGCCCACACGTGTGTAGTGAGCCAACTGAACAGGGCCAGGTGAGAATCCCAGCCACAGGAACCTTCACTTTTCCACGGAAGAATAAAAAAGATGACTCTCTGCGATGCTGGGGACACGGGTTTTGGAGAGAGTGGCTCCTGCCTTCTGCTGCCAGAAAAGAGCAGGTGACCGTTCAGAGTTTGGGGCTGAAAAGCCTATAACTTATAAAGATGAATCTCAGATTGTCCCAGTGCACTGAGGCGGAAGACATTTCATTGGTCTGGCAACGGGAAATCTTACTTTTCAAAGAAGTGAGTCCTGCTCTGTCCAAAATGGCAGCCACTAGGTACAAGTGGCTACTGGGCATTTAAACTGTGGCCAGTCCAAATTGTGATGTGCTAGAGGTATAAAATACACACTGGATTGCAAGACTTAGTATGAAAAAAAGCATGTAAAATATCAATAATTCTTTTACTGATTACTTGGTGAAATGATGATGTCTTAGATATACTGGCTTAGATTTACTAAACTTATTAAAATTAGTTTCTCCTCTTTCATTTTCTTAAATGTGGTTACTAGAAAGTTTAAAATTACCTGTTCACATTTGCACCTCACACTGGGTTCTTGCTGGACTGCATTGGTCTAGTCAGAACATCAGCTTCTGCATTTCATCTCTTCTCCCATAAATCGCAACTTTATGTGCCACATCAGCATCGTTTAGAAGATCATTTGTGGAAGAGAAGTACCACCTGACTCTGTATTTATTTTAATGTGCTGCATTCTCCTCACCTCAACAATCGAAGACAGAGTGAAAAAATGTGTGGCCCGTCACAAACTCAGGCTTCAATATCTGCTCCTGTGACGCTCCTGCTGGTGGGGGCAGGATTTGCTGCTCTCCTCTCGGCTCCCCTGAGCTCTGCATCTGCCCGGCATTCAGACACATGCGCCTGGAGAATTGTTCCTGCCAGTTCTGCCTTTCACAGATGTAGCTTTGGGGAAGGACCTGCAACAGTTCTCGGAGCATCAGGGAAAAAGGCGGCATCAGGCCAGGATTTTTTCCTTCCAAATGCAGTATTTACAAATGCAGCTGCGAAGTGCTCACTTCCCCTCCACACGGAGCTGTACACTTGCCACCTCTGTTCTCCTTGAGACTAGAAAAGGCCTCTCCCAGGGGAACCTGCATTTTAAGATGAAATTCTTCAAAGCTCCTGAAGCCTGCAGTATGTCCCCAAAGTGAGGCACTAATGAGGTCATTTCAAACCTGATGGCAGGCAGAGAGGACAGTTGTGCTCCTTGCCCTTCTCCTCGTCAAGTCGGTTCCAGGATATATCTCGAGTTAATATTAAAATGACCTATTGGAAATGGGTTTAGAGCAGAATTCTAAAGACATAGGGGGATTTGGGCTGAGAGAGAAGGGCATGAGATCCTTATGGAAACAAGCAATATTTATTAAGCCCTTCTTCCATGGCTTCACCCTGTTGTAAGCATTGATTCACTTAATCCTCACAATAGGCCTACAGGTGAATATAGTTGTTCCATTTCATAGAAGTGTATACTGAGGCAAGGTGTTGATGCATCAGTTACTTCAAATCATGGGCTAATAAACAGCAAAGACTACTTACAGCCTAACTCCAGAGCCAGCAACCTCTATGCTACAGTGTCTCCCCACCTGTGAAGGGGGTGCAGAAGTGAGCAAGCATAGTTTCATCAATGTTAAGTCATCAAATTTAAAGTTGCCTCGTATAAGTTCCAAAACTTTATGAGTCTGCAGACATTTTTGTAGCTTTTGAAATATTCATGATCCTTACTACAGTTAATGCAAAAGCTTGGAGTGCCTTGGCTTCCCTCAGTGTTGATGGGGAGGATATCAGGTAGTAAATAACTTCCAGACACTGTGACCCTTTAAAGTGTAAATTTCTTAAGAGAGGGTATTTTGGTATTTGTCATTGTGCTCTCAGATCCCAGGATGGTGTCTGACATGTAGCTGGTGTTCGTTAGACCCTCCAAGTCTTACTTGCATAGTAATAAAAAACCATTAATCCATTCCTTTCCCAAAGAACTAAAGGAACAGTTATGCAATAGAAGATAATATTATTTATTTCTTATATAACATTTTAAATTCTTTTCACCCCAGAAATTTTAATTGCCAATGGGTAAATGTTTCTCTAATTATTTGGACATGATTCCAATGTCACAGTCAAATAACTGGACTTGTAAATTTTAACAAGAATAACTACAAGCAAGTAAATAAACTAAATAAAAAAATGCAAACATTTGCATTTAACAGGCCTTTTTGGATGAAAAAGAAGTATTTTTGGTAACTGATAATCAGAGAGCCCATTATATTCTATTCATTGCATTTATCCCTCCTCAAAGAGTATAAAGCAAATGTTCATTTTTTGTGAGTTAAAATTGCAACATGTATAAATAATTGGTTTTCAATGATGCATGCAAATACAATATCAGAATTTGTTTTAAATGTAGAAGCAATTGTGGAATATAATTACAGAGTACGCAGTTCAAAACTCTCTTGCTCATTAATATATATGGACCCTCTGATGGATATTTATTGTTTCTTGGGAATCAAATCTGGCAGGTCAGATCCAGAGAAGATAATTTTCCCTGGTTGTCAAATGGGTAATAGTTTCAAAAACAAATCAATAGCCATATCCAAATCAGTTGCAACATTTAGAATACAAGGCTCACTCAAAACCCAAACCCCTATTTCATTAATACTTAGAAAGAAATATTAATTATAGGGATATAAACTTTGCTATAAAAGCTGACCTCTTCTCAGTTGACCCCTTCCCCTTCCATTTTAGTGGGTAGTAGGCAAAAACAGCATATTGGCCTTGATTTTAGTGGTTGGGGATGGGTGAAAAAAGCTTTCTATATTTATGTAACTTGCATGTATGTGTTTTGTGGACCTACTCACAACCATTCCTGGCATCATAGCAAAATTCATAGTGATTTCTCAGTTTTGCAAATTTTGCAAACTTTGGCATACAGTTATAAATCTAAACTGCAATTAAAATTCTATGGCTTTGTGCCATTTCCTCTAGAGCATTCCCTTTTGAGTAACCTGCAAAGATGGGGGGAATGAGTGGATCCTCATAAACTCTGTTAAGCTAGCCAGGTTGGCTTCAAATGGCAGCTTTGGAAGTGAAGGTACACAGGTTCAAAAGTCCTTGGGGGCTGCCTGCCATATTTGCTATTTTATCTACTGCTGTGACCATCCCTGTCCCATCCCTAAGCTAATGGAAGGGGTGAGTTGATCTTAAAGTCTGAAGAGAATTTAGTCTGATGGAGAAGGGCAGGGATGGGGAAGGTGTTCCAGAGAGCGTGAACAACCTGTGCAGTGTTCAAAGGGCAGAGCGAGATGGCATGTTTGGGGAGCTGAGAGGAGGTTGGAAAGGATGGATCGTTGCTTATATGTCAAGATGAGGCTGGAGCCCCAGGCCAGGGTGAAAGCTGGGCATGGCATAGGCTGCCAGGTCCAAGGCCCACTCAAAACCCAAACCCCAATTTGAATAGTACTCAGAAAGAAATGTTAAGTATAGGGATATACACTGTACCATGTAAAGCTTACCACTTCTCATCTGTCCCTCCTCCTAGGTAGAATAGGCAGAAGAGGTATATTGGCTTTGGTTTAAACTGTATTCTGAAGGGCAAGGCTATTTGTTGAATTTTTTGCAAAAATGAGAGCAACATAATTAAGTACTTAATTAAACAGAATTAAAATAATTTAATTTTAGAAAAGGCAAAAACCACCCTAAAGATGTGGTAGTGGAGAAAGAGAGAGAAGAGAAGGGATAGATAGACCTTTAAGACAGAGAAGTAACAGTCTTTGAGGACCTGGCAAAGGAGGTGAGTTTAGGCTGATGCCCATGTTTCTAGGGCAGGTGATTTGAAGGATGATAGTGACACTGATCAGAAAAAGCATTATTAAGTATTATAGTTACTATTAGGGAAAAAATATAGGTGAGGAGATGGAGTCTTAAAAGAAGAAGATGTGAAAGAAGATGTAACTTTATAGAGATTTTCCTGAAGCATGTAACTCTCTAATGTTTGCAGCTGAAAAAGGAAAAACAGCATCAGCTCAAATATGACAAAGGATGTCCACCTCCCATGCCTCCAGAGATTCCAATTCAATTCATTAGGATGGGACCAGGCATTGTTGTTTTTTACATTTATTGTGACTTAAAATTTAACACAAGAAGAAGTCTATCCTCTAGACAGATTTTTAAGGGCACAGTCCAATGTTCTTAACTATATGGATATTTTTGTTGTACTGCAGATCTCTAAGACTTCTCATCTTGCATGACTGAAAGTCTAATCTCATTGAATAGCTACTTCCCTTTGCCCCTCCCACTGCCCCTGGTAACCACTGTTCTACTTTCTGCTCCTTTGAGTTTGACTACTCTAATACCTCAGATAAATGGAATCATGCAGTATCTGTCCGTCTGTGACTGGCTTATTTTACTTAGCATAATATTCTCAAGTTTCAACTATGTTGTAGCATAAGACAGGATTTCTTTCTTTTTCAAAGCTGAATAATATTCTGTGGTATGTATATGCCACATCTTCTGTATCCATTCTTCCTTCAATGAGCATTTAGGTTGTTCCCATATCTTGGCCATTTGTGAATGATGCTATAGTGAACTTTGGAGTGCAAATATATCTTTGAGATCCTTATGTATTTTGAATAAATACCCAGAAGTGGGACTGCTGGATCCTTTTTTGGTAGTTCTATTGTTAACTTTTTGAGGAACCTTCATACTGCTTTCCACAGTGGCTGCTGCAGTTCACATTCCCACCAACAGTGTACACATTTCCAATTCTTCCAGATCCTTTCCAATACTTATTATTTTCTTGCTTTGGTTTTTTATTTTATTTTTTATAATGGCCATCCTAATGTGTGTGAGGTGATATCTCACTGTGGTTCTGATTTGCATTTTCCTGATGATTAGCAATGTAGAGCATGTTTCCATGTAACTGTTGGCCATTTGTTGTTTTCTTTGGAGAACTACCTATTCAAGTCTTGTTTGAGTTACTTGTTTTTTTTTCCTATTAAGTTGTAGGGGTTCTTATATATCTTGGATATTATCCTCTTATCAGATATATGAGTTGCAAATATTTCCTCCCATTCTGTTGGTTTCCTTTTTATTTTGTTGATTGTTTCCTTTGCTGTACAGAAGCTTTTTAGTTTCACATAGTCCTATTATTTATTTTGCTCTTGTTGCCTGTGCTTTTGGTGTCAAAGCCAAGAAATCATAGGCATTAGGTGTTTTTCTAAAGCTCCTCCAGGTGACTAATGTACAGCCAGAAAAACCACTAGTTTAAATTATACCTTGCTGTTGGCAGCCGCACTCAGAAAGTGGCGCCCAACGTAGGGCAGCTAGAAAGTCCCGTACAGCCCAGCTGGAAAAAAAACCCTACGTCATAAAACCACATGTAAATCACACCCTAACAAATGTACCAATCAGACTCTACTAAATTGTCATGCTAATTAGGCTTGCATGGCAGCACCAATCAGCTCGGAGCATGAGAGCTATATAAGCAAGCCCTTTCTTCCTCTCTGAGTCCTGCCCGACATATTTGTTCACAAAGAGCTGAAGATTAAAAGCTTTCTGCAGAAGAATCCTGCTGTTGTTGTGTGCTGTTCTTGCCGGCGAGAACGGGGCGCGCGACACCTTGCCATGACATAAAGCCAATGGTTCCACTTGGACATGAAAGTTTGGGTTAAACAGTCCAGCAGTTAACCACATTTATTGTCTATTTGGTCTGGTGATCCGTAGAGGGAAGAGTATGTCTAAATTTCTGGATCGCAAAAGGGTGAAGTAGGGAAAGTTTGAAAGATCTCATGCAATATTTTAATGAATTTTATTTTGGAAAAGTAAGTTTTTTTTCATAATTTAAATTAGAAAAAGTAAAGCTCAACAAAATTTTTACTCCTGAGATATTCAATTATTCTAATGGGTGCTTGTGTGTGTGTGTGTGTGTGTGTGTGTGTGTGTGTGTGTGTGTGTATTATATGCACACAAAATTAAAATCTTAGGAGATGGTATCTGCAATTTCATCTTTTTTTTTTAGGTGGGTTTTAAAGTGTAGGAAACTGGGTGTGGGAGCTAGTTTTTTAATTGGTGGACATATTCATTCATTCATGAAATAGTTATTGAGCGTCTCCTAGGTGTCATTGTCTTTGCTGGATCCACTAGCAATATTGTTTCCACTATAATATCCCTGAAAGGTAGGTGGAGCCAAGATGGTGGTGTGAGAAGAGCAGTGGAAATCTCCTCCCAAAACCACATATATCTGTGAAAATATAACAAAGACAACTCTTCCTAGAATAAAGACCAGAGGACACAGGACAACATCCAGACCATATCCACACCTGCGAGAACCCAGTGCCTCGTAAAGGGGGTAAGATACAAGCCCCGGCCTGGCGGGACCCGAGCGCCCCTCCCCCCAGCTCACGGCGGGAGAAGAATAGGCAGAGCGGGAGGGAGACGGAGCCCAGGACTGTTGAACACCCAGCCCGAGCCAACAGGACCAGAGCGCAGACGCAGTGCATGCACAGGGCCCTGGATACTAAGGAAACAGGGCAGCAAGACCGGTGAGCGGGTACCAGAGGCCTGGTGCTGGAGGACATAAGAAAAGCAAGCGGCCATTTTTTTTTTCTGTTTTGTTTTGGTGAGCGCTTTTTGGAAGTCTTAAAGGGATAGGGACCCCAATACTAGGGAAACAGGGCAGCAAGACCAGTGAGCAGATGCCTGAGGCTGGTGCCGGAGAATAAAGAGAAACGAGTGGCCATTTTTTATTTATTTACTTATTTTTCTTAATTTAAAAAAATTTTTTTTTTTTTTGTGGTCGTTTTGT
Source organism: Manis pentadactyla (assembly GCF_030020395.1). Lineage (NCBI taxonomy): Eukaryota > Metazoa > Chordata > Mammalia > Pholidota > Manidae > Manis > Manis pentadactyla. The sequence goes on from NC_080023.1 coordinate 43,480,483, forward strand.
TTTGGCGGGTGCTTTCTGGAAGTCTTAAAGGGGCAGGGCAGGACACTTAATCCAGAGGTAGGAAATCCAGGGATCTCTCGGCACCCTAATCCCCTGGGCTGCAGGGAGCACGGAGGCCCCTTACGGAGATAAATAGCCTCCCGGCCGCTCCCCCTCCAACGGGACTCCACAACTTTGGAGCAGCAGCCGGAGCCAGGCCACGCCCACAGCAACAGCGGAGATAAACTCCATAGCAGCCGGGCAGGAAGCAGAAGCCCTGTCTGCGCGCAGCTGCGCAGCACAAGCCACTAGAGGTCGCTGTTCTTCCAGGAGAGGAGGGCCACAAACCAACAAGAAGGGAAGTCCTTCCAGCCGTCACTCGTCCCAGTTCTGCAGACTATTCCTATCACCATGAAAAGGCAAAGCTACAGGCAGACAAAGATCACAGAGACAACAACAGAGAAGGAGACAGACCTAACCAGTCTTCCTGACAAAGAATTCAAAATAAAAATCATAAACATGCTGACAGAGATGCAGAGAAATACGCAAGAGATATGGGATGAAGTCTGGAGGGAGATCACAGATGCCAGAAAGGAGATTACAGAAATGAAACAAACTCTGGAAGGGTTTATACGCAGAATGGATAGGATGCATGAGGCCATTGATGGAATTGAAACCAGAGAACAGGAACGCATAGAAGCTGACATAGAGAGAGATAAAAGGATCTAGAGGAATGAAACAATATTAAGAGAACTGTGTGACCAATCCAAAAGGAACAACATCCGTATTATAGGGATACCAGAAGAAGAAGAGAGAGGAAAAGGGATGGCAAGTATCTTGGAAGAAATAATTGCTGAAAACTTCCCCAAACTGGGGGAGGAAATAATCAAACAGACCACAGAAATACACAGAACCCTCAATAGAAAGGATCCAAGGAGGACAACACCAAGACATGTAATAATTAAAATGTCAAAGATCAAGGAAAAGGAAAGAGTTTTAAAGGCAGCTAGAGAGAGAAAGGTCACCTATAAAGGAAAACCCATCAGGCTAACATCAGACTTCTCAACAGAAACCCTACAGGCCAGAAGAGAATGGCATGATATATTTAACAGAATGAAACAGAAGGGCCTTGAACCAAGGATACTGTATCCAGCACGACTATCATTCAAATATGATGGTGGGATTAAACAATTCCCAGACAAACAAAAGCTTAGGGAATTTGCTTCCCACAAACCACCTCTACAGGACATCTTACAGGGACTGCTCTAGATGGGAGCACTCCTAGAAAGAGCACAGAACAAAGCACCCAACATATGAAGAATGGAAGAGGAGGAATAAGAAGGGAGAGAAGAAAAGAATCTCCAGACAGTGTACATAACAGCTCAATAAGCGAGCTAAGTTAGGCAGTAAGATAGTAAGAGGCTAACCTTGAACCTTTGGTAACCACGAATTAAAAGCCTGCAATGGCAATAAGTACATATCTTTCAATAGTCACCCTAAATGTTAACGGACTGAATGCACCAATCAAAAGACACAGAATAATAGAATGGATAAAAAAGCAAGACCCATCTATATGCTGCTTACAAGAAACTCACCTCAAACCCAAAGACATGTACAGACTAAAAGTTAAGGGACGGAAAAACATTTCAGGCAAACAACAGCAAGAAGAAAGCAGGGGTTGCAGTACTAATATCAGACAAAATAGACTTCAAAACAAAGAAAGTAACAAGAGATAAAGAAGGACACTACATAATGAAAAACGGCTCAGACCAACAAGAGGTTATAGCCATTCTAAATATATATGCACCCAACACAGGAGCACCAGCATATGTGAAACAAATACTAACAGAAATAAGGGGGAAATAGACTGCAATGCATTCATTCTAGGAGACTTCAACACACCACTCACCCCAAAGGATAGAATCACCGGGCAGAAAATAAGTAAGGACATGGAAGCACTGAACAACACAGTAGAGCAGATGGACCTAATAGACATCTACAGAACTCTACATCCAAAAGCAACAGGATACACATTCTTCTCAAGTGCACATGGAACATTCTCCAGAATAGACCACATACTAGGCCACAAAAAGAGCCTCAGTAAATTCCAAAAGATTGAAATCCTACCAACCAACTTTTCAGACCACAAAGGCATAAAACTAGAAATAAACTGTACAAAGAAAGCAAAGAGGCTCACAAACACATGGAGGCTTAACAACACGCTCCTAAATAATCAATGGATCAATGACCAAATCAAAATGGAGATCCAGCAATATATGGAAACAAATGACAACAACAACACTAAGCCCCAACTTCTGTGGGACACAGCAAAAGCAGTCTTAAGAGGAAAGTATATAGCAATCCAAGCATATTTAAAAAAGGAAGAACAATCCCAAATGAATGGCCTAATGTCACAATTACCAAAATTGGAAAAAGAAGAACAAATGAGGCCTAAGGTCAGCAGAAGGAGGGACATAATAAAGATCAGAGAAGAAATAAATAAAATTGAGAAGAATAAAACAATAGCAAAAATCAATGAAACCAAGAGCTGGTTCTTTGAGAAAATAAACAAAATAGATAAGCCTCTAGCCAGACTTATTAAGAGGAAAAGAGAGTCAACACAAATCAACAGTATCAGAAATGAGAAAGGAAAAATCATGACAGACCCCACAGAAATACAAAGAATTATTAGAGAATACTATGAAAACCTATATGCTAACAAGCTGGGAAACCTAGGAGAAATGGACAACTTCCTAGAAAAATACAACCTTCCAAGACTGACCCAGAAAGAAACAGAAAATCTAAACAGACCAATTACCAGCAATGAAATTGAAGCGGTAATCAAAAAACTACCAAAGAACAAAACCCCCGGGCCAGATGGATTTACCTCGGAATTTTATCAGACATACAGGGAAGACATAATACCCATTCTCCTTAAAGTTTTCCAAAAAGTAGAGGAGGAGGGGATACTCCCAAACTCATTCTATGAAGCTAACATCACCCTAATACCAAAACCAGGCAAAGAACCCACCAAAAAAGAAAACTACAGACCAATATCCCTGATGAACGTATATGCAAAAATACTCAACAAAATATTAGCAAACTGAATTCAAAAAAACATCAAAAGGATCATACACCATGAACAAGTGGGATTCATTCCAGGGATGCAAAGATGGTACAACATTCGAAAGTCCATCAACATCATCCACCACATCAACAAAAAGAAGGACAAAAACCACATAATCATCTCCATAGATGCTGAAAAAGCATTTGACAAAGTTCAACATCCATTCATGATAAAAACTCTCAGCAAAATGGGAATAGAGGGCAAGTACCTCAACATAATAAAGGCCATCTATGATAAACCCACAGCCAACATTATATTGAACAGTGAGAAGCTGAAAGCTTTTCCTCTGAGATCGGGAACTAGACAGGGATGCCCACACTCCCCACTGTTATTTAACATAGTACTGGATGTCCTAGCCATGGCAATCAGACAAAACAAAAAAATACAAGGAATCCAGATTGGTAAAGAAGAAGTTAAACTGTCACTATTTGCAGATGACATGATACTGTACATAAAAAACCCTAAAGACTCCACCCCAAAACTACTAGAACTGATATCAGAATACAGCAAAGTTGCAGGATACAAAATCAACACACAGAAATCTGTGGCTTTCCTATACACTAACAATTAACCAACAGAAAGAGAAATCAGGAAAACAACTCCATTCCCAACTGCATCAAAAAAAATAAAATACCTAGGAATAAACCTAACCAAAGAAGTGAAAGACTTATACTCTGAAAACTACAAGTCACTCTTAAGAGAAATTAAAGGGGACACTAACAGATGGAAACTCATCCCATGCTCGTGGCTAGGAAGAATTAATATCATCAAAATGGCCATCCTGCCCAAAGCAATATACAGATTTGATGCAATCCCTATGAAACTACCAGCAACATTCTTCAATGGACTGGAACAAATAATTCAAAAATTCATATGGAACCACCAAAGACCCCGAATAGCCAAAGCAATCCTGAGAAAGAAGAATAAAGTAGGGGGGATCTCACTCCCCAACTTCAAGCTCTACTATAAAGCCATAGTAATCAAGACAATTTGGTACTGGCACAAGAACAGAGCCACAGACCAACGGAACAGACTAGAGAATCCAGACATTAATCCAGACATATATGGTCAATTAATATTTGATAAAGGAGCCATGGACATACAATGGCGAAATGACAGTCTTTTCAACAGATGGAGCTGGCAAAACTGGACAGCTACATGTAGGAGAATGAAACTGGACCATTGTCTAACCCCATATACAAAAGTAAACTCAAAATGGATCAAAGACCTGAATGTAAGTCACGAAACCATTAAACTCTTGGAAGAAAACATAGGCAAAAACCTCTTAGACATAAACATGAGTGACCTCTTCTTGAACATATCTCCCCAGGAAAGGAAAACAACAGCAAAAATGAGTAAGTGGGACTATATTAAGCTGAAAAGCTTCTGTACAGCAAAAGACACCATCAATAGAACAAGAAGGATCCCTACAGTATGGGAGAATATATTTGAAAATGACAGATCCGATAAAGGCTTGACGTCCAGAATATATAAAGAGCTCACACGCCTCAACAAACAAAAAACAAATAACCCAATTAAAAAATGGGCAGAGGAACTGAACAGACAGTTCTCCAAAAAAGAAATACAGATGGCCAACAGACACATGAAAAGATGCTCCACATCGCTAATTATCAGAGAAATGCAAATTAAAACTACAATGAGGTATCACCTCACACCAGTAAGGATGGCTGCCATCCAAAAGACAAACAACAACAAATGTTGGTGAGACTGTGGAGAAAGGGGAACCCTCCTACACTGCTGGTGGGAATGTAAATTAGTTCAACCATTGTGGAAAGCAGTATGTAGGTACATCAAAATGCTCAAAACAGACTTACCATTTGACCCAGTAATTGCACTCCTAGGAATTTACCCTAAGAATGCAGCAATCAAGTTTGAGAAAGACAGATGTACCCCTATGTTTATTGCAGCACTATTTACAATAGCCAAGAATTGGACGCAACCTAAATGTCCATTGATAGATGAATGGATAAAGAAGAGGTGGTACATATACACAATGGAATACTACTCAGCCATAAGAAAAGGGCAAATCCTACCATTTGCAGCAACATGGTTGGAGCTGGAGGGTATTATGCTCAGTGAAACAAGCCAAGCAGGGAAAGAGAAATACCAAATGATTTCACTCATCTGTGGAATATAAGTACAAAGGAAAAACTGAAGGAACAAAAGAGCACCAGAATCACAGAACTCAGGAATGGACTAACAGGTACCAAAGGGAAAGGGACTGGGGAGGATGGGTGGGTAGGGAGGGATAAGGGGGGGAAGAAGAAGAGGGGTATTAAGATTAGCATACATGGGGGGTGGGAGAAAGGGGAGGGCTGTACAACACAGAGAAGGCAAGTAGTGATTCTACAACATTTGCTATGCTGATGGACAGTGACTGTAAAGGGTTTTATAGGGGGGACCTGGCATAGGGGAGAGCCTAGTAAACATAATATTCGTCATGTAAGTGTAGATTAATGATACCAAAAAAAAAAAAAAGGCAGTTCCTGTGTGGTGACCTCCAATGAGTTCTACACAAGGGTATAAAGGGCATATAAAAGTGTAAGCAAAGGACCTGTTTGTGTTTATACAGAAGATTAAAGCCTAATTTGGCTACCCCGAAAATCAACTAAGATATGATATGAAAAAGAACTTCCAACATCAGCACTCTCTGGAAGACTCATGCCAGAAGATGATCATCAAAAAACCCCAACAAAGATCCATGCACTGCTACAGGTGTAGATGCACTCATCCCACCAGTTCTTGGACTTCCCATGGGAATGAAGAAGGAGATATTTAAGCTGGCCTGTGCATACAGTAAAACAACAAATTTGACTGGATCTATACTGTTGGAACTCAACCAAGAATTAGGAGAAGTGCAAATTGTAGCGCTCCAAAATCTTACAACTACAGACTATTTACTGTTGAAAGAACATATGGGATGTGAACAGTCCCCAGGAATGGGTTGTTTTAATTGGTCTGATTTCTCTCAGACTGTTCAAGTTCAGTTGGACAATATCCACCATATCATAGATAAGTTTTCACAAATGCCTAAGGTGCCTAACTGGTTTTCTTGGTTTCACTGGAGATGGATGGTAATTACAGGTATGCTTTGGTTATGTAACTATACTCCTATTATGTTAATGTGTGTGTGCAATTTAATTAGTAGTTTCAAACCTATACATGCTGAAGTTACTCTACAAGAAGATATGTCAAAGAAATAATCAATCTTCCCATCTTTTCTTCCACCTGCTACTTTTATAGCTTTTCTTCTTCCTTCCTAATTACAACCCTTAAATAGAATCCGTGCCTCATATCAAATATACCGAGTATCATAATTCTTCCAAGTGGTAAAGATACCTCAAGACAAATGCTGGGTATAGAAGCCACAGGGCATTAATATGCAAAGAAGTGAAAAGCTAACCTTTTCAAATAATAAGGCTTCTCTCTCAGTTACCAACTTTACATTTCCCTGTATGGCTCTGGAAGATGACTGGTTAGCCAGAGACGGGTAAGATTCCTCAAGGGAGGAACAACCTAAGACAGGCACAGTCGCAGGGGCGCCATCAGGTGAGAAATTGGGGATCAACAGAGGTGAGGCTTAGAACCTCACCCCCCCTGTTCTGAGAGATATCTTCTGCATATGTGGATGTTTTATTGCCCTTGTCTAGCTTGGATTAACACATAGTCTACAGGCACACACCTGATCATCTACATTTGCTCTCTTACAACACTAAACTATGTTTTCTACTTTATCTTGTATCTACCTACCACTTCAGCATTTTATTAAAAATAATAATAATAAAGAGAGAAATGTGGTATCCACATATAAATCAAGTATAAAAATCAAATGAGTATTCATATTTGAACTGACTGTTTATAGTTCATAATGCATGAGCAAAACCGAAAGTTTCTGTGATGACTGCCCTTGTACTGTTCACCATGTAACTTATTCACTATGTAGGAATTTGTTCTCCATGTAAGAACTTGTTCGTTACGCTTCAGAAGATTGGAGACTGACAAAAATTAGGCTTGGGGTGGATTAATGATTGTGCATTGAACATTGACTCCCCTATACAGAATTTTATTGTTGTTAACAATCATTTGATCAATGAATATGAGAGATGCCCTCACAAAAAAAAAAAAAAAAAAAAGTACACTCTTCCAATTGTAAAATAAATAAGTAACCGGGATGTAATGTATAGCATAAGGAATATAGTCAAAATATTGTAACAACTTGGTATGGTGATAACTGGTACCTAGAATTATCATGTATATAAATGTTGAATCACTGTGTTGTACACCTGAAACTAATGTAATACTGTGTGTCAACTACCGTTCAATAAAAAATAATTATCTACAAAAAAAAAAAAATATCCCTGAAAGGTAGGTATTATTATATCCATTTTATAAATGAAGTGTGGCAAAGAAAGGTACAAAAGGCTCACACAGTTAAGAAGTGGCTAGGATGTCACTTCCATCACGGCAGGGATCTTTGCTGCCCACTGCTCTACCTCCAGCCCCAGGACAGTGTCAGGCATACTGGAATCACCTGAATGTATTTGTGGAAGAGGCTGTGTTTTAGATTGGATGTGGTTCTGTCAGCCGTGCCTGGAACTGCTGTTTTCCCGCCTATCTAGAGATGCTCAGCACTCCCTCTTCCTTACCAACTTTGCCTTCCTCCTCTTAGTTCAGAGGAAACTGTGTCCCCTACCCCCAAGCAAGGCAGGTTCCGGGGGCGGGCTGGGGGGGCTACATTGCATTCTGAGGCTGCAAGGGCCACATCAGCTGAGTCCTTGAGTGCCTTGTGGGGAGGGCATTTATCCTTCCAGGAAATACCCATTTACATACTAAAATCTGGTTGATCTGGAAGGTTAGATGAGTACAATTACTAACTGTGTATCCACAGGTCAGGAAGCTTAACATGTCAAACTCAGCCGTATTTTTAAAAATATTATGTGACAGTAGTGATAGAGTGACAATCATAAAAGTATTTGAGTGAAAATATACAGAATGTCCTGTATTAACAAGGCTATTTTAACTGTATCCTTTCACTGAAATTATTTTCACTTGTATTTTAACAATATTTGTGCTATTAAATGACAGTTTCCAAAATACGCCTGATAAAATAAAAACACCAAACTGTTTTCTATAGTTTAAATATGAAGACTTCCAGGAAAAAAAAAAAAAGAAGAAATGGTGTAAGCTTACTGTTTTCTACAATTTTTATTTTTTCATTTTAGAGCTCTCAAATGAGGATCTGGGGACTCTTCATGTCCCTCTCCTAATAAAGCCACAGTGAGCACTTAATGCTGCTTCCACTTCCCACACACAAACTTTCTAATTATAAAAGGACCTTTTCAGACTTATTCAGGGCATATCATCTTATTTGCGGCTCCTAATTGGAGGACTGTGTTTGTTGAAAAGAACAGAAGTCTTCAGTCATTTAGAATAAAGCTGGCTCGTCAACCCCTGTGGGAAGAAAAGAACTATTTATTTTATCCGTTAATCCCAAATACAAACACAATAAAGCTGTCTTTTCTAATAGTGACCTATTTCATGTTAAATTGGGATAAAGCTAGCTCTGCTCAATAAGACTACTGTGGTCAACAAAAAAGTCAATCTTATTAGGATTCCCATTGAATACCTTCCAATAATTTATCTTTTAAAATGCTGAACCCAAATCCTCATTGGCTTCTTTATGGTGTCTACTACAAAATGCAATTTTGGAAGGGAAATAACCTCAACTAGTGAGCCCCATCTAGTGACAGGGAAGTAAATTGCTGTCCAAAAACCTGCTCTGTAATTATCCCATATCTTTAATCTGATTTTTGAAAATTCTTCTATATACATGGAGGAAGTTGAAGCTTAGAGAAGCCCTTATGTTTTGGTTTCTCTTTGTTAAATTTCCCTATACTTTTATTTCTAAGAGTAGATGACTTTACATACCAAGCAATTTTTTTCTTAATAACAAATCCAGTCTTTAAAAAATTAATATTGCTTAAAATTAGCCAGATTTCCCCACTTAAGGTTGAATTTTAATATGAGGGCAACCATCTCTCTTGAATAGACATTACATGACATTTATAGATTGAACTGTGTTTGATGTAAATAAAGTTACTCACTGATCAATTTTATGTTATCAAAGGACTCCAAAGGTTTTTCACTCATAAGACCTTTAAAGAAGCAAGACTGGGTCATAGGAAAATCCATTGAGACATGTAAGGGCATTAAAGGTTTCAAAGTCTACTTTCCTGGGCAATATCCACATTTGACAATTGGGGCTTGGAAGTCTGTTTCTTTTAGCTGACTACCTTAGAAGTTAATTTTGGCATGTCTGCATTCCAAGCTTCTGTAGTTCTTGACTTTTACTATCACAATAATAAACATGTCAAAACTGAATGAGGCTACAGCAGGGATCAACTCCTGTCACATACACACGGGAAATGCTTTCCCTAATGATTCTGCCTTATAAATGCAACCCTTCTTGGTTTCTAGAGAAAACAAGTTGATAATAGCCATGTGCCATTTTAAAATGAAGTAAAACATATTCATCTATTTATCTACATTTGAGTTATTTTCTGTATCTTTCTACTAGCCTATGGGTCCAAATGCCAAAAGCAGGCCTAAGTATAGGAGTTTTCTGCGTTATGAAGGAAAGAACAGAGGAAAGGACTCAAGTTCAAGTCCTAACATTGCCCTTCACTGGCTGCATGGTCTTGGGAAAGTCATACCATTAAGGTGCCATGAGCTTAGGCTATGAGGCAGACAATCCCTATTCCTCCACCTCCCAGCTGTTGTACTTTAGACAAAATACTTCTCCAAGCTTCAACTTTCTCAATGTATATCATATTTACTTGGTGGAATTGTTATGAAAATTGATTGAATGAAGTACGTTAAGTGCTGAGCTAGCATGTAACGAAGTGTTCAGTAAATATATTACTTACAGAATGGAGGGACCCGCATCCACCTCTCAAGACTGTTGGGAGGTCTCAATGAGATGACATATGGGAAAATGTTGGTCAACTCTAAGACACCCTGTAAGTGTTATGGATTATAACAACCCTAGCAGAACCCTCTTTTAGGCCTAAAGGGAAGAAAGAAGGCGGCTGTAATTAGATAGCATGGGGCTTTTATTAATCAGTATAAGCTTTAAGGGCTGAACAGAGTTTTTGTACATCTAATGCTTTGTACCATTGGTTTACATTCTAATTGGGGTTGTAAATTTCCAAAGAGAATGGAATGATAGAGTTGGAAGGGAAATCATATAATTTAGTTTCCTCATTTTATTGAGGAAAAAACCTAATGCTCCTTTTTTCAGAGATCTTTGTACACTTCAGATTATTTAAGAATTTTAAATGATTTATTTAGTTTCTGCCTTTGTTTCTGGACTGTAAGGCCCATGAGGACAGAGGCCATGTCTGTTTGGTCCATTCAGTACCCTCAGCCAGTATGGCTCAGCATCCAGCACAGTGTCTAGTACATTATCTACACATGGTCATTGCTGACAAGCTCAGAGATGCCATATAGCAAAGAAGGTGAAAGCATGCACTCTGCAGGGAGGAAAATCTGGGTACAAACTTGACCTCTCTGGTTTACTTCCTGTGTGACCTGGATAGGTCAGCTAGCCTCTCTGATCCTCTGTTTCCAAATCTGTGAGGTAGAACTAACAATAGAATCTATTTCATAGGGTTGTTGCAGAGATTAATGAACTAATTCATGTAAAGTGCCCAAAACAACTATTAATTTATCTAAATGACCAAGGTAACAAAGCCAATTAGGAGAGTTCTGGAACTAGAATCCTATTTAGGTCTTGCTTTTTATTTTTATTCCTACAATATCCCTCAGCCTCTCTTCCTAGACCAAAGCCATTCCAAAACCATTAAATATAATCAGGCAAAAACAGCGACACAATATAAAGTATTGGGCAGTTCACTTAGATGCCCTGCAGCCCCTCCAAGTACTAGCAGCAAGTTTCAGAAACTCGTCGGAATGGTGGTAAAGGACTTATTATGGCTAATAACTTTTCAGTGTTAAAGCACAGAGCTGAACAGAGTATCTCATACTCTGCTCTAACAGTTGATCCTTAAGGGTTTGTCTATCATATGCTGGACTATAAAATAGTATGTTTAAAAATATCTCTGAGACTCACTCCTAGATGGCTTTTAGCAAGTGAACTAGCTGTTACCCTCCTGCAAGATTAGATGTCAAGATAATTAGCTCCCTGCCACATGGACTATCTGTTTTTCAAATCTGCTTCTCCTTTCTTCCCTATGTCTCTTAGTTGACATGATTCATTATTGCTTTGTGTCTGAGTTCTTCAGTTTCCTTCCAGTGTACTCATGAACCATCTCCTTTTCGTGACTAACCATGCCTAGCACTCAAGTCACACTATTAACTTCGGTGTTATATTTTATAATTCAGGTTGTATCCAAATATCATAGAAAACAAAGAGCAAATTAGGCAAAAGGTAAACCAGATATGGAGTATTACCAATGATAACCCATCATCCTCTCTCTCCTTCATCTTCAAAAGCCCATGTGCCACCTACGATGTGAAATGCACATCTTCCCATTTCATTTCATGAGCCGAGGTCTGTAAATTTCTCTTTCATTGTCTAACATTGGGGTCTGTGAGCTTTCCCGTTTCATTATTCTATATGACCTGGACTTGGCCTCATGCAACTGGGGAATAACTTTCTCTTTTCTTTCATAAATGGAGCCAATGAAAAGCCAGACAAAAAGAGAGTGAGATGGAATGGGGAATTATCCAAAGGAGCCATGCGTTATAAAAATTTCTGGCTGGAAGAACTTTGAAGGGCTGTCCACCTCCCTGCATTTGAGCCCTGCCCCACACCAATCCAGCAGGTACTTTGGCTCCTATTTCAAAAGAATCCACAGGACACCATGCCTCTGCCCTCCATTTAAGAAAGTTCTTCATTTACGCAGCTTAATACCTTTCCCGCTTGCAGTTCAGCCTCTTTTCTTTCCACTTTAGGAAGTAGAGTAGATAGTTTTCCTGTCACCTAGAAATACAGATGTCCCGCAGGTGGAAAGGCAAGCTGCTTCACCCCCAGCTTCCTCTTGGGCCCGTGACCTGTGGCGTTTGCTCTCCAGCTTCTTGCACACTGCCCCAGTGTGAGTAATCGGGGAAACACCAAGATTTCCTGAAAATAGTCTTGAACAACCAGTGTTTGAGAAAGATGAGGAAAGTTTCCTTCTTGTTCTCTTGCCTTCTTTGCCAGCGTCCTCACCCCGTCCCTTGGTGCTGACTGCATCCTCACCCCACCCTGGCTTCACAGCTCAGAGAAGGTGGGACAAAACTGAAGACCTGTCCAACTGTCCCAGCTTTGTGCCTGGCTCCACGACAAATCCAGCTGTCCTCACTCTAAGGGAAGGTCTGGGTCCTGAGTCTGGTCTAGTATTTATTCAGACCCAGGGATGGTTGCCTGGAGACCTAACACTTGCAGGAATTAATTCCTCTTGCCTCACTCCCACCTGCAATCTCACATGTAGGTCATTAGTAAACTTTTTTCTAATGCTGAGCATGACTTGATAGGTAGTGACTTGCTGAGCTATTTTCGACATGCATCTGTGTTAATTTTGTACACCAGCAGTCAGTCCATGAAACTTTAGGAGGTCTGACAACATGTGTAATGAAAAGAGCACTCATTGGAGAGTCAGGCTGACCTTGGTCTGACGTTCCGCTATTTCATTTACTGTGGAACGACATTTGTCAAGTTGTTTAACCTCTAAACTTCAGGTTCCATATGTGTAAAATGGAATGAATCCCAACTGCAGGATTTAATGCAAGGATCAAAGAGAGCACTAATCCATGTGAAGGACCCAGCACACTGCTTGGTACATGCTGACTGCTTCAAATCCGTCTCTCTCCTCCCTGGGCTGCAGAACCAGCGCCTCTAATGACAGAGATCTCTGTTGTGTACTTGCCATGTGCCTGGCGCTGGATAGGTCCCAGGACGGAAGCGCAGGAAAGTGCACAGCCCCTGGTCTCACGGAGCTCACAGCACAGAAGTGGCAACAGCGGCTGGCACGCGGGAGGCCCTTCCCGAACATCTAAGCTCAGAGTCATAACAGCACTGGATTCAGCTTTTAGAGGGCCTCAGCACTAGGAAGACTATGGTGTTCTTCATATAATTAAAAATAAAAACACTACTCAACCATAATTAAGGGTAAAGAGGCAGAACAATGTTCTGATATTTTCCCCACTGTGATGGCAGTCTTGGAGCCTTTTGAAGCATCAGTTTTCTGATTCTTTTCAAAAAGATGTTTCTGGGTGTCCTCATTTTGTAGGTAATCAGCCTGTTTATAGCGTAACACAGCACTGCCCCAAGGCTCTCCTAATGTCCAGTGGGTGGATCCAAAGGCAGGCCCCGAGCAGAGAGGCCAGGGGTCTGGCTACTTCACAAACGATTTGACAGGTCCCACCAGGAAGGGAAGGGTCACTGTACATTTTGAGACAAAGTCAATCACCTTTTCAAAAAGCAAATTGAAATGCTTTCCAAACATATGGAATGTCTTTCTCTGGGGTGGACTTTTCACAGGTTGGACAAAGGAGAGGAGCTATTTAGATTAGCAAGTAGCAGAGTCAGTTATATGCCTTGTCCTTAGAGATGACTTCAGTACTGAACTGTCCCCTCTGACTCTACTGCAGGAGAAACGGATCGCCAGCCACCGCGGTGCCAGGAGACATTCACCAGCATGCAAAGGCACTTGTTCTGGTGGCTCTACCCTTCCTTTAATGGAGGCTGTTCCATCTGAAGGATGCAGTCCAGCTCTAAGGCAGGGTTAGCAGCCCCCGGTGAGGCTTATCTGGAGGTAAGCTAACAAGCCTCACAGTCGGAACCGCTCCTCTTTATATTACGAATCAAAAAGAAAAGCACCAGGAAAAGCCCAGAAACCCTGACAGAGAACTTTCTCAAGCATAGATGAAAACAATGTACATAGCCACTGTAAATAGTTAATAAAATCCCTTTTATAGTCCATCTACTTAGATTTCCATTACATCCTGTTCTGTTTCAAACATGCATTTTTCTTTGGGATTGTTAGGCAATAAAGAGTCAAGTCATTTATCAAGCAGTGTCTTAGTATTCCTTTAAAATGTTTTACCATTTTCAGGAAATACTGTGGCTTCTATAATTAATCTCCCAGTAGAAGCTGTTTGGAAAGACTCCAGTACAGCGGAAAGAAAAGCCTGTTGTTCATGGGTGTTTTTTGGTTCCCGTGAGTGGAAACCTCCAGAAACAGACTCTGGTGGTATTATCATGTATTGCAAACTGTTCGTTTCAGATAATGAGGGGGAAAAAATCAACAGCAGACAGTTTCACTCTCACCAAACTGTCCTGTGTCAGAGCTGTTAATGGACCCCACAGACAACTTGCTGTGCAAAAAACTAGACTAACTTTGCAAGGCTGGGTTCCCACAGTTTTACACCTGGATGGAACAGGAATTCCTGGTAGAAGTAATGTGAGGGAGTCCCACCCCACCCCTGCAGCCCCCACTGCCTTGGCATTGGCAATACCAGGTACCATTAGCATTTCCCTGTACCAGGCGCCCTCCTAAGCATTTCACACATATTGACTCACTTAATCCTTTCAGTGACTCTGAGGAGAGATGCTGATATTACCCCCAATTTCCAGGTCAGGAAATTGACATGGTTGGAGGACTTGCAACTGGCTGACTTCCCAAGGGGGTGAGGCCAGAGCCAAACCCAGGTGGCCTGGCTGAGTCAGCCTCCTAGTCGCTGTGCTGTGCCGCTGGAGGGATGCACCCCGTTCAATTGTCTCCATCTCATTTGCGCTAGCATGTGGCAGGGCCATTCAGTCATCCAGTTCTACAGAAGAGGAAGCAAAGTCACATGGATGCTGAGGGTCATATACAAGAGAGTTCCCTTCACCTTTAGTCCAACTTTCCCTTCTTTCCAGCTGTGTATCCTCTTCTTCTTGCTCTTCATGTAAAAACCCCAAACGTGATGCTTTCCTTCTTTCTATGAGTTGTCCTCCTGGGTCACAGGAAGGGCAGAAGGCTTGGTTGGCCTGGATCACTGAGCAGAGCAAACCCCACTCCAGGTCCAGGTTCTTTCTGAAGCAGTTGTGGCTTTTTTCCTGGAAGGCAAATACATGGTTTGATTGGCCTCCCACCTGCACTGAAGGTTTTGAGATGGTTTAGTTTCATCTTTAGACAGATTAATAATAAATACTGGGAAGCACTTCCATCTTTAGGGTGTATATGAGGGACTGAGCACACAATCTGAGAAGCCAGAGACCCTGGATGAACTCCAGAAGAATGTTCTGGTTTCCTCCAAGACTCCTGGTAGGATGATCATATTTACTTCTCTAGTGTCACTGTTACATTTCTGCTTGCTTCATTTTGGTTTTTTAATGGAGTTATACTGAGGGCACACGTAGTTTTTGTGACACACAGATCAACTTCGTTCTGAAGATATCTAGACATCATTGCACCTGTATGACAGCCTCATTCACTTCCTGGAGTGTTTTCTCCCCACGCGAGGGGAACAGTCACTTGTGGTGAAACCATGGGCAGTCCAGGGCCGAGGTCGGGCTCCAACTCTAATAGCATCACTGGATTAAGTGGGCAGTCATCTTCACACCAGGGACATCTTGAATCACATGAATGCCCATCACAACCCTTCAGAGTGAAGGAGAGATGGTCCCCACCGCATGGGCATTTAGGAGGGTTAATAAAGGATGATGCACAAAGCTGGGGACAGGATTTAGGGAGACACGCAAGAGGTGGGACTAGTGCCTAGTGCCGGCAGGGAGCCATCAGCCCTGGGCTTAGAGAGGAGAGCGAAGGGAACTGGAGAGAGCTGCCGCCAGGGGCCGCGGGTTCTCAGAGGGAGGCAGAAGCCCGCACAGGAGGACAGGAGCAGACGTGCTCCTGCTGCAGCTCTCCTCCCGTCTGGCAGCGAAACCCAACCAGAGGGCAGGGCACAAGGTGGCACCTGCCGCGGCCCAGTTCAGGAAGAAAGGCAGAGGGAAGCTACCAGCTCACCATCTCATTAAGTTTCTGAGGTACAAAAACATCAGCATGCCCTCCTGCTGTGACATGAGGGGCTTAATAAAGAAGTAACTAGGAAAAAAAAACCCTTGTATACATGGAATTAGGAGGCTAATTTTATGCCTATGGCAGAAATCAGTGCTGTAAATTCCTCACTGTGTTTTATGAGTCAGAACTGGATACACCCAAGGGTCTCAGGAATATGAACTTTAAAACAGGCCTTCTCATAACCAGCAAAGGAGAGCCAGTGGAGATTTGTTCCTGCCAGGAAAAGGGTCACAGTCAAAATTGTACAGGAACATAGGGTTTTAGTTTAAGAAAAAGGGTCATGGGGCCTTCAAGTTATTGGCGTGAAATCTCTGGAGGCACCTATTGCATTGAGAGGCCGATATTTTAATGGAATAAATAAAGCCTGTTTTTTGCTGCTATTGTTGTTTTCTTCCTACATTGTTTTGTCTGGTTTCCTTTAGCAGTCTTGGCAAAAGGCCAACCAGAAAGAGGAGAGATGGGTAAATCCAAGGAGGCATCCTGGGACCCTTTAGAGGTATCAAGGATTTCCAAAGTCAGTTAGGATATAAAGAAATCATGGTGAACTTGGTTCCCCATCACTCGGTGAAGGCCCCTCAGACAGAGGGCCACGTGCTGCTTGGGTAAGAGCATGATGCAGCATTAGAAGCAAAGGCTTTGGAGTCCAGCTCTTAGCTGGGTTCCCTTGAACAAGCTAGATACCTGTAGATGCCTCAGTTTCCCACTTAGTGAAAAGCAACACCACCTACCTCTGTTAGAGTTTTGTGAATTAAATGAGATCATATATTTAAAATGCTTGAAACAGTATGTAGCACATAATTGATATTCAGTAAATAGTGTATATGTATCTATAAACTTTCTCATATATATAGGTACATATATGCATATCTATTTCTAACTAGAAACCTAGTCTTAATGATGGGTGGAATTGGTGACAGTCGGTCACTGGGCCCTTTGGCCATGAGAAAGCAGTGTGACAGGTGGCTTCTCCTTCTTTCTCTTTCTGTACAACCCCTCCAAAAACATACATTTAAGCTAGCTCTCTCTTTCCAGCTATGTCCTCATTCTTCCTGATCCTGTATCCTGATGCACATATACCCATTTTTCCACTTTCAAATTGTTTTCTTTAGAAAATTCTGAT
Source organism: Manis pentadactyla (assembly GCF_030020395.1). Lineage (NCBI taxonomy): Eukaryota > Metazoa > Chordata > Mammalia > Pholidota > Manidae > Manis > Manis pentadactyla. The sequence goes on from NC_080023.1 coordinate 43,497,797, forward strand.
TGAAAAATTAATATACAGTTACTAATTTAATTGAAACGCTTTCAGAACTTGGGGTGTCAGAACAAAGTCTCAGATGTCCCATTTCCCTTCTATACCCTCTTCTCATCTCCAAAATCGGTTTATTGTGGAAGTGACAGTTTTTTTCCAAAGGCCTGATGGGACAGGAGTACAGAGGCCAGAAAATTTTGTTTGTTGCACTTTAATTTGGCCAGAATTGAACTGAAGATTTAAGTTTAGAGGCTATATTTGCCTGTTTCACTTATTATTGACTAGAGAACTCTCCTTAGTCTATTCATGACTGTTTAAAGATGTCATGTATTTTTTATTATTTTTAAGGGATTTAAAAATGAGTCTGCCTTAAGTGATTAAAGCAAAAGCAAAAGGTTGACCAGTTCTGCCAGCTCCCTAGAAATTTCACTCCTCAGCCCATATCCTTGAAAGGTATTGACCCCTACAAACAGCTAATAATGTAAACGTTGACAGGCCAGTTTAACCTCCTAATTGTATTCTGTGCATCATGCATTTGACCTCCCAGAGACAACTTGATGAGTTTCTGCCATATTAATTACTCCATGCTGTTTTGCAGTGAACCTTTAACAATCCAAACCTAGTGGATGAATGCATGAACCTTTCTAGGCTCCAGGGAAGAAGGGGGAATGGAAATTTGAAAGCACCCAGTGGAATTTTCTACTACCAGGCCTATTTTCTTTCTCTAAAATGATGAACAAAGACCTCTGGAGTGATCTCATATTTATTGTACTCTTTTACTTCTTGCAAATTTTTAACACCTTCTTTCTAAAATATGTCTGAAACTACTATGCCTTATCTGGAATGCTCTCCTTGAATTGTTTTGTATTCTACAATCAACACATTTATTATTAGGAAATATTTAACCTTTGACACTTGCATCTTCTTAAGTTTGTCTTAAGTGTCACTAATGAAATCTAAGGTGCAAAGTTTCATTTAATTTTCCACTCCTAAATATTCTTTACTGGCTTTGAGCTTTGTTGTCCCAGTGAATTAGACAATAGTCACGATTACTGATCTACCTCCCTCCCTATTCGTTTGAGACAAGCAATTTGAACTTTCCCTCTTGGCCTCCTTCACATGGCACAGGCAGTCACCTGTGTAGGTCATTTTCATCTCCCTGCACTCAGGTTTTTTCATGGAATATTTTGAGCCACATCAGAATTAGATCTGAACATTTTCAATGGCTGGCTGCATTTGGAAGGCTGCTTAGAGCTCAGTGCAGCTTGTTCTCATGCACTGCGTGAGGGTATTAAACAGGAAGTCCCATGTGCCAAAGCTGGATTATAGAATCCAGCATTTTCCTACTCCCTGTCTTCCCTCATGACAAAAGTCAAATTGCTTTTGATTCAGCAATTCTCTCTAGCCATATTTTCTTTAATGGCAAAATGCGATTGGAAAATAAAGGGGAAGGAATTAGATCTCCCATTTACATCTCCATGTCTCTCTTTGTGTGAATTGAGGATGTACTTTGTGCCAGACATTCTGTGAAGCTACTCACAATCCACACAACCATCCTGCAAGAGAGGTGCCTGGATGGAGGCTCTGCAGATGAGAGATAGCTCAGAGGGCTTAAATGATTCACTCAGTCATGTTTAAATAGTCTACCTGAGTTCATACTTGTAGATCTGACATTTTATGCAGCTTTGCCTGACTCCAGAATGTGAGCTTTAAATCATTATACCCAGATTAAAGATGGTGGCGTAAGAAGTGAAACAGAGGCCTCCTCCCAAAACCACATATAATACAAAAATATAATTAATACAACTAACCCTGAAAGAGCAACAGGAAAGAAGGCTGTGCCAGACTGCATATGCCTGGAGAAAAGAACAGACCTCACGGAACAGGGTAACATAAAAAAGCTGTGACCTGGTGAGAACCAAACCCTTCCCCCACCCCAGCTCACTGGGGGAAGGAAGAGAAATGGAACGGGGAGGGAGTGGAGGCCTGGGACTGCTGAACACCTAGCTCTGGAAATTTGCTCTGGGAACACAAATCTACATTGCATGGTGCTCTGGTAATTAGGTGGCTTGAAAAGCTAAGACAGGCAGAATACCTGGAAAGACTGAGACTCCATCCACTTGTGGAAAACAGGGATTCATATCCAGCTTCTCTGGGACAAAAGAAAGCCAGTCAGTCAGAGAGACTTCCTAACAGCAAGAGGACTGCTAAAGGGGCAAGGATTGCACAGAGCTTACTGCTCAGGAGAAAGGACAGGTAGACAAAATTGTCTGGGTGCACTCTGCCCAACAGGTTGGGAACTTTCACGATCTTCAAGTGCTCCAGCCCCTTGGCTGGCTATGCGGCTCCAAGGCTCCACACCATGATAGGCAGCCTGCTGCACCTTCCTCCTGGCCAGCCCGCACCTGGCTCACAAACCAGAAAACCCTGCCCTGGAATCAGACCAGCCAGAGGGAAGCCCCACCTACAGCAGCTACAAATGCAAAGCATAGAGGCTGATACCTGTGTACTCAGCCCACCAGTTCTGGCAGTGGAGAAAGGCATAGCAGCTGGGAAGCAGGAAACAGCTCTATCCTAGCCCCAGCCACCAACACCACTCCCCTGCCAGCCCCAACATTGCCCCAGGGGCTGAGCAGCTCCAGAGAGTAGACCTCCTGGGCACTAGAGGACACCACATACAAATATGAAACATCAAAGGAAACTGATGCAAAGCAAAATCCTACATACACCAGAGAAAGAGTGAAATGAAACAGATCTCATGAATCTTCCTGAAAGAGATTTCAAAACAAAAGTCATAAACATGCTCATGGAGGTACAGAAAAATATTCAAGAACTCAGGAATGAATTCTGGTCAGAGATGCAATCATTATGGAACACAGTATCAGAAATGAAACATACAATAGAAGGTTTTAAAAGCAGATTAGATATGGTGGGGGAGACAATAAATGAAATAGAAACTAGAGAAGAGTAATACAAAGAAGCTGAGGCACAGAGAGAAAAAAAGAAATTCTAAGAGTGAAAGAATATTGAGAGAACTGTGTGACCAATCGAAATGGAATGATATTCTTATTATAGGGGTATGAGAAGAAGAAGAGAGAGAAAAAGGGATAGAAAGTGTCATCGAGAAGGTAATTGCTGAAAACCTCCCCAATCTGGGGAATGAGATTGTCTCTCAGGCCATGGAGGTGCACAGATCTCCCAACACAAGGGACCCAAGGAAGACAACACCAGGACATATAATAATTAAAATGGCTAAGATCAAGGATAAGGGCTGACTATTAAAAGTATAGCGAGAGAGAGAAAAAAGATCTCATATAAAGGAAAACCCACCAGGCTATAATCAGACTTCTCAGCAGAAACCTTACAGGCCAGAAGGGAGCAGCATGATGTATTTAATGCAATGAAGCAGAAGGGCCGTGAACGAACAATACTCTACTCGGCAAGATTATCATTTAAATTTGAAGGAGGGATTAAACAATTTCCAGATAAGCAAAATCTGAGAGAATTTACCTCCCACAAACCAATTATACAGTGTATTTTGGAGGGACTGCTACAGATGGAAGTGTTCCTAAGGTTTAATAGCTGTCATCAGAAGTAATAAAACCACAGTAAAGAAAGTAGAACAGTTAATTACTAAGCAAAAGCAAAATTAAATCAGCTACCACCAAAGTCAGTCAAGGGATAGACAAAGAGTACAGAATATGATACCTAATGTATAAAGAATGGAAGAGGAAGAAAAGGAGGAGAAAAAAAGAACCCTCAGATTGTGTTTGTAATAGCATACTAAGTGAGTTAGGTAAGCCTCTTAGATAGTAAGGAAGTTATCCTTGAACCTTTGGTAACCACAAATCTAAAGCCTGCAATGGCAATAAGTACATACCTATCGATAATCACCCTAAATGTAAATGGTCTAAATGCACAATGAAAAGACATAGAGTCACTGAATAGATAAAAAAAGAAGACCTGTCTATATGCTGCCTACAAGAGACTCACTTCAAACCAAAAGACATACACAGGCTAAAAATGAAGGGATGGAAAAAGATATTTCATGCAGCTAATAGGGAGAAAAAAGCAGGAGTTGCAGTACTTGTGTCAGACAAAATAGACTTCAAAACAAAGAAAGTCACAAGAGACAAAGAAGGACATTACATAGTGATAAAGGGGTCAATCCAACAAGAGGATATAACCATTATAAATATCTATGCTCCCAACACACAGGAGCACCTACATATGTGAAACAAATACTAACTGAATTAAAGGGCAAATAGAATGCGATGCATTCATTCTAGGAGACTTCAATACTCCACTCACTCCAAAGGACAGATCAGTCAGACAGAAAATAAGTAAGGAGAGAAAGGCACTGAATAACACATTAGAACAGATGGACCTAACAGATATCTACAGATCTCTACCCCCAAAAGCAGCAGAACACACGTTCTTCTCAAGTGCACATGGAACATTTTCAATAGATTACATACTAGGCCAGAAAAAGAGCCTCAGTAAATTTGACAAGGTTGAAATTGTACCAACCAGCTTCTCAGACCACAAAGGTGTGAAAGTAGAAATAAATTATGCAAAGAAAACAAAAAATCCCACAAATACATGGAGGCTTCACAACATGCTCCTAAATACCCAATGGATCAATGAAAAAATAAAACAGAGATGAAGCAATACATGGAGACAAAAGACCACAATAATTAAACACCACAAAATCTGTGGGATGCAGTGAAGGCTGTGCTAAAAGGGAAGTATATTGCAATACAGGCCTACCTCAGGAAAGAAGAACAACCCCAAAGGAACAGTCTAAACTCACAATTAATGAAACTATAAAAAGAACAACAAATGAGGCCCAAAGTTAGTAGGAGGGACATAATAAAGATTAGAGCAGAAATAAATAAAATCGTGAAGAATAAAACAATAGAAAGAATCAATGAAAGCAAGAGCTGGTTCTTCGAGAAAATAAACAAAATAGATAAACCTCTAGCCAGACCTATCAAGAAAAAAAGAGAATCTACACACATAAAGAGAATCAGAAATGAGAGAGGAAAAATCACTATGGACACCACAGAAATACAAAGAATCATAAGAGAATACTATGAAAAATTATATGGTAACAAACTGGATAACCTAAAAGAAATGGACAACTTTCCAGAAAAATAGAACCTTCCAAGGATGACCCAAAAGGAAACAGAAAATCTGAACAGACCAATTACCAGGAACAAAGTCTAATTGGTAATCAAAAAGCTATCTAAGAACAAAACTCCTGGACCACATGGCTTCACTGCCATGCAGCAGTGCAATTTTATCAAATATTTAATGAAGAACTAATATCCATCCTCCTTAAAGTTTTCCAAAAAGTGGAAGAAGAGGGACTACTTCCAAACTCATTCTATGAGGCCAGCATCACTCTAATACCAAAACCAGGCAAAGACTCCACAAAAAAAAAAAAAAGAAGAAAATTACAGACCAATATCCCTGAGGAACATAGAAACAAAAATACTCAACAAAATATTAGTAAACCAAATTCAAAAATATATCAAAAATATCATTCACCATGATCAAGTAGGATTTATTCCAGGGATGCAAGGATGATGCAATATTGGAAAATCCATCAAGATCATCCACAATATTAACAAAAAGGACAGAAATGACATGATCATCTCCATAGATGCTGAAAAAGCATTTGACAAAATTCAACATCCATTCATGATAAAAACTCTCAACAAAATGGGTATAGAGGGCAAGTACCTCAACATAAAAAAGGCCATATATGACAAATCCACAGCCAACATTACACTTAACAGTGAGAAGCTGAAAGCCTTTCCTTTAAGATCAGGAACAAGTCAAGGATGCCCACTCTCTCCATGTTTATTCAACATAGTTCTGGAGGTCCTCACCATGGCACTCAGACAACACAAAGAAATAAAAGACATCCATATTGGTAAAGAAGAAGTTAAAATTTCTCTGTTTGCAGATGACATGACATTGTACATAAAAACCCTAAAGAATCCACTCCAAAACTACTATATCTAATATCTGAATTCAGCAAAATTGCAGGATACAAAATTAATACACAGAAATCTGTTGCATTCCTATACACTAACAATGAAGTAGCAGAAAGAGAAATCAGGAAAACAATTCCATTCACAATTGCATCAAAAAGAATAAAATGCCTAGGAATAAACCTAACCAAGGAAGTGAAAGACCTATACTCTGAAAACTACAAGACACTCATGAGAGAAATTAAAGAAGATACCAGTAAATGGAAACACATCCCATGCTCATGGAAAGGAAGAATTAATATTTTTAAGTGACCATCCTGCCTAAAGCAATCTACAGATTCAATGCAATTCTTATTAAATTAACAACAGCATTTTTCAACGAACAAGAAAAAATAGTTCTAAAATTCATTTGTAACAACAAAAAACCCCAAATAGCCAAAGCAATCCTGAGAAGGAAGAATAAAGCTGGGGGGATTATGCTCCCTGACTTGAAGCTCTACCAAAAAGTCACAGTAATCAAGACAATTTGGTATGGGCACAAGAACAGACCCATAGATCAATGGAACAGACTAGAGAGCCCAGATATAAACCCAAGCATATATGGACAATTAATATATGGTAAAGGAGCCATGGACATACAATGGGGAAATGACAGTCTCTTCCACAACTGGTGTTGGTAAAACTGGACAGCTACATGCAAGAGAATGAAATTGGATTATTGTCTAACCCCATACACAAAAGTATACTTGAAATGGATCAAAGACCTGAATGTAAGTTGTGAAACCATAAAACTCTTAGAAGAAATCACAGGCAAAAATATCCTGAATATAAACATGAGCAACTTTTTCCTAAATGCATCTCCCCAGGCAAGGGAAACAAAAGCAGAAATGAACAAGTGGGGGTGCATCAAAGTGAAAAGCTTCTGTACAGCAAAGGGCACCATCAGCAGAACAAAAGGTATGGGAGAATATATTTGTAAATGACATATCTGACAAGGGGTTAACATCCAAAATATATAATGAACTCACATGCCTCAACAACCAAAAAGCAAATAACCAGATTAAAAAATGGGCAGATGATATGAACAGACAATTCTCCAAAGAAGAAATTCAGATGGCCAACAGGCACATGAAAAGATGCTCCACATCACTAATCATCAGGGAAATGCAAATTAAACCCACAAGGAGATATCACCTCACACCAGTAAGGATGGTCAGCATCAAAAAGACTAATCACAACAAATGCTGGTGAGGATGTGCAGAAAGGGGAACCTTCCTACACTGTTGGTGGGAATGTAAATTAGTTCAACCATTCTGGAAAGCAATATGGAGGTTCCTCAAGAAACTAAAAATAAATATACCATTTGACCCAGGAATCCCACTCCTAGGAATTTACCTTAAGAATACAAATTCTCAGATTCAAAAAGACATATGCACCCCTATGTTTATTGCACTTTTTAGAAGAGCCAAGATATGGGAGCAACCTAGTGTCCATCAGTAGATGAATGGATAAAGAAGAGGTGGTACATATACACAATGGGATACTATTCAGCCATAAGAAAGAAACAAATCCTACCATTTGCAACAACATGGATGGAGCTGGAGGATATTATGCCCTGTGAAATAATCCAGGTGGAGAAGGACAAGTACCAAATGATTTCCCTCATCTATGTAGTATAACAATGAAGCCAAACTGAAGAAAAAAAAACAGCAGCAGACTCACAGACTCCAAGAAGGGACTTGCGGTTACCAAAGGGGAGGGTTGCTGGGGAGGGAGGGAGAAGGGGATTGAGGGATATTATGATTAGCACACATAATATGGGGGGGCATGGGGAAGCAAGTATAGCACAGAGAAGGCAAATAGTGAATCTGTGGCATCTTACTACACTGATGGACAGTGACTACAATGGGGTATGGGGGGGACTTGATAATATGGGTGATCATAGTAACCAGATTGTTTTTCTTGTGAAACCTTTGTAAGAGTGTATATCAATAATACCTTAAAAAATACTTCAAACTCCTTTCCTACATAGTAGGAAAGGAGTTGCTACTTGTCCTCCAATACCTATTGTCTGCTTCTTATACAGAAATAGAATTTGTAACTGGGCACAACAAAATGAAGACACATTTTTCCATCCTCTCTAAATGTTGCCATGTCACTAAGTTCTAGCTAATGGATGTATATGGACTTGTTGTAAATCCACTTCCAGATCCCTCCTAAGTAGACAACTCAAGTGTGCCCTTTATTTCTCTTTTACCTCTTCTTCCATCCAGCTGCGAGGAACATGGCCTGATGGTGAAATGCCTTCTTGGTCTATGAGACTCATGACATATCCTGGGGACCACAGATTTGAAAGATGGAAGGCACAGACAGGATAGCTACCATAGTAGCCCTGAATAATACCTTCTGGACTTGGACATAAGAGTGAAATAAACTTTCCTTTTGTTTAAGTGGTTGCTATTTGGGGTTTTTCTATTACTTGTAGCTAACCCGAATTCTCATTTACAGATACAATCCCTAGAATTTTGAAGCTGTTATTCCCTGGCCTCCTGGTGTCCCCCACTAATGAGAAGAATAATCTGTCTTCTTCTTCCAGTAACTTTTAAGATGACCCCTTTCTGTTGTGCAATTTCTTTCCAGTGTGTATAGGTATGAATTTGTTTTCATCTATCCTTTTATGCCCTTGGTGTGCCTTAGGTCTCTTATCCTTTCTCAGTTCTGAGATAATCTCAACCATTACCACCTTGAATATTGTGCCTCCACATTTCCTCTAACCTCTCCTGAAAGTCCTATTCAAAATATGTTGGAGTCTCAGGGGGGAACTCAATAACATGGGTGAAAAGAGTAACCACAATGTTTCTCATGTGAAACCTTCATAAGATTGTATATTAATGATACCTTAATAATAAAAAAAGACAAAAAAAGAAACATTATTAACATTAATTGCCAACTACCTCAATAAAGCTGCAAAAAATTAAATTAAAATTTAAAAAATCATATTACTAACACCCCAGAAGTGATCCCTCATGTCTCCTCCCAGTCACTATTCACTTAAGAATAACCACCATTCTGGAGACGGATTAAAGATGGCAGTGTGAGAGGAGAGACAGAGGCTTCCTCCTAAAATTGGATACAATTAGAAAATTTAATTGGTGCAACTAATCCTGAGAGAGCAACAGGAAAGAGGATGGCGTCAGACAGCACACACCTGGAGAAAAGAGCAGACCTCACCAAACGGGGCACCATTACTGCTTCCCTGCAACCCCCAACATTGCTTCAGGGGCTGAGCAGCTCCAGAATAGAGCTTCTGGACTAGAGGGCGCCATATACAAACATGAAACGCCAAAGGAACCTTGTCCAGAGTAAAATTATTAATACAACTCCCGAGAAAGATTTAAATGATATGGACCTCATGACTCTTCCTGAAAGGGGATTCAAAATAAAAATCATCAACATTCTAATGAAGGTACGGAAAGACATCCAAGATCTCAGGAGTGAATTCAGGTCAGAGATCCAGTCGTTGAAGAACACGATGGAGGGTACTAAAAGCAGGTTGGATATGGTGGAGGAGACAATAAATGAAACAGAAACTAGAGAAGAGGAATACAAAGAAGCTGAGGCACAGAGAGAAAAAAGGATCTCTAAGAATGAAAGAATATTGAGAGAACTGTGTGACCAATCCAAGTGGAACAATATTCGCATTATACAGATACCAGAAGAAAAAGAGAGAGAGAAAGGGATAGAAAGTGTCTTTGAGGAGGTAGTTTCTGAAAACTTGTCCAATCTGGAGACGGAGATAGTCTCTCAGGCCATGGAGATCCACAGATCCCATAACACAAGGGACCCAAGGAAGACAACAGCAAGACACATAGTAATTAAAACGGGAAAGATCAAGGATAAGGACAGACTATTAAAAGCAGCCAGAGGCAGAAATAAGATCACATACAAAGGAAAGCCCATCAGACTAACATCAGACTTCTCAGCAGAAACCTTACAGGGCAGAAGGGAGTGGCATGATGTATTTAATGCCATGAAGCAGAAGGGCCTGGAACCAAGATTACTTTATCCGGCAAGATTATGATTTAAATTTGAAGGAGGGATTAAACAATTTCCAGATAAGCAAAAGCAGAGAGAATTTACCTCCCACAAACCATCTCTACAGTCTATATTGGAGGGACTGCTATAGATGGAAGCGTTCCTAAGATTGAAAAGCTGTCACCAGAGGTAATAAAACCACAGTAAAGAAAGTGGAACAGCTAATTATGAAGCAAATGCAAAATTAAATTAAGTATCCCCCAAGTCAATCAAGGGAGAGACAAAAACTACAGAATTTGATACCTAATATATAAAGAATGAAGGAGGAAGAAAAAGGAGGAGAAACAGAAAAGAACCTTTAGATTGTGTTTGTAACAGCATACTAAGTGAGTTAAGTTAGAGTCTTAGATAGTAAGGAAAGTAACCTGGAACCTTTGGTAACCACGAATCTAAAGCCTGATATGGCAATAAGTACATACCTATAGATAATCACCCTAAATGTAAATGGACTGAAATCATCAATCAAAACACATAGACTCACGGAATGGATAAAAAGCAAGACCCATCTATATGATGCTTACAAGAGACTCACCTCAAACCCAAAGACATGCACAGACTAAAAGTCAAGGGATGCAAAAAGATATTTTATGCAAAGAATAGGGAGAAAAAAGCAGGTGTTGCAGTAGTAGTATCAGACAAAATAGACTTCAAAATAAAGAAAGTAACAAGAGATAAAGAAGGACATTACATAATGATAAAGGGATCAGTCCAACAAGAGGATATAAACATTATAAATATATATGCACCCAACACAGGACCACCAGCATATGTGAAACAAATACTAACAGAACTAAAGGAGGAAATAGAATGCAATGCATTCATTTTAGAAGATGTCAACACAACACTCACTCCAAAGGACAGATCCACCAGACATAAAATAAACAAGGACACAGAGGCACTGAACAACAACTAGAACAGATGGACCTAATAGACATCTATAGAACTCTACATCCAAAAGCAACAGGATACACATTCTTCTCAAGTGCACATGGAACATTCTCCAGAATAGACCATATACTAGGCCACAAAAAGAGCCTCAGTAAATTCAAAAAGATTGAAATTCTACCAACCAACTTTCAGACCACAAAGGTATAAAAGTAGAAATAAATTGTACAAAGAAAGCAAAAAGGCTCACAAACACATGGAGGCTTAACAACACGTTCCTAAATAGTCTATGGATCAATGACCAAATTAAAATGGAGATCCAGCAATATATGGAAATAAATGACAACAACAACACAAAGCCCCAACTTCTGTGGGACGCTGCAAAAGCAGTCTTCAGAGGAAAGTATATAGCAATCCAGGCATATTTAAAGAAGGAAGTACAAAATCAAATGAATAGTCAAACATCACAACTATCAAAACTGAAAAAAGAAGAACAAATGAGGCCTAAAGTCAGCAGAAGGAGGGACATAATAAAGATCAGAGAAGAAATAAATAAAATTGAGAAGAATAAAACAATAGCAAAAATCAATGAAACCAAGAGCTGGTTCTTTGAGAAAATAAACAAAATAGATAAGCCTCTAGCCAGACTTATTAAGATAAAGAGAATTAACACACATCAACAGAATCAGAAACGAGAAAGAAAACATCACAACAGACCCAACAGAAATACAAAGAATTATTAGAGACTACTATGAAAACCTATATGCTAAGAAGCTGGAAAACCTAGAAGAAATGGACAACTTCCTAGAAAAATACAACCTTCCAAGACTGACCAAGGAAGAAACACAAAATCTAAACAAACCAATTACCAGCAAAGAAATTGAAGTGGTAATAAAAAAACTACCAAAGAACAAAACCCCTGGGCCAGATGGATTTACCTCGGAATTTTATCAGACATACAGAGAAGATATAATACCCATTCTCCTTAAAGTTTTCCAAAAAATAGAAGAGGAGGGAATACTCCCAAACTCATTCTATGAAGCCAACATCACCCTAATACCAAAACCAGGCAAAGACCCCACCAAAAAAGAAAATTACATACCAATATCCCTGATGAACGTAGATGCAAAAATACCCAACAAAATATTAGCAAACCGAATTCAAAAATACATCAAAAGGATCATACACCATGAACAAGTGGGATTCATCCCAGGGATGCAAGGATGGTACAACATCTGAAAATCCTTCAACATCATCCACCACATCAACAAAAACAAGGACAAAAACCACATGATCATCTCCACAGATGCTGAAAAGCATTCGACAAAATTCAACATCCATTCATGATAAAAACTCTCAACAAAATGGGCATAGAGGGCAAATACCTCAACATAATAAAGGCCATATATGATAAACCCACAGCCAACATCATACTGAACAGTGAAAAGCTGAAAGCTTTTCCTCTGAGATTGGCAACAAGACAGGAATGCCCACTCTCCCCACTGTTATTCAACATAGTAATGGAGGTCCTAGGCATGGAAATTAGACAAAACAAAGAAATACAAGGAATCCAAATTGGTAAAGAAGAAGTCAAACTGTATCTATTTGCAGATTACATGGTATTGTACATAAAATACCCTAAAGACTCCACCCCAAAACTACTAGAACTGATATCAGAATACAGCAAAGTTGCAGGATATAAAATTAACGCACAGAAATCTGTGGCCTTCCTATACACTAACAATGAGCCAATAGAAAGAGAAATCAGGAAAACAATTCCATTCACAATTGCATCAAAAAGAATAAAATACTTATGAATAAACCTTACTAAGGAAGTGAAAGACCTATACCCTGAAAACTGTAAGACACTCTTAAGAGGAATTAAAGAGGACACTAACAAATGGAAACTCATCCCATGCTCTTGGCTAGGAAGAATTAATATTGTCAAAATGGCCATCCTGCCCAAAGCAATATACAGATTTGATGCAATCACTATCAAATTACCAACAACATTCTTCAATGAACTAGAACCAATAGTTCAAAAATTCATATGGAAACACCGAAGACCCCGAATAGCCAAAGCAATCCTGAGAAGGAAGAATAAAGTGGGGGGGCATCTCACTCCCCAACTTCAAGCTCTACTACAAAGCCACAGTAATCAAGATACTTTGGTACTGGAACAAGAACAGAGCCACAGACCAGTGGAACAGAGTAGAGACTCCAGACATTAACCCAAATATATATGGTCAATTAATATATGATAAAGGAGCCATGGACATTCAATGGGGAAATGACAGTCTCTTCAACAGATGGTGCTGGCAAAACTGGACAGCTACATGTAAGAGAATGAAACTGGATCACTGTCTAATCCCATACACAAAAGTAAATTCAAAATGGATCAAATACCTGAATGTAAGTCATGAAACCATAAATCTCCTAGAAAAAAACATAGGCAAAAATCTCTTGGACATAAACATGAGTGACTTCTTCATGAACATATCTCCCTGGACAAGGGAAACAAAAGCAAAAATGAACAAGTGGGACTATATCAAGCTGAAAAGCTCTGTACAGCAAAGGACACCATCAATAGAACAAAAAGGTACCCTACAGTATGGGAGAATATTTTCATAAATGACAGATCCGATAAAGGCTTGACATCCAAAATATATAAAGAGCTCATGCATCTCAACAAACAAAAAGCAAATAATCCAATTAAAAAATGGGCAGAGGAGCTAAACAGGTAGTTCTCCAAAGAAGAAATTCAGATGGCCAACAGACACATGAAAAGATGCTCCACATTGCTTGTCATCAGAGAAATATAAATTAAAACCACAATGAGATGTCACCTCACACCAGTAAGGATTGCCACCATCCAAAAGACAAACAACAACAAATATTGGCGAGGTTGCGGAGAAAGGGGAACCCTCCTACACTGCTGGTGGGAATATAAATTAGTTCAACCATTGTGGAAAGCAGTATGGAGGTTCCTCAGAATGCTCAAAATAGAAATACCATTTGACCCAGGAATTCCACTTCTAGGAATTTACCCTAAGAATGCAGCACTCCAGTTTGAAAAAGACAGATGTACCCCTATGTTTATCAGAGCACTATTTACAATAGCCAAGAAATGGAAGCAACCTAAGTGTCCATCAATAGATGAATGGATAAAGAAGATGTGGTACATATACACAATGGAATATTATTCAGCCATAAGAAGAAAACAAATCCTACCATTTGCAACAACATGGATAGAGCTAGAGGGTATTATGCTCAGTGAAATAAGCCACGTGGGAAAGACAAATATCAAATGATTTCACTTATATGTGGAGTATAAGAACAAAGAAAAACTGAAGGAACAAAACAGCAGCAGAATCACAGAACCCAAGAATGGACTAACAGTTACCAAAGGGAAAGGGACTGGGCAGGAGGGGTGGGAAGGGAGGGATAAGGGCAGGGAAAAAGAAAGGTGGCCTTACAATTAGCATGTATAATGTGGGGGGGGGCACAGGGAGGGCTGTGCAACACAGAGAAGACAAGTAGTGAGTCTACAGCATCTTACTACGCTGATGGACAGTGACTGTAATGGGGTTTGTGGGGGGGGACTTGGTGAAGGGGGGAGTCTAGTAACCATAATGTTCTTCATGTAATTGTAGATTAATGATAATAAAATGAAAAAAAAAAGAATAACCACTATTCTGATTTCTAACACGAACATATATATATATATATATATATATATATATATATATATATGTTGGAGCCTCTTAATCAAGACGTCATATATCTCAACTGCACTTTTAACCATCTGCATTGCATGCTGTTCTTTATCTTTTAAATACCCTCTTAGATTGTGAACAAGCTGAAGTTTATTCCATCCTTTGAATTTTTTCACTGCATTTTTTTGCCCTAGGGTTTCTGTGGACAGGTCGTTTAGTCTTGCTCTTCTTGTTTGTTTGTTTTTTTTTTTTGATGGTGGTGTTTTTATCCACTCAGATAATCTGTCTTGTAATTAGTGCATTCAAATTAAAAGTGATTATTGATACATTTAGATTAATACCAACCATGTTTGTAACTCTTTTCTATTTCTTGCATTTGTTCTTTTTTTTCTCCTCTTTTTATGCCCGCTCTGATTTTAATTGAACAGTTTGTATGATTCAATTTTTATCTCCTCTCTTAGCATATCAATTATATTTCTTTTAAAACATTTTTAGTGGTTGCTCTAGAGTTTGCAATAAAATTCTTAAATTAATATGTCTATCTTCAAATAACACTGTGTAGTATATGTGCCTTATAATACAGTACTTCCAATTCTTCCTTCCCAGTCTTTAGCATATTCCTGTAATTCATTTCACTTAATTCATATGCCATAATCATCCAGTGCATGTTTACTATTAATTTCAATAAAATTATCCTTTAGGTTAATTAAGAATAGGAAAAATCAAATATTTTGTTTTATTTTCATCTTTCCTTTCTCTGGTATTTTCATTTCTTCATGTAGATGTTAAGTTTCTAATCTATATAATTTTCCTTCTTCCCAAAGAACTTCTAATATTTCTTACAGGGCAGGTCTGCTGGTGATGAATTCCCTCAGGTTTTTTTTTTTTTCATCTGAGAAAGTCTTTCCTCTTCAGTTTTAAAGGATAATTTCACTGGATATAAAATTGTAAGTTGGTGAGTTTTTGCTTTCTTTCAAATGCTTTAAATTGTTCACTCTTCTCTTTTTTCTTTACATGGCTTATGATGAGAAATTTGCTGTAATTTCTATCCTTTTTCCTTTGTTGGTATGGTGGCATTTTCTTCTGACTTCCTTCAAGGTTTTCTCTATGTCTTTGGTTTTCTGTAGTTTAAATATGCCAGATAGGCCCATTTGAATAATAGGCTGCCTGTGAAATAATAAGCCTACTTTTCAGGAGTGAATTGATCTCTCTATTTTCAAATTGTTGGCTAACTTCCTTTGATTAAGTTCCTTCTGTAATTTAGAATTTGATTTATAGATGCATCTTGAGCAGAAAGGTTTTTGTTTTGTTCTGTTTTGTTTTCTTTGTCTCTGTAATATCATCCTTCCCTGTATTTTGTGGATATCTCCATTAGACCCTCTGGAATTTAAACCAGAACTCTGACGTCTGTTGGAAACTCAGTACCCCTGTATTCTGATGAGGTTGAGGATAGAGTACATCCATCCAGTCACCTACTTTAGCAGGCAGCAGCAGGTACTCAGACTGCCCTCTCCCTCTGCCCTAGGTATATAGCTTTATATTAGTTCCATATATATTTTCCAGGTCAAGGGAAATGCACCTCTCCTTTGTTTCCTGCTTTTTGCTGCTGAGTCATGCAGAAGTTTATTTTGTTTTGGAATAAGTGTTGTGTCTGTTTAATTTTTCTCTTTTAAAGCTTTGCTAAATATTTATTTGGGGTAAATCAGGGCCTAAAAGCATGAATTTATAATCCCCTTTGGCCCAGAAGATATATTTATCTTAGCAACATCTCTATGAGATACACAAAATTCAGGCTTTATGTACCAATTTTACAAATGCAAAGAGAGCATAACAGATGATCAGCCAGGACTCGTATTGGTAAGCAGGCTTCCTGAATCTGTTGTAAGCACATGATATTCATAAGCATATCAAACCTGTGATGTTCATAGCTCAGTCTCTAACATTTTCTTGCTTACAACATTTGGAATCTGGGATATGATGGAGAAGTTCTGGGGTAGGTAGGCCCAATGTTTCTTTTACAACTGAATCCAAGAGCCTTTGTGCTTTAGAGTCGGTGATTTCTGCCTACAACTCTCTGAGCCACTGGCTGAGCTTCATAGCACTCTCTCATGGTATGGGTTCCTTCATATGCTCTGTACAGAAAAACTATGGAGATTTCATTTGTCTCTCTTCAGTCTTCAATCACATACAGATGGCTTCTAATGACTTCAAATCCATTCCACTCAGACCCTCCCCCTTCCTCCAATCTTCAATCTTTGTCAGATTTCATCACCTAGAGATTGGAGCCCCTGAGCATTTGTGAGAGAGGGAGGAGAAAGAAATGTTTATGTTTATACTTTCCTTGAATTTTATGGCCTTCATTACTCAAAGCTGTGTGAAATTGAGGGAAACACAGTTGGCCTGAACCCTGGAGCCATCTGTTCAACCTGCTCAAGATATTGGTAGTTGACTGTTTACTAAACAGACTATCCTGAGTGGCAGCCCAAAGCCTGGGGCTGGGACTTCTGTTAATCATTAGGCATTTAACAGGCAGTTGGGGCCCATGCTAGCTTTGCTGTCATTGCTCTCAGAAGCAATATTCTGTACCCTGCTGTCAGCCACACAGCAAGAGATGGACTCGGCGGTGTGTTTACTGGGAGGATTTCCAGCAGGCATGGGTTGCCACATCTGAGCAGCAGTGGTCATGTTGTTCTGTGGGGGGTGTGACAAGTGTGCTTCTGTTGACTTTATTTTCACCAACACACGTGGGTGTCTAATGCTGTCTGAGAAGTTGGACTTTAGAGAGGAGCACAGGTTTAATTCTGTTGACAATTTAATGCTTGGAGGGAGAGGTGCTTTGTTGAGGCCTCTCCTTTGAAACTTTTGCCCTTCCACTAATCCTTTGCATAAACACAGCCTTAAACCTGTTAATAAAGTATGTGAAAAGGCACGTGGAACTGTTGGTAAATAGTCCTTGTGAATAACATTTACTCATGGTCAGATGCTTGAGCCTGATCTTCTTTTTGATGGGGGTTCACTGGTGCAAATCTTTGTGCAACTGCAGGTACAAATTGAACCCCTCTGACTGATTCTTGTGGCAGATTAGAGTTCATGACAGGCATTTAGCCTTGGCAATAGATAGGAAAATCTTCTCCTAAAGTCTCTATATTCTACATGGCAATCATATTAGTTGAAAGAATTAAAAATAGGAAGACATGAAGTTGTAGAAAGGTGGACTGAGGCAAGGGCAGTCCATATTTTGAGTTATGGAAGGAAAAGAAAACTTTGGAGGTAAGCGTCCCTCACACCTAGTGGTGGGCTGGAGCTGGCTGGCCTGGCTCTTAAGAGCAGTTTGTGTCTCTCTTCCCAACTCTGTTTTCAGGGAAATCAGGTTGGTGGCTTTAAATTGACTATGGTCAGAATGCTTACTGTGTTACCAATCAGGACTTTTCCTCTTAGAGAGCCAAGTGTTAAATGTTTACCAGCACACTGCTGGATGAGGAAGACCCGTTCTTAATTTCATTCCCAAGAAGTTGGGGAGGTTATATCATGTCAGCTATAAAGACCTGTCACAGTTGGAGACATGTTCAGAGAAAAGTAATAAGAGTTTGACTCCATGACATGCCTGAGTCAAGAAATAGCCTCTGCATTTAAACTGAGCTCTTCCCTCTGGGTATGTGAAATAAAGCCACACTAGATATCTGGTGGGGAGTGTACAATGTAAGCAACTGCCAGCTTACTCAAGGTGTTCTGCTCAGTTTTATTGGTTTCATTCATTTTATTCACTTACTTATCATTTCACAGTATTTATTGAGTTCCTCCTGTGTGCTGTGTTAGTTCTTGGAGGAACACAGACAGACATGGCTACTGTCCTCATGGCACTTACAGGCTAGTAGAAAAAACAGAAAATCAAACAGCCATAAATAAGTGTATAATTACAAACTACAGTAGGTTTTATAAAGAGAAGGTATAAAATGCAAAGAAAATATATAACCTGATGACTTGATTTAGACTGAGAATGGGTGTGGGAGGTTTTTGAGAAAGAGTGGATTGAACTGAGATCTGACAGATTGGTAGCAGTTTAACCAGGTGAATGGAAGTGAGTGATGGAGGAGATTTAATCAGAGAGAACAAATGTGCAAAAGTCCTTGAAGTATAGGAACATGTGTACTAAAAAAAGATTAAAGATGGGCTGTCAGGCTGGAGAATGAGGTGCAGAGGTAGTGGCACTGTGAGAGTTGTACTAATAAATTTATATTAGTCTAAAAGGAACAGAGAGCTATTAGATCAGGTGTAATTTTTTTTTTAAATTTCACTTTGGCTTTAGTATAAAGAACTGATTGGAAGGGGAAGAGAGAAGATAAGGACACAAGTTAGAAGCTATTATTGCATATTCCAGATGAGAGAAAGTAGAATCCTGGATGAGGCTAATGGCAGAAGTGATGAGGATGAGAAAAAAATGCATTTAAGAGATGTTTAGTATATAAAATTGAAGAGACTTGGTGATACATTAAATATAGGAATGGCAAGGAAGGGGGTCTTGTCAAGGATGGCCCCAAGGTTTTTGGCTTTGGAGATTGATAAGTGTTCAGTTTACTAAGATTGAGAACCAAAACTGGACAGAGCCATGAGTTTGGATTCAGGTATGTGGAGTTAAAGTACCTTTTGAACACCTGTACTGGAGGTGTCTACTAGAGCCTTTGGACATACAGCTTTGGAGCAACCTGGAGAGGTCAGAGCTCCCTGCCTCTAGGTGGTAACTGAGGCTGTGGTCCTATGAGGTCCTCCTCAGGTGGAGTACAGGGTGAGACAGGAGAGGTCCAAGCACTGCCTTGAGAAATTTAATATTTAAAGACTCAGGAAAGGAGAATCAGCCTGCAAGATTGAGGGAGTAGTCAGGGAGATAGGAGGAAAACCAAGAAAGGTGAGGCTGGGGGTGAGATAGGGGATTAATTGTAAATGGGCTAGAGGGATCCTACTGGGGGGATGAAAATGTTCTAAAACTGATTTTTGGTGATGGCTCCACCATTTGGTAAAGTTACTAAAAAGCATTAAATTGGACACTTGAAATAGGTGGATTTTATTTTTAGCAGTGTTTAAAAGCACTGTTAATCAACAACAAAACCCATGAGAGTGTGGCGTGAAGGGAAAGGTGAAACTCTTCCAAGAAGGAAGAAATAGTCATGTGTGCTGAATGTTGGTAAATTCAGAAAAATAAGGACTGATGGTCACTAACAAATTGAGAAGTTTAAGCAGATATGTAATGCAAAAATAAGTCCAAATACTGGATAATATGCTGAAAAATATTGACCTGTATTTTAAAATATCTTCATAATTGTGAGAAGATCCACATGACTTGCTTCTTCCTTGTTCTCGAGTAAGGAGCCTAAATAAAGTGTTTGTCGGGTCCTCTGCATGACATGGCAGCTAGGAAATGGAATCTGGCAGGGCAATTCTATTACAACTGGAAGTCTTGTTGATGTGCGAGTCAGCATTAGCCTCCGTTTGTGATCAAACAATATATTTAGAATATGTTTACTTGAGACACTGAGAACATTGTAGAACTCTTCATTTTTCTTTAAATGATCTAATGATTACAAAAGAATTATGTGTGTAATAATAATCTTCATTAACATCCTCATCCAGCATGTGACACAGAGTAGGTGTTCAGTGAATTATTTGTTGATGACACATTTGTCCATTTAGAAGGAGTCCACTAATTCTTCATTAGTTCTTATTCATTTTTCATTTGATTACCCAAATTAATTTCAACTAGTCAGCCAAAAATATGCACATAAATAAATCCTTCCTTTACCTTAGCCATCCTTCAGAACTTATTTTTGCTATAAATGTTATCTTATTTCTTATATGTTTTATTTGGATCTTTAATTTAAAAATGATATTTTTTCCCATTTTATTCCCTGTCCTAACCAATAAATACCTCTGACTTCTAAATTAGGCCTCACTCAAGAAAACATGTACAAAGATTATTTTCAGCTGAGCTTAATTTAGGTAGCTGTCGAAGGCTGTTGACATATGATTGCCAATCCAAATTTTTAATGAACCATTTCAGCTGAATTTAAATGACTTTTCCAAATTGTTTTTTAGGAAATGCTTAACTCAGGTCATTTGATGTTTACTAAAGTTCTTGAACTCATCTTATACTTGCAATAGCAACACAATGTTATTCTCTAAGGACAGGAAATCAGAGAGCAGAACTGCAGTTTTTGGAGTTGTCTCTGATGGAAGAAGTCAGAGAGGACAGAGATGACCTGGAAGTGACGAGTTTGGAAAGAATTTTAGGTAAGCATCAATCTGTGTGAAGTGACTGTGGTGTTCTTTTAGATCTGACTACTTTTATATGTCTTCCCTATTGATACTTCCTTTTCCTAGCTGGAAATTTACAATGTTAGAAAAGTTGTTCTGGATTAGACAATACTGGAGAGGTGTTCTGGGCTATGCACCAGGCATACAAAATAAGGACATTCCCTCTTCACCCTATTGACTTAAACTCTCCATTCCCTCTGTGAACACACTGATGCTCACAGAACAGTAAGCATTTGAGATATTTGATGGCTCTCTCATGGGCCCATACACTTCTCTTCCCACAACTAAGGTTGTATGTTTACCAAGAGTCCATTGTGCTTGTGCTTGTTAATTACCATTATGTAATTTAATTTATATATAAATATTTGACAATGAGATACCATATCAGGGAGAAAACAGTGTTTCTATGAAAACTAGGCTGAATGCTTTTGAAAAACTCACTAAGATGAGTTGTCCCAAAATACTATTGGACTGGGTGTGAATAAAACAACTATAAAGACTGGGTGCAAAGATGTTACAAAAGCATAGCTTCTGTCTAAGGTGACTTTGTAAGAGTTTTTAAGTTCACATTTCACTTAAAAATTGAAACTGAAAGTAATGTACAGTGCAATACAGATTTGTTTATACTAGAAATTAAACATGGAACACTAATCATCAGAGCATACCCCAAGAAAAGATCTGGGTCTGAAATCAAATGGTTGGTGAAAGACTATCCATTGATATGCTTTAAATTCAAGAAAAATGTCTAAGGCATATAAAAATAACTTTCTATAGATCTTTAACTAATATTTTTGACAAACCAACTAATGTAGAACGGGAGGACTTCAACTGTTCTTGTGATTTTCCCAAGGCGCTGCCTCTGTTTTCTCTGTCTTAAATACCCTCCCTCACTCCTAACATGTATTTGCCCCAGTTCTTTTTCCTCTCTCCCTCTCTTTTCATTCTTCAAGTCCTTAGACTCCCGCTCCAATGCTAAATTCTATGAGAAGCTTTTCTTGTCCCTTTTTTTAAATTTAAATTTTTACTTTATTTCAATCTCCAAGTATTGCCTTTATTTGAATTGCTCAGATAGATCCTTTCCATTCCAAAAAGAAATGTAAAGTGTTCTTAGTAGTGCAAACACAGTCACTATGTTCTATTTACAAAGAGTCTGCAAAAAATCTAAGTGTAGTAAAATTACAAACTGAATGTTTTTATTCTTGGACCACAGAGATTTTCAAAATTGCTTTGATCTTTAAAGATCCAAAATTTTTTTTTCCAGATTGTTCGGTCTAGTGTGCCACCTCTGTGCTGGGTGCATCATATTTGGACTGTACTTAAAGCATAGTTTGTGTTGTATTCTTTTTTTTTAAAGTTCTCAGTTTATTAATCCTCTCATAAAAACTCTGCACAATCACCACAGATAAAGTCACTGCAGAATCTTTGCTCCTTCTGTTGCCCAGCCTCCAGCTCACTTTTTGCCAGCACCAATGTGGGTGTTTGCAGTCCCCCTGCCTTTCTTCATTCTGTTCTTGTGGTTCTTCTGCTGGTTTTTTTTAGGTCTTTTCTTCTCATACAATCTATGTCTTGTGAGTCTATGTTTGGGTTCATTTTTCTTTGCATAATCCAAAGAATTGTAAATCTTGCCAAAGCCAATTGTCCTGCCACCATCAAAATGGGTTCTGAATCCAAATACAAAGATGACATCTGGTGTAGCCTTGGACATTCTGGCTAGTTTTTACTGAATTTCTGTCTTAGGTACCATTGCTTTCCCAGGGTGAAGGATGTCAGTGACCATTTGTTTCCACTAAAGTAGTCTGTTGGTCATGAACTTCCCATTCTGGGTAGTTACTGTGTCATTCATGATGGCAGTGGATCTTCAAACAGGCAGGGAGGAAAAGAAAGCCAGTTTGTGTTGTATTTTAATAATTTATTTAGCTCATTTCATTGTCTTTGGGAACCTTTGAGGTTATTCCCTATAGATTGTCCCTTTGTTCTGAGAATGGATCACATTTTCCTGTTTCTTCATATGCTGAGTAATTTCGCTGGATCATGTCCTGGACATTGTGAATGTAATGTGATGACTTTGGATTGTGTTATATTCCTCTGAAGATCATTTACTTTATTTGTTTTAGCAGGTAATTTCCTTATTTGGATTCAAAATGCAAACTCTGTCTTTTAGGCAGCAACTCAAATCTTGGTTCATCCTCAGCTGGTCTGCCTGCAATCTACCTGAAACGTTCATTGTTCGAGAGGGAGATAGAGACTCAGACAGAGTTTATACACAGAATCTGGGTTCTCTCCTCTGACTTTTTCTGTTCTGTGATTCTCCTCTCACTCATCACTGAATTTTTTATAGGATTTTATCCACTCTGCTCCTCATAACACCCTAAAAAGATAACACCCTAAGTTCAAAAGCTATAAAAATAGGCAACACCTAATGCTGTTTCCTCTTTTCCAAAAGGAAAAAATCAAAGAACAGAATCTTCCT
The DNA here is from genome assembly GCF_030020395.1 of Manis pentadactyla. Lineage (NCBI taxonomy): Eukaryota > Metazoa > Chordata > Mammalia > Pholidota > Manidae > Manis > Manis pentadactyla. Next base: position 43,521,259 of record NC_080023.1, read on the forward strand.
CCTCTTTTTTCCAAGTGTTAATTCCTTTCCAGAATCTTCCTGCTCTTGTTCACTCTCCAGTTCCTTCCAGTTGTGTTTTTTTTTGTTTATTATCCAGAGTTTATAGTTGCTATCTGTGAGAGAATCGGTCTGATAGATTACACATCCCACCAGAAGCAGAAGCACTGCGTGGTGTTTGTACTTCTGTGTGTAAACAATAAACAACATCTGACACATTGTGTGGGCCCTCAGGGAACTTTTTGTGTTGGGCAATTGACACAGAGGGGCATCACTAAAATGATCAAATATGTTAAAGGAAAGGAAGGCAGGAAGTTTGTTCTCATTAGTCCATATTGATTTTTTAAATAATAATTAGACTTCCAAGGGCATAAAGTTGCAGAGAACTTGAAGAATAGAAAAAGTAGGTTCCTAGGTGGCTCAAGTTAGCATGAGACAGGAAGTCACTAGAGGCAGGCTCAGGGTGGTCACAGCCACGGGGTCAGGTATTATCTGGGAGGGTTTTAACTTGTCCAGCCCTGGACATGATTCCACTGACAAAGAGAGTTTCCCTAGACCTTGGCATTATTAAGCTTCAGAGTAAATATTTGCCTCATAAGAAATCCCCTTGAAAAATCTGTTAAAGGCAGTTTAGAGAATAACAGAGTCACAATCGGCTAAAAGACAATAAACAGAGCAGTACAATAAATAGCAATTACCCACCAGGGAGGTGTCTGCAGGGGTGTGAGGGGCTGGTGTTGGGCCATTTCTCATTTACTATCTTTATTAATGACCGGGAAGTGGTGTAAACAGCTTGCTAATGAAGTGGCAGGCAGGCCTGCAGTGGGAGGCACTGTGGCTGGAAAGAGGAGAATGCAAACTGAGCCAATATAACAAGGTTAGGACACTAGGAAGAAAAATCAAAGGAATGAGTCAGCAGGGAAGGAATATTGTAACTGTCAAAGGAAAAATGATCAGAAGTGCAGCTTTCTGATGGTAGGGAGTAGAGAAAACATGAAAAGAAACAAATGCCTGGAAAGAACCTGGAAATAAATGTAAGGCTGAAAGAAAGCAGTTCACTGATGACTTCACACCTCTTATGACACTGCAGGCTATAAATGCCATTGAGATATGAAAGGACCAGGGAAGTCCTGAGACCCCAGGAAGGAGGTAGGCTCTGCTCACTGTTACACCTTCATAGTTCTCCCCACTCCTTGGCGCTGGGGGTTTCTCAGCTGGAGACTGGCCCAGGTCTAGCTCAGTATGGCTCCTTTATGGTCCTGGTCTACTGGGAGACTGTCACAGGCAGGTGGACATAGGACCTGAGTGCGGAACATTAGGATCCCTGACTATCCCATGAGAAGTACCTTACCTTACCACCTATAGTCATTTATGTATTTGATTCACATCACAGCTCTTAGGTCTGTCAAAGATGATCTTGCCTCCTCATTGACTGATCGTCTGTCTTTCCCAAGAGATCATAAAGTCCCTTCAGGACAGGAGGCTCCTCTGTCGTGTTCACCTCTGCAATGTTGAGGACAGTGCTTGGCTCACAGTAACCAGGAAATAGATATTTGTTAAATGAACAATTGAAGAAAAGAGTCCTGTCCTCTGTGCTCATTTTACAGAAGAGCACACAAAGCAACAGGGTGACTTGCCTGCTGTTGCACAGGTGAGGCTGGACCTGCCCTAGAACCCACTTCTGATCCCAGCACCTTCTCCTTCATTACCTTCCTCAGGCCTTTAATGAAATCTGCCATCTCTGGAGCCCTGTCTTGGCCACCCCAAGGGAAACAGCACACCCTCCACCCAGCCAGTGTTTCACATTCCCTACCCAGCTCTGTCTCCACTCCCCCAGCCTGAGAGTGCTACCATGACTCTACATGTCTTACCCTGTTCATTGTGTGTCGCTCTCTGCAGAACATAGGCTGCAAGAGAGCAGGAATTTTGCCTGTTGTGTGCACTGTTGTAACCCCAGCACTGAGCACAATACCCAACACAGAGTAAAGAATAAATATTTGCTGCTGAGGAATGAATGAGCAGGATTATGGTCCTCAGTATTTAGGTATGCAGTAGGACACAGCTTCCACATGATGGTTGCAAGTCCAGTGAATGGCAGGTAGAAGTTAACACTAAACTTGTGTTCTCCTGAGTCTCAGGTCTCCCATATATGTAATAGGATTACACAACCATCAAATGATGTAATTTCTATAGACCCCTTAGCATGTGTCTGGCACACAGTAGGTTCTCAGTAAACATGATTTATCCCTTGTCTTAATCTGCCTCGTGAAGATCCAGATAGGGTCTCCTGATCTCAGACTCAAGGAACATGTGGAAGCCCCTTGAAATGAGTGCTGAGCAGGTAGAAATGATGAGCCATGGAGAGCCTGGTGGGGCACCAGTGAAAAGGCATCTGCTGCCCCTTCACTCTGCCTGGGCTGGGACCGCATGACACACACTTTACTCTGAGGGCAGAAGTCAACGTGTTAATCATGGTGAGAGGAAAAGTGCGCCTCGTTGGAATCTTCCCGCTCTGTTCGGTAGCATTTGCAAAAGCATGTAGGTCAGCAGGAGGTCTTCTGAGAAAGTGAGTGAGGCCACAAGAACCTCTCTGCACTTATTCCAAGTGGAGGACAGGCTGCCTCCTGTCTTGCAGTTGGGAGGTCTATCCTGCCATGTGACCAGGTGAAATGCCCACTGAAAGGGCAAGCTGGGGGAGCTTCGTGGGCCTGTACGCTGCGTGATACCCAGAGCTCTGCCCACCAGTGCTGGCTTGCAACCTCATTCGATTCCTCTGTGAGTCAGCTGAGCCACAGGAAGAGAGCCGCTGCCTGTGGAGGCACAACACGGGATACAAGACACCTCCCTCAGGCTCTGTGGACCCCAGACACCTCCACCACCTGCCCCCACTAGGGATAGGATTCACTTCTTCAATCGTTCATTCAGCAAATATCCTGAATGCTATGATCCAGGACCAGCCCTAAACATGGATGCTGCAGGGGTGAACAAGAGAGATGAGACCCCTGTCCTTTATGAACCTTATATTCTTGCATTGAAGACAGATAATCAATCATTGAGTAAGTAAGCAAGATCATATATGATAGACACAAGAGCTGTGACATGAATTGAATAATGAAATGACTATAGGTGGCAAGTAATTCTTTGAAATTAGGATAGCCAAGGTTCTTAATGTCCTGTATTCTGCATTCTGCTACCCACCTGCCTGTGACATCTCCTCCAGGCAGGTTCTGTCCCTTCAGACTGTGGGGTCCCTACAGCTAGAGAAGATACTCAGGCGCTAACAAGTCCCAGCCGCCCCGTGCAGGAGGCCAGCCACAGTCTTGCGGTTTCTTTCCAAAAGTGTGGTAATGACAGTGAGAACCAGTGAACTCAGCCAGCGGGCAGTCAGCAGGTGCAGCGTATTTGGAGGCTCTTGAGAACCTCTCCTCCCAGAAGAGCAAGCTGCAGCCTGCAGGAAACGTTAGGCTTACGCTTCCACCCTCCTACCTTTGCCAACAAGTTATTAGCAGTTTTACATTTTCCCTCAGGGGAATCAGTGTTAACTTACCTTGACATCTATCTGGCTCCAAGCCACCTACTCCTGCTCACAGCTCCTTAGCTAAAGAAGGAAAGGAAGAAAGGGGGGAGAGAAAGAAGGGGGGAGGGAGGGGAGGAAAAAGTGAGGAAGGAAGGAAAAATATTAAAATGCTACCTCAAAAGCTTGCTACAAAATGGACTACACCAGCCTGAATGATGGACTTTAAGTGGGTTCTTTAGGATCACATGTCCCCAGAGGTTTCTAGTACGTTTTCTGGGACTTTTGCTTCCTGTAGAGATTTAGAGGAAGTGCTTGGGTCACTGACACATTAGAGAAGAGGTTTAAGCTTTCTTCACCATTATAACCTGCAGTTTCTCCCCCTTCCTCCAAGGTTAATGGACATGGAGGTTCAAGGCCTTCAAGGCCTCTCAGCCTCAAAGAAACTATTCCTTAGCCTGGAAAATAACGGCAGGCCATACAGATTGCATGTTACTCATGACAGCAAGTTCCCTCATTTTAATTTGGCAAGTTATATTTCTTAATAACAATAGTAGCTCACATTAGTTGAGGCTCAGATCTATGCCCTTACAAGCATCATCTCTTTTAACTTGAAAAAAAAAACCTTGCTCTCCATGGGGACTCACAGTTCCAGCACTCTCTTTGACTGGGTAGGCTAGTTTACCTAATTCTGGAATTCAGTCTCAAGATGCCTGCATAGGTAAGCCACATTATCCATATCAGCTTTCTCAGTAAATAAAGGTGATATTTTGGTTTACAGGCTGCCTTACTCTTTTTGTCTTATATCTCAATTGGTTCAAACCTTGGTCAGAGAAGAGAAGTGTTGGTTGTTGGGCGCCCCCAGACCCCAAAGGGAGTTTATTTTATACAGCTGCATTCTGTACCCACCACAGCCCTGTAGGTTTGCGGCACTGTTTTCTCCATCATGGAAAACATTGTGCGCACCTTTATGACCTCGTTGAGAATAGAGGCTCGGCAGGTATTGGCCTCTCTTATAGTAAAGCACACCAACTGTCAGAGTCTACCATGAGATGAAAGCCTAGACCTTGTATTCAGGAAGAAGCAGAGCTCAGAACCCACTGAGCCCACAGGTGTGTTGGGCAGACAATGGACATGGGAAGGCATCACTCCTGCAATGGCTGCTTGGATCTGGAGCAAGCCTGACCCAAGAGTAGCCAGTCTGCAGACATATATGAGGTCTGGCACAAGGACTTTGCAGTAGGGACAATGTCAGTATTAAAGATGTAGAAGATACCTGCCATGTATGAACCATTTATTAGATACTAAGCATTGTGCTAAGTGCTTAATATTTATCATCTTATTTAGCCCCATTGCATCAGATAAGTATTGTTATCACCATTTTATATATATGGAAACTAAATCACACAGAGATGAAGAAAACTTGGCCAAGAGACAAGAGAGAGAGAGAGAGAGAGAAATCTATGTAATCCAAAAGTAAAGTACAATGTAGGGGTTAATACGAGCTCAGGAACTGAATTGCCTGCATTTGAATTTGTTGCACTTGGTGCTATCCTTTTGTACATGGATAAACTGGCACAATGAGGGTAACTACCTCTATTATTATGAAGTTTAGAGGACTTACTACTTGTCAGGAGCTTAGGACAGTGCCTGGGACCTAATATATGTTCAATAAATATTAGTTAATTAATACCATTCTTTTTCCATAACTACAAATAACTCAGGGATATCATGTGATGGCAAAGTTGTCAAATCAATAAATTGTTCCCAGGAGAGCTATTATTTTTATTATTATTTTAGAAATCTCTCCTGGACACATGGGCAGGACATTTCTCTCCACAAGGAGGAAGTGCCGCGTGTGTGATATTCCTGTTGCCTCTCTCTGCCTGCTCATTTACTCCTCCTTATTTGTTCACTCAGTGTTTGTTGAATACCTTAGATGAGCTAAGCAATTTCCCTAAGCGCTGGGACTACAGCAGTGAACAAGAAAGATTCCTGTCCTCATGGGGCATATATGAAACGAATGACATCATATTTCCTGTATGTTCTGATCTTATTCAGTGTTTTGATGACCTTCCTCTGTCCTTCTCCTGAATCTGGATCTGGGCACTGTCCCTTGTCACAACTTCACAACCACCCAAGATACACTGGAAAAGAGACACAGGGAGCAACTCTATCTGATCAGTTAGACTGGAAGACGATACTGCTGCTGGGGTCCCAGCTCTTCTCTTCTGGAGGTGCATACATGCTTCTGTGTTCCTCATGCTGTCATTTTTTGGGGGGGGCTGCATTTGTGGTCACCCAGGCCTGTCTATGACTGGGTAGGCTGGTTTGCCTGATTCTGGAGTCTAGTCTCAAAAAATCCATACTCACTGTATAAACCACATTCTCCAATATCAGCTTTATCAGTGAAAAAAAGGTGATTTAGTTTCCTGGCTGCCTTATTCTTTTGTCTGATTTCTCAATTGGCTCAGAACTTGATCCTGGAAGAATAGTGCTGTTTACTAGTCTCTCTTGAATGCCAAATGAAGCTTACTTTGTAAAACTACATTCTGTACACACAGAAGATGGTATTGAATACATGACTGCTGTGTAACTTCATATCCACATTAGTTAAGAGTTGACAAATGTTCATTATAAAACAAATGGTAAGAAAATCTCTTTCCTCTGGAGGATAACACTAAATGATTTAATTTACTGAGCATAAAAGAGTCAGGAAATCAAAGGCATGCTTAAAAACTTGAATGGTTATTTTCTGTTGCCTTTTTCACTGAGTGGTGAACATTACTCAACAGTTAATGGAGAACATTAAATTGTAATTATACATTAATTATAATGTACATGTATAAATACATATTTGTTTTATATGTGTACACAGAGCTTACAGTCATTCGTAACTCAAGTTTTATAACACCCAAGGAATCTTGGCCTAGCTCAAGAGGCCATGACCAATGTTCTAATTTCTAAAGCTCAGTTAATGTCAGTTCATTTCAATTTGAAAAAGACGAGATAGTCCACATGTCACGTTGATGATGGGAGGGTGAGATGACTAGAAAAATGGAGATTGTTCCAAAAACCAAAGGGAAGTATTTTCTAACTTCAAAATATGACTCCTTGATCTGATTTTCAAGATCCCTTCCTTCCATATTTCTACAAATCCCTAAACTTCACAGTTGTCTCTTTGGCCAAAGCAGCCACTTTCATATAGCACAGACTCACACCTTTTTAGGTAGCAAAACAGAACACTCAACAGCTACCTTATAATTTTTAAACCCTTTACAGTTGTGGAAACATTTTTATATCTGTTACCCAAAAACTTTTTTTTTTAATGCTTGTTTAAGAGCATATGCAATATCCTTTATTGAATTCAAAAAATTAAATACCATCACTTTGGTTATAATGTGACTTACAGTTTGCCAGACTTCAGTTCATGTCTGCAGATTTTCATGAATGTTCCCCATGCCCTCCTCCTGTGCCCTCCTTGGGCTCGCCCTTCTCCACAGCCCTCCTTCAGCATCTCCTTCAACCTGAGGTACCTGGTCAGACTGCTGGTCAATCTCTGCAACCCTCTGGGCAGCTCTCTATGACCGAACTTTTTTTAGAGAAGCAACACTTTTTAGAAAAACTAATGGAGGTGATGAGAGCGATGAGCAAGATAGAGCCATTTGTTTATGTGTTCATTTTATTCAACAAACCTTATCTGACTCCCTGATATATTATAGAAACTGTGCTAGGGACTGGTTATATAAGGATGATCAAAGCACTCTCCTGGTCCTGAAGGTACTCAGAGATTAAATAAGGATCAGGAGTGCTACTATTCCCTCCTCCTGCCCATGGCAGACATTGATAATCAATCACAGCACTTTTTTCCCCATTGAACTTATACCTAACATCACAGTCCATTTCAACCCAGTGCTCTAAGTAGCTACTCTCCCCTCTCTGTAAGATCAGTGAAATGTATTTGCCATGCCAAAGTCAGAGCAGGACAGAGGGTGGGAATGGGGTAGGGAGGAATGGCAGCTGGTCCCAGGTAGACCATTTTTGACCAAATCTGAAGTGAGCTTCTTGATTAATGGAAACTGAAGTAAGCATTATTATAGTATTTTCATCATACCAGGCTCCATGCTAAGGATTTCATGCAGTACCTCATCTAATTCTCATAAGAGTCCTGTGAGGTCAGTACTGCCATCATCCTGAGTTTGGGGAAGAGGAAACCTGTGCTGAGGTTATATAACGTAACCAGAGTCTCACATCCGGAGTGATGAAGCACGTGGAGTCAAAGTCAGGCTAACTCAAGAGCAGCACGAATCTCCAAAGTGGAAGAAGCTTCTCTATACATTTATTTTTCATCCAAAAGCAAAATAAAAAATATATTATGTGGATCAGCACTGGCACTTTTAGTCTGAATGTCAAATGATTACTCGTCACACCCAGCATGGGAGACACCGTGTGGGTAGAGAGTAGATCTTCAAGGCAGAGGGTTGCCCACAGGGCCTTCACCCTCCATTCTCTTCAGATATTGAGAGCTGCCTAGTTGCTATGGTATCTGAGCAGAATTAGTAGTACTTTCTGTTCAGATGGAAAGGGCTCATGGAAATATTTTGAACTACCCCAAGTTTCACTGGCTATCTTTTGGAAAAGTGCTGAATAGATTTGTCGGACTTAAAGATGAATTCCACACTTCTCTTTTACAAGGACGTAGTGTTTTGTGTTTGCAGACATTTACTCTCATGACAAACGTTACCAAGCAGATATTTCTGCAACTGTAAACACACTTGATATGTCCCCTCAAGGTAAAGGTAACATTTTAACAAGTAAAAAAGTCTTTCTAAAGAAACATATATGAAAAGAGCATTTTGGAAATGGTTTAAATATTTTATCTGTTGGTATAAACAGTATAAATGTGCCATATGTCAGCACTCTTTAAAAGTTGGATATTTTCTAATCTGTTTAAAGATCTTTCAGAGTTTCAGTGGGTTTTGAACCCATTTGTTACTGATAGTATAAGAAGAGTGCAAGATCATTTTGTAAAAACAACAGACAGACATCAAGGAGAATAAGAATTTTTATGAAATATGACTTATTATTTCAACTAAATTTGCATAATTTACAAATCAAACTGAAAAACAAATTATCATGACTTATTAATTCCAGCCAAGGGTGCATTTCTTCTGTGGTCTTGAGTCCTTCCTTTCATGAGGGAACTTTTTTTTTAATTGAAGTATAGTTGATATACAGTATTACATTAGTTTCAGATGCACAACACAGTGATTTGACAATTATGTAATTTATAAACTGATATGCATATATTGGGACATGCTTAAAATTTCTTTCCTTAGAGATACACAGCCAAAAACTGTTATTTGGAGCCTGCTGTGATATACCCTACAGCTTTGAGAACTGCAGTCAATGGAAAGAAAGTGAAAGCATCGAAGAGCCTCAGTCAACCCAGTGGTCTTCTAACTTTATTACATTAAGGCTAAGGCCACTTTATACATTGAATCTAATTGTGTTTAGCCATCAGATTAGAACCCAAGACCTTAGGTCCCTCCCCAGTGGCCAGAGGTCCTAAAGTTTGGCCGGGGGGAATCCCATGAATTGATTCTGCCCGGCTCTTTCTCAGTGGAGGCTGGGCTTCAGAAGGAGAGAGAGAAGCTGTTTCCTGATGGGCTCCCACAATGGTTCTCTGAGCTGGCTGGGGTGACCCTAACCCTCTATTGTCCTAGCCCAGCTCAGTATGGTCCGTGGCCATAATTCTTCTCCTGCCACATAGGCTAAGAAGCTGTCCTGTCTTTCCCTTCTGTCAGTACAAACACTCCAGATGCCAACAGAGGACACATGAATCGTTGATGTAATTCCCTCAGTTTAATAAGGGAAGATTACCTGGAAGCTCAAGGACAACTACAGGCACGCCGACTGGAATTATCTTTTTTCTCCCTCCTCTTTCCCCTGTCTCTGAGGAGTGTGAGCACCTCACCTTCCCAGGAGTCAGGCCTGTCCCCACACGAGTCTTATTTTCAGGTCTGATGACAGCAGGTGCTCATCTCTACAGGCAATTGGCAAAACAGACCTTCTCCCGAGAAGGCTCTTTAATACATCCCTTCTGTCAGTTTAGATGATCTTTGAGTGTCTTTGTGCAGCTAATGAACAGAGAGCCCAAGAACTCAGGACTTAGGGGCATTTATGAACCCTCCAGTCTGTGAACGCCCCCTCTGTTACAGGAGCGGTTTTCCCTCTGGTCCCAGAACTTTTTCTCAGGTTACAGGACCCCTTCCCACAGCCCTGCCTCTCTTGACCCCTACTTTCCTCAGCAGTCTGGTTTATTTCCTTCCCATTTCTTTCTCCAGTCTCGGAAGAACCTAAGGCTAAAATGAAATTGCTCCTGGTAATGGTGGCAGGTCATTCAAAAACATGAAGTGTTTTTATTTCTCTATCTTTTGAAAACAAGTTCTTGGAGAATAAGCAAACCAAATCTGAGGTGACAGAAGCCAAAGAGTGGTTCTCTCTGGGAGGGGAGGAGTACTGACCGCAGTGGGCAGGGGGAGGTCTTCTAGGGTGGTGGGGATGTTCTGCGGTGGCTGGGTCATGACCCAAGGGTGTACAAGTGCTAAAAATTCATTGAGTTGTATGTTTAAGATTTCTATCTTTTACATATGAAAGTTATATGTCAGATTTTAAAGGAAAGTAAATTTCAATAAGTTCCATTCTTCAGGGTTTAGGTGTTCAGAAGCTGGTAAGGTACTCAGACTAGGAAGCCCCTAAGGTCACAGGAAGCTGTCAGTGGCTGAGCAGAGATTCTTTACCCCCAACCTGACACAGCCCCTTCCCAGGAAATCACCGGGATGGAGTGGGCTCCATGGAAATCACCCGGTGGACTGAGCCAGGACTGTCTCTGAGCAGAGCCGAGAATTAAAAAAAAAAAACACAACCCTCTGAGGAGTATATTCTGCTGTCTGATGAGGGTGAGAAGCATTCCAGTGGGATGCAGCCTGCTGCATTTCAGGGGGACCCAGGGTTGGAGCTGAGAGGGCAGGTTGCCTATGTAAGAACACACGTCAGGGCTGGTGCTTAGTAAAAGGCAAGAGGTGAGAAAGGCACTTGCCAGGAGCGTATGAGGACATATTATCCAAGGGCCTAATTGGGTTTGCAACCCTATAATGAAGCACTGTGGGTGTCTGACAAGAGTCACGATGTGATTCAAAATACATCGGAGGAGGACACACTAGCAAGGACTGTAAAGAAAACACCCCAGGGCAAGGAATGTGTGGCTGATCAGGGACAAGAGAGACCTGCTCCTGGAGAGGAAGAATCTGTGATGGTTTGGGGGCCTGATCAAGAGGAAGAACTCCCCCTGGATCAGGGCCCAAGAAGGCTGGGTGGTGTCTGTCAGGCTCACCACAGCACTCCCAGGGCCCCAGCTCACTGAGCAGAGCATACATATCTGTGGCCTAGCCAGGCTTATTGAGGGACAGAATGAATACAGGATGTTAAAGGAAAAGGGGTCAAGGAGTAGATTCACAGGTCACTAATTACAACAGAGGGACCAGGACACCAGAGAAACCATCGATGATTATGTGAAACTGAAGAGTGGACATCCAGGAAAGAAATAAATTATTTTGGGTAAATTTGGAAGTGACAGATACCTGTGGAGAAGTGGGGTTCAGAAGATATGTGATGATGGGACTGGGAGGCAGAGTTGGAAGGCTTTTGTGGACAGGTAGGTATCAGTCAGGATTTTGATTGGCAGGCAACACCAACTTACTCTAGCTGATTTATCTAGAAATTAATTAACTGAAATGATAGTTCCTAATTCAAGAGTCACAGGGGAGTTTGGAACACCAGGCAGAGGTTATGCAGTCCCCTGAACCAGCCAGCAGAAAGCCCTCTGTGTCTGGTGCTGACAGCTACCACTGAGATCCCTAATCTTGTGGGTATGGGGCATTCGGCATCCCCATCAGCACCCTAGCACTGCTGCCCCTGTGCACCGGCTGACACTGTCACCTCCTCTCCCACCAGGAGTAATCCTCCACTCTCCCTGCTTTCTGTGTCACAGAGCTCCAGGCACTGGATCTAATGGACAGGACATAGGTCATTACCTACTGAGCAGCAAGAGAGGAGTTTTGGAACCTCTATAGCAGGGAGGGGCTTTGCTTCTCACAAGAAGACTACAGTAGGGAAGGTGGTTCAAGCCACACATGTTTATTTCAGAGAGCAGAGTGATGAAGTCAGAGCAGACAGTGCCCAGAGTTGACCCACAGGGCCGGCTTCACCACTGAGAGATCCCTCACTACCTGCAGACTGTCTCCTCCAATTAAACCCCAACTTAATGCCTGTAATTAAGAGTCATCTGTTTACATTAAGAGACTATTCCAGTTGAAAATGTAAATGTCCCTGGAAAGAAACACACTTCATTTTGCTATCACTATTACCTTCAATTTATTAATTTTCAGGGATGGGCATTAGAAGCTGGCTCAGAAGTGTGGCAGGGGCCTGGCCAAATATAAATCCTTTGTGAAGATGTGTAGCCAATCTGCCCAGATTTTTTTACACATGTATTCTCAGTGGCCCGATCAATTTGTCACATGTCTGACATGGTAAGTGTTTTGGTGGGAGAGAAATGATAGAATGGAAAGAAAAGATTTTTTTTGTGTTGCTCCTCCTTTGTGTGACACCATGCAGATGGGGCTCAAATTCCCATTTAACAGATGCCACAACTGAAGTTCAGGGTGGTGTGACTTGCCCAAGGCCCCACACAACTGGTCTGCTGCAAAGACAGGTTTCAGAATTACCTGTCGTGGCCTCTGCAGCCTGACAGCTGCCCCTACACTCTGCTGTCTCTCCATGAAAGGAGAGGCCTTGAGTGCCACAAGGTAGGGAAAATTGCACTTTAATCTAATGGGTTTGAGGAATGGCATACTTTTTGGTGAAGTCCCACGATTGCTTTGGCATAAAGGTGCTGGGTGTCCATGGGAGAGGGTGTGCGGTAATGAGGTAGAGAGAAAGCCACCGAAAACCAGCTTCTGTTTTATGACTTCAGCTAGCACCCTGGATTTGTCAGGCATGTTTTGTGCAAATAATGGAAACCCAACTCAAACTGGCCTAACTGGAAATAGCGATTGTTGGTTCATGGGCCTGGAAACCATGCCAGGAGTGCTCTGAGTCTCTCTCTCCGCCTCTCAGCGTGGCCTTCTCTGTGTCCGCTTCATTCCCCCACAGCCTGTCCTGCATGCTGGCAGAGGGGGCCTGCAGCCATTCTAGACTAACACCTCCCCAGCGAATGGTCCCACCCTGCCGGCGGGGACAGCAGGCCTTTTCATCAATGGCTGTGACGCTGAACGAACCTTGCGACCAAAGGGCTGCAGCTTGTGGAGGCACTGAGCTCATGCCTGCCTCTGACCCCAGGATTTGGTCAGCTTCGTCTCTGTCACAGAGCCTGAGAATGGCCCCCCAGAGGAGCACTGAGGTGTTGGCACCATAGGAAGGGATGGTAGAGAGGCAGATCCACTGATAGTCCCCAGAATGTAGATCATGAGGACAGGGGGTTGATTTATATTTCATTTTTAATTTGCTTTGTTTATCACTGTAACCCCTGGGCTTCCAGCAGGGCTGACCACACCGTAGGCCCACTCAATAAGTACTTAGTGAATGAATGAATACCCTTAGAGGCCCTGATGCCGTGAAAGGGATGAGGGGCTCATGGGACTTAGGGCAGAGTGTAGGGAGCAGATCCTCTTGTCCTTTAGATGAGTCATGTGTTATTGAATGATTGCAATGGGGCCTTTCACTGCCCGCCAGTCAGAGTTAAATAGAGCCCTGCAATGCCAGCCCCCAGGAAGGACTGTTCACAATCCTCCTGGAATGAAAGGTAATGTGCCCCTGAGTCTACAAGATAGATGTGCCCCATGCATTCTGCCTTGGCCACATCTCCACTGCAAAGTGGAAAACCAGCATGGTGATACCCACTCACTTGCAATTCATGGCCCTGGTGTGGTGGGAGCCTGGGAGGTGCCATTCCAGAGTAATTCCTCAACTGCTGTTAATTAGGTCTCACATCCTCTCTCATCAACAGGCTAGCCAATGCCCCAAAGTGTATTTTGGGGAGAACATGTACCTCAACCTTCCAAAATTAACTCCCACTTTCATGAGCACCATTTGATTTTCCCTGGCACATTGGCACAACAGGACTTTTTACATTAATAAGAAGGACAGTGTGCTCAACTTGTCTAGCCAAACTTGGATTTCTCCAACTAAGGCTGTAAGGACATTGAATGTGGAAACATTCTGAGAGACAAAAACAACCCTCAGAAGAGAGGCTGCAATAAACTGCCTGGTTAATATGCACCCAGTGTATTTTGCCACTGTAGAAACTGAGCTTAATTTTGTTGTGACGTGATGCATCTGTTTAGAATTTCCTTCCCCTCCTTCTCCTTATAGTTAATTCTGAGTGGAGATAAATCTTGAAAACAGACTGGGAAGGCACAGCAGGAGGCCCTGATGAGTCATTTGAGCTGGAGTTTCCACAGTGCCCCTTTGCTCTTTTCTGATCAATTAAAACGGATGCCAGGAGATAAAGTGTTCCTAACGCAACCCCTGAACATTATAGAGCCTCTGTATGTGGAATCCTTCACTCCTGAGAAGGGCTTCTTTGGGCACCCACGGGCGTTGAAAAGATCTCTATTGCCTCAGTAACTGGGCTGAATACTACCGAAGGGTGAGTAAGAGGTTGTCAGCAGCTTGTCAGCCGTCTACCTGACAGCAGTCTGGGAAGGAGGCAAGCTACTGAGCTGTCAGTTCCTAAGCCAGAAACAAAGGCTCCGGGAGTTGAACAGTCTCCCTCAGGCTACCTGTCCGAGTTAGTGACAGAAGCTCAGGTTCTTCACCTACAAAAAATATGACAGTGCTGCGCAGCCTTAACCTCTGTATCCCGCCCTGAGTATGGAGGTTTAGATCCTTGGTATTTTCTTCCTTGATGCAGGCAGTCACATCTACTGTTACCTTTGTCTGCTATTATGGCTCTTCCTCATGACCATCACATGCCTTCAGACATACCATGTTTCACTGAACCTAAGACCCCATCAGTTACAAGATGAACTACTGTCATATGTAGTGCTAAAAAAGAAGAAATACTGATAATTAAATAGGACACAACATTGATCATGACTCCAAAGATGTTAAATGTGAAGAAAAAATTTTACAATCCCTAAAATATGGTATATTATTTGTCTGCCAGATTCAGAACTCCCTCTTTTCTTCAAGAAACAGGTTTGAGGATGTGTTGCTTTCTTCCCTCCAACCTTCTGGTCCTACTGTGAGTTGCCAATCATGTTTTGTGCTCCTTTGGCCATAGAACTTGAGCCTGAAAACTAGCTGGGGAGAGCAGTGGACTGTGCTGGGCGCTTACATGCCAGAGAGAGTCCTAGGGCACTGGGCCACCAACGTGCCAGCCTGGTAGAGAAATCTGGTTGGAGCAAATAAGCTGCTCTTAGGAAAAGCAGCTGAGACAGAGGTGAAAGAGGCTGTCAGCAGAGTTAAGCTCTTTGAATGCATTTGTCCCTGAGACCGGGTGCAGTAAATCCCCCCTTTGCTAAGCTAAACCTAGGGTGGGTTTTCTTTCCTTGCTGCAGGAATCTTCTTTTCAAAGATGCCAGGAGAGCAAGTACCCAGGCAGAATCTCTCCCTCTGCTCTAGGTTTATTCCCTCTGAGCCCACTCTGATATGAAGACAGTACACAGGAGTGACGGGTGCCCCTGCTTGCAGCCACTGTCTTCCACTACCAAGGACATGTGAACCCTGCTTGCTTGCCTGTTACTTTATCAAGAACATAGAGTTGTGCTATTTTTTAACAGTGAAACCAATTTCTTAAAGAAAAAGAAAACTGAAACACCTCTGGTGGTGATGGGGTGGGGTGGGGAGAGGTTATGGAGGAGAGCAAGCAGACCCAAAGAAAAGGCAAAAAAGAACAACAGTGTGATTTTCTTGCCTGACTTCCCTTCTGTTGACAATGCAAATCTGACCCTTTTTCTACAACCTGGCTGCTGGGGGTGGAGTGGGGTGGGTATGGGTTGAAAAGTAAAGACACACTTCTTGGGAGCTGTAGAAATAAAAATGTGGGTAAACAAAGCCCAATAGAACCTAAAGCTGCCTTCAGACTGTGATGCTTCCAGGTTTCTGAGGTTTGCTAATAGATACTTTTCAAAAACTGTTCTGCATAAAACTTTAAAAACCATCAGGGCATTACTACTACTTCACTTACCCTATTTTAACTCTTCGAATGTTCCCAAAGCCTCTGATTTTCTATCACAGAGAAAGGTAAATGGAAAATTGCTTTTGAGATTTCTTTTGTACAATAACAGTCTTGGGCAGTACCCACCTTGCTGTATCCTCGCGTGAACCTTGTAAACTGATTCCAAACTGCTCCCTTATTCAAAAACCCAATCCCCTTGGAAACTGGAAAGGAAATTAATAGTGGTAAAAGCCAATTTTACTAGTATTAAGATCAAAACCTTCATTACGCAAATGTGTTTGTCCTTTGGTGCCTTTTAAATCAGAGATACTCACTCTGAATCAGTATTAATATCACATTTCTGCCATATTTTTCATCTAGATAGATCCCAAAGTCATGGAGTTGTCCAACCCTTAATGACAAAAAAGAAAAAAGCACTTTCTCCTCCTGCACCCAAGAATTTTATTACCTTTTTCCCTCCTGTGGTGACACTTCTTTATAGTGTTTTCTAAAGGTTTATTAATTTTTTGCATGGAGACATGTTGAATGGAGGTGATATTATTACCTTATGGGCCTTTGAGACAAGCTTTCCCCCAAAGAATGTCTTTGTTGGAAAATACCGAATGAGAGAAAAGTGCAGCTTTCCACGGAGCCGTCGTTTAAATAAGTGTTATGCTTAAATTGAGCCTGTCGGGAATCGCAATTCTGCCGCTTTCTTTCTAGAGGAGAAAGAGAAAAGAAGTTTGGAACATACTCACCACATATTGCAGCACCACCATTTTTGCAGTTATCTGAACAATAACCGTTATAATCTGGTTCATCAGTGAACATTCTCCCTCCCTTAGAATATGAGCAAGAAATGCTCCAGGACAGTTGGTGTGGGTCAGATCCGTGCAGTATCCCCCTTCTCTCTCCCTGTATGTTTACACATGGAGTCCCTGAAGCCCTCCACAGACCACCCCAACCTATTCTAATTTCTGAAGTAATTCCCAGAGTTCCAAATTCTGGCAGTGAGGCTGGGAATGAGTTCCTGCTGTGAACAGGTTCAGTGGCTGGAGTGCTCCTATGTGCCTCCTGAATATCAGAATGCCCCAGAGGCCCCCCCAACTGGCCTGTCTGGTACTCCGGTCCCTGGTAGAACCTTAACCCCTATCCACCTGACTCAGGTTCTTATCGTGTTCTCTCCCACTGGTAAGGGTGATCTCTTGAACATCTGATTTTCTTGCCTTCCCAGCATCCTCTGCTCCTTCCTGTGGTGTCAGACATTAATTTAAATTCTGGAAAGCTAATTGCCATGTTCTTCCTTCACGTGGTTTAGGTCAGCCCAGCCTGAGCAGTTAACACATGGCTCAGCTCTGGCTGATTGCTGTATTTAATGCTTTGGCCGTGGTAATTGGCTCAGAGATGAGCACATGACAAAAGCTGATCCCATGAGAATCGATCTTGGGACTTAAGTTAAAACTGCTGGTTAATAGCAGCTCTTTCCATTTCCCATTCTCCTCTATGCCATTGCTCAAGCATGACATCACTGACATCCTAGTACAGACAATTCTTTCTTGTGGGGGGATGTCCTGTACATTATAAGATGTCTAACAGCATCCTTGGCCTTAGTGCACTAATTCTGGTAGCAACTCCCCCATCTATAGTTGTGACAACCCAAAATGTTTCCCTAACACTACCACATGTCTCTGGGGCCAAGAGGAAGCAAAATTGCCCATGACTGAGAACCTCTACATGAGACTGAAACTGTAAGCTGTACACCTGGAACCACCAGGGAATTTCATTTGCCTAGAGAATTTGCCTAGTGGTGATGCCAGTATACAGGGAGGCAAAGCCAAGAAAGACAAGCCTCAGACCAAATGACATTCTTTATGTTCCTAAATTTTTTGTTTTCCTGTGCATTAAGCCAGTCCTACTCCTTCTGGGGCTGGGAAAAAGGTGAAACGTCCACTATCACTTCTATTAAATACTATACTGTGTAGGTCCTAGCCAGGGCCATGTTGGAAAAACTACAAGTAAAAAGCATGGAAACAAAAATTTTTCTTTGGTGGGTTTCTTTTAATTTTCTGCCTAGAAGATTATACTGTCTGTATATAAAGATTATACTGTCTGTATATAAAGACAGACAATATAATCTTCTAGGTAGAAAATTAAAAGAAACCCACCAAAGAAAAAAACCTAGTAGAACTAATAAGTAACTTTAGTAGGGTAACAGGATAAAAATACACAGATTTTGGTATGTGTTTATATACTAGCAATGAATAATCATAAATGGTAATTTATAAGTAGTACTATTTAAAATAGCTTCAAAAATATGAAATTCTTAGGGATAAATTTAACAAAATATGAGTAAGACCTGTATCTGAAAAAGACCTAAATAAAAGAAGAAATATACTAGATTAATGATCAGAAGACTAAAATTTGTCAAGATGTCAAATCTCTCCAAGTTTGTCTATAGCTGGGCATCCTAATCAAAATCCAACAGGCTTCGTAAAATAGAACTTGACAAGCCAGTTCTAAAATTTATATGGACACACAAAAAACCTATAATAGCCAAAACAATTTTGCAAAAAAAGAACAAAATTGGAGTGCTTATACCACCTGACTCAAGATCTGTTATAAACCTACATTAATAAAGATTGTGTAGTATTAACATAAAGAGAGAAATATAGATCAAAGGTACAAAGTAAAGATTCTGTTAATATACCTGAATCTATATGGCTAATTAATTTGTTTACAAAGGTGTCAAGACAATTCAGGGACAAAGAATAATATCTTCAACAAATAGTGCTGGAACTTAGGATATCCATATGTGAAAAAGCAAACTGGAATCTCAGTAGTTATCTAACATTATATACAGAAATTAACTCAAATAGATGACAAATCTCCATGTAAATCATACAATATAAAATTCCAGAAAGAAATCATAGGAGAAAAAGCTTAGTGATCTGGGGCAAGGCAAATAATCTTAAAAATAAGACTTGAAAAGCACAAAGCATAAATGACAAACTAGTAAGCTGCATTTCACTAAATGAAAGGTG
Source organism: Manis pentadactyla (assembly GCF_030020395.1). NCBI lineage: Eukaryota > Metazoa > Chordata > Mammalia > Pholidota > Manidae > Manis > Manis pentadactyla. Next base: position 43,540,034 of record NC_080023.1, read on the forward strand.
TTTACTCTTTAAAAAAACACCACAAGAAATGAAAAGGCAAGACAGCTTGGGAGAAAATATTTGCAAAATCACATCTGGGACTTGTATTCAGAATATCTGAAAAAATTCTTTCAGCTCAACAAGCTTAAGACAACCCAGTGAAAAACTGGCAAAAATATGTGAAGAGACACTTCATCAAAGAAGATATATTGATGGCAAACAATACATGAAAAGATGCACAAAATCATCAGTTGTTAGGGAAATAAAACTCAAAACCAAGCCATCTATATACTCACTAGAATGGCTAAAATTCAAAAGGCTGATAATACCAAGTGTTGACAAGAGTGTAAAATAACTGTAACTCTCATTCATTGTTGCAAAATATACAGCCATTTGGAAAAAGAGGGTGGCAGCTTCTCAAAACTATATCATCACCATCTGACCTAACAAATGCCTTCCTGGGTATTTGCCCAAGAGAAATGAAAACACCTATCCACACAAAGACTTATGTGTGGTTGTTCTTTTCGGCTTTATCAAGAAGATCCCTGAAAAGGAAATGATCTCAATGTCCACCAACAGGTGAATGGATAAACAAATTGGGTGTACCCACCCAAGGAAATAGTATTCCACAGTAAAAAGGACTGAACAAATGATACTTTGCTAATATTGCATTATGCTAAATTAAAGAGGCACAAAAGACTACAGGTTGTATGATTCTATTTATATAGTGTTCTAGAAAAAGCAAAATCCTAGTAATAGAAGGAGATCAATTGTTGCTAGAAATCAGTGGGTTGGGAAGAAATTTGCCACAAGTCAATGTTTGGAGTCATGGAAACATTCTGTGTCTGTTTTATTGGTAGTTACATGACTGTCACATTTGTCAAAACATCAAATTGTAGATCTGTAACAGGTATGTTTTATCATATGTAATTCTATCTCAATAAGCTGTCTCCAAAACACAAGACATCTCCATCTTTACTGTTTGAACAGAAGAAGGATGTTATGAACTAGGGGTCAGCAAATGTTTTCCATAAAGAACCAAATCGAAAATATCTTAGCTTCACAGGCCATACAGTTTCTATCACAACTACTCAACTCTGTCTTAGTAGCACTAAAGTGGGTATAGTTAATAGGTGAATGGGTATGGCTGGATTCCAATAAAACTTTACTTATGGACACTAAAATTTTAATTTCACATAATTTCCACATGCTATGAAATACTATTCTTCCTCTGACTGTTTTCCCCTCTAACCATTTAAAAATGTAAAAACGATTTTTAGCTAGCAGGCCATACAAAAACAGATGGCAGACCAGATTTGGCCCACAAGCTATAGTTTGTCAATTTCTTCTATAAACATGTTAGTAAAAATATAATTATCATGACTATATCAAAGAGGTGGTGATGTAGGTGAAATTCCTAATATTCCATTCCTCTTTACATGTTAGAGACCTGCATGGACTAGAAATAAGCTTTAATTTTACTTATTCTTCAATAGTATGTATCTGTTTGCTATATTAATACTACTTTTGGAGGAGTGGACCTAAAAAATCAAGACTCATTTTATTAAAGTATAACTTTCCAAGCTTAGGACATACATCTGAATTCATCTTCCCTTGTAAAAAGACATTTTTAATACCTTTAAATTGTTTCTAAAAAAGCTTTAATAAATACTGTGTCCAAACCCTACACTTCAGCCTCTATTCCCTCCATTCTCCCTTACATTCTATCTAACTCTTGAAGTTATGATAGTGTCTTTGTACTTGCTATAGCGTCTGGAATGTTCTTCCTCTACATAATAGCACTTCCTTCAGGCCTCTGCTCAAAAATCTTCTTCCTAATAAAGCCTCCAACAGTAAGCCACTCTCCTAGCTTACCCTGCCCTTTTGCCCAGCTTTCCATTTTTCCATAGCACTTATTACTGTCTGCCTTATTTCTCTATGTTTATTTGCTTCTTTTCTGTCTCTTCTTACTAAAATAAGCTCCCTGAAGGCAGAGACTTTGGATTTTCCCATGCTGCGCTGTAAGCGCAGTGCCTGGAAGAGTGCCTGACAAAAGGCCCCCTTACCTTTAGTAGGTGCTCGAATGTGATGTGCTGAATGAATGCACAGAAGGGTACATCTTTCATGGGAACATTCCAACAATTGCCCTGTAGTGAGCTAAAAATTATGCTGAGAACCACTGAACATGGAGGATGGTGGGAGCAATCACCTCTTCAGGCTGGCCAGATGACCCAGCCAGTCAGGAAGGTGAGCACATCACACTGGGGGAGTGTGGCTCTGCAGACCCCTGAGGATCCCCAGTGGAAAGATGTTGCCTTTGGGAAACACACCTGACAAGGCTTTGAGCAACTGCCATACTGGAGAACATTCAGTAACCGTATCTTCTGCTGAAAAAGTACTGGCCATTAGTTTTCCTGTCCCTCAGCCTAACTTAACTAAACTTCTTTCTAACATTTTCTTGTTAAAATGCTAGTAAATAAGGAGGGCAGCTTATTTAACAGGAGGGTATTTCCCAGCTTTCATAGAAGAGGTTTGAGTGAGGAATAGTATGTTAGATTCCCAGAAGGCAGTTCAATGTTACAGGTGTCCATAGCACAAGAGTTACAAATGTCCATAGCACAAGAGTTATAATACAGTATATTTCTTCATAAAGCACATTTCACTGTCACAGAACTGCAGTGTCAAATAAATAAAACTATGCCTTTGAAGTTCTTGACGTATAATGTCGACATTTCCAGACTCTTAGTTGTGTTACAATGATGGTTGTGAACATGAATGACCTAGAGAAAGAAGTTTTCTGAAGCAGTAAAAATATTTTTTTAATGGATAAAGACTTTTTCTTTTAAACTATGCATTTATCATGAATTAAAAAAGAGAAGACAGATAAAAGACACATACAAATTGGTTTTAATTCTTTATAAAATCTTATACAAACTACGAACACAAACTTTGAACTAATTTGTGTTTGAAACATCTTCCTTTTTGACACACAGTTGAAAATATCTTCTTGGGGAAAATATAGCCCATATTTTCCTAAGAAATAAGAATTGTGTAAAAATTAGAGCATGACTAAGTTTGAATATCAGAGACTGCATACTTGTTCTGAGTCTTGGCCTTGAAGGAGAATGTAAATGAATTTCCCCTTCTCTCTCTCTCTCTCTCTCTCTCACTTTCTCTCCCCCTCACTGTCTCTGCTGCGTGTGATTTTTAATTGATTCTAAGACACACTTTTTTTGCATTTCAACATTTCAGAAATCAAGATGTCTTATATAATGAATGGTATCTCCCAATTATACTAGTCAGCATTTTTCTTTGTTTATAGTACATAAAAAATATTGAATCTCACAGCTGATATCATCTTATATTCTGTGAAATAAGGTATACATGAGATATATTTTATTGTTTTACTTTTTATTCTCTTCCCATCAGGGATCATTCTCCCCCACCCCTCAGTTCTTTATGAAGCATACAGCAAGGCCCAATGAAAAAGAAAGATTTTACACAATTGACTCACTGGCTCCATGACAGTGGTTCTTTTGTGATTATTAAGTCTCAGTACTTCTAAATAGATAAGTTTCATCTTATATTTTCAGACTCTTTACTTTATAGCTCATATGAAAAGTTATTATTAGCAAGTCCCTGCTTAGCATGAGTTTCTGTGAATGTCTCAGCCTTGACAGAATTTCATCCCTTTCTTGGTTTTCTTTCTTTTCTGTAGCCAGAATCCTTACCCATTGATTGCCTAGATAGTAAGTCTAATTTAATCCAGGATTTGGTTTAGGAATTATATAATATTTATGTCACATTCTATATATGTCTGGTAACTCATTATTCTACAAGGAGTATCAGTGCCCATGAAATGTTAAGGGTGGTGGGCCAATGTTGGTGAACACCTTCCTTCAGGACCAGACCCCAAAAATATAGGCCAGACTCTGTGGGAAGGGTGTGGCCTCTGGCACCAGAAAGACCTGTGTTTTAATTCCGTCTCAGCCACTTTCACCTGTGTGAACTTGTAAACAAATTCAACACAAATATCTATCCCGCAAGGTTAGTGTAAACATTGGATGTGTGTAAAGTGTTTGAGTTTAGGAGGGGCTTGAGACGTGACAGTTAGCAATATTGTTCAAGATCTCATATAAGAAAGGGTGAAATCTGGGGAGGTGTTGCACCTTTTAGCCTCCTCCACAGTTCTCATTTGTTCACTTAAGATCTCAGGGTTCTGATATTTCCACCTTTGCTGTGCCACAACCTAGGATCATGCGAGTTTAGAATTGCTCTGGCTATCTGTCATGAATTTATATTTCAACATGAATTTAAGGTGAGCCGACAGACCTGGGTTGGGATTCTGACCCTGCTGCTCACCACCTGTGTCACTCCAGGCATGTGTTTATGCTGTGTATTAGTCAGGGCTCTCTCGAGGAAGGGAACCCCTTGGGTGTGTGTGTAGGTATAGACATAGATGTAGATACTTATTACAAGCAATTGGCTCATGTAACTGTGGAGACTACCTACCAGGATGAGTCCGCAAGCTGCATGCTCAGGACAGCCAAAGGCATGGTTCTGGTCCAAGGTCAGCAGGCTCAAGACCCAGGAAGAGCCAATGTTTCAGTTCGAGTGCAAATGGAGAAAAAGTCTATCTCATATTCAAAGGCAGTCAGGCAAGAAAATCCTCTCTTGGGGAAGGGTCAGCCTTTTTGCTTCATTCAGGCCTTTAACTGATTGGATGAGGCAATCTTGCTTTACTCAGTTTACCAATTTAAATGTTAATCTCATCCAAAAGCACAGAAACAGCCAGAATAATGTTTGAACAAATATCTAGGCACTTGGTCCAGTGAAGCTGACGCATAAAATTAACCATCACACTCTGTCTGGGTCTCACTTTCCTTTTTGTGAAAGGGGATGGTAGTCATATCACATCATGGAGTGGCTGTCAGGAGCAGATGAGACCAGATAGGCAAGGTCCTTGGCATTCGATAAAGGCCGGTTTCACTCTCATTTTCCCTTCAGTATTCAACCTTTCAGGCATCTGTGAGCAGGTCACGGGTCTACCCTGGTCCTGTGTCCTCTCCTTTGCTCTTGGAACTCTATTATGCTCACGCTCCGGTCTAGCTCAGCTCTCCCCACTACCGAAAATGCCACCAGGTCATCTCCCAGTTAAAGCAGTCCTTCTCCTGTAAGCTTCTTGTGGTGTCCAAACATCACCTGCCAAGAAGAACAGACTCAACTTTACACTTAAGTGTAAAGTTTACACAGAGTCTGGTCCCATAAACTGATGTATTTGTGTCCATGAAAGACTATTCCCTTCCTGGTCTTGGGGTTCCTTCGTTACGCAAGGTGCATCAGCCAGCCAAAGCCATCAGTCAGACGTTCACCAACCTAGAGCAGCTTGTGAGCAGCCCAGTCGCTCCACCTTGCCCTGTCCCTCCCTTGCAGTACACATTGCTTGGCAAAGCAAGGTAAGCTGGGTATTTCACGTTCTCAGTGCTGGGTGAATGTGGTCATACATCACTTTAAAACCACTCCATGTTTTCTTCCTCAGTATTCCACTCGGGCCTTCTGTTTATATGATTACTGCATTTTCCATCCAAATCGCACCTAAACTTCCACTCTGTTTCTTTCCACTGTTACAATTTCCAGATTACAGTGATTTCTTTCCAGTGTGTTTAATCTTAAGTAAGTGAATATAGCTGTACTATTTTCCATTAATTTAATGTTAACTGAATTGAATCTTGTTTTCATGAGATGGGAAGGGGTTGGCTGAGACAATATAGAACAGGATGACTAGAGCATGCTGGTCTGTGTTACCCTCAGCCCAACAATATCTTTTGACTTTGACCTGACTCCTCCTGTAGTCACTTCAGATTCAATTCCTCTGTCGTGTTCATCTCACTTTGGGGCTTATAGACCTACTCATTCCACCAAAATCGAAAGAGAAGGATATATGGGTAACTAAATATTTGATTTCTCAGTAATATTTAAATATCCACAATCCATAGAAGAAAATACATTTTTGTATAAATGCAAAATTTTAATTGCAGATCTTAAATTTAAATCCAAGTCATCCTGTCTTTCATAATATGTCCAATCCAACTGCACACATTTCTTTCGTTTGGCTCCTTTTGGAAAATGTGACGTATATAACTAAGGTTAACAACTACTGTCAGAAAAGCAACTCATAATGAGAAAGTTTGGAGTTCTAGAAGATTTCTGTTACTTTCTGCCCTCTGGATACTTAAAAAATACATGTAAAAACTGAAAATAATTTTGATTAAAAATCAAAACAAAAATAGTCTCTTGGAAATAAGTCACTCTTTGGCTAAATGAAATGGTCTTGCTTTTACTTTTTCATTTTCTGCCTTTTGTGGAACCTCTGGCCGCAGGGCAAGGTGCTTGGATCCAGGTTTCTGGCCTTGTGACTAGCATGAAGTGATGAGAGCGTGCAGGGTGGAGGTGAGGGCCATCGGCCACGCCATGTCTTCCTCTCCCTGCCACTCTCTGAGCGGGTAGTTCCTGTTGTGAGTCTTTGCTCCTGGTGAAATTGCTCTCTGAAACAGACCTGGCTCCCCACTTGTATTCAGTTATTCTTCTACTTCATTCCAAGAAAATGAGCCATATGGTATTTGTGTTTACAATGATTCTTTGCTGTCTCCAGATTGCACACAGGCTCATAAAGTGAACCTGACTACTGGAAGTGCAAAGTCCAAGTGTTATGACTCTGCTTAGCAACTACTGAATGATGAAATTGGTGCCTGGGAGGAAAACCAGGTATGGACCTCATCATGAACACTAAGTAATGGAGGGTGTGTAACATTTAACACCATACACAGACACTCCTCTTGATTGTAATATGGGGATCAGTGTCCCCTCCCTATTGGTGTTCATCCTGAGGACAGCCAATCTATGAAGACTCTACCTACCTAGAATCTACTGAACGATCTTTTCATCTTATACACACACACACACCAAATCACACCAAGCACTCTTATTCTTGGTTAAATGTCCCATCACTTAATTCTCTAATCCACAGCTGATCATTTCTTCCCAAAACACCAACCCCCAAGCCTCTGCTCCTGGAGATAATTGCCAGCCTGGTTATTGCTTCTTTATTTTAGCTGTCATTCAAACCAACCATCATCTACAGTTTGCCTGTGTTTTGCTCAACAAAATTCACATGGCAGTTTGTGAAACCCTCCCCCTCTTTGTAACATGGCATAAAATTGTGTATCAAAGATACATTAGGAGAAGTGACATCTGGCTTAGGTGGTTCATGGCTAACTCATTCATTCATTCATCTATCAAATATTTACTGAGAGCCTGCTGTGTGCCAGACATTGTTCCAGCCATATAATACAATAGAGAATCAAGTGGTCAAGGTCATAAAGGTCAGTCATGTTGCGGGGCCAGTCAAGAACAAGGACACAAGGGAACAAAGACATTTCAGGTTTTATTATGATTACCACTATGAATAAAACCAAACAGATCAATATAATAAGGGAGTGGGGATTATTGTTTTCTTCTTCTCTTAAATGAACATTAGTAAAAAAAAATATTTGTTTCTATTTCTTTTGTGTGTAGTGACAACACTTAGGATCTACTCTCTTTGTAAACTTCAAGTATATAATATAGTATTATTAAGTATAATCACCATGCTGTACAATAGATCCCAAAAATTATTCACCGTTACAGGAAGTTTGTAGCCTTTGACCAATATCTTCCCATTTCCACCCCTTCACTGTCCCAGGCCCCTGGCAACCACTGTTCTACTCTCTGAATCTGACTGCAATTTTTTAGATTCCACATGTAAGTGAGATCTAACACTATTTGTCTTTCTGTGTCTGGCTTATTCCACTTAACATCATGTCCTCAAAGTTCATCTATATTATTGCAAAAGGCAGGATTTCCTTCTTTTTTATGGCTCAATAATATTTCATTGATGTATACCACACATTTTCTTTATCCATTCACCCATTGATGGACACTTAGCTTGTTTCCATATCTTGTCTATTGTGAAAAATGCTACAGTAAACATGGGAATGCAGATGCCTCTTCTACACCGTTTTCATTCCTTTTGGATATATGCCCAGAAGTGGAATTGCTGGATAATATGGAGTTCTATTTTTAACTTTTTGAAAACTTCATACTATTTTCTATAATGGTGATACCAATTTGCATTCTCATCAGTAGTGTACAAGAATTTCTTCTCTCCATAACCCTCACACTTGTTCTCTCTTGTCTTTTTGATAACAAAGACAAAATAATTGCCCTAACAGGTATGAGGTGATTTCTCATTGTGGTTTTGATTTGCATTCGATTTGATGATTAGTGATGTTGAACATGTTTTCATGTACCTTTTGACCACTTGTATGTCTTCCCTGGAAAAATGTCTATTGAGATTTTTTGCCTGCTTTTAATTGGGTTATCTGTTTTTTGGCTATTGAGTTGTATGAGTTTCTTATATATTTTAGATATTGACTCCTTATCATATACATGACTTGCAAATATTTTCTCCCATTTGGTGGCTTGCCTTTTCACTTGTTGATTGTTTCCTGTGCCATGTAGAATATTTTTAGTTTGATGCAGTCTTACTTATTTGTGTTTCCTTTTGTTTTGTCTGCTTTTTGTATCATATCCAAAAAATCCTTGCTAAGTCCAGTTAAGAAACTTCCCTTGTTTTCTTCTAGGAGTTTTATGGTTTCATATCTTACATTCAAATCTTTAATCCATTTTTGGTTAATTTTTGTGAGTGGTGTAAGACAAGGGTCCAATTTCATTTTTGTATGTGGATATCTGATTTTCCCAGCATGATTTATTGAAGAGACTATCTTGTTCCTAACTGTGTATTTTTGGTGCCCTTATTGAAAATTAATTGACCATATGTGTATGACATAATTCTGGGCTCTCTAATCTGTTCCACTGGTCTGTTTTTATTCCAGGACCATTCTGTTTCTTTCCTATGGCTTTGTAATATAATTTGAAATCAAGAAGTATGATGCCTCCAGCTTTGTTTATCTCTCTCAAGATTGCTTTGATTAGTTGAGTTCTTGTGATTCCCTAGAAATTTTAGGATTTTTTCCCTCTATTTCTGTGAAAAATGCCAGTGGGATTTTGATAGGGAACTACATTGGAATCTGTAGGTCTTCTTGCCTAGTATGGACATTTTAACAAAACTAATTCTTCCAATCATGAAAGCAGGGATATCTTTCCATTTATTTGTGTCTTCTTTGATTTCTTTCATCACTGCCTTACAGTTTTCATTGTACAGGTCTCTAACCTCCTTGGTTAAATTTATTCCTAAATGTTTTATTCTTTTTGATGCTATTGTAAACGTGATTGTTTTCTTAATTTCTTTTTTTTTTGGAAAGTTTGTTGTTAGTTTATAGAAATGCAACTGATTTTTGTATAATGATTTTGAATCCTTACTGATTTCTTTTATTACTTCTACAATTTTATGGCATAGTCTTTAGAGTTTCTATGTATAAGATCATGTCGTCTGCAAACAGGAACTATTTTAATTCTTCCTTTCTGTTATGTTTGATTTTTATTTCTTTTTTGCCTAATTGCACTGGCTAAGATCTGATATATTATGTTGAATAGAAGTGGTGAGAGTGAGCACTCTTGTCTTATTCTTGGTCTTAAAGGAAAAGCTTTCAGCTTTTCATCATTAAGTCTGACGTTAGCAGTGGGTTTGTCATATATGGGCTTTATTATATTGAGGTATATTCTCTTATACCCAATTTGCTGACATTTTTTAACATGAAAGAATGTTGACTTTTGTCAAGTGCATTTTCTGCATCTATTGAGATGGTCATATGATTTTTATCCTTCATTCTGTTCATGTGATATATCACATATATTGAATTGTGTATGAAGAATCATCTTTGCTTCCCAGGCATAAAATACCACCTGATTCTGGTGTGTGATCCTTTTAATATGCTGCTGAATTCAGTTCGCTAGTATTTTGTTGAGGAGTTTGCTTCTCTATTCATGAGGGATATTAGCCTATATTTTTCTTTTCTTGTAGTGTTCTTATCTGTCTTTGGTATAAGGGCAATGTTGGCCCTATAAGTGAATGTGTTCCCTCTCTTCAATATTTCTAAGGAATTTGAGAAGAATTGGATTTAACTCTTGTTTAAATGTTTGGTAGAATTTACCTGTGAAGGCAAATGGTAGTGACACTTTCTCTTTTGGGAAGTTTCCAATTACTGATTCAATGATCTTATTCATTATTTGTCTCTTCAGATCTGCTATTTCTTCATAATTCAGTCTTGGTAGGCTGCATGTTTCTAGGAATTCACATATGTCTTATAGATTTCTTGGCATGTGCATAGTAGTCTCTTATGATTCTTTGCATTTCTTTGGTATCAGTTGTAATGTCTTCCCTTTCATTTCTGATTTGGAGTCTTCACTCTTTTTCTTAGTCTAGTTAAAGGTTTACTCATTTTGATTTATCTTTTCAAAAAAAGCAACTCTTAATTTCATTGATCTTTTCTATTGTCTTTCTAGTCTCTATTCATTTGTCCTCCAATCTTTATCATTTCCTTCCTTCTGGTAACTTTGGCTTAGTTTGTTCATCTTTTTCTAGTTCCTTCAGGTATGAAGTTAAATACTTTATTTAAGATCCTTCACTTTTATTAATGTAGGCATTATCACTATAAACTTCACTCTTAGGACTACTTTTCCTATCTCCCAACTTAACTTCTACTAATTCCTTAGTCTTTTCATACTAAGTTTTAGTATACTGTGTTTTCATTTTTGTTTATCCCAAGATACTTTTTTATTTTCCTTGTGACTTCTTTGACCCATTGATAGCTCAGGAATGTGTTGTTTGGTTTCTACATATTTGTGAATTTTCCATTTTCCTTCTGTTACTGATTTCTGATTTCATACTATCATGGTTGAAGGAGATACTTGATATGATTTCAATCTTCTTAAATTGGTAAAGACTTGTTTTATGGCCCAACATATGATCTATCATGGAGAATGTTCTGTGGGTGCTTGAGAAGAATGGATCTTGCCACTGTTGGATAGCATGTTCTGTATATGTCTGTTAGATTCCTTTGGTCTATCCAAATCCAATTTTTCCATATTTATTTTTTCTGGATGATATATCCATTGTTGAAAGTGGGGTACTGAAGTTGCTTACTGTTATTGTAGTGCTATTCTTTTCTCTTTTCAGTTCTGTTAATATTTGCTTTATACATTTAGGTGGTCTGATGTTGGGTGCATATATATTTACAATTGTTCTATCTTCTTGATGAATTGAACCCTCTATTGTTGTACAATGACCCTTGTCTCTTGTTACAGATTTTGGCTTCAAATCTATTCTATCTGAAATAAGTATAGCCTCCCTACTTTCTTTTAGTTACCATTTACATGGAATATCTTTTTCAACCCCTCACTTTCAACCTATTTGTGTCCTTAAAGTTATATAGCAAGTCTCTTATAGGCAGCATATTGTTGGATCATATTTTTTTATCCATTTAGCTACTCTATGTCTTTTGATTAGAGAATTTAATCCATTTACATTTAAAGTATTGATAGGCAAATACTTACTTTCACCATTTTGTTGTTTTCTTACCATTTTGTAGTACCTTTGTTCCTTTCTCTTTGTTGTCTTCCTTTGTGATTTGTTTATTTTTTTTTAGTGGTATGCTTTGATCCTTTATCCTTTTGTGTCTACTAGAGGTCTCTTTGTTGTGGTTACCATGAGATCTAAATAAAATATCTTATAGTTATATTAGTCTATTTTAAGCTAATAACAACTCAACTGCAATCTCATATAAACCCTGTGTACTTTTACTTTTCCCTGGCCACATTTTATGCTATTGATGTCACATTTAATATCTTTTTTATTGTGTATTCATTAATAAATTATTGTAGCTATAATTATTTTTAAAACTTGTGTCTTTTAGCTTTCCTACTGGACTTACTAGTGATTTATACACCACTATTACGGTATTATTCTAAATTTGACAACTATATACACCTTTAATGGTGAGTTTTATACTCAAATATTTTCATGTTATTACTTAGTATTCTTTCATTTCAATTTGAAGAACTCCCTCTAGTATATCTTGTAAGGCATGTCTACTGGTGATAAACTTCCTCAGCTTTTGTTTGTCCAGGAATGTCTTTGTCTATTCTTCACCTTTGAAGGACAGCTTTCCTGCACATAGTATTCTTGTTTGTCAGTTTTTTTTTCTTTCAGCACTTTGACTATACCATGCCACTCCCTCTTGGCCTGCAAGGTTTCTGCTGAGAAATTCTCTGATAATCTTATGGGAATTCTCTTGCAAGCAACTAGTCTCATTCCACCTGCTGCTTTCAAAATTTTTCCCTTTGTCTTTGATTTTAGACATCTGGAGTATATTGTGTTTTGGTGTAGTCTTTATGTTGATCTTGCTTGGGGTCCTTTGAGTTTCATGTATATGGATTGCCATAACCCTCCAAGGATTTGGGAAGTTTTCAGCTATTATTCCTTTAAAATGAGCTTTCAGCATCTTTTCTGTCTCCTTTCCTTCCTGACTCACATAATATGTATGTTTGTTCACTTGTTGGTATCCCATAACTCTACTCATTCTTTTTTCTTTTTGTTCTTTGTCTTAGTCCCCTCAGGCTGCTATAACAAAACAGCAAAGATTGGGTGGCTTATTCACAACAAAAATTTATTTCTCACAGTTGTGGAGCCTGGAAGTCTGAGATCAGGGTCCCAGCCAGCATGGTCAGATGAGGGTCCTCTTCTGGGTCACAGACCTCTTCTCCTTGTGACCTCACATGATAGAATGTGCCTGGGAGTTCTGTGGGGTCTTAAGTGCTCTAATCCCATTCATGAAGGCTCTACCCTCATGAGCTAATCACCTCTGGGAGGCCCCACCTGATAATACCATTACACTGGGCATTAGGATTTCAACATATGAATTTGGAGGGTATGTAGACAGTCAGATCTAGTATTCCTCTAGCAATTATTTTAAATGACCTGTCTTTGAGTTTGTCCTTCTGTATGACTGAGTCTGATTTTAAAGCTTTCTATTGAATTTTTCAGTTCTGTCTTTAACTCCAAAATATTTGTTTGGTTCTTTTCTATTGTTTCTATTTCTTCAAGTAAATTTATCATTTTGTTCTTGCATAGTTTTCCTTATTTTGTTTAGTTATCTATCTGTGTTCTCTTCCATCTTATTGAACTTCTTTAAGATGATTATTTTGAACTCTTTATCAGGCAACTCATAGGTGTCCATTTCTTTGGGGTCAACGATTATAGTTTTCTTAGTGTCCCTTGGAAGTGTCAGATTTGCCAGATTCTTCATAATCCATGTAGCCTTGCATTGGTGTCTATGCATTTAAAGGGGCAAACACCTCTTTCAGTCTTTTAAACAAGTGAAGTACTTCTCCTGTGAGATCCCTGGGCTAATGGGACTGTCTCTGGGGTTGCTGTTGAGCAGGATTGGAGCTGGGTCCTGTGGCTGCTTCTGTGTCCACAGTGGGCTCTGCAGCTGGTGAGTCTGTCAGGGTGTCAGGCAGGTATGGATTCTGTCATCTGGGTGGATGAGATTGCCTCAAAGACCCTGGTCAGTAGGGCTGGCACTGGGACAAGGGTCAGTTTCAGGATCCACAGACAGAAGACAGAAGACCACATAAGTGGGTATGGTTCCTAGTGGGTCCCTAAGAGGGCTCCTAACAGATTCCTGGGCAGGTCCCTGGGCAGGCAGGATCAGCTCCAGAGCATGGTTGTGGGGGCTAGAATCAATCACAGGGCTGCTTCAGGGCCCACAGCTGGGTCAGAGGTCTGCAGGCCTGCCTCCAGAGCTACAGACAGGTGTGCCTTCTGCCAGATCCCTGGATGGACAGGACCACTCCTGGACCATGACTGAGAGGGTCTGGAGCCAAGTTGTAGGGCTGTTTTAATATTTAAAATTGGACTGAGCTCAGCAGGCCTGCCTCTATGGACATAGACAGGCATGAATTCCCTCCAGGTCCTTGGGTAGGAAGGGTGTTCCCAGCCTACAGCTGAGAAGAGCTGCAGGTGAGTTACTGGGCCGTTTCAGGATCTTCAACTGAACTGAGTTCAGAGTGCCCTCAGGAACACAGGGGAGCATGTCTCCCAGTGGGTCCCTGGGTAGTGGGAATGTTCCCAGGCTGTTGTTAGAAGGTGCTGCAGCCAAATTACAGCCTATTTCAGGATCTGTGGTCTGATCTGTGGTCTGATCTGTACCCTGAAACCCCCACAAAGGCACATCCATCAAATTATTGTTGTCAAGGAGTATATGAGTGCAGGACCTCCTATCTTGCTGATGTCCAATATTATCATAGATTGGATGACCAGAGAAACATTTTCTGAGATTTTAACAGTTGGGCTAAGATGCATGCAAGAAGGATCTAGCCATAAACAGTGTACTGTCCCCTGTAAAGGAAGCAGAAAGCAGAAGTGGGAAGGAGACAAATGCTGCTTTAGCAAAATAATGTCATGGTTACTATCTCTCAACAAGTAGGGCCTAAACCATGATAGTAATATTCTTGCCTTGTATGAGATCTAACTGTGCTCTGTTTATAACAAATAATATGTGCCCTTAAGGAACTGAAAGGGATGAGGGCCACAGCCTTCATGGGTGTAGAGTTGAGTGGAATTAGATCATCCCTATCTTGTTAGTCTGGAGAGAAGATAACCCAGAGCAAAATACCTCTAAAAACTGAAATCAGTCAAAGGGAGAAATAAAGTTTAAAATCCGTTTATTGCTCACAAACTGCAGTCCGGGCCCTTCTCTCTTTCCTGCTCCAGCAGAAGCAAAACTGGCCCCCACACTTCACCTCTCAGGTACAGATAAGCCCTCCTTGCCCAGCTAATTACCCACTGATATGGAGATAACTTCTCTCCACCCCTGAGGAAAGATGCAAATGCACTAAAGCCAAACCTCTTTCCACCACTGAACACCTATTGATATGCAGATGTACTAAAGCCAGGTGAGATATTCTGTAAATGTTATAATTTTACCCACACTTGCCCTCAGTCATGGTGCCAGAATCTAGTGCTCTCCTGTGGGAGTCTGCAGAAGTTTGGGCAGTAGAAAACATCCATTAATATCTGGCTGTAGGCAGAAGCACCAGAATTTGCAAGGCAGAAGAAGCAGAGGACCAGACAAAGGGGTAGGATGTCCCAAAGGACAGTGAGAGGGAAACTTCGGGGAGGGTGGCTGTACCATAAGAGAGATAGTGTGGGACAGGCTGCTCAATAGCAAGAGCAGCTCAAACTTCATCAAAGCCATTGTGCCTTCCATCTGGAGAAGATGGAGGAGGGAAGGGAGAGAACTCACTTCCAGGGACACTAAGTGAGCAGAAGTTGGAGTGGAGTTTGATGGGTGCAGCCCTCTGCCTCCACCAGCCAGTGGAGAGACCTACACGTCAGGACAGGAGACCCAGAGGGAAGCAGGACATCCCTATGGGGAGGGGCAAGAGTCGCCTGTGCCATACATGTGCCCTTGCTGTCTGCTGCCTGAGTGGTTCTGGCCAGGGCTGAGGTGGCCAGTGAGTCTGTCGTCCAGGGACCCACAGAGCAGGAAGGGGGAGGGCCTCTCAGAAACTTGGGTGTACTTGACATGGCAAGACCAAATGTTGTCAAGGGCATGGACTCCAGGATCTATCTCCTCTGGTCCAGACCCCTGCTCTGCCATTACAGAGCTCTTAGTCTTTTGTAAAGTACTTTCTGAGCCGTGGTCTTCTCCCCTTTCACCTTTCACTGAGGTAACCATAGCACCTGCCCCCAGGGGTCTCGTGAGGATCAAATGAGAGGGGCCGTGGGAGACACCAGCAGAGAGCAGGAGCTCAAGAACATTGCTTACTATTGACTTTAAGAAGAGGGAATTCTTACTGTCTTTTTGCATCACACTGATTTTACATCACACTCTCAGTGATATTAATAGACTTCCTGAGATTAAGATTGACAGAACATACGCAAGATAGCCAGTTAAACTTGAATTTCAAGGAAATGATGAATAATTTTTTGGTATAAATATGTCCCAAATATTTCACAGGACATACTTATGCTAAAAAGTTACCTGTTTATCTGAAATTGAAATCTAACTCGGTGTCCTGTATTTTTAGTCACAGTTCGTTTGAGACAGGCGCCGTGATGGCGGTGCCCAGCTGGACACACTTACGTCGCTCCTCCGCACCCCAGGGGGACTCGGCTTAGGGCCGAACAGCCAGTCAGGGGCCCCGGCGCCAGGGGGCTGAGCCCTCTGTCCTTAGTCCACTCAGAACCTTCCTCTTCATCTCCATCATGCCCCTTGCCAGCGGTCGACCCTTGTTTTACCGCGCAGATATTTCCAGGTTTACTGCTCTCTCCCTCCCCACCTCTTTCTTCCCTTCCTTCCTTCCTTCCTTCCTTCCTTCCTTCCTTCCTTCCTTCCTTCCTTCCTTCCTTCCTTCCTTCCTTCCTTCCTTCCTTCCTTCCTTCCTTCCTTCCTTCCTTCCTTCCTTCCTTCCTTCCTTCCTTCCTTCCTTCCTTCCTTCCTTCCTTCCTTCCTTCCTTCCTTCCTTCCTTCCTTCCTTCCTTCCTTCCTTCCTTCCTTCCTTCCTTCCTTCCTTCCTTCCTTCCTTCCTTCCTTCCTTCCTTCCTTCCTTCCTTCCTTCCTTCCTTCCTTCCTTCCTTCCTTCCTTCCTTCCTTCCTTCCTTCCTTCCTTCCTTCCTTCCTTCCTTCCTTCCTTCCTTCCTTCCTTCCTTCCTTCCTTCCTTCCTTCCTTCCTTCCTTCCTTCCTTTCGTTCTTTCTTTCTCTTTCGTTCTTTCTTTCTTTCTGTCTTTTTCTTTCTTCCTTCCTTCCTTCCTTTCTTCATCTTTTCTTCTTACTAACCATACTACAACTGGTTTCTTTGCTGTTTCCTCAAGTCACCAGTTACCTAGTGCCTTTTTCTCTGCATCTGAAAAGCACATTTAGCACTTGGCACTCACGCTTAACCCCTGCCTGCAGCATACATTGAAGTCAGACTGCTCAGAAACCATCTATATAAAGCACATTGCTTTTCAATGGGTAATATCGAGTGATTCTTCTAAGAAGGCCATGGTTCCCTAGTGATGGTTAGCTACTACTCTTTGCTGAGTGCTAAGGACCAGGAGCTGTTAAATAATGTGCATGCATTATCTTATTGAATCCTCACTGACCCTGTGAGGTGGGTACTCTTATTAGTCCCTTCTTTTCAAATGTATTAAATAAGGCACAGATAAGAAAAGAACTGACCCAAGAGGGCACAACTAGTAAGAGCCGGAGGTGGGGTTCAAAACCAGAGATTCAGACTGTAAAAGCCCTGTTCTGAACTCTGGGTTATTCCAACCCAGCCCTATCAGTTCAGTGGAGGATCTCCTTCTTGTATTCTTGCAGTTTTGCTCTACAGTATTTCATCAAGATCCATGTCAAATTTTATTTCTCTTACTTTTTTGCATTCCCTCTTAAATTGCTTTAATCTCCAGATCTCTATTATTGCATTCCTTCTGCATACAACTCTGGCTTTTCTAAATATGCCTAGTATCATGTCATGATTAAGGTCCTAACCCTAGCTCACATGCTCAAATCCTGGAAGCATCAAACACAGTTGCCCGAGGCAGAGAAAAAGAAATGAAAGTGCAATATTAGCATTCCAGCAATATATTTGGAGCCCCCACAAAGAACTAAATGCTGTTTGGTGCATTCAAAGACATCACCCTGTTCTCTAATGGGGTCTGCTGATGACCCTTCTTTGGAAACGGAATGCTGTGCTCTCACTGTGAATTTATGCAGAGATCACTGCTGTGAAATTCCTGCATTGCTCTTGCCTGCAAGCATCTCTGTTGGGGCTGTCAGGAGGCCGTTTAAGCTCAGATAGAAGTTAGGTTTTTCTCCACAATACTGCAGACTTTCTCCCAGTGGCAGCTCCATAGTGTCCAAGAAAAGGTCACTCGTTATCGTGGCTTCTGCAGACAAGTCTCCAGGAGAGAATAAGCCTTGAAATTCTTTCCAAAGGTCACTCAACTCCGGATCTAGCTGATGCTCCTACAGCTGTAGGCCTTGGGCCAAGGACTCCTGGTGCCCTGGAGGACATCTGCAGGTCTTGGTAAAGGGAGGGGTCTCAGAAGGAATAAGGTCCTGGGAGGTAGGGTGGGGAGGAGCCTAGTCACGGGCCAAGATGACCTTTGTTCTCGTGAAATGTAATGTCCAAGGATATTTGTTCACTGTCTCAATCCTGCTTAGCTTTCTTTATGTAGTAAGAGCATAATTGTAATTAAGCCTGTCACATATCATTCATTCATTCTTCTTTCCTACCTTCCAGCCATCAATCTCATTTAGCAAATATTTATTGATGGTCTCCAATGCAAAGCGTGCTAGGAATGTGAGATACATGTGAGCATGCAGTACGGTGGTTCCAGCCCTAGCTGGGGGAGAAAAACAATAAACAAGTAAACTCCTAAGTGGTTCATTGTAATTACAAGCATATTTACTAGGAAGTTAATGAAACATAAGCTTCAGAGTCTTTGGTTTGCAGAGGCCCCTTCTAAATCCTGGAGGGGCTATGCATGTGGGGTGGCTAGAATTTATGCATAAACTCACATGTTTTTGTAAAGTTCACAGAAGTAATATATTTTGACATCTCTTTCTTAAAGAAGGTACCCTAAATGTGTAACCTTCCTCCTGATTACCATGTAAGAAGCTGTGCATTGATTACCATCTACACACAAAAGCAAAAACTGCATTCTGGCCTTTTGTAGAAAATAAATTGAGACATGCAGCAACTAGAAACAAACCTTTTCTCATTTGCCTATTTTCTTTCACAATTGCTTCAGGTTTTTCTTACATGCAAATAAAAGGGGATCACATTCAACCTAGGATGGCAGAAGAACGACTCCATCATTCGAAAGTAGAATTTAAAAGTAACCATGAGAGCAAACCCATTGTGAATGGAGTGTCTTCCTTGACACAGAGAGAAAACAGGGGAGAAAAGAAAAGGACGATTGGAAAGCAGTATCAGCGCTGCTCTGAGGCCAGCGAATCAGGACCTGGGGGGGTTCTTCAGGTAAAGTGCCTCGAAGAAGGCCGCAGAATCAGGGCCCAGTGAGGAGGCGGGGCTGACGATGGGTAAGGGCTGGAAGGATGTCCTGGGAGAGCACAGCAGAACCACCAATCTGGCTGCAGACATCATCAGGCCAAGACAGGCACATTCCCACCAACTTCGTGGCATGGAAACTAGAGAAAATCCAGGACTGTGAGAAAATACATTTCTGTTGTTGAAGCCACCCAGTCTGTGGTACGTAAAACATAAAAGAAAAAAGTCAAACAGTTAAAACATTTGCTGATGGAAATGCAGGCCATAGACTTTGTCATGCAGCCCAGCAAACTAATATTAGCAGTTACTGACTTGGACATGTATGTACCCCGTCCACCCAGTGACACTAATGCTACAACTCAGGAGCAGCCCAGAGAAGAGGGATCTCAGAGGCGCCCAGACAAGAGACTTGCTCACCACTTCTGGTGACAAAAGCCACAATTTACCAATATGACTTTGTGAGAGTGAAACTGTTCAGAGGAAATACTTCGTTCCAACAATATAGACTTTTTAGTTATGAAAGGAGTAATTTAAGGACAGGGAGTACCCAAGACTTGATTGATGGACAGACAGGCAGATAAATAAATGTGTACTGTATATGATATAGATGTATTTTCTCATTTTGTTAATAATGGGATTTATTGTAGAAAGTTGAGAACACACAGAAAAAATGGGAAGAGAAGCAAATCTGACACAGTGCCACCAGCCACATGTAACTATAGTTAACAGCCTGACAGATGTCCTTCAGGGAAGTAGGGAAAAAGAACATCTCTCAAAAATTCCAATATTGAAAGAAAGAAACTTCAGTATTTCACTGTAGTTCCTCACAGTTTATTTCCCTTGTGTTTGTGTAGAAGATTGTGATCACTCAAAATATACTGATCTGAAAACAGAGTTAATATACTGAACATTGATGACATAAAAGAATCCTAATTTCTATGGGACTGCCTTTCCCATACAAACTGTAATTTAATATAAACAAATAGATAATGAGGGAAAATTTTATTTACTAGAAACATTCTTACTAATAAATACAGATGGAATGATAGAATTGGAAAATCACCCCAGATCATGCAGAGTTCTTACAGAATAGACAAAAATTACAAAACATAAAAGAAAAAAGCCAAACAGTTAAAACATTTCCTGATGGAAATGCAGGCCATAGACTGAGAGAAATTATTTGCAAAATATATATCTGATAAAGGTATGTATCTAAAATATATAAAGAACTCTTACAACTCAACAATAAACAATAAAAAATGGACAAACCTTGGACACCTCACTAAAGAAAATACATATATAATAAACACATAAAAATGCTCAACATCATTCATTTTTTGGAAGTGAAACTTAAAATCACAATGAGATGACACTGCACATCCAGAGAATGACTAAAATTAAAAAGATGAGCAATACTGAGTTTGGCAAGGATGAGGAGCAGTGGGAACTCTCATACATTGCTGCTCAGAATGCAAAACAATACAACTACTTCATGAAGTAAATGGGCCTTTTCTTATAAAGTCAAACACACACCTACCAAATGACCCAGCCACTCCTCTCAGAGGTATTTACTCAAAAGAAATGAAAAAGCATATCATGTCACAGAGAGATTTGTATGCAAATCATCAGAGTAGCTTTATTCCTAATGGTTCCCATTGTAAACCGTCTAAATGTCAATCATCAGATTAATAGAAAATAAACTGTGATATATCTGTATGACAAACTGCTTGGAAATAAAAATGTATAAACTTGATACACATAACAACATGACTGAATCTCAGAGCATTCTGCTAAGTGAAAGAAGCCAGAACACAAAAGACTATGAATATGATGATATTTATAAGAAATTCTACAAGAGGAAAACAATAATGACAGAAAGCAGATCAGTAGTTGTTTGGGGCCAGGAGAGAAAGGAAGGGAATTAGTAACTGCAATGAGGCACGAGGGGGTTTGGGGTGATAGAAATGTTCTCTAACTTGATCGTGGTGCTGTGTGCATGTATATATTTGTGTACAATATATGCTGCAATGCTGTATATATAAACATGATGTATACTGTGTACATTGAACTGAACACTTTTTTAAAGGGTAAAATTTGTTGTATGTATATTGTACTTCAATGAAACTGATCTGACATACTACTCTTTGTAGTCTCCCCAGAGGGATCGAATGAAAGTCTGTTCAGGTCTCTGAAACCAGCTACCAATTTTTAGGAAACAGAGGAGAGAAGAGGCTGAGCTGTACCATGAGTGTGCAGTCAGCAAAATCTAGACTGGGGGTTTGACAGGTCACACATCCCAGGTTCTTCAGCAGGTAATTTATAAGGAAAAGACAGTAATGAAAGTGTTATGTAGAAAGACAGAGAAGAGCAGCTGGGGAGGGGGAAGAAAAAGTCCAAGGAAAAACAACCGGTTAGCGGGACCCACTTGTAGACAACAAAGGCTTTGCAGGGAGGTAACTTCCTTGCCTACTGGGAGGACCAGGCCAAACTGGTCCAACCGGATCACAATCCAACAGAACTAAGAACCACCCAAACACCCCTCATTAAAGTAAAATGGTGGTTTTGCTCTTCTCCCCTGCCTCCTGTGGGCTTTCTGTGTGCATTTTGGGAAAAGGCATGCACACCAAGGGGAATGGGTGTATAACTAAAACTGCCAATCAAATGACCTCACCTGGTTAATCAAACAGGTGCCGCCTGCCCCAGCTAGGACATGATAAATAGACCCTCCCCTAAAAGTTCACTGCCTTCCTCTACCTTGACTCTGGCCCACTCCTCCTTTGGAGTGTATTCAAATAAAATTTTCACTCTGCTTTGCTGTTGTGTCTCTGCCTTTCAATTCCTTGTTTCTGCAGTGACAAGAACTGAGAAGAATAAACTCTACCCATAACATATCTAGTGCCCTGACTTGGATTGCTACTCCAGCCATTAAGGTGCGCTAAATAAAACCCCCTGCAGCTTTAACTCTCTGTTGGGTCTCTGGACTGAATTTTTTTCTTTCAAGAAGACAAGAACTGAGGAAATCTATAATCCACCAACCAATAACATATTTGGTGCCCTGACTCGGTTTGCTATCCCTGTGCACATCGGTAAGCCTCATGTGCCTTGCCACCTGGCTGGAGGCACTACTTACCAATCCTCTCAGGGCCCTTTCCCTCCTTCTCTGTCTCTCGTGGACAAAGAGCTGTAACCTGCAGGCATGGGTCAAGCACTTAAATGCTCATAGCGTGCTCACCACAAGAAGACTCCTGTGACAGGATAAACTGATCCAGCGAAGATTGCATTAGGCACCCTGCCAACTGCAAGACAATGTCCATGCAACAGAGGTACACTGTAAAAACACCCACTTCCAACCCCACAGCAAATCCCCAAGCAGTATTTATATGTCCATACAGGAGACTTCCTTTTCTGTGTTCTTGAATTTCTCCTACTGGCTACTTTTCTCTTCCTCCTCACTTTTCCTGTTATCTGTAGGTCAGCTAATCAGACCCTTATTATCACTATCAAATGCTCGGTCATAGGATGGCCAGTTAAAAGTCAATAGGATGGCTTCTAATCTTAAGACTCTGTGACAGGTTTGACCTGTCCTAGGGTGATCCCCCAGAGACCCTCATCTCATGATCCCCTTGGCTGTGAGATGTCTGCCAGATCTGACCGGAGGTAGTACTCACTTGGGCTTATCTTGTGGGGAACCCCTCCCTAGGAGGCAGGTCATGATCCGGTCCTTGGGAATGTTGCCCAGAGCAGTCCAAGATTTCTCTCTTTAATATTTTCTTGACCACAGGAGCTAAGAGCCTTCTGATTCTCCTTGATTCTATGACCTGTTGTCTCTTTCGCACTCAGAGTTCTTTTTATTGTCTAGTCTGCTCTATTTTCCATTTAGTAGAGAATGGCGATGTTACTCTTGATGGGATCTGCAGGTCTGACTTAACCCTGACCTCCCATCATGAACCCACTTCCCCTGCCTATGCAGGAATCTGCAGGAGCAACACAGCCCATGGCCAAAACCTCTTCCCCATCACGGAAACGTATTCATGGATGCCTTAGTCCAAGATAATCCTTTCCAACAAATCTGGCAGTCTCTCTGTGTCCAGACTTTGAGTCAGGGCTCTACCTCTTAGCCCCCGATGAGGCTTTTGGATCTCTGGGAGGCTCACCTGGCCAGAACGCTCTTTTTACACCTTTTGCTGACTCTAGGGGCTCAGCTAAGAGCTGCCTCCCTCCTCTCCTTTCTCCTTTACCCTGGCACCTGTAGCTGCTGTCAAACCTTGACCAGTGGAGACCCAGTAGGTACTGAGACCAAAGTCACCTTGAGGATTGCTCCCCTAGAATCCTATTCTCCCATTTCCTCTGCACATGATTGGAACGGCTCCACCCCTGCCCCTCCCAACAAAAGCAAACAATCACAGGTAACACCCACTCAATGCAATGCTCCTGTTTAATGTGTGAGGTCTCTAGGGAATCCTAGAGCCAGGAGTGTTGCCCCTTGAGGATGCTGTCCCTCCAGCAGATTGCAAGGAGAAAGGTATGCCAGATTCTTTTAACAGCTGCATCCCCACGATGTCCAAGAGGCACTTCTTCGATCTTTGATCACCGGGTCTTGTCCTAACCCAGTGCTAGGGCACCTGCCGCCAGGTATAGCCATTACAGCTGATAGCATCACTGGCTGTGATGACCACGCTGGACTGAGACATCCTTCCAGAGCACTGTTTGGTGCTAGACCATACACTAGGTCACCAGGTAGTGACACCTGGGTGACACCTCAGGGTCAGGCTCTCTTTACTCACTAGTCCTTCCCATTCATTCTAGGAACCAACACTCCATTCCCTGTAATAGCCCCTTGGGTTGCATCCTTTGACACTGAGAATGCTCCAATCCCCAGACCCTGAAGAGACCAAGGCTCAAATTTTTCTGCATGACAGTCTGGCCCTAAGACAAACTCCTCAGTGAGGAAACTTGGCCCCCAGAAGGGAGCCTAAATTATAACAGCATCCTGCAATTAGATCTATTCTGCAAACAGCAGGGTAAATGGCTGGAGATTCCCTACGTCCAGGCCTTCTTTCTCCTCTGGGAGAGAGAAGATCTACTATCCAAAGACACCCCAGAGACACCCCACGAGACACCGCAGAACCTAGGGTAGAGGTTCAAATAGGCCAGTGCCCTCCACGGGGGGCAGGGGAGCAACACCCTCTAACCTAAGCCTTCTACAGAGGGCAGGGGTCCAAACAAGCCCTCAGAGAAACCTCTGTCCCCATATCCGGGCCCCATCCACCAAACTGCAACCACCTGGGGCCTTCAGCTCCAAACACCCTGCTACTTCCAAATCTTCTCATTTCCAAGTCCTCCTGATGCCCCCAGATGTCCCCCTAATCTGCAGGGGCTGCCCCTTTGTGGAGACAGAAGGGGAATTCAACCCCCAGCTGGTGCATATGCCCTTCTGTCTCACTGAACTGAACTTAAAACAGACCTGGTAAGCTACACTGATAATCTGGATGGTTATATAGGGAGTTTCCAACATGCAACAGTTGCCTATGATCTGCCTTGAAGAGATGTCTGGGTCATTCTGACTCAGATTCTTACAGACACAAAACTAGAGAGTGACTTGAGAGGCAAAGAAATTTGCAAATGGCCTACACCTAACAGATCCTAATTATCCCATAGGAGACACAGCTATCCCCTCTTTGGATCCCAGATGAAACTATATAATAAGTCTGACCAATGCTGGTTTCCAGAACCATTATTTGATTTGCATAAAGGCTGGGCTTAAGGCTGGCAGACAGATGGTTATCAAGTATAGGAAAGTCGGCTTTGACTCAACAGCCCTCTGAGAAACCAGCCACCTTTCTAGAAAGGCTTAAGAGGCACTCATTAAACATACCAATCTGTACCTAGACTCATATGAGGGCAGGGTCATCCTGAAAGATAGATTTCTGACCCAGTCAGCACCAGACATTAGGAGAAACCTCCAAAAGGTAGTCCAGGATTCAGAGGCCATGATAGATGACATGCTTACTGCAGTGCCCTTGGTTTTTTACAACCAAGAGCGGGTCGTGGAGGCCAGGGCTCAGGAGAAGGAAAGGAAGAAGGTGAGGCACCAGGAGGAAGAACAGGAAAGAGGGGCTATGTATGCCCGAATGATGGTGGCCCTACAGGGTCTAGGGCAGCCCATTGGTACCCAAAACACACCCAAGGATGGTTCTGTGAGGTGCTACATCTACTGCCAAGCAGGACATTGGGCCAAAGGATGTCCCCAAAGGGACAGGCTACCTGTCACTGCCTGCCTAAAATGCAGAAAAGCAGGGCATTGGACTGCACTCTGCCCCTTGAACTGAAGAGATCTAGGGTTTGAGGCAGCTCAGGGCCTGCAACTCCTCAACCAGGACTGATACAGCCCCCTCCTGTTGGCCCCACCACAGGATATCACTGTCACTGACCTGGTACCAATGCACATAGCAGGCAGGATAGTAACTTTCTTATGGATACCGGAGTCACCTACTCTGTTCTGACTTCCTTCTCCACACCCCTCACCTCATGAGCCTGAAGTGTCTTAGGACTTCCTGGTAGGTCTACTTCCCTGCCAGTTACTCCCCTTTGTGCCCTCTGTGGGAAGGCTGTACCTTTTCCCACTGCTTCCTGGTCATACCTGTATGTCCCAGCCCATTGTTAGCCTAGGATATTCTACAAAAACTGGGAACTTGAATTACTCTGGGTGAATGGCCCTCCCGTCAGACTCCCTTACAAATGCTTGTGCTGAATTAGAAGGAGAACCCAGGAGAGAGCCCAGAGACTTGGGAGAATGCTATCAATCCTAACATCTGAGCCCAAGGCATCCCCAGAAGAGCCACTACAGCCTCCCCTGTGAAAACTGAACTAAAGGATCCTACTAAGTTTCCACCAACCAGACTGATTTTTGTAAAGGGAGGCCCACTGCCCACACATTTTGTCAGTCCGCTCTTAAATCAGTCATCCACTAACTGTTCCATCTTGCTCACATGAGCAGGCCACCAGCTACACTGGAACCCAGCCTGACTCGCCCTCTTTTCCAGACCCATGGGCCAACCTAATCAAACCATACCCATTACCCAACTGTTTCTTCCCCCATAGCAGACAATTTAGCTATCCAGACTACTCAACTTGGAGGGCAGAAATTTCCAGAAGGATAGGGAAGTGCCAGCACCATAACTCCCCTGCTTATTACCTTTCACCTCCCACCTGTCTCCTTCTTTGGCATTATACTGGGGGCGTGGACATAGAACCTATTACAAGCTCCCTCCCAGATGGATTGTACGCTGCTCTTAGGTTTTACACTAACAGTCATATCCTTGGCTATGGCCAATACGTCCTTCCTTTATCCAGTGTATCACCAATCAGAGTTCACCAAACAGGCAGGACCCCTTGTCCCACTAGCAGTGGGGCTCGTGGCTCTCAGGGAACTGTGGGGGCAGCCACTGGAGGTTCTTCCCTAGGGATTCAATCCCAGTCATCCCAGGAAGCAGCTGAGAATTTCTGGTGAGCGGCTGCTGCCTTGACAGGGCTTCAGAACCAACTAGACTCACTTGTTGGGGTGGCTCTTCAAAACTGCAGAGCATCAGACGTCCTCACTGAGAGTGA
The DNA here is from genome assembly GCF_030020395.1 of Manis pentadactyla. Taxonomy (NCBI): domain Eukaryota; kingdom Metazoa; phylum Chordata; class Mammalia; order Pholidota; family Manidae; genus Manis; species Manis pentadactyla. The sequence goes on from NC_080023.1 coordinate 43,566,684, forward strand.
GGGGGAACCCTGGCTGTGTTTAAGGGGCGAGTGCTGTTCTGAGTGAATCCGTCAGTCCAAGACATCTGTGAGATCCTAGACTCCGCAGAGAAAATTCAGGTTTTGGGCACAGCAGCCTCACGCCAGAAACCATGACTGATGTCCCTCCTTCTACCCTTGGCATTTCATTTCCCCTAGTTTTACTAGTTGTAGCCCTTGCTGCTTGGGTCCCCTTTACTCAACCTCTTTATTCGATTTCTCTCTTCCAAGCTTCAGGCTCTGCATCTACAAATGGTGATTCAAGATGGCTAACAGCCAGTTCAGACACCCTTGCCCTCCATCTATACAGCACCTCTGGATCAACCACCTGGACATGGTCTCCCAGATTCTGAGCCCCACAGGACTTAAACAACCAGTCACAAACCCCAACTCCAGCGGACAGAGAGCAAGCGCTGGGACCCAGTCCATGTGCGCTGCCCCTCCCTCAGCAGGAAGGAGCCAGAGCAGTGCCCGAAGAACTGGGTCCCAGCTGCTTGAGGGGAGAATGTTAGGTAGAAAGATAGACATGAGCAGCCAGGGGAGGAGAAGATAGATAAGGTTCAAGGAAAAACATCCAGTTAGGGGGTCACCCTTGTAGACAACAAAGGCTTTGCAGGGAGATAACTTCCTTGCTTATTGGGAGGACCAGGCCAAACCGGTCCCAACCAGATCACAACACTGGCACACTTGAACAAAACTAAGAATTGCCCAAATCACCCCTCATCATAATTTCATTAAAATAAAATAGGGCTGGGGATTGGGGTCATCCCTGTGCAAGCAGAATGTAATAAATGATGAAAGTATTGCCAAAAAAATAAAAAATAGAATAAAATAAAAGGGATTTTGCTCCCTGTCCCCCTCCCCTCCCCACCCAAGGGCTTTTCTGTTTGCATTTTGGGAAAAGATGCATGCACCAAGCAGAATGGGTGTATAACCAGAACTGCCAATCAAATGACATAATCCTGTCAATCAAACAGGCACCCCACCCCCACCCCACCCCTGAAGCTAGAACAAGATAAACAGACCCTTCCCTAAAAGTTCCTGGCTTTTGTCTACCTTGACTCTGACCTACTCCTTGCTTGGAATGTACTCAAATAAAACTTTTGCTCTGCTTTGTTCCTGTGTCTCTGCCTTTCAGTTCTTTGTTTCAGTAGGGACAATAACTGAGGAGAACAAAAATCATAACAAAAGAAAGTCTGTAGATTAAAAGATATTTAGTAATGACATTTCATATTTTTTAAAAAATTGGGAAGACTTAACTCTGGTGACTTGGTTGATGAGGCCATAAAGAAACTTAAGGGGTGATTACTATCAATCAGGATATGTTCATATGCCAAAGTCGTGACCCCCAGTACCTCAGAATGTGACCGTGTTGGAGATAGCGCCTTTAAAGATATAATTAAGGTTAAATGAGGTCATTAGGATGGACCCAAATCCAACCGTATAAAACAAGATTAGGGCACAGACATGCACGGGCCCCAAGGCCAGGCAAGGACAAAGTGAGCAGGCAGCCAACTGCAAGCCTGGAAGAGAGGCGTCTAAAGAGCCCAGCCCTGCCCACACCTTAATCTTGTACCTCTAGCTTCCAGAACCATGAGCAGATAAATCTGTGCTGTTTAAGCCCCAGTCTGCCTATGGCTGTGGAGCCCTAGCAGTGTGCCCAGAGAGTGTCAGGCTTGGGGATGGACGGGGCACAGAGGGGCACACTGGGGTGATGGCTAACTCCCTTTCTTGTTCTCCGGGGCAGTTGCAAGAGTGTTTGCATTATAATTACTAACTTCTACATCTGTTTTGTGTAGTGTTCTGTGTTTGTGTTTTTATCATAGAAGAGTTGAAAACAATAGTGAAAACAAAGGTTAGCTGGAAACATTATCCAGGGAACAGACAAGGCTGGCTTGACCTGGGTGGAGGGGGAGGATCTGTGGGAAGGGGACCAAATACTGGTATATTTTCTAGATAGGAGGATGCAAGGGCAGTAGGGGCTGAAGTAATTGCCATGGAGGGTAGGAGAATGAGTGAAAGTTTACACGAGCCAGGTTGCTCTGGAGCTGGAAATTCTTAAAGCTGGATTATGGGAACACAGGAGTTTATTACACTATTCTGTCTACTTCTACAAGCTGAAAAATTTCATGTTGAACAATAAAATGAGGGAAAATGATAGGGAGAAACTAAAGTTACTCAATCACTATTTTCCATAAGTCGTGCCTATTTAACATTGCAGTTGTCACCTTCTCTCTTAGCCCGTTTTCCCCAAGCACTTTTCTGTCCATTCATAGTTCCTTTGCATTCTGTTGAGGAGGCTCAGTGAGTTTCTAAAATGTTCCTCTGGTTCTTGTAAATCATTTTCAAAGGTTTGCTATTCCTCTGAGTCTTTAGGACAACTTAAAATTTTCTTCTTTGGCAACACTTTTTCAGAGGCCTATGTGCCCACCCCCCTCTTAAGGTTTCATCTACAAATGTGGGAGGACCTATTCAGACCCAATATTTTCCAAAAGCTCTGGGTACGAGGATGGTCATTGGCTCCATTCTCTGTTCCCCAGGATACTGAATCTCCTTCTCAGAGCCACTGCTCAAGGGCACATTTACTTGAATGATTCCTAGGCCAGTTCCTGGTGTCTTATGCTGGCCTTTTTCAGACCAGCCAAACCTACATCCTAACTACTACACTTGAGTAATCACATGCTTTTCAGTTCTTAGCATTTTAGGCTTGTAATCTCTGATAATCCACACATTTCTCCCCTGCTATGTATCTAGAGACCCCACAAGGAAATCTCTTTTTCATCCCTGGGTGCTTGCATGCAATTATGAAACTGAGCAAGGGGATGGGGCAGGAAGCTGGAGGCAAAGATGAATTCCATGTGCACACAAATCACCTAGGGGCCTTGTTAAAATGCAGAGTCTGTGTCCATGGCTCTGGGCTGTGACCTGAAATTCAGCATTTCTATCAAGCGGTGCTGCCCATGCTGGGCCAGCCACACTCTGGAGGGAAGGTCTGAGTCCTAAACCTGGCTTCGAAGAGCTCCTGGCATCCAGACTGTCAGTCTGCAGGTCCCTCCAGGCCTTTGAACCAGGCTGTATCTCCACCTTCTTCCCCACTGAAGGCCCATCAAAGACAATAGTTCTTTCTTGTGCGGTTCTGGGGCTCCTTCCATCGGCTGTGCATGACACGTTGGCAGCATGTGTGTCTACTCTGAGGCCAGGCTCTCATACAGAGTGAGAGGTGTGTCCAGACATGCAACCCCAGGAAGCAGGAGGTCCTGGGTGGGGCACATAGTGTTAGAAAAATCACCCTAGGCTAGGGTCTCTACCCAAATAACCCTTCTTAGTGAGGCCTTTCCAGGCTATTTTCTCTACATTTGCAACCTACCCTGACATTTCCTCGCCCCATAAGTACTATATACAATCTACCATACTACATACTTTACAGATCTATTTTATTTATTGTCTGTCTCCTCCCACTGGCATATAAACTATTCACTGGCATGGGTGAATGCCAGTAAGCACAGAAGTGGGCTCTACAGAGATGCATGCAAGGAGTAGGGGTCAGAGATGGAACCGCTGCCTTTGTGGCGTGCCAGGCAGGTTACCAAGGCAGGTACACAACACCTCAGATAACATAATGACCCTGTATGTAAGACCAGATGTCAAAAACTGCTGCCGCTCTCCTCTGACCACTGCTGTTAATCCTCATTTGTGGAAATCTTACTGTGACAGCCATTGTCCTCCCCAGATCTCAAGGGGAGGCATTATTAACCCTGTTTGACAGATGAAGATGGAGGCTTAGAGAATGTAAATATTTATCCAAAAAGCAGAGTTGAGATCTAAATACAATTCTTTTCAACTCCAAAGATATGAGGGTTTTGTGTGGGGGTCCCCGGGTGGAGCGTTGTGTGCAGGTGGAGGTCAAATGGCCCATTTTCAAGAAAGAAGGGCTGAAGAGGCTGCCGATCAGGCAGTGCTTAGCTTCCTCAGTTCTCCACCCAGAGATCCTTGTCTTCTCATCCATTCATTCTCTGACCACTGACTGCAGGCCCCTCTTGTGAGCAACGCCTCCAGGACACAGCTGCTCTCCCTCATGAGAAGCAGGTTACTCTAGAGAAGCAGGTTACTCTAAGGATGTACCCACTCCCACCTTCAACTCTTCACAATTCCGTCTCCCAGCAATGCCATACACTGTGCCCACTTGATGGTCCGTCCTCTCCTCCTACGACCTCACTCAGGAGTGACAGCAAAGAAGCATAGACCAAGAGGCCTCACACCTGCCACCCTTCCCTCTTCCCAATATGTTAGGGGATGCCCCTTAATCTACAACCACTTCAAGTGCCAGTAAACATTTGACACCGACAAAAGCATGGCCTCTGATCCTCTGAGGAAGATAACTTCATCAATATTTCACTTACATTCAATACTGTGAGCATTCAGTGAATGCTTGCCATGGCCTGTTCAGGATTACTACCCCTAGGGGCAGATGGTGGTGAGGGCTGGGGATTGGAGAAGGGAGTCCTTAAAGCTGAGAGAAGGATTTCTGGCTTCTGCTTTTCTCCCTGCCCCCAGGCTGTTATTAAAGCTTGCACAGGTCCTCAAACAGAACCCGTGCCTGTGACCTGCAGCTCCAGACCCGTGAGTGCTCTGCCTCCATTATCAAAGCGTCTCCGCTGTGTCCATGACTGGACAGAAGGAGATGCGCTCTGGAGAGCTGGAACAACTGCTCTCCTAGTTCCTGTGATACATAATCATGCCCTGTACTGAGAGAGGGCCCTTCTCTGAGAAACTCCAATGGCCTCATTCATTCTGCCAACAGCCTTACAAGGTCAACCAGGAACAGGTATCCTTTGTCAACACTACCTGTCCTGTATCCAGAGGAGAAAACTGGCCCAAAGAAATTAAGGTCAGTATGAGCCCATGAGAGAGCTAGTAATAAACCTGAATCTTCTGACCCCCCACCAGCTAGCTGCCCATTCCTCCCTTCTTGACTTCCTGAGCACCAGGGGGGATTTTTATATTTCTACACACAAAGACTTGAGAAAAAGGTTCATTTTGTGAATCTTTGCTTCTTCGCAGAGCTAGAACAGATGAGCCAGCCTAAATTTAAAAAATGAATTCAGTGTTTAAAATAAATGAGAAGCAAGGAGAAGGTTGAGGGGGGCAGACAGTAAGGTAAGGTGGGCTACTGGGAAGCATATCTTACTTTTTAAAATTCAGTGACTGCTTCCTGTCTGGAGAGCTTCAACTTCCTTTGGAAAATAATCTCCCTAATGAAAATTTCAAATTTTAGATAAGTTCAATCAAGGTCTAGCATAAGTTGGTTTCCTTTAGTCTTTTGGAAAATAGGCTCTTAACCAAATGATACAGATAGCGTTTTAGAGAGAAATTTGCAGTTCAGTAGACTGTAAACCCTTTGAGGGTGGAGATTCTTTTTTATACCTCTCAGGAAAGGTACTTACCCTTCCCTCACTCTGTGCCTGGAAGGGTTTATGAGCTTTTGGGACAGCTGAAAAGGCCTAATAGGCAGGCAGCTTCAGACAATGGCAGACCTTTAGGAGTCAGGAGACTTGGGACAAGTCACTTTGCTTCTGTAGGCCTCAGTTTCTTCCTCCGTAAAATGGGGATTCCAACAATCTCTTATTCATTCCATGGTTCCAAGAGCCTATCTGGAGCTCAGGAAATGTTTGTTACCACTGCTACCAATCAAGGGAAGGAGCAATGCCCCATTTTCATAGCACCCCTCTTGCTAGCATCCATGCATGTCACAGGGGCCTTCTGCTGCCTCACTGTCTGTTCATAAGGCCAGAGACAAAGAAAATGGACTTGTTCAGTGTTATTCTTCTTTGATAGATCTAAAGCTTCATAAGGATAGTAACTCTGTTTTGCTCACCAATACTTCCCCAGTGCTTAGCACCTAACAACTATTCCATAAATACTTGTAAAGAAAGAATGAATGAATATTTTTGAAAGAACAAAAGAGTACAGGGACAACTTTGGGAAATCAAGAGGGGAGATTTTTTTTATTATAAAGAACTCAAAGCCTTCTTGAAGACACTCTATTCTAGATACCTTTAAAAAAAAATTTTAAACTTAAGAAAGTAAATGGAAAAATATGGATAAATGAGATCCTGTAGAATACAAATGGCCAATGAGAATATGAAAATTTGTTTAAACTCCAGTAATCTGGAGGTTACGACAACAGAATACCATTTTTCTCTATCAAATTAGGAAAGCAAGAAAAAGAAAAAAATGGGGAGATGCTATTGATGAATATGTAAATTGGTAAAGACTATAGAAGATAATTTGATATTTCTTTCAAGAATGTTCATACCTTTTGTCAATCTCCTCTAGTCTGATGCTTGTGTTCCCAAAATTCAGTTGTTGAAAGTTAACCCCTAACTTTAGGAGGAAGTGATTAACCCTCATGAATGGGATTAATGCTCTCATAAAAGAAGATCCCAGAGAGCTATCTAGCTTCCACCATATATGGTTATAGCAAAGACAGCTTTCTATGGGGAAGTGCGTTCTCCCCAGACACTGGATCTGCTGGCACCATGATACTGGACTTTCAGCCTCTAGAACTGCGAGAAAGAAATATCTATTGTTCTAAGCCACCCTCTCTATGGTATTTTTGTTATAGACACCCAATGGACTAAGATACCATCAGCGCTTCTTCTGGGCCCCTGTTCTATACAAATACCCAACCTGTACTCAGAGATGTATATCAAGGATGCTCACTGTAGCATTTTATTTAGTAGTGAAAAATTAGGAGCAACCTAAATGTGCAATAGGGGAATGCATTAGTCAGAGCATACTAGGCTATGTGCTGGTTAAAAAAACAAACAGATTTGCTCTGGATGCAGTCAACTCTGATGGCAATTTTTTTCACATTGCAATTCAGCAACCCAAGTTCTTTTGATTTCGTGGTTCCACCATCTCAGCAGAAGGCCACCCTCTGCACTGTGACAGGGGAAAGAGTGCTGGAGGACCTCACAACTGCAATTAAATACTTCAGCCCAGAAGTGACATAGGGTACTTATAACTCAACCCACTGGCTAAAACTAGTCATGTGGCTCTAAATCACTGAAGTGGAGCAGGAAATATAATCCTCTCATGTGTCCAGAGGAGAAAAGAACTGGATATGGGTGATCCCTAAAAGTCTTAGACCTAGGGATTATCTAAATGACATAGCCACACAGTAGAATACTATACAGCCATTAAAAAGTACCAGGTGGATTTTATATTTAGTAATAAAAAAGATATTCAAACTTCTGTAAATACCTTAAACAATTTGATCTCACTTATGTGGAAAAAATAAGTATGTCTGTGTACATTTACATGTGTGCAAATGCATAGCTAAAGAAGTATATCTAGAAGCATATACTCACAATGGTGGTTTGTTTTGAGGGACAGAGCCAGATTGGAGAAAGGACATAGATCAAAATTGTCTTTCGACTTTCACTGTGTATTTTTCTGCATTGTTTACCTCTTTTAAAGTGAGACAGTTTTCATATATTATGGATTAAAATTGTTAAGTAAACATATCTGAGAACCTCTCCTCTCTAGGAAGTTTTGAAAAGGCTTTGAGAAAATGTTTTCCCTAAAATGCAAATATGTCAGTTTGAGCCAATTGGTTACCTGTAGTTTGTTGCCATAACCAGAGTCTCTTAGGCACAGAGGGTACTTAGAAATAAATCATTGTCGTAGGTCTATTCGCTGGAAATGAATTCTGACACTCTGAGGTTTCTTTGTCACATGTTTGATGGAGAGTGTGCTCAGCCAAGAACAATACCGGTGAGGGCGACAGAAGCAAGATGTGGCGGAGTTATAATGCCGTTCTGTCATCCAGTCACAACGTAGGCTCAGTCAATCACACTGGTCACCCTGGCCCTTCAGAATTGTTCTGAATTGAGGCAAGTGCCCCCTCCCTACCCACAAACATAAGCTGGGACTCCCCAGGTAGGGGGTGGCACTGGCCAAGGGCATCCCAGAGAGGGACTGAGCTGAGAACTCTCAGCCACATTTCCAGCAGCTGGACAATGAGGGGCCCTTTACCGAGGACCTGCTACCATCACACCTTACTCCCCCTGGAATGATAGGTTAGCTAAGGAGCAGGGATCTGGGTCTTACCCAGCACAGTACCTAGTACACCGTAAACTTTCAGTAACTATTTGTTGAATGAATGATGTCAGCCTTGGGCCTGGCTCAGAGACTCCTGAGGGGCCTGTCGAGTAGTTCAGGGTCCAGGATCCCTAAGGTTGAGTCTCCATGCAATGCAGAAACAAATCAAGTTAGTTCCGGGTCTCAGGCTCTCTGGGCCTTACTCTGTTGGTTCCCATTAATTTCACAGGGGTGGAAGGAGTACCTCGAGGCTTCGGGGAGGCTGATAACCACACTGTGCATCATGCAGGTTTCTAGCTTCTCCACTTCTCCTTCCTTGCATCTGCCCCATCTGGTCATTTCTCTGCTCCCCCACACGTACTTCTTAGGGCATCCAGAGGAAGAGGGAGGAGATAAAGCCCTAGACAGAAGCTTTACTGCTAGAGGGTGGCAGGGAGAAAACATCACAGCCATTGCCAGGAGAGCTGCAGTGCCTGACTGCACCTGGAAGTGACGCTCTGACTCATCAGACACCAGCAGATTGTTGATTATAATGGGTTGAAGCCCTTGGAATGTTCTAGAGTAGTGCTTCTCAAAATTCAGTGTGCATACAAATACCTGGGTGTTCTGTTAAAATGCAGATTCTGACTCAGAAAGTTTGGATTAAGGCCTAAGATTCTGTTCTTAGGCTCCCAAATGATGCCCGTGCTGCTGATCCACAGACCACATTTTGACTAGCTAAGTCTTTAGAGAAAGAGATTAGGTACATGTCATTGATTGAGAGTCAACATTATACATCACCATTACCATGTGACCACTTAGAGCTTTTCAATTTTCAAAGAACCCTCCAAATAGCTATTACTGAAGACAATTCTCATTTTACAGCAGGAGGGAACTGAGGCCCAGAGAGGGGAAGTAACCAGCCAGCATGTGGTGAAGCCAGCCTTCCAACCCAGGTGCATCTGAGCCCTGGTCCTGAGTTCTCCACCACTCCATGGAAGAGCGTAGCTTTGAGCCACACTTTCCTGTGGTAATGTTTTCTGAGAGGCCTCTGCCTTGACCTTAGCTTGCTGAAAAGGGAAAGGCACTTGAGTCTTAAACAGAAGCTCAAACTGCGTCGCATCCATGGTGGGAGATGATGCCGGCTCACCAAGAGGCTAATCTGGGCCAATCAGCCGCCTGTGCTCAGTTGCTCCTGGCGATGCCCCCACGCACCTCGGAGCCAGGGCAGGCAAGTGGGCCAAGGGCTCAGCGACCGGCCCTATGCGCCACCTCCACCGCCCTGCGTTCCCTGACTCAGCAGCGCGCTCATTTCACACATTGCCACTGCGCCTGCCTTTCCCTTGAAATACAACCTAAATTCACCCCTTGGGCCAGCAGACATTTCCTGGCCAGATGCTCTTCCCAACTGGAGCTCCAGTAATGGGAGGTGATGGGCTGAGCGCCGGCACCCGGGGCGCGAGGCTGCGCGTCTGCCAGCTGAACACGCTTCTCCCCAGAAGGCCCGAGGACAGTGAGGGTGTGGAGTTGTGCTCCTGCACTTCTTGAGGGGGCAGTCACAGGACAGGGGGCCACTGATGCACCCTGGGGGAGCAGTGATTGTACGCATTTTCAGGCCCAGATGCTCCACTTAGTTCTTATTTGGCAGCTTCTGGGGGTTCTTGGCTTTGTTAGCAGAATCCACTGTGGCAAATACTGACAAAGTCTTGGGAGCTTTCTTGGGGTTCAGAACAAATTGAGGTAACAGTAAAAACAATATCCTAGACAAAATGTTTTAACATTTAGGCCCCAACCCATACGGCACCTTTGTGAGAACTAGAGCAAGTGCCTTTTCTGGAACAGGGCAGTGAATGAGGGCAAGATAGGCAAGTGGAAGACCACCACCAGGAACAGGGTCCCTGGCTTGGTGGGAGCATGGCTTGGCTTTCAGCACCCATTAGTCCCATTCAGTCGGCACCCCTTGTGCAGTGAACAACAGGTACAACCATATCAGGCAACCAACCTTCCTTTTCTCCGTCCTTTTCTTCTTCATCTGTCATTTATTGATACCTCCTGTGTTCCCTGCTCCCTGGTCCTGCCCTCTACCCTCCCTACCATGTAAGTAATGAAAATCTGAAGATAAATAAGTCGGTGCTCCTGACTTCAAGAAAGTTTACAGTCCAGTAGGGGAGGCAGACATGCGAACAGATAAACCTCTGGGATTTTGGTATTTAGGACTGAATGCTTTATATGTGTCTAAAGTCAGGGAATCAGGCTGATTCCTACTGGGAATAATAGCCTAGGAATATACCTCCTCAGAGACCAGGGCACAGTTGGGGATGGTCTTAGCAGTGTAACTGGAAAACATTTGCTGTCTAGAATCCTGACTTCTCTTTCAGAGACATGACAGTTAGCGGAGGAAAGGCCTTGCTTTTGGGAGAAGCTTGATGGGTTTGCCACAGCACATTTGGGAGAAGGCTGAATTGCTCTGCTGCTGAGAGGGGGAACATACAAACCAGGCTGGGGACACTGAAGACTAGGGGAGGAGGCAGAATGACAAAACTCTCCATGAAGAACAATCCCCATGGAAAATAAATTTTAAAATTGTATCTGCTGTGAGGGGTGCTATTAAAATCTTTACTCCATAATACAACTCTCCACCCCCCCCAAAAAAATCCCATCATGACAGTCCGTTTATATTCCTGAACTGCCTGGGGCAGTGGGAGGAACCAAGGAAGAATCTAGATCCTTTTATGTTGTCATGAGTCAAGATCATAGCTGCTAGAGGCAAAGCAGACCATGAGAATATTAATCCATGAGCATTCACACAATGACTGGGAAAGTCTTAGCTTTCTCAGACATGAAATTGGGGATTCAAGGCAATTTTAGGCAACTCTTGAGAAGCAGCGAGGCCCCAGCTGATATCTAGATTGTAGCAGTAATGTCTATAAAGCTGTTCATTGTGTTTTCACTTCAGGGTCATGTTGAAATACATATAGCAGCCAGGCAGATTAAGGAGTGCAGCAGGCTGGATGTGAGCAGCAGGGAGTGGTGAGGACTGTGGCAAGAGCACAGGTTCCATCACAATGGGAGAGTTGCCACCCAGCTCCGGCCATATGTGCCTTGACATATGCAAACCCAATGTTATCAGGTAGCCCACATTTTAAGAGGAGCTAGAGATGCAGATGTTTGAGAGAAATCTCCCTTTTAAGAAAAAGTTAACTAATTCAGAAAATATTTTTAAATTTCAGGGATCAAACAAAAGATGTCTCATGCTCTATATGGTTTCTAATTTAGAAAACAGAGAAATACAGATTAAGATCCATTTTCAGAGAAAATATTAAAATAAACGGCATTAGTAAGTGAGAAATGGTAGGCAAAGCTCTAACCAAAGTCCTAAATTCAGCGCTCCAGGTTCTGTTTGCTACTAATTGTCTCTGTGGCTCCAACAAAATAATTTGCCATCTCCAGATCTTAGTCTCTGTATCTGTAAAATGAAGGCATTAAATCTGATGCTCTTTTAGAATTGTAGTTCCCATTATAAAGGGGCAGAAAGTTTAAACAATGGAAAAACAAGCCCTGGGTGTTTTTCAAAAAGTATTGAATTCATTGACATTTATTGTGTGTCTGCAAGGTGCACGGCATTGATCATGGAATTCTTGCTTATTCTGAAAAAGTAAACATAAACTCCAAAAGCCCCTTAATTATTTTACCTGCCTGAGAACAATGCTTTCAAATAAGCAGGAGAAGAGCCCATGACAGGGAGCTGTGTTTCTGCCACTATCAGCAGGTGAGTTACAGAGTCTGTCAGTGATGATAAGAGTGCTGGCATATTTCCTATTGAGACTGACACTGCTCCAAGATGGGAACCTAACTGATGTTTGCTCAATAATACCAAGATATGTCACAGAATCTGTGGGGGTGCCCGGTATCTCTTGTCAGCTTAGAGTAAAACCCTGGGGAAAATATGTTGCAGACTGTTGCAGATGTTCTGAGATTAAATGATGTCTCCCTGAAAATGTATGAGGCATGGTCCATTGCTTGCCTGTTGGCAAACCGCCTTTTGCTACATCAAGCCTCCCCGCTCTTCCCCATCTCTCAGGCCACTGGGAATAAGCAGAGTGGCAACTAGGCCTTTGAGCTTTATCTTGAACCCCAGGACAGCCCTACACTCCTTAGGGATTTGGGGGTGGGTGGGAGAATGAGAAGCAGCAGCAAAGAAGCGTGAGCAGAGGACTCACACAGAGCACTGGGGTTGAGTGATTTTAGGAGGCAGTACTGTTTATGGAACATTTCATTCTTGATAGCTACTGTCACATTCTAGTCATTAGACTGCATTTACTCGTGGGTTGTAGAAATTACTTCCCATGGGAAATGAAAGCAATTCCTTTTTCAAAGGATGCTTTGTTTCCTAGGAGAAGAAAGTAAAACATATGATGGTGCAGCCGACTATAACTTACGTTCCCTGGTAATTCAGTGCTGGTACAAGGGCACTAATTCATGTGACCATGTGAATAGGTAACCAAGAAATAGTTATGATTATAGTAATAGCTACAACTTGTTGGGCCCCTTTTATATGCTGAGCCCTCAGCTGTACATTTACATATGTATTTCAGTTAATCTCAGAAGATACCCTTGGCATGCTCATTAGCCCCATTTTACAGATGAGGAAACTGAGGCTCAGAGAAACTAACTATATTTATGCAACACAGCTGGGGACTCGAACCTGATCTGTCTGGCTCTGAAGCCCATTCTCACTAACCCTTGAATATACTACATTTGGCTGAGATGTCTTTTGTCATTCCTGACATAAAAACTCTCCCAGCAAAGACTGAAGAAATAAGGAGTGAATGAAACAAGTAGGAGGGCACAAAACAGCCAATGGTATTTTCTGAAACCGAGGAATCCATGTGGATTCAGCTCTAATCTGTTACATCCATTAGGAAGCACCTGCTTCCCTTCTATTCTCCAGGAATCCGCATCTAGAGCTTAACACATCTGCAAATTAAAGTGAGACCTCACTGCTGTCTGAGGAAATGAGCTGCTGCTCCTGCTCAGCACCGCCTTGGCAGGCTGAAATCCCATCCTTGCCTTGTTAGCATTTATATAAGACCTCCAGCTAGAGCACCAATGTACAGCACCTCACTGGCCTGGTATTCTCATTTTGATTAGTTACAGTGAAGCTGTAATAACTGCCTTCATTTCTCCCCTTCACACCTGATAGAATGCCAGGAGCTCCCTGGGCCCCTCCTGTGGTCTAGCTTCAAGCCAGGATCAAGCCCACCTGAGCGATAATGATTGATTAAACCTTCCTTCCTATCCCATTTTTCAGTTTTTGAAGAGCTTTCAAACACATTACCTGGTTTGCAGTGGCATAATGAATCAATGGGAGACCAGTGAAAAATCAAATACATCCCTGCTCATGGCACATCCAGAGCTCCTCTCATTTTTCTGGAGAGCAGGGCACTGGACTAGACTCCAGACAGGCCTGGGTCTGGGTTGTGATGGTGGAAGGAGGGAAAAACCCTTCCCCACCAGCTCCTTTGGTGTCAGGAAAGAGTTTATCGAAGAACAGAAGGCAAGAGCCTCAGTGTCACTGGTGATGTGGCTTCTAATGGTCGCCTACAAAGAGGTGTCCTGTAGCTTCACAGTAGTTGAGGCTTTAAATTTATTCTTTGGGGATCGGCAGCCTGTCTCGTGGGGGCACAGAGCAGGGACTTATTGGCCCTCACGTCCTGTCTTTCTCCCCCTGCACTGGACCCTTCTCAGTTTGCCAGTAGCTCTGAGGGACCTGCCATTGGCCAGGAGGCTCTCCTGGGGATCAGTACATGGGACCCTCCCAGCTCATGGATCTCAGCTCAGTTCCTAAACTGGATAAGGTTTCATTCTTAACATAAAAGAAGAGAAACTTGTTCTTATCCCAAACCGCCCATAGAGTGTGGCACATTATTTAGCCATGCATATTAATGAGGCTTTGGAGAAGGCAAGAGAAGCCAGAGTTGCTTTGGAGATTGAAGCTGCAAGAACTGAATTGCTCTGCAAAATGATTCCTGATGAATTTTTCTATTTTGCTAAGAGCCCAGAAGAGGGAGGGGACACGAAGCATAAATTATGGTAGGAGGCAGATGCCCAAGTTGGCAGAAATGGCCAAAGTGGTTCACAGAAATGAAGTCCAATATTTCACTTTTAGTTGTCTGCAGTGCTATAATGTGAAGCCCTTCTGACACCCCAAAGTCGGTGAGGTCTGACTTATTAACATATTCATGAAGTGAGTTGTTTTGTACAAAAATTAAGGAAAAAGAGGAGTTTCACAACTGGAAGCAAAAGAGGAAAGCAACCCTAGGAACAAGGTGTGAGGGGACAGAGTTTGAATGAAGCCACAGTTTCCTTGAAAACATAATCCCAGAGGAAGCACAGAGCTCTCCTTGGCGTGCGACGGAAAGGCAGAGCAATGGCCGCCCTTGGGATGCAGTCCTCAGCCCTGGGAGGAAGGCAGGGCAGCAGTAGCATATCCCCATTGGACAGATGAGAAAACCAAGAAGCAGACAGGTTCTTGCCCAATGTCACATGCTTAGCAGATAGGGAAGTCTAGATCAGAATGTAAAACCAGGCTCTAATCTTAACCATTATTCAAAGTTACCGACCATTATTTGCCAGCTAAGAAGCAACCAGAAAAAAATAGTCAAAGGGAAATGAGCACCTTTTATATACTTTGTTATAACTCATTTCATCACCAGCCTTCTCCTAAACTGTGCTGTTCTGCTATAAACTTCACCATCAGTGCAACTGGGAGCATAAGAGAGGGAAGAGTCGTTTTGATTCAAGGGACGTTGCCGAGTGGAAAAGCTAGCTAGGACAGCATGGCAGCAAACGCTGGATGCGCGAGCCAAGGAAGGGCAGGAAACCTCATGAGGCAAGTGGGCAGTCGGCCTCAATCAGGCCTAAGCCCGGCAGGATCAGGTGCCCTCACGGACCCTGTGCTATGCATGTGTTGGTGAGGTGTGGGGAGAGATCTCTACACCTTTGCATTTTTTTCCTCTGCAGAAATCCTACCGGAGTTCTCTGAATTTGGCACAATACTCCATCTGACAACCTGCCTGGGAAATGAAACCTCCTTTCTGCCTTATGACCTTCTCCTGCCTTGACTGTTTCCTCCATGGAGGCCCCATGATTCAGGCTGTTTGCTTAATTTTTCACCACCAGTACTCGCCTCCTGGGCTGAATTCTTTGTGGGCGCTTCCTTACTGGGTAATTGCTGGTTGATTCACGGATGTTTTCCCCATGAACCTTGTGATTCTCACATGATTCTGAACAAGAATCAGGCTGAACCCGTGTCATCTGCCATTTGCAGGTGGCCTTGTGCATTCCTCCATCTGCGTGCCCCAGTAATTAAGCATGGTGCTGTCTTTAGCAGGCTTCTGTCCCTGGAACTATCTCTGATGGCTGCTGTCCCTGAGGCTGTCCTCTAATGACTTCATTCTCTGAGGCTGACCCTGATCTCTTCTGTCCCTGGGGCGGCTTCCAGAGCTGAGCCTGATGCTGAGAAAGAGCAAAGCCATCAAGCCATAGAATTCTAGGGGAGAGAAGCAAAGGCCCTCTGAGCTGGAATAGGATGCACTGGTCACATGATCATGTATCTCTGTTTGCCTGGGATGCTCTCACTTAACTCTCTTGCCCCTGTGTAATTATTAATAGCACCTCCTCTCCGAACTCAAAATGCCTGGTGCAGATGATACATTGTATATGATCACCAAGCATTAGTGATCATCGAAAGTAGTTTTCAAGCTTTCACATAGCCTGAGCGACCTTCTCTTCAGATATATACTCCCAAAGCTTGATGCATGAAACAGAAAAAAACGAAGCTGTTCTGGCTGAAGGAAGCCATGGTGGCTAAACCCCACCCCTTGCCAATACACACACGTCACCCCTTCACTACTGTCCCACCCACATGCTGTGGCGGCCCTCCCTTCAGGCAGTGAGTCTTGGAGCTCAGTGCACCACACGTGATACTCACTATTTTACTGTTCCAGATGAGGGAATGGGGCCCACGGACGCACAAAAGGGATTATGTAGGGCTGAGCCTCTAGTTAATGGGAGAGCCCGTGCTAGAAGTTCATAGTGAGGGCTCTGCCGTGCCAAGTCTCCCTACAGTTTGCCAAATGGACTTAAAGCTCAGTGGCTATGTGCCTAATTTTGTGCTAGCTTTTCACTATATATACATATATATTTTTCACTGTATTTATCTAGCTATCTAACTCTCTACATATACATATATATTTTAAGGTTGTATCTCCTATAAAATTTATGTGAAATTTACATCATGGGGAAGTGATCCTGAGTTAAAAATCATCCAGCTCATACTTGAGAAGTCTACATAGTAAGGGAATTGCTTTGTGCTGAGGTGTCTTGGTGTGAACTGCATTTGTATTATTAGAGTAAACAGTGCTTAGGGACAAATGCCTTTTCTAGAAACTGTATCCTTGAAAATATCTGGATGGGGTTTATTAATCCCAACAAGCATCCCTCAAAAAGAAGTCAAACAGGAAGCAAGCCCCATGTTGCTATGTAAAATAACACTTGTCCTTCACAGGGCCCTCCCAGAGCACAGTTCTCACTTTGTCTTAACTCCTCATCTGGAATAACGGTTGGCAAATTTAAATTGAAACAATGCCCTCTCTTAGAAGCACACAGCTTCCCTAAGCCCCTTGTCATTTAAATAGCTGTCCACTTCCCCCTCTACCTTCTGCTCCCACCTGCCCTCACCTGGGATGCAGCCAAGCCAGTTTATCTCGAACCCTGTGCAGGAAAAGCAGATCCTAAATGCAAATCAGAGAGTGATATAGCCATTTTATGTTCTCAAGAAGGCAAAGGGGAGACAGTCACATGGAAGGCAGGCAGCCTGCTTGTAGCAGCTCCAGGTGGAGGGCAGCATTTGTTTCAATTTTAACCCTGCTTTAGTTTGATCCAGGCACTAACTGTTTCTCAGGGGAACAAGAGCCTAGAACTCTGGCACAACACAAACCAATTTGTCCACAATCAGAAAGCAGTCACTCCCCTCTCCTGTGTAGCAGAGAAACAGCCTGACAAGGTGAGGCTTGCCTGTGCCCTTCTCACCTGCTGACTCAGACTATTTGCATAGCTGGGATTCTGAGGAAACACCCAAGTCTATCTGTGCAAAAGTTCTGGCTAATCTATGCAAAGTATGTTTCACTGTTCTGAGTCAGAGAGAACCAAGGGCTGCCATTAGAAACAATATAGCAGAAAGAAAATCTAACATTTATTGAGCTCTTTACTCTTCGGCTTGTTCCTCTAAGTTAAGCCTGTGAAAATACCTTAAGGTGGAAAACTGATTATCTATCCCATTTCAGAGATGAGGAGACTGGGCATGATAAAGATGAGACATCTACCTCAATCAGTCAGCAAGGATGTGGTGCAACGAGGATTTGACTCCGCGCAGTCTAGCCCCAGGGACTGCCTCTCAGCAGCCTGACCCAGGAAACACCTAGGTCTATGCAGAGCTGGGCAGAGGTTGCTCAAACTTCTCTGTGTTCACAGATCAGCAGGGGCTCTTGCCAAAATGCATGTTCCCATGCAGGAGCTCTGGGATCCGTCAGAGATCTTGCCTTTCTAAGAAACTGCCAAGCAACGCCAGTGCTGCCCCTAGCTGTGAAGGATCTAGGGTAGCCCTTAGCAAGCTTTTCTGTAAAGAGCCAGTCAGGAATATTTTAGGCGTTGTGGGCCACATACAGTCTGTTGCATGTTCTTGTTTTTCTTTTTGTTTTATTTTTTTTACAACCTTTAACATATAACACCATCCCTAGCTGTTGGCTGGTGGGCTGCATTTGGTGTGAGCAGCTGTGTACTGTTCCCTGTCCGCCAGCAGCTGGATGGGGAGGTGGCCATGCCCAAGCACCCAGGTGGGGAGCAGCTCCAGTCAACATATATGAGCTGCAGTCTGGGGCTTCAATGAGGGGTGGTCTTCAGGACAAGAAGATTCCAGACAGGCTACCTCCACAGTAACCAGCTTTGATGACAGAGAAGAGGGTGGCTGAATATGCCAGAAGGAATCCATTGGGATGGTGAGGGGCCAGGACCCCTGTGTGTACAGAAAGGGCTGGGGAAGCAGGGACCTGCAGGATTGGGAAGTGAAGGAAAGTGGGAATTGCCACAAGTACTACTGAGCTCTTTGCCTGGTGAGGCAGGGGTGAAAGGTTATCAAAGAGGCTCCAGCAATAGGTGGGAGGTCAACCCTGAGACCCCTTTGACTCTGAGTTTAAGGTCCTGTGATGCTAACGTTGGAGGCTAATCTGATGCTGTCATGAGACAATCTGCACGCACATAATCTGAATCTCCTGACATTTATCAGCAGCCACATCTCAGAGCAGCTGCTAGTTGCCCTTGTTATCTCTTGGCCCAGCCAGGGAACAGGAGGCTGAAATCCACTCTAGGATGGTGGCCCCCCACCCTCACTGCTCTAGAGGAAAAGGAAACAGCCCCAGGCTCCAGGCTCAGAAGTGGTAGGTGAAGATTCTCTGTTCAAGAGCCCTTTCCAGTCCCCGGGAAGCCCTGTTACTTCTCCACCTTTCTCGGAACTTGAGAACGAGATGAAATCGTACTTCCAGGACTTCATTCTATATAAACAGTTATGAATGATTGTTATCCCCACGTCTTTCCCAACAACTGACATTAACCACCTTCTAATTTGTCTAGTCTATTACTTGCTAAAAGGATATCCCATTATTGTTTAGCTTGTGTTTCTCTGAGCATTTCTATATATGCTTACTAGGTTTTTGGGTTTTCTTTTGTTAACTGTCTGTTGCTACCCTTCGCTTTTCCCCAGTGCTGTTGCTGATTTTTATCTTGATTTGCAGGAGGGTCTAAATGTTCTAGAATCTAGATATTGATCATTTATGAGTTTTAGGCATTGCCAATACCTTCTCCCAGTTTATGCCTTGTTTGTGGTATCTTTTGTTAAAGAAAAATGCTTTAAATTGATGTAATCAAGTACATCAATTTTTTACTGCATGGTTTAAATATTTTCCCAGTTCTGCACATAAAATCCATCTACAATCCCAGGCACAAGATATTCTGCTACTTTTTATCTTATTGCATGATTTTTACATGTCACATGTAGGTCATGACATCATCTGGAGATTACCATTGAGCATCATAGGAAAGGTCTTAGGATTTTTTCTTTTTTTTTGAGTTTTCCCAATACCATCTACCTAACAAATCTTCCTTTTCTTATGAATTTGTGTTGCCACTTCATCATATACTAAGTTGCCATACTGGGAAGGGGAGAAATTGAAGTGCCTATGGCCCGGATCCTCACCTGATCCTGAACTATTTGATGATATGACTGGCCTACGGCTAGGCTACTGCTTCCACACCTGTAGGCAATAAGCTATTATTGACTGAGTCACTATAGAAAGAGTTCTGCCCAGGGCTCTGGGTGGAGGAAGAGACAAAGGAGGATTACAGACCTGCAGACTGTTGGATGCAGATGTATGTAATTCTAGTGCTCGAACTATCAGTGGGAGAATAAGCCAGGTAACAAACCCTTTCACCCCAAGAACATTCCATTGTCATTCCTCAGTCTCACTGAATCCATAGTGAACTTGCCCGGGACTGAAACCCATTGCAAGACACATGTACAGAGATCTGTTTCCAAGCTGGTAGCAAAGGTTTAGTGTTGGTGACATTCACTGCAACATTGTAACATTATTTTCAATAAAAATGTAAACAATCCTGATGTGCAGCAGTTGAGAACTGATTAAACCAATCACAGTACATCTATATGAGTAGAGTGCCATGCACAGCTTAAAACTGATATAATAAAAGGATGCAAAATGATATGGGTAGTTGTATTTTATTGCTGAGTGAAAATAACAGATTCCAAAATAGCATATAGTGAATGATCTTAAATGTAGTGTGCCATACATATATGTGTATAGAATTGGTAGAATAAACACTCGAAGAGTGTTGGTGGCTCTTTATGGACCACAGGATTCCAATAACTGTCAAGTAAAGCAGGCACCTAGTGAGAGAACATTGGAAAACCCTAGCTTACCAGTGGAGTCACATTCTCAACTGCAAAATTCTCTAATGTTCTACTATCATCGGTGATAAGGTAAGTAGGCAGCAGGGCAGGGAGGCCAGAACCTCTCAGACTTTCAGGGGCATGTTTGTTACCTGGGGATATTGTGAAATTGCAGATTCAGATGCAGTGGATGGAGAGGAAACTGAAATTCTGCATTTGTAACAAGCTCCTGCTGAGGCTGCTGCTCCTGGGCTAGGGCCTCACTTTGGGTAGGAAGACCCTACATAGCTGCTTCAGCTCTGCTTCCGCTTACCTCACAGAAGGCACTGAGGACAGGAGCCAATGGTCTTTACAGGTTATTTAGATGAGATAACTGAGAGTGAAGAGTTTAGTTGTGTGTGTGTGTGTGTGTGTGTGTGTGTGTGTGTGGTGAGATTGTTATTTTGGAGGGGGCAGAGCATGGAGAATTGAAATGCCACCCTTGTCAGTAGTGCATGTGAACCAGCAGACATGCTCTTGCCCTTCTCCTCCCTACAGCTGGATTTAGCCACCCAATTCCCGCTCAGCAGTAAGGACTGAGGTTGAGGTCTGAAAGAGAGTAAGAGCCATCTGGTTCCAGGTATGCAGTGGTCTCATGGACAAGTGAGCCTGGGTAAAGTGAAGGGTAACCTGTGAGCTCCCTCAGGACGATGCCCCTGACAGTGAGCTTGACATGGACCAGCTTCGAGTCGTGGTTCCAATTATCCCTGAGAAAGAGTAGTGACTTACATCCACCCCAGATGGTTAGAAAGCCCCTCCCCTTGCATTGCCCACTGGCATTTGTCAGCCCTGACTGACCTACTGCCACTTTCCAGCCCTGATGACCTGTTTTAAATAAAGACAACTACAGTTATATCTCCCTTAACAAACTGCTCAAACTTGCCAGTACAAGCAGATTCTGCTTAACTGGCCCAGTGATTTTAACTGGTATCAAAGACAAAGGGAAATCACATAATAAATATCTGTTGGTTGATTGCCAGCTCAGTATGCAGATTTCACAAAGGCCCCTGCAATGTTGCCATTGTGTAATTACCCGTGGGCGCTTAGAGCCCAGCCACCAGCATATACAAACCCCTGTTATCATCATGATTTAACCATCATTTAGTTCACATTTCACATGCACCAGGAACTTTCACATTTGTTGTATTACTTCATCCCTAAAACAATCCTGGAAGCTAGATATTACAATGAAAACATCAATGTTCATAAAGGTTAAGTAACTTACCCAAAGTAACACAGGTTGTAAATGAGAAGAAGGAAGAAAAGAAGGTGAGAAGCAGGTTGTGGGGACGCACTGGAGAGTCTGTGTTGAGTGGAGCTCTCTGCTCAGAGTGAAGGAAAAGCCCTGAGAGGTAGCGCATTCCTAGCTAGACTAGGCCTCCACTAGTCTTTCCCAGGCCCTGGGAGACACTGCTGGTTCCCTAGGTTGTGGAACAAGAGTCATTGCTCACCTCTTCCTTGCCAACAGAACTCTGGTTTTGTTCAAATGGCAGTGCATAGAGCCCCGGGGAATGATCACCATTGATCTAAGCTAGTCATGGCAATCTCCCTCCTCTTTAACAGTGATTGACTTAATTGTGGGCATCTGACCAGACATGAGATGAAAAAGAAGGTCTCTGAGGACTTCTAGGAAAACCCTTCTCCCTGATAAGAAAGACATCCATAAAGAGAAAGTGCCTTTCCCACAACCAACCTCCTTCCCTTCCTGCTAGGCTGATGTAATATGAAGATGTGATACTTTGCACTTAGGCAGCCTCCTGGAACAATGAGGAAAAACATAGCCTAACACACTGAGGATGGCACAGCTAAAGATGGCAAGAGCCTTGGGTCCTTGATTGCCTTGCTGAAAAACAAACAGCTCCGAAACGTTCACCTTTAGATTTCTTGAAATGTGAGATAGTGAAGCACCTTTAAAATTTAGCCTTCCTTTGGTCAGATATTCTGTTACCTACAGGCAATGGCACCATACTGATACAAGAGGCCTTCAATCAGCTCTCCCTCTGGTAAGAGGCTAAGCGTTCCCACACAAGTCCCCAGGTCTCAGACTGATGTCTTGGTCTAGAATTGCTCTTCACCTGGTCGTCTCAGTATCTTCTTCCCAGGGCTTCTTCGTGTCCACAATAGGCTCAGTCCAGCACTGGCTACAAATCAGGAAAGAGTCTTTGTTTTTCTACAACATTTAGTCTGCTCTTCTACATCTTGTTCATCTTTGCAAAATTCAGCTCATGCCTTCATGTAAGCCTTCCCTGATAGAACAGGACTTGGCTGAGGTAGGCAAAAGAGGGATCTCCTAAAGATGTTCACATCCTGATCCCTAGAGCCTTTGAAGATGTTATCTTATGTGACCAAAGGGACTTCACAGATGTAATTAAGGTTAAAGACCCTGAGATGGGGTAAAATGCTGAGTTTTCCAGGTAGGTCCAGTCAGATCACATGCATCCTTAAAAGCAGAGAACCATTCCATACAGTCAGAGAGAGAGATGACAACAGAAGAAAGCCAGAGATGTGACATAACAGGCTTGGAAGATGAAATGTGGAAAGCTTCTCAAAACTGGAAAAGCAAAGAAACAGATTTTCCCCCAGAGCCTCAAGAAAGGAACACAGCTCTGCCAACATTATGATTCTGACACCCTGAGACCTATGTCAGATAACTTTGCATTGTTTAAGCCACTAAATTTATGGTAATTTGCCACAGCAGTAATGGAAAATGAATACACTGTCCATGAAAGCACTAGCACTCCATTTTAGCACTTACCACTCTATGGTATATAATACAGCAGGAGAGAATCTGGGTGCTGGCTTTAGAAAGATTTGTGTGCAGATCCCGGCTCTATTTCCAAATGCCTCAGACAAGTCATTTAAATTCTCTTGAGTCTCAGATATATCATCTAGCAAACAAACATTAATAAAAATGTCTCTTATAGATTTTTGTGATGTTTGAATGAAGTTATGCAAGTAACATCCTTAGCTGGGAAGGTAAAAGTTACTTAAGAAATGGTAGCCATTATAATATTTATTGGAGAGAGATCCAGGACCTGGGAAATTCTTCTGTGGTGGAGAATGCTTTTATTCTTTTTTCCAGCTTTATTGGGACATACAAAATTGTGTATGTTTAAGGTATACAATATGATGACTTGATGTATGTATATACTGTAATACATTCACCACAATAAGGTTAGTTGCACATCCTTCACTGTACATAATTACAATTTTTTGTTGTCATGATGAGAACATTTAAAATCTACTCTGATAGCAACTTGTACAATAGAGTATTACTATGGTCACAATGCTGTACATTAGATCCTTGGAACTTATCTCTGTTATAAATAGAAGTTTGTACCCTTTTCCCAACAACTTCATATTTTGCCCAACCTACACCCAGGGCAACCACTGTGCTCCTCTCTGCTTCCATTTGTTTGAGTTTTTTAGATTATGTATAAGTGATATCATACAGTGTTTGCTTTTCTCTTATTTCACTTAGCATAATGCATTCAAGGTCTATTTATGTTGTTGGAAAAGGAAGAATTTCCTTTTTATGACTGAGTAATATTCCACCATATATATATATATACTACATTTTCCTTATCTATTCATCCATTGATAGACACTTGGTTGTTTTCACATCTTGGTTATTGTGAATATGGGAGATCATGCACTGAGCATGAGAGTGCAGAAATCTCTTGCAGAGAGTGTTTCCATTTCCTTTAGATATATACCTAGAAATAGGACTACTATTTCTAATTTTTTGAGGAACCTCCATACTTTTTCCCATAGTGGCTGTACCAGTTTGCATTCCCACCAATAGTGCCTCAGGGCTCCCTTTTCTCCACACTCTCTCCAGCATATATTATCTCTTGCCTTTTTGGTAATAGCCATCCTAACAGATTTGAGGTGAAATCTCATTATGGTTTGGATTTGCATTTCCCTGATGATTAGCGATTTTGAGCACCTTTTCATATATCTGTTAACCATTTGTGTTTTCTTTGGAAAAGGTCTGTTTGGGTCCTTTGCCCATTTTTTAATTGGATTGCTTGGTTTTTGGCTACTCAATTGCATGAGTTCCTTATATATTTTAGATATTAACCACTTATTTGATAGATGGTTTGCAAATATTCTTTCCCATTCCATAGGTTGCATTTTAATTTTGTTGATTGTTTCTTTGCAGCTTGATATTATCCCAACTGTTGATTTTGCTCTTGTTGCTTATGCTTTGAATGTCCTATCCAAAAAATCCTTTCCAAGACCAGTATCAAGGAGATTTTCACCTGCATTTTCTTCTAGGAGACTTATGGTTTCTGGTCTTATTTTTAAGTCCCTAATCCATTTTGAGTTAATTTTTGTGAGTGGTATAAGATAAGGGTCCAATTTCATTCTTTTGCATGTGGACATCCAGTTTTCCAAGCAACGATTTATTGAAAAGATTATCCTTTCCTCATTGTGTATTCTTGATGCTTTTGTTGAGGATTAGTTGACCATTTATGTGTGGCTTTATTTCTGAGCTCTCTATTCTGTTTCATTGATTGATGTGTCTGTCTTATGCTAAACCATACTGTTTGATTTCTATATCTCTGCAGTATTATTTGAAATCAGGAAGTGTGATGCTTCTAGCTTTATTTTTCTTTCTCAAGATTGCTCTGGCTATTGTGGATCTGTTGTGGTTCCATAGGAATTTTAGGATTGTTTTTCCTATTTCTGTAAAACATATCATTGGAATTTTGATAGGGATCAAATTGAATCCATAGATGGCTTTGGGTAGTATGGACATTTTAACATTAATTCTTCCATCCATGAACACAGGATATCTTTCCATTTATTTATATCTTCTTCAGTTTCTTTCATCAGTGTCTTATACTTTTGAGCATATAGATCTTTCACCTTTCTTGGTTAAATTCATTCCTAAGTATTTTATTCTTTTTGATGTTATTTTAAATGGGGATGTTTTCTTTATTTGTTTTTCAGATGGTTCATTGTCAGTGTTTAGAAATGCAACTCATTTTTGTATGTTGATGTTATGTCTTGGAACTTTTGAATTTGTTCATTAGTTCTAAGAGGTCTTTTGGTGGTGATTTGGGATTTTCTATATATAAGATCATTGTCATCTGCAAACAGAGACACTTTTACTTCTCCCTTTCCAATTTGGATGGTTTTCTTTCTTTTTTTTTTAAATTATTTTTCCCATTGTTCTATGATTTCTAGTACTGTGTTGAATAAGAGTGGTGAGAGGGGAAACCCTTGTCTTGTTCCTGGTTTTAGAAGGAAAGCATTCAGCTTTTTACCATTGAGTATGATGTTAGTTGTGGACTTGTCACATATAGCCTTTGTTATGTGGAAGTAAGTTCCTTCTATACCCACTTTGTTGAGAGTTTTTATCATGGAAAGATGTAGTGAACTTTATTAATGTGATTCTATTAATGTGATGCATCACATTTATTGATTTGTGTATATTAAACCATATTTTCATTCCAGGAGAAATCCTTGATCACAGTATATGATTCTTATGTGTTACAGAATTCAGTTTGTTAGTATTTTGTTGAGAATTTTTGTATCTGTAGTCATCAGGGATATTGGCCTATAGTGATATTTTCTTGTAGTGTCCTTATCTAGTTTTGATATCAGGGTAATGCTTCCTCCTCTTCAGTTTGTTAGAAGAGTTTGAGAAGCATTGGCATTAATTGTTCTTTAAATGTTTCGTAGAATTTCAACCCATAAAGCCATCTGGTCTTGGACTTTTCTTTGCTGGGAGGTTTTTGATTACTGATTCAATTTCCTTGCTCATTATTAGTCATTCAGATTTTGTATTTCTTCATGATTTTGTTCTGGTAGGGCTGTATGTTTCTAGGAATTTATTAACTTCTTCTAGGATGTCCAACTTGTTAGCACATAATTGTTCATAGTAATATCTTATAACCCTTTGTATTTC
The DNA here is from genome assembly GCF_030020395.1 of Manis pentadactyla. Lineage (NCBI taxonomy): Eukaryota > Metazoa > Chordata > Mammalia > Pholidota > Manidae > Manis > Manis pentadactyla. The sequence continues at coordinate 43,592,765 of NC_080023.1, forward strand.
TGTATTTCATTTACTTCTGCTCTTGTTATTTCCTTCCTTCTGGTAACTTTGGGCTTAGCTTCTTTTTTTTCTAGTTCCTTGAGGTATAAAGTTAGGTTGCTATTTGATATCTTTCTTTCTTTTTTTATTATATATCTCTTTTTCTCATTATAAACCTCCCTCTTAGAACTGCTTTTGCCACATTTCATAGGCTTTTAGTGGTGTTTCTATTTTCCTATATTTCAAGATATTTTTAGTTTTCCTTGTTATTCCTTCTTTGATCCATTGGTTGTTCAAAAGTGTGTTGTTTAATTTCCACGTATTTGTGAATTTACCAATTTTCATCCAGTTATTGATTTCTAGTTTCATAACATTATGGTCAGAAAAGATATTTGGTATGATTTCAATCTTTTTAAATTTGCTAAGATTTGTTTGTGACCTAACATATGATCTATCCTAGAGAATGTTCTGTACATGCTTGAGAAGAGAATGTATTCTTCATTGGACGGATTCCTATGTATATGCTTGTTAGGTCCATTTGGTCTAAAGTGCAGTTCAAGTCCAGTGCATCTTTTTGACTTTCTGTTTGGATGATCTGTCCATTGTTGAACATCAGGTACTGAAGTCCCTTACTATTGTGTTGTTATCTATTTTTCCCTTCATATCTGTTAGCATTTGCTTAATATATTTATATACTCTGATGTTGTGTGCATATATACCTAAAATTGCAGTATCTTCTTGATGAATTGAACCCCTTATCATTATAAAGACCTTCATTGTCTCATCACAGTTTTTGGCTTAAAGTCTATTATCTGATATAAATGTAGTTATTCCCCACTCTCTTTTGCTGTTCCTTTTCACAAAATATCCCTTTCCATTCCTTCACTTTAAGCTTGTGTTCTTAAAGCTGAAGCAAGTTGTTTATAATTGGTCTTATTTTTAAATCCATTCAGCAACTCTATGAGTTTTCATTGGAGAATTTAAGCCATTTACATTTAAAGTAATTATTGATAGGTAAAGACTTACTAATGCTATTTTGTTCATTGTTTACAGGCCATTTTGTAGTTCCTGCATTTCTCTCTTACTGGCTACCTTTGGAAATTGATGATTTTCTGTACTGGTATACTTTTACTTACTTCTCTTTATCTTGTGTATATCTACCACAGGTTTTTGCTTTGTGGATAACCTGATACTTAGATGAAACATCTTATAGATGTAACAGTGTATTTTAAGATGATAACAATTTAACTTCAATTGCATCCTTTTATTTCCCCAAAATATTTTATGTTTTTTATATCACAATTTACATATTTTTATAATGTTTATCCATTCACAATTTATCATGCCTATACCTATTTTTAATACTTCTCTCTTTTAACCTTTATACTACAGTTAAGTTAGTAACATACCACCATATTGCAATATTAGAGTATTATGAATTGACTATATGCTTATCTTTACCAGTATGTTTTATATTTTCACATTTTTTCATGTTCTAATTAGTGTCCTTTCATTTCAGCTTGAAGAACTCCTTTCAGCATTTCTTATAACATAGGTCTAGTTGTGATGAACTCCCTTAGCATTTTTTTGCCTGGGAGAATAATTTCTGAGGGACAATAAATTATTCTTGGTTGCCAGTTTTCTTAGTTGACAGTGGCACCTTGAATATATTATTCCACTCTTTGTTGCCTCCAGGTCTAGTAGCTAGGAACCAGGGTTTCTTTCTTTCAAGCAATCCACTCATAGCCTTATGGGGATTCTCTTCTAAGGGACAGGCTTCTTTTCTCTGGACACCTTCAAGATTCCCTCTTTGTCTTTGATTTTTGGCAGTTTTAATACAGTATGTCTTGTACAAGATCTCTTTGAGTTGAATTGTTTGGGTCCTATGAGCTTCTTGAACCTGGATGTCTAAATGTCTCTCCAGTTTTGAGAAGTTCTTGGCCATTATTTCTTAAATAAACTTTTGCTCTTTTCTCCCATTCTTCTTCTGGGACTCCAGTAATGTGTAAGATAGTTTATTTTAATAGTGTGCTGTAAGTCCCATAGACTTTTCATTCCTTTTCTTTTTTAATTTTCTTTTGCTCTTCTGACTGGATATATTTAAATGATCTGTCTTCAAGTTCACTGATTTTTTTCTCCTGCTTGGTCTAGTCTGTTGTTGAAGCTGTCTATTGAATTCTTGGTTCAATCAGTTTATTCTTCAGGTCCAAAATTTTTGTTTGTTTTGTTTTATATTTTCTATCTCTGTTTAATGTCTAATTTTGTTCCCGTGTTGTTTTCCTGGTTTTGTTAAATAACTTATCTATGTTCTTTGGCAGCTCTCTGAACATATTTAGAGCATTTTGAATTCTTTGTCAGGTAGTACCTGTATCTCCATTTCTTTGGGGTCAGTTAGTGAAAGTGTACTGTGTTCCTTTGTTGGTGTCCTGTTTCCCTAATTCATTGTAATAGCCTTGCACAGGTGTCTATGCATTTGAAGAAACAGTCACCTCTCTTAAACTTTGTGGACTGACTTTGGTAAGCAAAGAACTTCAGCTATGAATGGGGCATGCTGGAACATGCCATGATCTGAGTCTGGTGGTACAGAGTGTCAAGTGCAGGGGCATGTGGTGGCTCTGAGTCCAGGGATGTGTGATGTCTTGTTGGCTCAGGACACTGATGTGTACAACATTGACAACTGCAGGTCCTTAGAGGGGGCTGCAGGGGTTCTTCAGTGCTTACAAGGGCTGTTGGGGTCCCCAGTGGTGCTTCCAGGTCTAGTAACTAGGGACCAGGGCAGGCAGCATGGTGGCCAGAGTTGGTGGTGTGCACACTCTTGTTGCAGGGGCCAGCTTCATGTTCCTGTGTAGTGGCAGAGGCTGGTTTCAGACACAAATGTAGTGGTGAAAGCCAAGCACAGAGAAAAGGCTGGAGCCAGCAGTGGGCATACTAGCAGCTGCAGGGGCCCTAGCTGCCAGCATGCCCTCCTATGGCTACAGGATCTTGCCTAGGCACATGCATGGCCGTGGAGGCCAGTGATGGGAGTCAGGCTGGTGGCATGTAGGTGCACAGCTGGAGGGACTAATCCTGACTATGCACACAGCAGTGGGGTTCAACTTCAGGGGTTTAAGCTAATGTTTTGTACTCATGTAGCCATAGAGGCCAGGGCTGGTTGCCAGGGTGGATCTTGGCTCTAACAGGCAGGGAGAAGTGGGGAAGGTCTGAGGGGGCTGGCATCTGCAAATGAGAAAACCTGTAGTGGAAATACCTCAGTGATGAGATCTGCAGGGGATCCATAGTGGCTATACTGGCTATTGGTTTCTTCAGTGGCAAAAGGGGCTGAGGGCCTCCGTGGAGCAGGCCATGGGGAACCATGGTCACGCCCACTGCATGGCTGATCCTTGTAGTCCCTGCTCTTCTTCCTTCTTCCTAATGATCTCTGTACATCTCAGACTTGTGCCTCCGGGTGGGATGAACTGAAGTGGACCCTCATGTAGTGTCCCGAAAGGCCTGAAAGGTCACTCACCCCACTCTCCCTTTTCCAGCAAAGGGAGTTCTTCCTTGCTGGAAAGTTCATTCTTGACGCTGAGGCTGAGCAATGGTGGCCTGAGGGATGGGATGAGCCAGGGAGGATGAAGTTGTTCTTCCTTCTCTTTCTGTGCAGTTATTCTCAGGGTTTTTGTTTTTCTGTGTTGCTGAAGTTCCTCATGTGGACTCTTGAGACCTCCCAAAGCTATTTTTGTTTGCAGATAACTGTATAATTGTTGATCTTGTTGGGGGTCCCTTTATTCCACTATTTTAGTCAGATATGCCTTTAAGTGGGTATGCCTTACTTTCCATTTGAAGTTGAAGGGCTGTGTGATGTAGAGGAAAAGATCACAGACTCCAAGCCAGACTCCCTGGGTTTGAATCCAGGCAGTTGTGTGACTTTGGATGCTGGATTCAGCCTCTTAATTTAGCTTTCCCTGGAAGCAGACCCTAAAATAACCACTTGAGTGAAAGTCATTTATTTGGAGGTGATTCCAGGAAATATGCAAAGTGGAGTCGGAAAGTGAGACAGGGAAGGGAAGAAGGCCAAAGGGTGTACATTATTAAGTTACCCCTGTGGAAATATGGAGCATAAGCCCTCCAGAGAAATCTGGGGCACATGTAGAACATGTACTTCTGAGTTACTGTATTCAAAGGACAAGGGAGCCATGGGAGTTATATACCAGCTCCCATCAGTCATTGGTTGAGGTCAATTTCAGGGGACAGTAATTCCCCAGTGTGCCTGGACTGCCGCACGTGGGCAGAGAAAGTTCTCTGCACAGCGAAGGTGGGAGATGGAACCTGGCTGGCATACATTACAATGGTGAGGCCTGAAGGGGCCTGGGGAGGGTCCGCAGTCTGCTACGTTTAGTTCTCTCATCTTAAAAATGGGACAATGCTAAAGGATAATCCTCATAGGACTATTGGGAGGTATAGGTAAGCTAACAAAGGAAAGTGCTTAGATCGGAGCCCAGCAAAGAGTAAGCACCATTTAAGTGTTAGTTGTCATCATATGAAGTTCTTTGCCTTTCTGTGATATAAAAGCTTCTTTTTTACTACCATGCCCCTAAAAAAATGTTTGGTGAAGTTGTTTAAACTCATGAATGCTTTGGGAGAAGGGAGGTTTTGAGGAACAAAAGGGAGGTACTTGCATTTGTCCCTGGTCCATGCTACATAGGCAGAGGTAGTCCCTGTGGAGAGAAGTCACCAGAGAGGGGACCACAGCTGTCAACCCTCAGCTGGCGGTTTGCCCACAACCCAGAGGGCTTTACACTTCTGTGGGGCATGGGTTTGGGAATTTGAACCCAGCTCTTCTCCATCTCAAAGGACATGCCTCTTAGCCACCAAGGCCCAGGAAGTAACCTGCGCCTGAACCCCTGCTGATGTTGGCTACCTGGGTGAGCCCTCCTCTCTCAGTGGCATGATTTAGAATACAAAGGACAAGTAAGTGTTTATACCAACACACATCCTAAATGGGCCCTCACTTCTTCCTGAAAGCAATCCAAAAGGTCTGTTGGAACTGAAAACATTTTTGTATTTATTTATTGCCAGTCACTGAAGGAACATGAAGTACTCAGCAAATATGATCTCATTAGTCCTCGTGACTGCTCTGAGGAAAGAAGGTAGCAGGATCCTTATTCTCCTAAGTCAGGTAACAGTATGGAGGCTCCGGAGGCCAGGTAACATATGCCAGAGCCGCTAAGGGGTTGCTCCAAGGAACCGCATAATGGAAAACTCAAGAGAGAAAGTACAAGGACTGCTGTCCTCTACATGGACCAAGGGGGTCATAGAGGTGTGGCCTCCATGCTCACTGCAGCATTGTAAGGACAAGCAAAAGCTGGAAATCGCCCAGTGTCTCTGAGTACAGGACCTGATGGACAGATTACAGTACACACAATGAATAATTCAGCTGTTAGAAAGGATCTGTATGTTTTGATGTGGAAAGGTGTCCAAGACTTTTAGATGAAAAATTCAAGTTGCGTAAGAATATATATAATATAATCTCCAACTACTATAAAATAGAAGCTGTATAATATTAATAGAAAAGTCTAAAAGAATGGGTACCCAGTTATATATGAAATATAATTATATATGTCTTTGTATGTTAATATTTTCAAGGGAAGTCTTGAAGAATGGCTAGCATGGTTAACACCATAAGTTGGGTGAAAGTAACTTTCATTTTATCAATCCTACATTTGTTAATGTTGGGTTTTTTGCAGTGTACATGTTCTTCTGTGCTAATAAGATTAAACTTTTGTAAAAAACCAGAAAAAGGGAAATCCTTCATGTCACCTAGAAAGTATTAAAAATGGAAAATGAGACTATTAAAATGCGTTCACATTGTTTTCTTACATAAAAAAGGAAACCAGGAGTGTTTTCCTTGATGTGAAGAATCTGGAAAACTTCCACTAAGGTTCCTAGTTAGTTTCTGCTGTGCAGTGAAATTTGGATCAGACACTATTTTGTAAACATATGGTCCTGCATCTGCAAAACCAAAATACAGAATGGAATCGTTCTGCTTTTTCCTTAATATGTTTAAGCAAGAGACAGACCTGACTGTTTAGTACACTGGGTAAGAAATTCTACTAGAAGGGCAAATAACTGCACCCCTCCAAGGGGTTCAAAATGTCAACAACTTAACATTTTCATGAGTTATTGGATAATAGACATAAATTGTGTTACATCACCAAACTTTAAAAGCTCAGATCATTTTATTTCACAACAATGTAAATGTGTTTAACATGACTGAACTGTACACTTGAAAATGGTTTAGATGGTGGATTTTATGCTATGTGTTTCTTCACATTCCTTCATTCTGTTTTCTTCGCATATCTGAGTGTCATGTGCCAGGCACAGGAGAAGGCCCTGGGATGCAGTGACAGGAGGGGAGTCTCTGCCCTGGTGGAGTGACCTGGCCTCTCTCAATCATCTGAACGTAGGGACTAAGATGTAGGGCACCCATGCTTCATGAGAGAGTAGGAAGGAACTTGTTCGAGAGTTCAAAAAATCTCAGCTTCATCCCATGAGAGACAGACAAATGGAGTGATATCTGAATTCAGATCATCTTTACCCTTAGGAGTGTCACACAGCTGCCTGCCCTCCCAGCTTCTCAGCCACTTGAGAGGGAACAAGAGCAGGAGAGGTAGGCTGAGGGTGCCCATCTTCCCTTATAGCGAGGTTGATGAGGTGCTGGTTGGAGATGAAAAGTGAAGGTCATGTGGCATCATCTTTGGTGAATCCACGGCCTGGGTGGCGAGACACTGGGGAACTGGAGCAGGAGCACAGTGAGTGAGAGGCAGGTACTGAGGCAGTAGGGATGCTGCTGCTGATGGCGCGGGCTGTGTAGGGTGCATTCTAAGGGCTCTGCACGCGTGCACTCAATGCTCACACCGCCTCTGTGTGGGAAGTGCCCTCATTATTCCCTTCTCACCAGGGAGGAAACTGAGGTGCTGAGAGTTAGTATACAGAGAGCCTTAGCCAGCTAGGCAGTGGTGGGGTTGAGATTCAAAAGCAGGCAGTTAAAATGTGGAGCCTAGGCTCTTACCCAGGACAGCCTATTATTCTTCATGTTTTATGGAGAAGGAAATTGCAGCTAGAAATGGGGCCTGCATGGAGAACTTGGTTTGGCACTTTCTGCCTTCCAAGCTGAGACTTTGTAAAACGGGGCACTCCTGAGTGCTGCAAGCAGGAAAATCCCCAGGATAATGAAGGTCAACCTCAGGCCTGTGGCTGATGAGCAGAGCCCCGTAACCAGCCCCTCTGTGCCTGGTCCCTGTGGCTACAGACACTGGAAGAGTACTGCTTGCCTGGCTTTCTGCCCGTAGCAGATGGGGCTCCCTCACCACCATCTGCGAGTGGCCTCACTCCTAGTCCCAGAGCCTTAATATTTATCTGGGTATCATTCATTCTTTCATTCACTTGACAAATATTTACTGGACTATTTGCCAGGCCCTGTCCTAGGTGCTGGGGATTAAGTGAAGGGCCAAACCATCAGAAATGATTTTGGGTCTGGGTTCTTGCCTTCTTCTTCCTCCATCCTTATCTGCACCTCACTCCTTTCTAGAAATGGGTCCCTTTTGGTTCTGTAAGTCACTGATGTGGACCATCTGCAGGACTGTGCTAGCCTTTAGGGTGCCTCTGTGCCCATTAGAGTAAGGTGTCCTCTCTAAGGCCTGCAGCCTCCCAGGACACCAGCAAGGCCAGTGGAGAGTAGGCTGGGTTTCAGCCCTTATCCAACCTCTAGGCTGAGCACCGTGGGCAGGGTGCAGGCCATGTCATGGCACAGAGCAGTCCCCGCTGCTGGTCTTCGAAGAGAAGTGCTCTAAATGCTCATGCTCAGCCCTCCATCTCCATCCCCCACCTGCTTAGCCAGGTACCCCATCTGCTCCAGCCACTATAAGCTGGGCCCTGCAGGCCTCCAGCTCTTTATTCATCACCCACTGCCAGCCTAGTCAGACACACCCTGTCACTTCCCTGAACCCCTTCTTCCTCCTCCTCTGTCTGTCAGCTGCTGGGCTTCCCCTCCTCGGCACTCTGCCCACCTTGTCCAGCCATTCTTGGTAATGCCACTCATATCCAAGAGCCATTCTGACAGTAACCATTCTGAGGGTGTGCCAACCCCTCACCTTTGTTAACAAAAAAGCACCACAGACCTGCTCACTAGCAGGCTGGCATAAACATATAACTAGTGGGAGGTCTGCATTCCTGACTCCACTCTGATATTAGATGGAGAAGCCATGTAATTACTAGAAGCTGTTTGAAGGTAGCATTCAAAATATAGAACAGATATATTCTTTCTCAAAGATGAAAAGTTGTGGTTTTAAAAATATATTTTTATTTAACTCATGATTGGATAATTCACCTGCTCAACTCCTACTTATTCTCAGGTCACTTCTTCCAGGAAGCTTTCCCAGGTTGCCTCCCCTCCACATCACTGCCTCAGGTTGGGGCCCTCCTCTGTGCACCTCCCAGAGCAGTGGAACCTGCCCATCATGACACTCATCACATTGAATTGCAATGGCCTGTTTGCTTCTGCACTGTCCCTAATGGGCTGTAAGTTCTGTGAGATCAAGGACAAAGCCTTGTTCACCCTTATATCCTTAGCACCTAACACAGAACCTAGAAGGAGCTCAGTGACTAAATATTTGTGAAATAAATAAGATGTGATTATTTGCATGGGAAAAAATTGGCATCAATACAAAGCTGAAGTTTTCCTTAATAATGGAAATCCTGCCTTCTGCTGGGAAGAGTGAGGAAAATGAGAAGCTCTGGCTGCTCTCAGGTCCCCCAGACAAACCCTTATAAATCAGAAGTTAGTATACCATATAGCAATTCCATTCATTCATTCTTAATTGTAGACTTTATTGAGCACTTCTCCATATCTAAGCACTGGGGATTCTATAATGAAAAAGACAGCTGAAGTTCCTGCCCTCATGGAGGTTATCTTCTAGTAGGAGTGGGAGGGCTTGGCACAGGAAGGGATGGCTAGGGAGGGAAGACAGACAACCATACAGTCCCTAATTGGTAACTTATACTATAGTGACGCTCATAACTTAAATGGATTTCATTTGCCCCACCTACTTCTTAAACAGCATAATGGTTAACTTGTCAACCAGTGGAGTCAGATGGCTTAAAAGCAAGTGCTCAATCTGTGACTTACTAGTTGAGTTACCTTTGGGCAAGCTACCTGACCTCTCCAGACCTCATTCAGCTTCCTCAGGGAGTGATGATAATAACAGTGCCTACCTGCCTGGCCGAGAGACCTGGGAAAGGTTAGCAGTGACTATTGCTCATCACTAAAGCAGCTTGGGAGAGGGTTCCTTGTTCTCCAGGCATCAATTCATCTGCACTATACTAATATGAAAGCATTGTTTTAATTCCTGACTTTCACTGGCTCATATTAAGTTTTGCTAGAGGGTGACTGGCTTAATTTAGTCCTCTGGGTTCTGCAACATTTGCATGTGATTTTTGAGTCTAGGCTCAGTTCCCAGAGGCCCAGGTAAAGATGCTGTCCATGAGCTTCAAGCAGGAGCAAAGAGCAGACAGTGGGGAAGATGCAGCATGAAGGACTCTGGTTGGATTCTAGCCACTGAAGTTACAGCCCAAATGATTCTCGTCAAAGTCTTGGAGCTAATTTCCCCTTATTATTGAACTTGAAACAGCTAGGGTAAATAAAGCAGATTTTAATCAACTGCATTATAAACAAAAGGCACAGATGGCAGGGAAAGATTGACTGACAACAGCAAAGTCCCCTAGGCACTCTTAAACACCCCTGGGAAGGGTGCTAAAGACTATAGTCCCCTGCTTTGTTTTGCTCTTGCATTTATGAATTCCAGGAACTCCTTTCCTTGAAGTATATAGCTACCATCAACAGGATATTAGTTGGTAAATGTTCTTTGAAGCCACAGAGGAAAAAACTCTCAGTTAGGGTCTGAATAGGTCAAGGGGGGCAATTGGCTGTCCAAAGGGTAGGCAGCAGCTTCTCATCCTGCCAGGAAGAGAGGCCCATGTTTCAGTGAACAAGGAGAATACAAGCATCCTTGTTGTCAGGTCTAGAAGAACGGAGTAACAGAGGAGGCAGAAAGTGAGAATGAAGAGTGAAGTTTTAATAAATCTCTTACCAGGAGCTTCCGGATCCACCTCTCTTCTCTTTATCCTCATGCAAAGCACACACATGTGTACACACACTCCACACTCCTCACACAGACACACCTGCCTTAATGACTCACTCGTTATTCATTGTCACCCTGATACCCTGACACCCTGACACCATGGCAGCTGTTGTCCAGTCCAGAGGGAATCACCTGACTCAAACAGAGTCAACATATTCCTGAACCCTGACCCTAATCATTACCCAGAGTGGAATGCTATAAATTGAACCAATTAGAGTTCTTTCCCAGGAATTTAGAAATACAAATAAGGAAGTGAGCCTTTTGTATGTTGGAAGGCCTGAGTACTTGAGGGCATAAAGACAGATATTTCAAAGTTAGGAAGGTGGACCATGGTAGAAATGAGTCCTAGATGAAAGAACTGAGTGGAATGCTAGGGCTTGGATAAACTGGGTCCTCTGGGCTATCCAAAAATGGATGGATCAACATGGAAATCACATGTTCCAAAGAGCTTGTTTCCTGTAACTTGTGTGTATGTTAAAGAAAGTATGGTACAGGACAGAGCAGTAGTTCTCAAGTGTGGCCCTGGGACCCTGCGGGGAGGGGAGGTAGTGCCAAGGGCCTCTTCAGGGGATTCAGAGTCAAAGCCATTTTCACACCAGTACTAAATTATTACTGTTTGCCTTTTAAATCTCATTTCCTCGTGAGCATACAGTGGAGTTTTCTAGAGGCTACATGACAAATGACATCATAACAGACTGAATGACAAAGTAAATATGAGAATCCAGCTGTCTTCTGTGGAGCCAGATATTAGAGACATGCAGGAACTGCTGAGCAATGTGACTCTTCTCATCACAGTTTATTTTTAGTTTTTGAAAATAGTTATTTTCATAGAAGTTGTATTTCTGTTAGCATGGCATGTTTTTATTATTGTTATTCCTAAATAGATACATAAATATTTTAAATTTTTTCATTTTAAATTTCTAAAATAGCAAATACTCATAGACAGATCAGCAAATCCATATATACAAATAAAAGCTCTTTGGTGTCCCCAATTATTTCAAAGAGTGTGAAGGGGTCCTGAGACCAAAAGTTTGAAAGCCACTGCATTAGAGGTCTTGAAAAGTGTGGCAACACTTTTTCCAGCATTAGAAACAAGGGATAATAAGCCAAATACTTGTTCTTTAATCTCCATCAGCGAGGTATGGCAAGGAAGGACATTTAAACAGAAAACAGAAAAAAGACCTCAGAAGCCATAATGTGAGCCCAGAGAACAGATCTCCATCACTCAGGTAGAAGATGTGTCCCTGGACCACAAGGATGGTCTTGGGGGGACCTGATGGTTCCTGGGGAGCTGGAGAGGACACTCTATCAGGGAGCTGGCGAATGGCTCCATCTGCCTGGCCAAGTCCTTTCCTGCTCAAGAAAGATGCACTGCTGAGCATGGAAGCCAAGGGGGAGTCTCTCTCCTGCAGGCCCTGGAACATGTCTTTGCTGGAGACACAGGCAAATACTGGGCCCTACACAACAGACCATTAATTTCAGAGCCTTGGCCATCACCGGTAATCAGACCCAAACCCACTTGGTGTTATCAGTCAGTCAGTCAGCTCTGGTATACCTGGCGTGTTTTCTAGGGAGCTCTGCCACCTGCGGAAAGGTGCAGTACAGTTGACTCCTGAGCTCAAGTAGAAACCATGTGCCCCATCATATGAGCCAGGCTGAGCTCCCCGCCCACACCTCAGGCCCTGGCCTGTGCTAGCTGAGTGGCTCTGCCCTTACACACAGGGATGGGCTCCTGTTTCAGCTAGAGGTGGCTGCTTCCAGTTCAGTTACCTGAGGCTCCCAAACCTCTTTGGCCCTCTGTCCATGGGTCCTGTCCCTGTCCTTTCCAAGGCAAGTGTCTGCTAGAGAAATTAAGCAAGTGTCAAACTGAGATCTCAGAAAACCCCGCAAGAGACATTAAAAGGATCGACAGCCATGATTTTATCGGGCTTTTTTATTTCACATATGGTAACAAACTATTCACTCTGATGGTTCAGAAAAACAAAATGAAGGTGTCTTTTAGGTACTGTGAACATCTGTTCATGGATTAGCCAATCCAGGAAATGATTGAGGGAGCTAGTCATTTTGTTAATGAAGTAAATAATTGCCATATTTATATCTCACCTTCTCAGAAGAATTTAAGTTGGATGATAAAAATACACAACAAAATAATTGAAATGGAGGAAGTTGAACAGATTATTTCAAATACCCTGAACTCTCAGATTTAATGAAAATAAAGGAAAAGGAAAACGGGGGGTTTTCCAATGGAGGAAGGCATTTAGCTCCAACAACAATCACCAACATTTCTTTTGAATCATAAACTTAGATCCGGAAACTTGTTAAAATGGAGAAGAGAGTTAACCAACAGTAAGTTGTTTACATTTATGACTGTGTAGATTTTCAGTCTTAATAGTATAGTTGGTAAAAATGCCTTCATATACTTTAAAACTTAATTTCAAATTGAAAAAAGGACTTATTTCAAATAAATAAAAAGATGAGATAATCAGGCCAAGGGCTCCAAAATGTTAGGATAGAAGGGAAAACTGGAAGTTCAGTGTACAAATCATTTGTAGTAGGTTATACTTTCACCTTGAGCTTATAGCATCCAACACAAGGAAAAGAACATGATGAGCCAAGTATTTCTTGTCCCCCAGCCCCTGGACATCCATGCACTTAAGATGGTAAGCAGATAAATACATACCATCCTCAAGGCAAGGAGGCAGATCTGTTCAGCTATTTAACATGAAAACTCTTCTGCTTGTGCTGATTGAACAGCCTTTGTTTCCAGTTATACAGATGTAACCTAAACAACTTAGTAAACCCAGCAAATCCTTAAAACAATTCTCCAGACAACTAGTGGTACTCAGATTTGGGTATATGGTTTTCCTCCTATTTTCTCCCTTGTTGTATTAGTAACACTAATCCCCTACATCTAAATGGAATCTGGTGAAAAGGAAATGCCTCTGGGAAAGAGAAAATCAAACTATTCAAGAAAAGGTGTTATTAGAACTAATATTGAGAGGTTTGGAACCAGGAGGGTTTGAATGAAAGTTCTGGCTCTGACTTGTTGGCTGTGCCATCCTGGGCATGTTTCTTAACTTCTCCAAGTCTTTGCTTCATCATCTGTAACTATATGGAGTGTGTGTGTGTGTGTGTGTGTGTGTATACACATATGTGTGTGTGTGTGTGTATATGATATGTAGCTATGCATATATATAGTACCTACCTCATAGGGGTGCTATTAGGTTTAAATAAAATGATCCACATAAACATTTATCAGAGTGCCTTGTCTATAATAAGCATTCAATAAACATCAGACTATGATTCAAAGAATTTCTGCTACACAGACTCATTAAACTCTCACTATAACCCTGTTGATTAGGACGTCACTTATTGTTACCTTATTCTGTGGACTGAGATAGAGACATGATTTTCCTAACACATACAGAGCCTTTTGGTGAAAAGAAGGGTTACATACGTGATATAAATAAATGAGCTACTCTGGAGGCCTTGTGATTCTACTCTTAGAGATTTCTTTATTTGTATTAATCTCTGCTTCTCAATGTGAATAATAACCCATGAGTGGTAGCATGTTAACAGTTTTTGGCTTTAATTAGAAGGGGGAATGTGGGACACTCACCACATTCCATGATGCCTAACTAGAATGCAGTAGTCTCCTTGCTTTCATTGTATTCACTTTTACAGTTATCTTCTATTAATGATAAGGATACGGGTTGTTGACTTATCACAGCGGTGATACATACTTTCTTTTTAAAGTAAGTGTACTTGAATTTTAGAATTGGTTAACTTAAAGGACATTTAAGTTTTAAAACTGCAGTTGGTGAATGAATATGACAAAGATCTTGGGATTTTTGCATTTCTACAGCTTGGGAACTGCTGCACTATAGGGTGAAATATATACTTATGGCCTCCTGTCTCAGGAGGACTTCTCTGCTGTGGCTCTGCGTAAGTTTCCAGTGACTTTTCTCAACATTTCCTATACTCTAGTCACATGGAGGTCTTTGCTCTTTCCCCTTTTGGGATGGTGTTTGGTCTCTATATAAGCTCCTTCCATGCACTGAAGTGTTCTTCTCTGTCTTATCTCCTTGAGCCTGAATTCCAAGTTCATTCTTATCCAAATTCATATCTTATCCAAGTCTTCTGTATCTTTTCTAATTTACATACTGTTAATCTCAGGTGTATAAAAATCTACAACTATTATGATGAATTTGTACATTTGTCCTTATAATTTGACATGTTTGATTTCTATGTTTCCATAGCATGTAATTTGGTGCCTGCTAGTTCACAATGGTGGCACCCCCTTCGTTGTTTGTGACCATGTCTTGTATATCTCTGTATTCAGCAGGTAGCTGGAAATCAAATCAATGGCAGAAGTGGATAAAAAAAATCAGAGCTCCACAGGAGGTTCCGAGAGCCTTGTGATTGCAGGAAAAATGGTGCATATCTGCTTATGGCAGAGCTCTGTCCCCTGAGGAAGTGATAGGTTAGAGTCCAAGGCTGCCCAGCTTTTCAAGGACCTATGGAGATGGGGAGCTTTTAAAGAAAAAATGTATTAGCATTCCAATATGGAAAGAAAAGCTATACAACCAAAATTAATAAGTATTTATTTTCTTCAATAAGTTAAATTTAATATTCATAAAATTCTCTTAAAGATTGAAAACAATTTATAGATTATCTTACATTACCATAATTCCCAAGGATAAACAGTGATTTGCCAAAGAACAATAGCTAATTATGAATGAAATGTTTTTAAAATAATAATCTGATAAGCATTACATTTTAAGTTTTTACAGCAAAAATACTGTTCTTAATGTGTATTTTAATATCTTTGATGTGAAGGGAGGTGGCTATGAGAGTCTTAAAATGGCTCAGGTTAAGGGGATCTTGGAGACATCTTGAAAATGCATTTAAGTAGGGCCCTAAAAAGCTGGTAAGTTTTTGATCAAAGCAGTTGAAGAGGAAGAGGGCATTTTGCACAGAGATTAGAACAACAGTGCAGAGGTCAAAATGCACACCAAGATATGGAGGACAGAGAGAAACTTGGTTGGGGAGAGGAGATGGGGGCTGAAACCCTCAAATCCTGAAAGTCCTTGAATGCCTGGGCTGGAGGTTGAAAATTCACTTCTTGAAATGTGAACAACAAAGGACAGCTTCAGAGTTTGAAAATGCCTCCCAGGGTCATTATTCACTAGAAACCTGCTCTAAGGTTTCTCTCCCAGAAGTGAATTTGTTTTCATTTCGGTCTGGGCCATCTGGCTTCTGACAAGGCATACAGTAGTGAGAAATAAGAGGCCAAGAGGCCAGAATATGCAAGCGATCCCTGCTCCCTTTCCCTACCTGGGCTGCCCCCCCACCCCCTGTACATCCATCCATTAACACACACTAAATCCCCTGGCTTTTCAAAGCCTGGACCTCCCACCTCTCCTGCCCCTCAGTAATTAAATCCCTGCCAGTTAAAAAACCAGAGAGAACAGGTGTGTTTCACACTTGGTTTCACTTTCTTGCAAGGTGCCAGACGGGAAGCCCCAAAGACCACAGACTCCTTTGTGCATTTAACAGCATCAGTTGGTAGCCAGACTGTCCCTCAGCCTGTTGACCAGCAAGGGCAGTGGAGCCTCATCGCTCCTGCTAATTCCTCTACTTCAAGGCTTGGCATAGTGAGAGAATCCCCAAATGGAAGGTGGCATCCTGAGGGCACTGCTCTGCCCTAGGACCACTCATTCATTCATTCATTCAGTCAATTAACACCATTCACTGAGCAATCTGGATAAGAAATGGTTCTGTCTCCTGAGAGATTACAGATGAGGAAAGGAGACCCAAACACAGTTTAATATGCTGTAGGAAGTGTAGCAATAAAGACATTTATTTGCAATTTATGTATTTATCGATTGATATATAGATTATAAGTATATATAAATGTGTATAGTGCTTATTGTGTGTCAAGTTCTGTTCCAAACCTGCACAATATTAACTCATTTCATCCATGTAACAACTCTAGCAGGTCAAATAGGTATTGCCATTATCCCTATTTTTAAAACAGAGGTATTAAAAGTTCAAGTAACTTTCCCAAGTTCAACCCAATTAGTCATGGAACTGGGATTTGAAGGCAGACAGTTTAGCTCCCAAGTCCATGATCTTGATCTCGCTTGAATGCTGCAGAGAACACTTTGCTGTTTGATCCAGAGAAGTGATTCCCAAAGTGGAAAGGCCTGCCAGATAGAAGCTATCATCTACTGAACACTTATTCTGTGCCTGGTTTTGTTCTAAGAGATTGACACAGGTTTTCTGTTTTTATTCATAATAATTCTTTGGAGAACTATTTATCAACCCATTTTTACATATCAGGAGAATGAGGCTTGGGCAAGATTAGAAACTTGCCCATAATTCAGAGCCACTAAGTGATAAAACTGTACTTGGATCAGACAACCTGACTCTATATCAAAAGTCTTAAAAGGCATGGAGGCCTCTGAGAGACACATCTGAAGACAGAAGTTCCTTGGCACCCCTAAATTTAACCATATAGGCAAGAGTGTACCTTTGTTTTCCTGATGGCATTGCACCCAATGAGCTCTAGCCCCAGATCTTCCCCTCTATTCTTCCCCCAAAGTAAAAGCACACACAGGTTCTAGGCATTTCTGGCATTCAAATAGAAAGGGGCTCATGGATATTAATTCTGTGGAGCCCAGACCTCAGGTAGCCACCCATATCCCTTAGTCCAACTCCAAACTGTCCTTATTCATCAAAAATAAACAAAAGGCCCAAATCAGGGCTGTCCTGGCTGCAGGGGTGAGTAGGAGGTGAGATCCAGCCTGGCTCTGATCAAGGCTCAGCTGCCTCAGCTCATGGGAGAAGTCTTTCAGCAACTGCCCTTGAAGGGGCACAGTTTTCTGATTCACACAAAGACCCCACATGTGCCAGCCACTGTGCTGGAGGCAGACGTGCCTTTGAGTGTGAGGCCAGGATATGACCAAAGCTGCTCTCAGGAGTTGAAATAATAAACCAATGTTTCCTGACAACTTCTCTGGCCTTAGCTGACCTCCTCCCCCAAGCCAGCTAATCCCAGCCTCATTACTGGGTGTGGGTTTCCTTGTTCACCTGGCAGGAGAGCAATGCTCCAAACAAGAGGAGGGGCTAACCTCCGAGAAAGGAGGCTTTGTCGGGAGTCCCTGTCAGCAGACATCTGGGGAGGCAGCACCACACCACTTAGGGAAGATGAATGAGGGGCACCTAAGTAAGGTGGGAAGGACTGCTTGAAAAATATAAAGGGAACAAGGATTTAGGGGGTAGCACTCAAGTCTCCCTATGATTCTTTGAGGTTGCGAGCAGGAAAAAAATGTTGTAAAAGCAGCAAAGTGCTATGGAATAGTAAGTTCTCAACCCTCTCAGACTGTCTTAGAATAACAGAGGCTGTGTGGCTTCTAAACAACAGGCACTTATTTCTCATCATTTGGTGGCTAGGACTTCCAAGATCAAGACACTGGCAGAGTCAGTGTCTGGGGTAACTCTGGGGTGAGCCTGCTTCATCACATTCTTCCTGTGTTCTCACACGGCTGGAGAGGTGTGTGCTTCATTCATAAGGGCACTAATTCCATTCATAGGGCCCCGCCCTCATGGCCTCATCTCCTTCTAGAGGCCTCCTTCCTCTTAATGTCGTCACACTGGCTTTGTCATATGAATTTGCAGGGAGTAGGGGGCACAAACATTCAGTGTACAGTAAACCCAAAGTCTGTTTTTAATATGAATATCATGGAATTCCTCCTTTATTATCTCAAAATGTATGACTAATATAACCACCATCACACATCATTTTTAAAAAGTTAATAATACCCTAACTATAATATAAGAGATACAAATATAAGAAAAGTAATTTATAATAAAGTAACATGTATTTCAGTCCACAAATGCTTAGGCACTACTACACCAAAATGGGATGAAATTATCAGACACTTGTATCTTTATGCAGAAACACTATAAATGCCGGATCACAAGGCTGAGTTGGGTTGGTGACTTGTATGCCATGAGGGTGTACATCGGTAATGCAACTTATGAAAATGGTAAGCAATTCTTGTTCCCAATCAAGATACAATTGTCCCTTGCTTCATGCGACTGTGACATTCCTGGAACAATAAGCATATGTTAACATCATGCCCCAAAGGCTCTGTGTTTGCAGGTACAACCAAGTTAGTTTGGGGATTCGTGAGGAGAACCGTGTTTTTCACCTACTTACACGTCTGGAGTGAGGTTTGTGTGGGCATGTCCTATGCCTTCCCAGCTCCCTCCATCATTAAGACAACTAAAGACACCTCACATGTGTCCAAATCCCTCCCAGGGCTGGTTCCACCTTGCACTGCAATAATAGTATAGGGCTTACTGTGGGAACCAAATAATGCTTAGAAGAGATCAGTCTCCATACACCTGTTAAGTTATTCAATGAACATTTACAAAACACTTGCTTTGAGTAAGGAAGTTATCCATTTATTTAGCAAGTATTTATTGAGTGTATGTTAAAAGTAGGGGTTATCTCAAGATGTATAAGGCTTGCTCCTTTCTCTCAAGGGCCTTGTAGTTGTATATTCAAGGTAAGTGCAAATATAAAAATCACATTTTGATTAAATGATACATTTGGTACATGATAAAAACCATAGCACTCGGTCTTGACCCTTCCCTCCCCACTCCCACCCTTTTCTCGGCCCTGAGCTCCTAAAGCCCTTGGAATCTCTTAAATGATACATACATTTTGTACTTTAATGAGATGACAGGTGGCTGGGGTCCTGGACAGGCTCAGGGTAGGGGCTGGGTGCCAGGGGAGCCAGAGCCCCATAAACAGAGGGCTGGAACTTTGAGGCCCACCTCTGACCTCCATGGAGGGGAAAAGGGCTGGAGGTTGGGCTCAATCACCAGTGGCTAAGGATTTAAACAATCATGCCTAGATAATAAAACCCCCATAAAAACTAAACAATGGGATCCCAAGAGCTTCTGCACAGGTGACCACATGGAGGTGCTGGGATGCTGGTCCGCCCAGAGAAGGCATGGAAGCTCTATGCCCCTTCCCACACCTGGCTCTATTAATCTCTGCCATCTGGTTGTTCCTGAGTTGTATCCTTTTATGATACACCAGTAACCTAGTACGCAAACTCTTTTTCCTGAGTTCTGTGAGCCATTCTAGCAAATTATCAAACCCAAGGGAAAGGTCATGGGAATTCTGGATTTATAGCTGGTTGGTCAGAAGCATAGATGACAACTTGGACTTGCAATTGACACCTGAAGTCTTGTGGGACTGAGCCCTTAACCTGCGGGGTCTGTGCTCACCACACAGTTAGTGTCAGTCAAATGTATGACACCCACTCAGCATCCACCTGTAGCTGGAGAATTGCTTGGTGTGGAAAACCCACACACCAGAAGCGTTGGGAGTAGTGATGTAAAGAGGAGATAGTAGTTAACGTAATAATTTACTATAAAAAGTGAAGAAGCACAAACATGTGTATTATTGATATTTGCTATCACACTGCATGGAAAACACAGAGATGTCAACTTCCAGTGGCCAGGGTCCCCAGTTCTCCACCAAGTCACAAGGAATGAGATCTCTTGTGTACCTTCTCACATATACAGTAGCGTGCATATACTCACATATCTTTCAGACACTTGAAGGCTTCCACTGTTCTGTGTCTGGAGGAAGTTAAAAAAAAAAACCTGTGGTCTCTGAAGCTGTGACCTTAGCTGCCCTGGAGGGGACAGGAAAGCAGAAATACAGCTGGCTCAGGCTGCCTAGAAGGCTCAAGAGGAGGAAAAATACTCTGTCTTCCTTGTATCTTAGAAGGCTTGGGACAGAAAGATGGTACAGAAAGAACATGGAGTATTAGTAGAAGAAAAGCTTCAGTTCCCCTAAGAAATCTTGCCAGGCACCCTCTCCACTTGCAGGCAGAACTGACCCCTCTTGTTTTTGTCACACAATACCCAGAGCAGTGCCTAAATACGGTTACACTTCTTTTTCTATACATCTGACTCCTCAGTCTAAGTTATGAGGTATTTGGAGGCTCTGTTTTTTCCATTATTTTAGCCCCAGGACCTGGTGGAGAACCTGGAAGCAGCACAGAACAGGTTTTCGTTGGAGAAAAGGAAAGCATGGAGAGAGCGCAAGAGAGGGCCAGAGCAAACACCTTTCCCTGTGCCCTGCCTCAGGCCTCCCTAGATGTCCTAACATGATGAAAAGAGGATTACCATCAGCAACTGTCTGCCTAATGAGCTCAGGGGCAAGGAGGGGCAAGAATGATAGAAGACAGACAGATATTAGACAGATGATAGATGAAAGGCTCTCATTCTGGAATTGGAAGTAAAAGTGAGTTTAAATGCAAATTCCTGATTGAAACAAACATTGCCATGACAGAGTTTAGGACAAAGTACAAATGGTGATAGTAGAGTCTTATTTTGAAAGGTTATGGGACAGACAGTCTATTTGCTGGGGAAGATGATTCTGAAGAGGCAAATGTTCTGAGAAAAGGAAGCCAGGCCCCTAGAACCAAACTCTGCCAATTGTGCCCCCCTCTGTGCTCACAGGGGCTGGCTGCCAGCACAGCTGGCCGGACTGGGCCCCCAAGGGCCCTGCACCATACCCACCTTCCCAGGCTTCTGCCCCCGGCAGATAATAAACTGTTCATGAGGCATTTTTATGCAGTTGCTTAAAAAGACAGTGCTGAGTGACCCTGGGAAGGCTGCATAAACCCCGGCATGTAGGAATCTTGAGATAAGCTTTCCATTTTACTGAGCACTGCTCAGGCGCTTCCTAGAATATTGTGTTTGAGCCCTGTAATTAAAGAGGGAAAGGAGGACTGGGAGAAGTTCCGAGAAGAATTGTGAGGATATTAAAGGGTTCGAAACAAAAAATCTTACAAAAAAATAGGTTGAAAGAACTGGGATTATTTAGACTGAAGGACAGAAGGTCAAGGAGCAGAATAACAGTAATCCTCAAGTACATTCATTCTGGTGTCAGGGAGCAGGGCTAATTCCTCCCTAATACAATAGCCATTTGGGGCCTGACTGCCCTCTCTGTTGGAACTTGTTAGCAAATGACAGAATTCAGCAAAATAAAGATCTGGGTGGTCAGGTTGCCCCAGTGTGCCCTACTGGCCCGGATTTTGATCATTTCTCTTTTGCAGGGCCTCGGGGACCCAGGGTATGCATGAAGCCTGGGAGGAGGCTCAATTCTTTCTAGACAGTGTAAACTCGATAGCATCACTCTGAAAATGTCAGTGTAAGCCAAAGAAATATCCCCCACCAGGTTTATTTATCCATTAAACAAAAGTTTACTATTTTTCCCAGTGTAAAAGTAATACACACTCTTTAAGGAAATCAGTTGCTTCCTAAATAAAAGCAAATCCAGATCTTCAGAGTTGCCAATAGATGGAGAACAGTGTGTGGTGGGGGGTGGGAGGGGCGCGGCCGGGGGATACGGAGGAGGTGAGGACAGTAGTAAGTGGGAGAGTGGCTAGGACATGAATACGAGGCTTTACCAAGGTCTTGGGATAATCAAGAAACGTGGCTTAGCAGGTTTACATGGCAGTTTCCTAACCTGCAGCCTAGGAAGCTGCCTTCTGCCTGGATCCCACGGCAGCGGTCGGGAGTGAGGAAGCCTGTGCTCCTATAATAACGTCAGCCTCAGGATGGGAGTCAGCCAACCAGCCCTTCCCAAATCTCTTTCCCAGCACTCCCACTATTTCCCATCTTAGAGAACCTGGAATCAATTCTATTAAGGAAGCATACAGATATCAAAATTATTGAGGAACCAGAGCGAGGGGCAGGGAACCTTCCCCAGTCCACCGTACAAAGACATTCATAGTGGCTTATTTCTATATAGTACATTTCCGATTTTTCTACTTTGTTTTATAGTACTTAATCTGATGACACAGGTATGTGTACATGATTTTACAACTTCTTCTGTCTGTTTTGGCTAAATTAAACTAATTTAAATGGCACATATATTATGAAATCCATTTTTATAAATATGCATGGATATGCATACTTACACTAAAGAGACTGGGAAGAATTGAACCAAAATGTAACTACAGTTATTTATAGTTGTGGGATTATAAACTATTTTATTTTTGATATAATTATTTGCATTCTCCACAATTAATATGCTTCACTTTTGTAAAAAGAAGAAACACATATTATATAATTATAAGAAAAAACTTTCCCATATTACTATGAACTCTGACCACACCATTTCTAATGGCTATCTGGTCAAGGATGTGGTTGGTATTTCATTTAATTATTCCTCCCCACATTACCGAAGTTAGGTTGTCTCAGGAAAGGATGTATCCTCAATAGGATTGTTTCCTTAAGACAGATTCCCCCAAGCTAAACCACCGAATCCCCGGTAGGCTGCTGACAGCCCACTCTCCCTGATGACTCACAGGCTCTGCTTCTGGTTTCCCTGTCTTTCGCTCATATTTTTTTCTATTTCTTTCTTTATCTCCTGCTGGATTTCAGGCTCACATGCTTTCCTTGTCCCTACCTTCCTGTAGTATTGATCTGTGGCCCTTCCTGTCCCATTTCTCTCCCTATTTCCCTTGCGGATGCCTTAAGGCACCCGGTGTTACGGTTTTTCCACAGGCGTGCTTCCTTCCAGCTCCTGCCAATGAGATGACACTATTATTAGCTTCCAAACCTCCATTTCCCTCTTCTTGAAATTTAGGACACAAGAAAGCAGTAACAAGCATGCTAAAGTGTCAGGACCATGGCATCTGCCCTGAGGGGTTGTCACAAACAATAAATGCTTACTCTGCCAACACCATGAATAGCCTTACAAAAATGAAAACACCTAAGGTCATTTACACACGTTTGAAGATATTTCTTTGATGGCTTGAATACAGTATACTGTCTGCCATGCCTGTCTAGATAGGCAACCATGAAAGATGGTGGTTATTTTTAAATTTCTCCACTGCATGTGATTTATGGACTAATTACACACTGTTAGAGATGTGAAGACTATTTTTCCTTTCACTTATTTTCTGAAAACATGAATGTAATATGTTCTAGTATGTTCCAATGTGTTCCAGTTTGTTCCAAATGTGGTCCAATATGAGTGTAAGCATTGGGACCTCGACTCATAGAGATCTCCCTCCGCTCAAAGCTCACAATTGAGGCCAGGGTCCCTGGCTTTCTTAGTGTTGTGCTGTTGTTCATTTCACGTAATATCCCCCATTCCTTGCATTTCCCATCTTCGTCTCACAACCTGTTTGTGGGATTATTACTTTGGTTGTATTTATAGAATTTCAGAGCTATCAAAGACTTCTTTTAAATTGAGGTGAAATTCATGTAACATGAAATTAACCATCTTAAAATGAACAAGTCAGTGGCATGTAGTACATTCACAATATCAGGCAACCACCATCCTAGCTTGTTCCAAAACCTTTTCATCATCCCAAAAGGAAAGTTCATACTAATTAAGCAGGTATTCCAGCTTTATCCCTTCCCACAGGCTCCTGGCAACTACAAATCTGCTTTCTGTCTCTGTGGATTTATCTGTTCTGGATGTTTCATATAAATGGAGTCACAAAATATACGACCTTTTGGGTCATGCTCCTTTCACTTAACATAATATTTTCAAGGTTCATTCATGCAATAGTATGCATTAGTACTTATTCCTTTTTATTTCTGAATAATATTCCATTGTGTGCATATATACTTATTTGCTGTTAGGGGATGACTATCCCTTGATAAACATTTGGGTTGCCTCAACGTTTTGGCTGTTGTGAATAATGCTGCTATGAACATGTATGTACAAACTCTGAGTAACCGTTTTTAGTTCTTTTGTCAAATTGCTGGGTCATGTGCTAATTCTCTGTTTAACTTTTTGAGGAACTGCCAAATTGTTTTGCCTAGCAGCAAAACCACTTTACATTCCTATCAGTGTACAGGGTTCCAGTTTCTCCACATTCTCAATAATGCTTGTTTTTCTTTTTAAGATTATTATTATTATAACCATCCTAGTAGGTATGAAATGGTATCTCTTTGTGGTTTTGATTTGCATTCCCCTAGTGATTAATCACATTGAGCATCTTTTCACATGCTTACAGCCAACTGGATTATCTTCTTTGGGGAAATGGCTATCCAGGTCTTTTGCCTATTTTTGGATTGTTTATTTGTTGTTGAATTGTAATAGTTCTTGACATATTCTAGGTACTAAACATCTATCAAATATGTGATTTGTAAATACTTTCTCCTACTTTGTAGGTGTCTTTCCATTTCCTTGATAATATTCTTCCATGAACAAACATTATTAATTTTAATGAAGTCCAATTTATCTGTTTTGTTGTTGTTGATCCTTATACTTTTGGTGTCATATTTTAAAAACCATTGCTAAATCCAAGTTTGGAAGATTTGTTCCTATGTTTTCTTCTAAGAGTTTTATGGTTTTACATCTTTAGCTCTTATATTTAGGTGGTTTATTTATTTTTAGTTAGATTTTTATATGTGGTGTGAGGTAGGGGTTCCAACTTCATTCTTTTCCATATCAAGAATTTTTAAAGTAGTTTGATCCAAATCATTCATTTTAAAAATAAGAAAATAGGCTTTGGGAGGTGAAGGGACAAAGCAAGTTTGTGGCAGAAACAAGGCTGAGGCTCCCAAAGCCTGACACCAAGTCTACCGCATCACACTGCCTCTGTTTTTACTGTCCCAGGTCAGGTCAGAGGCCCTTGCCATATTCACTCTTTGGAGCAGTGACCATGTGCTCTTTGGAACAATCCCCCAAATTAGGTTTCCTGAGCATGAACATTTGCAACAATTTTAAAGGTAATTTTATAAAGAGAATGTGCATACGACATGTATCAACCTTGTGGTATCTAAGTCTAAATACTATTTTTTAGAGGTGTTACACATGAATCAACTTTTAATGTCATATATTCTTGAATCACATGGTAAATAGTTTATCTTTTCTGTAATTGGTCTTGAGCAAATGCAAGTTAAATTGTCCCTAAGAAAATTCTCATGTAGATTTGGATACATGAAACTAAATAAAATATATTGGAAAAATACAGATTCTTTTGGTGAGGGGAGACCCATAGAACCTTATACAGGACCTTTAGAGCAGACACCTTTGGTACCCCACCTTTTCCTCTAGACACTGTTGTAGTAACCTGCTTTCCACAGGTGTAACCTGAAAGCACTCTGCCTCACCTGTACTAGGGATACCTTGCTTTCTACCCTGAAATGTATCTGATGCTCGTGCAGGAGACCTGCAGGCATGTATCTAGTATTCCAGATGCATATATCTGGAAGTGCAAGAGAATTAACACTCTAAGGGGCAACCACTGACCAAAGGGTTGAGGAGGGGAGTGCAGCCGATGGTAGATAAAAGCTCCTCTTCTATGCCTTGAGAGAAAAATCTGCACTATATTCTACATAGCTCTGTAGAGGTTCTCAATGGGACTTGGGTCCAGCTGCCTGCAGCAGTGTCCAGCTCAATCACACATCTTTATGTTGTTTTCCCTCTCTTACTGTGACATTATTTCCAGTCCCCCATTCCTATTTCCTGGGATCATTTCCTAAGATAAACTCTCTGCATGAAGCCCTTATCTCTGGCTTTATTTTCCTGGGGGAAATCCAGGTTGAGACATGCTCAGGGTAGGCACTGTTATTATCCCCATTTGGCAGATGAGGACACATAGGTTCAGAGAGTTTTCAAATTTCTCTTGCACACATAGCTGACAAATGACTGTAACTCCAGCAGGGGTGGGGGGCAGGGGGATTCCCAGGGCAAAGTGAGAAATAAAGTTTAAGAAACCCATTTACTGCTTGCAAGCAGCAGTCCTGTGTCTCTCTCCAACCTGCTGCCTCAGCAGAGCAAAAATACTCCACCTCTTGGGTCCCTCGCTGGCCCTTATATTTACCCATTGATATGGAGATGGCTACTTCTCTCCACCCCTTGGAAACATCTATTGATATGGAGTTGCACTTAAGCCAGGTGAGAGATTCTGGAAATATTGCAATTTTACCCACAATGACAAAGCAAAGAATTCTGTGCATCTGATTCTAGACCCCAAGTGGTAACATTACACTCTACTCTCTCCAATTATGATTGATATATATGCCTCTCCCATTGTCTCACTGTCTCAGAAAACAAGTCTCTGCAGATTCATGTTAAGTTCAATGACTTCTTTGTGCCCAGTTTCCCCAGCCTCTTCTATCTTTCATGGGCTCTAATTTCCAACTTCAGAAGGACCAAATTCAAAAGCCTCCTGCCGCTACCTGGTATTATTAAATAATGGCCAACATTCATTGAGTTCTTCTTATGCACTAAGAATCATCCTAAGTCTTTTACATGTAACCAGCTCACTTAATTCTCACTACAACCCTGTGAAGTAGGCACTGCTGTTATTCCATGTTATCAGTGAGGAAACTGAGGCACATGGAACTAAGCAGCTTGCCAAAGACACACACTTTTAAGAAATGGAGCCAGTCTTGTAAGGTTGGCAGTATGACTCCAGAGCCAGAGCTCTTAGCTACTGCCTCCAGGAGAACGTAGATGAATGAGGCTGCTGGCTAGAGGTAATAGGGAACGGTGGGTATTGTGGCAAACCAGGGTATACATACTACTGGGACTGGGAGTGAGAATGAGTAATATGCTACAGCTGATGGTTGACTAGAGGCAATTCCAGTCTTTTAACTGTTCAAGGAATTCAAAAATTCAAATGTTATATAGTCTTCTAATTTGTTTAAGACTTTTGAGTAATTCACATTTAAATTACTCTAAGTAGGCCAAATAGATATATACATCAAGTTTAGCTCCCTGGATTCCAGTTTACAAACTCTAATTAGCTATTTGTAATTTAGCACTTTGAGTTCCATCTTTTTGCAAAAAAAAGGTATCATCACAAAGGACTGGCATTAGAGTCTCTAACTTCGGAAAAGATAAGATTAGTCAAGAAGAGTGATCTAGTGGGATTACTTTAATTGTCATAAGCCACCTGGAACAATTGCTTCTAATAGAGGCAGCCAACTGGATATCACATTTTGATGAAATGTTTGGCTGCAGAGATGGATGCTATCTTATGAACCCATAAGTTCTTAGTACTGGAACAAACATGAAGTGTTCTACACTGGTTATAAATCTAGTCCTTACATTGTACAGATGGACAAAACGTTGTTTATTTTATAAACCAATACTTCATTCTGATTAGCAAAGTCATATATTATGTTCAATTTAGAAAATGTGGAAAATACAAAAAACAAAGTCAAGAATTAATATTCATTCATAATTCTCCTGTTCAGAGATTTTATCAATATTTGGGTATGTTTTCTTCCAGTCTTTTTTTCTAAACATAGAATAATTTCTATAGATAGGTCTCAAAGGAATTTGAGGCTTTGAAAGAATTTGATTATAGTATATATATAGACTCAAATCGACGAAGTTCAATTCTGCCTGGTCCCAAGCCATTTAAAGTGATTTTCATGTTCTCACATCAGTATAGCATAAGCATTTTCAGATTGCTTGAAATGGCATGTTTTCCCATGACTTTTCCCTTGCTTTCAGTTTTATAACATTGCTTTTTATCACTGAATTCATTTTTTCATATATGTTTTTAAATTAAAATAAACTTTGTGACTTTCTTTTGAGAATTTCTTGACAACCATAAATTACATTTGTGGCTATGCAAAATAAAAGTAATTTAGAAAGAGTCCAAGACTGGGAATCTTTCCCATAAAACATAATAAAAACAAGTGAAGCTTTTTTCCAGTGCATAAAAGCACTTCCAGAAAGTAAAGCATTGTGTAGAGAGATGTTAATCCTCTCAAACCACCCAAATATTGTAAGTATTGATGAGGTAATAACTAATTTACTAAGTAAGAACTTAGCAGCTGAAGATTCCAGATAGCCCTCTAGTAAATGCTATATTTGTTACCCTAATCCATTTCCCTCTTTCTCTTTCCTAACAGGACCCTAATTCTTGATCAGATATTCACCTGACCCTATTTATTCTAAGCCAATCTCCTGTTAGCTCTTATTGATCCAGGGATGGGTGTGAGACCTATGGTGGCTCAATCAGATGGAAGGGAGGATTTTATTTCATGACTGGGGAAAGGTTTCTCTCACTCCTGCAGCGCCTAAACAAAGGAACAAGTGCCCCACATTTGCCATTGGCAATGAAATTGTAACCAAGAGTGACATTGCCTTACACTAAAACCAAAACAAAAGACAGCAGAGTGGAAATGCACACAGTTTGGTCCTTGAGATTCCATGGAACCTCAGAATATACTGTATCTCAGGCCTGTCCAGCTATGGACTCCCAGTTTTGCAAGATAGCACCTTTTGTTTTAGTCCATTTGCATCAGTACTTTCTGTTACTTGCAGCCAAAAACATCCTAAAAGGAACAAGCTGTACAGGGTTCAGATTCTTCCCAAGTTTCAAGATGCTATAAAATGGCCCTAAGTTATCCAGAATTTAAATGGACTGAAACTGTTGTGTATTTTTGCTATTGGTACAGAAAAGCAAATCATGATAAAATACATAGTAGGAATTTAGTTTTAAGAAATTCAGCAGACCAACAGGGTAAATTTTACATATAGAAATCATAGCTCAATAAACCTGACTCTAAAAATAAATAAAATTTAAAATATCAGCACCAACAAAAAATTTCTGTGTAATAGGATTGTGTTTAAGTACTTAATAATGGCATCATGCTCGTTCTCTTTCAATTCTGCCATCCTTAGTATGCTTGATTCAGCTTCTTGGGCTGGGCAGGACCTATATTTCCCAAAGCAAGGGAAATTGAACAAATGAAGGGTGTGCTAGCTAGGGTCAAGGGAGAGGGGAGGCATGGCTTTTATGTAGGCAAGGGAGGCTATCGACCACAGTCAATCCTGAGTTTATTGTGCATTCATTCCAATTTCCTAAATCTTCTATTCTTACATCTCCAGACACATTAAGTTGAATACAACTGTTATTGTCATCATATAAAAACCTTAAAACACACATTAAGAAACTAAGGAAGTAATGCAATTAAAAGAGGAATCGTTTAAAATCATGGAATCCCAGAAAATCACATTGATTTTTTTGTTATATATCAAAAAGCTGACACACACTAAGCCTAGAGTCACCTAAAATTATGGGGGTCTTTTTAAATGAAAGTTACTGTTACTTCATGATTCCACTCAAATCTTTGTTTAACCATTTCAAAAGTCCAAATTTCTATTGACGAGATTCATTAGTTAATTAATTAGCATTTGCAACTCCCCGAAATACCCAGAACACAGACAAAATCTTACTTATTTAACTAAGTTACAGAAATTAAGAATAAACCTGAAAGCAACATGGGCCAGTCTCAAAAACACAATGTGGAGTGAAAGAGGTCTGACACATGTGTAATATATATCCAATCTTTGAAATCCAAGAATAGACAAAATTCATTTACCATGATACATAATCAGAACAGTTGTAGAGCAGGGGAGATTGACTGCAAAGGGACAATGGGACTTTCTGGGAAGATGGACATATTCTGTTTTATTTTGGGTGCTGTACACAATTATCAAAAAGTCATCAAACTGAACACTTAAGATCTCTGCATTTTAATTGATGTTAATTATGTTTCAGTAAAAATCATTAAAAGTAAATAATACATTTGTACACTGAGGGACTACCTAAATGTCCATCAAGAGGTGACACAAATTATGGCATGTAATATGCCATATTATTTAAAAACTGGAATAGTATGCAGCTTTTATAAAGGATGAGACAGATCTCACCATACTGAAATAAGATGATCTCCAAAATAAGTCTTTCAGTTAAAAAATTAAGATCTAAATTAGTATGTAGGATCTGTTGTCATTTGTACATGTTTGCACATGTAGAGAACTACTCTGGACAGACACACAAGGCACCAGTTAGTAACAGTGGTTATCTCTGGGGAGAGAGGCCATAGGGTGGAAAGAGTATGTAAAATGAAAGAGGGTGAAAGACCAATTTTCATTGTATATATATTTTTGGAGAAAAAAACAATGTTAATTTCTTATTTTGAGGTACAGTTTAGTTGTAATTACAAGAGTTTAAATTACTCATACAGACCATTGTTGGAGGTTAAAATAATCCTTGGATAGCAGCAGCCAGATGTAAGAGAGATATGCTGGAATTCTCTGTTGGGTTGGGTCCTACCATGGAAAATTTGATAAGTACTGTGTCCAGAGCTGAATGAAGTTTTTCTTCACCATTTGTGAAGAAAATTTCTTCACCAGGTGATATAAATATCATTCCAGGTAAAAGTTACTGGTCTTCTGGTGACCCCTCCTGATTCACTTTCTGGGTGAACTGCTGACCTTGATTATCACTTTTGAAATAGGATATGCATCACAAGGACTCACTTCACTGTATATTTTTGAGCTATATATTACCTACTTAAGAGTAAAGATACAAAGCAAGGACTAAGAAGCGGGAAAAGCTACTTGGCAGTAATCAAAGTAATCCACAGGTTAACTTGGAGAGAACCTCCTCCATGTGGCCTGCCAATCAACCTTCCTCAGGACGGCACCCCGCTGAGCCATCCACACTTCTCGGCTGGCACTCCCTGTACCCTCCCTGAGATCTGGATTAACTTTCTCTATGCATATGGCTTATCTTGATGGCTAGACTGTAAATGACCTTGAGAGTAGGTACCTAGTTTTATACTTTTTAGAGGGACTTACCATCCCCCACAAATAGTTGGTTCCTGGATAACTTTATATATTGATGTGACTCACTTTAAAAATATTTTGTCCTAGTAAGAACAAATGTTGGCGAGGATGTGGAGAAAGGGGCACCCTCCTACACTGCTGGTGGGAATGTAAACCAGTTCAACCATTGTGGAAAGCAGTATGGAGGTTCCTCAAAAAACTAAAAATAGAAATACCATTTGACCCAGGAATTCCACTACTAGGAATTTACCCTAAGAATGCAGGAGCCCAGTTTGAAAAAGACATATGCACCCCTGTGTTTATTATAGCATTATTTACAATAGCCAAGAAATGGAAGCAACCTAAGTGTCCATCAGTAAATGAATGGATAAAAAAGATGTGATACATATACACAATGGAATATTGTTCAGCCATAAGAAGAAAACAAATCCTACCATTTGCAACAACATGGATGGAGCTAGAGGGTATTATGATCAGTAAAATAAGCCAGGCAGAGAAAGACAAGTATCAAACGATTACACTCCTCTGTGGAGTATAAGAACAAAGCAAAAACTGGAGGAACAAATCATCAGCAGACTCACAGAACCCAAGAATGGACTACCAGTTACCAAAGGGAAAGGGACTGGGGAGGGTGGGTGGGAAGGGAGGGATAAGGGGAATAAGGGGCATTATGATTAGCACACATAATGTAGATGGGAGGACACAGGAGAGGCAGTATATACAGAGAAGACAAGTAATGATTCTATGGCATCTTACTGCACTGATGGACAGTGACTGTAATTGGGTATTTGGGGGGGACTTGATAATAGGGGGAGTCTAGTAACCATAATGTTGTTCAAGTAATTGTGCATTAACAATATCAAAGAAAAATGTTGTTCCCAAAGTTTATAAGTAATATATGTGTAAATAAAATCCTAATATAAGTGTTTCAGGGGCTCGTTATTTAAAATGGTGTACCTCACTGTTTCTTTTCATAGCTATAATACTCCTATCGGTAACACTGTAATATTTTAGTGATATGAATAATCATAGTATAATTAATCTGTTGCCTAAATTCAAAAGTCTAGGTCAAAAATTTCCTAAGCAATACTCACCTGTGCTTGGATTAATACCAAAATGATTTTTCTGGGTCATACACTTAAATCCTAACTTACTTTCCCTTTTTATTTTTATTATTGGATAAGGGTGGATGCAATTATTAAGGGGAAAGGAGACAGGATTATAAAAGACAAAGGCATAATCCTAGAATATTGGAAAAATGGAGGCCCTGGAGCTTTGTATAAAAATGAAGGGAAGAGCAAGTCTGTCTCTGGGAGGAAAGGGGTCCCCTACTCAGGAGGCAGAGGAGGTGAGTGGGCTGGGCGGCTGGGGAGGGGAGGCAGGGAGGGACAGACACCATGTGAACCGAAAGTCGATTGAAATTAGGAGAAAAGACTGAGAAGACATTTGAGAATTGGGCTAGGTCAGGGATGAGCTGATTGTTCATTTCCTGGAATCTTGAATTTGTGGTTTTCCCTCAAATAAGACACATATTTACCTGGAAAACCACGGGCAACAGTGGTCCCACTGAGGCAAAGGGCCCCATCTACACTGTCTCTGCCCAGAACAAATGCAACATGCTTGTGAAGTCCACCATGTAGAAGTTGGCTCCTCTATGATTTTGGTCTTGTTTTGTTTTTTGAAAGGCAGATTTTTTGCTTCTTTTTGTTTTCTTGTTTGTTTATTGCACATGTACTTTGGAGAACTGGCCCCAGGGCAAACAATTTCTTCGACCCCTGTGACTGCTCATAAGGAAGTAGCTTCCCCTGGATGGCTGTCATCCCCAGCTTGCAAAGCTGCCCCACCTCCACCTAGCTCTCTGGTACCAACACAGCATTAAGGGAAGTGGGAGGGAGAGGAGCCACGGCTTTCTACCTTGCTCGTTGTCACTCGCCCCTCCTTGGACTGTGAGCTACATGCAGTAGGATTGTCCTCTGTTTTGTACACTACCACACATATTCCTAGCACCTAGCACAGTGCCCACTACAGAGAGGACACTCAGTAAATATTTGTTGAATAAATGAATACATTTGCTGTGAGTCTGTCATCTTACTTTCTAATAGGAATGGCCGAATTCAGAGGACAGACAGAGGGACAGTATCAAGCACTGTGCTATGCTCGTCATGTAAGATATATAGTTGGAACTGACCTAAGCCAATTCGCCATTCCACGGTCACTGGTGATTCTGGTACAGTCACCCCGGCCACTGAGATGGATAAGAGGAATCAATTCCCGCTTCACAAACCTCCAACATACCAAGTAGTAAGATGGTGTGTTATAATGAAAGCATATCCGGGCCATCTTCTTATGGAAGTCTCAACTTTTACTAGTAGGCAGGCACAGACACAGCCATACAGCCTGTCCTTGTTAAGCGTAGAGCAGCCGCACTCCTTGTCCTCAGGCCTTCTGACTGTCCCTCAAAGGCATGAGAAGCTCCCTCAAAAGCTTTGTGACATTCTGACTGGTGGATCAGCCAACCCTCTGAATGTATGGTGGGGCCGAGACCTTTGTGAACCGAGAGGCACCCAGAAGCCCAAACAGAGCTGCAGGTCTGAGGCTACCAGGATTCTCACTCTCCACTAGGTAAGGCCCTGCAGGCTGTTACAACTTTCTACCAAACTTGTTTCTTAAACAACACTAATTGCCACCAATGGAAGAAAATTGCATTACATCCTTAACACTAGTTCATGAACTTTCTGGTGTGTATTTTGCTAATGATACTTGAAATTCTTAAATTGCCACCTCTGAGGTGGGGATTCCTGATTAAGTTCTTCAAACACTAAATAACCACCCTCAACCCCTTCCTCTCTCCCTCCCTCCCTCCACCCATTGCAGGAAAAAGTTAATTTACACACAGAGATAGGGTTACTCTGAACTACTGTAGATTACTGCATACACCATTTGATTCTCACAACGTTTCCCAAGAGAAAGAAGAGCAAATGCCCAGAAAGCACTTACAACCTGTTCAGCCTGCTCGAGGAGCTGTACACTCATTTAGCCTTCACAGCAACCCCGCTGTTATTTTCCTGATTTTACCGATGAGGAAGCTACAGCCCAGAGAAGGGAAGTAACACTTCCAGGGTCATTCAGCTGACAGGGGTCAGGGCCAAGAGTCAAACCCGATGTTGAGTTTCTGCACCCACACTCTTAACCACTATATTCTGATAGATTTCATTCTGAAAATATGAATTATTAGAATAATACAGTATTCAGAGTCCTCAACATTTTTTTTATACCTTTTATGTTTTGAAGGTGAATGTGTTAGCTGACAACTACCACAGAAATTTCAGGCATTGAGGGACAGTTTGAGCAAATTAGTGCATGGACGCCGACCCAGGGATTATAAAAATATCCTGCAGATCACATTATCTTTCTCATCCCCAAAGGAAATTTGATTTTGAGTCTCTGAGGAAGAAGTGATATTCTTGCAATTCCTTTACCACATTTTAAAGTAGAAAAATATCAATTAAAACTTCAGGGCTGTTAAATTTAGTGGCTAATGTGAATATTTGGTATATTTGGAAAGTAACAACTCTGGGGCAGTTATTTACTCTTTCATGCAGAAATTAGTTACCAGCAGACATCACTGAGCCTCTCCAAGTGGCACATTACTACTGAGGAGATGAGTGTGTGGGCTCTGGATTCAGAGCACAGGTCCACCACTACATACAAGGCTTTGTGCAAGTCACGTCACCTATTCAAGCCTCCATTCTTCATTTATGAAATGGGAGTAAAGGGAATGTTTGCCTAGCTCATAAGAGACCATGGTATATAGCAGTAATCATTAGCATGTTACTTATTCCAGGGCAATTTGCATTTATTTGAGGCTCTTGAGGACAAACAGCCTCCAAGTCATAAAATAAAGAAGGATCTTCCTGACTTTTTAAATTGCCCTCCCCAGAGAGCTGCTCACCACCTTGCTCATAGTATACGTATTTTGAGAACTCTGGCTATTGGTATATAATCACTCAGCCTGGCTGGGTTGGAAGCCGGTATGCCCTAGGCAAGTTCTGTGTAACCTGCTTTATATAATCAGACAGGACAAGCTAAAGTCAGGTTGTTCTCTTTGGCTGACCCTTTCCCCTCAGGTAAAGATGTCATTTTAAATGGCTAAAGAGCTGCTTGGTGAATGTAAGAGGCAGACTTCTGGTTCAGGAGGGAGAATTAGAACCAGCAGGTGGGAATTCTCCAGGGATAGATAAGGACTCAGTGGAATAGGAAGTAGTGATCTCCCCATCACTGGAAGCATTTGAGAAAGCTTGGTGACTATAAGCTTGGTGGGAGGATATTTTTGCTTTAGGTAGAATATGGGACTGGATAATAATGATGATAAGAAAAAGAATAAAAATCTTGGCTTCCACTTATTAAAGCCATGTGCCAGCACTGTGCTAGATGCTTCAAATATTTTAGTTTATTTAATCCTTACAGGAATATTTCCAATTTTATAGTATTATCCCTTTTACACATTACTAAACCAAATCTCAGAGAGGTTGTTTACCAAATCTCACACAGTTGGAATAATTAACAGTGGGATTTGAATCCAGACATAGAGTATTATTTTATAATTTCAGATATATACTATTTACTTGTTATGAAGTCATCCATGAGAACAATGAGGGTATTTATTGAAGATAAAAGATTGATACCTGAAGTCATAATGATGGGTACCATTTAATATCAGCCTCAGCATCCAAACTATTTTTATTTTGGTTTCAGTGCACAATATTGTAAATGGTGCTGTGTTTCCACAGTCCTCTCTGGCATCTCTGGATCCTCTTCAGTTGAACTAATTGAGAAGTTGGAGCGAAGATCAGAACATTTTGTTTGAAGTCTGAATCACTAACAGTATCTAACAACCACATGCCTGCCTTATCAGAATACAGAAGTTAGACTGGAAGTACCCAAAGCTTACAGCAACTGCTAAAACAATCTATGATATGATATGACCATCACATGGCAGTTACTCACTCAACAAATTTTCTTTCTGAGAGGCAATGCAACACGTTGGTTAGGAACATAAAAATAAAGTAAAGCAGCTCAGCTCCCCTACTAACTAGTAAATGGGCCCTTAGCAAGGCTCTTGAGCTCTTTCAGCCTCAGTTTTACAAATAGATAGTCATGAACTGACTGAGCCAGTCTGGTTGTTTACAATGGCAAAGTTCTTCTGAGAAGACATAGGGAACCTGGGTTATCTTTAACAGGTAAAAGTAGGACTCTCTGATGGCACGGTGGTCGCAGGAAGCGCGTTATACTGACCACTTTAGATGAGCACTCAATAAGTAGTCTTTCAGTCTTATTTTAGGTGAGCTCGGAAAGGTGACAGCGCTCTGCCCTTCTAGACACTTTGAGAACATCTTGCATGAGAGCTTCAAGTCCACCAGGTGCTGCAACACTCTGGCACTGGACTCAGCTCACCTTCTAGCCGGTCACGTGACATGGTCTTCAATTAAATGACTACCATTGAAAAGGTACAGGCTCTCGGGCTAGCTAGGTTCTTATTTCCTATTCATTCAAGGCCAGGAGTACCTACTTAGTATATCCAGTCAGTTCACTCATTCTTCAACAATATTCATCTCACCAGTGAAATGTCACTTCTAACATCCATTATGCTAATTAGAAAACCTTCTGGTGTTGATCAGAAATAATGACAGTGGAGTTTGAGTTTTGGATTAGAGTTTTAAAATGGCAACTTACCCCCTGGATTGTATATTTCCATTTAGGAACTAAAAATGTTAACGGATGCCCCTAGTATAGAGATTAAAGTTAACACACAGCACATTGAAGTCTTTTTAAAGTGAATTACTGATAATATATCAGGGATAAAAGTATCCCTCACAGGAATGTTTGTGAGCATTAGTAATAGCTGGTATTGAATACTTTCTATGTGCCCAGTGCTATACTCAATAGTTTACGTGTATCTTTTCATTTAATCATCATAAAAACACCTCGAGAAAGACATTATTAAATGCCTTATGATTAAGTAGTCAAATAGCCAACTATTTTTTTTTTTTTTGTAGATAATTATTTTTTATTGAAGGGTAGTTGACACACAGTATTACATTACATTAGTTTCAGGTGTACAACATAGTGATTCAACATTTATATACATGACAATTCTAGGTACCAGCTATCAACATACCAAGCTGTTACAATATCTTGACTATATTCATTACATCACGGTTACTTATTATTTTACCATTGGAAGTGTGTACTTTTTTTTTTTTGAGGGCATCTCTCACATTTATTGATCAAATGGTTGTTAACAACAATAAAATTCTGTATAGGGGAGTCAATGCTCAATGCACAATCATTAATCCACCCCTAGCCTAATTATCGTCAGTCTCCAATCTTCTGAGGCATAACAAACAAGTTCTTACATGGAGAACAAATTCTTACATAGTGAATAAGTTCTTACATGGTGAACAGTACAAGGGCAGCCATCACAGAAACCTTTGGTTTTGCTCATGCATTCTGAACTATAAACAGTCAGTTCAAATATGAATACTCATTTGATTTTTATACTTGATTTATATGTGGATAACACATTTCTCTCTTTATTATTATTATTTTTAATAAAATGCTGAAGTGGTTGGTAGATACAAGATAAAGGTAGAAAACATAGTTTAGTGTTGTAAGAGAGCAAATGTAGATGATCAGGTGTGTGCCTGTAGACTATGTGTTAATCCAAGCTAGACCAGGGCAATAAAACATCCACGTATGCATAAGATTTCTCTCAGAACAGGGGGGTGAGGTTCTAAGCCTCACCTCTGTTGATCCCCAATTTCTCACCTGATGACCCCCCTGCGACTGTGCCTGTCTTAGGTTGTTCCTCCCTTGAGGAATCTTACCCGTCTCTGGCTAACCAGTCATCTTCCGGGGCCATACAGGGAAATGTAAAGTTGGTAAGTGAGAGAGAAGCCTTACTGTTTGAAATGGTTAGCTTTTTATTTCTTTGCATATTTATGCCCTGTAGCTTCTATGCCCAGCATTTGTCTTGAGGTATCTTTACCACTTGGAAGAATTATGATACTCGGTAAATTTGATATGAGGCACGAATTCTATTTAAGGGTTGTAATTAGGAAGGAAGAAGAAAAGCTATAGAAGTAGTAGGCGGAAGAAAACATGGGAAGATTGATTATTTCTTTGACGTATCTTCTTGTAGAGTAACTTCAGCTTGTATAGGTTTTAAGCTACTACTTAAATTGCGCACACACATTAACATAATAGGAGTATAGTTACATAACCAAAGCATACCTGTAATTACCAGCCATCTCCAGTGAAACCAAGAAAACCAGTTAGGCACCTTAGGCATTTGTGAAAACTTATCTATGATATGGTGGATATTGTCCAATTGAACTTGAACAGTCTGAGAGAAATCAGACAAATTAAAACAACCCATTCCTGGGGAATGTTCACATCCCTTATGTTCTTTTAACAGTAAATAGTCTGTAGTTGTAAGATTTTGGAGCGCTACAATTTGCACTTCTCCTAATTCTTGGTTGAGTTCCAACAGTATAGATCCAGTCAAATTTGTTGTTTTACTGTGTGCACAGGCCAGCTTCGATATCTCCTTCCTCATTCCCATGGCAAGTCCAGGAACTGGTGGGATGAGTGCATCTACACCTGTAGCAGTGCGTGGATCTTTGTTGGGGTTTTTTGATGATCATCTTCTGGCAAGAGTCTTCCAGAGAGTGCTGATGTTGGAAGTTCTTTTTCATATCGTATCTTAGTTCATTTTCGGGGTAGCCCAATTAGGCTTTGATTCTCTGTATAAACACAAACAGACCCTTTGCCTACACTTTTATATGTCCTTTATACTCTTGTGTAGAACTCATTGGAGGTTACCACACAGGAACTGCAATTTTTTTTTTTTTTGGTATCACTAATCTACACTTACATGACGAATATTATGTTTACTAGGCTCTCCCCTATACCAGGTCTCCCCTATAAACCCCTTTACAGTCACTGTCCATCAGCATAGCAAAATGTTGTAGAATCACTACTTGCCTTCTCTGTGTTGTACAGCCCTCCCTTTTCTCCCACCCCCCATGCATGCTAATCTTAATATCCCCCTACTTTTCCCCCCCTTATCCCTCCCGACCCACCCATCCTCCCCAGTCCCTTTCCCTTTGGTACCTGTTAGTCCATTCTTGAGTTCTGTGATTCTGCTGCTGTTTTGTTCTTTCAGTTTTTCCTTTGTTCTTATATTCCACAGATAAGTGAAATCATTTGGTATTTCTCTTTCTCCACTTGGCTTGTTTCACTGAGCATAATACCCTCCAGCTCCATCCATGTTGCTGCAAATGGTAGGATTTGCCCTTTTCTTATGGCTGAGTAGTATTCCATTGTGTATATGTACCACTTCTTCTTTAGCCATTCATCTATCGATGGACATTTAGGTTGCTTCCAATTCTTGGCTATTGTAAATAGTGCTGCGCTAAACATAGGGGTGCACTGATCTTTCTCATACTTGATTGCTGCATTCTTAGGGTAAATTCCTAGGAGTGCAATCCTGGGTCAAATGGTAGGTCTGATTTGAGCATTTTGATGTACCTCCATACTGCTTTCCACAAAGGTTGAACTAACTTACATTCCTACCAGCAGTGTAGGAGGGTTCCCCTTTCTCCACAGCCTCGCCAACATTTGTTGTTGTTTGTCTTTTGGATGGCAGCCATCCTTACTGGTGTGAGGTGATACCTCATTGTAGTTTTAATTTGCATTTCTCTGATAATTAGCAATGTAGAGCATCTTTTCATGTGTCTGTTGGCCATCTGTATTTCTGTTTTGGAGAACTGTCTGTTCAGTTCCTCTGCCCATTTTTTAATTGGGTTATTTGTTTTTTGTTTGTTGAGGCGTGGGAGCTCTTTATATATTCTGGATGTCAAGCCTTTATCGGATGTGTCATTTTCAAATATATTCTCCCATACTGTAGGGTTCCTTTTTGTTCTATTGATGGTGTCTTTTGCTGTACAGAAGCTTTTCAGCTTAATATAGTCCCACTTATTCATTTTTGCTGTTGTTTTCCTTGCCCGGGGAGATATGTTCAAGAAGAGGTCACTCATGTTTATGTCTAAGAAGTTTTTGCCTATGTTTTCTTCCAAGGGTTTAATGGTTTCATGACTTAAGTTCAGGTCTTTGATCCATTTTGAGTTTACTTTTGTATATGGGGTTAGACAATGGTCCAGTTTCATTCTCCTACATATAGCTGTCCAGTTTTGCCAGCACCATCTGTTGAAGAGACTGTCATTTCGCCATTGTATGTCCATGGCTCCTTTATCAAATATTAATTGACCATATATGTCTGGGTTAATGTCTGGATTGTCTAGTCTGTTCCATTGGTCTGTGGCTCTGTTCTTGTGCCAGTACCAAATTGTCTTGATTACTATGGCTTTATAGTAGAGCTTGAAGTTGGGGAGTGAGATCCCCCCTACTTTATTCTTCTTTCTCAGGATTGCTTTGGCTATTCGGGGTCTTTGGTGTTTCCATATGAATTTTTGAATTAATTGATCCAGTTCATTGAAGAATGTTGCTGGTAGTTTCATAGGGATTGCATCAAATCTGTATATTGCTTTGGGCAGGATGGCCATTTTGATGATATTAATTCTTCCTAGCCACGAGCATGGGATGAGTTTCCATCTGTTAGTGTCCCCTTTAATTTCTCTTAAAAGTGACTTGTAGTTTTCAGAGTATAAGTCTTTCACTTCCTTGGTTAGGTTTATGCCTAGGTATTTTATTTTTTTTGATGCAATTGTGAATGGAGTTGTTTTCCCGATTTCTGTTTCTGTTGGTTCATTGTTAGTGTATAGGAAAGCCACAGATTTCTGTGTGTTGATTTTGTATCCTGCAACTTTGCTGTATTCCGATATCAGTTCTAGTAGTTTTGGGGTGGAGTCTTTAGGGTTTTTTATGTACAGTATCATGTCATCTGCAAATAGTGACAGTTTAACTTCTTCTTTACCAATCTGGATTCCTTGTATTTCTTTGTTTTGTCTGATTGCCGTGGCTAGGACCTCCAGTACTATGTTAAATAACAGTGGAGAGAGTGGGCATCCCTGTCTAGTTCCCGATCTCAGAGGAAATGCTTTCAGCTTCTCGCTGTTCAATATAATGTTGGCTGTGGGTTTATCATAGATGCCCTTTATTATGTTGAGGTACTTGCCCTCTATTCCCATTTTGCTGAGAGTTTTTATCATGAATGGCTGTTGAACTTTGTCAAATGCTTTTTCAGCATCTATGGAGATGATCATGTGGTTTTTGTCCTTCTTTTTGTTGATGTGGTGGATGATGTTGATGGACTTTCGAATGTTGTACCATCCTTGCATCCCTGGGATGAATCCCACTTGGTCATGGTTTATGATCCTTTTGATGTATTTTTGAATTCGGTTTGCTAATATTTTGTTGAGTATTTTTGCATCTACGTTCATCAGGGATATTGGTCTGTAATTTTCTTTTTTGGTGGGTTCTTTGCCTGGTTTTGGTATTAGGGTGATGTTAGCTTCATAGAATGAGTTTGGGAGTATTCCCTCCTCCTCTATTTTTTGGAAAACTCTAAGGAGAATGGGTATTATGTCTTCCCTGTATGTCTGATAAAATTCCGAGGTAAATCCATCTGGCCCGGGGGTTTTGTTCTTTGGTAGTTTTTTTATTACTGCTTCAATTTCATTGCTGGTAATTGGTCTGTTTAGATTTTCTGTTTCTTTCTGGGTCAATTGTGGAAGGTTGTATTTTTCTAGGAAGTTGTCCATTTCTCCTAGGTTTCCCAGCTTGTTAGCATATAGGTTTTCATAGTATTCTCTAATAATTCTTTGTATTTCTGTGGGGTCCGTCGTGATTTTTCCTTTCTCGTTTCTGATACTGTTGATTTGTGTTGACTCTCTTTTCTTCTTAATAAGTCTGGCTAGAGGCTTATCTATTTTGTTTATTTTCACCAAGAACCAGCTCTTGGTTTCATTGATTTTTGCTATTGTTTTATTCTTCTCAATTTTATTTATTTCTTCTCTGATCTTTATTATGTCCCTCCTTCTGCTGACATTAGGCCTCATTTGTTTTTCTGTTTCCAATTTCGATAATTGTGACATTAGACCATTTATTTGGGATTGTTCTTCCTTTTTTAAATATGCTTGAATTGCTATATACTTTCCTCTTAAGACTGCTTTTGCTGCGTCCCACAGAAGTTGGGGCTTAGTGTTGTTGTTGTCATTTGTTTCCATATATTGCTGGATCTCCATTTTGATTTGGTCATTGATCCATTGATTATTTAGGAGCGTGTTGTTAAGCCTCCATGTGTTTGTGAGCCTTTTTGCTTTCTTTGTACAGTTTATTTCTAGTTTCATGCCTTTATGGTCTGAAAAGTTGGTTGGTAGGATTTCAATCTTTTGAAATTTTCTGAGGCTCTTTTTGTGGCCTAGTATGTGGTCTATTCTGGAGAATGTTCCATGTGCACTTGAGAAGAATGTATATCCCGCTGCTTTTGGATGTAGAGTTCTATAGATGTCTATTAGGTCCATCTGCTCTACTGTGTTGTTCAGTGCTTCCGTGTCCTTACTTATTTTCTGCCCAGTGGATCTATCCTTTGGGGTGAGTGGTGTGTTGAAGTCTCCTAGAATGAATGCATTGCAGTCTATTTCCCCCT
The DNA here is from genome assembly GCF_030020395.1 of Manis pentadactyla. Lineage (NCBI taxonomy): Eukaryota > Metazoa > Chordata > Mammalia > Pholidota > Manidae > Manis > Manis pentadactyla. The sequence continues at coordinate 43,635,258 of NC_080023.1, forward strand.
TTAGTTCTGTTAGTATTTGTTTCACATATGCTGGTGCTCCTCTGTTGGGTGCATATATATATTTAGAATGGTTATATCCTCTTGTTGGACTGTGCCCTTTATCATTATGTAGTGTCCTTCTTTATCTCTTGTTACTTTCTTTGTTTTGAAGTCTATTTTGTCTGATATTAGTACTGCAACCCCTGCTTTCTTCTCGCTGTTGTTTGCTTGAAATATGTTTTTCCATCCCTTGACTTTTAGTCTGTACATGTCTTTGGGTTTGAGGTGAGTTTCTTGTAAGCAGCATATAGATGGGTCTTGCTTTTTTATCCATTCTATTACTCTGTGTCTTTTGATTGGTGCATTCAGCCCATTAACATTTAGGGTGACTATTGAAAGATACGTACTTATTGCCATTGCAGACTTTAAATTCATGGTTACCAAAGGTTCAAGGTTAGCCTCTTTAGTATCTTACTGCCTAACTTAGCTCGGTTATTGAGCTGTTATATACACTGTCTGGAGACTCTTTTCTTCTCTCCCTTCTTATTCCTCCTCCTCCATTCTTCATATGTTGGGTGTTTTGTTCTGTGCTCTTTCTAGGAGTGCTCCCATCTAGAGCAGTCCCTGTAAGATGTCCTGTAGAGGTGGTTTGTGGGAAGCAAATTCCCTAAGCTTTTGTTTGTCTGGGAATTGTTTAATCCCACCATCATATTTGAATGATAGTCGTGCTGGATACAGTATCCTTGGTTCAAGGCCCTTCTGTTTTGTTGTATTAAATATATCATGCCATTCTTTTCTGGCCTGTAGGGTTTCTGTTGAGAAGTCTGATTTTACCTGATGGGTTTTCCTTTATAGATGACCTTTTTCTCTCTAGCTGCCTTTAAAACTCTTTCTTTGTCCTTGATCTTTGCCATTTTAATTATTATGTGTCTTGGTGTTGTCCTCCTTGGATCCTTTCTGTTGGGGGTTCTGTGTATTTCTGTGGTCTGTTCGATTATTTCCTCCCCCCAGTTTGGGGAAGTTTTCAGCAATTATTTCTTCTAAGATACTTTCCATCTCTTTTCCTCTCTCTTCTTCTTCTGGAACCCCTATAATACAGATATTTCTCCTTTTGGATTGGTCACACAGTTCTCTTAACATTGTTTCATTCCTGGAGATCCTTTTATCTCTCTCTATGTCAGCTTCTATGCGTTCCTGTTCTCTGGTTTCAATTTCATCAATGGCCTCTTGCATCCTATCCATTCTGCTTATAAACCCTTCCAGAGTTTGTTTCATTTCTGCAATCTCCTTTCTGGCATCTGTGATCTCCCTCCGGACTTCATCCCATTTCTCTTGCGTATTTCTCTGCATCTCTGTCAGCATGTTTATGATTTTTATTTTGAATTCTTTGTCAGGAAGACTGGTTAGGTCTGTCTCCTTCTCTGGTGTTGTCTCTGTGATCTTTGTCTGCCTGTAGTTTTGCCTTCTCATGGTGATAGGAATAGTTTGCAGAGCTGGGACGAGTGACAGCTGGAAGAACTTCCCTTCTTGTTGGTTTGTGGCCCTCCTCTCCTGGGAGAACAGCGACCTCTAGTGGCTTGTGCTGGGCAGCTGCGCGCAGACAGGGTTTCTGCTTCCTGCCCTGCTCCGCTGTTGCTGTGGGCGTGGCCTGTTTCGGGCCTCTGCCCCAAAGTGGTGGAGTGGCGTTGGAGGGGGAGTGGCAGGGAGGCTATTTATCTCCGTAAGGGGCCTCCCTGCTCCCTGCAGCCCAGGGGTTAGGGTGCCCAGAGATCCCCGGATTCCCTACCTCTGGATTAAGTGTCCCACCCTGCCCCTTTAAGACTTCCAAAAAGCACCCGCCAAAACAAAACAATGACCACACAAAAAAAAAGAAATAAAAAAAAAAAAGGTGGCCGCTCGTTCTTCTTTATTCTCTGGCGCCAGCCTCAGGCATCTGCTCACTGGTCTTGCTGCCCTTTTTCCCTAGTATTGGGGTCCCTATCCCTTTAAGACTTCCAAAAAGCGCTCGCCAAAACAAAACAGCAAAAAAAAAAAAAAATGGTCGCTCACTTTCCTGGTGTCCTCCGGCGCCAGGCCACCGGTGCCTGCTCACTGTTCTTGCTGCCCTGTTTCCCTAGTATTGGGGGCCCTATCCGTTTAAGACTTTCAAAAAGCGCTCGCCAAAACAAAACAGGAAAAAAAAAAAAATTGGTCGCTCGCTTTTCTTATGTCCTCCGGCGCCCGGCCTCCAGTGCCCGCTCACTGTTCTTGCTGCCCTGTTTTCCTAGTATCGAGGGCCCTGCACTCTGGTCCGGATGGCTGGGGCTGGGTGTTGGGCAGCCCTGTGCTCCGTCTCCCTCCCGCTCTGCCTATTCTTCTCCCGCCGCGAGTTGGGGGGATGGGCGCTTGGGTCCCGCCGGGCCGGGGCTTGTATCTTACCCCCTTTGCGAGGAGCTGGGTTCTCTCAGGTGCGGATGTGGTCTGGATATTGTCCTGTGTCCTCTGGTCTTTATTCTAGGAAGGGTTGTCTTTGTTATATTTTCATAGATATATGTGGTTTGGGGAGGAGATTTCCGCTGCTCTACTCATGCCGCCATCTTCTGTTCTGATAGCCAACTATTTATTTGACTATTAGTCAGTTGTTAGGATTATTCCTAGCGCATAGTAAGCACATAATAAATGGTAACTATTCTTATTCTGCAGGTCTGATCGTCGTGTTAACCTGCCGTATACACTGTCACAACGATGGTCTCCAATGTGTTAAATCTGGCATTATTGCACATTTACATGTATATGTAACTTTTGAAAATCACACTTTTAAATGTTTACAAATATTTTTAAAATGAAGTTAAATCAAACATTTGTGCAGTCCCTGAAACACTGCCCTCCATGAGATCCTGGTGTGATAACCATTGGCCTACATAACTAGCTGTCACCCAGGGTTCATTGTGGCATAAAGATTCTGTGATTCTATTATCTCTGAGAGCAAAAATCTTACACGTGCAGAAGCTCAGCCTTTCAACCAATGAACAAAATCTAGCTCCACTTTATTTTAAATTCTAATCAGTGCAGAGAACATGATGAGTAAGATGAATCATTATAGCTGTCACTCACATTTTTCACCTCATTGAATAAACATGATTATTGCCGTGTGCGGCTAGCCTTCTCACTCACGCTCACTTGCTTGCTCTCTGTATGCTTTGTGGGCTCCTGGCTTTCACCATTACAGAAACTTCACAAAGTTTCCTGACCAATCCTTTTCAAGCAGTCATATGCTCCTTGCTCACAAGATGAGCCAAAGTATGACGGCAGGAAGATACGCCTTGCCACAGGGCTTCTCGCTGCACACCAGAAGGTTTCAAGTTTGAGGCCAAGACTTTCAGAAGCCTGCTGATGGGCTGTCTTGTCTTTTGTCCATTCTTTTTCAGCAACTGGAAGTCATAATCCTTCCTTTCTTCTATCAGAGTGGGCCACTGGAGTAATGGGAGGGAAACCAGAATACATCACTTCCTTCAGGGGAGTGTAAACATAAGTTTAAAAAAGAAAAAAAAACAGTACAGCCTCAAAAAAGCCACAGAATGTGCACTTCCCTGAAAGTGGAAGCATATGACAAAATTTGTAAAAGGTCTGGCTTTGTAGCCAGGTCTCTGGAGGGAATCAAAAGCTAAAAGGCAAAGACAGCATGACAAAATGTGACTAGATACAGAAGACACAGAGACTGCAAAATGCTGAAGGCAAGCAACATATCCAAAAAAAAGCTAATTCAAAACTCCAGATATAATTACCTAGATTTAAAGAGCAAGTGCCCTTAAGTTTTCAGATGAAGGTTATAAAACTCACTTAATTGAAAATAAAGTGTACCTTTTAATGGGAAAATATGCAAACCCTGAAGCAAAATAAGGTAATACAATTAATTTTTAGATCAAGTTTTGAATAAAGGGAAATATTTTGCGTCTGTTTGTCAAACTTGTAAACATTAACAAGCAATTAATGACCCCTAAATCCAATAAAGGCATTACCAAGCTAATAAAGACAATCATAGCCAAGATCCAGTTTGTCAACTCAAAGATGAGAAAGACTGAATTAACTAAATAAAGTCAGATAATGGATTAAAAAATAAAAAACCCACCACTCTCATTAATGGACAAATTAAGAAAACTGCTTCCAACTTCTGCCATTTTTCTATCACCTCAGGCTCTCTCCAATCCCTTTCTTATCTATTAATTGTCTCACTTCAATTATAAGGCACCGAGGCAGGACACATCTCATGTATCCATTCCATGCTGAACATTTCCCTGGCATTAAATGCAATATAGTCTGTGGTTCATTAGTTCATTCATCCAGCAAATGATTACTAAGTGCACATTGAGAGCAAAGCATTGATTTGAGTTTGCTAGTTACACAAAAATTAAAGATAGGACCCCTGCCCTTGGAGGAGTTAACAGTCCAGTGAGAGCCACAAACATAAAGTAATTACAATATAATATGTACATATACAGAAAAATAATTGCAATGCAGAGGACCTTTGAAAATGGTGCAAAGGGAGCCAAAGGGGAGGAATTGCAGGGCCCTGGGGAGGAGGTCGGCTGTAGGTAGGAGTCAGTGGCTGAGAAGGTGTTTGCCATGAGGATCAGGGAGCCTGCGAAAGGACCAAAGCCCACTGGGTCATATAAAAATACAACTCTTAGATTCAGTTTGCTACATAGTTGCTGCTGAAGAAGTTTGAGGTAGGTGAGTTAGCTCCTTCTCAGTCTCACCACTACTACCATGAAAGCAAGCTCAGAAGAGAACTGCCAAATATACAACATTTTTAAAAGAATTATCCTCTCAATTATATGTAGAACCTAAAAAAACAACAACCAAGCCAAGCTCATACACAGAGAGAACAGACTGGTGGTGAGGAGGGCAGGGAGGGTGGCAGATGAAGTGCACAAAGGGGGCCAAAACATAAACAAACTTATAGTTATAAAATAAATAGGTCGTGGGGATGTAATGTATGGCTTGGTGACTATAGTTAATAATACCGTAAGGCGTGTTGGAAAGTTTCTAAGAAAGTAGATCTTAAAAGTCCCCATCACACACACACAAATTCTGTAACTATGTATGGGGATGGATGTTAACTAGATTTACTATGGTGATCCTTTCACGATATATATAAATATCAAATCATATGTTGTACACCTGAAACTAAAATATAATGTTCTATGTCAATTATCTTCAGTTTTTTAAAAAAAATATTCATTAACCAGGAGGCATGAAACAGTTCCTGTCCATCAGTTAAATGAGGTGACAGCTCCCCATCCTTTTAGGTGTTTAGTGTGCTCCACCCACCATTTGCATGAGAGCTTCCATTCAGGTAAACAGAACCACATTCCAGAGTCAGGATTCTATTAGCCTCTGAATTGACATCAGGCAACCAAAAATCCTCCTAAACCAATGGCTGGACATGGGATCATTTAGGAATTCAGCTTCAAGTGACATCCATACAAATGCAAGCTATAGGCCTCCTTATTCTTCTACTCTGTGCATGTTAGACGGAAAAGTGTCTCTGAAATATTTTAGCCACTTCACACTTCTTTAATACCTTTAATTTCACCCATGAAAGTCCATTTTTAATATTCGTCTTGCAATTTAAGAAGCCACTGATGTCACCAGTAAAAAAAAAATGTTGGATAACCACTATGCTAAGGTGTACAACCTTAACTATTAATCGAGACCCAGCTACCATGAGCCCTTGTGCTAAACTCCCTCCAGTTGTACTATCCAGTATGGCAGGCATTAGCCCCATGGGGCTGTGGAGCACCCCAGCTAGGCCAAATTGAGGTATGCTGTAAGTTTAAGATACACACTAGCATTGGAAGACAGTAAAAAAGAGAAAAAAAGGTAAAATATTCATAATTTTATATTGGTTACATGTAGAAATAACATTTTGTATATACCGTATTAGGAAAATTTTTCACCTGTTTCTTAACTTAAAAAATGGCTATTAACAAAGTGAATATTAAATATGTAGCATATATTATATTCCTGTTGGACAGAGCTACTCTAGGGTATAGAATATAAAATTCCAAGTTAGAATGCTTTCTGGTCTTCCCCCACTATGCATTTCTGGTGAAAATGCCAGTATCCTGAGGTATAGCTGTGTATAGCTTAATTTAATTGGCATGCCCATAACATCAAAGTGGATATACCAAAGTATTTTAAAATTGATTGATTGATTGTTGAACAAGACAGATAATGTCTGTACTAACATGGGGATTTACATTCTCTCTGGGGTAAAGAAATAAATTTCAAAAATCAGAAAATCTTAAGTGCTTAAGTTAAAATGGTGAGCTATGCTAAAGAGTGACTGGACAGCTACTTTAAATTAGAGAGTCAGAGAAGGCCTTTCTGAGGAGATATTTAATATATCTGAATTACACAGAGGAGCCAAGCATGCAAAGATGGGGACAGACAAAGGGGCCTTGGCTGGAGGAGAAAGTGAATAATGTATAAAGATATCATTACGGCCATGGTGTTCCATAAGATCTAAGACTCTCTCCCTAGGAGATCTTAAGGAACACCATAGTGTTAACAGATGGAGAAGGAGAAGGGCCCCAGCTTCAAGCCCTGGCGAGCTCCTGTGTTTACAGACTGAGTGGAGGAGACATCCACAAAAGGGAAGGAGAATCAAGGAATTCAAAGGAAAACCTGTGACGGTGCGGTGTCATGAAGGCCAAGAGCTGGAGACGGCTTTGAGAGAAGCACATATTTGCGCTGAGAGGTGTGCTGCTAATGGGCCCGGCAGGCTGCGACCAATGACCACTGGATTCCACCACACGGAGGCTGCTGGGCATTTCGCTGAGAATGCTGTTGGGCAAACCTTTACTGGGCGCTGAGAATAGAATCCATCAAGAATAGGTAGAAGAGAGAATGTGAGTCATTAAGTGGAGACAAAAGCTTTAGCCAAGCCTTTTTAAGCAGTTTTTCTATGACAGGGGAGGGTCATATTGGGAGGAATACTAAAGATGGCTGAATGTAGGTAAGACCAAGTATGTTGTCTCTGGAAGAGAGGGAGGCAAAGTAGAGGACAAGTTCACATGGCAAAGGGCATCTATCTTGTGCTACAATAGAGGGGAGGGGAACTACCAGAAAGCATTGAGCAGAAGAGCATAGTGATCAGATATGATGGGGGAGGTCAGAGTAGAATGGGGCAGAGGAGGAAGAACAGTATGATGACTGATTAAAAGAGGCAGGGGTCTTTCACAAACATTCTCTCCATTACTGGAGGCCCATAGGCCTCATGGAAAGTTCTCAAGGAAAGTTGTGAAAGAGAGCCAGAGGAGCAGAAGTCATGGGCAGACACAGGCCAGTTCACCAAAAACCAACTTACTTAAGTCAGTTCACCAAAATTCAATTTACCAAATGACCAGTTCACATAATTCACCACCTTTTCAATGAACCAAAAAGTTGGATCTACTGAAAGCCAACTTGCTAAAACAAAGCTGCTGAGTGGCCAGCTCACCAACACCAGTTCATTGCCAGGCCTATATTATGACATGTACAATATAAATGCTAAAATGGGCAAAGGGGATTGTGGAGAAAGTGAAGGTTCCTATGGCCAGGATTCTCACCTGGCCCTGGTTGGCTGGCTCACTGCACACGTGTGGGCAATATGTTGTTATTGACTCTATTTAAAGAGCTCTGTCCAGTGCTCTGGGCAGCACAGCTGCAGGAGAGCAGAGGCTGGAGTGGTGGCAGCACCAGGACAGGGACTGAGATGGCTGCCTGCGCAGAGAGGCCCAGAGGCAGACAGTGGCTTGCTGCATGCAGACTCTGAGTGGATGGGATTCTAGTGAGTAACCTGCCACTGTGGGAATGAAGTTGGGCATAAACCCTTTCACCCCAAAAATGTTCCACTGTCATTTTTTAGGTATCACTGAATCCATAGTGAACTTGTCCAGGGCTGAAACCCACTGGCAAGACAAGTATGAATAGACAATTCACAGCAGGGAAAACCCTAATGGCTAAAAGGCACATAGAGAGAGATTTGAATGTGCTAATAATCAAAGCAATACAAATATTAAACACACTGAGAGTCTACTTTCCATACAGCAGGATGGCAAATACTATATAGGGAGGTAATACCAAATACCAAATACTGGCAAGTGACACAAGTTGGAATCTCTAAGCAACGGACTCTCAACTTAAGATACACATACAAGACATGTATTAGGAAGTGCTGGCAGGCCAGCATCCATGGAACTGGGTGGGGAGGAAACAAGACATGAGCTGCATTGCTGCCCCAAAGGGAACATTGAAGCTGGGGTGACTACTCAGAGTTGACCCAGGTTGGAGGTAAGGGGGCCAGTCATTTATATCTCCCCCATTGGGTGACCCATCACTGGTAGTCTATCCAGCTGAGAACATTCCTAAAGAGGGCTGATAACTGAGGACTGTATTCTAACCTATTCCCAACAGTTGGAGGACTAAATCCCCCAAATTCCAAAGGGGGATCTGAAAGTCATGCAAGTGTAGGGTCTGATATTGTCTTTATTTTTAAAATTTTGATATTTTGTTCACCATGGATGTTTTGCATTAATTTTGATTTTTTTAAATATTGCACTAAAATATTATCTTAATCACCAAGTGTTTTGGCACTTCTTTAAATTTGGCCTCATTCCCCTCACCCTAATCCTAGCCCTGCTTCTGGTGGTCATGTGAGTGAGCCATTTAAGAAAGCAAGCTGGCAGTCCTTAGTGATATTGTATGAGCATAGACTCTATTATGCAGCTGTTTCCTGGATATGTACCCCCCAGAATTATCTCATCCCTCTGGAAAGGCAAATGTAGAAGGATGTGCACTGGAAATTATTTATGGTAGAGGAGAGCTGGGCAGAGCCTAAAGGCCCATCTCTAAGACATGGTTAGTAAAATGAACTGGATGTATCCTGGGGAATACCAAGCAGAAGTTGGATACAATGAATCAAATGTACAAGCATCGACATGGATAGAACTTTAAAACATGGAGTTAGAAACAGAGGGAGATTTATAGTACCATAGATGTGTTCGAATTGAAAACAAATATCCAAAATTCTACAGAGGGTACATGCATTTTAAGAACATAGAGCAAAACACATTAGAATGAGTCCCCATGGAGGCAGGGACTGAAAATGGTTATGAAGGGAAAATATATAAAATCAAATAAAACATGAGCATGACCCTGTGTGGCTCAAAGATGTCACTATTTGAAGAAGGAAGGAAAATGAGTAACTTAACCTGCTATACTGCAAGGACCAAATTAGGAAAAAATATAATGAATTTAGAATTTAATAGCAAATGATATTACCTGAAATGGTTCAAATGCCTTCAAGGATTTTCTGCTTGTTGTTAAAGTTACAGCTTAGATTTGGTTTTAGGTGTTCCACAGCTGGTTCAGCCCAGCTGTTTTGCAACCAGATTTGTCAGTCCAACTCAAATGAATTTCAATTTTGTGTGTGACTCACATTTCAGACACTAATCCCTTCTCAGGTGCTTGAAATAAAGGCAAAATATTTATTTGAACTATATGACTTAAAAATCAGTGAATTAAGAGATATACATAAGGTCAATGAAAGGGAATAAAATATGTTGGAATAGAGAAACTGGCTCTACCATTCATTAAAATCCTTGTCATCCAAAGTACACACACTCTAATTTGAAATACCTGTGATATTATTGATTCTGACCCAAGATACAGAAAAATCTGGAATATACTGAACTTTGGTCGCAGAGATACTGTTAGAGCAAACTAAAAATGGGTTAAAACTAGACCAAAGTAAAACTTCAAATTCATCAACTAATATTTCATGAAAGTATTTTAATTTTTCTAAAAGTAATTCCATCAAAAAATTAATGTAAACACTATAACAATTAAAAGAAACAGGTACATTGATAATCAAGGCAAATTTATTTGAAAATCTGGCTCATCATTTAGAGATATGATGCTCAGTGATGTGACCTAGATTATAAGGTACTAATCATTTCCTCTTCCCTCTTCAAGTCTGTCTTTGACATTCATCAGAACTGGATGCCTGGATCAAAATGCTGGTGGGGGCAGGATTGAGGGGGGGCAGTGAATGAGAGCAAGCCCCAAATCTGTTCATTTTCAAGGACAGTTCCAACCACCAAACGGCAGAATTCCAATACATCCCCATCCCCATACAATCCCCATCCCTCTGAACCTGATTGTAGGAAACCAAGTGGAAAAAATTAACATTGGGCTGAATCCAGTCCACTTGCAGCTGCAGCGCAAGTGGCCTTTTTAAATGCAGACATGTGATCATGCCACTCCCCAGCTTAAATCATTTCAAAGACTCAGGATCAAGTTCAAACAGCATCTCAGGGCTTTTAAGGCCCCTCAGGATCATCCTGGCTCTCCCACCTCAGCTGAAGCCCCCTTCTCCTTCCTGCTCTCCTGTTCCCCATACTCCAGCTGTCCTTAGCTCTTAGTGTTTCCTATGTGCTCCATGGCTGATGGGCTTTTCTTTATCCATGTTATTCCCTTTGCTGGGAACACTCTGGTCCTATGCCCCCCATCACCACATACCTGTCTAGCTAGCCTTCCATTCCCAAACACCTGCTAGCTAACCTTTATGGCTAAAATCCTTGTCATCCAAAGTACACACATTCTAATTTGAAATACATTACTTCCTTCAGGAAGACCTAAATTAAGAGAAATAGAGCCAATACTATAGTCCTGGGAGATAATTACCCATGGGTCTCTCACGTTTATGTACATCTTGCAAGCAGAGTTTCTCACTGCCCTTTATTCTAGACTAGCTTTTCAAGAATGACTGCATAGCAAAGTCTAGGAGGATAGAGACTGTGTCTCCTCCAATGCAAGTGGCAGGTATGCTTGCTGACCATTATAAGCTCAGGGCTCCTCTCCTGTAAGTCAACCCACTGCATTTGCTTGTAATGATCTGGGCCTATCCACATTGCCTCTATGGGACCCAGAGTTAAGAGGAACTGACACAAGTATGTTGTTCATGCTACCTGCTCTGCAATGAGTAGTAAAGTCGTCTGTTTCTGACCCAAGGGTCTCATGATTTCTGCCAGCATCCATGAAGCTGTGACAGGCTAACTTGTTGACTTGCAAGTAGGGTAAAAATTAAAACCTTCTCAGTTCTTGACAGTAATAAGTCAGTGTTAATATCCTGATTTAGATGGTTGTATTGTAGTTTGATAGGATTATGTCCTTTTTTGTAGAAAATGTACATTAAAGTGCATAGGAGTAATGGGACATCATGCAGGCAAAGTTACCATTAAGGAACTAAAAAAAAGTTTTACACTGTACTTTTGACTTTCTGTATGTTTGAGATTGCTTCAACTTTTTTTAAAGAGTCATCAGTGGGTTCGGGTGATATTACCCTGATCCATCTACTAAAAAGTTCCACATCAACTTTAAAAAAAATAGACTGTTTTTTAGAGTAGTGTTAGGTTCACAGCAAAATTGAGTGGCAGGTGCAGATTTCCCACATAGCCCCAAACCCCACATTCTCATGACCTGCCTCACTATCAACATCCTGCACCAGACTGGTACATTTGTTATAATCAATGACCACTCAAAGCCCATAGTAGTCTACAAAAAGTTCTACCTATTCATCTCACCCTCCTCTCAACCCCTGGCAACTACTGATTCTCTACTGTCGCCATTTTTTCTCTTTTCCAGGATGTTGTATAGTTGCAATCATTCAGTAGAAAGACTTTTTAGATTGCCTTCTTTCACATAGTAATACACATTTAAGGTTGGTCCTTCATGTGTTTTCATAGCTTGATGGCTCATTTCTTTTTAGTGTTAAATAATATTCCATAGTCTGGATGTACTACAGTTTATTTTCCATCCACCTACTGAAGGACATCTTGGTTGCTTCCAAGTTTTGGCAATTATGAATAAACTGCTACAAGCATTCATTTGCAGGTTTTTGTGTGGACGTAAGTTTTCAACTTGCTCAAGTGAATACCAAGGAGCATGATTGCTGGTTTATATGATGGAGTATGTTTCGTTTTGAAAGAAACTGCCAAACTGTCTTCCAGAGTGGCTGCACCATTTTTCATTCCCCCAGCAGTGAATGAGAGTTCCTATTGCTCCACATCCTTGTTTGCAGTAATGTTGTCAGTTTTTTTGCTGGGGGGGTGGAGGGGGAGTTATGGCTATTCTAATAGGTGTGTAGTAGTATAAATATCATTGTTGTTTTATTTTGCATTTCCCTAATGACAAATAATGTTGAGTGTCTTTTCATATGCTTACTTGTCATCTCTATATCTTATTTGGTGAGGTTTCTGTTTAGTTTATTTGCCAATTTTTTAGTCAGGTAGTTAATTTTCTTATTGTTGAGTTTTTTTTTTTTCATTGGTTGTCAAATTATCTTTTACTGACATTTTCCTTTGTAGTACTTAACTTGCTGGGCATTCTACTGCACCGCAGTTCATATAATCTATAATGTCATGAGGGTGACGGCCATCGGCATTGTATCCCACAGACTGGGCAGTCCCCAGGATCTCTTTGATGGTTCCAGAAAGTTCTCTAGCTAAAGATTGGTGCTGCATTTGTTGGGCAATGCTTACAATCTCATCAAAAGTGATATTTCTGCTGTGCTTAATGTTTTTCTGCTTCTTTCTGTCTCTTGGTGGCTCCTTTGAGGGCTTTGATGATCAGGGCAGAGGCAGAAGGCACTACCTCAATCTGGGCCTGTCTGTTCTGAATACTCAGACCCTTCCAATCACCAGTTGCCTTGGCAATGTGATCACCAACCTTTTTGAGAGACAGACCCGGGGGGCCTATCTCAGGGGCCAGGGAAGACGTGGCACCAACTTCCCCACCGGTGCACCTCAGGTATATGACTTTGATCTCGCTGGGGTCGAACTTAGGCAGCATGGTGGAGGTGGCTGGTGTCGGATGAACCCGGATTCGGGACAACCAAAGAAAGTTGCACCTTGGCTTCCTCTGAGCCAAAAGCCAAAAGATTATTGTTGAGTTTTAAGAGTTCTTATATGTTTTGGATAACAGTCTTTTATCAGATATGTCTCTGCAAATATTTTCTCCCAGACTATAGCATATATCCTCATTCTTGTGGCAATTAACTTTTTACTTAATGGTTTTGGCATCTGTTGACAATTATTGCCTAGATCCATTATTTCATTAGAGATGCCAAAAATGATGATTTTCTAATTCAATTATTCCTTCTGAATTTATTAGGTATCATTCTTCTGTAAAAAAGAAAAAATTTTCCTCAATTATTTAGTTTCCCAGAAATAAAGTTTACACAGGAAAAGTGAAAAAATATTTTTCCTTTCCCTTTATTTTCAAAATACTGATTTGTTGCTTGGGGGAGTGATCAAAGAAATACATTTGCATTGTCTGTTTGCTTCAGATGAGCTCATAATTTTTATCATTTAATGTTTCCAATGCACAGCAGTCATTACTCCTTCAGATGTTCAAATTGCCCATCTCAGACCAATATAAGCCCCTTCAAGATTAATCAAATATTCCTTTTCCATGATTTTATTAGCCTGATTGCTTCCTTGCTTTTGATAAAATAAGATATTGTAGGTTCTTTGTGGAAATTTCTTGCCCTGATCCGGAATTAGCCATTTCTGTAGAGAGATTTGACTTCTTGTACTAGAGAACGGGTATTTGGGGGCTACAGCCTAAGAGCTACAGATGTTTGTTGTTACTCGGTGGTCACTAACCCAGCCTGTTCGGTGGGCAGAGCTGGGACATGTGCATCACGTGCAGTTCGTGCGGGTATTTACAAGGTTTATATAACTTCTTTGGTTTTACCCTTTTCCCCACATACTGAAAACCTTGATTCATAACAATCTCAACTTAAGTACTCACTTATCTTGCACTAGACTAAACTATGCTTACACTACAGGTATACAATAATGGTTTCAGAGTAACAGTGCTCCACAAGTGCTAAGTCTTCATAACACTTGCAGTTAAAAGGTTCTTTGTGGTTTTTATTTGTCCTTAGAATATGTCTCACTAGTAATGTACGATCAGAATAATGGCTTTTATAATCATTTGTTAGGGTAACCAGCTATCTCGGTTTGTCCCAGACTGAGCGATTTCCCCAGATCCAAGCCAAAACTGAGGCAGTCCTGGTCACACCAGAAAGGATGGTCACCCTACTTGAAGGAATTCTCTAGTATGTGGTTAGTCACCACTTGATGTAGAGTTAAGTTCACTTGTTTCAGATGGCTTTCAGTTTTCAAGGAATTCCTTTTTAAATGTACTTGCTTATATGAAACATTTACAGTGTTCCAAAGCCAAAACCATAAGATAAGGTACATTCAGAGAAGTCTAGCTTCCATCTCTCTCTGCTCCATTTATTCCCTCTCTCCCCATAGAGGTATCATTTTCACTAGTTTTTCATTCATTTTACCATTGTTTCTTTTTTGAAAATATAAGCATGTAGTGAGATCTCCCTTCTTACCAAAAGATAATATTCTATAAACAGTATTTTCATACACTGTTTTTTAAAAGGTTTCACCGATGGACATTTATTCTAGAATGGCAAAACCATATATCTAAATAATCCCACCTGTCATTCTCAGAATGGTTCTAAACTAATGTTCCAGAATTGGGGGAAGGGGTATCCAACAAGCCAGGAACAGAATGACATGACTAAGTCAGACCGACTGGGATAGACACCATCAACCTACTATAACCCAATCAACCCCAGATAGTTTTAAAAATTGTTGGCAAGCTTAAACCTGGGGCATGTAGTTTAATATAATGCTGCATCTTGGATGGTGAGAGGATTTGCTTTCAGTGCCCAGCTGCTGAGGATGGGAAGTGGTGAAGAGAAGGTAGAGGTACGGCCCTAGCCTGCAGGTCACTGTTGCAGTACCAGCATGCAAAGCAGAATGCACGTGGGTAGCTCTGTCTTCCCATGTGACAGGCCCCTGAAGGGGGTCAGGAGTAGGTGTGAGCTGCTTGCTTCCCTGTGTGACACTACACAGGAGCTGTTTGTACAGTGTGCTTAGGAGCATCACAGCAGAAAGATTTACAGGCTCCAGTCACTTATGAGATCCAGTGAATTCCTTGAGTGTAAGAGAGGAACAGGCTCCCATTTTTCATCTGTGAGAAGCCAAGCTCACCTCTCTGCAAACTGGGCCATGCAGCCTGCAGAACTGTGGTTGCCAGTATTCCAGACAGGGCTGCCATGATTTGAAGGTCATTGGTGGCTGTCTACCTGGTATAATTTAAGAACTGCCACAAGCCCCCCTTCTCTCTCATGCTCCCTTCTTACTAGGGCCTGCTATTTCTTCCTATTTGGGAAGACGCACTCTCCTGAGCTCTTTCTGACAACAAAAGGAAGACATCATCTCTTAAAGGCCATTCTTAAAATGCATTTTTTGACAGTAGGGAAGAGATAGGAAAGCTCTAGCCAAATCCAGAAGAAAATTCAGTGAAGGAAGAGGAGCAGAATGGTTAGAGCAAGGCTCCTGCAGACTGACAGCTTGGGTTGGAATCCTGGCTCTACTGTCTCCAGTAGGGACCTTGGGCACCTTACTCATCCTTTCTGTGTCTCAGTTTCTTATTTGCAAAAAAAAAAAAAAAAAAGGCTTTTACAAATATAAAGTTGTTACACCTCTGTAGTGGGTTGAAATGCAGCTCCTAAAATATATGTCCCCCAGAACCTCAGAATGTGACTTTCTTTAGAGTAAGAGTCTTTGCAGGTCTAATTAAATTAAAGTAGAAATGAGATGCTCCTGGAATCAGGGTGGGCCCTAGCTACTGCGACTGCTGTCCTTACAGGAGGAAGGAGAGGGAGATATGACATGAAAGCCATGTGAAGGCAGAGCTGAGGCTGGAGTGATGCCGCTACAAACCAAAGATGTCTGGCAACAACAGGAAGCTTTTTTAAGGCAAGTTGATGCTTATTTGTTACAGCAGCCCTAGGAAAGTAGGCCCTTCAGAGCAACAAAGCCTGTAAGCAGTGCACATAGCAGAGGCTCAGTAAATCCCAGCAGGGATTACTTAATTAGAATAAAGGCATGCTGAGAAGAGGAGAGATCAACTAGATATGAAAAAGCCAGAACCAGGTAGGGAAGACAAACTTGCCCAACTTTTCAAGTTTTCCTAAAATTATCCATTCATTCTCTACTGCCACTCAAGTGTGTGAAGGAGGATTTGATTAGATTCTTGACTTCAAGGGGCTTATTATCTAATGGGCAAAAAGCACATAAACAGAAAATCTCACTGAGGTATGGCTATCATGTATGTACTGATAATTCTCAAATATTTATCTCTGGTGTAGATTTGTAATTATGTAATCATATGCTGCTGGATTAGAGCCTCCCATCCTCGTCTTTCTAGCTGGTGAATTTGGGTAAAGTACTCATGTCCATGAATCCTAGTCTCCTCAAGTGTAAACGGCTGAGGAATATCTGCTTCTCAGATTTTTAAATGAGAACACATAATCAAGGCTCCCAGCTTGGTGCTTGGCATGGAAGTGGTCAGAGACATTAGTTCCTTTGACTCGCCATAACCAAATTCTTTTGAGATACCCAAAAAGTGTTTCAAACTTAATATGCCCTGAAGCGACCTCTTTTAAGCCCTTCTCACCTTTTTCTTAGCACCTGCATCCAGATAATCACAAGATCCTGCAGATTTTATCTTCCAAAGAGCTCTCCAGTCCACCACTTTCCTGTCAGCTCTGCTGCCACTGCCTTCATCTGCACAGGTACCATTTCTCAATACCCTTTCAGTGGCCCCCCTGCCCAGGGGAACCTCAACCCCAACACCCATGCCCAGCCCCCAGCCCTCAGTCTTTCTTCTGCATTAACAATGGAATGATATTCTTCAATCTGACTTTGTTACTCTGCTGGTTTAAATCCTCCAAATGCTCCTGAACCTAGGTGGAATGCAGGTCAGGACTAGCATGCATTCTGAGAACATGTGGAACCTGGGAGTCTAAAAAGCTAATGTGCTATATCTCAGACACCCACATGCCCAGTGAGACAGGAGATAAGGGACACAAGGCAAAACAGCAGCCAGTCTCCGATGGACTCCCTATCATACCTGTCTTCTGCCTATTAGGCTGAGTCTTGAACTAACTCACTAAAGAATAGGGCTATAGGAGAGTTCAAGCAAGATTATCCACTGCTCTCTGAATCTTGGACTGAGAACCATAGAGTCAGGCTTAAATAAAATGAACAGGGCAGTTTTCTGAAGTTAGAATTTGCTGTGATCGTCCCAATTTTCTGAAGCCTTGGGTTTCAGTAGGACAGACATTTATAAGCTGTCAGCTGCAAAGCTGTACATGAAGTCAAAAGAAAATACTTATTCTCCTGCCATTTTCCCACCTTCCCTTTCCAAACACACCACACTGTTTATGCCACAGGGCCTTTGCACATGCTATTCCATAATTTTTTTTAAATTTGTGATTCTTTCCCATTTGATTGTAAGTTCCAATGATAGCAGTCCTACAACAGTGCCTGGTGCAAAGTAGGTGCTCAGTAAATGCTGCTGTTCCTTACATTTCTCCCTTGTCTGCCTGCTATGATCCTATCCTTCAAGACTCAGCTTCTACACTGCCTCTGACAAATGTCCTTGTTTTTGTCTCACCCCCACCTCTCCTAACTCACCTCTTTTCTCCTGTGGACTCTTTGGGTTTCTTCAACATTCCTCTCAGGTAGCACTCGTCCTACCATTTATGTCCATGTCTGTACAAGCCAGTCTTCACAAGAAGACCAGAATCACAGAGGCCAGGGGCCAAGTCTCGCTGACTGAAGGCCCCAGTTCCTAGCACAGGGACAGCCACTGAATGCCATTTATAAAGAATGTTTGGGACAACAGAAAGGGCAGCACCCAGCTCTGCCTGGAGGGCATGGGGAGGTGGGGTCAAAGGACTGCTAGAAGAGGGAAGGTGGGAAGGTTGGCGTAAAAGAGAATGGAGATGGGTCTTCACGAGGGACAAAAGGACACTCCATAAAAGAAAAGACATTCTGAGGTCTGTTCTACATAGTCTTCGAGAAAAGGGCCAATAATGACTGCTGATCTGGCCAACCTGAGCCCTAAAAGGCAGGTGAACAAGGTGAGAGCACCGCCTCAGGAGCCCTCTGTGTTCCCACCTGGAGCCAACAGCCGGCAGGCGGGCAGGCCCCTGGGGGTCAGGAGGGTGGAAGGAGAACATGCAAATTGCTATTCCACTGGCAGTTTTGCCTGCAAGCAATTTCTAAGACCACACAATGGAAGTTTCAAATAGATGGTTTCAAGTATCAACAGTGTAATGAGATCAAGACTCCAAGACTGCCAGCATGTAGCACAACAGGAAGAATATCATTTATGGCAGGCTCATGAATCTTATTTGCATAAAACTTATGAACCCTAAAGCACACCCTCCCTATGCAGTGAAAATCAGAAAGATCTCTCCTAGATTTTGTTTTCTCTGCATGGTGGCAGCCTATCAGGTGAGTAAGCCTTTGTGATGAGAGATTTCTTTAAAGCTGAAGGAGTATACCTATGCTGGATTCCTAAGTATATGGATGTATTCATTCAGACATTTCCTGAATTGCTCTGTTACAGGAAATAAATCCTTTCCACTTGAACTGTTTTACAATCTTTAAATCCCTGTACACCCATGGATTCCCCCTCTGTACCCTGCCTTCATATCTGCCCACCCCCCAGGCACAAAACTTCATGCACACATGTACCCAGTACATCCAGAGTGTGCACGTGGACAGGGCCCTGCCTGGGCGCTATAATTTCTAAAGCACTCACTTTCCCTGGCTGACCTCTAAGCCCACAAGGGCACGACTCTGTTCAATTGGAGGACAGAGGCCCCTATCAGAGTCAGGTGAACTTTTCCAAAGGTAAATGGAGGAAGTTGAATTATATGAAGTTTGAAGTCCCTTCTAACCTTTTAGAATTCTCAATTTCCTTCCCAGTCTCCCCCTTCCACACTTCTAACCTCACAACCCAGAATGCAGTTGCGGCAAGAGTAGGTGTAGCATTTATCGTCTAAGGGCCTTCCAGCCTTGAGCGATTCTGCAAGAGCCCCCCAAGACTTTGTTTTCACTGGTGCCGGTTGCTATGGCATTCAGAGTTGAATACATATAGAAGGAATTGAAACCCTGTTCTAGACACTTAAGATAATGCCCTTCATGAGAGGCAATGTGTCTTCAAAACCCTTGGTTTGGCAGACTAATGGTGAGAGCTAGAGGAATCTAAAGGGGAGGCAACATTTCTGGACCTCAGAGGTAGTTAGGACCAAGCAAACTGCATGGCTCTGCCTTGGGGCTGGGGCCTCTGAGGGTGGACTGGGGCTTGCAGAAGGTGATAGGGGCTGCAGAGAACCAAGGTAGGAGCCAGGAAAGGTGGTGTTAGAACAGACAGAAGCATGGGGACCTTAAATATAGGCTCCTTCTGTGGCAGGGTTGCAAATGCCCCTGGCCTCTGGAGAGCAGCATGCTTTAAAAATCCCTAGCCCAAAGGGGATCAGAACAGGGTTGTAGATTCAAAGGCCTACCAAGCAGAGTGGTAGAACTGTGTGAGAGCTTATTCCTCAGTGTTGGGAAGAGAACAGGAGATAAGGGGACTATAGAGAGTAGGTACCTGGCTCCAGCCAGTTACTGATTGACCCAGCATTCTGAGTTCTGTCATTTTATGTGAAGCTTGCACATTTCAAATGTTAGCAACTAAATCAAACTTAGAATATTGTGGATTCCAAACAGAACACCACACTGGGCCAGATTTGTACCTCCAGATGGATTTGTGCGCAAGGCCAGAGTGATCAAAGGCATTTCACCAGTGGTGGAATATGAAGGCCTGATCTGAGGAAGGGACACAAGGACCTTCAGATAATCCGTGAAAGAAAAACAGGTCATAAACTCAGTAACCCTCAAAGCGAAGGAGACTGAGAATATTTGGGATAATGGAAAGGATTGGCTTCTTCAGGAAAATGTATGGTCAGGGCCCAGGGACACATATTGTAGCAGGAATACATCTTCAGTGGAGGCTGGAATACTATGAACCACTCAGGAAAAAAAAAGCTCTCTTCTTTAGGAATATGAGAAGCTTAAAAGCAGTTGCTTCTGGTTTATACCAGAAGAGGGAAATGAGGTCAGAAAGAGGTGAGAATAAATCAAAATACTACATATAGAAAGAGCTAGCCCATCAGTTTCAAGGCTGCAAGAAACTGAGCAACTCTTACAGGAGGCCAGATTGTAAAGCACATCTGTTTAGCCCTGACTTGATCACAGGCATTTCAGGACCCCAGTTTCCCTCTCACTGTAACCGAGACCTTGGGTCCTTTAACTGGGGGCTGATAATGTTGTCCCATCACTGATAAGAAGGGATATTACCCATAAAGTAGCCTCGGAGCTTCGACATTCGGTGGGTACCTCCTGCATACCGGGTCCGTGGGTGCTTCACGGATGACATGCTTCTGCCTCTCATACCACCCTTATGAGATGGGTAATTCTCATCATCCCCATTTTACAAGTGGGAAACCGAGGCATGGAGTAGCAGCATGACTTATCCAGTGTGAGAGAGCTAGTCTTAAGTGGGAGAACGAATTTAAGCCAATTTGGTATAATAACAACAGCAGCTAACACTAACCTGCTCGCAGGCATCTGTGTGTGACCTCTGAGCTGGGACCTTCCATTATTAACTCCAGCCTGTCTTTAGGTGGTTGGGAAGATTAAATGAGATGATGCGTGTGAGCACTTAACACACTGACCTGCCCAATAAATGCGATGAACAGTTGTTGTTATTAATACAAGTAACTGAATTTGCATTCAGAGGACTCTGGTGTCCGTAAGGGTGGTAGACAGGAAGAGGGACAGGGACAGCTGGCAATATGCTGAGAACTGAGTGGGAGATGAGAAAGAGGAGCAGCAAGTGTAGACCACTCTATGGAAAAGTTTGATGTGAAGTTTGTTTTTAAGAAAGCTATTTACCTTGACTTGTCTGGACTGAACTGTGCACTCCTCAGATCCATGTGTCCAAGCCCTAACCCCCAGTGTGATGGTATTTGGAGATGGAGCCTTAGGGAGCTGATTACATTATGGGGATGAAGCCCTCTGCTGGGATAAGCATCCACAGAAGCAGAGGCACAGGGAGATCCCTCTTTTTTCCCACCACCTGAGGACAAAGCAAAAAGATGGCAGTTTGCAAGCCAGGAGGAGGATGGTTCTCACCGGACACCGAATATGTTGGCATCTTGATTTCAGACTTCACAGCTTCCAGGACCATGAGAAATAAATGTTGGCTGTTTAAGCCACCTCAATCTAGTATTTTGTTATACTGCCCAAGCTAATTAAGAAGAAAACTGTAAGGAGAGGAAAAAGAGAGGCTGATGGTGCAAAGGGAAGGGGGAGCTGGTAAATGAAGAACAGCCCACAGGTCCTGGAGGGCAGGGCAGCAGGAGCCCACAGGAGAAGGTCAGCCCTGGGAAGCGGTAAAGATGCTTCTTCCCCTGAAATAAGGGAAAGAAGAGATTGGGTGGAAGACACTGGTATATTTTGAAGTGGATGGATGAAAATTGCAGGACTAAAGTTCGACCTAATCCCAATGAAAGTGGAGAGAATGCTGCTGCTGACAGCAAGAAGGAAAGGCACTGGGGGCAGAGGAGACTGGGAAAAGGTGGGTCTTGGCTTCCACAGGGGTCTCTAACCCTGACACCCGCACACCCCAGATTTTCTGGCACAGGCCTGATTTCAGTACCCACTCCCATTAACCTCCATAGGTACTATCATATGGACACTAACACTTGTCACACCTGATGCCCAAGTTGGGATTCAAAACAATTGTTCTACCAACGAGGGCTGAATAAAAGTAATGATGAATTGCCTAAAACAGCTGAGGTTAGACCGAGCAAACATCCTCTAAATTCTGTCAGGAGAACTGTCTCACTCTCAAGCTCCATAGTACTGTCCAGAGAACAAGAACCAGAGAGGGCTTGGCAAGAGAGCTGCTGTAGAAAACCAGATTATAGGATCCTGTGGCAAAGATGGAAAAGGTGGGTGTAGCATAGGAGCATCTCTTTCCCTACCCTGATCCAAAACAAAGAAAGCTCAACTTATTATACCCAACATTACCCAAAATGTGTCACCCATGGTCAAATAAACTTAGGAACACTGCATATTATATTCTCCATGGAGGATCTCCATTACAAATCAGCATATTAAAGGCTCTGAGAAGTCCTGCAGTAAAGACACTTTGCATCAAGTAATGAAAAAATGCATTTTAATGTAATTGCTCTCTGGCAAAACCCTATAGGTAGTTGAAAGGAGTACTTTAATAATCTAGCAAGGATTGGGGTGGCACTGAGTCTGCAAGTGGCCTGCTTAAGAAACAACAGCACTGAAAATGAAGATGTGGAAGGAAAGGGAAAAGAAGGCAACCTGAAGTTCCTCTTCTTTTCTGTCCTTCCTTGCTCATCAGTAAGCTGAAGGCACAGAATATTGGTGGGATGTGTGCATATCAAGAAGTGAAATACAAACTGTTGAGTTAGTTATGTGCAGTGTTTCCATTATTCTGATACGAACAAAATACCTATGCATATACAAGCTACAAAATACAAGTTGTGTGATTTTGGGGATTCTACATACAAATTAAATGTTGTTATATTTGTATCTGAAACTGGCATTGCACAATATAAAGATGAGTGATAAGTGTCATATGAATAATTTAAATTTTTTATTTTTTTCTTTCTCAAGAAGACATTAAATAGCAAATAAACACCAGAACTCAAGGGACTGCCCAAGAGAAAAGCTTTATATTTTAGTATCTTTACCAGCACTTTTTTCCGTATTTTTGAACAAAAGGCCCTGTATTTTTATCTTGCACTGGGCCCCATGTTTTAGGTAGAGGCCCTATCCACCAGCTTGATTCCCACGTGTGAGGTCTGGACCCAATCAAAATAATGTAGATCCCAAAATAGTGTGGAACCCGCAAAAATAGTGTGGACCCCATCACCCACTTTCTTCATCCCCACTGCTTTCATCCACTTAAGTGCCACTGCCTGAGGCCAGCCATGGCTCATGGTTTATGTGACTTCCATCAAACGATGAAAATCATCGGACTCCCCTAGAGTAAGGTTTAAATTAGGGGGGGGTTCCTTCCCTATTTTAAAGGTAATTCAAGGTTTTAAGTTTCATACTATTTTTTAAATTATTTTTAATTTTTATTGAGGTAATGCTTTGGCATAATCATTTCAAATAGTATATGACTTTCAAAACTGAGATATAATTTGCATACCATAAAATTCATCTTTACAAAGTATCCAATTCAGTAGTTTTTAGTATATATTCACGAGGTTGTGTAACCATCACCACTAATTCCAGAATTTTCTCATCACCCCACAAAGAAACCCCATAGCTATTGGCAGTTGCTCCGCATTTCTCCCTCCCTAAGTCCCCGGCAACCACTAATCTACATCCTGCCTGTGTAGATTTGCCTTTTCTGGATATTTCAAATGAAAGGAATCATACAGCATTTGGTTTTTTGTGTCTGGCTTCTTCATTTAGCATGAAAGGCTCATCTCTGTTGCTGCAAGTATCAGTACTTATTCCTCCTAATGGCTGAATAATATTCCACTATATGGACAGGCTGCATCTTGTCTGTATACAAATCCACTGAGTACAGAGTTTAAATGAAAGGAGCAATCCTTCCCCATTCTCTCCTTCTCTACACTCCTCTTCCCCAAAGGAAGCCATTTTCTACTCTAGTTATTTCTCCTGGTATGTACCTCTCTGCTTCCATATATCATTTTTATATTGCTATTTATTTATAATTTTTAGATTTTTATTATATTCCTGCTTTGGAAGATGGCCATGTGTCACTTCAACACCTCCACACACACCTCTTCTTCCTTTCTAATAGAGTTACATGGCCAATGTTTGGTTAAATTGATATTTAGATTATCACAAAGATTTTTGTGAAATACTTAGATTATCACAAAGATTATTGTGACCATGTGAAATACTGTTGACTGCTGAGCCAAGACTGTGTCAGAATTACTGCTGCTTCTCTGATCCCCAAGAATCAGGTCTCTCCTGATCTGCACATGCTGAAGTACCACAGGGCCCTGGCCTTGGACCACTTCCTTCCTTCCATACTCACTCCCTAGCTGTGCCTATGGCTTTAAATACCATCCAAACACTTATGACTCTCAAATATGTAATGCCAGCCTCATCTTCACTTGAATTTCAGACTCAGTTCATCCACTGCTGACTTGACCTTTCCACTTGGATGTCCACAGGCACCATATACTTAACTTGTCAGAAACAGAATCCCTACTTGCCCTCCTTGGAAGCCATAACCTTCCCCATCTCAGGAAATGGTGCTTCCATTCTTCCAGTTGGTTAGGCCCCAAACGTTGGAATTATTCCTGTCTCTCTTTTTCTCCTTTTCATGCCTTATATATAATCCACAGAAAAGTCAGCCAACTCTACCATCAAAATATATCCAAAATCCAACCACTACTCTCCGGCTCTACAACTCCCATCCCATATACAGGATGCCATCATCTCCTAGCTCCTGACTGGTCTCTCAACTGCTGTCCTTGCCCCCCAAAAGTTAGCCATCCACACAGCATGGGTCATATCATGTCACACCTCTGTTCCTCTCTCTCCAGTGCTTTCCTTTCTCACTCAGATACAAGGTGCTGTAAGATCTGGCCCTGCTGTGTCTTTGACCTCCTCTCCTTCTTCTCTGACTACTTACTCTGTTCCATCAGCACTGCCTTTCTTGACATACATGGAACCCTCTAAGTTCATTCCAACCTCAGGGCCTTTGCACTCTCTGTTCCCTCACCCAGAATGCTTTGCTCCCAATAGCAGTGTGGCTTTCTCCCTTACTTCTCTAATGTCTTTCCTGCTCAAATGTTACCTTATTGGAGTGGCTATTTCTGATTGGCTTATATAAATCAACACCCTACCATGACTCTCTCTATGCCTCTTATTTTGCTTTAGTTCTTCTCACCATATTCTCCTTACCTGACATATTATATGTTAATCTGTTTATTGTCTGCTGTCTTCTCCAGGGAGGCAGGGGTTGTTTGTCATATGTACTACTAAATCTTCAATGTCTAAAATGCCTGGAATATAGTAAATACTCAATAAATATTTGATGACTGAATGACTTAATTTAAAAGTGTCAATAAATACATTTATTTAATCTACAAGTTGAATTCTGAATCAGAATTTCATATTCTGCATTAGAAATTCTATATAGCTTCCCCTCATAAATATCTGCTTAGTTGGTAGGACTCTGAGTTTAAGTGTCATTCTTCCACTGGACTGAAGCTCCTCAGAGGAATTCTTAGTGCCTAGCACAGAAGAGACCCTCAATAAAGTATCTGTGGAACTGTAACATCTTAGGAATTTAAAGAACTAATCAGTATAGCTTCTCACCAAGGTAATGTGTTGCTCTTCCCTCAGATATATTTAGGATGAATCCAATACATCTAAGAGGGTTCCACAACCTCATTCATCCACTCATTCATTCAAACGTTTCATCCAATCTGTATTAAGAACCTTCTCTGTGAAAGTTTCTAACCCCTAAATATTTCTATTCTTGTATCTAAATTACCTGCTCTCCCCCTTTACTGAACTAAAATGTTATTTCTCGTTTAACCTCAGTGGAGCTGGAGAACAGCTGGATACCAGCGTCTGTCTAATCACCCTGCATCCCTTGGTAACTATTAAGACATGCCAGGATGCTCTTTGCTGATGCCTTTCAAATTTAAAGTGGGGACACAGAGTGTTCAAATTAGAGGGCTTTGCCATATAGAATACCTGCCCCTTCTTTTTCAGCACCAGAGAAATGCCTGGTTGTTGACTTTCAGGGTTGGGCATAGGCCAGCCACCCCTCTGCAGGGCTGATGTTCAGTTTGGCAGGTTGATTTCACAGACGATGGGGCACTCTTTCATAAGTTATCCAGAAGGAACCCACATTTTTCTTAGAAGCAATGGGTAGTAGAGTGACAGAAGAGGGGTAGAATGTGAAGTATGGAATTTGAATCCTATTCAGTTGGTATGGAGCAATTAAAAACATGGAGGCCAAGAGATGAAGTCAAATTGTCCTACAGGAGGACTGTTTCATAGTTAGGTCTTTGGAATTTGTCTATAAAGTCCCTGCGCTTGCTATGCATCCTTTCCAGCTCCTTGCTTTAGTGACAATGAAAAGGTGTCTGTGGAATGAGTTTCCTGAAACTGTGCTATTATGTAAATAAGCCTGTTTTATAACAAAGTCTCAGGGTCTCTACTATAGGGCATTGTTTTTAGGTCAGATGTCAAGAATGGACCAATCAACATTATGGTTTAGAACAATTATTCACTGTTTTTATTAGCATTATTTTTATCTCCTGAAAGTAGAGCACTAGTAGGGTAAAGTTATGCCCTATCTCAAAAAGCAAGAGGCAAAAATACATTATTTAAAAAAAAAACAACTATTTCTTTTATTCCTAGAGGGGAGTCTTTGAAGCTGCAAGCTCTCCTATTGTATTTAAAACAATTCAGTTTGCACACAGGGTATGCATACACACAATTTGATTTACAACCAGAATTTTGTATTTGTTTTTTTTTTTTTTCGCCTTCTGGTTCAGAGGCGAAAGAACACTCTAGCCTTCCATTTGCATATGGGACATTAGTAGGGGAAATAGGCTCATCCACCTGGAAAGGTGAGCAGGGATTTCAGGATATAAAGCTGATTCCTATCGGGTGCATTTGCCTGCAAAGTGACCCATTCAGCTGTAATGAGGTGTAGTGACTGTCCCTGACCAGATTGCTGGGAAAGCTCCCTGGGGGTGGGGGTGGGACTGGTTCCTGGTACAGCTCCTGGGTTAGACCAGGGATTCTTTTGTTTTCCTCTGGGAAGTTGACTCAAGCTTATAGAAACTTGCTTGTGGCTGGTTCTCCTGCCAGTTGATTCTGTCCTTGGGAGGGTAAGGGCTATGCACACAGGAACAGATAGCTCAGTTAGGACACACGGTTCATAATTTTTAACTGATACTACATTTCTCCAGATATCCACAGCCTTCTTCCAAAATCCTTTTCCCCATGAACGCATCACTAAAAGTTACTTTCTCTTGCTCTCTTTAAGGTATTTTTGGAATCCTGTGGCCATGATCACAACCTCCCATCTTTTACTTTGTACCCCATAAGACCCAGATGGGAGACTTTCACCCTCCTTGTTTCCACCTGAGTGCATTTGGTCCAAATGTGTATGCAGTCATGGCATCCACTGATACCTGGCTGAACAAGCATACTGTTTGTTTTTGGTGGAGATAAATTATCAGGAAAGATAGAAAAGAAGCAAGTTTCAGGGAGTTAACATATAACTGCAAATTCCTTTATTAATTCTACCATCAATCCTCTGTGTGACCTTGAGTTTCTAAGACTTATCATAAATACGGAGAACCTCAGATAATTTCTCAGGGCTACTTTGAGCAATACACATTTACTGGTTAAGTAATGCAGTGATAAAAATCATTTTGTAAATGCAACACTATATATAAATAGCAAGGCATTCTTCTTCATGACTTACTAAATGACTGGACTAAAAGCAACAAAGAGAAGTTCACATTGCTTCTGTAATATATATAATAAGATACAAAATAAATATCTTATTACATAGTAATAACAGCTAATAAATAGTAAGCCTTTATGTACCAGGCACTGAGCTTAGATTATCTCATCTAATTTCCCCCACTTTGCTCACTGGTCAATACTTTCATTTTCTCCATATCAGAGATGAGGACACAGGGACACAAAGTTACATAATTCCCCAAAGTCTTGCAGTCAGAAAGAACCAGAACCCGGGGATGGTCTCTGACAATTCGTTTTCATGGTTGCCCTTACCCACTCTGCTGTAATGCCCACCTGTGTCTGAAGGCTCTCAAACCACTGCAGAAATGTTTGGTGATTCTGTTTCATAATCTTCAATCCACCAGATGAAATAATAATGAATAATTAACACCTGTTCAACAATTACTTTGCATAATTACATGTATTAAACCATTTGATTCTAACACCAGTTAATGGAGGAAACATAGGGATGTTAAGAAACTTGTCCATAGTCACACAGTTAGCAAGTGACAGAGACTGCTTTTGAACTCCAGGCAGTCTGAATCCAGAGTTCATGTTCTTTATCAATAAATAGCCCCGCAATGATTGTAAGTGTAGACAGCACTTAGAATCCTGTTATTAACGCAAGGAGTAGACTTGACCACTAAACTGTGATCTTGGGCCTCAGTTTCTTTATCTGTAAAATGGAAGTTCTCCAATGACCCTGTCAGCTCTGTAATTCTAGATTTCAGAGTGTCTGCATTTCTTCACAGGAGTTTGAGGACAATCATTGCAGCTTCAGGAACAAATGGATAGTAAACACTGAGATTTTAGGACTTTGAAAAGAAACAGGAAGTCTATACAGGCTTGGATTTTTTCAGGAGCCCTGGGACACAAATCCAGAGATGCTAGTGAGGCTTCCGGGAGATAAAACCACTTGGCAAGAGAATGGTGCTGCGGTTGCCGGGGAGGGGTATGGGGGGACCCATCTAGAGTAGAAGGTAGGAATGTGGTTTTAAAAAAATACAAATTGGCATTATGGTTTGTGAATCTGTACATGATATTGGGAAAGGAAGAGAAGCCACAATTTTATCATTCTGAAGATGCAATTCTCACAGTAAGGGTGGCACATAAAGGAGGAGCCCAAAGGCTTTGGAATGGGACAGATAGGGTTTGCATCCCATTTCTGCCACATTTTAACAGATCTGAGCAAGAGCCTTAATTTTTTCCTAGGTATAACGGTGATCATACTAGCACTGCCTATAGAGAGTCAAGAAATGCTCCTTTCCATTCCAACAGACCAGGAATGCCTCTCTCCCCACCCCACCCCAAATCTAAGAAAGTCAGTCCCCAGTAAACTCAGCAGTGATGAAAGATTTAGCTCTAGAAGAGGAATGAAGATGTCACATCTGCCCCTGTTTTTCAATTTGCTTCAGACTTCTCAGAGGGCTTGACCCTGAGCTTGGAGGTGAAGGGATAGGACTACAGGGATAAGCCGTCAGGTAAGCACCCCGAGTCGAGGAGACCGACTTGCTGCCAGTGTACATACTGTGGGGTTCCACTTCAAAAGTCCTGCCAGAGTTCCTCCTCCTCGGGCTGTTTCCTCACGTCCACCCTGGGTAGGACCCTGTGTTCAAACCTGGCCGACTTTAGCGGGCAGAGGGCTGGTCAGAGGAGGAGCCTCTGTTACACCTCCCCCTGGGGTCCCCAGATGGAAGGAAAAACAGCCTCGGCATCACTCCCGGGGACAGTGGGGAGAGGCAAGGGTGCGGCACGTGTAGATGCAAGAAGGCAAGTTGCAGAGAGTGGGGAGACCCTACTTGTGCTATTTCCTATTACTGCTGTAACAATTACCACAACAAGGGTTTGCAACAACACAAAGTGTTACCTTACAGCTCTGGAGTCAGAAATCTGAAAGGGGCTGGCAGGCTTGCCTTCCTTCTGGAGGCTCCAGGGGAGAGCTCATTTCCTTGCCTTTTCCAGCTTCTAGAAGCTGCCCATGTTCCTTGGATCCTGGCTTTAGTACACCTATCTCTGCTTCTATCTTCACATCTCTTTCCGACTCTGGCCCTCTTGCCTCCTTCTTATAAAGACTTCTAGGATTACATTGGGCCCCCCTGGGTAGCCCAGGATATTACCCCATCTCAATATCCTTAATTTAATCACATCTGTAAAGCCCCTTTTGCCTTGTAAGGCAGTCGATTCACAGGTTCCAGGGATTAAGACAATGACCCCTCTAGAGCAGGCCATTATTTAGCCTACCACACTGCCTAAGCTTTGATTTCCAAAAACGCGGTTCATTTCATTAATTTTGCAACTTCAAACAACTCACTTCTCTCCAAGCTTTGCCATCCACCTGTCAAGTGGAAGTAGCAGGCTTTTACCTGATTCCTCTAGGGCTCACAGGGGTAATCTGTGTAAGGTGTGGGGGCTCACAGGGGTGATCGACAGAAGCTATCCACCACTGTGTCTTGGAGTCAGGGTGCAGTAAATGCTAGCTGCCCTCCCCATTCTCCAGCACATGGTGAATAGGCATTATGGGGTTAAGGGTTGGGAGTGGGCACAGGGATGCTTCGCAGCTGTCCCAGGTTGAAATCCTGGGAAAACAGACTTTGAGATTTGTGCACAGGAAGTTTACTGGGGAGTGGTCTTAGGACCAACACCTGTGGGGATATGTGCAGGGAAGCAGAACTGGGCAGATAGAGAAGGTGGACTGCCACTAAGATGCAGCAAAGACCTCAACTTACCCAACAGCGAGCACAGAGTTGACTCAAATTCAGGAAAGAGCTGAGATTTTATATGACTGCATCTAGCCATTATGTGTGGTTTGCTCTGGGGAGAGACATGACGCTGGCCAGCGTGGTTATCTCTCACCAAGGGTATCCCTGGAGAGACACCACAGCCCACATGTCCAGCAGCTGAGGGGATGTCTCCCAGGCCTGCAACGTGGACCTGGGGGTGTATCATGGCGTCCATGACATCCAGCTAACCCTCTTTCTATTGATGAAGAACAGAGGGAAAACAGGTGGTAAGGGTCCTGGCAGGCTGAATAGCTCACAGGCCAGAGGCCCAGAGCTTGCGCTCCCAGGCAGGCAGGCCTGCCTTCAAATCTTGGTTCTGCCTCTTCCCATTGGGTGACTTGGAGGTGGCACTTAACCTCTCTCTGTCTCAGCTTCCTTACCTCTCAGTTAGGTGGGAATAGCATTAATCTGTTAGAATTTCTGACAGGATTGAATGGACAATGTAGAATTCTTAGCACAATGCCTGACATCTGGTGGGTCTCACACCTGTTTGATTTTGTGGTTAAAATTATTCTCACAAACCCTTTCCTATTTTGCCTTTCTTACCTAAACCCAAATGTTTAAGGTGAGCTGGAAAGGAGAGGGAAGAATCCTACACGAATACTCATCTGAGATTTACGATAAGTATCAGGAAAGCCAAGGGTAGGGGGCAGGAATTGAGGGTTAGCGGGGGAGGGAGCGTTAAAGGCACACACCCAGAGCCAGGCTGTCTAACTGAGACTCTATGCTGCTAACTAGCTGGATGACCTTGCAGGGTCATTGTGAGAACTAAATGAGATCATGTGAGTAAAGGGCTTAGGACACTGCCTGGCACATAGTTAGTGCTATATGTGCTAGCTATTATTGTTTGTAGACTATAACTTATCCACAAAGGCCCCGCTGAGGAAGAAGCCCTTGATTCAGACCTCGCAGTTTTTCCACAAAGTTTAAAAAGTTGGGAGCATAAGAACTGAATTCCTGCAGTTGGCTACAAATCTGTTTCACTAGGTTAACCCTTCACTAGCACTGATTTCTGGGATTAAGCATTTAATTATTTACAATTGTAACAGGGAGGTCAAAGAAGGTGATGTTTTCTTTAGTTTGAGGTAGGATTGGATGGAGAAAACGATTTCAGAGATGAGCTAAAGGAAGTGGTGTTCTTTGAGAATCCTGGGCCTCCCTTCAAGGTAAAAATAAAGTAGGCTAAGGTAAGCTGAACTCTGTGCATTATATAACCCTTTCTGAATTCTGTTTTCATCTGGAAAGTTAAAACTAGAGTAATGTCAAACAGCCCAACCCTAATAAAGCTGCCATTTTCTCGTGTATTAGACATTCCCCTACTCTTTTTCTCCCCAGTCCAAACCCATGCTGGAGAGAGTCGCAAAATATGGGAATGATGAGAATAGAACCACACTGCTCGTGTTGGGAGGCAGGGAGTGTGTGTCTAGGAGAAACTTCTCTGGGCTGAGAGCCTCTGCCCCATTCCCTGCTCTCCTGTCCTTACTCCTCATTCTGTATCAAGTTGAGAAAACATCAGATATTTACTTTGCTTTTCTTTTTCAAATGGGCTTGATTTTCTGGCCCAGCTTATTGGGAACACTGCCCCAATGGGCCCAGGCTGGCTTCACTGGGTTCCTACCACATGGAGCGAAAAAATAAGCCACAGGCCTCCCAAGTCACAGAGCGAGAAAGTTTGCTGGATTCATTTAAATTTTACCCAAGACAAACTTCTTATTAGTTTTATTTGATTAAGAGTCGCAGTAAAGTTTCTTCTGCAACTGTGCTTTCAGATTCTTTTTTTAGCAAGTAAGGAATAAAACAGAGAAGCAAAATATTTTGATAAGATGGACAACCATGCTGTTTGTACCGTTCAGAATCCAAAGAACTCCTAATGACCCAAGTTTTTTGGCATTAAGGGAGTTACTTAGCAGACAGGATCATGCCCTTGAGTTTTATCTTTGTGGACTTAAACTCAATGAAAGTCAGTTCACAGAGATGTTATTACTAGGCCAAAATGGCCTATTTCCATATCAGAAAGCATAGTTGACTTTAAGCTTGTGTTTTTATTGCCTAGAAAAAAAAGTATGAATAGGCAAAGAGAGTCATGGGACTTGAGGGAAAGCCTCCTAAATAAAATGTATCTGAAATCTATGTCCTTCTTTCCAACTCCAATGCCATTATCCTAGAGCAGTCTACCATTTTCTCTAAGACTACTACTTATAATGGCCTCCTATTTGAGCTCCCTGTGTCAATGCTTGCACAATACCTGTGTGGTTTTTGCCTAATAAAATGGCCATGGTGATTTTCAAAGAGTGTTTAAGTCAGGTCATGTCACTCCTCTCATTAAACCTCTATGGTATTTTCTTGCACTTAGGGTAAATCCCAAGTTCATACTGTGGATACATGGCCTGCTTGTCTCTCCAAGCTCAACTCACTGTCCTCTAGCTCCATGAGACTTCAATTCCTTACATAAGCTCTTGCAGGCCTCAGGACCTTTGTACATGCTCTTTCCTCTATTTATAAATCTTCCCTCCACCCTATCCCTTTATTTCAGTGACTTTCTCTTCTCATTCTTCAGACTTCACCTTAAATGTCCCTTTCTCAAGCAGAACTTGCCTATCTTATGTAAACTAGGCTTCTTATTCCTATCATTAGTCTCTGTCTCTATTTGAATTTTTACATAGCATTTATCATGATTTGTCATCACTTATTTTTAACTTACTATTTCTTTTTATTTTTTCTGATTAATTTTTTGCTTCCTGTGAACACAGAGGGCTAAAGTCATGTTTTTCTTATTTACCATTGTATCCTTTCTGTCTTGTAAGACACTTGGCATGAAGCAGGGACTCAACAAATATCTGTTGAATGAAGAAACACTGTTCTGATGGAGGTTTCAAACATGGCTGCATTTTCCATGAAGAAGTCTGCTTTTAAAGTTTTAATTTTATTAAACTCAACATGACATGCTGAAGTGTCTGTTAACCATCTAGTTCTAAATTGCATTGAGATTGTTTCCATCCCCTAATTTCTCTCGCTTCCTTGTCTCATTCTTTGTGAATTGTATGAATATGAATGTATGCTAGAATGCCAGCTTTATTTTGTCTGTTTTGTTCACTGCTGTATCTCCAGTATCTCAAATAGTGGTTGGCACATAGTAGGCTTTATATATATACTGCTGTTACATAAAAGCTATCCAGGGTGAACTGATTTAGCACTAAGACTATAAACCCACAGAACAATGATTCTTACAGTACAGTGTTTGCAAACTGGCAGTATATTAGCTAGAAGTGTCCAACAGAAGTATACTATATGACCTGAGTTATAGTTTTAAATTGTTTTAAATGAGCTGCCTATATTTGAAAATTGGGATTTTTATATAAAAATACCAATGCAAAATTTTTTTGAAAAGCCAGAAAATTTAGCCACACCAGGCCTTCTTTGCACAATGGGCTGGAGCTAGGTAGCATTGCCCATTTTGGAGGCCCATGTCCTCTCCATTTGCTTTTCCTAGTAGTTTGGGGTTGAGCCAAGGATGCTACCCCATTACAACCATCCTGAAAATCATAGTGGGGGATTTTTAAAGTAGGTAAATACAGAATTAATCAGGAAATCCATCAGAAATGAAGAACCACCTCAGAGAATATTTGTGCAAGATTGAGATGGAGTTCGCTCTGATTAGTCCTTCAGAGACTTGTTCAGAGAGCCCTGCAAGTGGTATAGTAGGTAGTGGCTGGAATTGAAATGATTTACCATTGAGATCTTCTACGTCGTTTAATTCTGGGCATGTGGAGTATGAAGCTAAACTGATTTCTTCCTCTTAGGACCAAGCTAACTCAGCTTATAAAAATTATTCAAGGACACCAGGCTCCCAACTTCCAAATGAGAGAGAAAACAAATAGAGGCACTATTTAAATATGTTATGGGGCCATATCCCTTTGAAAGATGGTGAACAGCTAGTGTCTGGACAAGCCAGAGTCTGTGTTCTATCAACTGGTGATGCTTTAGCAGCAGCCCCAGGGGTGTAAGTAAGGAGTGTGTCATTGCTGGGGACATCGGAGTTTTTACCTGTGCATATGGAAACAAGTTAAGCCCCTGAACAATATAAGCGACTGTTTGAACTTGATATAAAGAGGTTCAAGTTACATTTCATCAGGAAATCCTTTGGCCATGTTGGCAGCCAGGGTCAAAGTAACAAATGATTTCTGAGATCTAGAAATGAGTTCTTGGTCTAAGCAAATCTGGGCTGATTTCAAAATGTTAATTAAGTTTATTATAAGCATTTTGCTTTTAGAATTTTATTTTTGCCTCTAGTCCCTTATTGTTTTGGTCATTGTGGAAAAAAATAGACCTGATGAGGGTAAAAACATCCAAGTGCTGTGGAATTTGATTCAGTCTCGCAATTAGATACATTTTTACAAGTGCTACTAATTGTCCCTTAAAATAAACTGGAATGCTAAGAAAATGGATGTCACAGTCTAAAATTACTCATCTATTTTGAAATCTAATTCACAGCTTCCATTTAGATGTTTACAGAGTATAGTAAAAAACAAGAAGTATTAAAATTATAAAATGTTTAAGGATAATTTATGAGGAATTTATCATTCATGATTTAATTAAGTAGTTCATTGCAGCTGTTCAAATTCATTCCTGAATAAAAATCTCTTGCACCCAGCAGTACTATTGAAAAGGAAAAGTTTTACCACAACAGAGTTAGCTTTTCTTTTTCTTTGCCTAAAAGTGTGAGAAAACAAGAACCTAAGAACCAGGTAAAGGATGCTTTAAAACATGGAAAAAATTAACACATAGTCACTCACTGGAGGAGTAGCACTACCCCTTGGCCAAGGGCCACAACCTTGGATCAGGATTAAACTGGAATTCCTGGCCTGATCCACACTGGGTCACTAGCCTAGAGCAGCAGAAACTGTGAATCACTGAGAATCACTGATGGAGCATATTAACAATATTCATGTCCCCAGAGCTTCAGGTGCTTAGTTCTAGGTTGGAACCTGGAAATCTGTAAGTCTGTGTGGCTCCTCAGGTGTATCTGATAATCAGCCACATAAGTGCTGGTTCAGCTCCAGGGAATTTGAGAGACACCAGATGGCTCCCAGATGGATCTGTCACTCTGCTGTCCTTCAAAATCTAGTGAGCTTGGAACCCAAGTTCTGATCCAGGCAAGAGCCTTCTAGGCTGATCTGAGATCTGATTGTTACATGCCGGGGGTCTCAGATTTAAATGCCTGAAGGGAGGTGAATGACTATAAGGGAACTGGCAAAGAACTTGGGTTCTAGCCATCTTTTTGCTTCCAACCAGGTGTGTGCAATCTTACCTCACCTGCAGCATTACCACCAGTGCAGTGAGGTGGACTAAATGGTCCCTAAGATGAGGACTACAAACCAGTGGCCTCGGGCCACATCCTGCCGGAGATTGATTTACTTGGACCTACGTGATGTGTTTGTTGTCTTGCCAATGGGTTTCAACCCTGGGCAAGTTTGCTATGGATTCAGTGTGACCAAAGAAATTGACAGCAAAACGCTCTTTGGGGTGAAAGGGTTTATTACCCAGCTTGTTCTCCAGTGGTAGGTTGAGCACTAGTTGTCTCTGACCTCCCAGAGCACTGGGCCGAGCTCCCTATATAGCGCAATAATAGCTTATTGTCTACAGGTGTGGAAGCGGTAACCTAGCAACAGGCCAGTTACATCATCAGGTGGTTTAAGTTCAGTAAGGATCCTGGCCATAGGAACCCCAACTTCCCCACATGTGTGAAAATGAATTCAGTTAGTTTCTCAATAATTCCCCCCCAAATCTAGATTCTCTTGGAAATTGGAAATTCTGGGCAACAATAGGCCCCTCATTTTTGCTCAGCAACTGTCACCTAGGTAGAGTGAGGTTTGTACCTTTTAAAAGGCTTACAAGCTCTCATATTTCAGTAGTAGCCACACTACCGGCTTGCTCGTACATCAGTGTTTCTGCTTGGAACCTGGAGGTGACAGAATTGTTGACTTTGCCCCAATGTCAATTTCAATACTAATATCCCTTGGTTCTCTAGACTGCATGCTAGAGACAGATACTCTAACCAGTCCTGTGCCTGACCGGCACCTCAGCAACTACTCATTCCTCCTTAATTTTTGAGTTGGGGAAGCAATTTCTGCTGTTCCTATTTCAGGACATCGGGAGTGTTTAAGGAAGAAGCAGAGAGTAAGGAGCCTGAAGGAACTGGTGGCTGCCTCTCCAGAAGGGATCCAAAAAACCAAAATTTCTGTGTTTACAAATTCCAAAGTACAATATACCCAAGAGGTCCTTATTTAGGCCAAATGTTTATATCACTGGTTATGTGCAGTTCCACCGAGAGTAGAGACATTGTTAAATTGCCAGGTTTTTACAAATCATAATGAAAATCATATGGCACTGGGTCCAAAATCCTTGTACCAATATAATAATTACTGTCTGACTGGAATTACTGCAAGGAAGTGGCTTTTCTGGGAAAACAAAAGTGGGAAAATTCTTTCAGCTTTTGCAGAAGCATCTTCAGCCTAAAGGTGGGACAATGGGGGTGGAGGGACTTAGGAAATGCTACTGAACTGATGGAAACCTGACTGAGAATAACTTTGCTCTCACAGTCATTGGGGGGATTGACCTGTTCAGGAGATAGTTTCCATACACGTCCACCTAAACTCCTTCAAAATACACCAGATGTAGAATGGCCAATGTAGATATTATTCCCAGCTTCCCAGGGCAAATTTGCTTCAAAAGCAGACTCCCTCTGATCACTGAACTCAACTCAAACATTTCTTGTCCCCCAATCATGGGTATGATTCTGTGTTACGGAAGTTGGATCATATTTGAGCCCAGAAGCTAATGTACATTATAGATATCTATGCAAGTACACAAATAGGTGATGGCTGGTTTCAAGGATGCTATTGTCGAGAAACCAAAACTATGCTGTGGGAAGGAGTGGTGGGGGAGGCATCATACCTCCCTGCTAGGGTGGGCCCAGCAGGACCGGTAGAGAAAGGAGAGTGGCAAAGCAACAAGGAGCATTTAGGCAAAGGGCCTAACCATAGAAGCACCTGTTTGGGGACTCCGCAGGGCTCTGCTATGACTGGAGCTGAAGCTTCTGAAGAGAGAAATAAAAAGGAGTGAGAATTGGCAAGAAAAAAGCTAGAAAGCTGAATTACGGCCAGACTGAGAGGACCATGCTTAGGCACTGCAACATTATTTTTAGGTAATGGTGAAAGCCTTTGAAGCTTTCTGAGACAGGCATGGGGATGATCACATTTTTATTTTAGAAAAATAACTCTCCCTGCAGTGTGAGCATGGACTGGAAGGGCAGGGGAGTTGGCGGGAGGCCGGGGTTGGGGGGGCGGTGAGGAGAGTCAAAGTTATTTTGAGGTTTCTAACTTGGGTTTGTTATTTTCTTCTGCCATAAGCCTAAAAAATAAAATATCTATTAAGTTATACTTTGTTCATTGGTATGATTTTATGTTAATTTAATGTTAGACTGGAGTAACAGCCCTCCTAATAAACGGAATTATTTTATTGAAGTAATATATTATTTTATTCTAATATATCCTTTTATTAAAAGGTAGTAAAAAAAAAACCCATGGTTCAATTATTTAAGGATTTCCCCTCCTCTTTATGACTTTCCCAGGCCCTTTTCTTCTTCCTTCTCTTTTTCTCTTTTGCTGTATTCTCAGCAGTTCTGCAGTACATTTGGAGCTCTACTACAAAGTCTGGGCATTGAAGCAGGGATGGTAATATTTCAGACACAGTTTGGGGTCTGAAGGACCCTTGATATTCCTGTTCTCTTTTGCTACAGATAGCTGCAAGTGTCGTCAGGCGCATGGGATGGAAACTATCAATTCAAATGTGGTAATAAGCCAATAAACAAGAAACCTGATTACGACAAGAAGCAGGGATGAAAAAGAGGCATAATCTTCTGAGAAGGGAAAAACATAATACACATACTAATATTTCTGGTATGTTTTACGTTGGTCCATTATATATGGCACCTGTTTGGCCTCATGGAAAATGGGTGATTTTCAGTGGAATCTACCAATGACAGGACTTTGGGGATTTTGAGGGGAAAAGGGAGTCCTTACATATAAAATATAATTACAACCATGTGAAGTATCTTATCTGGGTCTGGTATTATTGCACTGCACTGACAGAGGCATACTTACATGTTCAATTCTTATAAAATACAGAAAATGACAGCTGATAAGGAATATAAGGCTGTTTCATGGATTTCACTTAACTTGGAACACATTCTGCCCACTGATGTACATGGCTGAAGAAAAATTCCACGTCAGGAGGACAGGCTGAATTTAATATTTCATTATTTTGCTAATGTTTTTATTGTTTTGGTAAACTTTTCACAAACTGCTTTACAAATATTTTTGTTAAATATTACTGTGACTCACTATAACCCAACATTATCTTAATAAAAATAATACAACCTCAGACATTTTTAGTTGGAAAGATGGCAAAAAGCAGTATGCACACTCCCAGAGTTCACCTTCTGAGTTGAGAGAAGAGGTGCAGCTGTAGCCACCCACCTCAAAGCTCCCACAGAGTGTCCGTGATGGACACCAGAGCCCCTGGCAGCAATTCTGCCATGTCATCCTGAAACCCACAGCTAACCCAAGATCATCTGCTCTTTTCCCACCAACACACCATAGCCAAGGTTAAGGCCTCCAGAGGCAGACAGCCTTGGGCTGAACAGCTGCTCTGCTGCTCACTAGCCAGTGGCTAGAGGAAGCTATCTAACCTTTGCCCTCAGTTTCCTCATCTGTAAAATGGAGACAGTAATTTCCTACGGTGGTTTGGAGTGTTAAGTGAGATAATTCATCTAAAGCAGGGTTTATCAACCTCAGCACTATTGCCATTCAGCCTAGATAATTCTCCGTTTGTGGGAGGGTGGTCCTGTGCAGGCAGGATGTTTAGAAGCATCCCTGGACTCAACCCATTAAATGACAGTATCACCTCCGGGTGCTCCCCTCTCTCCCAGTTGTGACAACTAATGTTATCTCCAGGCCTTGCTAAATGTTCCCTGTGGGTAAAACTGCTGCCGTCCCCTCAAGCAATGATCTTTAGAAAGCTATGTAACACATGGTAGGTGCTCAGAATACATTAGCTGTTGGGAGCCACACAAAGACAACAAGATGGCCACAGTTCATGAGGTTCCTGCTTCACTTCCTGGAGATTAGCTGCGAGCCCGCGCGCGCCAACAAGAAAGCCCGCGCGCGCCAAGAGATACTCTTCTCCCCCTCCTTCCCCATTATCATATACCAATCAGAATGTAACTCGCTGCGCCATCCCTGCTATGCAGCCAATCCCCTGCTTACAAGTATCCTATGGCCCACTCTGCCCCTGAACACTGGTGTATATCTACCCCCGTCTTACAATAAAATTTGAGGGCTTGATCAGAATACTGTCTTGCCTTCGCTCTTCTCTCGCCCCCATTTTCTTTCAGGTCGGATCCCCCTCGTCCCCACAAATAACTAGGTCCCGCTGGACGGGACAAGTGGCGCCCAACGTGGGGCTCGAGGCGCGGATCCTTCGCAGGCGGACCCCCGAGTAAGATATCGTCTGGCCAGACCCCTTCTTGATGAAACAATAGGAGACGCCTTTCGCCGCTCACGGAGGTCGTCGTCCCTGGTGAGTACCGGCCGCCTTACAAGAAAATGGGAACTAAATTAAGTAAAGAAGCGGTCTTCATAGGAGACCTAAAAAGTTCACTTAGGGAGAGAGGAGTTCGAGTTAAAAAGAAAGACTTGGTAAAGTTTTTTATTTTTGTTGATGAAGTCTGTCCGTGGTTTATCATTAATGGCCCCGAAATTCATCCTAAAAAATGGCAGAAAGTAGGTAGAGATTTAAATGATTATCTTATCAAAAACGGCCCTGACTCTGTTCCTGTTTCAGTATTTTCCTATTGGGGTCTTATCAGAGATATTGTTGAAAATACTGACCCTGATAAACGTCAACTCTTGTCAGTGGCAGAATATTGCCTCCGCCCCCTATCTCGGGCGGCCTCAAAATCGTCTCTTTCGAGTGATTCCCCTGCCCCAAAATCAGCTAAATCCCCCTCCCCTAGCCCGACACCATCTTTGCTCGGTGCCCTCCATGATACCCCTCCCAAATGTTGCATTTATCCGCCTCTCCCTCGAGATTCGGACTTTGTCGATACACAAAAGGTTTTTCCAGTCGTGACTAAGAGCCAAAATGGCGAGCCTTTAGATCCGAGAGACGCGGCTGAACTAGAAGACGAAGCGGCCAAGTATCACAACCCAGATTGGCCCCTTGCCGCCCCGTCGCTTAACCCCCCTTCTTACACACCCCCAGTTTTGAAAAGAGCCTCTTACACTCCCCCTATTCGGCCTCCCAATGTTTGCGCCCCGGCCTTTTTGCCCCCGTCGGCCCCTCCGCTACCCCCTCCGGCTCCCGGTCCTGTTGGCCCCCCTACCAGCACTGAAGACCTAATAGCACAGATAGTAGAACAAAGAATAACTTGCCATCTCCAAAAATTAGTTGTCTCCCAACCAGTTCGTCCCGCATTATATTCGCAAAGGGGCCTCTCTAAGAAACCGCTTACAGCCACAGAACCTAAAAAACAACCTAAAAAACTGCTCTTTCCTGTTCTTACCCGGGCCTCCGCCCGCTCTGGCCCCACCTCCACAACACATAGCCCGGAGGAGGGCGATCTTGAAAGCGACGGCGAAGACGCCCCTGCTGCTCAGGAAATAGAAAGTGAGGGAGAGGAGCAGGCTGAGCCAGAGCCGGCCGAGCCTGCTGATGGCCCTAGAGAATTTCACAAAATCCATTTCAAAAGCTTAAAAGAGCTGAACGCGGCTGTTAAAGCTTATGGCCCCAATGCCCCTTTTACCCTTTCTGTTCTTGATTCGCTGTCTCGAAGAGGACATTTACTCCCAGGTGAATGGCTGCGTATAGTCTAGGCTGTGCTTACCCGTGGTCAGTTTTTAACTTGGAAGGCAGATTTTGCTGACCGCTGTCAGACCATCGCTGCTGCCAATGTAAAAGACCCTCATTCCCCAACAGCGTCCTGGACTTTTGATAAGCTTACGGGACAGGGCAGATATATCTCTGAAACCAGGCAGCAGCGCCTTCCCCTTGGTCTTTTATCTCAAGTGAAAGATGCCGCTTTGGGCGCTTGGATATCACTCCCTGCTTCCGGGACTGCTAACACTCCTCTAACTAAGATCACTCAAAGCTCGCAAGAAGACTATAGCGAATTTGTTAGCAGACTGTTAGAGGCCGCCGAAAGGACCCTTGGTTCCGCGGCTGCCAATGATAAGATTGTAAAACAGCTAGCCTATGAAAACGCCAATTCGGCATGTCGAGCCGTCCTCCGCGGTAAGACTCGAGACAAAACTCTTGATGAAATGCTGAGAATGTGTAGAGATGTCGATCCTTTTACATCCAAAGTCCAAGCCCTTTTAGCTGTAGGTGCCGCTGTTCAAACTCCCCCGGCTTCTTATCCTCCTTCCTTCCCCAGGGGCGCACCGCCTATGCGTAACTGCTTTAAATGTGGACAGCCAGGCCATTTCGCTCGCCAATGCCCTACCACAGCTCCTCCTCCTAGAGTTGGGTCAGTCCCCGGTATTTGCCCTCGCTGCCATAAGGGGCGGCACTGGGCCAAAGAGTGCCGTAACAATCCAACAAATCCTTTTTACAGTACCACAAATCCTTTCACCCCCCCTTTTCAGGGAAACGGGCTGAGGGGCCAGCCCCGGGCCCCCCAGCCAATTCCATTTCAGCCGGCCTCGGGGAACAGCCTAGCTGTAGCACTCCCGCCCTCTATCGGGCCACACCCGGGAGTGCAGGACTTGACCTCTGTGCCTCCTCCTCAACAATATTAACGCCTGAAGAGGGAATTACAATTATTTCCACAGCAATTTATGGCCCACCTCCCAAAGATACTTATTTTCTAATTTTAGGGCGAGCTTCCACCACAATAAACGGCCTTATTGTCCACCCTTCCTTAGTTGACAATGACTATACTGGAGAAATAAAAATTCTTGCTAGTGCCCCCCAGTGCCCTGTCAGCATTATGAAAGGTCAGCGCCTTGCGCAGGCGCTCCCCCTCCCTTTAAGTACATCTCACCCTGCTATTCATAAGCAGCGAGGCTCCTCTACCCCAGGTTCTTCAGACTTATATTGGATCCAAGCTATTACTAAAGAACGCCCCACTCTTAAACTTAAAATCCAAGGAAAAGTATTTGAAGGAATTTTAGATTCGGGGGCCGACTCTACGGTCATATCTCAGGCTTCATGGCCCTCCAGCTGGCCCTTACACGCTTCTTTGACCCATCTACAAGGAATTGGGCAGTCAAGAAACACCTTACAGAGCTCACAGTTATTAAACTGGGAAGATGAAGAAGGAAATACCGGATTCATTCAACCCTTCGTAGTTCCTGGGTTGCCGGTAAATCTTTGGGGAAGAGATATCCTTTCTCAAATGAAGGTCATCATGTGTAGCCCTAATGAAGTTGTAACACAGCAGATGCTTTCACAGGGTTACCTCCCTGGTCAGGGGTTGGGCAAACTAAAACAGGGAGATCCCAACCCGATACTGGCCACGCCTAAGATAGACCGCTCAGGTTTAGGGTTTGAAAAACATTTTTCGTAAGGGCCGTTGCTCCTCCTGCACTCCAGGCAGACAAGATTACTTGGAAAAGTGATGTTCCTGTCTGGATCGATCAATGGCCCCTTACCACTATAAAATTAAATGCAGCCATAGAGTTAGTGCAGGAACAGCTGGCTGCTGGACATATTGAACCTTCTACATCCCCTTGGAACACCCCAATCTTTGTAATCCAAAAGAAATCAGGCAAGTGGAGGCTCCTACAAGACCTCAGGGCGGTTAATAAGACTATGGTCTCTATGGGCGCATTACAACCGGGAATTCCCTCTCCAATAGCCATCCCTAAAGGGTATGTCAAATTAGTAATTGATCTAAAAGATTGCTTTTTCTCCATACCTTTGCATCCTGATGATTGCAAACGTTTTGCCTTTAGTATACCCATTACCAATTGTGTAGGGCCTTCTCCCCGGTTTCAGTGGAGAGTTCTCCCACAAGGAATGGCCAACAGCCCCACTCTTTGCCAAAAGTTTGTAGCCCAGACTATAGACCCCTTTAGGTTGCTCTTCCCCACTTTGTATATTATCCATTATATGGATGATATTCTTCTTGCCAGTCCTGACCAGCAACAGCTCTATGCGGCCAGTCAACAGCTAGTCACTGCCCTCCGAGATCGAGGACTACAAATTTCCCCAGAAAAAGTCCAGGTCCACCCCCCCCAACTTTTTTTAGGCTTTGAATTATTTTCTAATAAAATCCTCACTCAAAAAATTCAGTTAAAGAGAAGCTCCTTAAACACTCTTAATGATTTTCAGCGTCTGCTAGGAGACATCAACTGGCTCAGGCCTTATTTAAAGCTGACCACCGGAGAGTTAAAGCCCTTGTTTGATGTCCTACGTGGAGACCCTGATCCTTCCTCCC
Organism: Manis pentadactyla; assembly: GCF_030020395.1. Classification (NCBI taxonomy): domain Eukaryota; kingdom Metazoa; phylum Chordata; class Mammalia; order Pholidota; family Manidae; genus Manis; species Manis pentadactyla. The sequence continues at coordinate 43,679,063 of NC_080023.1, forward strand.
CCCGCTCGCTTTCATCAGAAGCACAAAGGGCATTAACCATTGTAGAGCGGGCTATTTCTGAACAGACCATTAGCTACTTCTCTCCACATCTAAGTTTGTGGCTGCTCATTTTCCCTACCCCCTTCTCCCCTACAGGAGTCCTTTGGCAAAACCATCCACTATTTTGGGTTCATTTGCCAGCCTCCCCCCCTAGAGTCTTAGCTACCTATCCTCAATTAGTTGCTGCCCTCTTACGTTTAGGCCGAGAGGCAGCTCTCAAGTTGTTTGGGAGAGACCCTGAAGTTATAACCCTCCCATACAATACATCTCAATTACAATGGCTTATTCAACATGATGATGATTGGGCAATTAGCTGCACCTCCTTCCAGGGGACAATAGACAATCATTACCCTGCAGACAGATTAGTCCAGTTCCTTCAAAAGACCCCGGTTGTCTTTCCCAAAAGGACTAAAACCACGCCAATTGCTGGGGCCGTAATGGTGTTCTCTGATGGGTCCTCCTCCGGTATAGCCACTTTCAGTATTAATGGGCAAGTTACTCGAATACAAACAGACCTCTCTTCTGCACAACTTGTTGAACTAACTGCAATAATCAAAGTTTTTGAGCTTTTAATAGATGCCCCCTTTAACCTTTACACTGACAGTGCCTATGTAGCAACCTCTGTTCCCCTATTAGAGACAGTGCCTTACATACGTCCCTCTACAAATGCTTCCCCCCTATTCGCAAAATTGCAAAAATTAATTCTAAACCGCGATGCCCCTTTTTTCATCGGGCACATACGCGCTCACACTGGCCTTCCAGGGCCGCTTGCCAAAGGCAATGACAGAGTTGATCTGGCAACTCAATTAGCAGCCTCTGTCACGTCAGTCTCACCCTTGGCTGCAGCCCAACGGGCTCATGAACTACATCATCTCAATGCTCATACTCTTAGACTCAAATTTTCAATCACCCGAGAACAGGCCCGCCAAATAGTTCGGCAATGTCAAGGATGTCTAACTCTCCTCCCAGAGCCTCATAACGGAATCAACCCCCAGGGGTTAGTTCCAGGAGAGATATGGCAAATGGATGTCACTCATTACCCTCCCTTTGGTAAATTAAAATATATCCATGTGTCTATTGACACATGTAGTGGTTTCCTATGTGCATCCTTGCAAACGGGAGAGGCAACTAAAAATGTTATTACCCATGTTCTCTCATGCCTGGCATATTTACCACCACCTAAAATCTTAAAAACTGACAATGGGCCTGGATACGCCAGCTCTAGCTTTAAACAGTTCTGTGCGCAGTTAGGTATTAAGCACATAACAGGAATTCCCTATAATCCCCAAGGCCAAGGCATTGTTGAAAGAGCCCACTTAACCCTTAAAAACATGTTATTCAAACTTCAGTCGGGGGGAGAAGTACTCTATCCGAAAACAGGTAATGCAAAGACACTCCTAAATCATGCACTGTTTGTTCTTAATTTCCTTACTTATGACTCCGCGGGTAAAACCGCTGCTGATCGCCTTTGGCATCCCTCCACGGCAGATAATTATGCACAGGCTATGTGGAGAGATCCGATGACCAACACATGGCACGGGCCTGACCCTGTGCTCATATGGGGGAAAGGACATGCTTGCATATATGATGCTAAGGCACAAAATGCCCGATGGCTCCCAGACAGACTCATTAAACTTCTAGACACAAATAAAAGCAAAAACAATGATTCTAGTCCAGGGCATATTAACCCCTGAGAAGCCTTCCCTTTCTGTTTAATTTCAGGAGGCAAGGCCGAAAGACCTCTCAGTGTCTCACCAGTTCCAAGCAAGAGACCTAGTCTCTGTGAAGAAAGCGCCTCAACCAGACCCGGACTGGCAAATAATTTGAACTGATAACCCTCTTAAAATTCGCTTGTGTAAAAATGATTGTGTCGCTAACAATTCTAATGACCCAGTTACTTCCCACCTTCCAGAACCCTAACCCCCATGAACCCAAGATACTCACATGGCAAATCATCACCCCGGCTTCCCAACAAGTAGTAGTCCAGTTAACAGGACAACACCCTAGGGGAACTTGGTGGCCTAACCTCACTGTGGACCTGTGCACTCTCTTCAAACAAGACCCTTGGCACGAGGGTAGAATAGGGATACCAGGATGCGGTTCCCAGAATTCCATGAAAGAACTCCAAAACACCTGCTTCTATGTATGTCCAGGCCCCCAAGCTGGCAGTGCCAAGATCTCACAGTGTGGTGGGTGGACAGATTTTTTCTGTAGATATTGGGGTTGTGAACAAACAGGGACATGTCATTGGCTGACAAAAGGTGCAAAGAGATCTCCTCTAAGCCTCATAAATATCCAGCGGAACACCTCGCAGAATACCGCTTGTACCCAATACCCGATCTGCAACCCTATTAACATCTCTTTCACAGATGCAGGAAAAAAGGCAACAAACTGGGAAAACGGGCTTATGTGGGGACTGAGACTCTACCAGAGTGGCTATGATAATGGAGTCTTGTTTATGCTCAAGCTTAAAGTAGAGCCTCTTTCAGTTGTCCCAGTAGGACCCAACACTGTCTTGCGAGACCAGCCGCGTCTCCCAGCCCCACCCGCGCCAACCCTAGCCCCACCTGCAGACGCTGCCACCCCTTCCTTCGCCTCCACTCTTAGCCGACCCACCTTCCTTCCTAGCACCGGACAGCGCCTTCTCAACCTCCTTGAAGGAGCTTTCCGAGTTCTAAATACCACCAACCCAAATACTACCAAATCCTGTTGGCTATGCTTTTCCTCTTCACCTCCTTACTATGAAGGACTAGGATTGTTGGGCAATTTTAACAATACGACCAGCCACGAAGCCTGTGGCTGGGGCATGCAGAAGTTAACCCTGACTGAGGTAACTGGAAAAGCTACATGTTTAGGAACAATTCCCTCAACCCATAAGAGTCTGTGTAATAACACCATACCCATAGTTACCTCGAGTGAATCTAGATATCTAGTCCCTCCCCGTCAAGGATGGTGGGCTTGTAACACTGGACTAACGCCGTGTGTTTCCACCTCTGTTTTCAATTTCTCCCATGATTTCTGTGTTATGGTTCAACTAGTGCCGAGACTTATATATCATGATGATCCCTCATTTGTCACTGAGTTCGACCCTAAAAATAGGTACAAGAGAGAATTAGTCTCGTTAACCCTAGCCACATTAGTGGGAGTAGGAATTGCAGCAGGAGTAGGAACAGGGACAGCTGCCATCATCCAGGGGAACCAAAACTATGAAGGGCTGAGAACCGCCATTGACGACGATCTAAAAACCATAGAACAATCTATTACCAAACTTGAAGAATCTCTGACTTCCCTTTCTGAAGTCGTCTTGCAGAATAGACGGGGGCTAGATCTACTGCTCCTAAAAGATGGAGGACTGTGTGCAGCTTTAAGAGAAGAATGCTGTTTTTATGCAGACCACTCCGGAATAATAAGAGATTCAATGTCCAAGCTTAGAGAAAGGCTAGACCAGAGGAAGAGAGAGCGAGAAGCTAGCCAAAGTCCCTTTGAGTCCTGGTTCACTAAGTCCCCATGGCTCACAACTCTGATCCCCACCATCCTTGGACCCTTAGCAGGACTCCTCCTTTTAGTGTCTTTTGGCCCTTGGGCTTTAAGAAAACTAACAGCCTTTATTCGAGAGCAGGTTGACCAGCTCGTCAAGCCAGCAGTTGCTGTTCATTATCACAGACTTACAGCCTGTGATGAAAGATCCGACACCGAACCAACCAATGCTCCCGGCCTCCAGTTTTCAACTTTACAGGCGCCTCAATCCTGGTACCATCGATTCTGGCACCGTAATTAATGTGGCCCATATGCTGGTCGGCCAGAACCAAGCATACCCCTAACTGTGAGGGTATGGGCATCGAGATGAGTGCGAGACAAAGTACCGCAAGGGAGGGTTCTTCCTAGAACCTCTCTGGTCCTCCCTGAGAATACGCCTGGCTTGCATAGAGGTTGGTATCCATATGTACATAAAGCCTTGATATATTAAGATTAATTTGGCTTTCAGCTCTGCCTCTCCTCCCTAAAAGATACCGAGAGCATTTGCGAAATGTTACCCTGCTGGAGGAGCCAGGCCTCTATTCCCTCACTCGATTAAGGCCCACCTTTCTGAAATAAATAGAAAGGGAGGAGATGTTGGGAGCCACACAAAGACAACAAGATGGCCACAGTTCATGAGGTTCCTGCTTCACTTCCTGGAGATTAGCTGCGAGCCCGCGCGCGCCAACAAGAAAGCCCGCGCGCGCCAAGAGATACTCTTCTCCCCCTCCTTCCCCATTATCATATACCAATCAGAATGTAACTCGCTGCGCCATCCCTGCTATGCAGCCAATCCCCTGCTTACAAGTATCCTATGGCCCACTCTGCCCCTGAACACTGGTGTATATCTACCCCCGTCTTACAATAAAATTTGAGGGCTTGATCAGAATACTGTCTTGCCTTCGCTCTTCTCTCGCCCCCATTTTCTTTCAGGTCGGATCCCCCTCGTCCCCACAAATAACTAGGTCCCGCTGGACGGGACAATTAGCTATTAGTATCATTTTGTATGGCTGTTAAGAAGCAGCAACTGTGCACTTAGGAAATCTCTTTGTTTCTTCCCTTGGCCTTCATGAGAAGGTGCGGACAAATGGTCAAATGCATGGAGTAGGAAAGGGTGGGCCACAAACTGTATAATCAGTTCCTGACAGCTTTGTTAAATGTAGTGATTTTTCTTTTATTCTGCCACTAAAGAAAAGAAGGTGACCCAACCCTTGGATCCTTTCTGATGTTGTCCAGGTTTTACCAGGCATGCAGATGCCTGAATGAAGAGAATGTTGTCATTTTACCAAGCCTGCTGTGTGAGAGAAGGAAAAAAATAATATGGTTAAATCACTTGCATGCTATTATAGAAGTTATGCTCTGGTGAGCCAAGCGGGCTTGGAATGTAATTTCCGTGTATTTCTTCACCTCTCACCTTCCACCATTGCTATTACTTAACCCACTGACCCAGAAAGCGCTTATTAACATTTAATACATGTTGAAGTGTTCATGGGCTTTGAACAAAACATGAAGAAGTTTTTGACTAGCTTTTAGCTCTTTGCCCTTGAACCATTACATGAGTAATTCTTCAAAGCCATCACTATAACCAGGGCATGGATTTTCTTGAAGATAAAAATGAACAATGTATGAAAAGAGCCTGCCCCCCTGATGCATGCAAGCCTTCATTCACTTAATGAATGTGATGAGTCCCTGCTATGCTGGATATTCTATGCTAGGGAGGCTCAGTGAGCAGAGGTGATGGTGGTTTTCCAGGTGTTCCTGGTAACGGGAGGCTGGGGCAAGGGGTTACTGAGAGACAAAGAGGCTAAGCAGGTACTCACACAGAATGGGCAAGTTCTAGGACACAGAAGATGTGTCAACAGTCACATCAATTAAAACACAGAGTGGGACCCCTGACTCCATCTTCAGGGTTCTGAAATATTGCGTCCACTCAAAAACAAATGAAAACAAAATACGCCTGATCCCCAAATGAATAAATAAGTGAATCACACCAATGCGAAAAATACAAAATCAATCAAGGAGAAACCTGGAAGTTTGTGACATCTGAAGTATGTAGTCCTGGTATACACCAAATGCAAAAATATTTGAGGATAACAATGTTTAATTTGACATAAATATTTAGTAATTCCTAAGTTCCTTCCAGAAAATATTTGGCATAGCTGAAGTTGGCAAATAGCAACTTATTCTTTTATTTTTTAAATTCTAAAAGTAATCCATGAACATCCTTGAATGAATGTTTAAACAGTACAGAAAGAAGAGGAAGAAATGATTCCACTACTAATACTCCCCACCCAGGCCTTAGGCTCCTCACCAGAGATAAGGCCCCAGGGGTCTGGGGTGTTTCCTTTCAGGGGTGTAGTTACATAGTGCGTGAAACTGTGCAAAACTGCTGTTTTGCTGGTGAAATGGTCAAATTACCAGCACTTTTGTATAATTCTTCCTAACCCTTTATATGGTTTGAGTCATATGTATTATTCTGCAACTTCCTCTTTCTAACATATCTTTAATCTTTATGAAAAAATAGAGATCAATTTTATTTCTTTGGCACATACATGTCTAAAAGGATTATTAAAACAATCATCCTGACACGGTAGATTAATGCTACAGAGAAGATGAGAGGCTGATGCTGTTGGTAGAGCTGTTGGAATTTTACTCATTATATGCCACTATTTGAAAAATAAACTGGCTGCCTGAGGTCAGCCAGCACAGAGGGCCCAGTCCTTTCTGAGGGGCCAGAGTACATGGGGGAGAAGTGTTTCAGTGTGGAAACAAAAGAACACCCCCACTCCTTCCCTGTGCCCAGGCTGGCTCTGGCTGCCTCTTGGAAGTCACCTTTCAGCCGTCCAGCATCCCCGTCTGCACAGTCCGGGCTCCAGGCTGTCTGGGAGAGAGGCTGGCTGGCTCCAAGACCCAGAGGCCAGTGTCTGCAACTCAGACAAAGTTTTTGTGTTAACAACAAATGTTAACTTAGTTTCTGATGACTGCTGGAGTCTTAGGATAGTATGTGATCCACCTAGATTATTGTTTGGTATAATTTTTCATAATTGCTGTTTTTCATAATAATGTCCTCAGAGGACAATCTGAGTGGATGCAGGAAACTCGCCTTTAAATGTCTGCTCCATTGTTTACTAAAACTGATAGCCTTCAACTAAATCACTTCTCCTCACTGGACCACAATTGCTGTTCATGGCTATAAAATAAGGATAGTAAAACATATCTTCTCATTTCTTGGGTGATTACTATATGCCAGGCACTGCTTTTAGCACTTGGCATATAGTAACTCATGTAATTGTCATCACATGTCACCCTTTGAGGTGGCTGTGACCCTCTTCTTACTCCATTTGCAGAGGAGGTGCCAAGTTTGAGTAACTCGTCCAAGATCACATAGCTAGGGAGTGAGAGGAATGAAACAAGAGGTGCACATGCTTGAAGGGTAAAGAATGAGTGGCTTGGCCACCCTTTCTTGGCCACCAGAGCAAAGAGCTGGTGATATTTTTTTCCTTCAACCATTGCGCCCAAATCAGAGAATCATAAAAATTTTGGAGCTGGATGGAACTTGAGAGATTGTTAAGGGCAAACATCTCATTTTAAGACAGGAAGACACTGGGCCCAGAGTATGTAAGGCACTTGGGCAAGGTTCAAGCTTGCCAACGGGCATGTGGGGGCATAGATTCTGTGCCTGCTGCTCTCAGGTCCATGGTTTTTCCCATTTGGTTAGATACCACAAACATTTTATTTTATTTTATTTTTTATTTTATTTTTCATGTCAATTGTGCTTTATTTATTTATTAACTTTATTATAGTTTTTTAACTAAAGTATCATTGATATACACTCTAATGAAGGTTTCACATGAAAAACAATGTGGTTACTACATTCACCCATATTATCGAGTCCCCTCCATGCCCCATTGCAGTCACTGTCCAGTGTATAGTAAGTTGCCACAGAGTCACTACTCAAATAGTTTATTTTTTAAACTGTTTATTGCCAGTAAAATAATCCACAATAATGGAGCCCCATGTCCCACCACCCAGTTTTAACAATCATCAACCCTGTAGCCCATCTGACTTCATCTACATTCCCACCCAGTCCCCACCTCCCAACCCCCCGCTGGATAATTTTGAAGGAAATTTCAGGTATCATATCTTTCATCATCAATACTGTATACATGTCTAAACTGTAAGGATTCCATTTTTAATAGCACAATATTATTACCACATATTAAAAACAATATTGCTAATATCATCACATAGCTGTCAGGGTTTGTTCAAATTGCCCCATTTGTCACACGCCTTTTTCTATAGTTGGTTTGTAGCAAGCAGTTTTGAACTTTCAACAAGTGCAAGACACCATGGAGGACACAGGGATGGGTAAAAAAAAAAATCCCTACACTTTGGTCTGAACAGTCAAGTAAGAGGTTGAAAAGCTGCTACTAAAGTGGAGCAAGTGTGTACTGGGTGCAGAGAGAAGCAGCCCAGTGTAGAGGCCTGCTGTTGGCTGCCTGTGTTCTAAGTCTACCTCCTTCACTAACTAACCAGGTGGACTTAAGTTAAAGTCACTTGACCTATCAATGTCCTCCTGTCTTTATCTAATAACAGACTTCAAAAGGCTGTTTGGAGAAGAAATGCAGTAACACAGGCAAATGCTTAGATCAGGGCTTGAAACATCAATTCCTCAATAAACATTAGCTATTATCATATTCTGACATTAAGAGCTATTATTAAGTCTTTTTTAAAAATTATTTTATTTTATTTTTTATTAAGGTATTATTCATACACACTCTTATGAAGGTTTCACATGAAAAAACAATGTGCTTACTACATTCACCTCTGTTACCATGTCTCCCCCATACCGATTGCAGTCACTGTCCATCAGTATAGTAAGATGCCACAGAGTCACTACTTGTCTTACCCATGATACATTATCTTCCCCATAATCACCCCCACACCATGTGTAATAATCATAGTACCCCTCATTCCCCTTCTCCCTCCCTCCGCACCCACCCTCCTCCAACCCTCCCTTTGGTAACTGCTAGCCCCTTCTTGGAGTTTGTGAGTCTGCTGCTGTTTTTTTTTCCTTCAGTTTTGCTTTGTTGTTATACTCCACAAATGAGGGAAATCATTTGGTATTTGTCTTTCTTTACCTGGCTTATTTCACTGAGCATAATATCCTCCAGCTCCATCCATGTTGTTGCAAATTGCAGAATTTGTTTCTTTCTTATGGCTGAGTAGTATTCCATTGTGTATATTACCACCTCTTCTTTATCCATTCTTTATCTACTGATGGGCACCTAGGTTGCTTCCATATCTTAGCTATTGTAAATAGTGCTGCAATAAACATAGGGGTGCATATGTCTTTTTGAATCTGAGAAATTATATTCTCTGGGTAAATTCCTAGGTCAAATGGTATTTCTATTTTTAGTTTTTTGAGGAACCTCCATATTGCTTTCCACAATGGTTGAATTAGCTTACATTCCCACCAGCAGTGGAGGAGGGTCCCCTTTCTCCACGTCCTCACCAGCATTTGTTGTTCTTAGTTTTTTCGATACTGGCCATCCTAACTGGTGTGAGGTGATATCTCATTGAGGTTTTTATTTGCATTTCCCTAATAATTAATTATGTGGAGCATCTTTTCATGTGCCTGTTGGCCATCTGAATTTCTTCTTTGGAGAATTGTCTGTTCATATCTTCCACCCATATTTTAATCGGATTATTTGCTTTTTGGGTATTGAGGCATGTAAGTTCTTTATATATTTTGGATGTTAACCCCTTGTTGGATATGTCATTTACAAATATATTCTCCCATGCTGTAGGATGCCTTTTTGTTCTGTTGATGGTGTCCTTTGCTGTGCAGAAGCTTTTAAATTTGATGTAGTCCCATGTGTTCATTTTTGCTTTTGTTTCCCTTGCTCGAGGAGATGCATTCAGAAAAAAAGTTACTCATGTTTATATTCAGGAGATTTTTGCCTATGTTTTCTTCTAAGAGTTTTATGGTTTCATGACTTACATTCAGGTCTTTGATCCACTTTGAGTTTACTTTTGTGTATGGGGTTGAACAATAATCCAGTTTCATTCTCTTGCATGTAGCTGTCCAGTTTTGCCAACACCAGTTGTTGAAGAGGCTGTCATTTCCCCATTGTATGTCCATGGCTCCTTTATCGTATATTAATTGACCACGTATACTTGGATTTATATCTGGGCTCTCTAGTCTGTTCCATTGGTCTATGGGTCTGTATTATTAAGTCTTAAAGCCACTTTGTAGTAGAAAGTTGGTATTTCTGCTTATTATGCCAGGAACAATCATACACAATAATAATTGTTAGGTATTATGTTGATGATGATGATTTGAGCCAGGAATATATGTTTGACTTCTTTTTAAAATGACAGAGTCAATTAATTTTAAAATCAAATAATTAAAATATAAAAAATATAAGATTATTAAAAAATTAAGTTAAATAATACAATAAAACAAAAAGTTAATTGACTTTGTAAATTACAAATAATGTGCAAGACCTTGTGCGCTCAAGCTCTTTCTGTCTCTCTCTCTGTCTCCTCTGTCTCTGTCTCTCTGTGTTCACACCCTCCTCCAAGCTAAGATCAGAAGGACTCAGTCTCTGTATAGCCTCATCTCCAAGGCATTTCTTTTCTTAAGGACCTAAGGTATAGAAGAGATGTGATTATGAACTGAAATGGGGTAGCAGCAGAGAGGTGGCTATAATCCCTGTGCTCAGGATAATGATTCATCCTGGATTGTTTGGTTTTTGCATGCTGTCCCCTTTCACTCCCCAAAGAGTCTTAATTTGGATTATAAATATGATCACCTTACCTATACCAAACTCAAAAAATCAGGCATGTCTTAAAAAATATATGGTTAGAGTCAACCTTCCTCCATTTATCCCCCTCTTTCCTCCTCCCCCATTGACCTTCCCACCTGGTATAACCCCATCTCCAGTCAGTTTAACTAGGCCTATGGCAAGCCATGACAAGAGCTACTTCTGTTACTGGGAATGCTTTCTGCTAGAGCACTGGTTTAACAAGGGCCATGCTTTATCACTATACTTTCAATTGTGAAAGTAGTTTCTATTAAATAAGAATGAGGGGTGGTTCCCTAATCTGAGATCTTTTAGTTGCAAATTTTAAGAAATTGTAAGTAGATTAAACAAATCTTGCTCCCTCCCTTACCTATCTACTTAATTTATATTATGTACTCTTTCTTGTGTGTTTTCGTTCCCTGTATTTACTCAACCATTTAATACTTTTAATATCAAAGTAAGTTTTTCTTACTTCTGCAATATAATTTATCAGATCCTAAGTAAAATATAAAAGGTGAGTGGTCATAGCACTCAGTACAAGATGAAACAGATTTAGATTATAAAAATTTATAACAATAATAACTTTTTAAAAAGAAGTTGGATTTCTTGGAGACAAAACAAACCCTGAAAAATAAAAATCATAGGAAAAAGCATCAGGTGCATAATTTGTCAGGAATTCCATATTGCAGACATGCAGTACCTACTGTGTGCACCACGACTGTTTTGAGCAAACCATTCAGAGAGATCCACAGTTGAATTAGAGCAGTTTCCTCAAAGAATGTGTTATTTGGTGGAGACTGTATGATGAGATTACAAATAATTTAATATAAGGCAATGAAAGATACATGACTTAGATGTATGAATCCTGTGCTGTGGGGATTTATGGAATGTGAATGTGACTGTGAAGTTTAGAAGTACTCCTAATTCTGGGAAGTACATTGGACTTGAATAGGAGAGCCTAGCAAATTTTTATTTGTTTATTTATTTTTATAAGTGCCCCAGGGGTAAGAAATTCTCAGCAGTAGCTGTTGATAATTATGACAAAGTAACCTTTAGTTTCATATTATAAGTGCTAAAATGTATGTTAACCTTAAAAACAAAAGCCAGTTATTTTATCAGCAAATATGGGTTTATTAGGGAATAGCAGAGAATTGCAAACTGGGACATGCAAGCTACAGCAAAACCATAGGCATGTCCAGAGAACAAAGAAAAAGGACACTCTTTCATAGAGGAAAGGGCCAAGTTGGGAGGGCTTGTGGGTTAAATTGTAATATTTCAAGAATATCTCACTAGGCTTTAGACATTTGCATATCAATAGGCGTTCAAAGGTGGAGAGAAGTATGGCTTTAGGGCGTTTGTATCATTTCTCAGGGGTGGAGAGAAGTTCATCTCCATATCAATGGGTAATTATTATCTGGGCAACTGAGGGCATGTCTTAACCTAAGAAGTTAAGGGCAGGGGGCTGGCCTGCTCCTTGGTTTTGCTGCTGCTGGAGCAGGAGAGAGAGAGATGGGCCGGGCTGTAGTTTGTAAGCAATAAACAGGTTTAAACTTTATTTCTCTCTTTGACTGATTTTGGATTTTAGAGGTATTTTGCCCCAGGATTTCTTCTCCCCGGATTTACAGGGCTGTTCTAAGCAAAAAAGGTCCACTGGTGTAAACTGGAAAGCCCATGTATCATATCATGGCTTCTCATTTTCTGGGCTGTCGTGGGGAGGCAGAAGGTGGAAACCTTTCTTGCTTTGGTTGCTTCTGGAGCAGACTGAGATCTATAAAGAGTGGTGGGCATGAGAGATTCTCCTGCAGGCCTCCTGAGGCCATGTCCATGAGGTTTCCCTTTATTAATTTTCACACTATATATGAGACTCCAGGGTTTTCAAGTTGACCTCACACACTTCCCCCATTCCTCACTGGACTTGTCCGTTGTGTTTTCCAATGTTCGTTCCTCCATCTTGGCGTTAGATTCTGTTTCTATCTCTCCTTTTTTTATCATTCTCACCCTCCAACTGGATCTTCAAAATTTCCTGCTCTGGTATTTTCACCTCAGGCTACAAATTGCTCAAAGCTCCCCAATCTCCCCTTGATTTCTTGTCCCATCCTCTTCTTTCTAATACCATTAAATTTCTTGAAAACTTATTAAGCAATAAATCCTTTGATCCATCTCTTCGCATCTAATGCTTTGCTCAACCCACCGAAGCCAAACTCTGGCCCCACAAACTGTGTGTGTGATGTGGTGGGGGGTAGTGAGAGTATGTGTTTAGTCACCAAAGACCTCTAGGTTAAGTAGGGAAATGAGTTATCGCAGTATTTAAGCACAGGGCCTAGGGAGTCAGCCTGCCTGGAGTCTAAATGCTGGCACAAATTTTGTACAAGTTTCTTAACTTCCTCGTGCCTCAGTTTCCTCAACTGTGAAGTGGAGGGCTTAGAATACCTAGCTCATAGAGTTATCATGAGATTTAAGTGAGTTAGTGTACATAAAGGATTTAGAACCGGCTGGGCATTGTCAGTTCTGATGGGACTACAGACTCCAACTGATGCCTTTTGTCCTTATCCTGCTTGACCTCCCTAAGATAGGACCCAACCCAACACTCCTACTTTCCTGAAAATCTCATTTTGCCACAGCCCTTTCTGTTTCTGCCTTTCTGATCCTTCCTTATCAGTTTTTTTTGCAGCTTGTCCCTTAAATGAGGGTGTTTCCCCAGCTGCAGACATCCACCCTTTGCTTTCCTTGTGGTATGCACTCTATCTGGGGTGATCTCATCCAAATCCTTGGCTCAGTTGCCTCCCTGAAGCCTGGCCCTGTCCTGAGCTCCAGGCCTGCATATCTAGCATTGAAGAAGTCCATAAGGACCTCAAACCCAACAGGCCCAACTCCAAATCCTTCACCTTCTGCTCCAACCCTGTTACCATGTGTTGTGGAAGGAAAGCACATTACTGCTTGGACCAGAAACTGGGGCACCATCTGAGTTCCTCTTTCCACTCACCTCCCACAGTACTGTTTGTGATCAGGGCCCACTGAGCATACTTACCTTCTCTCTTATTCAGCCCCTCAAATGATTCTCACCTCCAGTATCTTAATTCAGTTGACCATTTCTCCTGTTGATCACTGCATTTAGCTCCTTACTGTTTTCTTCCAGCCTCAAATTTTAGTCCCTTTCAACTTGTCCTTCACTGAACTTCCCCAGTTATCCAAAATGTAAATCTTATTGTATTTGGCCCCAGCCTAAAGTCCTTCAGTGACTCAGGATGAAGTTCACGTTTCTTGGCATGTGTGGTTTTTGATTGTCTGTGTGGTCTCAACTCTCCCCTCCCTGGCAGGCCCCATTTTCTTAACTGTGTTACAAGCTATTCTTCATTCTTACACGTTTCTGTGCCTCCAGCCCTTTGCATGTGTGCTTCCTGCTGCTGGAACATGCTCCTCTACCTGCTCTGCCTTCCTCTCCTCCTGATTCCTCAGTCTAACTGCCAAGGCTTTGAGGGAGCCTCATGAGATTACCATACAATAATGATTTAGTTGCTCATCTGCACTCAAACGTCACCCTGTGCACACCTCTGTTAGAGTCTGTATGAGAATTGAATCTTTGACCCCCTTATGTGGCTCTCTTCTGTCTCTGCAAATCCCATGAGGGCAGCATCTGAGTCTGATCTAACTTGCACTGCTGCCAGGCACCGACTGTGGCCCATCTGGCACATAGAAGGTGTTCAATAAATACTGAACAAAAGCTTGAACCAAGAGCATACACTACCTTCTTACAGCCTCACAAACTTGGAGGTCTTATTGTTTAGTACAGAGTCCACCAATAAGGATCATGTATTCATTTCCCACTTTATGGACAAGACTTTCAAATGGTTACTGGAAAATCAGGACTATTAAGTAGCAAACTCGAATAAGATTATACTGTTGATGAAGTAATTCTACCTTTAGAAATCTATCCTAAATAAATAACCAGAGGCAGAGAAGTTTAATTCATCAAGATACTCATCACCAAGTAATTTATGATAGGAAAAAAAAAACAAAACTGGAAGAAAAAAACTAGAAAAAAAAGAGACATGGTTAAGCATTCAGAATTATAATATATACATACTACTAAATATTATACTAACTTAATATGTTGTGTTTCCAAAGACTTTTTAATGATATGGGACAATACTTATATTATTGTTAGTGAAAAAGCTTGATAGAAAACTAGCAAATATTGTAAAATTCTAAATGATACAAAGGAAAAAAAAACCCTAACAAAAAGAAGAGAAAAAAGATTTAAAACATACCAAAATGAACCCTTCAGTCATTATATCTTGGGTGATTTTTGTTTTTTTTATAATGTTCGGTATTTTCTAAATGTTCTGCCATAGCATCTTTACTTTTATAATCAGAAATATAAAAATCTTCAAGTTTGAGATTTGGGCTGTGTGAGACTCTAGTGAACAGCTTTTGTTCTCTGCAGATCACTCCTCTGGTGAGAGTATCTCAATTTATCTTTGCACACACATTCCTTTCCATGTGTGCTTAGGCCTTGCAGTGGGGATGAAGTAGACCCCCAACCCCTGCTCCAGGGGTAAGGATGTAACTCAGACCTGGCCAGTTATCATATCATCATATTCCACCTGTCTGGCTTCATAACTGGTTCCAGAAAGGCATGTGACTTAAGCCAGGTCAGTACTTTTCTAGGAGATGTTTGTGAGGGCAGAAAACCTGTGTCTCCGTTGGTACTAATGAGCTATAAGCCTAGAGCTGCCTGAGTATACACATGGAAAGGAAGCAATACAGGGAAGTATTGTTGAAGGATGAAGCTGGGAAAAAATGCATGTGCAAGCACACATACACACACACACACACACACACACACACACACACACACACACACACACACACACACACACACACACACACACACACACACACACCACCTTCAAGTCCTGATGACTGAGTTCTTGCATCTAGAAAAGTCTGGAAGAGTATCATCCTCTGATTTTCCAGTTGTAAGAACTTTCCAGTTATTTTAGGCTTCTTTGTTTGCTTAGTTCAGTTTTAGCTGGGTTTCTATGAGCTGCAATCAAGAGTCAACACTAATACAACTATGAAAACAGAAAATTATAAAATATAATTCATGAAAGGGTCCAGGGCTGTCACAGAGTATGGAACTACTCTTATACATCCTACTTGAGATAAAAAACATTTCCATCACTGTAAATGTTTCTATTGGACATGATCTAAAATATAGTTCATTCTCATAGCAGTTCACTCAGCACCTTCTATGTCTCCTTTCAGTACACAGCTGGCAGGGATTATTATTAAAAATAGCTGATAATCCTAAAGGCACAGGGACTGGAGACTTTCTGCTGTACCTGGCACTAGGCCTTTAACTGCTGGATCTGAAGAGATTCAGGATCTCAAGGGATGGCTTGGGGTGAGGGGGCACTTAGCTATTTAAGAGAGTAGTTTTTTTCAAAAATCAGTATGAAAGGCTTTTAATATTCTACCAACCAATATGGCCAACTTGGTGTGCTCTGGCTGAACACAAGCAGATCCTGTGGTTTCTTATTTGGGTATCTGTTTTCCCTCCTGGACTGTGAATCTCCCCAGGCAGGGATTTTGTTTTATTGCTTTTGTAGGTCTTGTGTCTACCTAGGCACTCAATAGATGTTTGTTAAATGGTGAAGACGAATGGCAATCCAGCATTGTATAATTCCCCATTCTGGTATTTTTTTCTGATGGAAGTTTCTTGCCTAAAATTAAATTGCAATATGGTCTCTTTTCACCCACTCTTCTGAAGACTTGTTATTCTCTCCAATATCAGCTGATTGAAGAAGAAAATTGTAAATCTCTCTACAGGCATAATGTTGATATTTTAACTCAGAGTGATTTTTTTCTCACTACAAAATGGATTTTAGAAATAAATCAAGATCCCAGAAACTTATGATTGCTTTGAGTGGTAGCTTTTATCTCTGTCATTCTAAGAACAAGATGCGGTGTGATGGCCCAGAGCCCAAACAGAGGGCTTTGAATTTCAGTTCTCACAGCTGTATGACTTACACTATTTGCTAGGATATTGGGGTCTGTGTTCCCACACTTGACTGTAAGTATTGTGGCAGGACCCACATCTATTAATAATGGTACTTCAGGGCCTAGATCCTCCTGTTCACAATAAATACTTAAATGCTTGTTGAATGAATAAAGGGAAGCAATCATCCATATTGATCTACTAATAATAATTTTTAAGTGATTAGCTTTAAAAGTAATTTTTCTTAAGCCAGTTTAGATGTTATTAACAGTAAATAGGAGAGTTTTCAATATTAAAAATGAAGTGGCAGGGATGGGGAGCTGGTTAACTATGAATTTCAGATGTTACTTTAGAGAAAAGACTAGGTGTATCTAAATTGTTCCATCACTCTGATGGGCACCTCCCATTTGTTTTCCATTTTTAAATACCCTGGTTTATTAGAGTGCATAGGTAAAATTCCTCATACCTGGAGTCAGTCTTAAAATGACTGGGTACCCTGTTAGCTATGGGATCTTGGGCCACTTTCAGAACTAAAATAATAAACCTATCTGCTTTACCTAGCTCACAAGGCTGTCATTGTGAGCATGAAATAATATTCAATGTAATGAGGAACTATAAAATCCTATACAGATACTATTATTAGCTTGGATAAAGTACTTCCTAGGAAGTGGAACCTGGCTTAAAAGAATTTTACTATTATTTTGCTCTTGGGACAGGCTAAGAGGAACGCCGGAGTCCCCACCCTGGTAACTTTCATCTGACAGGCAGAAAAACTGTACAGGAAAAAAAAAAAAACAACAGCAAGAAAAGTCACCTAGAGGGCTTAGCATAAGGACTCTGGTGCAAATAGGTTTAAAAACTCGGGCTCCCAGAGCAAACTTTGCAGGGCGGCCCCTACCGCTCCAAAGCCGGGCTCCAGGAAGGTCTCCGCAGGGCTTTTTGGGCGGAGGCCACGCCGACCAATAGAAACGAACTGTGTTCTTGTAGGTTGAGGAGCAGGTGTAGATCCTGAGCATAAAGATTCCCCGTGCCCCGGCTCAACCTTTTACCTCCGTCCAGGCGCCACTCTTGGTCCCCCCTGACTAAAAGCAATAGAGAGGAGTGTCCGGCTCAGTTCTTCCCTCCCGCCCCCAATTCCTGTCCCTGCATCCTCTCTGCCACCAGTGGCGTCCAGCTGCCTCCCTCGGGAGCGTGCTCTAGAGGCGGGAGGCGGACCCTTATTATGTGGGGAGCACCTGCCAGGTGGCGGGCCGGCGCCCTAACGTGCGCGTGGTGCCCGGCCGCACAAAGCGCCGGCAGCACCACCATCGTCCGGGAGCCACCTCCCGCAGCCCGAGCACATCACAGGGGAGGAGGGGTGGAGAGATGAGATGAAGGGGCTCCAGGGTCGGGAGCGCGCGGCGAAGGCCGGCACGCTCTCCTCCTCCTCCCTGCGGGCTCAGCCCCAGGGGATTAGCACGTCGTAAGAGAGGAGGCCCGACGCCGCGGCGAGGGAGCAAGACCCGAGCGCGAGAGAGGGAGGGGAGGCGAGGAGGGGCGTGGCCGGCGCGCAGTGGGAGGGCGCTGGGAGGAGGGGCCGCGGCCCGCAGCTCGCTGCTCTGGGGGCTCGGCTTTGCCGCTCTCGGCACACTCGGGCGAGAGCAGGAACGTGCAACGGAGCTCCGATCCCAGCGCAGCCACCGCGATGAGAGGCGCTCGTGGCGCCTGGGATTTTCTCTGCGTTCTCTTCCTTCTGCTCCGCGTCCAGACAGGTGGGAGAGCGTTGCGGGCACTCGGGCCTCGCCTCCTGGCGCAGCCAGTGCCCTGAGGGCACCAGCACGCTGGGGTGTGTCGAGAGAGGTGGCTGCCGGCCCTTCGGTGCCGATGCGCCTCAGCTTCTGAGAAGATTCGAGGCGTCCCCCGAACTCTCCTGAGCCCTGCCTCGCTCACCTGCGCGAGGAGCCCCCCAGCCGCCGGCGCTAGGGGAGCTGAGCTAGGGGTCTTCCGGGATTGAGGGCAGCGAGGGGTCTTAGGAGAGACCGAGGTGCAGGCTGCGGGCTAGTTTGGGGGTAGTTTTTGTGTTGAGGGTGCGCGGGGGCCGAGGCGGGCGGGTTGGGGGTTCGCACCCAGCGCGTTATCTTCGCGGTGGGAGGCGCGGCCGCTGCTTCCTTTTGTTAAAAGTTGTGCGTGTGTGACCCGCGCACCCGAGAACGAGTCCGTAGGTTCTTATCCGCGCCGAGGGCAAACTTGGAGAGCCCTTTCTTTGCTCTGCGGCCGCTCCTTTCGAAACCGCGGGCGCCCTTTGTGCCCCAGAGCTGGGGACGGACGCGCTGCCGCTCTGCTTGGCGCCCCGGTGGATACCAGTCGCAGGCTGAGGCCCCAGACCCCTCGGTTATGCTTTTGCACGGGTAAACCGCGGCGTGTAGTTCTGGGGCCCGCCCCCGCTAACCTGGAGGTGGCGGCTACGGGGACAACTTGGGCAGGACGTGTGGAAAGCAGCCGCTAGGTTGCAGACTTTTTGCTTTATAAATTCCGTGCCAGAGGCTCGCCGCTTTCTGCCGCGGTGCTGTTTCTTTCCTGCCACGCGCCTCGGAGAGGCTGGCGGCTGCGTTTGCCGCCTGCTCCCAGGGGGTGGCGGGGATTCTTCGATCCGTGACCGCTGCCGTTCTCCCTTGCCCAGTCACTGCGCCTGGCCGGGCTGGCGGGGCTCTGCAAGCTGTTCGAAAGGTGTCTGCGACCTGTAATTTCAGGTCCTGTTTCTTTGGGAATTTCAAGATTCTCAACACTCCTTTCCCACGTGATATCTATATATCACCTCAGGGGAGGACTGAGGTGGGGTGCGGGAGATGGAGTGGAATTTTATGCACATCTACTTGGATCTTAAAGCTGTTGTGAAAATCCGGTTATATCCGCGTGGGAACTTGGGTGTGAAGGTGAAGAAGGAGGAATTGCAGGCTCTTGGTAGCCCTCCGTCAGATTCCTGTCCCTTCTTTCCTTTTTATCTGCATGTCGCTTGTGCTCGATCGAGTGCAGGTCGCCTGGCTAACCGGTGAAGCCCCGCTCCTTCCCAGGTCATTTTCCCCGATTGGGTAAGGATAAAAAGTGAGTCTTCACTGGAATTCAAAGGCTCCAGAGGAATCATCGCTAGGACCTATTGTGGGACTCAGCTGACTACTGGCCAGTTGTCCCAGAAAGTCTCAAGATGCAGCCCTCCCCCTTCCTAGGCTTTTAAGGCACTGAGAGGGCTTCCGTGTGGGGGAAGAGGGGCCTTGCATCTGTGAGGTAGCGGACATCCTGATTGAGTTTCCAGATTCTGTGGCTGATTTGACTGCCTGAGCTTCAGGTGGCATGTTTAGTCCTCACATCTTTGTGCCTTGGCATTTTGTATTTCAGTTAAGGTGTGTGAACTGGATGGCGTAGGGAGCTTCAAAAAACACACAGTGTGTCCCTTTTTAAAAATGAAATGAATCATTTGCTTCCTTCTTCCTCATAATTAGCCTTGCTCCATCCATTAGATTTTTGGCAAAGAAAATTTTAAGGTCTGGCTCCTGGGGGGCAGTATGGTACAGTGACAAAGCCTGTGCTGCCCTTCTGGTTCTCCTTTTCTCAGCCATTTGTTAGCTGTGTGCCCTTGGGCAGGTCGCTTAAATTCTGGGGAACCCAGTGGCCTCACGAAGACAGGCCTTTGTATCATAAAGGATCCTTTGAGTCCAAAATCCTCCTCTTGCAGTGCTCGGAGGACAGACTCTACACTTCTCTGAACTCTTTCCTGGATTCCTTCCTGCTTCCTTGAATTTCCACTCCTGATCACAGAGACCGCTTAGTGGTATCCTACTGGTCAACCCCTGGCTAAAGCAGAGCGATGTGATATATGCTGCCATCTCCTCAATCCACACATGCTCACCTGTTGTTTATCTTTTCAGGCTAGGAGGCACTAACCCCCACCCCCGCCCCCATATTTACAACTCCTGTGCCCAGCAGAATGCAGAATGAACCTGCAAAGAACAGTGAATCATATCTTCCCCTCGTTCCTGCAGGTGTGAAGCTAGAGTCATCCCCCACAGCTGGACACATGGACTATCTACAATGTAGATATCCTACTGGAAATAATGGAATAGTCTTATAAAAGGATCCCAGAAATTCATGTGTCTCCATTCCGGTCTTTCCCACTCATCCACACATTTTTTCCTAGGACTTTATAAATCATGTATGTTGTGCTGTTATAATTCATTTTCTGATGTGCCTTAAGTTTCACATTACATGTGAATGATACTGTGGTTGTTGCTCTTTAATTGGAAGCTGTGGGACAAGCCCTTTGCTGGGCCTTTTACCTGGTTTCCAGTCCTCAACAAGCCCTGGAGGTAGTACTGTTAACATCCCTACCATTTTACAGATGGGGAAACTGGCTGAGGATAAGTCAGTTCCCCCCAAAATCAGTGATGAAGCCTGAGATTGGGCCCATATGCCCAGTTGTATATTCATTCATATGACTTAACAAAATCAATTAAGTGAGATTCATTTCGAACTGTTTAATGAGTACCTGTTAATGTAAAACATTGTTGAAGGTTCTGGGGTCAGGATGGCCAAGGTCATTACCTCCCCAGTTTTGGTGAAAAAGATCTAGAATTTGCCTGTCTTGTGGTGTCTGAGTTAGTGTTCTTTATCTGAGGGAAGTGTTCACTGGGGGGGCAGGGGGGGCATCATTAAATGGTAGCTTCCCTGGGGTTTATGAAGACATTTGACCCTGGGTGTGAGGGCTTAAGGTGTGAGCTGCCCTATTCCAGTTAGGGTCCCTCAGAAATGAACCTAAGCCATCTTTAAAATGATGGTGTAAATTGGTTGACATTCTCCCCGTCCCCCACTCCAAAAATATCAAGGTGGTCTTAGTGCTATATAGGGTTACTTGTGAAAGAGAAAACCCCCAGTAATGAATGGGTCCTGTAACTGGCCATTTACCCTGCATGGGCACGATGAGATACGGCAGTTTACTACTCATAGCCTTTCTTCCCCCCAAACAAATGCTCTTCAGAAGGTGTCGCATATTCTGAGGGCCTCCCCTGGAGCATGTTCACATGCAGATGTCATTGTGCTGATGGATTTTGCTTTTGCTGCCATTGTTGTTGGCCGCTGGAAGTTGCTGTAAGGAGTTCAACTCATTTCCTCATGACTCCTCCCGCTGATTAAAAAGGACACCAGGAAATGAGCTGTGGTGTCCTGAGCGGAATTCTTGAAGCTGGACTGCAGTCCAGGGACCCCTCACAGGCAGTGGTCAACGTGACTGTTGCTTTTTGTCTAGAATGAGTTTAATTTAACAGTCAACAGACTTGGATGTGGGAAGTGCTTTATTTTACTGCATTCATGTATGGTAACTTTAAAAAAAAGGGATTGAAAGACATCTGAAGGAATCTTAAATTGTGAAATTTCATATGCAGTTTTCTGTAACTTGAATAGATATTTCTTGGCTGCAAATCCAGAGTGAGGAGGGGCCTACAAGGGAGTCACCCAAGGTAAAAGTTTGAATCTAGGGCAAATCCAGTGTAAATCTTTCTTGAAAGGAGAGAGGACTTGTGAGTCAGTGTGACCTAGCAGCTCTGATTTCTGGCATTTTGGATATGAGACAGCCCATCTTTTGTCTTCAGACTCTTAAAAAAGAGAAGTTGCAGGCAGATAGCCCATGGACATATTTTTTTTTTGGCCCACATGATGCTTTTTTAGAAAACATTGAGGCAATATTTAAAAATCTGGAGAATGTATATCAAGATCTAGATTTCTCTGTTCTTTTGAAGAATTGGAAACTGTGCTCCTTTAGATGGGATCCCTGCTCTTCAGGCAATATTGCTTTTTCCTGCCAGCCCTGAGGCATGTAGGCATTTTGCTTTGGGCTATAGTGAGTACAGATGGGACCACACTAATACCTAGTGGAAGGAGCACAGACAGAAGGAGTGAAGACCTCCTTTGTATTTGCCTATAGGCTCCATGGCTGACAGCTCTATGGCCTTGGAGCAGTTGCTTAACATTGATGAACTTTACTTGGTCATCCTAGTTTTAGCTGTGTGACTTTGGGCAAATTACTTGGCCTCTCTGTGCTGGTAAATGTGTTTTTACATATAAAATTTTCAGAATGGTGCTGCCTGGCATACTCACAGTTCAAGCTCAGTACAAATTAGCCATAGTTATTATCTGTAAAGTATTTTACAGATCAGACAGATCTTGGACATTTTTTCCCCAGGAAAAAAAACACCTACAGATTTCTCCAGTGAAAACATTCATACCTGCTAGTTTTTCCATTCATCTTATGCTTTAGCCTTCATGCTTACATTTTGATTGTGACACTCTTTTGTTAGATATCTTCCAGTGCATACCTTTCTGACAGGTTTTCAACACTTCTGCAAACTTTAAGATTTAAGCTAAGTTGTCATTCAGGGCATGTTACATTAGAGCTAAGAGCTTGGGCTCTGAAATGGACAAACCTGGATTTTTATCCAGTTCAGCCACTTGCCAGCCATGGGGTCTGGGATGAGACTTCATCTTACCCCTAAGCTTCATTTCCTCATCTTTTAAATGGGGATGACAAAATAGGGCTCCTCAAAGGAGCCTCCTAATGAGAGTATGCATGTCACGTGCTTAGCCCAGTGACCGTACCTCACAGGGAAAGCACCAGGACTCTACTATCAGGCTGATTTTATGTTCCCCTTTCAGCTTTGTCTGAGGGGGAAAAAAAAATGGAAACAATTTAAAACCAGATCCTATAGAGGCTTTTTTTTTTCTTTTTGTACTAAGATGAAGTTTATACATTTAATGTCTTTAGTGCTAATACATACTTTTTTGCTTGGTTCTTTGTTTAACTGTATACACAGTTTGCTTTCCATCAAAGGGGACACAGATTTCTGGATAGACGTTTTGGAGGGGGAAAGTCTAAATGGCCGTTTTCTTGAGGTGAATAAGCAAGTGTAGCTCACATAGGGTCCTTGAACCCTGTTACCTTTGGAGGTGGCAGTGAAAGCACCTTGAAAGTAAGGAGCTTTTTCTGTGACTGCTTGCACTAGCGGTGAGGAGCCCAGCTGAACTTGCCCATTGCCCCAGGCTAAGCGCACAGTGGTGCTCAGTAAATATCTGTTTAACATCTCTCCTATTCTCCAGTACTTGCATAGAGCTTTGAACATAATAAATGCTCATTTCGGATTTAGTTCAATGAAGATTTATCAATTCCTATGCCTTGGTTCTTGCAGGGACAACAGGTATGGGCTGGGGTTGGGGGAGGGACAGGGTTAAGAGCGCAGTCACCCATTTAAAGTAGAATTTGGTGTCATAAGAAGTCCAAAGTGCTTGGGCAGGATTTCAGAGGTGTAGAGTCTTATTTGAGGATTGTCAAATCTTTCAATTGGTGCGATGGCTGGGGGTAGGGAATTGGAAGAGAAAAGGCTCTCTGGTTAGCCTTGTGCAGCATTGGAGGGAGGGTATATTTAGGGTTGAGTTTAGTCCAGATTCTGAAAAAGCTTTGAAGTCAAGGGTAAGGTGGACTTGCCCCAGCAGTGGCCCTCCAGGCTTTGCTTACTAGTCCGGGATTGCTCACTCCACCATTCTGTCCAGTTGAAACACACCAGTCTGCTCTGAAAACTTGGACACCCTCTTGCTGTGGGCAGCTGAGACTAAGAGGTATGTGTGTGTGTGTTTAAATTTTAGTAAAATACACATAAAGTTTCCCATCATAACCATTTTTAGGTGTAAAGTTTAGTATTGTAAAGTACTTTCACATTATTGTGCAACCCATCTCCAGGGCCCTTTCCATCTGGCAGAACTGAAACTCTGTACCTATTAAATGCTGACTCCCTAGTCCCCTCCCCGAGCCCCTCCCAGTGATCATTCTACTTTCTGTCTCTATGAATTTGACTACCCTCGGGACCTCATCATTCAGTATTTGTTTTTGTGACTGGCTTGCTCATTTAGCATAACATCTCTCAAGGTTCATCCATGTTGTATTTGTGTGTGTATTTATGTCTATGTATATGCATGTGTGTGTATGTACATGTGTGCACATATCCCACTTTGTTTATCCATTCGTCCATCAGTTTTCACTTGGATTCTTTCCTCCTTTTGGCTATTATGAATAATGCTGCTATGAATGTGGGTGTACAAATATCTAAAGGAGAGTTTAAGGGGCCTCTTTGAGGAATATTAATCTCGTGGCTTAGAGCTGTGTGTCAGTGAGGAGGTGGTCAGGGGGATGTTCAGTCAGACTTTTGATTGCCTTTGGTTGAAGGGGTGAGGGCCTGGGTGTCAGGGTGCATGCTCTAAAAAGAAGGAAGAACATTTAATAAACATGAGGAAGATAAAGATGGTGAACTTAACTCACTGGGCAAATTAACTGGCACCCAGTGTGTGTCAGGTCCTGATGAGTTGCAGAGGAGCAGGAGTTACTGTAGGTGTGGGCAGCTGGGAGAACTGCTGGTTCTGTGAAATTAACTGAAATAAAGCCAAGAGGAGGAGCAGCCCTTTTGAGGGAGGGGATATGATTTGGGCTCTGCTGTTTGTTCTTTGAGCGTGTGCAGGCTGCATTTACTTGAAACTCAGTTTCGCAGACATAATGCTAATTACAAATGAAATTCTTCTTAGGGTTGGTCCACGTAAGAAATAAAACTAAACCCCAAAGTTCACAGAACATGGTTCTATAATATTATGGTGGGATTATAAAGAATTGTGTATTGTGTACCAATCATATAATGAAAAGTAAATTTTCATGAAAAGAAGTACATAGCAGGAAGATCCTGCATTTATTTTCTTCATTAGGCCATTTTTAAAGTATGTTTATTGGTTTTCTCAGAGAACAAAATGGACATTTGGGGTATAGAAGAGGACAGAGTTGATTAAAGCTTTGGGAAATAAGCCCTTTGAAGGTAACATAAAGAAATTGGATTTATTAAGCCTGGAGAAGATAAGGTAAAGGAAGTTTGAGTGAATGACAATCTTCAAATATTTATAGTACCTGAGTGAAGAATGGGACAGAATGGGAGTAGCTTATATTGCCCCTCAGGAAATTGAGTTTTTGTGGGAAAATTCTTTGGAAGGGTTGGAGAAAATGATTGCATTACCAGAGTGAGTTATGGGGACTTTGTTGCAGTTATGAGGAAAACCAAAATCGTCATTTTGAAATGGTTAGGTCCTGCTCACCTCTGCTGGTTTGAGGACCCTCTCAGGGCCTGTATGAGAGCTTTTCTAAATAAAATAATGAGCTGTTTTTCTTTTTTCATTGCCTTGGCTTGGGGTTAGAGTGTTTTTCATAAAGTCTGGGTTAACTCTAACCTGATTCACTGTTCTCTTCACAATTTTTGGCTGTATTGAAAATATCCATGAAGAACCCCACAGCCTAAACATGGGTTATTGATCTTTTGTGAAATGGGGGAGGGGGAAATCTAACCATAAAATGAATTGTGCAGTATGATAGCTTAAGCTGAGTGTCAAAGTAAGAAAAACAAAAGGAAGTTTGAGGTCTGGAGAAGTCCAGAATTGATCATAATTTGCCCTAACTGGAGAATGAGCATGTTCTGTGATCACCCAGCTGACTAGTCATTTTGATGAGATACCGCCAGCCATGCTGTGCACACAGGCTGAAAGACACGTACAGGTGAAGAAAGTCCTTGTCCCTTGATTACTCGGGGACGGGCTGTTCACTCTGGTTCACCCACCATCCTGACTTCTGACTTCCCTTCCTGCCTGTCCTTTCCCTTCCGTCCCTTCATGGTCAGGGCTCGATGGCATGTATGAGATCAGCCAGCTGGGGAAGGCGGTAGAAAAGAAAGTGCAATCCCACAGCTGCTAGTTGACGACACCGTTTCACTTGTTATGTCGAAATGTATGATGATATCTGAGATGTGATCCTTGCCTTTAAGGAGTCTAATTTCTGTTCTTGGAAAGTACTAGGTTGATACCAAGGTAAGAAGATTTGTAGTAAGATTTAAATGACAGTCCTGGTCCCAAAGCTAGGACACATATTCATTCCCATTGGAATGGACAAACAGGCATACTTCTTGAGTGCAATGGCTGATTCAAAGGAAGATGTGAGAGCTGAGTTAAATCTTGAAGACTGGGCATGGGAACTGGTCAGTGTGTGAACCCAAAGTAAAGGGTCACAGTGAGGCAAAGACTCCCTTAGAAAAAAATCTCTGTGGAGACAAAACTAGCAGAAGATGAGATAGGATAATTTTCAGGGCACCTGGATTTTTATTCTTCAGTAATTGCAGTATTTCCTACAATGCCATATGTGCTGAAATTTTTGTGTTATCTAGTTATGTAGTTACTTATTCAGAGAAATAAGTTAAAAAAATGGATAAGTACTGATCTTACTTTAGCATGTATTACACATATTGTATGTACAATGCAAATCCAGGGTAGGTCCATGGACATTCACTTTGACTTCCTTAAAGTTCCAAGCCTAACTTACTCTCCACCACCTTCATGCCCCCTCTAGCCAAGATCACAGAGAGGTTCAACATCTAATAGTGCCAACAGATGACTTTTGATCCTTTGAGGTTTTAAATATTTAGTGAAATAATAAACTGAGTATGTAGCAGTCTGCATAAATTCATTCATTAAACACAAAACAAAACAAAACAAAAGAGCAATAAGCAAAACCCCCACACCTTGAATAAGCATCCTGTGTGGTTTAGGACATGTTGAGATTTTTCCCTGGCTTCCCAGCCCTGTTTTAGGAGGTAATTAGAAGGTCATTAGGGGCACTGGTTACTGCCTTCCTCAAGCCACTGAGCCTTGGGGAGGAGGTGGCTGGAGAGGCAGAAGTCTGTGACTTAAGGAAAACGTTGTGAGTGATGGCACTGGCCAGGGAATACCTTGTTCTTGACCAAGTGGAAAAAAATTAGTAGGGAAAATGAAAAGAGAAGAAACCCTTACTCCTTTTTTTTTTTTTTTTTTCCTATTTTTAAGTTCTTTAGTGGGACAAAGCATCCCACTTCTTTTGGCTTTACCCCAGATGACTCCGGTTCTTTCAAAGGATGTTACAAAATTCTTCAAAACAATCTAGGGCTGCCAGTAATTTTAAGTATAGTGGCCTGTGTAGACTGGTAATCAGAATTGCTTAGCAGAATTAGAACAAAGGAGGCATCATCACATGGAACTTTGGAAATTATTTAGTGTCTTTTTATTGGAAGTAAGTATTTATTGAAAGGCATCTAATGTAATGTAGATTCGGTTTCTGGGGAGAAACATTTGCAGGCAATCAGAAGTGTGAAAGGTGGCCCATGGCACTGGCTCTGTTTATTCTGCTAGGCTAGTGCATGCTTAAAAAAAGAAAAGACTACGTTTTAAAATTTGAGCATTCTACTGGAAAAGCTATGGGTACTGTTAGAGTGATACCGTTGTGTAGTTTGCAAAATGTTTTAAGTGCTTTACCATCCTAAATTGCACAATGTAGCTTTCTTTTTTAATGACTGATGTTGAGTAAATGTACCTTGGCAAGATTTTCATTTTAAGAAATGACCTAGTAAATCCTCATCGACTGGTTTTTGGGCTTTTTGTCATTGTTAAATTAAACCAGGATTCTTAATTCCAAATACGTCACTAGAATAGCTACTTGAAAATGGTTAATTGGGACATTTAAATATCTTTAGTATTATATGTTAGTATAGTCAGTATATTCACTGCCGGGAAATAGTAGACACATTTCTAGCTTAACCAAAATGCATCACTTTCATAAAAAGTACCCCCCTCTCCTGTTTTTTAAAATAAACTAGCATATGTAGAAGGGTTTATGAATTTTTTAGTAGATCTGAATATGTAGCCTAATTTACATTCCAGCATTTTCAAGGGTTATGATTTAGAATGATCACCTTAGTTTTAGAATGACTGTCTTCTAAAGAGATGCTGACCAAGGGGGTAGATGCCATTAGGGCTACTGGAGTGGCCTGCCATCGGGGACATGCACCCAAAGCAGGCAGTAATCAACTTCTCTCTCCCTATGGGAAACCCAGAACAGCAGCTCCGGCCATAAAACTGAGGTGCTGAAGATTTACAGCTTCATTCTGGCCGCCCCTTCTAGTAGATTTTAAGTTGACCCTATACCAGGAATTCATAGATTTGTTAAAAAGTAATTATTAAAGCATTGGGGGGTACAGCAGTGAAGACACCAGGCAGAAAAATCCGTGTCCTTTTAGAACTTAAGTTATAGTGAATTCTTTTTTGTCACAAACCCAGGCTCACAAAGAGCCCAGAAAGAAAAAAAAGAATGTTCTAGGGTCTCTCATAGAAAGCAGGTAATTGAGACTTACTCAGTTCAGTATTCCGATCAATTAAGTAGGAAGCAGAAAAAGGTAAGTTTTCTCAGAAGATCAGAGGGACTGGGTTCCCTGGGAAGGAGGGGCCAGTGAGGCAAAGCTAGAGAACAGGGAAAGGAGAGAGAGAGATGGGGTGTGGAGGAAGGGCCTGCGAGTAGGGGCTGACCCAGAAGGGTTTTTTGGGGTGTCCGTCGCTGGAGTCCTCTCTGTCAGGTCCTGCCCTGGAAAGGGCTGCGCTGTGGCCACTGTTCCAGCTTCTCACTGCTGCTGTCTTTGCAGCTTCTGTGAGGGAGCCTCTTCTGCAGGCGTTTCTCATGATGGACCCACCAAAGGGGGTTGAGTAATCGTGTGCAACACTGGGGGACACAGGTAGGTGTCTTCAGTACTCTGGAGCCTTTAATGTGCCAAAATGTGACATCAGTGTGTAGGTTTGGAACCACTTTTTCCAGAATATACCAGAATGCTTTTTCACAGCTGAGAGAGACACTTCAGGGTTCCAGGCTGAATGCTCTTCGGTATGTCTCCAAGACGAGGTTCTACACCTCCAGTTTAAATTCTTTCATCTTTTTTCTTGCTAAAACTTGACCATCTTTGGTTTTAATACCTGTGTGCCACTGATGGCACTTTGTGCCTGACACTGTGCATGACCGTCAGCCATATTGCACATCATATTTCAACTGTCCTGTTACTGTAGCTGGCCCAAGTGAGGTGACATCAGGTTGACTTCATCTGACTTCTTGTGTTTTAGCCTGACGATGGCTTTTCAGAGGTCCATTTAGTGATAAAATCTCCAGTTTGAAGTCAAGGACTCCGTCCAAATAAGAATTGCCATGTTGAATTACTCAGCACTGAAGAGTTCCTACTCTGTCAATTCTTGGCTGTGGAGTAGGACCCTGCTGCCTTTGGTAATGTTTGTGTTGATCCTTGGGAGGGAATCCAAGGTAAATACTGTTGAGGGACCGAAAGTGGTACCCTCTCGAGTTCTGGGAGAAGGCATCCCCAGTGACCACAGTTTTGGTTGAAGGCATTAAGGACGGAGGATTCCTCAAATGCTTGACAGGATGTCAGTTAACAATTTTGATTGAACTACCAGCTTCAGGTATACTAGTATTGGGACTTTAAGTAATTATGAAATCAGTTGCTTTATTTGTTCTCAGTTTGTGAAAAAACTAGTTTCTAAGCCAGAGAATTCTTTTCATTCAGTGTAATCATCATTGATTAATCAGCATCTATTGTTTTGGGTGAGAATTTCAGGGCCTAAATTTAAACAGACCCTGTTTAAGTTTGCTGTCAGTTGACCAGGGAAAGGTTAAAAAAAAAAAAAAAAAAACTTGGGGGCCTACGACTTCTAGGCTATTCTCTGGGTTGTTTGAAAACCTATTAGCAGCCATTTTATTTCAAGTGGAAATGAACCTCATTAACTTAAAAAATATGTATTTTATTATGGAATATTTCACACATAGATAATAGTGTAATGAACCTTCATATACTCATCTAGCTTTAGCATTTGGATCAACAACCAGTCTTTCTGCTTTACCTCTGTCCACTTCAGCCTCCCATTACTTTGAAGCATATCTCAAGCATCATAGAATTTCATCTGTAAGTATTTTCAGTATGTTGTTCTAAAATCAAAGACTCTGTTTTCTAAACATAAAGTGACAGTGTCACTCCCTTCCAAATCAGTGTAACTCCAGTGTCCAGTATTCACATTTCCCCTATTTAAAATAAACGTAAATATACAAAGATATAAATATGTGATTGAATCCAAATCAGATCCCCATATTGCAATTGGTTGATACGGCCTTTAAGGCATTTCCTACTTGTAGATTCTATTCCCCTATTTTTTTTGAAGAAATTGAGTATTTGTCCTGTGCAGTTTTTTGACAGACTGAATTCTGCTGGTGGCATTCCTCTGGTGGTGGTGAACATGTTCTCTGTTTCCTGCATTTCCTGTACATTTGTAATGTAGAGGTTTTATCTTATTCAGTTTGGGTTTTAAAAAAATAAAGATGACTTAATAGATAGTGTGTCAGCCACCATTCTACTTTCTTTCACTTTTTAGGGTATACCTTTGGGGTATTTGCAACAATTTGTGTTTTTTGTTCTAATGGTTGACTTTATACCGCTACCTTTACAAATGCCCCTGGTTTGCTCTTTCTGGATGGCTATTGTCTATTGGCTTCCTACTATGACATTTAAATTAGCTGGTAGCCTGTTCTTTCCTCTCCTCTTCTCCCCCTAGCTTGGGATTTGAGGTAGGATCCTTTTGCTCCTAGTTAACTAACTATAAGGCAATCTGAGCATATTCTACTTTTCAGATAATCCTCCCTCCCCTAATTTTTCTGACAGCTGTACTAAAATTACTTTATCAGAATATACAACAGTCACATACTCTACTGTCTCCTTTATTAATGCCATTTAGTCTTAGTTCTGCAAGTAAATATATAGTAATACTTGCCACTAACCCATATGTCCTGTCTTTCCTGACATTTTGGTTTTCTGAGGCTCAGCTTCTAATAGGTGCCTCAGGAAGCATTCATGGGAAGTAGTTCCTGAATTACATGTTCAGAACAGCTTGCCTGAAGCCTTTTTTTAAAGTCAATTTGGCTGATATAAAATCCTTCCCCCATCTTTTCTTTGCTCAAGTATTTTTAATATTTTACTGTGTTTTTACCTTAAAGTGTAATTAAAATCTTCTGACAATCTTATTTTTTCCCCTCACACTTGGTATGTTTGCTTAGACACCCAAAGGAACGTTTTTTTACCTTTATTCTTTCGATTCCAGTAGTGTTATAGCGTTGACCATGCTGTATTGGTTTTTCCAGGGGTATGAAATGCCACTTTAATATGTAATTTCAAGTGTTTTCTTAATTTCCGCAGTAAAATTGTCTTACAATATAGCTTTTGCTATTTGTTCTACTCTTCCTTGACTTTGGGGACTCCCATTATGTGTATGTTAGGTCTTCTTTGCCTGTCTTCTATATTGACCACTTTTCTCTCAAATCCTTTTAATGTTTTCATAATCCATTTGAATTTAAAACTTTTCCTCCTTTCTGTCTTCTAATTCTTTTAAGGCAAATTAATTTTACTTGCTCTTGTGTTCTTTTATTTGCTCACTTCTGGAATGATTGTCTTTTGCTTTTAATTCTTAGTTCTTCCATTTCAAATCTTCATTTTTCTTCAACTCATTTCTGAGTTTTAAAATTCTGATTTATGCTGGTTTTTATAGTTTTCATTTATTTAATTTCTTTTAGCTCATTTTGAAATATTACATTATAGCTTTCAATTTGTGTCTTTCTGGCACAATTTCATTGTCCATACTAGGGATATGATTTGCTTATTTTTTCTTCAATTATTTAAAATTCAACTGTGATTCTTTTCTGTTACTCACTATGAGTTTTCCTATACTTTCAGTAGGGCCAGTATAGCTTTTCTAGCCTTACAGTTCCAGAGTACCTACTTAAAAGTATTCTCATAAAGTGGCAAAAAATACGGACTCTGTTTTTTACATCCTAATATCTTAATTTTTTTGTCCCCATTGCCACCCTCTGAATCCCTCACCCATCTGAACATTTCCTTTTTTCTCATTTGCTCATTTAGATTTATCTCCAGCGGTTTCTCCTCACTATGGGGCTTTGTCTAGTTTGTTAGGTCATGGGGATCAGCCTTCCCCCACTGCAGAATATTCCAGCACATTGCACATACATGGGTCATAATCCCCTCTGCATTCATTAATGAAATTAGCCTGCAAAATCCTCTGCCAGTTTCTGTGGGTGTCCTCAGAATGGCCCTCTGAGCTTTCTAGTAACTACCTAATGGCAATTCTTGAAGCTGTTGGTAGTTCATCCCCACCACCTGATATAAAGGGTTCCTGAGGATACCTTCACACCTGGTTCACTGTAGATGCCTGTGAGTTTTTGGTTCTGCCCTATTTGTCTGTCTTTATTGTTGGAGCAAGACAGTTATTTATACTGTTAACCACTATAACCACCGCTGGAATCTGTGTAGGCTTTTTAAAGCAAAATTTGGTAACCTTTGAGTCTTCCAGATCAGGACCGAAGTAGCAAAGTCTTAAAACATTAAATCACTGGCAACTGCCTTGAAAATAGTTTTCTTCCAAAATAAGTTTATAAAATATGCTATATAGAGAAAAGTTAGAGTATATAACCG
Source organism: Manis pentadactyla (assembly GCF_030020395.1). Lineage (NCBI taxonomy): Eukaryota > Metazoa > Chordata > Mammalia > Pholidota > Manidae > Manis > Manis pentadactyla. The sequence goes on from NC_080023.1 coordinate 43,711,861, forward strand.
CCTGAAAACTGGAATTGAACACTTTACAGCCTCCCTAGCATTAGCTTTCTAAGCTTGTTGTTTATGCCAAAATGTAATGGTTGAAATCATCTGAGTATCAGGAAGTTCATATCTAAGCTATTATTTCTCAGGAAACTGTATGAAAAAGTGACATATTTTTGCTATTTTTTTTTGTTTTGGTGTGATATTCCCTGAGTTACAAAGGAGATAATGCTATTCTATAGTTTTAAAAGCATTAAACCACATTTATACTTTTAATGCAATATAATAAAGATAAAATAATTACTTAATTATGTACATTTTTCTCTTCCAGTTTTTTCACCATTGAAAAATTTGCATGTCTCTAATTATAGTCATTTGAAAAAAGTGCTGCCAGGGCTTGACATAATATTAATTTAGATTTCCAAAAGTACTAAATTTCCTTCCTCCAACTTGAGTTTCCTTCAATTGGCCGTGGATTTAAATTGCATACTAACAGGTTACAATTTTAGAATTGGCCTCTTCCCGACCCTTGCTTTTAGGAATAGCCATTTTCCTAAAGCCATATAAGGAATAAGTAAAATTTTCTCAATGGACATATTGGACACATTTTTTTTTTAATTCTGGAAAATAGAGTGAGATCATTTTCAGATATTTCCTCTTGTTTTCTGCAAAGAGATTGAGAAGAAATCATTTCAAACACAGAGCTTGGTCATTAAAAATTCTTTGCAAAATGATATCAGGCTTAATGTATTGCTCTAAGTGAAAGTCACCCAAGAAGAATAAAGGCAAACGTGAGCACTCATTAAGCAAATTGACCAGCAAGTGTTCTGATGAATGTTGCAACAAATTTGAATGAGCTAATTTTGTCCATTAGTGTGCTTTTAGACCAATATGATTGCTTTGGTCTAATTATGTTTTATTTTGTTTATTCAAATGTAGTATGACTGAAGAATTAACTATTGCAGCAATTATCTGATTAGCAGTTTAGAAATTGGTGAATGGCATCTGCTCACCACGAAATGTCTGGTATTTGATAGGGCTGTGTTCAAGAACACATACAGTCTAAGGAGAAGCCTGTGCTGTTTGCAGTTTCTCACCCACTGCAAGTTGGGTGCTAGGAGGCCCTCACTGAAATAGAGTGGGCTGTGGACATGGGCTCTGGGTTCTCAGATGTAGTGCACCAGATTGAGGTCTGATGTGTTACAGAAGTTGTATTTGCCACCCAGTGTCACTATTCTGGAGTCCTGTAGCTGTGAGTGGTGAATTCTGCAACATTTCCCACTTTTAAAGCTTGGGGATTCGAGAAATCTGTGCCCGAGTGTCTGCCAAAGCTTGTCAGGGGGACCCAGTGCGAGGCCGATTTCTAGGTGTAAAAGCTAGGCAGATTTGCTCACTCAAGAAAATCTGCTTTTGCAGGTTTGCTTTGAGTTCCAAGACACAGATCCTGGTAATATTTTTTTGCTGCACTAATGCCACGGTTTTCTTCTGGTAGCTGACTGTTGAAGGGGAAGGGAGTAACTGGTTCTCCAGGTGGGGTCCTGGACCTGCAGGGCAGCATTACCTGGGACTTGGGAAGTGCATTCTCCCCCCCACCCCCCACCCCTGACCTATTGAAACTGGAAACTCTGGGAGCAGGGCCCAGCAATCCATTTTAACCAAGTTCTCCAGGTGATTCTGGTACAGACTAAAGTTTGAGAACTGCTTGTCTGGAGGGCAAAAATTACTGGGCTTTGTCACAGTGTTGGGCTGTGATAATTAAGAAGTTAAAGCCTGTGTGGCCTCTTGAATGTCAGACCACGGCAATTCTCAGTTCTCCTTGTGTTACACTAAAAAGATAGATAGGAGTTTCGGTTGGTCCAGACAGGAAAATAGACAATTGCAGTACCTCTGGACAGTGCCTTGATAGAGACTGCAAGGGGCCTTCAGAACTTGTGCCTGTGACGGGGGTGAGGAGATGGGAAGGCCCTTCTAGAGGTGGTATTTTAACAGGACAAATATGATCATGTCCCTCTGTGATTTAAACCTTTTGAAGACTTCCCAGTGCTCTTAGATACAGTCTCTCCATGTAGATCCCATGCAAGGCCTCCCTCACCTCCTTTTGATCTGCATTGTGTACACAGTACCTGCCTCGTCCTTTGCTCTCCGTGATTTCTTCCCTCCTTAAAGGTGCCCAGCTCCTTCGAGCTGCGGCCTCCCCAGGAGCCACCCCCCTGCCCACTGCCAGGAGTCCCACATTTATCCCTTGGCTCCTAGTGCACAGATCCCAGCTCCCATGTTTCCTTTCCAATCCTTTGGACCCCCGGGGTAGGTCAGGCCAGCTCTCATCCTACAGTGTACTTTTTCACACTTATTGCATTGTAATTACATAATTATTGGTTTATTGTTCACAAGCAGACTGAAATATATATTCCATTGAGGGAGAGACCTTACCTTGTTTGCTGCTGCCCAAGGGCCCAGCACACAGCCAGTATTCAGTAAATATTTTTAGATAAGTAACTGAGTGAATGGTGTGGTGGGGGGCATCCCATCTTTATCCCTGGGACATGTGGGCTGGTTATGCAGTTCTGATAGAGGTATCACCTAATGATATTTATTTATGGTATTTTATTTATGGGAGCAATTGCCTCCACTATCTAGTTACGACTAAAAGGCGAGTCCCTTGCACAGTGGCAGCAGAATCTCATAACTTGGTTCTAATTTGGGTTCTGACCTATGGGACCTCCGAGAGAAGTTCTTGAATATTACTCTTCCGTGGATATGGGAAAGGAGAGAAACCCTCTGATGTTGGAGATGTTCATACACCCAGGCCAGAAGCCAGCAGCAGGAGTGGTAAAGGTGGCACCTGGGAAGTTTTTAGGGAAATAATTGTTGCCCCCTGTCCCCTCAGGGCTCCCAAGAAGAGTTGCCTGCTTTGCTTATGGGAGTTGAAGTTGGGCATCAAATTTCTTCCATCCACAGAGATGCACTCCTTTGCCTTATTTTAGTCAGTTTATCTTGGCCTGGATAAAGCTAGGGTTTTTCATTCCTATCCTAGAAGGTAAAAGCATGGGATTTGCCTCCCAGAGACAAATGCTCTAATGCTTCAAGGTGGGGCATTTGTCTCAAATAAGAAACTAAGCCTGGCTAATATTAAATAGAAAGATTGCTAATAGCACACATGTGTGTAACTTATAAAAATACATATGTTGAGAGTGAGGGCTCAAACTTTTTTTTAAAGATAGGGGATTAAAGATGCTGACATGCTGTGGGAATCTTGCTTTTAATAGAGGAACCGATAACCTGCTATTTCTAAATTAGTTGGTGGTTGTGTTTGTTTTTTTTTTACATGGGAAGCTCAGTGTATTCTCTTGTACCTATTGTAAACTCCTGTTAGCTTAAGTGAGTGTAATAAACACGGTACATTTTGGAACAAAAACCACAAACACAATTTCTCAGAAATAGCTAAAATCAGAATAGCTGTCATCTGCTAAGCTGGCCAGGAGTATTGATAGTGTGAATAGCTATAATCCTGTGTTTGGGTGCCTATGTTCTTTATCAGGTACCATTTTCCCTCATGACTGTAGCTCAGCCACATCCCCTGCCTTCCTGCCCATTCAGAAGCCCAGCATGGCTCTAATGCTTCCTGTAGTCCTCTCTTGTCCTCCTTTGTTGCTGTCAAGCACAATAATTACAGCAAGTAGTAGTAACAGGGCCATTTATTGAATGCAAAGTACACACAGGATTTAGAGATGACATAAAAATTCAGAAATATTTTATCCCCAGTTTATAGACATCAAAACTGAGTCTGGAGAGATCAAGTACTTTCTCCAGCATCTCACAAAGCTTGGATTGGGATCCATGAGTCTGACTCTAAAACCCACCCTTTTTTCATCATATTCCTATTGCTTCACTTGCTCATGGAAGCTCAGAGAAACACCTTCATTTCATCTCCACTCTCGACTCACTTCCAGACTTTAAAATATTTCTGAATAACCTTACAAAAGTTGGAAGATTAGCACAAACTCCAGGACACCCTTCACCCAGAACCAACAATTGTTAATATTTCACCCATTTGCTTTGGCTATGTGTATATATACAATTACTTCTTCTGAACCAATTGAGAGTAACTTGCTAACATGCCCCCTAAAGACCCCTCTGAAGGAGACTTTGCCTTGTATTTTATGAGAACATTGAGGCTGCCTAGAATGAGTTCCTTCTTCTGCCCTCCACTCCAATGTGGCCTCCCCCCTTCGTCTAGGGTGGGGCCTTCCTCCAAGGAGGGACACGCTTCTCACTTTTGGTCTCAACCTTAGTCTGAATCCTTTACATTAAACCAAGATCCTAAAACCCCATCCGTCACCTTCCTGGAAATTGGTTCTCTCCAGTACCTAAAAAACAGAACTTCTTTTCTGACAAGGTAATGCAAAGGCAATACAAAGAGACTCCCTCTATGTTTCCACCTGTTCTGTGAGAAGAAGGGAGAGTGGGGATTTGCCTCAGCTTGTTATCCAGATCTGCAGCTAAACTGTTTTGCCCCCACTAATTCAAGTCTGTTTGCAAGACAGTTATCAATGCTGGTAACCTTTTCTCTGGCAACTGCGTGAGATAAAATTCCTCCTCCTCCTCCTCCTTCTTGTTTTTTTTTTTTTTTTTTAAATTAATACTTTTGTTTTTACTTCCTTTGGTGTAAACCAGTCCTGTGGCTGTAAAATGACATTTTGAAAGTGAAAACAGAAGGAAAAAATACGTTCCGTCTGTTCTGTGTATAGGATGGAGGAGAAGGCACAATGGTCCTTTATCTGGCAGGTCCATAAAAGGCAGGCTTTAGAATATATTCACTAGTAAAATGTATTGATTTACCTATTATGGTGAAAATTAGCCTAAATATCTATTTAAGCCAAGAATAATTCCTAGCATTTTTCAGAGTTAGAAAATGAGAGAGGCCTTTCAAAAATGTAGATCTCATTTAAAGACAGACTTTAAAAAATGCCCCAAGAAAGCAACCTAAATGTCAGGATGGATAAATAAACAAGTGTGGTATAAGCACACAATGAAATATTATTCATCCTTAGAAAGGAATGAAATTCTGACACATGCTACCACATGGATGAACCTTGGAGATATCATATGGAGTTAAATAAGTGATACATGAAAGGACAACTTGTATGAAGTTTCTTGAGAAGTCCAATTAACAGAGACAGAAAGTAGAAGGTGGTTGGGGGCTAGGGGTGGTGACGGAATGGGGAGTTGCTGATGAATAGGTACACAGTCTTACTTTGGGATGATGAAAAAGTCCTGGAGATGGGTGGTGGTGATGGGTGCACAACACTGAATGGACTTCATTCCACTCAGCTGTATAATTAAAAATGGTTAAAATGGTAATTTTGTTATGTATATTTTGCAATAGTAAATTTTTTTAAAATGCCCCCTACTTAATAGTATTTAATTTGATGTTATTAGAATTAAGCGTGATATAATTAGAAGTAGAGTTTATGAAGTCTTTTTTTTTTTTAAGTTTTCATTTGCTGCTAGCACAACCTCATTTCCCCTCCAGAGCCTGGGAATTGGTATTTTGAGGAATTCTCAGTTTCCTGGTAGGAGGAAATGGTCTGGTGATCAGTTAGTATTGGAGCCTTCTGCCACCACATGCACCCAGGACAGCGTTGATATGAAGGCAGTTTATACCCTAGAGGTCCTTCTGCAGAATCTCATGACAGGGCTCTAACGCCCTGTCCCTGGAGCGTGCAGCCAGGAGGGTCTGCCTGGAGGAGGTGAACCACCAGCACACAGGGCTCTTCCTTAGCACCTGTGCGGGTCTCAGGGTGAGGCTGGCGTTTGACTGGGTGGCTGACCCTCCTGTGCTCTCCTTGCCCTAGGCCCTTCTCCTTTGTTCTGCAGTCATTCTTTAAATTAAGGAAGTTAATGTTGAAAGAAGTCCAGAGCGTCACCCCTCCCCACCCAAACCGTGCAGATGGTGAGGGTCTTGTTTGGGTGTTTATTGTATTCAAATCCATAGTACTTCTTATCTGGGTGAGATTTCTGTAAGTGCTTTTCAGAACTCAAAACGCGGAAATCTACACACTTAACATGGGAGCTGTGCTGGGCGATTGGGAAAAACCCACTGGAAATGAGAAAGTTCCTCTTTTCTGCTGCAGGGATGGATCCTAATATATTGTGCTTGTCAAATCCAGACCTTATCTGACTCCCCAAAGACTGACTTGATGAAGGCGGAGAAAGGCTTCCTCTCTGTACTATGTTTGTCTGAGATCAAAAGGGGAAGTCCTGCTTCCTCAAACATTGGGTTGTATTTTTCTTAGGATGAGAGAGTAGGAAATAACAAAAAATAGCCCTAGGAAAGCCTTGCTGCTGGTGATGTTTGCATATCTAGAAGAAAATCTGCAAAATAAGCTGAGAAGGGTCTTTCCTTCAGACTTGAATGATACAAACATCACCAGCTTATTGTTCACTTAATAATAAGTAAGATCCAGAAATCAAATTCCATGTTTAGGTCCTTTTACTATTCTGTGTTCAAACAGTAGTTTCAAAACAAAGTAGGTTATTAGTTGTATTATTTCCATCATGAGTCACTGCTATTTTTTTTATTAAGGTATCATTGATATACACTCTTATGAAGGTTTCACAAGAAAAACAATGTGGTTACTACATTCACCCTTATAATCGAGCCCCCCCCATGCCCCATTGCAGTCACTGTCCATCAATGTAGTAAGATGCTACAGAGTCCCTACTTGTCTTCTCTGTGCTACACTGTCTTCCCCATAACTCCCCCTACACCATGTGTACTAATCATAATACCCCTCAATCCTCTTCCCCCACCCCTCCCCCTTTGTAACCACTAGTCCCTTCTTGGAATCTGTCTTCTGTTGTTTTGTTCCTTCAGTTTTGCTTCATTATACGCCACAAATAAGGGAAATCATTTGGCACTTGTCTTTCTCTGCCTGACTTATTTCACTGAGCAAAATATCATCTAACTCCATCCATGTTGTTGCAAATGGTAGGATTTGTTTCTTTCTTATGACTGGATAGTATTCCATTGTGTATATGTATCATATCTTCTTTGTCCATTCATTTACTGATGGACACTTAGGTTGCTTCCATATCTTTTCTATTGTAAATAGTGCTCCAGTAAATATAAGGGTGCATATGTCTTTTTGAATATGAGAACTTCTTTTCTTTGGGTAAATTCCTAGGAGTGGAATTACCGGGTCAAATGGTATTTCTATTTTTAGTCTTTTGAGGAACCTACATACTGCTTTCCACAATAGTTGAACTAGTTTACATTCCCACCAATTGCTATTCATTCTTGTGACAGATCTCTAAAATGGGGTTTCCTTATCTTGACCCTCATATCACCTGAGTACTTGGTTACAGATCCTAGAATCTTAGAGCTCTTGATGGCCTCTTTATAGTTTTTCAGATGAGAAAACTGAGGCCTAGAGAACCTAAGTCACTTGCCCAAGATTTAGAATCCAGAACTGCTGTATGTCCCCACCATTACAAACAAAGAGGTTGTTTTTCTTCACATCCTTCACTAACTGCTCAAGAGCAAATATAGGTTACATGTTTTATCTAAAACATACAAACATTAAGTATCTTAGCAGATACCAAACAATTAATACTTTGCTTGTCTCCTCCAACCTGAGAAAAGTTTTGACAGATGTCATATCTTCAAAAGGCATTTACTGGAAGCTTGAATCTTTGCTGACGGGCCCTCCTAGACGTTTCCCTGGAAGCTCAGAGAATGTGTAACTGTCTCCTTGATGTTGGGTGTGCTTTTCAAAAAGCAAAAGCAGCCCGAGGGCTTCTTCTCTTGCCACCAGAGGGCATGCTTGTGAATCAGTGATCATGGAAGGAAGGAGTTGAGGGTTCAACTACAGTGGAACTCCTGTAGGGCCATGTTGAGGGACCTGCAATAAAATGCTTCAGAGCAGAGACCGAGGCCTGCCTGGTTTGCCGGGGATTACAATAGCCTCCAGAAAAACAGACAATGCAAATGCTGCAGGAAAGGTGTGACGGGCTCAGGTGATTTTTTTAGCCCTAGGTTTGTCCATGTAGTTAAAGCAGAAAATAGAGGACTGACTTGGCCCTCAGGAGGAAACTGCTCTCAGTAGCAGAGGCAGGAAGGGTCCAAACCACAGGTGCCACCCACTCACCACTCAGGCTGAAAGCCCACAGAAAGTCAGGTGGGTGGGAAGGTGGGGTGGGAGTGGCCAGGCTGGGCTGTGCCTTCCCAGAAAAGGGCATCCTGGTTTGTGGTGGAACATCCCTTTCTAGCACCAGAGAGCCTGGTGAACCACCCACTCCTGCTTGGATGTCCATGGGGAATGAGACCCATGGACTAGCTCCTCTGCCACTGATATTATCCTGAAAAGACTAGGTCCAAAGAAAGAAGGTCTTGAAAATCGTGTTTTTGCCCTGCCTTTGGTGCCTTTGAGCCCCAGATGGGCTTATGTGTGCCTTTTGGCCACATGCACCAGCCCCTGAGGTCAGGCAGCCACAGCCTAGGAGCCATTGGCAGGTACGCTTAGCAGCCTTCTTTGCTAGTCATTTCTGTCTCTGTCTCTGCCTCCCGTTTCTTCTTTGTTGTCCTCCTTGGCCACCTGCCTCTGTGGATACTTGTCCCCCAAGTCTTCATCTGAGTTCTCTGGGAGTGTGTGTGTCTTCCATTTAATTAGCCACTGCCTCCTGGGTTCACTGACACTAAGAGTTCTCCCGTTTCCCCCTTTCTCCTGCCCCAGACTGGGCCTAGGCTGTCGCCCCCCAGCAGCACATGCAGTCAAGGTGCCTCTCCTCCCGCATCCCATGTCTGCGCTACTGTGGGAGAGTCTGGTGTGGGATAGGGCTGGGACATAGGCGATTCTAATGTGCAGGGTTGGGAATTAGTGATGTACGTTAAACGAGTATCCCTCTTCACTACTGCCAGTGACAGTCCTGTGTGCGGAAGATTTGGGAGCTGGTTCTCTGTCAGTTTCTGCTCTCCCACCTGCTGTCATGTCCTTTGAGATTCTAGCATTCATCTAGAAGGCCATCTGCCACATCTGGTCCAGAATTTCCTGGTTCTCAGTCCGTTACCAGCCAAGTCATTGCCATCTCTTCCCTACCCCAGCCACCTTGGGCCTTTCATTTCCTTCTTGGCCCCTTTATTCTTTACTCCCCACTCCTTCCCTGGATGATATGGACATCCCTGTTACCACCCGTAACCACCCTGTATGCTGATGGGTATAGTAGTATGTCTGTGACCCTGACCTTCCCTGTACTTCCCCTCCCCCCCAATTTCCAGAACATTCCTGCTGTCACCTGCTGGTTCACATGCCTCGAAATCTGTTTTGCCTCCTCCAGTCTTTTGGTGCTGCATCTCCCCATCACCTAAGCCAAAACCTGGGTGTCCTCTCCTCCTCCTCGTTTCTTTAATGCTCAGATCCAGTCTGTCCCCAGGCCCCCTTACTCTCTTCTCTGTCTCCACCACCTCTGGCTTCTGCTCTCAGCAGCTCTTGTCTGCATCTAGTCACTCTTAGCTGCCCTTGTTTAGTCCTGTCTTGTTAGTACTATCCTTCACTGCTCCCAGAGGGGTCCCCCAGTTACACCAGTAGCCATGAGGGCAAGCTCTCCCCTTTAAAGGAGGGCCTAAGGGGTCCTGCCCAGTCTTTCCCTGGCCTCAAACCTCTGTGCTGCAGCAATTCTGAATGATACTGTGACTCCTAAGCACACGCCTCACCCTTGCTGTAATATTTGCTCTTGTGCCTCCCACCCTCCCCCAGCTAATAGACCTCTCTCCTCTGCAGCGTAGCCAGGCCATATCCTTTCTTTAATTTGACTCTAGGAATCCTTTTCTGACCCCTCTTCTTGCCCACCCGCTCTTGTTTCCCTTTTTGTCTGCACTTGCTTCATCGTTCAGTAATTAAGTGAGCCTGTCTTCCCCGCTGGGCTCTGAGCCCCAGCTCTGTATTCCAGTCCCAGCCCCACCCAGGCCAAATGGTAGGAGCTCATTACCATTTCATCAATGAAGACGGGTTTCAGAAGTGCTTCTGTTGTTACTGATCCATCTTTCTTTGCCACTAATGAGTAACATCCCACTTTTATTTCTCTGTCCTTCAGTTCCCTTCTGTCAATTAGTTCATAATCTTTAAACCAACACTGAACTGCATATACCTAAGGAGCTGCTTTGTGAAACTGTGCTGCAGCTTAGTCTTTGTTATTTTGTGATTTTAAACTGACTCTCCAGAGGCTGATCACTTTACAATGGTATATGGTTATTGCTCGAAACCATAAACTGTGCCAAATATTGAAACAGATTTGTATAATCACTAAATGTCCTGTGCCTAATGTAGTACAGAGACCTAGCATATACAGGTAGAAAATTTCTTTTCATTTTTATAAGTTAAGTACAAATTTTCATTGTACCAACGAATTGCTTTTTCAGACCTTGGAGATAGGAATTTTAGCTGAATCAGAATCATGAGACTCTTTAGGACTGTTTTAAAGTTGTCCATGATTTCCATGCTGTTTAAGATTGGCAGTATTAGGGATTTGGGAGGTGTGTTTGGGAGTATGTAGTTGTATGGTAGTTCAATTTATTTGAAAGCTCATGCTTTTCCCCCTGGAAAATGCATTTTATTTTGCTTTCTATTTTATAATACATAATATAGTTGACTCTTGAGTAACACAGGTTTGAACTGTGCGAGTCCACTTATATGTGGATATTTTTCAATAACTATATTGGTAAATTGGAGATTTGCGACAACTTGAAAAAATTTTTATTTTCTCTAGTTTATTGTAAGAATAGTATATAATATATTTAACATACAAAATATGTGTTGTTCAACTGTTTATATTATCAGTAAGGCTTCTGGTCCATGGTAGCCTATTAGTAGTTAAGTCTTGGGGGAGTGAGAAGTTTTATGTGGATTTTCAACTCCTTGGAGGGACGGTGCCCCTAATACCCAACTGTTTAAGGCTCAACTGTATAGCACAAAACAGTGTTTAAAATTATTTGTCACCAAGCAGAATTGACCTTCTAGAAGACTCGTTGACAAGCACCCCAGATCAGAGCAGCACTGTTTGTAGGGTGGCGTCCCGATTGCCTCCCCCTATCCCGAGCCTCCACATTTCCGATGATGGTCATTCATGTGCACTCATCAAGCACCTTCTGTATTCTTTGTGCTTTGTGAGACTTGAAACTAGAGATGGATGTAGATCTTGCTTTAGATTCTGAGCACTCAGTTTGGAGAGGTAGGCATGGGGTCCTTACAGGACTAGCTTCTCCGGAATCACCACCACACGCCTCCTTATAGTCTGAGAACTTTGCCTTTGCCTTCCCCGTCCTTGACCACACACACAAATACAGATATGTACAGACACACGGTCTGCCTGGGTTGGCTCTCTGGCCCTTCCCCCTGGAGTTTTTCAGGGTCCTTTTAGGCCGAGTAATAGCTACTCCCTTGGAGTCCTGGAACATGTTTGTTTCTGTATTTTTATTTCATTTGCATTGGATTTGTCTCCTACATGAGGCTGAGTTCCTCATCAGCATCTAGTCCATTACTGTAGCAATAATTATGCAATAAATGCGTGTTGAAATTAAAGACTTTATTTTAATAGTTATGGAAGTGTGGCCAGTAAAATGGGGCCCCATTCGGTCCTGTAGTACATGGCGTCCTTCAGCGTGTGTGCATGATCTCGACTGGGTTCGCAGGCTCCCTGACCCTGGGCAGGAGCAGTGTTTAAGACCTGGTGGTTTTCACTGAGCTCATAATCTCCCTCCCCCTCCCTTTAGTCTATTTCCAGTATCATCAACTTGTTTTAAAGCCTCATGGGTGTTGTGGGCCATTACTAGGATCCTTCCATTTTTGTTTTTATCCAGTTTATTCCTACAGGGAGAGAAAAGTATGTCAGAAGCAGTAAGATATACAAATCATTAGCTTTTTTTATGATGAATTGTGGTTAAACAGTGCATGAACCAAAGAGTAGTTGAACTTCCATGAAGCTTTGAGCTTTTGCCTTAGTCACAGCTATTCCAACTCAACTTCCCCAAAACTAGAGGAGGCCTTTCTATGTGGGCTTTCTTCCCTGCCATTATTTTACCTGGTTCCTTATATTTGTGTTCAAAGGAGAAAAGGTTTTAAAATTACTTCCTTACTTTTAACCATAGCTATAAATCCAGTCTCTGCAGCTTTAGACATCTGTGGAGGGTATAAAGACCTCCGGAGGGTTATGGAGACTCCAGATCGCAGTAACGGTTGGCATGGTCCAACCACTGCAGGTGACTGGGGAGCACTCTGTGCTCAAGCAAGTCGCTCCCACTTACTCAGGTCATTGAGAGCCTCTCCAGTAGAAGCCCAGTCTGGACTCTCAGTTAGGCTTTTAATGGACGGATCACAAAAAAATACAGATATACCTTGAATATTTAATTTTCACTTAAGAAAAGAAAGATGGACAGCTGCATTCTCTTTGATGGAGAAGCAAGATCTTTTCTTTGCGATTTGGTGACTTTGAGTTTGAGTTGACTGATGGAAGTTCTCAGGGGAGTTTTGAGCTGCGGTCCTCACCACACCCCAAATGCAAGGTCTGCAATTTCAAATTTCAGTTTCCTTATGTGTGGGGCTTGTGAAACACCTGGAATGCAGAATTCCTGCATTTGTGAATTGGAGACCCTCTCCTGGTCTTTTGTTGTCCCATTTTTAATTCAGCAGTGGTCTTTTTAGTTGAGCCACACTTATGTAATGTTTCTTAGTTATCTAAGGATCGACAGCTCTCTTCCAACACAAACATGTACTTAATTGTTATACCAGAATGTCAAGTTCAACTTCCATAAACAGATTTGAGGACAAAGCCACATGACTCAGATGGTGTGAGAAGAAAAGCAAAGAGGTCAGAAAGAAGAACCCATAAGCCTTGAGCAGTCAGTCTCTTGGGCAGTGTCATCATGGTTTAAAACTTACAGGCTGTTCAGCCCAGAGAGTTAAAGGAGCTTCTACTCCAAATGCCTACTTAGTATATGAGGCGAGCAGAGAGAGGGAGGCAAAGATGCTGTTTATACCCTCAAGCACAATGTGTGGAACAAATAAAAACACCGACAAAATTAATTTTTCTAAAATGACATGGTTTAAAGCAAAGTTGAGGGGCTTACAAGGGAACACTTGGAGTTTGGAGTGGTCAGATGAGATGGAGTCAGTATAGCTGAGAAAGTTTGAGGGTTCACCTGGGCCTTGAAAAATTGTTGATTTTTAAATTTAATGTTCTCATTGTGGTAGAATACATACAATAGAAAATGTACCATTTTTAAGTGTCCAATTCAGTGCCATTAAGTACATTCACAATGTTGTACAACCATACCATCACCACTATCCATTTCCAGAACTCTTTTCATTTTTATCATCCCAAAACAGAAACTCTGTACCCATTAAACAATAGCTGTCCATTCCTCCTTCCCCTTTAACCTTTGTTAATTTCTGTTTCTACTTTCTGTCTCTGAATTTGTCCTATGTTATCTCACCTATATAAGTGGAATCATATAATATTTATCCCTTTGTATCTGGCTTATGTCACTTGGCATAATGTTTTCCAAGTTCATCCATGTTGTAGCCTGTGTCAGAATTTCATTTTTATGGCTAATATTCCATTGTGTGTCCATACCACATTTTGTTTATCCATTCATCTGGCAGTGGACACAGGTTGTTTCTACCTTTCGGCTGTTGTGAATAATGCTGCTGTAAACGTGGTTGTACAAGTATCTGTTTGCATCTCTGTTTCCAATTCTTTCAGGTGTGGTTGGATTTCATACATATTCATGAGGATATTCTGGCGTTTATCTTGAACTACCATTAAAATACTGCTTTGTTGAGTGTTTCTAAGTGCCCCTCTCATTGTCCCTTATTTATGCTCTTTGAAAGCAAGGACTGTCTTCCAGGTTCAGCACTCAGCATGGTACCTGGGATAGATACTTGCTGAATAGTTCCTGGATTTCCTAGCCCACAGCCATCACTCGCTATAGTAGTTGGTTCCCAGAAAGGTGGGTTTTGACACCTATCTTTTTTATTTTTAGCTCATTAATTAACGTGTATTTAAGGAACAGAAAACAGAACAGCTCTTAATATTAGCCTTACCCAAACATAATTAGGGAAGTATATTTTCTAATGGAAAGAATCCTAATGTAGCTAAAACCCAACTCAACAAACATGTTGAGCACTCACTATGTACCACATTTCATAATGTGTAGTTTCACAGCAATTTCAAAGCTCAGTTGGAATACCTTACTGGTATTGAATTTTAGATATAATAAAGGTAGTGCATATATTTATATATATATACACATACACATGTACACCTTTTAACGTGAATCTCTAGTCTTTTTTTATTGTAAGAATGTTATAGCATTCAAGGTGCTTTGGAAAAAAGAGTAAATAATAACCACAGTCCTGCTGTAGTATGTGCTCTTTTCATTTTATTGTGTGAGTTTGAGGGTTGAACATATAATTTGTTTTGAAAAATAAAGCCCTGAATGCTTCCTGTGGTAATTATTTTAAAGTTTTCTTTTTTGAAACTCTGGAAGTAAAGCAGAAACGAATGATTTCCAATTTGCAGTCTCCTTTTTCTTTGTCGGAAGATCCTCAGTAGTTTTAGTGGATGAATTAAATCATTCCCTTTTCTGAGTGGAGCAGCAGGATGGACATGCGCCATCTTTTGCAGATAGGTCAGTGGACCATTGACATTTGTTATAGGGGCTGGGTGTTTAGGAACCTGTCATTCCTTCAGTCTTTCATTATGTTCAGTGATTGAAGGGAATGCTTTTATGCCTGTGCTAGGGGAAAAAGTACAATTTAGGACCCTTACTCTGAGGGCTCTAAGACCCTGGATAGGTAGAGCAGGCAGGTCTAGAAGTAGACCACTATCAAGCATCCTCAGTACAAGCCAAGCGGGTGATGGACTGGCCATGTTGGAGGGATTTAGTGGGACGGGTGACTGACCTGAAGGCTTAGGGAACCACATTCATGAAGACTGGGCTTTCCACAGGACAAGAAGGTGAATAGATGGTGTGTCCTGGGAACAGAAGCAGGTAGGTGGGCATAGTGAGGAATGAAGAATGTTTGTGTAGTATCCTTAGGATCCTAAGGATCTGTCTTACTGGAGTGGTAGGTCCATAGGAGACAGCTGGAAGTCAATCCTATAGAAGGGCTTGCTAAGTGTACACAATGTCAGTGTTAGCTGCTGCTGCCTCTGTTAGGGTTTCTGAGGCCTAGAGCAGGATTGTGATGAAGGAGGTGTTTGAGGCTAATGGATCTCAGGGTCCTGAGGTTTGGTGAGATGGGCATGGAGTGAGCAGAGGCTGGCTGCATGGAGGTCCTTTAGGGAGGGATGTTATCTCTCTGAGAGGTGGTAAATGGCTAGGCTGGGATCGGGCAGCAGAAATGGAAAGGCACACAAGGATGTGTGGCAGAGGTTTGAAGGAGGGATTGCGAGGATTTGCTGCCAAGGAGGGAGAAGTCAGGCAAGGTCCTGTTTGGGAAATGATGGAACCTTTCACATCTGTAGGAAGTGAGTAACTCAGGATTGACTGGAAGAGTGATAAGTGGTTCTGTTTTTAGAATAATTGTGTCTACTATTTATTAAGTGTTTTCTGTGTGTCCAAGCCCAGTTCTGAGTGTTCTACATAACAGTGTTATGAGGTAGGGGCTGTTACTGAGCCCCCTTTAGAAATGAGGAAACTGGGGCAGAGTTGATTAGTTACTTGCCTAAGGATTACACACTTGATAAGTGGCAGAGGCAGGATGCAAATCTCCAGTCTTAACTCAAGAGCCAAGTGCTTCCCTAGTCTGCTTTACAGCTTCACTATAATAACTAGCATTTATTAAAAACTACCCAATCCTGTGTTAAGCTCCTTGCATGTGTTTACCACATTGGAGTCCCGTGAGAACTCTGAGGTGAAGGCATTTTTATCATCATTTTCCAGATATGGAAACTTGGACACAGAGAGGTTGAGGGGCCTGACTTAGGTCACACAGCTAGGCCTTACCTATATTGGCACAGTAGGTCTCGTGGAAGTCACAAATATTTATTCTACTGAATTGTAATATCTACATATTCCCCTTAGATCTTCTCAGGAGAAAACTGAATTACTTGAAATATATTGCAATATAAATTTGTTAAGAATTTTTGGATTGAATTAACGATCGACATCACTCATGTTCACTTGGATCTACTTCCTTCTTAAAGGGCATAAATAATTGAAATAATAGTATCACCATTTATTGCTGTGCCCATTTTCATTATTTAACTCCCTTTCAAAATAATCCCAAGCACTCTGTTTCCATTCTCTGGCTGCTCCATTTGGATGCTGAGCCCAGTGGGCACAGACAGTCTTGACTACAGCCCTTCCTATACTGTCGGTGCTGAGCAACATTTGATGGTGATAATTGGCTTTGCCATTTCCTATGTGCACCAAGCTTCTTGAGTGTCTTCTGCTGTGGGGCCTCCTTTGCATGACCTCATGGAGCTACAGTTGATGCTAGGGTAAAAGTTACCCAGATGAAATACTTGGATAACAAACTGGAATTGAGACTAGTCAGCTCCACCTCCTGCAGGAGATAGGTTCAGCCCTTCTTCAGAACATCTTGGGCCCATCCCTCCCCACAAACCTCCTTCCTTTGTCTTCGATGCCAACAGGTTTCCTGTTTTCTTTAATGGACTTTTGCCTTGCTAAACTTTCTCCTTATTTGACATCAATCCATTACTCGGCCTTCTCCTGCCATAGCTCTCCAAGGAGAGGCCTACGCTTGCTGCCTCCAACTTTGGAGCAAACAGAAATTCCCACTTAATTGAAATTGTACTCTGGGATTTCCTGTGGTCTCTTTCTAACCACATTTAGGGGCTTTTGTTCACTCCCTTTGATCTTGCTCAGGGTCAGCCCCAGGACCCACCTACCTTCTCTTGGAAACCTTCTGATGTTCTGCCATCCTCCCCTCTTAGCTTCTCTTCTTCCTTTCTGGTGGTGGCTGTGTGTGTATGTGTAAGTCTCTCTTGAATGTTTCCTAGAGCCTCTGAGGTAGAAGAGCTCTCTAAGACTGGCACTCTGTGTGTTCCATTTTCCCCCATAAGCCCTTTTCCTCGATTATCTGATCCTGTCTTAACTTCACACATAACGGCTCCTCCTCCACCATATGGTTTCCAGGTTGTTAGGTGAGAAGTCCCTCTACCACCCAGGTAGCCCCTGGGAGCAGGGCTCTTGCCAAGGCCATGCCAACGCCTTTCTGATCATGTCTCTCCCCACCCCATCCACCCAGTGCTTGTGGAGAGTTCCCTGGTTCAGCTTACTTGCTCTTGCTGCCTTTGCCTCCCACCTACCCCTTTCTTCACCTGGCCTGGTTTTTACTCCTCTTCCAGAACTCAGGTCATTTCTAGTCTCCAGTGTGTGTGGAGGTGGCACAAACCCCATGCGTCTGAGCCATTCCCCCCATGATCCTGCAGAAGTGATTGAAAGCCCCCCAGGGAGTCCTGTTATCCTGTTGCCCAAACCCACCTCGTCCAGAGCCGTTTTCTTCCATCTCTCTCTCCCAGGTCGTATGTGAGTTAACCTTTTATATTTTTCATTACACTATGACCTATAATCCTTAATGTTTTCCTCTTCTGACAGTATAGTGCATCTTCTTCTTTAGTCTCAAATCCTTGCTGTAGGTTCTTGTTGTTTCTGCCTACCTGAGGACCAGAGCATTTCACTGATTTCCTTGACCTTGTTGACCTCTGGTGTCTCTGTTCATGTCAGTTTTCTACTGAAAAACCTCTAGACCCTCTACACAGTATCTCTTGGTGGTGTATGTCTGTCTTCTCTTTCACCTCTTATGATATTGTGCAGGTCCAGCCCACCTCTTCCTTTTCTTAAAGTTCAGTGTTCTTGTAGCTCTGTTTCACTTATTCCGATACATGAGCAGTAAGTTCTTTAAGCTCTGGAGTGTGTAAGGACCATGTGTCACACTTACAGGGCTTTTCCCAGCAGCTAGCATGATGCTTTGCATATCATAATTAATGAACATACCTTTGCATTCATGCAACACATATATGAATGAGTGAGTGAGTAAATTGGCTGCTGTGATTTTTCTAGTGATTTTTCTAAGGTTCAGGTTGTTTATTCAGAGTCTGAAGTTTGCATCTTTACACTGGTTTCCTATCTGACAAACCTCTATAGGCATTAGGTTGATCAGGCTGCAACCCAGAATGTACTATGAAATGCCTCATGGTCTGATCTTTAAAATGGGACTTTTATTTTTTGCCTCATTGTTTGAAACTCAAATAGTTGCCCTTTTGATGAAATCACCATATAAGGAGAATTGCATAGAAATAACTGAATTCACAAGGCTTTAAGAAAAAGCCAAGCTATGTCATGGTCATGTACATTTTGCCAAAAGAAGACAGGACCATAATTTTTATAGTGTGAGATATTGTTTTTGCTGTTTTTAAGCTGTGTGACAGCATGTCAGTACCATTGTGATTGACCATATTCAGGATGGAAACTTGACCCAGTTGTATGTTTAACCCAGAGAAGTTCATGGCATCCAGCAAGTCTTGGCTTGCATACCAAGTATGCCCCTCAGGATTAATTGAGGGTTGCAGAAAATAATTTAATTTTCTAGATGAACTTAAGAAACTTTAAACAGAACTCGTTCTAACCATAAATAGCAGGACAGCTTTGTCCTATTTTTATTGTAGAGTACACAGAAGATGGAAATCAATATTGGAAGAAATGCTTTATTTCGCCAAGGAAAAAGATCATACTCAACACAATTCTCATTTTTCTTGGCAGGCTCTTCTCAACCATCTGTGAGTCCAGGGGAACTGTCTCCACCATCCATCCATCCGGCAAAATCAGAGTTAATAGTCAGTGTTGGCGACCAGATTAGGCTGTTATGCACTGATCCAGGATTTGTCAAATGGACTTTTGAGATCCTGGGTCAACTGAGTGAGAACACACGCAGGGAATGGATCATGGAGGAAGCAGAGGCCACCAATACAGGCAATTACACATGCATCAATGAAGGCGGCGTAGGCAGTTCCATTTACGTGTTTGTTAGAGGTAAATGCTTGACTTTCTTTAATGCTGTGCTTTAGAGACCTTAATATCCTGTTCTTAATTATCTATGACATACAGATGGCTGAGCCATAGAGAAAATATTACTGGCTGGGTCTAGAAAGCCTAAAATAAATTTTTCTCTGTTAGCTTCCCTCATCTTCTGGTACACAATAGCTTTGGTGTGACTGTGGATGAAGGTCTGCAAGGCTGTGATCCTCTTCCTAAGGAGATCAAAGGATGGTTAGCCCATTTGTCCTGGTGCTGTGCGTAAACCCTGAGAGTAAATTATGCCCTTTGGGAAAGTGGCATTTTAATGCCTTGAGATGCTAGATACTCTCACTAAGTAAAAACACTTCAGGAAACCAAAGGCCTCTAGAGGCCTAAATAGGCCTGCACTTCAAAGGAATTGACTCCCTTTTAGGGAGTAAATTCCAGAAAAATAACTCAGTTAGCCAAGTACCCCATGGCCTTCCTAGGTTCTTAGTAGATGTCAGTTGATTGATTAAAAAAATTGTGACCTCTTAGAAACAAAGGAAAAACATAGTTGGATTTCTGTATCCCATTCCCTATGATGAATTCAGTGGTTCATCTGTGTTTGTGCTTTGAACATCCTTATCAAGAGGATGTTTGTCATTGAGGGGCTTCATGGGGTAATGAGGAGGAGTATCTTTTTGTTGGTATAAAAAGCCCAGTACTTAAAGGTTAAGAGACCGACTTGGGTTTCAGAGGAGAAGCAGTCCGAGCATTACTCCTGGGTTTGTATAATTGTAACAGGCCAGAGCAGGCCGCATCCATGGTATTGTCAAAGGATAGTGAATAAATTTATTCTAGATTGTAGATCTGAGCAACCTAGAGAGTCTCAGTTCCTCACTACAACATACGGATGAGATGACCAACTCTGTCTTCCGGATAATTGTTGTTCAGGAGGCAGAAATGTGCAAGTTCCAACTCTATCAGGGGTTGATAAAATTGGCTCACATGTTTGCCCTAAAGAAGGTTGTTAGGAAATTGATTCTGCCTCTTCCTAGTTTATACATTATTCTTTCCTAGGCAGGTAGCTGAAAAAGAAATACACATTAATAAGTCAGAGCTTAGCCTCTGGTATCGTTCCATCATTGTTGACCCAACCTGTGTGCTGTTCCTTGACGTTCAGGAAAGTACTCTATTTATAATTTTTAGGTGGTAATGAAATATCATTGTGTTTATCAGTAGGGTGAGTGGACAACTGAGTAAATGGGGAGAACTGCTGAATTAGCTAAATCAGTCTCACAGAGCTCACTGGGGAATTCATCTTCAATAACTTAGAACTATAGACTTAACTACTACTGATGTAAGATGCTTGGATACTTAAGCAATTTATGTTCTAGCAGTGGAGGAAACTGGGCATTGTGGGAGCTAGACTCAAACAACTGAGAAAGAGTAGGTGGGAAAATAACCAGTTATGGCCTCAGACCATAGTTCAGCCATCATGAAGGTAATTTATTTGCAGGACAAATTAGTAAGGCTGGGAGGGGCATAACTCATTTTGGAAAGCTCTTTTTCAGAATTGGTCAAAGTGAAATGTTAAGTATCTTTAAATGGTGTCAAATTGATTTTGTGGAATACCTGATTTCTAGATGGAAAGGACATCTCCAAGACATTATGAATGTACTCTGCTGGCCCAACAGTATATCTGTATGATCTTTCCACAGTAGGGGTGGCAGGATAGTGTGTGTGCGGGATGAGGCTTGTCTTCGCTTCTACGAGGTCCCAGTCTGCCTGAGGCTTTTCCAGTCCATGCCTCGTGTGCAGATATAATTAACAATACTGCTTTGACTCACAAGTGTCCTGGTTTGGACCATAAACCATATGCCACAATGTTCTTGAAACTCTTACACTCCCTTTGTGCATAGGAATTTCTTTGATTTTCAGAAGTTTACATTTATACGTAAGTTTCAAGGAGCACAAATAGAGGAAGGCCCACATGTTATTTGTACTGGGTGACCCACAGATAGTTTTCAAGATTCTATTCAGAAGCTGAAAGATCCTGGAGACTAGAAACTCTGCAAAGGGGCCCATACACAGGGGTAGGAGGAAGAACGCCTGGCCTGGCACCATCAGACTAGCTTATTCTTGGCCCATGCTACTTGGAGTATTACCTGTTGTAGGAAGAAGAGTACCATTGTTATAAAATACTCTCAGAGTTTCAAGAGCTCATGTTGTGGCTACCAATCAGACTGGGGTTTTCAGTTCTGCTCAGCCATTTCTGGCGATGTCATTTTAGGAGAGTCATTTTTTGAGACTTCAGTTTCTTCATCTATAAAATGGTGATGATAGTGTCCATCATATAGGGATGTTTTGAAGAAGATAAATGATAAATGTTTTAAATAAAGTGTGTAATGGTCCAAGCTTTATGCCTGACATGTGGAAACTCTCATAATAAATATTAGCTCTTGCCTGTTAGTATTACTTGGATAAATTCTAGTTTTGTTTGCAAAGGAGCCATTTAGGCTACTAGGGGTTGTTATTATGAAAGGCAACGTTTTAGATCTTTTAAAAATGTTTTCAGTGCCAGTGACCGGCCATTCAAACTGCCTATTTCTGATGTGCTGTAGATCCTGCAAAGCTGTTCCTCACTGACCCACCCTTGTATGGGAAGGAAGGCAATGATACGCTGGTCCGCTGTCCTCTGACAGACCCAGAGGTGACCAATTACTCCCTCACGGGGTGTGAAGGGAAACCTCTTCCCAAGGACTTGACGTTTGTCACTGATCCCAAGGCCGGCATCACCATCAGAAACGTGAAGCGTGAATATCATCGGCTCTGCTTGCACTGCTCTGCAAGGCGTGATGGCAAGTCAGTGCTGTCGAAGAAATTCACCCTGAAAGTGAGGGCAGGTAGGGCCCCTTTCTTACTTTCTTTTGTGAGTCAGAGAATCTGTTGATCAAAAGAAGACTTCTTGCTTCTTGCTGGTCTATCTTGGTATATATAGGGTAGCTGGCTCTTTATCAGTTCCCCTGGCTTCCAAATAATGTGAACTTTTTGTGAGTTCTTAATTTCACAGGCCAAACCCCACATGACCAGCCATGACCTCCACTAGTTCTGTCCATATGTTGGCATTTGGACCTCAGGACACCCCAAAGTTTAACAATTGCATGAAGTGTTCCTTCTAAGAGAAACCCCTTGGGGGAGCTTTACACTGTTTGAAAAGATTAACATACAGATTATCACTCCTTGATTTACTATTGGTATATGAACTGACTATCTCTTCCACTCTTTAATTTTAATGCATTCTCAAACTGTTCACAGTCTAAGGGGGGGGAAGAACCAACTGACTGACTATGGACCTCTTTTTGTGGCATTATATTAAATATTTTGGTAGCTGGAAGATAATCCAAATTTTGTATTTGATAGATCATCTAATTCAAGAGTAGCTGACATTCAGCTATTGAGCAGTTTTTATTAAGGCTTTTGAAAAAGTATGCTCATTGAAATTACAGAAAGTTCAGTGATTAAAACCTGGGGTTTTTAGAAACAAGCAAGATACTATTTTTAAAGCACATAGGAAAGAAGCCTGTTTGGTTAAAATCATGTAATTAGTTGTAGGTCACATCTTCATGAAACCAGTCAAGGTTGTGTGAGGCAAGATTAAAGCCACTTTGCTATGTTAGGGCTTCTGCCGGTTCTGAAATAGCATTTTCCTGGACCATTATTATCTAAAGTAGACATTCCTATCTTTTTCACTCCATGTTAAATGAGTTTACTTGAAGGATGCATGCTTTAATTGCTGATGTCTTCCCATATGCAAGTAGTACAGATTGGTTATTACCAAACTTTATATTTTATTTGAAAGATAACAAAATAAGCTATGTGCATTTGAAGAAAAGTGGTGAGTTAAAATACGCTATAATAGAACAAATTATTTGAGGACCACATTCTTTTTATTCTAGCCATCAGAACTGTACCTGTTGTGTCTGTGTCCAAAGCAAGCTATCTTCTCAGGGAAGGGGAAGAATTTACAGTGATGTGCTTGATAAAAGATGTATCTAGTTCTGTGGACTCAATGTGGATAAGGGAAAACAGCCAGGTGAGTGAATTGTTTCCCTCATTTTCTCAATATGTCATGCTTTCTATGTGAAAGATTTTAAAGGTTTTCTTTAAAAGAGTCTATTAATTGTCCTGGGGATGGCTCAGCGGGCGTGTCAGTCTGGGAGTATGCATATTTCTCCCTTTCCTACCACCATATGTAGATGTGCACATTCACTATTAGTAACAAATAAATGTTATTTTATAAATTTATTTTGAGAAAATTGAAGAGAGAACTTTGGACTCATATTATTATTTCATGCCGTTTCTTTGAATAATTTTAGTAGGGAAATTTTTTTAAAAAACCAATGGGTTAACTGCACAAAACCTTGATATTTAAAGCTATTGTCCAAACTGTTCATACCAGATTATTTACAATATGGGGAAGAGTCACCAATCTTTTTTCCTTTCATGTTTAAAAAGAATAAATGTTTTTCTTTTCTCCACAAACTGGCCTATCCATTTGAGAGATGTGTTTCTTTTTGCATGGATCTGATTTCCTCCTTTGAGGCTGGTTACCTGAGATCAAGTTGCTAATGGTTTTCTATTTGTTTTAGTCGCTATTAATAAAACGGTTATCTTTAACCTGAAACATTTGGACGTATTTTGGTTCTCATTCATTTAACAAATGCATATTGAATGTCTACTACTTGTCAGTACCTTGTTAGACATATCTTAAAAATAAATAAATTTTAACAAGTTATATTTGTTATTCTCTCTAAATATTGCAAGGTCTTTAAACATCTAATTTCCCTTATTTTTTGCTTTAAAATTCCCATTGACTTGGGTTTTCAGTAATTTTTGTTTGAATAATCTTGGCCATCTAGTTAATTAGCTATGACAGTGATTTTTTCTTCAGTGTGCATTGTTGTGGAAAAAAAGAAATATTATGTTTTCCTCCTTCCTCTTTCTCTTCTTCCTCCTCATGCTCTATATTCAACATTAGCAATCTCATGTGTGCTTGAAGACTTCTTTGCTAAATAAGTAATCGTGATGGTGATTAGCATAATGCAAAGTATTATGATGGTATTCATTAGGCCTGTGATGAATGGTGCCCTGCTAAGTGAAGCCTGCCATTGCCTGGGAGAATGGATCATCCTGTAGACTTGTTCTTTGAAACCAATGACTTAGAGAAACAAATTTTAATTTCCATATCCTGTGATTCAATAAAAACAATAGCTTGTACATGGGTTTTTGACTACCCTTATAAATACAATTCCGTATTAACTCCATATAGCTTTCTATAATCCTTCATTTCAGATGAAAGAACAGTTTAGACTGTGTGTATTTGAGCCTCTTTATAACTAGAAATTAGCCTTTTTGAGATGAGAAATTAAATTGCCCCAGGCAGTTTTGTTCTGAGCCATTTTTCCCAGGAGCCCTGCATGCCATTCCCAATTAATCCACTGGCGCTGGTAGATAAGCCTTCAGTGTTGGGAGCTCTTTGGGGAAATCTCAGTGTGCACCTCCAAGGGTTAAGGAAAACCAAATCACGTGCAAACAATATGTAATGTGTTAGTTGCAGATGGGGCTCATGGCTCTAGGCCAAGGTGCATCTGTGAATCTTTTTTTGATGTCCTTTGGCTTAATTTGGATACTGAGCACTGTTAGACTATCAAATTATTTTAAAAATCCATGGTATTTGATTCTGACCATTTAGAATAAGTTTAACTCACAATGAAATTTAGAGTAAGGTGACTGTTGTAGAGTTTTACAACTGTTTGTTGGAAAACTTAAGAGAGTCTTGGAGTTTATTCAACACTTGTGAATCTTGGTTAACTTTTATAATGCTTCTAAACCCTTGTATTTTTACTTTTAATTATGATCTTTGACAGTATCCTAAATTATGGTCTGGGTTTGGGTATTAGTATTGCATTTTTATGATCATCTATTCCTTTTGGTACGACATGTTCCTTGTTCCTGTTTAGCTCCCTATTTAGACTCTTGGGCTCTTGCAAGGACTGGAAGGAAGACACCAGAAATATAGAATATGGTGTTACCACCTATCCACTGTCAATCTGCCTTTGCAGAGAAGTCTGTGTTGTGATAGACTAGGAGAGGTTAGAGAAAATGTCACTTTACCTTGTTGTATCTTTTTAACAGTTGCTTTTATG
Organism: Manis pentadactyla; assembly: GCF_030020395.1. NCBI lineage: Eukaryota > Metazoa > Chordata > Mammalia > Pholidota > Manidae > Manis > Manis pentadactyla. Next base: position 43,737,073 of record NC_080023.1, read on the forward strand.
CAATGAAATGGTGGATTCCTGCCAATTATTATAAAACTGTCTTAGAAGAGAGGATCTACAGATCTACATATTGTTCCAAATTGGAAAGGCCTTTAAAGATCTTTTTCCCCTTATTCCCTTTTAGAAATAAAAGCTGAGACTAGTGGTATCCTTGACTTGCCCAAGATCTCAGTTAACAAAGCAAGTGTTTTTTTTTTATTTCAAACACTCAGCTTTGGCAGTCATCTTTGATGTGTGCTTATTTTAATGTAAAAATGTTTCCAAAAATACAATAATAGAGAAATAGATATAATTCCACTGTCATATATAGCAGTGATGTGCAATAGTAATATAATATGAGCATCCTATGTAATGTAAAATTCTCTAATATTAAGTCTTCAAAATCCAGGACATATTTTATATTTATAGCGCAACTCATTTTGGACTACCACATTTCAAGTGGTCAGTTGTCACATGTGGCTAGTTCTTATAAATTCTATATTGCCTGCCTGCATTTTTTTTTCTTTTTCTTTTCTTTGTGCCCCCATGCATATGCATTATCACAGGGCCGCAGTTTTCAGGTACACTCTATTTATGCCTTTTAAGTAATATAAACATTTTTCTTATTTTCACATATTCATAATTTTGATAGACATTTAGGTCATCTCTGAGTTTTCACTGTAATATCTTGGAGCTTTTGTTTTGTACTGAGTTATTTCTTAGAGATGAATTTTCTGGAATTGATGAGGGTTATGACCATACTGACAGTTGCTTCCCAGAAGGATTGTTCTGATTTGCAATACTGTCAGAATGGTCCGGTGCTAATTGGTTCACCATAACCTGGCCGGCAACTTACCCTTGATCTTGTTCTATGTCAGTATCAGCTCCTGTTTACTTTCTTTTTTTAGTTGTTTTTTTCCCATTGTAGTAGAAATGTGTTCACATAACAGAAAATTTGGAAGATCTACATCTAACTAAATTAAAGCTATTTGCTACTCCCTTTAATTTTTTCAGAGAGTGGCTACAGTTTGTATTATGGTTTCTTTCCCATGACATCTCCATACAAAAAAAAATCTTCCCATATCTTGTCTACAGACAAATAAGAGTAGAATGCTGTCACAAGAGTAAATTTGGACTTTTTCTCTTCAGTTTATGCTTACATAATTTGGGGCTTGATTTTGTTATCTTACATACTTAGGAATCCAATTGCCAGAAGTTTGCTGGGTGAGAACTATAGGATTAATTCCTAATTAGTTTTAGATGTTGCAATTCTATTTTTCTTTATTCATGAAAATAACATAAATGTTCACAAAATAGAACATGACTGTTATTAGCATTATGTTTTCTTTCGATCACTGGGATATAGAATAGGAAAAATGTAAGAGGAAATACTGATATGATGTAAACATGCTGAAACTAAAATATCAGTATTCTGTAATATTTCTTATATACTAAGTTTTAAATTAAATTATAAACTAAGTTTGGCAGTGTTAAAAAATAATTAGCGCTGCAGAGAATTTGGAATTATGTATGCTATGGTTATTAAGAAATGAATTTTCATGTTTTTTTCCTCATCATTAGTAATAACTCTTTTTCAATATAATCCTGTAGTATGAAGTGTCCCAATGACAGACCTGTCATGATGCTTTAGTATTCTTATTTAAGTAGTGTATAATGAATGCTAATATGGAGAAGTTAATTGCTGCTATTTTTAATTTATCTAGGAAAGATCGTGAATATAAATTGTATGGTAATCTTTAATTTTTTTTCCCCTTCTGAAACCAGCAGACTAACACACAAGTGAAGAGTAATAGCTGGCATCAGGGTGACTTCAATTTTGTGCGTCAGGAAAGGTTGACTATCAGCCCAGCGAGAGTTAATGATTCTGGAGCGTACATGTGTTATGCCAATAATACTTTTGGATCAGCAAATGTCACAACAACCTTGGAAGTAGTGGGTAAATATCTTCATGGGACTGTATAAATTACTGGCAGTAGTGAAAGAAGAAATTACTACATAGTTTCCTTTTTATGTTAATGGAATGTTGAACAGATTCTTAGAGATTTTATTATCGCTGAATGAATGAATGAATAAATGAATGAATAAAATAAAGAAAATTATCATTTATAGCCTCTTCCAAGTCGAGCACAAAAGCAAATTCTACCAATTCAATAGAGGTAAGTGGAAAGCTGTAACAGAAGCTGTTTAAACATTTTCTGCTACCCACCCTTCCCCTTCCCGCCAGACAAATAAAATGTAAGTTTTGAGCTTCTTCAGAAATTCTAGTCCTTGCTGAATGACTTGAGTTTGGAAATGGAATTAGACTCTCTCTGAAATATTGCAAATGCTTAGAGCCTAAAGTATGTCTCTGGATCTTTTGGTGATGCTCCTCAGCCTAGGGTTTCTCATTCCACTGCTCATGGGCTCCAGTTCACTTGTAGCAGGAAGGGCTGAGTTGGGCTTCTCTCTAGAATGCCCCTCACCTCGCCCAATCCTCCAACGTAGAGACCATAGCATGAACCTTCAGGAAGGAGGTCCACTGCAGCCTGGAGCATGGGTCCTTCAGAGCATCAGCTGACACATGGCACCTGTGCCCTTAACCCCAACATACTTGGTATATACAATTGGTTTAGCCTTTTCTCCCCCACTCTAGAAATCTCATTAAATATTTATTTTTCAAGCATCTGTTTAATGAAAGAGTGTAGTGAAGTACTGGATTTTTTGATTTACTGAAAATAATAATTTTCAAATTACTTCATGTATACACTTTTTTGAGTATTGTTTGAATTTAGTCTTATTTTCTTGTCTTTGATGCAACCATATTCTTAGTGCTTGACTTTGATTAAATACATGTATGATGGTGAAATTCGTCATCATGAGCAATAATAAAATGATACAACATTTATTTTCATTTCTCTACTTTCCTTCATATTTCTTCAATAATTTATGGAGAAATGTTAAAGGTCTATGATTTATCCCACAATTATCTCATATAATTTGGGCATTTCTGCCCATGTTGTAATGGAAAGGATCTCACCAGACGGAATGTGGAAAAGACACTTTACTTGCAATTTAGTGTTAGCACACAGAAAGAGTATTACTTTGTCCCTAAACGTGATTGTAAACCATTTGTTAATTCGAATAGAAGGCTATGCTTTTAAAATATTAAACTCCATAAGTGCTAATTTGCTAAGTTGATTAGGGAGCATGCTGATATATCAGCTTCAGCTCCAGAAAGCAATTAGTAAGGATATTTTGAGTATATTGTTGTATGTAATCAAATTTTTAAAATCCATTCATCAATTTCCAAGAATATAACTATATAACTGGAAAGACTTGGGGCCATGAAATCTGAATCTGGTTTTGTATTGTTTCAGCAGGGGGTTGGGACACAACAGGAGCAGGAAGAGACAAAGAGAAACATAATTTCTTTAGGGGCTGTGAATAAAATTTGGACATAACGTGGAGTGGTGGAGAGAACAAGATTTCATGAAGACGGGGACCTGGTTTCGAGTTGGGGCAGAACCACTTAACTTTTTAATGCACCCTACTTTAACATGGCCTGCATTTTCTCTTCTGAGAAACACAGCCTCTCACTCCCAGGGCTGTGTAAAGGTGGAAAGACAATAGATTTTATAGAAGTGCCTGGCATAGTGTTTGTACTTGATTAAATGTTAGTTTATCACCAATTTCTTAATGCAGAAGTACTTGAAAAAAAAATCATGTAACAACTTAGATGGAGTTTTTTGATTCTAATAATTCTTATCCTTCATGAATTTGAAGCTCTTCCACTATAGACATAAAAATATATTGAGCAAACTAGTCTATAGAAAACTCAGAAGGAACTAGTGATAAGTGTTTTGTATGTGGTGATTGTGAGAGAAATAATTTGTGTGACTATTGTTCGTAATATTTCAAAGTTTTGCATGGCACAGTATTGTTGTATTTATGACCTTGAGAACCTGAAAATTTAATGTAGCATTCAGATGAAACATTGATTCCCTCAAAATAAACCTACATTAGCTTAAACACTGTCAGGGGGTAGTTCTGATTTAGGTATTAGAACAAGGTGATTGTTTTCATTTGGATGATTTTTCATTCTCATCCTTTTTCCATTGGTACGAAGGATGGTGGGATTCCATTTTTTATTCTGAATGTGTAGGGAGCTAAAGGGCAGTAGCAGATACTATATGACAGCTCATGTGGGACTTAAATATATTTAATCAAATAGCACCAACAATAATGATAATCTTAAATTTTATAATTAATTTAAAAATTTCAAAAAATAAGAATAAAATAAAAATTGTTCCATAATCCCACTAACTTGATATAACCATTTTTAAGATTTGGTATATTGCTAGTATATTTCTGTGCAGCTGGGTTTTCTACACAGAGTTTTATTCTGTCTCTCTCTAATTGAGAGTATATAGTGATGCTAGGGTTTGCTCTGGTAAGAAATGGTGAGCCTTGGCTTTTCAAAGACCTGTAGACCTGTATTCAAATCTAGGTTCTGCCATTGCGTAGCAAGCTATATGCCTTTGTAAGACTTGATTTTTTTCCATCTATACATTAGGAGTTATAAGCTTTCTCTTTTATTTATTTATTTACTTATTTGTTTATTTATTATTTATTTATTATTTTGGTATCATTAATCTACAGTTACATGAAGAACATTATGATTACTAGGCTCCCCCCTTCACCAAGTCCCCCACACACACCCCTTCACAGTCACTGTCCATCAGCGTAGTAAGATGCTGTAGAATCACTACTTGTCTTCTCTGTGTTGCACAGCCCTCCCCATGCCCCCCACCACACTATACATGCTAATCGTAATGCCCCCTTTCTTTTTCCCCACCCTTGTCCCTCCCTTCCCACCCATCCTCCCCAGTCCCTTTCCCTTTGGTAACTATTAGTCCATTCTTGGGTTCTGTGATTCTGCTGCTGTTTTGTTCCTTCAGTTTTCCTTTGTTCTTATACTCCACATATGAGTGAAATCATTTGGTACTTGTCTTTCTCCACCTGGCTTATTTCACTGAGCATAATTCCCTCTAGCTCCATCGTGTTGTTGCAAATGGTAGGATCTGTTTTTCTCTAATGGCTGAGTAACATTCCATTGTGTATATGTACCACATCTTCTTTATCCATTCATCTACTGATGGACATTTAGGTTGCTTCCATATCTTGGCTATTGTAAATAGTGCAGCGATAAACATAGGGGTGCATCTGTCTTTTTCAAACTGGAGTGCTGCATTCTTAGGGTAAATTCCTAGAAGTGGAATTCCTGGGTCAAATGGTATTTCTATTTTGAGCATTTTGAGGAACCTCCATACTGCTTTCCACAATGGTTGAACTAATTTACATTCCCACCAGCAGTGTAGGAGAGTTCCCCTTTCTCCACAACCTGGCCAACATTTGTTGTTGCTTGTCTTTTCGATGATGGCGATCCTTACTGGTGTGAGGTGATAATCTCATTGAGGTTTTAATTTGCATTTCTCTGATGACAAGTGATGTGGAGCATCTTTTCATGTGTCTGTTGGCCATCTGAATTTCTTCTTTGGAGAAGTGTCTGTTCAGCTCCTCTGCCCATTTTTTAATTGGATTATTTGCTTTTTGTTTGTTTAGGTGTGTGAGTTCTTTATATATTTTGGATGTCAACCCTTTATCAGCTCTGTCATTTACGAAAATATTCTCCCATACTGTAGGGTACCTTTTTGTTTTATTGATTGTGTCCTTTGCTGTACAGAAGCTTTTCAGCTTGATATAGTCCCACTTGTTCATTTTTGCTGTTGTTTTCCTTGCCCAGGGAGATATGTTCATGAAGAAGTCACTAATGTTTATGTCCAAGAGATTTTTGCCTATGTTTTTTTCTAAGAGTTTTATGGTTTCATGACATACATTCAGGTCTTTGATCCATTTCAAATTTACTTTTGTGTATGGGGTTAGACAGTGATCCAATTTCATTCTCTTACATGTAGCTGTCCAGTTTTGCCAGCACCATCTGTTGAAGAGACTGTCATTTCCCCATTGTATGTCCATGGCTCCTTTATCGTATATTAATTGGCCATATATGTTTTGGTTAATGTTTGGAGTCTCTATTCTGTTCCACTGGTCTGTGGCTCTGTTCTTGTGCCAGTACCAAACTGTCTTAATTACTGTGGCTTTGTAGTAGAGTTTGAAGTTGGGGAGTGAGAGCCCCCCCCCCAACTTTATCCTTCCTTCTCAGGATTGCTTTGGCTATTCGGGGTCTTCGGTGTTCCATATGAATTTTTGAACTATTTGTTCCAGTTCGTTGAAGAATGTTGCTGGTAATTTGATAGGGATTGCATCAAATTTGTATATTGCTTTGGGCAGGATGGCCATTTTGATGATATTAATTCTTCCTAGCCAAGAGCATGGGATGAGTTTCCATTTGTTAGTGTCCTCTTTAATTTCTCTTAAGAGTGTCTTGTACTTTTCAGGGTATAGGTCTTTCACTTCCTTGGTTAGGTTTATTCCTAGGTATTTTATTCTTTTAGATGCAATTGTGAATGGAATTGTTTTCCTGATTTCTCTTTCTATTAGTTCATTGTAGGTGTATAGGAAAGCCACAGATTTATGTGTGTTAATTTTGTATCATGCAGCTTTGCTGAATTCTGATATTAGTTCTAGTAGTTTTGCAGTGGAGTCTTTAGGGTTTTTTATGTACAATATTATATCATCTGCAAATAGTGACAGTTTGACTTCTTCTTTACCAATCTGGATTCCTTGTATTTCTTTGTTTTGTCTAATTGCCATGGCTAGGACCTCCAGGACTATGTTGAATAACAGTGGAGAGAGTGGGCATCCCTGTCTTGCTCCCGATCTCAGAGGAAAAGCTTTCAGCCTCTCGCTGTTCAGTATGATGTTAGTTGTGGGTTTATCATAGATGGCCTTTATTATGTTGAGGTACTTGCCCTCTATGCCCATTTTGTTAAGAGTTTTTATCATGAATGGATGTTGAATTTTGTCAGTGCTTTTTCAGCATCTATGGAGATGATCATGTGGTTTTTGTCCTTGTTTTTGTTGATGTGGTGGATGATGTTGATGGATTTTCGAATGTCGTACCATACTTGCATCCCTGGGATGAATCCCACTTGGTCATGGTTTATGATCCTCTTGATGTATTTTTGAATTCGGTTTGCTAATATTTTGTTGAGTATTTTTGCATCTACGTTCATCAGGGATATTGGTCTGTAGTTTTCTTTTTTGGTGGGGTCTTTGCCTGGTTTTGGTATTAGGGTGATGTTGGCTTCATAGAATGAGTTTGGGAGTATCCCCTCCTCTTCTATTTTTTGGAAAACTTTAAGGAGAATGGGTATTATGTCTTCTCTGTATGTCTGATAAAATTCCGAGGTGAATCCATATGGCCCGAGGGTTTTGTTCTTGCGTAGTTTTTTGATTACCGCTTCAATTTCGTTGCTGGTAATTGGTCTGTTTAGATTTTCTGTTTCTTTCTGGGTCAGTCTTGGAAGGTTGTATTTTTCTAGGAAGCTGTCCATTTCTCCTAGGTTTTCCAGCTTGTTCCATATAGGTTTTCATAGTAGTCTCTAATAATTCTTTGTATTTCTGTGGGGTCTATTGTGATTTTTCCTTTCTCGTTTCTGATTCTGTTGATGTGTGTTGACTCTCTTTTTCTCTTAATAAGTCTGGCTAGAGGCTTATCTATTTTGTTTATTTTCTCGAAGAACCAGCTCTTGGTTTCATCGATTTTTGCTATTGTTTTATTCTTCTCAATTTTATTTATTTCTTCTCTGATCTTTATTATGTCCCTCCTTCTGCTGACCTTAGGCCTCATCTGTTCTTCTTTTTCCAATTTCGATAATTGTGACATTAGACTATTCATTTGGGATTGTTCTTCCTTCTTTAAATATGCCTAGATCGCTATATACTTTCCTCTTAAGACTGCTTTTGCTGCGTTCCACAGAAGTTGGGGCTTTGTGTCGTTGTTGTCATTTGTTCCATATATTGCTGGATCTCCATTTTAATTTGGTCGTTGATCCATTGATTATTTAGGAGCGTGTTGTTAAGCCTCCATGTGTTTGTGAGCCTTTTTGTTTTTTTTGTACAATTTATTTCTAGTTTTATACCTTTGTGGTCTGAAAAGTTGGTTGTTAGGATTTCAGTCTTTTAGAATTTACCGAGGCTCCTTTTGTGGCCTAGTATGTGGTCTATTCTGGAGAATGTTCCATGTGCACTTGATAAGAATGTGTATCCTGTTCATTTTGGATGTAGAGTTCTATAGATGTTTATTAGGTTCATCTGTTCTAGTGTGTTGTTCAGTGCCTCTGTGTCCTTACTTATTTTCTGTCTGGTGGATCTGTCCTTTGGAGTGAGTGGTGTGGTAAAGTCTCTCAAAATGAATGCATTGCGTTCTATTTCCTCCCTTAATTCTGTTAGTATTTGTTTCACATATATTGGTGCTTCTGTATTGGGTGGATATATGTTTGTAATGGTTATATCCTCTTGTTGGACTGAGCCCTTTATCATTATTTAATGTTCTTCTTTATCTCTTGTTACTTTCTTTGTTTTGAAGTCTATTTTGTCTGATGCTAGTATTGCAACACCTGCTTTTTTTCTCTCTGTTGTTTGCATGAAGTATCTTTTTCCATCCCTTGACTTTTAATCTGTGCATGTCTTTGGGTTTGAGGTGAATCTCTTGTAAGCAGCATATAGATGGGTCTTGCTTTTTTATCCATTCTATTACTCTGTGTCTTTTGATTGGTGCATTCAGCCCATTTACATTTAGGGTGATTATTGAAAGATATGTACTTATTGCCATTGCAGGCTTTAGATACGTGGTTACCAAAGGTTCAAGCGTAGCTTCTTTACTATCTAACCTTCTTACTTAACTCACTTATTAAACTATTATAAACATAGTGTTATGATTCTTTATTTCTCTCTCTTCTTATTCCTCCTCCTCCATTCTTCATATGTTGGGTGTTTTGTTCTGTGCTCTTTTTAGGAGTGCTCCCATGTAGAGCAGTCCCTCTAAAATACCCTATAGAGGTGGTTTGTGGGAGACAAATTCCCTCAACTTTTGCTTGTCTGGGAATTGTTTAATCCCTCCCTCATGTTTAAATGATATTCATGCTAGATACAGTATCCTTGGTTCAAGGCCCTTCTGTTTCATTGTATTAAATATATCATGCCATTCTCTTCTGGCCTGTGAGGTTTCTGTTGAGAAGTCTGATGATAGCCTGATGGGTTTTCCTTTGTAGGTGACCTTTTTTCTCTCTCTGGCTGCCTTTAATACTCTGTCCTTGTCCTTGATCTTTGCCATTTTAATTATTATATGTCTTGGTGTTGTCCTCTTTGGGTCCCTTCTGTTGGGATTTCAGTGTGCTTCTGTAGTCTGAGCAACTATTTCCTCCCCCAGTTTGGGGAAGTTCTCAGCAATTATTTCTTCAAAGACACTTTCTATCCCTTTTTCTCTCTTCTTCTTCTGGTACCCCAATAATGCGGATATTGTTCCTTTTGGATTGGTCACACAGTTCTCTTAATATTGTTTCATTCCTGGAGATCCTTTTATCTCTCTCTGCATCAGCTTCTATGTGTTCCTGTTCTCTGGTTTCTATTCCATCAATGGCCTCTTACATCTTATCCATTCTGCTTATAGATCCTTCCAGAGATTGTTTCACTTCTGTAATCTCCCTCCAGACATCATCCTTTAGCTCTTGTATATTTCTCTGCAGCTCCGTCAGCATGTTTATGATTTTTATTTTGAATTCTTTTTCAGGAAGACTGGTTAGGTCTATCTCCCTCTCAGGGGTTGTGATTTTGCTCTGTATCAAATTTTTCTGCCTTTTCATGGCGATAGAGATAGTTTGCGGAGCTGGCCCAAGTGATGTCTGGGAGAACGTCCCTTCTTGTTGGTTTGTGGCCCTCTTCTCCTTGGAGAACAGCGACCTCTAGCGGCTTGTGCTGGGCAGCTGCACGCTGACGGGGCTTCTGATTCTTGCCCGGCTGCTATGGAGTTTAGCTCAGCGTTTGCTGTGGGCATGGCCTGCCTCAGGCCGCTGCTCCGATATGGCAGAGCTGCATCGGAGGGGAAATGTCCGGGAGGCCGTTTATCTCTGTGAGGGGCCTCCAAGCTGCCCTGGTGCCCAGGGGATTAGGGTGCCCAGAATTCCCTGGGATTCCCAGCTGCTCGGGTAAGTGTCCCGGGACGCTTCTGTCCAGCTGTGGGGTCCCTGTCCCTTTAAGACTTTCAAAAAGCACTCGCTTCTCTTTGTCCCAGGGGCGCCGGCTGTGGGGACCCGCTCACAGGTCTTACTGTCCTGTTTCCCTAGTTTCCAGCACCCCATGCATGCACTGTGTCTGCGCTCTGGTGCAGATGGCTGGGGCTGGGTGTTTAGCAGTCCTGGGCTCCCTCTCCCTCCCTGCTCCAACTCTTCTCCTCCTGCCGGGAGCTGGGGTGAGGGGCACTCAGGTCCCGCCGGGCTGCGGCTTGTATCTTATCCCCTTCTTGAGGTGCTGGGTTCTTGCAGGTGTGGATGTAGTCTGGCTGTTGTCCTGTGCCTTCTGGTCTCTCTTTTAGGAAGAGTTGTATTTGTTGTATTTTCAAAAATATATGTGGTTTTGGGAGGAGATTTCCGCTGCTCTACTCACGCCGCCATCTTGGCTCCTCTAAGCTTTCTCTTTCAGTATTATTATGAGATTTAATATTTGTCATAATTATTAAATAAAATGTATGCCAAAGCACTTATTGACAGTTCTTGGCACATAGTAAGATTCCATAAGTGGTGGCTATAGAAATTATAATTGGCATTTATTTTATTACATTCTTTTTCAAGCTCTTTCTTATACTATTATTATATAGCCATTTCTAAGGGCCAACTTTTTTGTTTAACCAGTTCTGTCTCTTCATTTTAAAAATTATTATAACTAGTGTAAGAAGCACTTCTTTTTTGCATGTAGCTTTCCACTAAGAAGAGTTCTCAAATGGAAATTACAGGATTAAATTGAAGAATAGATAATTTTAAAAAAATCTATACTGCTAAATGCTTTCTAAGACAATTGTGCCATTTTCCATTGCATAGTTCAGAGTGCTACTTTTACCACACTTATAAAATTATCAAGTTTATTTCACATTAATTTTGTTATTGTTTGCCCATAGGATGGATATACTTTATTTTTAAAGTTTTGTTGCAGGTTTTGCCATTTTTAATAAGTGAAAAGTGATGCCTTATTTTAATTATATGTTTAAATGCTTCCTTCTATATTTTTATGACCTCTTTTGCCTATTTCCTTAATTAATTTTACTTATATAGACATTTAAAAATGTTTATGTAGTCATATTTTCCTATTATGATTTGTTTTCTTCCATTGCTTCTAAAATTAGCCTGGAAAACTGCTCTTCTGTAAAAGTTAGATAGGATTCAGTTCTGCTGTTTAGTTTAAAGTTTGGTTTGACTGTTCAGTTCTGTCCTTGATTTACCTATGGTAAATGATGTGATGAGATGTAAGTTTATTTTTCTGCAAAGACTAAATGACACTCTTCCAACATTTTTATTGATCATGAGGACTCTCTTTCCCTTTTTCATTTATGATGCCTTCTTATCACATACACAATTATATTGAGTCTAGGTATAGCCTATCTATTTAGTCCAAATACTTTTTAACCTAATAAACGTCAAGACTAGTATTTCTAGAAAACCTGTAAGATGGTGATAGCATTTTAAGAGAGTTGCTTAAGAGACAGAGATGGGAGAATAAATGTTTCAAGTGTGTGTCCTTTCTCACTTCATGACAGTGATTAAAGGAGCAAAGAGAAATGTAAAATGGCTTGTTAAATTCTCTTCCTTGTTATTGCCAGTTAGTACTGGAAACCAGATATCTTTGGGATCCAAAGATGAAGCTTGGTTTTTTGTTGGGCACTTGGGGATAACAGTTTCTTTCTGTTTTATTCTGTTAAAATTAGATAAAGGATTCATTACTATCTTCCCTATGATGAATACTACAATATTTGTAAACGATGGAGAGAATGTAGAGCTGATTGTTGAATACGAGGCATACCCCAAACCTGAACACCGACAGTGGATATATATGAACAGAACCTCCACGGATAAATGGGAAGATTATCCCAAGTCTGACAATGAAAGCAACATCAGGTAAGAAAGGGGCCTGGCCCTGCAGATTTCACTCTCCCCCCTTTTCTGGCTGGTCCCCTTGTGCCCTGTAAGTGTACGCGAGGACGGCAGGTGTGGAAGGAAGTTTGGACTTGCTTCCTGAGTCTTCATCCCAATCTTTCATTTAGAGCACACACAAAAAAGTCTGCTCCTCAGTTTTCTCTTTGGTAAAGTGGACGACAGTTCTTTCCCAGAGTTGAAGACAGTTCACAGCAGTGACCAGAAGATACTAGGGACACATTAAATAGTTTCTTTTCAGAGAAAGAGGAAAGTTAGTACCTTTAATTTTTTTAAACTATAAGAAACTGAAGCATCATTATGGAGCTTTGGGCTATGCAGTGAATACCACTTGTTTTATATGAGACCTCCCATGTGATCTTTGAAAACATATATAATAAAAATAGTAGCAGTAATTACACTCTTGTAAGCTGTGGGTGCTTTTTTCTGCATGCATTGTTCTAAGCACCTTATGTATGTGGACTCAGTATTAGTTCTGCACACCCCATGAGTAGGCACTCTTCTTTCCCTTATTTCTGGGGAAGAGGAAGTTGAGACACAGATGACATAAGGAATTTGACCAAGATCGAAGGGCTAATAAGAGGTAGGTGCCTAGATGGAGTCTGTATTTTTTTCTAGTCAGGAGCTGTTGGCTGTTCTAAGAATATAGGTAAGACATGATGCTGTCCTGGTCCAAAGTCTAAGGGTCGGAGGGAAGAGGGTGGGTGGGGAAGTGGCCACACTACCTCCTCAGTGTGAGTTGGTGACTGGGAGGCAGGAGAGGGGCACTCGGGAGTCTGTGCACCTCAGCCAGGTTGAATGGCAAGGGGGCGCTGCTGGTTGACGAGGAGGAAGACGGACAAAGATAGCGAGTGTGGCCTGGGATTTGTTGAATTTGAGGTTGACCCTTGGATCCTGAGTGGAGAGCTCAGGTAAGAAGTATCCCAGGTCAGGTTCCCTAGAAGTAGAGCCTGAGACAGGAATTCTCAGGCAAGAGATCTTTAAGGAGGAAAGAGACCTTCCTGGGGGTTGGGGTGAGGGGAGGAAAGAAAGGGTGTGGGTCAGCTGCAGTCTGATCCAGGGGAGCCATGGCTCTGGACTATAGCCCCTCCCATGGCTCGGCCCCTCATTGGCTGTAGACCCTCCCGGCAGTCAGCTTCCTTGTGGGTCTGATCTCCCAAGGGCTAGACTGGGGGAAGGTTGCAGGTGTGAGTCATTATTAGGGGGCCCACAAGGCAAGAAGGATGGGAGCATGCAAAATAGCCCTGCCAGGGAGGCGTCAACAGGGAAATCTGGGCTACAGATAAGGATTTGAAAGTTGTGAGCAAACAGCATATGGTTTCAAGTGACAGGGGATTGCCTGTGGAGCATGTGCTGTGGGAGAGGGCAGTCAGAAGCCACTGCCTGCGCAGAGGTGGTTGTGCAGCTTGCACGGGTGGAGAGCTCCCTGGGGCGCTCCATGCACACCAGCTCATGTCAGTAACAGGCCCCAACAGGCAAACCTGTGGTCAGTCTACACAGCTGAATCTGGTGGCCCTGCAGTGAAACAGAAGCTTGAATACCAAATCATGCAAAGGACACTAGGAAGAGGTAGTGGGGTAGAAGGGAAGCCAGGAGATGGTGGTGTTGCAAGAACAAAGATGAGGGGGCTCTGAAGCACCTGCATGAAGACACCCACATGTGGGCGGTGCCAGTCTTGGGAATTGCCAGGTGAGCGTCGTTAAGGCAAAGCAGGGTGGGTGAGTTCAGGACACCGGTGACAGGGAAGTTTGGCCAGGGACCATGGCAGAAAAGGAGGCAGGTGTGAGGACAGCATGGGAGGAGGGAGAGGATGCAGTGGCTGGGAGGTGGCCTTCATGCTGAGAAGACCTTTTCCCACCCTGTTCTCTCACAACAGGCATCTCACTGTGTGTGTGTGTGTGTGTGTGTGTTTCCCACCCTGTTCTCTCACAACAGGCATCTCACGGTGTGTGTGTGTGTGTGTGTGTGTGTGTGTGTGTGTGTTTCCCACCCTGTTCTCTCACAACAGGCATCTCACGGTGTGTGTGTGTGTGTGTGTGTTTCCCACCCTATTCTCTCACAACAGGCATCTCACGGTGTGTGTGTGTGTGTGTGTGTGTGTGTGTATGTGTGTGGAGGGAGAGGATGCAGTGGCTGGGAGGTGGCCTTCATGCTGAGAAGACCTTTTCCCACCCTGTTCTCTCACAACAGGCATCTCACGGTGTGTGTGTGTGTGTGTGTGTGTGTGTGTGTGTTAATGTGGATCTTCTTACTATGAATTAGGTCATATTTTTTCTCTATGAAGGCATGTTATTTCCAGAGGGAAACTGGGAAAGACTCCACGACAGGCCATCCAGGGTGACTGATTGTCCTTTCTTTGTAGATATGTGAGTGAACTTCATCTAACCAGATTAAAGGGGACGGAAGGAGGCACTTACATGTTTCTAGTGTCCAATTCTGACGTCAGTTCTTCCGTGACATTTAATGTTTATGTGAACAGTGAGTAAAACGAATAGTTCCTTATCTTTATATTTTTCATTATTTTAAGTTATGGCTTGTGTGTAACAGCAGCAGAACTGAGCTCATTGTGTACCATGTAAACAATGTTTCATGATAATTTTGACCTTAACAAAGACCCTGTGGTCTGGTGGTTGGAAGAATGTTACAAAAACTAATTCTTTGTCCTACATTTCACCCACCAGATGACCTTGTGGACAGTGCTCAAGTTCTGGGTGCTGCTTTTGAAATAAACAGAGGAACTATAGAAGTTAAAAACAACAGTTGTTTGAGGGCCAATGCATTATTTTTGATCATTGAAATGGGGAGACAGAAGTTAAATAGGAGCTGGATAATGGTATTAGTTGGGAAAGAGGTACTGTTAAGCCTTGACATGATTTCTTTGTTACAATGCTTTCTTTTTTTGGTTGTGATATTACTTGTGTTTAAGTTGTTCTCCCACTAAGGTGAATGCAATATTGATCCAGTTCAACCAGTGGCTACTGTGTACCACCTAGGCACCGTGGGAGAGGGAGCAGGTGGTGCAGGGGCTGTGGCCGTGAGAGCCTGCACACCTGAGTCCTGCCCTGCTGTGGCCTGCACCCCTAACAGCATCTTGGAGAAACGTGTCTGCACAGAGGTTGAGGCCAAGGGAGCATGGCACCAGCTGGGGCTTTTGCCGAGTGTAGGGCATCCTCTGGCTCTCTGTGCATCTGTCTGCATTTCTAAGGCAGGTGCCTGCCACACCACACCAGAAGGGGACCAGAGGACAGGAGGCCTCCGAAACCAGAATTCCAAGGGAGTGGCCCACAAAATGACTGCTAGAATTAGCCATCCTGGATTTGTGGGGTTGGGAGTGTGAGGAGACATCCTGGAACATTCCCTAGAGACCAGCTTTGTGCCGAGCACTTGTATATATGGGGCTGCAAGAGGGTTGTGGGAACAAAAGGACCTGAGCTAATTCCTTGCCCTCAAGGAGTACATGGATGTATGAAGTGATTTTAGATCATTGTCTCCTTGATGCTTCTGCTTAGAAATGGGAGGTGGGGGGGAGGGGTAGTGTGATCCATTTACAAATGAAGACAAGGAACAGCTAGTAAGTACTACTCAGGACAGGTATTTGGTAGCTGATGTGGAGTCCTGAGTATTCCAGCATTTCGAAGTTGCGTTGCCTGAACACCATGTTCATGTGTGTTTGGATAAAGAAGGTCACATCGTGCAGTGAGACACTTTTCTTAGCTACAGACCTTCTCAGGATCCTTAATATGCTGATGTGTTATCATTCCTCCCCAGGAGGGGGCTGTGAGATTGAGCATATATCCCAAACTTGTTTGACCACAGAACTCTTCCTTCCCAAGGGAATCATGTTAATTAATATCTCTGGGAATCATGTTAATTAATATCTCAGTTCCTCAGAACAGTTTTGATTATATGGTATCTCTTTGGCCCGCAATTGAAATATCTCTAGATTAATTCAGATGATAATCAGAGGAATTTAGTGTGTTATACATGGGCAAAATTATCTCTTTCTGAAAAACCTTAATATTCAAGTAATTTAAGAGATGATTGCAGGTAAATCAATACACTTGCAAGCATAATATGCATATTGTCTGTACAAAATTATATTTTGGGTTCCCTAGTGCAATGCTTCTCAGACTGCCTATGGTAAGAGACCTTTTTTTTTAAAATTTCTAATTCATTCTGAATCAATACTTCTTACAAAATGCAGTAAGAACCAATTACTAGGAAAGTGAAATGAAAAAAAACAGAAATATATAAATCCAAGCTTGGAATTTTTTTCCCTATCAGATTCAATAGATATAAATACTACTTTGTCAAATTGCTGCTTCTAAATGCTTATTCTCAGTTTTTGTACTTCAGTCCTGTGGACCAGTAACAGCAGATCATGCACATGGCCTGTCCCACAGACCTCACTTTGAGAAGCTCAGTAGTTGGAATGTTACAAAATCAGTGCTATTTGTGTATCTCTTTCCCTGGCTTCAAGGCCAAGGAGACATGAAGATCCGTCTCTTCCCCTTTCCATGCTTCCATTTACCAGTGTGGTCTGCCAGTTGGTGTGAGTCACTGAACTTCAGAAGACATCTCTGAAGTCACTCTTACTTTTCTTTGGGAGACAAAATTGCTACCTTTTCACTTACCAGACTAATTTGCAGTCCAACAGATGAGCTTAATCACCTCTGCTGGTGAACTCGTGCCTGTTTTATACTAGATAGGAAATGGCATTAATCTTCCCAAGTGACCTTGACTCCCAGTTGGTACAGGAGGTCTTCTCCGTATTCTGGGCCCTGGGGGTGGATACCCACCAGCATGTACTGAGCTCCTGCTTGGTGGCAGTGTGCAGCCAGGGAGTTGTAGTCTCTGTCCTCTTTGATTAATCTCTTCAGGAAGTCATTTCATTGATGTCAGTTTGTTACAAACTCTGAACTGACTGAAGGCATTTATTTCACTTACCTAGCATACTGGGTTTCTTGATCTTCAAATGCTTTGACGGGTAGCATTTTTGTGTGAAGCTGAGAACACCTACCTCTGGTGAAGTATGTCCCAGTTGTTTGTCACAGATGTAGTTAGCTGATTTCTTCATTGACTTTTTTTTTTTTTGATTGAAAAAAAAAACCTGCTTAACCTATTATGGGGCAAGGTTTTTTTATGTTAAATTTGGAAGCCGAAAGCTAAAAATAGTTTTAAAACTTGAAATTAGAGCAGTTGTGTCCATTTTGACAACATTTTCACTGAGCCAAATACATCTGTAGATCTACTATATGATTTATTCTGTAAATAAGCTTAGCCCCGAGGATGAAAGGAATTGTGCTCTGCAAAAATTAGAATTAATAGAAATCAGAATAATAACTGCATAATATTAGTGCAGAAGTTCATGCTACTTTTATGTAGTGACATTGATGCATAATTGCTTAACAGATTCAGCTGTGAGAAATGCACATGAAAATCCATGGTTTTGAATAAATGTTTGATGGTTGCAAAATCAATTTGTTTTGAAAAATTCCACATGTAGATTTGAGGATATTGAGTGTGTGTGTATGTGTTTTAATTGCTTAAGTGGGAGGTTTTTAAGAAAAATCATGTTCTGTCATTTTGTGTTAAGAGAGAAATATGTTAACATATTAAACTTGAAAATGTTTTAATACTGTTTTTTTTTTAACTTTAATTCAACCATGATTTAGGTGGTCTGTTCAGTTGGCTCAGTGACATTAAATGTGGTTTATAATGGCCAACAGCTATAACATATTTGCCATGTTTGAGCAGAAATCCCAGTAGAAACTAATGGGAGTTTAAAAATAAAAACAGAAAGAAAAAATGTGGTTTTGATTTGCCATTAAAAAAAAAAAAAGAACAGAAAAATCAGTGATTCTTTGCACTGAACTTGTATTATTGTAATTACTGCTCAGGTGTTTATTGAAGATGAATGAAAACCAGATTCTTAGTACTAAAAAGAAGTTTGTTATCTTTGGTGAAAATGGCCACTTGTTTCCCTTGCACATCAAAACTCGGAGAAAACAGAGTTTAAAAACTATGTAACTACCCCAAAGTGCTTTTTTAATAGGCACTACTCTTTCCAAAATTCCTGGAGATACTAGAAAATGTGACATCCCCAAAATTCTGTAGGCAGTGTATGATACTTAGTTGGAAACCTACAGTCTATCTGGTTACAATAAATGCTACGCAGTGAGGTTTTACCATATCCAGGACTAATAAAAGATACACATTTTAACCTCAGTTTATCCATTTGGCTCTTCTCCCTCTCCACCCAATGTTTCTTTAAAAAATTTCAGACTTAATAATGGATTTAAATGTTAGTCATGTAAATATTTTGTAAGTTTATTTTGGCTTATAATTTCAAATATCCCATGGGAATCCTGAAATAATTTACATAATCAGGGACAGAAGTTGAATAAATCAGTTGTCTTTCAGACCTCTGGAATGAATTTAAAGAAGATCCAGTAACTTTTTTTCAGCTTTATTGAGATATAATTGACAAAATTATAAGATATTTAGAGTATATATGTGATGATTTTAATATACACATACATTTTTAAAGGATTCCCCCACTGAGTTAATTAATATATCTGTGGCCTCACATATTTACCCTTTTGTTTTTGGGTTTTCTTTTTTGGGAGAGGGTGAAAAGATTTAAGGTCCACCTTCTTAGTAAATTTATTATAGTCACTGTGTTACACATTAGATCCTCAGACCTTGTTCATCTTATACTGAAAGTTTGTACCCTTTTACCAACCTCTCCCTATTTCCCCCATCCCTTGGGGGTGGTTGTCCTTGGCAACCATTTTTCTACACTTTCTATTAATTTGACTTTTTTTTTTAAGATTCCGCATATAAGTGATACATGCAGTATTTGTCTTTGTTTGACTTATTTCAATTAACATAATGCCCTCTAGCTTATCCATATTGCAAATGGCAGAATTCCTTTATTTTTTAAGGCTGAATAATATTCCATTGTGTATGTATGTATATGTATATATCATATACATGTACATATATATCATGTATGTATAATATATATACATATGTATGTATGATGCACATATCTCATTTTCTTTATCCATTCATCTATCAAAGGAAATTGAGGTTATTTCCATACCATAGTTATGTGAATAATACTGCAGTGAACATGGGAGTACAGATATCTCTTAAAGTAATGGTTTTGTTCCTTGGGCTATGCATCCAGAAGTAGGATTGCTGGATTATAAGGAAGTTCTATTTTTAACTTTTTGAGGAACCTCCATACTTTTTCTGTAGTTACTGTGCTAATTTACATTCCCAGCAACAGGGCACAAGGCTTCCCTTCTCTCCACACCCTTGCCAACATTTGCTATCTCGTTTGTCTTTCTGATAACAGCCATCTTAACAGGTGCTGGTGACATCTCATTATGGTTTTGACTTGCCAGTAACTAACCTTAAAAGGACTCTTCAAAACATCTGATAGCATTTCCAGATCAGTATTATGAATTTAATATTTGAGGGAAATATCTAGGGACCATAAATAGAATCTCTCCAACCCTGAAAGTCTGTCCTGTACTGACAAACTTAGCCAGTGAAGTCAGAGTCCTGTGGTACATGGGTGATGACAAGAAGGCAGGCAGGGTAGGGAAGGTCTAGAGAACTAAAAGGCTCACCTTTCATTGCTGGACTTATGTGGAACCCAGGTAGTGTTAAGCTAGGCTGGCTATCAAAGTGACTGCTAAACTGTACCAAATTAACTTTGAAAAGTCACCAGTTTCACTCTACTTACAGCAGAGTTATAACCATAAGTAGACTGAAACAATTTAAGGAAGTGCTAAATAATGTATTATTTCTAAATCACTGTATCATATACTCACATCCTGTCTGGTGTGAGCAGTTATTTATAGCTAATACAGTATAGCCAAATGAGTCAAAAGCAATAAATCACCCAGAATGAGGTCTCTTAATGAGAAGGTTTCCCTTTGGCTGCATTTGCAAAATCTGGGCTGCCTTTTATGTAATTTTGGTCACAGTTAAATCCAGTTGTGGATGGTTAAACTCTCCTTCTCTGAGGGAGAAGCCACTATAAATAAATTTTAAACCCTGCAAATAAAGTACATGGCCAGTGAGGGCAGACAGGTCTTGCCTGCCATGTTAATAGGTGGCTTTGGACTGCCTGTCAGCCAGCCCTCTGGATCACCCACCTGGCCCGAGGTCTAAGGGACCTTTACCCAGGGAAAAATAAGAACGGTGGGCTTGCCTTCAGGAACCACTCAATTTTGGGGCTTTGGGTCTGTGCCTTTTGAGAGTCTCATAAAATGAGAGTGAAGTTTCTAGAACCTTGCCTTTTTGGAAGGTAGAAATATTTTCCTACCTCTCAACCTGTCAGCCTTTATATCTCCATTTTTTAAAGGTGACAGGACCTCCCAAACATTTGAATGTCCAAACTATACTTGTGTTAGAGGCCAGAAAATTCTTAAGACTTACTGTATATAACACACCTACCTACTGAGTTTTGCTTGACAGGCTTTGCTGTTAAGTGTTTTGTGTTCACCTATTAGGTAGAGTCTGTTAGACCTACACCTATATTAAATTATGAGCATTCTTAGATGTTAAATAATGCTAGTGCTGAATAGAGCTCCTTTCCAACTTATTCACTTGCTTTGGAGACTTTGCTATAAGGCTACCACAGTAATCAGAATGTAGCCTGGTTTTTGCATACATTTGTATAATGTATTTTTTAAATTGAAACAGTTTTTTCTTATTATAAAAGTGTTATGTGAAGGATAGAAAAACTAGAAAATATAAATAAGCAAAAATGAGAGTCATTTTAATTGTACCTTTTAATACTTCCATTTTATAGATTACCATTGCTAATATATCTCTTACATATTCTTCCAGACCATTTTTTAACTTTTTTTTTTTACAAAAATGAAGTCATTGCTTCATAGTCTTGTGTGTTGGTGCTGAACAATGAGTTCATTTTCAATTTTTCCATGTTATACTCTTACTACAAACTCATTTTTATATCTTATTGCATGGTTAGTTGCTAACTTCTTTAACCTGTGTCTAATGCAATTTTGAGACATTGTTGAGTGCAAGGTGGGACTCTGAAATGATGTGACTTTCTTTTTAAAGAAACCCATTGAACGATCACTTGAAGTTCATAATTATCTTGTTTATTCTCAAGTGAATGACCTAGCCTAAGTGCGTGGAGGTCAGTAAGGTTATCATCTGCCATTATCTTTCATGCTCCCATGTCTTGGACATATGTCATGGAAGATACATGGTCTTTCGGGACAGTTTGACATTAAGGAATAATTCTCAGATCATCTCAGATGATACCTAATCTGTGTAAGAAGAGTTGCCCGTCTTTTTACATTACTCTTATTATAGGTAATGGGTGTTCCTGTGCGATACCTGACAGTGCCTGAACTGTTTTTATTTTCTCTTCCTGAACTTGTAATGAGTTTTTGTTCTTAAATTGCTTGGGAGTTATGAGTGTTGTTTTTGATGTGACACTTTAATATCGCCTTCTCCTTACGAAGAGTATCTCTGTGGATGCGAGAATTGTAATAGACGTTTAAATTGGAAGAAAAAAGGGATATCATGGCAACCTACTCCTAAAATAGAATTTGATTCTCATATGTTCTGAACAAATTTAGGAAGCTGTCCGTATCATTTTTCCTTCATGTCTCATAGGAAAGTTGGTCAGCCAGGGTGTGTTGCTAAGTTGGGAACCTACTACTGAGCCTGTTAGGGAACAGGGTAACCTGTCTAGATTACTAAGGCCCTTTGTTGGTGTGGGCTGCCCATTTTTTCACATTTATGGTGGAAAAGCAGGAGAAACAGGTTTAGATTATGTAACCATGTAAACTTGTGCTAGGATTGATCCCCAAACTTGGAACATATTTTACATAAGTAGTCCCTTTCATATTAGTGGAACATCCACTGTATGGAAATTTCCTTTCCAGTTGAGCCATATATATTTTTACATCCAATTAGCCCCCTTCATTTATAAATGTATACAATCACCTATAATTTAGTGGAAATTTAATCCAAGAATAGGTATGTAATTTTTCCATGGGCATTATGTCAATAACCTTTCTCCTCCCATTCCTGAATTAAGTGGCAGAATGAATTCACTACTTTTACAGAATAGAAAAATAGCTTTCATCATGTGCTTCTGGGCAGCTGGGATGTGTGCATGCATCCCTGCCTGTGTCTAGGGCATGTGGCAATGGTGCTCCCTGTAAACTGAGCACAGTGAGTCTAGCTGAGGAAGGCTTTCTCCAAGTAGTTTAATCTTTTTTTTTTTTAATCTTAGGATTGGGAGATCTTTTTTGATAGCTGTTTAGAATAGGGATTGGCAAATGGTAGTTCTTGAACTAGATTCAGCCTGTACTTTGCTTTTGAATGACCCCATTAGTTAAGAATTTTTTTCTTTGAATGATTAAAAAAAAAAAATCCAAAGATTTTGTGAGACATGAAAATGAAATTCAAATTACACAGATGTGCACATTTGTTTATATGTCTATGGCTACATTGGTAGTACAATGGCAGAAGTGAGTATTTATAAGAAAGATGCAGTGGCCCACAAGGCCTCAAATATTTACCAGCTCACCCTTTGCATTAAAAGTTTGTGTATGCCTCTAGTTTAGAACATCACTTCATTAGGAGAAAGATTTTTATTTTTAATGATAGCCACTGTTAAAGATAGCTCGGTACAGGAGACTATAGTTAAAGTTTTATTTCATTTGTTAAGCAAAGCTCTATTAAAGTGCCCATACACCAATTTCTGGCAATCTTTAAAACCGTGTAGAAGAAAATATATTTCAAAATATCTATTCTGGGGATTTTTAAAAAGTGAATATTCCTTTTATGAGTAACAGCTAACCTGAATTTTTAAAAATATTCTTATTTTAGCTGATTTAAGTTCCTTTGTTTTAACAGTATTAAGGCAGGAGTGTAGATTGGACCCAGACCCAAACCAGGATGCTGACAAATTGCTACAGAACATGGCTGCGTTACCATTTAACACCAGCAAACCTACAGTCAGAAAAACAACACACATGCTTATGATCTCCCTTTAGTCTTTTATTACTTGGAGACTTAAGTTGTGTTCTTTGCTGATTGTAGTGTGGGCAAATGTGTGTTTATAGCAGGAGGCTGGGAGAGAAGAGCTGTATTCAAAAATGCCTCCCCACCAGTTACTTGTGTATTTCCTCCTGGCACTCCACCCTGCCCCCCGCCAAGCCTTTGTAATCTGTGCTGTGTTCTTAACAATTCCTTTTGTTCCTATATTCTGTATGGACATGGTGGTGAAAAGTAATATTTTTCAAGATCACATATCTGTGGGATAAATCAGCAAATGACTAGGATTTTTAATTGCATAAGCAATGTATTCTCAGTAGAGGTATAAGCACTTTGAAATCTGCCTACCAGCTGATCCGTGCTGTTGGAGCACTGAATGACTCAAATCCACAATGCTTTCAGAGGAGAAAAAGGCTATTTTTTTAAATCTCTACAGGAAACACATGACTTATACACCTCTTAGGCATATCTAAACCTCCAACTTGGGAGGAATTAGGGAATGTGTCATTTGGTGTATTGCTGATTGCAGAATATCTAAAAAACCACAGCTCAGATTTAACCTGGTGAATTGCAGAAAGTTATGTATCTTTAAAAGCAAAATGCATATTTAATGCCTTACACAGTGCATTGAGGCACTTACAAAATGCAGATGAGCCCAGATTTTCATTTTTAGGAATCAGATTTGTACCTGGCTCACTCTTTATGCATTAAACATTTTCACAGTAGAACTTGCCATGTACAGCCCAAAATGTACTTGCATAATTTAGCCTTTTCAGAAGGAGGTCTCCCTCCATGGACATTAGGGATGGGCTGGGGTTAGGGTGAGGTGAGAGAGGGGCCCAGAGGGCAAATTTAAGGAGGTACCCATTTTCTCATGCAACCTTATATTTGCAAGACCCTGAGGGTGAGTGCCTTTATTTTGCACACTAGGTGCTTTTCCTGCCTCACCCTAGTTTCAGTACTGATCAAGGTCCCTTCGGGGTACTTTAAAAATATACATTGCTGGGTCAGATCCCAATTCATGATATCTCGGGGTGGGGGGGGCAGGAATCTGCATTCTAACCTTTTAGTACTTCAAGTGCACCTTGAAGTGTGGGGGCCCTCCGAGCATAGTTGGCCAGCCTAAGGACCGGCAGGACAAAAGCTGTTCTGCCAGCCTCCGGTTAGGACCCACCTGGGTTGTCAGCCTCAAAATCTGCCTGAGGAGCCAGCACACAGGAACAAGCAGGCCGGCCAGGCCGCACCCCTTGCCAGCCTTGGCCCTTGTGTAACTGCTACCAGGTGTCCTGCTGGAAGGCTTGGCTCTTAGAGCACTTGTAACCAGAGCTAAATGTGATTGATTATGTAATTTTGAGCTGCTCCAATTTTTTAAATTAAGAAGTGTTTTATAGTTCATTATTAGCTACACATTTCATTATAAAAAATTAGAAAATTAGTCAAAAGAATGAAATAAAAACTAACCATAACTCTGCTACCCAGAGATAATCTTTGTTAATATCTTCAGGTATCCTTTTAGCTTTTTTTTCCTATTGAATTGATTCATTCTACTAAAACTCCATCATATGGTGGTAGGAAGGATGGCTGACAAAAGAATGTTGAGGTGAGGAAGTCTGTCTTAGGAACTTGATTTCCATTTAAGCCCTATCCAGTTATCTTTGCCAGTTACATGTAGATCTTTCCCTCTTATCATTAATCTCAATATAAGAAATAAGAAACTTATATGACCAGATATACGTACAAATATGTATGGCCCACTATTGTAAAAACAGCAGACATACTGCCTCTTCACAGGCAAGTCACCATTAGGCTATTCTTCCAGGTCCCAGCTTGTGACTCTAATTCCTTTGAAATCTGATGGGCTTGTTCCTTCGGGGAGGGGGCTTAATCATTTAACAGCTCTTACTGTGTGTCTTCCATAGGTAGACCCTGCGAGGAGTCAAGGGTCCAGTCAGTAGATGTGGTTCCTGCCCCAGACAACATACAGTCTGTTGGAGGAGACAGACCGAGACGCTGTATGAGTGTCAGGTGCTCCAAAGTGCTGCAGGACTAGGGAGGACAGACCCACCAACTTGGCTTTGGAGAGTTGAGGATGGCTTGGGAAAAGCGATGACATTTGAATTAAATCCAGTAAGACCTGTCTTATGGCACCTGCAGTCTCCCACCAATAGCATTCTCCTAAAGTTCTGCTGTTTTTTGTGTTATGTCCTACTTTTCAGCCGATCACACAGTTGCCCGTGATAATTAAATGAAACTTGCCAGATGGATGCTTTCGCAAGACGGTGGCTTGTCTTCTTGCTCTATTTGTGAAAGCTGGCATTGGATCCAAACTCTCAAGGATGCTCCTACCTTGAGATTGCTTTGGAGTGTTGCTCTTTTGTGTATAGGAGCCAAATGGCCTGCCCATCAGCAGGGTCAGGTTGAGTGACAGGTGGGTGTGACATGCATGTGGACACTCTGATCCCTGCCAAGCTATTTTGCCTGCAAGGAGGTGAGGTGCTGAGAGATTGTTCTACAAAGATGTCATTATCACAGTTAACTTTCTTTGAGGAAATAAGCTTCCTAAGTGTCTGATCTGACCTTCTCACCACATATGTTTTTTCTAACAGGGGCAACATAATTGATGTCAAATTCCAGTGCACTGGTTTGAAACACATACACATTATCACATTGTCTTAAAGATGCAATTTTTAGATCATTGAGGAGAATATTCAGAGTGGCAAACACATTTAACTTCATTGGTCACAAACTTGATTAACCAAGGAGGGTGGGTACTCTGAATAGAAAAGAATAACTGAATCATAATTACATCAGTAATTTAAAAATTACTGATATCTTTCATTTCTGTGAATCATTTTGGTTCTTTGTGTGCTCCATCTCAATTAATTGTCACAGCATCCCTGTGACATGGGTATCGTTGTTATTCCCATTTCACACAAGGAAACCCGATAGCAGGCAGAGAAGTGGTATGCGTCAGAGCCGGGGTGCAGGTCTGTCTCCCCCCACGTGGCCCCCCATGGTTGTCTACACAGGCTTGTGCACTTGATGCTGTACTGAGGTTACAGGGTGAGTGCCTCACTGTCCTGCTAGCAGATACTTACAGTTTAGCTTACTCATTCTCAAAGGGTTAGAATCCCTCAAGGGTATTACTGGTGGAACAACTCAATGTTCATCTTCCTTTCACTTAAGAAATAACTTCAAGAACTTGCCAGGCTTGAGGGCATTCTTGATTGAGTATCAGTTGATCATTGTAGTTACACTGAAATGTCAAATTAGAGCACTCCTGCTGATACAAATTTATTTTTTCCCTGATTGTACTCAGGTTTAGATAACATGTATGAATGAAACTCTTGGACTTCCTTGTTTAATTTTCTTCCATATTTTGCATTTGAAATAAAAATGTGGAGCTAAAAGTCTATGTTGTATTTTACTCCTATGTTTTGGCTTCTCTGTAAATAGGGTGATTCAGCGCTTTATCTGCACCATCCCTTCCACACTTCCCAAAAGAGGAAATTCCTGAGAAAGAGAGAAGGTGGGGGGGGGGGGCGTCCTTTTCCTGTGATTCCTCTTAATTTCATCTATTCCAGACCCCACAATAACTTGACATTCCTATGGTAGGTTCACTCATTTGAAATCCTGATGGCAAAAGGTCTTTAAACAGGATTTCCACCTTTAAAATACTTTGCAATCCTAAAGTCTTGATTAGAAGCCGTCTTTCAGACTCCCGCTCACTGGAAACTGAAACCTTGCCAGGTGGTCCTGTGACCTCTGCTTTAGCCATCCCTGGAGCAGGGGGTCCTGGGGGACCCTGCATCTTAGGGCAGACAGTCCACACTGGGCCTGCACCCCTGCCAGGGAAAGTCTTTTCTGATCTGACCCTCACATTGGCACCCCCCGTACCTTCTACTCACTAGTTCAGATTCTCCCCCTTTGAACAACATGTTCCTTCAGGGTCCTCTTGAGCCTCAAGAAAGTTCCAAGGATTCAGAAAGAGTGGAGTGAGTCTTGGTGAGGTTTTCCAGCAGTCTGACATACGGCTCTTCCCTTTTCCTGCAGCAAAACCAGAAATCCTGACTCACGACAAGTTTGTGAATGGCGTGTTCCAGTGTGTGGCCGCTGGATTCCCAGAGCCCACAATAGATTGGTATTTTTGTCCAGGAACTGAGCAGAGGTGAGATGATGATTTGGGTTCTACTTAACATGCATAAGGGAAGGACTAAATTCAGTTGAATTTGAAATGTTTTCAGGGTTTTTTTCCTTAAACTTTTATTTTGATTATTATTTTTTTCCATCCAGGTGGCTTTTTAGAGGACATAAATGCTCTCTTTTTCTTGGTAAACATTAATTTTGTTTGCTGAAAAATGATATTCTCTGTTTTGGTGGTTGACTTCTCTGTTTTGGTGGTTATCTTCTGGATCTATCTTGTTTCTAGCCTACAGGTAGATAAAGCAATTTTCCAGGACAGAGTAATTAGATTTCCATTCTATACACAGGAGGTAATGTGTGTGGGAAATGTGGCTGTAGTTAACATGAAAAAATTACCTCCAGTGTTAATTGCCAAGTTACTAAAAAGTAATGACAGTACAATTACAACATACATACGGCGTTTGTGAGCTATGTGTTTTTAAAAGGTTTTCTCCGTGATTAGGCACCCAGCCCCTGAGCAGAGCACATCTGGTATTGAGCTTCCCGCCCTCAGCATCCACTCTTAACCTTAAATTGTCCTTTCACATTACCTAGGATGAGAACGGGGTCAACACTGCTCTTTTTATGCATCAACTTCTATTCTGTGCTCAGGCTGTAAAAGCCCAGTGTAACATCACAACTGAATAGTCAGGATGCTGATAGAAATTTTATTTTTCACAGAATAGACCTTTTCATCACAAGCTGGAGCAGGTTACATGGGATTGTTGTTCTCAGTTGAGTTTTAATGGAATGTTTTATTTGGGGAATAGTAGGAAGGATTCAAGACCCCTGTAAAGTATGTCCCCAGTGGAAGCAGCCCTGCTAGTTAGTCATTTATTGAACAAATATGGAGTGCCAGCAGTGTGCTGGACATCAGTCTTGTGAACAAAGCATGCCTGAGTCCCAGCTTTGTAAGTTTGTTGTTTAATGAATAAAGATGGGCAAAGGGGAAATAAACAGCTAGCATCTTGCAGGTAGTAAAATGCTAAGGAGAAAAATAAGGCATGGAAAGGGAATAGAAAACCTGCTGGGCATATGGGGAGGCGGGGTAGTTTAAAATAGGGGCATGGGTCTCACTCTTGATGGTCTTGGCCACCTGGAGCACAACCCTCCACTGGAGCCCCAGGGTCTTCCCTTCTGGGGTTTTGGGGGCTACCCTGTCTTCATCCTTGTAGACTCCATGGCCCTCTCCTCTTTGCTCTTCCTTTTTAGCCCTTCCTACTTGCTCACAATTATTTCCTAAAGGTCTGCTGTGTCCCAGGATGTGTGCCAGCCCTCTTACTTCATGCATTTCTAATCCTTCAATAATCCTCCCAATGGCTATTATTACCACCCCAATTTTAAGCTGTAGGAACTGAGTCTTGGCATTTAAGTACCTTGTCAGAAATCAATCAAATAGGTGTTTGAGTCCACACCGCACCTCAGAATCTCACTGCCCTCTTGTCTCCCACAGAGCTTTGCTTGCTTACTGTGCCAGACATGCTCCTTTACCATCAGACGCTCTGGGTTGTAAAAGGAGATGTCTGACCACGAAGCGTGCCACAAGTGTGCATGACTGGTTTTCCTGGAGTAAGCCTGGGTTGTTCTTTTCTTTCCCTAGATGTTCTGTCCCCGTTGGGCCAGTGGATGTGCAGATACGAAACTCCTCTGTATCACCATTTGGAAAACTAGTGGTTCAAAGCTCCATCGATTATAGCGCCTTCAAACACAATGGGACGGTCGAGTGTAGGGCTTACAATGATGTGGGCAAGAGCTCTGCCTTTTTTAACTTTGCATTTAAAGGTAACAGCAAAGGTATATTTCTTTTTAATCCAATTTAAGGGGATGTTTAGGCTTTGTCCTACCACATCAGTCATGATTTTAAGTCCATTCCATCACTGGCCATGTCATTTCTGGTAATTTCTACACTGCACTGTACTGTCTTCAAGTTCACTAAGCTTCATTCTGTACTAGCTGATTAACAAAATGTATGCAGAAATTTTAACCATGTAATATATATTTTTCATGTGTGTGTGTACACATATATGTGTGTGTATGTGTGTGTATAATGAACTGTGTATTTCGATTGTTTTCATTCTAAATGGGTAGAGAAAAATGGAATATATTTACCTTATATGCAAATGGAACAGAATTAGGGCCATTAAACAATTTAAGTTCAATTAAAATTTCAGTTATTTAAAACAATTATTTTAACACATTGCCAGATACTATATCAGAAAGTTAGCAGTGCTTTTTATGAAGTCATGTTAGTGAGCTGTTTTAATATCTTTAAATTTTTATTCATGGATGACTAGCTCTCCTAACATAAGTAAAATGATCCTTCTGGATGAATTGATGAATTGGTATGTAGATATAAGATAAAGAAACTGGGCACCTACATTCTTAGGGCTCAGTTTCTTGTTTTCTTGAGTTGGCAAAGATGAGTGCCAAAAAGTGGTATATTTTCAGATTTTGAGTAATGAGGGGAAGAATTTTACATCGTTCTTTCTCATAGATTTTTTTTCAGACAGGATAATGAAAACAACACTTCACAAATGTTTCCTCAGTTGTGAAAAAAATTCATGCTCACTGTAGAAAATTTGGAAAATACAGGAATACATAAAGAAGAAAATATAAACCATCCATAAAGGAAACTCCTTAAAGACTGTCCAAGGCAGGAATTTGGTTCATGTGCAAAGTTCTTCCAGGTGTTGTTTTTCATTGACAAAGAGCATAAAATTATTTTGTGCTATAGAAATTTCACCTTCTCTTCCATAGTAGTCTGGTTTAAAGCTGTTGCTTTACAAGATTCCTTTGAATAACAAGGGAAGATACTAATCAAGGAAAGGAGCTGAGATGCACATGGCTTTGAATCTTGCCATGGCTTAAAGTGGGAGATAGGTGAATTGGAGGTTAGACAGTTGTGGTGAAGATCCCACCCTGCTAATAGGTTGTGATTCCTGTTTCTCCTTCATTTTAGAACAAATCCATTCCCACACCCTGTTCACGCCTTTGCTGATGGGTTTTGTGATCACAGCCGGCTTAATGTGTGTCATTGTGATGATCCTCACCTACAAGTATTTACAGGTGACCATTTATTTGTTCTCTGCCCTGAGCTCTATAGTGACTGAAACATTAATCATTAAAAGATGATATATCTTTCCCTTTTTCCCCCTACCAGAAACCCATGTATGAAGTACAGTGGAAGGTTGTGGAGGAGATCAATGGAAACAATTATGTTTACATAGACCCAACACAACTTCCTTATGATCACAAATGGGAGTTTCCCAGAAACAGGCTGAGTTTTGGTCAGTATGAAACGGGCTTTCCATATAACCCTTTTTTCTACATATATCAATGATTTCAGGGAACCCCTATAGCTCTCTTTGTTTTATTCTACCTGAAACACATTGTGTTTTGTGAAATTTCATCACCCTTGATAGACTTGGCATAGAGCATATTATAAGGAAATGTATCAAGGCAAATTCCTCCTAAACTCCTTTGCTGTTCTTGAAATTATACAAATGGTCCTTCAGTTCCCTCCCCAACCACTACCACTTATTTTGATGTCTTCCTTTCTATAGGAAAAACCTTGGGAGCAGGCGCCTTTGGGAAAGTTGTGGAGGCCACTGCATATGGCTTGATTAAGTCAGACGCAGCCATGACCGTTGCTGTGAAGATGCTCAAACGTAAGTTTCTATTGAGTGCACTCAGCATTGGTTTGTCAAGTTTGTTTTTTACCAAATTTGTTTTTTGCTAAAATAAGATGTTTCTAATTTTAGCAAGTGCCCATTTAACGGAACGAGAAGCCCTAATGTCTGAACTGAAAGTCTTGAGTTACCTCGGTAATCATAAGAATATTGTCAATCTTCTTGGAGCGTGCACCATTGGAGGTAAAGCCATGACCAAGTCACCTTTTAATATCTGTCAAAATATTTAAAATTTTAACATGATTTTGACAATGCTTGATTGTAAACTCCTTGCAAGAATTTTATTCACTTTATTCACTTGCTAGATTTATCTCTCTGAAAATGTCCTTAAGAATGTAAATTTTAGTTTTATCATCATGGGGTTGGACAGCACAGGACATATCCTAGTTATATGCATGGACATTGACCTCTTGAATATCTCAGGAATGTCTCGTCTCATCCAGAACGCTTCTGTTTTATCTTTCAAGCTTTATATTTTGCTGGCTCATTCTAGCCACTAAAGGTTAGCGTTCATATGCATAATACTATAATTAAAAGTAGTCCTTTAAGCCCACCAGCTCTCAAATATACACCAAATGAAGCAAACGGTTCACTTTTGTAAAAACTACATTTCTAAATCTGAAGCATTAGTCAGGCCTCCCATCAAGGATTTCTGTGATATTTCCAGAAAGCATTTTGGTCTAAAGGAACAAAGATGTATAATATAAAGTGGTCTTCAAGACCTGGAGATATGCAGTCAAGTTGATAGCTTTTTATAATTTCTTAAAACAACCCCCACCAGTGTTGCTTCACCACATCATGAATTGTTCATGAAAATTTCTGCCTAAGTTAATTAGTTGCCTCTTAACTTCAGAGCTGCAGTTTTAGGCATTCACAACACTAAAAATCCATTGACGAGCATGTGCAGAACCAGGTGAAGCCCATCATTTCAGGTTTCCACCCACTTTCCATTCTTGTCTCAGCTGGCTGTTCCGGTGGTTGGTTTTCCCATTATGCCACAGTTTGTGCTCTTCATCATTTTCATAATAATGTTACTGAGAGAGCATGAAGCTCCGCTGTAAACAGAAGTAAATCAAAGGATTCATGTACAAAATTTGATAATAGTATAATGTTGAAAGCAGTAGCTGCTGTTTATAAAACCAACAGTCACTCCTGGCCTCAAACACTAACGTCTCTTAGAAATTCAGGTGACAGGGGGCTGGTTTGTTTAGTTTTACTGCTGCTCTTTGCAAAGCAATGTTAACAGATAGGATTGTATTAGTGCTGAGTAGGCTTATCATTGAACCTGTATGTTAATAGCCACAATCACCCTTGGGTAGTATTTTTATGGAAGGCAGGATTGTCTATATATCTCTTCTCTTTCTAACCTTTTCTTATATGCTTGTAGGGCCCACCCTGGTCATTACGGAATATTGTTGCTATGGTGATCTTTTGAATTTTTTGAGAAGAAAACGTGATTCCTTTATTTGCTCAAAGCAGGAAGATCACGCAGAAGCAGCACTTTATAAGAACCTTCTGCATTCAAAGGAGTCTTCCTGGTAAGACTGATTTACATGAACAGTCAGCTGTTGACAGGCAGCTATGTGGGTCATAAGTGTTTGCAATCAAGGCTGATTTTAAAAAAAATGAACTGAGATACTTTGAGGTGCAAAATCAGAATTATTAAATCATTTAAATGTGATCAACAGTTTAGAGAGTTCAAATAGGGGATTTAAAGGTTCAAACTGTGTTAAACTTGGATGTTGGTTGATTTTTTTAAGTGCATCTTTGTTTTTTCTTCTAGGCTTTTTTTCTAGTTCTATTCAGTTAATTGAATTCTATACCCATTTCTTTTATCATGATTCTGTTTTTGCATGTGTCATTCCATTTATACTGTTAAGTTAGGTACAATATGCATCTTTACAGTAAGACACTCTTTATAGGGAAAAGTCTAAAAGCCTGTCAGGTTGTCACCGTAAATTCATTTAAAACCTTTAACAGGTTGGTGGAGAGCTCTGAACATATCTGCACATAGGTTTCTCACCATGTACTCTGAATTATTTCTGTATACCTTGCCCTTGTTAAGAAAAAGCTCATCATGCTGTGAAAAGGCACAACTACTCTAGCACAGTTTAAGAACTTCTTTATCTTATTTTCATCTCTTACATCATTGATGCTATTTTGAATTTGAACAATGTGTAAAGAGCTTGAAGTTCCCTTAAGGAGAATGTGTGGTTTAAACCAGAATAGAATTCTCTGCCATGCCTTGCCTGTTTTTTGCAAATGTTAAGATCCATCACTTAAGGAAGAGTTCCTAGATCACCAGCCCGACAGAAATCATACTCATCGTGCCTGGACCCTTCATACTTTACATTTCTGCAGCTGGGTGCTTGGTTTCTCCTCTCATTTTTATTCACTCTATCCCCTACATTTTGAGATGGCAAGACTTTGTCTCCTAAACTTAACTCCAGGCCCACAAGGAGACCTCAGTAAATATTACTGATGGGCAGTTTACCTCTTAAAGCCATTTTTCTGTACCCCTGGCTCAGGTTTTAAACCCTAGGTGAAGCTTTTTTGCTTTTCAATCCTGTAAACTCGAGTAGTGCCAAGTGGTAGTAAAATAGAGTACAAGCCACCTTCTGTTCATTTCTCCAAAGTACATGCTCTTTGTATGAATAAATAGGCTACTTTGCCTTTTTTCTAAAACCTTGGCCCCACATATATTTTTTTTAACTTTCTGAAATAATAGCCTAAATTGTTCAAGCCTGTGTGGTGTTCTTTGTGCTTTGGGATCCCATATGGGATTGGAACCACCAGCACACTCTGAAGAATGTTGTCATGGTGTTTCTATGCTAATCAGAAGCAGGAAGTACTAGAAATCTTGAAGACTTTCCAGCCAAATGTTGCAGATTCAAGAGGTCCAGATGGTTCAGAAAATCATCCAAATTATTGGTGTTTATCTGAACCAGACTTGGTTTTTTTAAACCTTCCATCAGTCGCTATATGTTAACAGTCTCTGCCTTCCCCCCCGCCGTAACACATCTCAGTAGTTCTTGTTCTTTGTGACTTTCTTGTCTTTCATCTTCTCTCTAGGGGCTAATTAAGAGAGTTTGAAGTAATGTGGGATAATGTTTTTGGCTCTCTGTTTCCCATTAAATCCCTGGTGTCAAGAGATGGGAAATTTCAACCTGACTTCCATGTATGATTGAGCACAAGAAAGGCCATCTAATTCCTGGGGGTTGGACCCTAACATTAAATATTAAAAACTCATCTTACTGAACATGACTTTCTTCATTCAAACTTGGCAATACTTTCTTCAAATAAAGCTAGCCTGTTATGTGACAAAGGAAGTGAGGAGATAGCGCCCGCCTTGTTGGTTCTCCCACATTTCTCATTTTGTTCAATCCTGATTTGATGGGTGTTTCATCTCTCCCAGCAGTGACAGTACTAATGAGTACATGGACATGAAACCTGGTGTTTCTTATGTTGTACCAACCAAGGCAGACAAAAGGAGATCTGCGAGAATAGGTGGGTACCTACCAAACAATAAAAGCAGTTTCATCTGCGGAGAGTTTCTCATACCAGTACAGGATGTAACACCATTCCCAATACTGACTGGTTCTCCTTGACACCAGGGTCCAACGACAATGCCAGTCGTCAATGGAAGTTAAGGGTTGCAGATGGGGATTTGGGGTCAGAGCATGTTACTGTATCTGAGCATCTTACTGCATATATGAAAATATATGCCTATCAAAGATGTATTTTGCGTATCAAAATATATCAAGTATATATTTTTCAAATCAGAAATATGAAATTTTTATATTGACTCACCACTTTTCTGCCCTAAAGATTTTGTAACCTAGCCTGGGATTGTGAATGCTAACTGTGTGATTCAACAACTACCTTTCCTCAACGTTGGGAAGGTGATTTGCCTGCAAGTTCACACACCTTTAATAGTGCTGTAGTCACCGTCTTTTATTTTCCTGGCCTTTAAGGTTTTATTTGCTAAGAAAACCCTCCTCCTCCTAACAGGCTCATACATAGAAAGGGATGTGACTCCTGCCATCCTGGAAGACGACGAGTTGGCCCTAGACCTGGAGGACTTGCTAAGCTTTTCTTACCAGGTGGCGAAGGGCATGGCATTCCTTGCTTCAAAGAACGTACGTGTGGGAATGGTTCTCTGATGAGCCTGTCTTTTTCTTTCTCCCCCAGAATGGAGCATTTTAGAGCCATAGTTAGAATGCAGTGTCATTTTGAAGTATAATACCCCAAAGCAGAGGAAATTTAGTTCTTCATGTAGCAACTGCTGTCTCTGGAATTCCTGTTCTTATTTATAAGCTTTAAAGTGCATGCCTGTCTAAATGAGCTTTCTATGAATATTTTTTATATGCAATGAATTCATTTAAGACTTCGGGCTTTTAGGATTTAAGAGCTGCTCTTAGAAAAGAGAGAAAAATTATTCTATCAGCAAAAGGAGGGGATACCTCATGTAGTTGTTTGGTGAAGAATACACATGGGTTTTCTTAAAGTTAGACCCCAAGTACTGCAAGTGTGGCTTATGAAGTGTGGTGGAAGAAGGAATCAGAGCATAATAAATATTTGGGAAAGAGATGGGGATGGGAGGAGAATGCTGGAATCAAAATAAGGAACAGTCTGGTAACCAGCAGATTAGAATGAGACTATCCATCCTACCCATAGCTGTCATTGGTGACATTTCCAAACAGTTACCAAACTAAAAAAGGATATGAGATGGCTGGAATAAAGAGCCTCTTCCCTCTGCCCTTGGGAGATGTCAAACTGAAGTCACAATGACATTTTAGAAACTTTGTAAAAGGACATTCAAAAGGAAGCATGCAAATGGAGTTTTCAGTTTAAAAAAAATCTTAAGATTATTTGTAATGTGTTTTCCTATGAATGAAACCTGTCCTAAGAAGAAAAAAATGCATTTATCCAAGTTGATTTTGAAAGTGATAATAGCAATTAAGGTCCTAACAATGTGAAACACAGATTTGAAACATTAAAAACATAATTTAGATATTTATTTTTGGTGTACCAAATAGTTAAAATGTAAAGCCAAAATATTGAATTTGTATAACATAAGCAGCATTCTAGCCTTAAACATATTTTTCAGTCTTCAAAAGTTTAAAATAAATTCAAAGGTTTTCTTTCCTCCCCTACTCTCCTAATAGTGTATTCACAGAGACTTGGCAGCCAGAAATATCCTCCTTACTCATGGTCGAGTCACAAAGATTTGTGACTTTGGTCTAGCCAGAGACATCAAGAATGATTCTAATTATGTGGTCAAAGGAAACGTGAGTACCCAACTCTCTGCTTGACATTCCAGTGAAGGATTTTTATTTCAAGTCTTTATAAGAATTGTTTTTTAACGATTTTCCTAATGCAGCTCCTACCTTTGAGTTTCCATGCATTTTAGCAGTCAAATTAAGTATACATCAGCAAAATTTGCATGGTATGCTGAACATTACTACAACTAACATTCAGATAATAGAATGTCTAATTCTAATTGTGTAATTATGGGGCATGTGAAGGAAACAGAAATAGCTTTAATTTTCATTAAAGCCTGAGAATAGCAATGAATTTGATTTTGTTCAAGTGAAACAAATGTGGACCTGAAGGTCACAGCAGGAGAATTTTATTTTGAGATTGGTGTGCTATATGAGAAAACATGAAAATCTAAGCTAATATTCAGAATTAGTTATATAAAGTGGTGTTGGATCTCATATATCAATAGAGAGCTTAATACATAGGTTCATAAGTAATAATTGGCTTATAGAACATAGTGATTTTATATCAAAGTGCTTTATTTCATTGCCAGTTTTTATTGTATCATTAGAACAACACCAAGGCATTAGAATGCAGTGTCTTTGCATTTTGAGAAATGCAGAAACTAAAGCTCAATATATATTAATAATAAACATCACTAATTCTGAGATGACACTGATCGGTAGAGGCTGAAACCAGAGCCCATGATTTCCAGAGTAGTACCCGATTAGCATGGGAAACCATACAGTCCTAGATATGTATTCTTCTATGTCTGTTTTCCCAGGCCCATTTCTATAGCCCAGATTTATTCCTGGAGGCACCTGTTGGTGTGCCTTCTGATAATGTAATGCCTCTCCTTTATCACTGTGGCATCTCTGTGGGAGAGGTATATTTGCTTGGTTTTATGGAAATGTTGCTTGGTTTACTTCCTGATCAAAACTAGCATTTCTGGTAAATCCTCCAAGGCTAGATTTCATCATTAGGAGGGTTAGTAAAACCCAGTTCTATCCTTCCTGGTGCACTTTTGGAAGGAAGAACGAAAGGCGGTTTCTTATCCAAACCTGAGTATGGACAAAAGGTCAAGAGGAAGAAGATAGTGGGTCATGGATCTATCCTTTAGTGGCTGTGTGATATTTGGCAAGAATTACTCAACATCTCTGAGCCTTGGTTTTTCTCCTCTTGGGAATAATAATGTCACATGAAGTCGTAAAGATTAAATGAGTTAGTGTGTTGAGTGCTGAGAACAGTGCTCAGCACGTGGCTGACACTATGTGGCACTTACCATTCTGACTCTTTGTAGGCATCTTACTGGGAAGGTAGGTAGTCATGACAGTGGTCGTACTGCAGCTTCTTAATAGCTTGTTACTGGTTAGTGAGCTTAGCTGGAACTAAAAGCCTGGGTTAGCCTCACAGGGCTTCCAGATTGTGGACTCTGGCTCAAGCCCTTTGAAATAACCAATCACAGATCACTTTTCATTAGGTCACCGGGTACAGAGAATTCACAGGACAAGTTTAAAGCAAGGAAATTCACACAACATGTTACCACCCCCCAATTTACATAATAGTCACTTGAGATCTCCTTGCTGTGCCAGTTACTCTGAAAGTTCTTCCGTTCTGTTTGAGTTTTTGGCCCTTTCAGAAGCCTGGCAGAACGCCATTCCAAATGCATGTTAGAAAATACGTTAGGATTACCAAATTAAAACACCATAATCAAAATATTAACAAGCAGATATGTGATTCATCAGTAAATGTGCTTTTTTGTTACACAGAAAGACAAGTTCTAACTGTGGGCCCCAGAACTTTCAAAGTGATGATGCATGTAAACATTGTAATAAGATGAAGGTCTCTGTGACTGCCCTGGGTGACAGTCACAGATACATATGGGACTGTGGAGCTCTGATGCCTTCATTCATAATTAAGGAAATGGTAAACTTCAATTAGAAACTAGGAAAAACAAGAGTGTAATTTTGTCCCTCCCAAGTTGACAGGACTCTGAATTCAAGACACCTGTGGATCTCAGGTTAAGAACTCCTAGAAGAACTGTAACATAAGATCTGGGAATACTGGCAGGCTTTTTTTTTCCTACTGACTAAAATAACTTTAAGACCAGAAAAAACTGTCTTCCTGGTTTTCCAATCATAAGTAGATTAAAAGAAGGATTGACTTAGTTTTTTTATGGTAGATTAAGATCCAGCAATCCAGAATGTCTCTAAGAGGATAGTCAGAGAAAGTTTGGCTCTATTTTAGTGGAAAGAGTTTGGGATGTGAAGTTCAGCTGTTGAATTTAAGTGCTGCATCTGCCACTCGTCTCCTTGGAATAGTTATACTCATTGTCAGCCACTCCTGCTTACTGAGCACTTGCTTGTCCCAGGCAGTTTTTCAGCTAGAGTCCCATGCTAAGCACTTCTACTTGTGTTATCGCATTTAACCCACAAAACAACTTAGGAAATTGGGAGTATTGTGTTTGCCTTCCAGAAGAAGGCACCAGGGCTTAATTTCAGGTAGTTAAGTGACTTTCCCAGTGTATTAGTAAGTGACAGTTTTGGTTGTATATGACAAAAAAAAAGTCCCAAAAGAAAAATAAAAGAAGTGTAGAAGTAGCAGTCCAGGGCTGGTACAGAGGTCGCGTGAAGTGCTCGGGAACCAG
This sequence comes from Manis pentadactyla, assembly GCF_030020395.1. NCBI lineage: Eukaryota > Metazoa > Chordata > Mammalia > Pholidota > Manidae > Manis > Manis pentadactyla. Next base: position 43,776,060 of record NC_080023.1, read on the forward strand.
GTCCTTCCCCTTTCTTGTTTTTCACTGGCCCTGGTATAGCATTCATCTCCATGGCCCAAGGTGGCTGCTAGCTAGCCAGCCACCACACCTAGAAGGTAGTGTTGAGGAAAGGACGAGAAGGAAAAGGGTAAAGGGCACATGACATGCCAGATGCAGTTGAGGGAGGTTTTCCTAAAGCTGTTGTCCAACACGTACAACTTAGCAAAAAACAAGTCACATGGCTACAGTAGATGCCCAGGAGCTGGGAAAGTAGTCCTTACTGTGGGAGGCCATGTTTCTAATACTAAGAGAAAGGAAAACATATTCAGTGGTAACTAATAAGACTCAGTGTTACTCAAAGCTGGTGGTGGAGCCAGGATTAGAACCCATGGGTTTGTCTCCAACATCTGTGCTCTTAGCCACCATGCTGTGCTGACTTGGAATTGATGCATGGCATACACAGGTCCCATGTTGAAAGTGGGGATAATATGCTTGTGAGCCACTTATGTCAGAGGAAGTTGGGGTCATCTGGGGTCATACAAGTAAAAGGCTTTGTGAGGTGTGGGTCATGTTTTCACTCCCACCTCTCAACAGGTGCAATGTCTATAGGAGTATTTTCTATTCAGTTTTTTTTTGAGCTTCTTGACTGACATTGCTGAGTCTGTCGTGCTTCCATTGCAGGCTCGGCTCCCTGTGAAGTGGATGGCACCCGAAAGCATCTTCAACTGTGTGTACACATTTGAAAGTGATGTCTGGTCCTATGGGATTTTTCTTTGGGAGCTCTTCTCTTTAGGTAAAATGCCTTTGCCAGAGACCCCTTGATTAGACTTGGAGCATATTGCTTAAGGTTTTGTCAGTGTCCTGCTTGCTTATTATTAACACTGATTTGCAAACCATTTGTGCCTCAGGAAGCAGCCCCTACCCTGGAATGCCTGTCGATTCTAAGTTCTACAAGATGATCAAGGAGGGTTTCCGAATGCTCAGCCCAGAGCATGCACCTGCTGACATGTAAGAGTCAAGGCGCTTGTGCTTCAGAGAATGTTTCCCCTTTTGTTTTCCTTTTTAAAGACAGTAACCCAGATGTTGAGGGTTTTTATTAGAACAGTTTGAAATGTCAGTGTCACTTGGTTCCTTTTTACAACATCCTGGTCAAATGTATCTGTAGCTTATTTTCATAATCTCATCACAAAACGTACAGAAAGTTTTGGCAGCTTTACGTACATATGGTGTTTTATTTCATTCACTTGCCATTCAGTATGTCCAGTTGCAAGGCCCTGGAACTATTTTTGGAATTGATGCATGGCATACACCTGATGACAGGTAAGGGCATTGAAGAGTGATAGTAAATGGCCCTCATTTTGCAGGTATGACATAATGAAGACATGCTGGGATGCTGATCCCCTAAAAAGGCCAACATTCAAGCAGATTGTGCAGCTAATTGAAAAGCAGACTTCAGATAGCACCAATCACGTGAGTATACTCTGGCCAGGGACAGAGTCTCCCTTCTCTTGGTTCTAAGTGTTTCCTTCTCAGGCTCTGGGGTTGAGGACTAAGCTGCCTACCTCTTCCCTTCTTGGCTTAGTATGTAAATTGGGCTTTGGGTAGGAAAGTAAAGCAATGGAAACAAATTCTTCTGCTCATCCCCCTCTTCTAAACCAAAAGATGTGAGATGAGTAGGCAAAAGAGTTAGAAGGCTTTGTGCTCAAAGTGTGGAAGGAGGAGTTGCCGTAAGGATTTGCTGTGTTTCCTTTCCCACCCCAAATGCTGGTCATGGGGTTGGCATGCTCTTTCTCTCTCGTGTCAGGGCCACTCAGGTTTTAGACGGTGGGGGTGACATGAGCTACAATAAAAGCATAGAAAAGACAGCTTGTTACTGCAGTGAAGTAAGCCCGCTGCTGAGACAGGCATAGCCAGAAAATGGCAGAGAGCTGTCCTGCCCACAGGCCATGTAGAATGAGGGGTTGTTTGAAGTTGAGAGATCCCTCCCAGTGATCTGGGGAAAGGGGAGTTCACAACTCAAATCCATTATTTCTTCTCTTGGCTTTTAAGGATCCTGTGTTAGTGATCCTTAATTTTAACTCAAGATTTTTTTAAGCTGCTTTCTTTCTGGATGGTGTACTTGGAGCTCTCTCTTCTTTTCTAGGCATATACCACCAATACTTTTGGGTTAAAGCTTGGTCTTCTGGGTGTCAAAGCATGTTTCAAATGAAACAGCGTTTTCCACCCAAATGCTTGAGTCTTTGTGGAAGACCCCTGGAAGGGCCTTCCACCGATTTCTCAGCAAATGACATCAGCTGTTGGGTTATGTATAGTTGGCTATAGAGATTTATGAACGTTTTTAACAATTTAGATAAGTACATGTTCCCAGATGTGTCCCTGCAGAAAAGCACATTCTTTTTTGCTATCACTTCTTATGTAATCAGACCTTGGTAAAAAATGGTGTATAAAATAAAGCTGCTGTTTTTCTTTTGTCGGTGCAATTTGGTTTTGGCTGTAGAGGCCTGGCAAGCTTCCTCTCCTTCAGTCTTAGTAGTCATTTGCGATTCTGAGGCTGCAGACACGCCCCTTTGTCGCTGTGTTTGTTGTGGGGACTGGTATATTGACTGTGGGCTTGTTTTCCTCAGATTTATTCCAACTTAGCCAACTGCAGCCCCCACCAGGAGAACCCGGTGGCGGACCATTCTGTGCGGATCAATTCTGTCGGGAGCAGTGCTTCGTCCACCCAGCCGCTGCTCATACATGGAGATGTCTGAAGCAGAATGAGGGCGTCGGGGTCTCCCCGACAAGAACAATCCCCATTCTTTTGGTTTCTGTAATGGTTATTTCATTTTACTTCGGCTTACATCCTACTCCAGGGTGGTGGACACCTGCTGTCGTGCTGTCTTTATGAGCACACTTCAGTGGCTGATGACTTTTGTCATCCACCACCATTCCATTGCAAGGGTTCAAATTTCATATATTTCTAATAGCAAGGTACCCCCTTAATGAAAAAAATTTCAGACATGGAGAAAGGGAGGTGGGGTGGTCTAGACACCCTGAGTCCTTTACAAGGCTTCTGTAGCGTTTGTTTGAAAAAGTTGATAGTTTATTTCAGTAAATGGCAATAATCACCCTGGGCCCATGTAACCACCTGTAATGATATGATGATGCAGCGAGATTAGAAGCTGAAACCTAATCCTTTGATGTGGGAAATAGAATGTTATTAGAACAAAGGGCAGATGTCTATGAATATCTGGGCTTACAAGATCTAGTATTTCATGCTGGGAATGAGACACAGGCCATGGGAAATGCTCCCAAAGCGTGAATGACGACCCGCTGCTATGCACAAGCCTTTGTACTACTGACCCAGTTTGTAAATAGAGTTCACTATTAGGGAGCTAAATTGGAGAGAAGGCCTCCCAGCCAGCATTTGTATATATCCATCTATAAAGTAAATATGTTCATATGTTTGAGGGGGAAAAACCCACAGGTGTAGTGTCTGGACTCAACCCTGGCTCAAGTCTGCTGTGTGTGGGAATAGATTAAGAGCCAGACAAGTTTGAAGGAAACAGTTATGTTAGTGCTTTTTTTTTTTTAAAGATAAAACATAATTGCCAAGCACAATCTTAACAAAAAACTCCTTTCCTAGCCGATTAACTTGCTCTGTAGATTCTCCAGAATAAGCCTACCAGCTTCAGTATGGCATTATGCTCAATGGATTTGATGCCATTTGAAAAAGTGATTTATTGCATGACTCCAGCAGGAGTGATGAAACAGTGCTGTCTTAGTTTGGATTCTTTCATAGCAGGAAATAAAAATGTAGATTCCACCTTTGCAGGTATGTCCTGGACGCCAGGCCAGTATCTATAAAAGTGTGTATGTGTGTATGTGTGTGTATGCTTTTAGACATATATTTTGGGGGCATTCTTGCCTTGAGCCTCAGAGGGTCCCTCAGTACCCACAAGGTAGCTTGGCCTCTCTCATCAGTACTCTTTTCCTCTCCACCTCACTGCCAAGAGAGGCTTACCACCAGCTCCTGGAGAGGTATGTAGGGCAGATACTTCTGTACCTATTTATTTTCAGTCCACCTGCACTAAGGCACTCTGTTATTTATGCTCAGCATACTGTACCTGTTCCTTAGACCTTATTTACTACTCTCTCACTGAAATGTATTTAAGTTTTATCTTTTTAGCCTGTAGCCCAGATATTACTCTTAGAGCTGACCTTTTTCTTTTTCATCATATCCAACTCTAAGAGGTCCCTGTGTACGTGGCAAGTTTTATGTGTTGTCTTGCGAGATTCATTTATGCAACCTTCAGGTTTTCTGTCGTAGGTCCCTTAGATTACATGTAGAAAACTGTGGCCATTTACCTGGAAGTAACCATTTGCACTGGAGTTCTGTGCTCTTGCACCTTTCCAAAGGCAACAGGTTTGGGGGTTTCCTTGTCACGTAAGACACTGTCGCTGTTTGCCACATACTGTCTCCAAATTCCTCTTGTGTTTCTGTTGATTTTGATTATAGTAAGAAAAGTGTTGTTCACTATAGATGTCTAGGTACTTCAGGGGCACTTCACTGAGAGTTTGGCTTGGATATTCTTGAAAGTTTATATTTTTATAATTTTTTTTTTTTTTTTACACATTGGATGTTTCTTTGCAGTGGCTTAATGTTTGAAATTATTTTGTGGCTTTTTTTGTAAATATTGAGATGTAGCAATAATGTCTTTTGAATATTCCCAAGCCCATGAGTCCTTGAAAATATTTTTTATATATACAGTAACTTTATGTGTAAATACATAAGTGGTGCAAGTTTGAAGGATGTTGGAATTCCATGTGTTTTTTTTCCTGATATGTTGTCCAGTTGTTGACAGTTCTGAAAAATTCTAATAAAAATATAAATATATAAATCAAATGAAATGTTCTCATTATTTCTACCTTAGTGAAATTAAACTTTAAAGTGTTAAAATGCATTCACCCTAACATTAGAAATCTTCGAACCTAGTATGCTTAAGATACAATCAATACTGTCAGAGTACTAGGATTTATATACATGAAGATTCAACAGGCATTTAATAAGAATTTAGTATGTGCTATATTTTCTCATTTTATTTTTACTACCCAAGGTCTCCATTTATATGGAAAAATAAATACAGAAAACATTTGAAGAATACCACACATTGCTCTTGTTATTAGGTTGATTCATGTGACACGAACATTTTTATGGGCCAAATAGTGGTCATATAGTAGCACATTCATATGGTTCAATCTAATATAACTGGCATGTTTACTCCTAAACAAGCTTGTCTAAAAATTAACATGGACAGTAGAGTAATTCCCAAGGTTGACACAAGGAATCCCAAGCAAGGGGTTTGTGTTCTTGTTGGCTTGGATTTTGAAGACAGGTTATTTGGTCATGAGATGTTCATGCTCCACCTTCAATCCTTATTCTCACTTGCTTGGGGAACAGAGTTAAGGTCTACCATTTGCGTAGTGGGAGAAGACTGTGCCCGTTAGTTCTAGTACCATCTTGCGGCTAGAGCATCCTCTGTGATCAGTAGGCATCGTCCAGACCAGTGGCACCTGCACTGAGCCTCAGAGTTCTTCTAGCTTGAAATGAAGAATCACCCTAAACTGAGTAATCCTATTAGAAAATGAGTTAATTTTGATTTTCTTTTTTGATAGGACATTTATACCTGCAGAAGTATCTCCTGAAAGGAAAGGGAAGGGGGTGAAAGGTGGCCTTTGATGAAGAAGAATCCTTTTAAAATCAGGAGGGAATTGTGGGGCCAGGGCCACGTCAATAGTCCGTGAAAAACAGACACACATTTCAGTCCAGTGTTTTCTGTTATTTTATTACAAACAAGAATGAAGGCCAATTGACCACACAACAAAGAAGTCCTTTCTTTCTGAATGTTTTCATGGGCTCTCCTCTCATGTGGGTGAAGTTTTGAGTTGAGAGCATTCAGCAGCCCCTGTATTACTAGTATGTAGCTATTTCCCTCACTGGTCCAGCAGTTTAATCACAAAGTAGTATCAGGTGCTTGGTGTTCATGCTCAAACTGGGTTCAAATCCTGGTTGCCAGCCTAGTCTCTACTACTTACTGCTGTGTGGTGTTGGTTGGATTAACTCTTGAAATCTCAATTTCCATAACAGTATCTGCCTCAATGTATTAATATAAAGCTGTCAAGATTACTTTGTTCATATGCATAAGACAACAAGTGCTCAAAAATGTCAACTTTTATCATGGCTACTTAGGCATTTTAGAAAGGAGGAAGATGCTCAGGACCAACCTAACCCAGTTGTTACTGCCTAGAGAACCATGCAGTGAAAAAGTTGTTTCTAGTCATTGCCTTTCACTTAATTGCTAACAATATTGTGCTAGTTTGCTCTGAAACTTGACTTTGCTGTAGAGATTTCTGTGTTTTATTAAAATCCCAGCTTTTTAGTCAGGAATTCAAGGCTCTGAGTTCTTGCTCCAGCCTGCCTTCCAGGCTTCTCTCACCATAGACCCATGAGTGTGCTGCACTCTTTCCTGCTTCTGTCCGTTCAGATGTCATATTGTCTCTTCTCTCCCAACAAGCTCCTACTTTCAAGACCAGGAAACTAATCTCAGTTGGAAGTTGCTCTGAATTCTGTGATTCTGATTTCATACATCTTACTGCTCTGACAATCTGTTCCACCTTGTGTAATATTTTGGATCTTGTCTTACCTCCTTCCCACTCCAACAAATCCAGTCTTAAATCAGTTAACATAAAATACCTGTATGTCTAGGTTCACTGGGTTTCACTGGTTGTCATTTATTTGTTAAAGTATTTAATTATCCAGGCAGCCAGAGGCTAAATTGCTCAAGAGATTGCAAGAGGTTAAGACTTGCCGAGTTCACTTAGTAGGACATGGAGCCAAAATTTGAAACCAGATCTGAGTGTCTGCACATCAGTGGTGCAAATCCCTGGTCTTCCCCTGCTGGTATCTCTCATTCCATGTCCATGCAGACATCACTCATCACAGCGCTCTTTCCCATGGAGCCAAGATGCCGTAGAAGTCTCAGCCTCCTCCAGGAAGCCCATCCAAATCAATGGGAGCTCGCCTAAGGAGGGACTTAGCTGTCACCCTCAAAATGATTATTCAAGTTTCATGAAGCACAGGTGTTCTCTACCTTGGTGCTCCTGAAGTTTCTAGCACATGCTTCTGAATGGTTAATACTTTTTCAATGGATAATTAAGCATTCCATCAGTATGGGTAAGGGAGAGCCATCTGGAAGGAGACAGATTCAGGAATGAATGGAAATAAAACAATTCAACCAGACTGGGACCTGGGAAGGCAGCTTCATTTCACACTGGGGGTGAGACTTTGGGGAGAAGGGAAAGGGGAACTAGGCAAGTGTTGCTGGGCAGGTTTACTGAGACCTGCACAGCTGCTTTGTGGGAACGAGGAGAGAAGTAGAGAAAAGGAGGGCTTGGGGGGATGGGGATGGGTGGGGAGGAAGGGAGAGTGGCACAAGTTCCCTTTCCTATTACAGAGGCCAGGGAGACTGAAGCTGCCAAGAAGTACTACCTGGGCGGGAAGTATAGAAACTGGAAGACAGGCGACTCTCATCCCAGACCTGACCTTGGGAGAAGGTCAGCTGGGCCAGTGTTTCCACAGCAAAACACCCCCCAGGAGAGGTCCTGGGACCAGCTGGACATCTTTGGGTGAATTTTAGTAAAGGGAAGTGTATTTATCTGCTAGGGCTCCCATAACATAGTGCCATAATCTCGGTGGCTTAAACAGCAGAGGTGTATTTTCTCATAGTCCTGGTGGCTAGAAGTCTGAGATCAAGGTGTGGCCAGGGCCAGTTCCTTGTGAAGGCTGTGAAAATCTGTTCCAGGCCTCTCTCCGGTAGCTTCCAGATTGGTGGCAATCTTTGTCATTCCTTGGCTCGTGGATCTCTGCCTCCATGTGGCATTCTCCCTCTGTGTGTGTGTGTCTGTGTCCTAATTCCCTCTCTTTATAAGGACACTAGTCAAGTTGGATTAAGAGCCCACTCTACTCCAGTATGACCTCATCTTAACTAATTACATCTGCAATAACCTATTTCCAAATAAGGTCAGATTCTGAGGTACTAAGGATTACCTTTATGATTTAAACACATGAATTTGGTGGGGCACAATTCAATCCACAAAAAAGGGTTCCCCAAACGTTCTGTATTGTAGCACGTGACCTGGGCCTCAGAGAACTGAAACTGACTTTCTAAAAACCAAGAAAATGACCTTCCAAGTGCCCATCTCAGAGTACTCTTTTCAGCTATTCTGTTGTGTAGAACAGTGCCTGGCTTGGAGCCCACACTGTGCTTGTTGAATGAATGAAGCTTCATGCAATGGGAAGCTGTCCTCCTCAGCTTGCCCTTGCAGCTTCTCCTCTCTGTTTCCCTCCATCACCCTAAGGGTGGGGATTGCAGAGTCTGCTGCTTTATCGTCTCCCTGCACCTGGTGTGGTCTCACCAAGCTCTGGTCGATCTCACCTAGTCTCTGGAATGTGGCTGTCCCCTACAAACTGATAGTTTTCAACTACGTCTCTGACACCTCTCCCCTCACAGGCTGTGGTTGCCAGGTAAATTAGAGGATGCCCAGTTAAATGTTCCAAGCAATCTAAATATAATAACTTGTCTAGATTTTAGGCCTCTTGAAATTAGGACTGGACCTCATTCATCACTTAATATTCAAGATCCAACACATGGAAGAAATGTGGGGTTTCAGTGACAGTAAAAAACAGAAGAGGAATTTCAGTGAAGATTCATAGAGGTGGCAAATCTTCATTTTTGCTGTCTAAAATGTTATTTCGCCTTCATTTTCAAAAAAAAACCTTTCACTGGATATAAAATTCAAGAATGACAATTTTACTTTTGAGCACATTTGTTTCCAGTCTTTTCTGATTTCTGCTGCATTTGAGAGATCAGATCAAGCTGTTCGTTTGAAAATAATTATCTTTTTTCTTTATTGCTTCTAACATTTTCTCTGTCTTTGGTCTTTGTAGTCCCACTATTGTAAGTCTAAGCTTGCATTTCTTTTTATTGATCTTACTTGGGATTCTTTGGCTTCTTGAACCTATGCATTGGTGTCTTTCCTCAATGCTGGGAACTTCTCAGCCCTTATTCAATTGCCTCTGCCCTTCCTGTTTCTCTTCTGGGACTCCAGTTCAGTGCAGCTTAGAGCCACTTGCTCTATGCATGTCTCTTAATCTCTTTCATATTTTCCTTCTTTTTGTCTTATTATGCTGCAAGCAAGGTGATTTCTGTTCTTCCTGTTATCTGAATCCCCCTGCAGCTCCTGTCTGTAGAGAATTATTTTAGCACCTTTATTGAGGTGTAATTAACATACCATAAAATCTCGTTATCAGTGAATAATTCAATGATTTTATTAAATTTATAGTTGTGCAACCATCCCCACGATGCAGTTTAGAACATTGCTGTCATCCTGAAAATTTCTCTCATCCCTGTTTGCAGCTAATAGGTATTCAAGTAATTTCAGTGAATTAATTTTCAACTATTCTTGCCTTGTAAGATGACACCATGTATTTGACTCTCAACTGCATGCACTTACTCACTGAGTCATTTATTGTCTCTGGGATCTTTCTGGTTCTTTCTAGATGTTTTGGTCATATAAATGGACAGTGATAATTGATAAGATGCCTTGTTTGGATAATGTCAGTGATGCTGACGATGGTGGTCCTGATGATGATGGCTACCTTTACTGAATGCCTGCTGTGTACCTGGATCCATATTGTATGTTTTACCACCGTATGTAAACCTCATAATAACACTAGGAGGTAGGGATAATTGACCTACATTTAAAGGAGAGAAAACTTTCCCTCAGAGGGGCTCACTACCTTACCCTAATACTCATGGCTATGAGCGAGGGAATTGAAAGGCAAGCTTTACTTCATTTGACCCCTGAATCCTAGGATTTTTAAACAACCACATCATCAATCTATTTGGCATACCTGGGCAAGCCCTTTAGTCTCCTTTTCTGGGCTTTGCATGAAGCCATTTCATTTCACTTCCCAAAAAAACAAAAGATATATCAACCCACTTTGCCACTCATTACCAACTCCTCAAAGGCTGGGGAGAATGGTGCTTGAAGTACAGTCAGTGTGAGGCTGCAGAATTATCTGTTGACTTCACAGGCTCCTGATCTGCCCACTCCCTATGCACCATGTAAACTGCTCCAGTCCTCCAAAAACATTTTTCCCTTTATGTTTCAAACAGTCTTGTTTATTTGAACCTCATGAGGAAAACAAACTGTGGGCCCAGTGGAGAGGGCTGGGGTCTGAAGAGTGGAGAGGAGTAGCAGAAAGCTAGGGCATGCCAGCAGGTGCAGATCAGGGTGAGTGTGGGTGGGAAACCCACCTTTGCTTTGCTCCAACAGCTGTTATTGTTGGTTACAAATTAACAAGCTGTTCCCCATGTGTCTCCTTCACTGCTGATTCCACCTTTCATTGGTTAAACCAGCTTTTGTGATGTGGGATCCTCTATGAGGGGTTTCAGCTCACCAGGGCTGGGACTTCAGAGTAAATGCTCCTAGTTGAAATGAATATTCTCAAGTGGCTCGCCTGTGCGGCTCCGTCCAGAGCTGGCTTTGAAGTGTGCATGGTTTTTTTGGTGTCATTAATGTACAATTACATGAGCAACATTATTGTTACTAGACTCCCCCATGATCAAGTCCCCACCACATATCCCATTACAGTCACTGTCCATCAGCGTAGTAAGATACTATAGAATCACTACTTGTCTTCTCTGTGTTGTACAGCCCTCCCCGTGCCCCCCACTACATTATGTGTGTTAATCATAATGCCTCTTTTTCCCCCTTGTGCCTCCCTTCCCACCCATCCTCCCCAGTCCCTTTCCCTTTGGTAACTGTTAGTCCATTCTTGGGTTCTGTGAGTCTGCTGCTGTTTTGTTCCTTCAGTTTTTTCCTTGTTCTTCTACTCCACATATGAGTGAAATTATTTGGTACTTGTCTTTCTCCGCCTGGCTTATTTCACTGAGCATAATACCCTCTAGCTCCATCCATGTTGTTACAAATGGTAGGATCTGTTTTCTTCTTATGGCTGAATAATATTCCATTATGTATATGTACCACCTCTTCTTTACCCATTCATCTACTGATGGACACTTAGGTTGCTTCCATTTCTTGGCTATTGTAAATAGTACTGCGATAAGCACAGGGTGCATATGTCTTTTTAAAACTGGGCTGCTGCATTCTTAGGGTAAATTCCTAGGAGTGGAATTCCTGGGTCAAATGGTATTTCTATTTTTAGTTTTTTGAGGAACCTCCATACTGCTTTCCACAATGGTTGAACTAATTTACATTCCCACCAGCAGTGGAGTTCCCCTTTCTCCACAACCTCACCAACATTTGTTGTTGTTTGTCTTCTGGATGTTGGCCATCCTAACTGGTGTGAGGTGATATGTCATTGTAGTTTTAGTTTGCATTTCTCTGATGATTAGTGATGTGGAGCATCTTTTCATGTGCCTGTTGGCTATCTGAATTTCTTCTTTGGAGAAGTGTCTGTTCAGATCCTCTGCCCCTTTTTTAATTGGATTATTTGCTTTTTGTTTGTTGAGGTGCATGAGTTCTTCATATATTTTGGATGTTAACCCTTTATTGGATCTGTCATTTATGAATATATTCTCCCATACTGTAGGGTTCCTTTTTGTTCTATTGATGGTGTCCTTTGCTGTTCAGAAGCTTTTCAGCTTGATATAGTCCCACTTGTTCCTTTTTGCTTTTGTTTCCCTTGTCCGAGGAGATATGTTCATGAAGAAGTTGTTCATGTTTCTGTCCAAGAGATTTTTGACTATTTTGTCTTCTGAGAGTTTTATGGTTTCATGACTTACATTCAGGTCTTTGATCCATTTCTAGTTTACTTTTGTGTATGGGGTTAGACAGTGGTCCAGTTTCATTCTCTTACATGTAGCTGTCCAGTTTTGCCAATACCAGCTGTTGAAGAGGCTGTCATGTCCCCATTGTATATCCATGGCTCCTTTATCATATATTAATTGACCATATATGTTTGGGTTAATATCTGGACTCTCTATTCTGTTCCACTGGTCCGTGGGTCTGTTCTTGTGCCAGAACCAAATTGTCTTGATTACTGTGGCTTTGTAGTAGAGCTTGAAGTTGGGAAGTTAGATCCCCGAAGTGAAGTGTGTGTGCTTTGTCAGGCACACTAGTGTCAGGGACTGTGGTGTATTTTATGAGACTGACCTTTCTTTGTGGTCTGTGGCTTAGCAGTCACTCTTACTCTATAGAACGTGAAGAATGAGGACAGATGAAAGGACGTTTTCATGGCTGTTTGGCTCAGGATGTAGATAAGCATTATAGGGCAGCTGAAACCTTTCTGTCCACATGACGGTTGCCTGGCCTGAGGACTTCATCTCCCTTAAATGGCGTTATTTGCCACTGATCAGGTTACATTTTACTCTTGTAGTGTGTTTGGCATATAAAATTGGTATTGGTGACCTACTTTCTCTACTGCTTACATTCAAATATTCCAGTTGACATTGAACGTGATGTGAAAATAGTGTTCATTTGGCTAGCCCATCAGTTAACAACTGCATGGCCTGGCTTTGCTGACAATGATGCAGAGACGCAAAACAGTCAGTGAGAAAGAACGCTGTCATTTAGTCCTATCTGCCTGGCCATGACTGTGGGGAATGTAGCATATGTGCTGACTCTGCTGTAGCATCCGTATAGAGGTCTTACTATGTTCTAAGAGCTTTACATCATTAACTGGTTGGATCCTCTTGACAGCCATATGTAATAGTTACTATTTTATCAATAAGGAAACTAAGACAGAGAGCTGGAGTGACCTGACCAAGGTCACATAGCTAGTAAGTGGCCCAGGCAGGATCTGAATCCAGGCAGTCTAGCATCAGAGTCTGTGTGAAGCGCTATGTCAAACTGCCTCTCTAGGTGTTTACTACCCTGTTTGATCAAGGCAGGCCACCTGGGTCAGCCTGGGTCAGTAAAGGCCTCACATTTTTCCTGACCTAGGATACAAGAAGGGGTCTTTTCCACCATGATGCTTATTAGACATGAGCTTCATGGGTCTCTTTTGCCCTGTTTTCCTCTCAGGCTGACAAAGATTTAGTTTGTTGTCCTTGCAAAATGAGACTTTCAAACAGAAGAGGAAGTCCCTGGGATGCTTAGGTGCTCAGATCACATGTTGGTGTTTAACCCAGTTTAGCTCACATCTCTGAAATGCGTAATGTCTAAAGGGGATAGAAGAAGTTGACAGTTGACAGTGGAACACAAGATGTTCCAAGCCCATCACTTGTGCCTCTGTTTACCAGGCAGATGACCCGTATTCCTTTAAGCAATGATTTATTAAGTGCTAAGCTCTTATGCTCTGGACAGCCCAGCAAGTAGGGATTTGTCTGCATTTCAGGAGGAGGAAAAGAAGACTCAGGAAGATTAGGTAGGTTTGGTATGGCTCCTGAGTCCCTCGGTGGAATCACAGAGTTTCAATTTCTTTTGTTGTTGCTACTGAATCCCAACAAAAGGAAAATCCCAATAAGCAACATGGACAGTGGCAATGGGGTCCCAGAAGTCGGCCTGCCAGGCTCTTCTCCCCCTTTTCCCGCAGTTACCCCCACACCCTAGTCCTTCACAGACCGCATTCGGGAAACCACTGAAAGTCCCCTGCTGTTGAGCAGCTTAGAATCTCATCCTGGCCTCGGTGTGGATGGCCATGACTGATGCGTCTCCTCTTGCTGGAACACTTGCTGAGCTGGGGCACATGGCGGGCAGTCTGCAGCCACTTCATAGACGCCCCATTTGATTTGACAGGAAGATATGGAAGAAAGTACACTTTCCTTCTTTGAAAGCTTTCTAGACTTCTCCAGCATGAATTTGTTTTCAAAGTTCTTCATTTTTATGTAATATATTATTATTTTGAAAAGATTTGTTCAACTGTTAGCTGATCAATGTTATCTTTGATATGCT